>NC_138886.1:33784759-35135145 GCF_965194825.1 Balaenoptera physalus | reverse complement strand
TAATTTGCCTGGGTCACCCATTTGGTGGTGGAGCCAAAAATGGGTTCCTTGATCTCCTAGCCTGGTGTTCCACCTGCTGTACTTCCTTAGGTGAGGTTTATTATGTCATTTTTATTCTGATGAAAAGATCATTTGGGAGACATCACCATTTTACAGATGAGATAACTAGGTGTATTGACTTGCCCAAAGTCTTATAAAAATAGTGGCAGCAAATAATAACAACAACAGCAGCAGTACTTTATATTTGAATAACACAGCGTCCCTATACCTGCTTTCAAATGCATTATCTAATTTAAACCTCAGAGAAGCTATATAAGGTAGATGTGACTATCCTCGTTTATCAAGGGAAGTACCAGTGCGCAGATAGTCTTAGTCAAGTAACCAAGGTCACACAGCCCAGAATTGGCAGAGCCAGGTCTCAAAGCTGCCTTTCACCTGAGAGAACAAGGAACACAATCTGTTCTTGTTTCCCAGTTCCTCTGATCTAATCTCTCCTAGAGCTGCAGCGATGTGCTCCAGGAGCGCTTTGCCGTGGAAATGAAATGCAGCTCTGCGCTCCGGCTCGCGGCCCTGCACATCCAGGAGCGGATCTACGCATGTGCCCAGCCACAGAAGATCTCTTTGAAATACATAGAGTGAGTGGCAGGGGACTTCTGTGTCCCGCCAGCAGCAGCTGTGTTGCATTTGTAACTTGGCTGGCCCTGGGCCAGGATGGCCAGATTCACAGAAAGCTGATAGTCACCCACCTACCCATCTGTCTGTTGTCTTCCCATTCATTTCCCTCTCCACCCTGTCCAACCCAGCCTGGCTTCCCCAGATATCAGAACCTGGCTGCTCCCTCTGGGGCAGAAACCAACTCCAGATGGAATGACACAGGATCCCTTTGTAATTTCCCAGTTCCTGGGAGGATGTCTCGGGAAATCAGTTGACAACTTCAGCATAAAGCTCTTCTGAGGGCAGGAATACCTTGAAAATTCATTTGGTGTGAACCAATCGTGTTGCATTAGATTCCTATTAGGGTAGTTTCAAGTCCTGAGGTTCTGATACCTCCTGATTCTCAGCTTAAAATTTCACCTTGCTCTGTGTGGTGTCACCCCGATTTGCTAACCTCTTGCCTGAGCATCAAAATCGGATGGGGAATTATATTTAAAAAAATAAAACAAATCCTTGGCCTTACCCCTGATATACTAGGTCAAATCTCTAGGGAGTGGTACCTGAGAATCTGTATTTTTAATGAGTTTGTTGGGAGGTTTTGAAGCTGTTAGGCTGGCATCATTCTGAAGCATGGCCTCAGGGATTCACAGGTGCTGTGTGTTGCCCCATGAGAGTGTGCTATACAGGTGTGATGAGTAATGAGCTCCTAGAATAATCATGGGGTTTAATTCCTGAATGGCTGGTTTTTGTGGAGTGTTTGTGTGTTTGAATCCATGGATAGATAGATAGATAATAGATAGATAGATAGATATTACACAAACACACACTCTTCATGTATATATTTACATACACTCCACAAAACCAGCCATATATATCTTCTGCTGAGAAAGAAGCTCATAATTACAATATTCTTAGAACACTAAGTACTGAATCAAATACAATTATGCCCTTCATTAGAGTCAAGTACACTGTAAAAATGGGCCTCCTTGTCTCCAATGTCTTGTGGCAGGAAGGATTGGGGAATAGAGAACTTTATATCTCCAACTTTGCTACGAAACATGAAAGGAAAAGACATCAAGAAAGCCATTAGCTTCCACATGAAGAGGAACCAGAATTTGCTGGAACCCAGACAGAAGGTAATGTAGCCACGGCCCCTGTCGATCACACAGCTGTCTGTTGTGAAACCTCAGGGAAAGAATTTTCAACATTGACTGCATTTTAGGCAAATGAAAACTCTGACTTCAACAGTCTTTTTCATTTTCTTTTTTCCTTACTTAAGCAACTTATTTCTGCTGCCCAGCTACGTTTAAATTACCTACAGATCCTTGGGGAACTCAAGACATACGGTGGGAAAATCTTTAATGCTACTTTAATGGTACGTATTAAACAACTGTGGGGTTCTACCCTTATAAAGGATGCAAGAGGTTCTCTGAAGATCAATGTATCTTTTAGCCTAAAATTCCTGAGGACTGGGTCATGGACTAGAATTTGTTTGGGAAACTAAATATTACACCATCGGGGAGTGTCTATCGAGCCATTGCTTAGAGCCAGCCCTCTGACAGATGCTGGGGGAGGCAGAGCTGAATGAGACGTGATTCCCACCCTAAAATGATGGAGCAAGGCACCCAACAAGACAGAGCAAAGCCACAAGAGGCACAGGACCATTGCTGTGGGGTTTGATGACAGAGGCCACCACTGCTAGCTTCAGGTTGAGTGGGGAAGAAGGGGTTAAGGAAAGGCAAGAAGGTTGGATTTGGCCAGATTTCAGTACAGAGGAAAGGTGTTCTGAGGGCAGGGTACTGTAAGAAGTTTACCCTGGAGCTTTGGGTATATGAAGGTAAAGAGGAAAAAATGGAAATCACGAAGGAAAGATAAGAATGTTAGACTGACTGCCATGCTGGGGCCCCGATTGTTCAGAAGAAGGGAAGAAGTGAGGGGTGGAAGGGTGAGAAGGGAAAAGAGAAGCAAAAGAGCCCCCTGCTGTGTTACCCTTTCCTCCCCTGGCCTGCTTTTTGGAGCCTAGGCCTAGAGCTATGTGCTTTGCTGCAGTCAGTGATGGGGGGTGTGGCCTAAGGGAACTCTCCCTCGCCACTCAGTCAGCCCCAGAACTCTCCAGCACAAAGCCAGACAATTTACCAATTATATATATATATATATATATATTTTTTTTTTTTTAAATACATATAATAACAAAGCTCCTTTCAGTGGATTTGGTGTGCCTCTCAGTCATTTACGGCAGTGATGGGTCAATTTAATCAGACTGCTGACCTAACAATGTAGATGGAAAAAGAGAATCAGTGTTTTGAGAGAAAGGAAGAGCATCAGATAGTCAGAGGAAGGGAAAAATAGATTGAGTCTTTGTACAAGTAGAGGACTAAATGGTAGAAAAGAGACTAGATCACAGCAAGGAAACTTGAAAGTACAAGAAAAACTACCCACTTTTTCCAAGGGCTAAACCTGACCTCTGCCAACTGTCTAGATCCCATCCCCAGCCCCTCTTTACCCTTCCTGTCTAAGGAAAGAACTGGTAGTGGGAGAAGAAACCAACCACATTGAACTGGCTCAGGGTGCTTGCTGGGTACTGGGGGTTACAAATGTAGATACATGCAGACTCTGTTGTCAGGGACCTTAGCATGGAATATGACTTAAATACAAAAAATTACAGTAAGAAGTCTTACCTCAGTGCTATCAGAGAAGTGCAGAGGATGTGGTGTGAAAACAACACAGAGGAAAAGGACTGTTGTGGTTTGAGGAGCAGGTCAGGCCGATGTTTTCTGTAGGCAGTAGGTTTTGATGGAAGCTTTTAAAGAAGGGTCAGGATTTCAGTAGGTAGTGATGACAGGCAAGGGATTCCAAGAGGAGGGCACAGCATGAATATAGGCACATAGGTGTGAAAGTATATGGTTGTGTTTATGGAACAGGTCAAAGTCCTGTGGTTTGATTCTCTATTGTTTAGTGTATTATGGGAGATAAATTTATACTTAATTTTTCTGTAGATGGGGCCCAGGTTAGGCTATCACCTAACTTGGTAGTCTAGGGGAGTGGTGGTGAGGACCTGAAATAAGAATCAAGGGGTTTTGTATCATGTCCTACATGTATAATGTATTTTTTCTCTAGCTTGTGGATGGAAACTAATTCCCTTTCCCCCCTTCTGCAGTTACAGGATAGAGAATCCTACATTGCCCTTCTAGTTGGAGCCAAGTATGGCATTAGCCACATTATCAACAGCAAACTCAACATCATGTCCACGTTGGCAGAGTTTGCAAACATCAGTCGTGTAGAGCTGACAGAAGAGTCTGAGAAAGTGAGCATGGTCAAAGTGCATCTTCAGGACATCAAGGTAATACATGGGGAAGAGATTTTTGAGTTCAGCTTCTGGAATCTGGGGCTAAATATTCAAGGGTAGTTTATATGGGTTTGGATATTAAGAAAGTCTAATGTCCAACATTTGCTTAAGAGGTGGAATTGTCCATCCTGTCCCATCAAAGGGAAAGTGATGAACAGGGTGCATTTTCCTGGACAGGTCCTAGAAGGTTTTTTATATAAACTGAGCTGGACCATGTACTTTCCTGATGGGTTCAGAAACTTAGATGGGAGCACCAGAGGGTTTTATTACATGCATGGGACCAGAATGGCTGCCCAAGATTTTGGGTGGCAGCAATTAAAATGGGTAAATGGTGTGGGGTACTTCCTGAGCCTCTCTGGAAGGTCCTACAGTTATCCTGCCTTCCTTTGATTTAATCCCAACATGCTCAGGGATGGTGCTTGATTCTTCTTATCCCCCTCTCCTCCTTCTCTACTCGCTCCTGCTCCTTTTCCTTTTCTAGGTCAGGTCTTGAAGGGGCCCCATGGTATGAATGAGGAGGGTAGGGTGGTTGGGATAGGGGGCTGTGGTTGGGATAGAGGGACAGGAGACATTGTGGAGATTGGATGGGAGGAACCCACTGTGCATGTGTGAGTGTGTGTGCATGCACGTGTGGTTGTGGGTGTGCACACGTGTGCACACTCATTTCAAGTCTTGTAGATGAGAAAATGGGACACCAGGGGGCCTGCCTGTGGACCATGGCTGGATTTAGTTGGAATCTCTCACTGGCGCCACATGGCCTTGTTGCCAGTCTTCAGACTATCCCTTAGCCCTTTATAAGCATAAGAGCTCTCTTTACCTTCAAAGGTTCTGACTTTGCTGCTGGAATCCAACAGTGCAAAAGACCTAGCCTGCCTGATTGCTGGGTACTACAGGCTATATGTCGACCCAGTTACCTCCGTTTTCCTCTGGCCGGGAAACAAACAACAGGTGCACCGGGTATCCGCTGAAGAAGGTGAGGTGCTGAGGCTTGCCCCAGTAAGGACAGGCCCATTTCACTGCCTTGTAGGTCAGGGCATCCTAAAAGGAGGTGGTGCATTGAATGGAGCTGAGACTCCCACTCAAGTGCAAGTAAGCAGTTGATCTTTCCAAAATCCTAAATAGAGAAGCTTTCTTTGTACCTGAGAGTCCCCTAAAGCCAAAGAAGGCTATGGAAGGTCTCTGATTCCCTGTAGTATTTTCTAACATCATCTCTAAGATCCACTGTATTTTATCTTTCTTTGCCAGTAAAACAAGATGTCACTTATTTGTTCAGAAAATACAGCTGACCTAGCTTCTCATCCCATTCCTGGGTACTCTATTGCATTCTCTTGAATTATAATAAAAATTCTCAACCTCACATGTTTAGAAGAAGGGGATACCTGGAGATAGAAGGGAAAATCATATGATGTAAGGAATGAAGTAGGGGAGGCCAGATGAGATGAACATTTTCCCAGGCCAACTCCCAGTTTCTACCAGGCTTTTGCTTCAGTGCTATTTTTTTTTTTAATTGGAGTATAGCTGTTTTACAATGTTGTGTTAGTTTCTGCCGCGCAGCTAAGTGGAGTTCCGTGTGCTATATGGCAGGTTCTCATTAGTTATCTATTTTATACATATTAGTTAGTGTATATATGTCAATCCCAATCTCCCAATTCATCCCATCCCCCCTTTCCTCCCTTGGTGCTTCACCACTATTGATGCAGCATTTTCCCAGTGGTTTGCTGATAAATGTTTAACAACTGTCTCTGCAGGGAAAAAACAAAACAAAACAGAATTCTAATTTGAAGCCATTGCCTATTTCCATGGCATAAACACTCCCACCATGACTAATTTCAAGCCCCCGATGTGCTGTCACTGAACATGAAGGTGGGGAGAGGTGCTCAGTAGCACACCGTTATATGGCATTTCCTCCATGTGGATAAAATAGGCATAAGTAATCATAGATATTGGATGATACTAAAGTAAAATAATTAGGAAGTGAAGATTTTGTGTGCTTGTTACCTTTGTCTTTGACACAATTTATGAACAAGGGATGATACTTCTGAATATGGTCAGGGAGACAGCGCCCCATGGGGTGGTGCTGTTGTGGAGGCCCGCTGGGGGTGCAGGGCAGGCGGCAGTGGTCACAGGAGGCCTCCAGAGCAGGAGGTATTTGAAAGAGGTCATGAAGAACATGGTGGAGTTAACCAGGCAAAGAAGGGAGGAGAGATCCTTTGAAGCAGAGGGGACACAATGGAGGCATGACACAGAGGGTTAAGGTCGTGACGTGTGAGAAGCTCGCTGTAGTGGCTGGAGCATGGGAAGGCTGCGGCGGGTGACCAGGCTGCTGAGGAGGGCTGGGGGCCGCACTGTGACAGGGTGACAAAGTTGCTGAGAAGAGATATGGGCCATCCTGTTAGAGGGTGACCAGACTGCTGAGGGGATCAGGGCCATCCTGTGAGAGGCCCCAACCTTAGTAGGAGAGCTTAGGTGCTTCCCTGTAGACAAGAGAAACCAAAAGAGGGTTTAAATAGAGTGTAATGTGATAAGAGAGAAGTTTAGAAGGATCACACCTGGAGGCTTACGGTGCATGAGAAATTGGAGACCTGGCTCAATGCCCGCCCCCAACCCTCTCACCATGAATCCCTCCCAAGTACCAGCAGTGGATGACTTTCCACTTTCCTAGAAGTCCTATAGCACCAGTAGGTCCCTATGCCAGGCTTCAGAATGGTGCCAGCCTAGCAGCCTCAGAAGTCCCCATAAAGTTGCTAAAATACATATTCTTGGGCCCCACTCCCTAGATATCAGACTCAGTTCATCAGGGCTAGGTCCAAGGATCTGTTTTGTTTTGTTTTTTTTTTAATATGATTCCCTATCTGATTTTGATGCCCAGTCAGGACAGAGCTGAGAGTTTTAGGAGGGGCTTAGCAAACCAACTAAATACCCAGATGTTTCCATGGACAGATAGATCTCCTTGGAGATGGAGGTAATCCTGTGTCCTTTAGTGGTTGTTCAGATAGATGTGGCAAAGGAGACTTGACACTGTGGGGAGAACATGGAATTTGGAGTCCCATGGACGCTGTGTCAGTCAGTGTAGCATGATCTGGGCCTGTCACCCTTCTGAACCTCAGTTCTCACATCTGGAAACTGGGAGGGCAGGCAGAGAGGGGGGCGGGAGGACACATAAGCATCTGCCTGTCCCCAAATACTGTTTTGTAACCCTTGGTGTCTCTCCTGTGTTGCAGGCTATGAATCCAGGGCATGCAGTGACTCCGAGGAGTCCTCTGAAGTGGACTGCGTGTTGGAGCCCCTCTCTGACAGACACCTGCTGAAGCTGGGCCCCTGCAGACCACTTGTAGAAGAGGAGCAGCCTCCTGGGGACAGCTCCACGCCTGAGGTGGCCGGGAAAGGCCCAAGCACCTGCGGGGCCAGCAGCAAAACAGACAGTGCTGAGTCGGAGGCATCGGACTCGGCCAACACTGAGAGCCGAGGCTGCAGAACCAGTGGCTCGAGCGAGTCCATGGACGCCCTGGAAGAGGATGACCTGGACGCCTGCTCCTCCAGCAGGTCCGGCTTCTTCCACCTGGGCTCAGTAGGCTTCCCAGAGAATCTTGATTCTGACAGCCAAGAGGAGAGAAGCAGGATCGAAACCAGTGGCTTTCTCTGTCTCCTGGACCTGGCTCAGAGAGCCAACCCTGAGTGCCAGAAGACAGAGTTTTCTGAGAGTCCCGCTCCTGAGACCTTCAGCTGGGGACCGGAACTGAGCGCGGTCAGGCTGGACCCCAGGATGTACGAGGGCAGCCAGATTGACTACTACAACCTGTGCACCAATGTCTCCCCCGCCAGCCACCTGAGCGACAGCTCGGACAGCACAGCTTCCCGGCAGGGTCGGGGCCTGGCAGCCTGGGCCCAGCAGGGCGGGCCTGAGGCCCAGCCCAGCTCCACGCTGCAAGCACTGGCCCCGTGCCTGCCGCTGGCCTTGGAGGATGGCAGTTCGGATGAGGAATACTATGATGCAGCTGACAAGCTCACACCCCCAGATGCCTTCTCAGGTGAGCCCTCCCTCGTAGATCTGCAGATTGTGCAGGCAGCTCCTCAGTACCCACCGGGGGCCCGGGCCAAGCTTGATGGGAAAACAGGTAGGTAAAGCACGGTCCTTGTTCTCTTTTGAGGTGGGCCAGCTGGGCTCAGTGGATCACATTACGGGCATCCCGACTTCAAGTAAGGGCTACAAGGGAGGTTCAGAGAACTGTGGGCAGGCAGAGATGGGTGGCATTAATTCAACAGTGGGAATCAGGGAAGGCTTCCCAGAAGAGGCAGCAAATGGGCCAGGCGTTGTAAGATGGACAGAATTTACACAGAAAGAAAAGGGTTTGACAGCCCAGCAGAGGGAAGCAGCTGTGCCATTGTTGACCCCAAAGCTTTAAATGAGGCCTTGAAACAAAAAGAACCTAACTGACAGGCTGTTGGTGGCCGTGAAGGGACCCAGACATAAGGCAGGGGGATCATGTTTCTTTCAGGATCCTCATCCCTTCCTCCACAAAGAGTGTGGGGTGTCTTTCCACACAGAATGACTTCCTAAGCTGACCTGAGATCCTTGCGGGACATTTACACACACACACACAAACACACACACACACACACACACACACACACTCTCACTCTGCACTCTGAAGAAAAAAATTGGAAAATAGCACACAGACATTAGGGGTGACCTACTAAGAGCTGGGGAAGCTGCAGCCCTTTTCTTTGTTCCAGCCCTTTCCTGTTGCTCCCTGCCCTCTAGTGGTTTCCCGTTGCTCGTGGGAGAAAGGCCAGCTTCTTAGCAGCCCCCGCAAGGTTTCTTGAGGCCCTCTGTGACATGGCCTCTGCCTGTTTCTCTCCTTCCCCCTGAGCCCTCTCCATGCATTCCTGCCACACAGACCTCCTTGCCATTCTTTAAAAGTGCCCAGCTCTTTTCTACTTCCAGCCTTTGCGCATGCTGCTCTTTCCACCTGAAACATTCCTCACCCTGATCTTTGGCTGCTGATGCCCATCCATCTATCAGGCCCCGACTGGAAATTCACTTCCTCTGGGAATACTAACCAGACTGCCAGGACTAGGGCAGGTCTCCCCATCCCTGTCACACACCCTGGGTGCTTCCTGCCTGGCACATAGCACTGCCTGTAGTTGCATATTTATTTCTGTGATTTTTGTATTGACGTTTCTCTCCTTCACTAAACCGAAAACTCCTTTGAGTGTGGGAACTGTGCATTTCACACTCATCTCTGTGTCCTGGCACATAGTGCCTGGCAGTTGCTGCTAAATGGATGAATGAATGCACTCTCCACCATCTACCCTGACTTCATTAACTGACATAGAAACCTATGGCCAGATTGTGCCCTGCTTCCCACAGAACCCAGCCAACTGCCATCCATGCCCCCAGCCTTGCCCTGCTGGGTCAGCCATTGTGCTAGAGGCAAGATGGGCGTGA
Organism: Balaenoptera physalus; assembly: GCF_965194825.1. Taxonomy (NCBI): domain Eukaryota; kingdom Metazoa; phylum Chordata; class Mammalia; order Artiodactyla; family Balaenopteridae; genus Balaenoptera; species Balaenoptera physalus. The sequence goes on along the minus strand of NC_138886.1, from coordinate 35,125,696 downwards.
GACAGACCATCAGTCAAGGCCTTCCTTTATGGGAGTGCAGTCAGGGATATAAGGTCCACACTGGATACTCCCTCTTTTACAGAGAGCCAGTGAGGTGCTGGGGAGACAGCCCAGACCTGGGACTCCTGAGCCTGGGGTCTGGTCTGGCCCCTGACTCACTGTGGGAGCCTCTCCCTTTTTAGGCTTCAGAAACACCCTTGGTCAGTGGCTGTAGGTGGCCTAGAGCGGCAATTCCAAAACGTGGCTGGAATTCCAAAACATCGAAATCACCCAAGGGACCTGGTTAAAATACTGTAAATTCCTAGATCCCAGCCTCAGAGATTCTGATTTAGGAGGTCTGAGGAGCAGCCTAGGATTTGATGAAGTTTTTAATAAAGTTCAGCCAGGGTGCAAAAAACTGGTCTAAGAGCCCTCTGATTCTCAGGTGCTAGCCTGTGATTTTAATTCCTTCCAGCTGATTCCCAGGACTTCTTCACAAAAGTGCGTCTCCTTGCAGAAGGATCCATCCTGGTATGCACAAGACCCCTCATGCCCATGACTGAGAGTCACAGCCACTTTTTGTCAAAAGAAAGCTCGCTTGGAACCCTCACCCATGTAGTGACAGTCATAACAATGACAGCACTGGCTCCCTTTAGTGAACACCCATTAAGCACAGGCCTTGTGCTAGGAGCTTGATACGTACTAAGTCATCTAACCAGCATGGCAGTGCTGATTGACACCACTGGTATTGACTGACTTGGGTTAATGTAAGCACAGAGAGAAAGTGTTGGAAGGATGTAAGATAGCTTAGAGAATTGCCAGCAGAGGTGAAGACCTGGTTCAGACACAGGCAGCAACCAGATCCGGGGGTGGGGTAGCAGGATTCTTAATTGTACTGTCAGGATACTGTGGCTGCAAAGAATGGGCTCTACTGTTTTTTGGTTTTTGTTTTTTTAATCAATGTGTTTGAGTTTGAAATTTTAGGAAATTTTGTGACTGACTTTCTAGGTCATAAATCTGACCACTTGGCTGATGTGGGTAGGGCCCCTTCATTAATAGTTCCAGCAGACTGTAACCATTGGGGAGATGTCATTCCCCAAAAGGAAGTTGGGGTACTGTAACCAAAAGATAAGGCAATGGATCTTGGGCAACCAAGAACCAAAAAAGGTCTACCACGGTGATCATCCCCATCTTTCAGAAGAGGAAATTGAGGAGCTCAAGATTTAACATGCCCACGGTTACATAGCCCAGCCAGGATTTGAACCCAGGCAATCCTGAGTCCTGAGCCCAAGATCTATAAGTCTCTTTGTTTTTCTGCTTTTCATGTTCTTTTTCCTTTCTTGATTCTCAGGGCTCAGAGCTGCTTCTGCTGCAGACACCAGTGCCACAAGCTCACAGAATAAGGCCAGCACTTGCAGCCCTGAGGACAGCCTGAATCCTGGGCCAGGGGGAAGACAGCCAAGCAGAAGGGGAGGGGTGAAGAAGTATGCCAAGACCCTGAGGAAAAGAAGGTCTTTCCTACAGACCGACTACACCTGTCAGGTCTCATTTCCCCTGATGCCATCAGCCTCCCTGGAGAGCGTGGACGACGTGTGCTACTATGACCGGGAGCCCTACCTGGCCCTCAGTGCACCCTCCCCAACTGTGTCCTGTCTGCAAGACGTGCAGGGTGAGCCTGGCCTCCTGGAGACCAAGGCCCTGGGGCTGCTGGCTCCCCTGAGGGAGACCAAGAGCAAAAACCCAGCCACCCGGGCCATGGAGATGGAGCCTGAGACCATGGAAACCAAGTCGGTAATCGACTCTCGAGTGTTTTCTATTTCTGCCATTCGCCTCCGGATTGACCCCAGCCATAAAGAGAATTCTGGGATTGCCCCTCTGACCGCCAGTGTTGCCAGTTCCCCAGCAAACACTCCTCACAGTCCCAACCCAGGCTCATCTGGCCCAGATACGGCTCAGCTAGGGCTTCCCCAGACCTTATCTCCATTTCAGGACTCGGATGGCAGTGCCCTCCGAGAACTTGCCATGGAGCTTGGGGACAGCACCTCCTCCCTCTCCAGTGCTGACTTGAACCCAGACAGAATCTGCCTGACCGTCAGCCCAGGGCCACATAATATCTCTCAAGGAGACACACTAGAGCTGGGAGGGGTCCAGATAGAAAGAGGACTGGGATCTCTGTTTACAAATCATATGCAAGAAACTGCCCCCCAGGACCCAGGGTCTCTGTTGTCTCCTCGAGACAGGCCTAGAAGTGGTGAATGTGGAATAAATTCAGAAGAGAAGATGGCTTCTTTCCCTACGAAGGAGGAGCAGCAAGGACAACTATCTTTGGAACATGATAGAGAAGTTACAAACAAAAATGGCACCAACTTATTTCGTGATGAATCTGAGAAGGATCCAGGTGACCCCAAGGGTGACGTGTTGAATGCTGTTCCACAGACTATTGGTGTCAGTGCTCCAGCTGGTGGCATGGTAGCCTCCCTCTCCTTGGAGACTCCTGTAACAAGGACTGAACAGACCCCACCACATTCCCCCAGAGACCCCCAAGGACAAAGCAGAGAAACCCCAGGCCAAGCCTGCCAGGCCCAAGAACAAAAACTATTGGCAGAGCTGGATTTAGACCCGGGTTTCTCGCTTAGGGACCAGACCATTTCATCAGCTTTCCCTCTGGAGGAGGTCAAGGCAGAGCCACCTAACCATGTGATAGGAGAAGATACCACCCCTAGGGACACTCCTCAGCAGGTCTGTTTGAATCCAGGGCCTTCTCTGCCAGAGCCACTACCGTGTTCCCAAGAGGAGCCCCACTTAGAAGGTTCAAATCATTGTTCACTGCCAGAAAGCAAAGATAAAAGCCCTAGCATGTGCCTTCCTAATGAGAAGTCTTTCCTGTGCTTTGCCCCAGAAAGCTATCCTAAAGTTTCTGCCAGTCTCAGGACGGCCACATCTTCGGGGTTTGCAGGCGTGAATGAGACTGTGGCCCCTAGGACTGGGATGGAGCAGTGCAGCTGCCAGTTCTCCTATGCCACGTGCTTCCGTGGCCTGCAGCCAGAGACGGAGGAGGAAGACAGGGGCCTGGAAGCACACCCCACAGCCCCCCTCACCTCGCCACCCTCTGCAGGAGGCCAGCTGGCCCTGCCCTGGAGGCCTGCCCGGGCCCACAGCTGCAGCACTGAGCCCCTGTCGAGGAACAGCCACATCTGGCCAGAGTACTGCACCAGGGCTCTGAGACAGCTGAAAGCTGCCCCTGCCAGCACCCCCGAGGGATTCGTCCAACTCACGGAGAGCTTGCTGGAATTACAGGACATTTTAGAAGCTTCCTGGGGAAATGGGAACACGCACCCTTCCGAGAAGTGCACCTGGCACTTTTCTGAAAGCCGGAGCCGCCTCTGCATGGGCTCCCAAAAGCTCCTGTTGAGCTGTCAGCACGTGATCAGAATGGACCAGTCCCCCGAGGAGATGCAGGGTGCTGTGCGCGACACCTTCCAGCACCTGGTCCAGCTGGCCAGCCTGTGCTTCCAGTTCACAGCCTGCAGCCGCTGCTCCACTCGACACAGAGAGGCAGCGGGGAACCTGAGGGATGTGGTGTACACCTACCACCAGTTTGTGGAGGCCGCTAAGCTCACCTGCGAGAGAGGCTACCATGACCTGAGTGTGAAACTCTTGGCCCGTCAGTGTACGGCCCTCACAGCCGCTGTATTCTGTTTGACCCAGAAGTTCTGGGTCTCCACTGCCCTGTGAGCAGGCCAGTTGCCCAGACCCCCTGCCCTGCCCTGGACACTTCCCTGAGCAGCTCCTACCATTCCTCTGCCCACCTCTCTCAAATGTTTATTATTTAGAGTGTTCAAATAAACTGCTGCTTAATCTTGCCTGAATCATACAGAGTGATGACAAGTTTGGGTCAAAAGCATCTGCTCATATTCAACAAACATTCACTGGCTTATTCATAAAGATGAGTAAGACGAGCCCCTGCCCCTGGCCAGGATGCTCACAGCCCCTCTGGGTGGGTACAGATAAGCAGATTGCCATCAGTAATGTGTGTACCCTAGGAGGAGCATACCCTGCGAGTGTGGAAGCAAGAAGTCACAAACTGTCCCAAGAAGGCAGGGATGAGGGAGGAAGGTGGAGTCACTGAAAAATTGTCTTGACTTCTCATATCACACTGATTTGGCAATAACCTCTGCAAATAGGAGTGAACACTTGGGATATTTGATAGATTCCACCTTCACAAGTTTTGGTTTGCAGCACCTGTGCCTGGAGGCCTGGTATTCTTGGCGGCCTCGCTGCGATAAGCATAGGTTGCCACTAGGTGGCAGTAAGCACCTTAGTTGCATGGCCCCCCATATCCATGTGTGTGCTCTGTGCTTTACCTGAAATTAACTCCACCCTCTATCCGTTTTAAATATCTAAAAAGGCAAACATTAAAACCCTGAACTAGATTTGCCTTTTTAAGAATAATATTAGAGCAAAAGAAATATATTCAGTACCTTTCTAATTCCAGTAGAGCCACTTAATCCCTGTTAATCTTGGTGGGACCTTGGTCGGACATGCTACTTAACCTCTCAGTGCTTTGGTTTTCTCTCCTGAATATTGGGGATACTAGTGCCTGCTTTGTAGGGTAGAAATCTAGTAAATACTCAATAAAAGTTAGTAATAATCCCCAAAGTTTATGGATTCTTCTCCTAGTCTGAAACCCTTCCTTGCATTTTGTTTTCAGACTCCAGGAAAACTGACCTGAAGACAGCCTTGGGAGGCCTTTTTCCCCTGGCTTTTCTGTCCAGGCAAAAGGTGGTTTAGACACTCACTTTGGGCTATCAGAGTTTACTCAAGGGGTCCTTCTGGGGCTCCTGATCAGTTGTGGGCTCAGTGCTTCCTCTGCAATTTGTCTCCTCTAAAGCTCCCTAATTTCTCTCCTTCACCCAGCAAAAGCAGGGCAAAGGTGAGGGTGTTAAGTGACATACCCAAGCTCTTGCCAATCAGAAGGAAAGCACTATTTGGGGAGAAGAGAAGAGAATCTACCCATCCCCTGTTACCAGTTACTTGTTAACTAGTAGCCAGTTAACCAGTACTAGTGCCAGGAAAAGATTTATTTTCTTAAAGGCCTGTTTCTTTTCACAGAATACTTTGAATAAAATTTAAATAAGGCTCTTGAAAACAGATTTAAAGTGATTTCATGACAATGGAAAATAGGAACAATAGGACACCCAAATACTAAAAATTGTATGATGCTAAACAGGACTTGAATACTTTTACTGTGTTCACAAGCTTAGCGAAGGAGCTCAGGACTTCAACTCAATCAGAGCTTGAATCCTGGCAGTGTTGTTATAGCTGCTTCTCTGGGCCTCATTTTCCCCAAATGACAAAAGGAAGTAACACTCGTCTCATTTAGTGACGGCCTACAATGTGCCAGATGCCTTATTTAGATAACTTGAATACATTTTCTTATCAACACAACACCCTAAACTAGAGATTGTTATATAATACACATTCAGCATTATTGTGAGAAATAAATTCTCATGGAAGGCAGGATGGAGACTGTGAAGCCTCAGGCACAGGCACTCAGATGTTTGTTTCCTTCTTCCTTTGCTTCCTCTCCCCTCAAATCCGTTAGCTTCCTTGGGTTGCTACTGTATGGAGCTGGCATTTTTGCTCTGAGCCCCCATGAGGTGTACTAAGTCCCAGAAGTTCTGAAGCAACCCCTCACTGCTTGTTGAGAAGCTAAAGTACAGGGGGTTTGCCATGTTTAGCACTTTCTCTGAGATACACAGCTCCCTACATGAGAGCAGGACAGGACTGCCTACTCCCCAACACAAGAATCAATTGTTTAATGACTGAGAAACGACTGGATATTTACACTCCTTCATTTTTGCACCCACCGTCATATTGGCGGATTTATTTCTTTAAACAAACATCTATGGTACACCCATGCCAGGGTGCCTGATGTAGGATTATGGATGTAAATAGTTGGGTGAGAATCTTATCTGCAAGGGCTCCTGGTCCAAGAGGTAAGACGACATGTAGAGATAGAGACCCACCTAAGACATGGTGTGCTCAGGACCACCAAAGAGAACAGATAAGGTGCTGTGAGAGCTCAAAGGAGAGAAGTAATTTGGGGGTGTTGGGGGGGGAGTGGTGATCAGGGAAGGCTTCCTGTAGGAGGCAGCATTAATTAGAACTAGTATGTCAAGAAGTGTTGATTGCGGACTTCCCTGGTGGCACAGTGGTTAAGAATCTGCCTGCCAATGCAGGGGACACGGGTTCAAGCCCTGATCTGGGAAGATCCCACATGCCATGGAGCAACTAAGCCCATACACCACAACTACTGAGCATGCGCTCTAGAGCCCATGAGCCACAACTACTGAGCCTGTGTGCCACAACTACTGAAGCCTGCGTGCCTAGAGCCCGTGCTCCGCAACAAGAGAAGCCACCACAATGAGAAGCCCGCGCACCGCAAGGAAGAGTAGCCCCTGCTCGCTGCAACTAGAGAAAGCCCACACGCAGCAAGGAAGACCCAACGCAGCCAAAAATAAATAAATAAATAAATAAATTTATAAAAATAAAGTAGTTTTTTTTTTTTAAAAAAAAAGAAGTATTGATTGAGTAGCTATTGTGTGTCAGGTCCTGATTTTGGTAGATAGGAAGGTAAGTTTTTCTCAAGAAGGGAGAAAAATCACTTGTTTGTTTATCCTGTTGACAAATATTTACTGTGCATTGGCACCGGGAATACAATCACTAACATGATAGATGTAAGTCCCCTCAAGGAACTTATTATCAGCAGGGAAGACATAGGGAAAAAAAAAGATTACTGATAGGTGAAGATTGAAATAAAGAAAACGAAGAGTGCCAAGATGGGGCTGGGATGACCCAATCTTCCCTGGGGTCGGGGGCGGGGGGAGGGGGGGCGGGGTGGTCAGTAAAGGCCTCTCTGAAGAGGGAAGGTTTAAGCAGAAGCTTAAAGGGTAAGAAGGAGCCAGCCATGTAAAAAGTGAGAGAAAAGGGAACAGTAACTGCAAAGGCTTTTGTTGTGTTTAAAGCATTTCAAGAAGACAGGTGCGACTGGAACACAGCAAGCTGGAGGAAGAGTGATAGATGAGGTCGGAGGGTCAGCCAGGAACCAGGCCATGCAAGGCCTTGGGGAGGTTAGATTTTACATCCAATTACAATGGGAAACCACTGAGGGGTTTGGAGTAAGGGAGACACATAATCATTCGGTAAATGGATGGAGGCCGGAGGGGGCTGGGCAGTGATACCAGCTAGGTGGCCTTTTCTGTGGGGAAAAGCCCCACTTTTGAACGAGCTTCATGAGCTCATTGAAAAGTGAAGAGACACCAGAGCAATGGCAGGGAGGGAGGAAAGGTATTCGGTACAGCTGAGTGCAAGGTGCAGGGACTGGCAGGTGTGGTGAGAGCAAATGAAGACTATCTGAGCCACTTTGCAGGTCCTGCTGAGTGGAAAGCCAAGGCCAGCTTCTGAGCAGAGAAGACAGCTGGGTTTCCGAAAAAGCCCTTTGAGGAAGAAAGCATGTTTAGTTTTAGTATTTTACAAGTTGCTCCAGTAGCAGATTATAAAGGATGGGTTAAAGCATGGACTGGGGACGGGGTGGGAGGTGCTGGAGAAGCTGTGGAAAGAAAAGTCCTGAGGGGAAACCGTGAGGCCAAGGACGGATCCAACAAGGCTGTGGTTTCTTGGGCAGGAGGTATTTCAGGCTCATTCATGGTAGGGTCTCTCGAAAGCGTGAGACCCCTAGGACTGCAGGAATAAAGAGAAGAGTGGTTGATAGCTTTTATCAGGCCAAGGCTTGGACAAGTCGCTTCAGGTCTCCGAGACACAAGTTTCCCCGTGGATTTGTGAGGCGAGAAAGAGGAGGGAGAGTGGCCAGAGGCTAGACTCATTCGTGATCTGCCCACGCCGGGATATCTGTTATGATCCTGGATGGCCAGCTAGTGGTGAGGGGAACTATGTCAGCTCGTGGGCTCTTCTGGTTGTGGGGAAGCCCAGGGAGACCAGGGGAAGGCAAGGCCCCCAGGTTGAGAGATGAGGGGTGGTTCGAGTCTGGTTTCAGCCCACCTTCGCCGTGTCCAGCCCTTGACAGCCATCAAAGCGCCTGGTCACCTGCAGCAGCCCTGTGCGGTCGGCGAGCGGCTGGGATTGTATGCCCAGGTAACATGCGAGGAAACGGAGGCTCAGTGAGGCGCGGCAAGCTTCTGACGGGACGCAGCTCCTTAGTACCACCGTGGGCACGGCAGCCGAAGCCCAAGCCTTCGCGGAACACACAGCCGCTAGGCTGAAAACGACAACTCCCAGAATGCTACTCGGAGAGGGGCAGGAACCGGAAGTGAAGTCGGAGGCGGGGTTTGGTAGGTTCCTCTGCTGCTGCGTGAGGTGACGGGTTCAGGTACGCCGGGGCCTCGTTGCCGGCAGGGGTGGGGGCTGGGGGTCCGGCCTGGGAGTGCCGCCTCGTTCGCGGGCGGGCCAGACGCCTGGGGAGCAGGCGCCCGCCCAGCAGTCGTGTGGCCTCATGTCCCCCACCTTGTTGGCGCTATTCCTTCCTGCTTCCCGTCGTACTCTCAGCTTATGGACCAGACTGGGCCTGCACGCGGGGTACACTCGAGATTGGGGTCAGGGTGTTCTAGTGCTGAAGGTGACAGAGGAGTGGAGCCGGCTTTGGTGGCTAAAACTTAGAATGAGGAGATGAGAGAAGCCTCCATCACTTAGCGCCCAGGGATATGCTCATCAGGTGGGACTTGGGTTAGAAAAAAGTTCTGAGGCCTCTGTCAACGCAGAGGTGGTGGAGTGGAGGATTTATTAATTCAGCAAGTCTTTATTGAGCGTCTGTTATGTACGAAGCTCGTTGCCAGGCACTGAGGATGTAGTGAACAAAGCAAACAGAACACTTGCTTACATTATAGGAAGGGGAAAGTTCAGACAAAAAAAATAAGTAAGAAGTGTGCCATGTTGGATAATGAAATTCTGAATGAAGTGAGGAAGGAAGTCATATAATTATCTAGGGGAAGAGGATTGAGGTAGAAAGACCAGCAAGTGCAAAGGCCCTAAGGTGGGAATACCCTTGGTATGTTTAAGGAACAGCAACAGCAGGTAGACCAGATATTGCAGAGAACAATGGATGATCATTAATGATCAATATAGGCCATTGTAAGTGTCCAGACAAATAATCAGTCAGCAATCTATAATAGGAATAGAAAAGAGTTTTATTCTGGCCACATTGAGGACTATAGCATGGGAGACACAGATTCAAGAAGCACTTGAATTGTGTTCCTTCAGGCTACAAAGCGGGGCAAGCTTATAAAGGCAAAAACTGCAAGGTTACAGTTAGTTAAATGAGTTATTTATCAAGAATTGTAATTGGAGCTGGCAAGAAGTAAGGGTGCTTATTAAGTAAGGATTGGTTGGGGTCTGAAATGGTTGCATAGTTACAAGGGGAGACCTTGAGACCGTAATATTGCAGCTGGCCGGTGTTGTTCTGAGTATGACTGATGGTGTCCTTGGGTGTGGTACAGTTCAGAGAAAATTCAAGTTCTCAGTGATGCAGACGTGCCTGAGACCAGATCTTCAATGGCCACCCAACCCCATTTTTGTACTCCTGAACTATAACTCCATTTTAATTTCAATGTCATCAACTTGAACAGGTATCTCACAGAGATATATTATGAATTACCAATAAGTTGCATGAAAAAAAGCTCAATATCATTAATAATCAAACAAATGCAAATTAAAACACAGTGAGGTTCCACTACACAAAAATGGTTAAAATTAAGAATCCTGACAACAGCAAATGTTGGGGATGATGCAGGCCATCTGGAACTCTCACAGACTGCTGACAGCAGTGTGAAATGTTAAATCACTCTGGGAAACTGATGGCAGTTTCTTACAAGTTAAATAGCACCCATCCTATGACCCAGCACTTCTGTTAGTACTTAGCCAACAGATATGAAAACATATGTCCACAAAAACGCTTGTATGAGAATTTCTTGGCCGCTTTATTCGTAAAAGCCACAAACTGGAAAAATCTCAAATGTCTATCAACAGGAGAATAAACAAATTGTGGTATATTCATGTGTGGAATACTGCTCAGCAATAAAAAGGAACAAACTACTGATACATGAAGCAATATATATGAATCTCAAAAACAAGTTGTGGGGCAAAATGTCAAGTTCAAAAGAGTACACACTGTTTGAGTCCATTTAAATAACATTTTATAAGCCACAGCTAATCTATGGTTATAGAAAAAAGAGCAATGATTGCGTTTGGAAAGCAGTGAGAATGGGATGGAGATTGACTTGGAAAGTGCAGAAGGAAGGGAACTTTCTGGAGTGATGGAAATGTTCTATATCTTGATGGGGTGTGGGTAATACAGGCCCTATGCACTTGTCAAAAACTCATTGAGCTGGTATATTCCCATCCCTCACTTCCCACACCTTCAAACCTTCCCCCACCATCCCTCCCGACACACAAACTTGTTGAGCTACACCCTTTAAAATCTTGGCATTTTATTGTGTATAAATTATACCTCAAAAGAATTTAAAGGTCAAGGTAACTAAGAGAAGAGCTAAAAATAAAAGGGGCTAACTAAAGTGATTTGAATTTTAGTGTTTCATAGGGAAAGTTGATGAATCAAGAAGTAATGATGAAAAAAGAAGTAATGATGTAAGCATATGATTTCAGGTTAAGGAGTAAATTACCAAAAGAACTAAAAACACCTGGTTAACAAGCGTTGCCCCCTAGAGGTGGAAGGGGTCAGAGAATTGATCATTACTTTTCTTACAACTAGGTCTTTTTACCATGTGCATGGATCATATTACATAGATTTACTTTTTCAAAGATACACTTTTCCTAATATGTAGGTAGCACACTAGGCTCAGAGGAGCAGCTGTGAGCAATGGTTATACCATTCTTTGTCTGTGACACTTAGCTGTAGACTAGAACACTTCTTAGTCATATCTTCCTCAAGGATTTTGAACACCACTTTGAAATTATTACATTAGTTAAGTGTGTTGTAACAATGGTTCTTCATATTTTTCTACCTCGGCACTTCTGATGGATATTAGCCGTTTCCACTATGACTGTGGCTTTCTGCTGCAGTGATACTGAGTCGGGGGAGGGAATATGTGCAACCTAGAATTCTTGATTGGTTTTGGGCCACTCTTTACCATAATTTTTGGCTAGCTCTAAACCTCCCAGGATGTTTCTAGTACAGGACTTTACATAGAGTAGGTGCTCAGTAAATATTTGCTAAAGGAATGGTTTTGAAAATAAACAGAAACATAATGGGATAGGTGGATTTTGCCATCTCTGTCTTGCCCTCAACTCATACGTGCATTTCAAAGAATACAGTAAATGAACTCATTATCTGTGTCACTGCAGCAGTGAATAATCATTGATTTCTTGGGGTTGTCAGGAGTTGTGGTTGTCTTCTAAGAAGTGAATTTGGCTTCCTTACTCCTGAAAGGTTTCTGTGCTGACTTATTTCTCTAGAAGACACACATGCTTTTCTCAGTTCAGTTAATCTGTTTTAGTATTTTACACACTTCTCTACTCCTTAAGTAACGCAGTAACCCTGTTTGTCATTTGGATATAGGGAAATACCTCTGCAAGTTCAATAATGTAATGTCTCACATAACTGTACCTTTTCCTAATCTGGGTGAAAAGGACAGAGGACTAAGCACATGGACTGGAAGTTAGAAGGGAGCGCTCAGGAAACAGAGTCACACGTGCTGCAGGAGCAAGAAGTCACCCTAGAGGACACAGGTGAAGATGGCATCTCTGAAAGCTTCCAGCTTCTACAGATTGACATGGAATGTGAGCATCGAGAAGAGATGACCCTGCCTACAAGCAATGCAGTGTGGCGCTCGGTGAGTGGAGTGGATTGTTTATGGTCACGGGCTTTGAGACGACGGAATGTCCCAGAGACCCCTGTTCTAAGGATAGATATTGGTAAAAAAAAGACTGGGAATGAGTTAAGTGTATTCCCAGGGATGAGTTTCCTGGTTTAAGGTTTCAGTTCCATTTGAGTCATAGAAAAAGTAAGTAAAATTAAGAGGAATTTTTGTACACCTCAGAAGGGTCAGGAAATCTCAACTCTGTCCCTAATAAATTTACTGTGACCTTGGGCATGTCACATCTCTTTTCTGGGGTTCTGCTTTCTCTAAACACAATCTAGTCCATTTTTGTTTTTAAGACTAATACCCTTTTTCTCTCCTAACTTTAATCTAAATTTAAAAAATAATTAAGTAACTATTTCTAATATTCATTTTCCTTTTTGGTGCTTATGAAGTTCTCAAACAATTTTGTTTTCTGGATAACATAAGAAAAATGTCCAAAGAAAACAGAGACACTGGGAAAAGATAGTTGCAGCAAAGAAGAGTAAGAGAAAACAAGAGAAAGAAAGAAGAAAAGCCAACCGTGTAGAAAATTCAGGTAACAATAAATCAGATTGCTGGTGTAATTATATTTATTTCTTAGCAAACCGGTATTTGCCTGTTCCTAGGAGAGTAGGGATAGTGTTTTTAAGTAAAACAAACATCTGGGAGATAGGACCTATTAGCCTATTTTGTTGGGAATCAAAGTATCAAAGAGAGCAACATTTGAGGCTGCCTTTCAAATATAAGCTGTCTAGTGCATGTATGTGTTTATAAGCCCAGAAGTAGAAAGAATGATACCAACAACAGCCAATGTTTATTCAGTACTGTGTGCTAGGTTCAGTGCTAAGAATTTTACATGGATTACCATAAGGGTAAGTGCTTTTATTATCCTCATTTTCTAGGTGAAGGGATTGAGGATCAACGAAATTAAATAACATGCCCAAGATCATATAGGTAATAAATGAACAAACTGAACTCTTCTTAGATCCAGCAGTGTGCTCCAGAGCACTCATTTCACCGTTCTGCTATACCTAAACTGCCTAATGAATGAATACCTTGCATGAGCTTCCAGTTTCTCTTCATATGCAAAAAGTACTCACCTGGCTGGGGAGATTTATTTCTTACTGAATAACATTTTTCAGTTTTTCCATGTTTATTCCTTTCTGATATTTCTACTCTAGGCATCTACCCCCAGCACAGCAAACGTTTTCTGAGATCCTTAACCAAGGAAAGACTTTTGGAAGCCAAACACTCAGGACCAAGACTCTGTATCGATTTGAGTATGACCCACCACATGTCTAAGAAGGTAAAACATCCACTGAACTCTGAATTCCTGCTCACATGAGGGAGGTCCAGGTGGGAACGGCTTTCACAAAGAACATGACCAGCTCCAGCTTCTGTGATTCTCTAGTAAACCAGCAAATGTGTTTAGTTTTCTACACATGGCTACTAAGTTCTGAGATGGCTGTTGTAAAGAATCAAGAAGAGAATAGACATGTAGTTTAGTTTAAAATTTTTTCCTTTATCTTCTGTTTTGAGCCCACTGCCTTTGCCTCTGTGCTTATGGTATCCCCAGTCTAGATGGAGCCTTTCAGGTTTAATTCTCCAGAGGTGAAATCTTTGGCCTTCTGCCAGGGAGAGGAATATTTGCCTGGTTGCATGTTGTGGGGAGATTACCTGGTGGGAGGTCTTTCTACAGTGTGTGTGTTTTTAAAAGCCGCCCATTTACCCTGTTGGTGAAGGAGGGATTTTTCACCCTATGATTCTGGGGATGGCTGAACACACAACACTCGACACTGGACAGATAAGATCGATAGCAGTTTATTGGTCACATATACTCAGCCCGAGGGGAGGATGACACTGGATATCATGCAGGGCCACATGGGATTGCACTCGGGAACAGAATGAACAACCAGGGGCCGTGGGGGGTAGGTTTTGTAGTATCAAGAAATTAGATTCCTACAGGAAGATGTGATTGGTTTGCTGGAATAATTCCATGGGCTGGCAGAGAATTGAAACCCACTACTCAGAGATAGCAGGAACCCTTTATCAAAGGAATCCCTTTGATTAAAAAATTAAAAAAATTGTTTAGCTAGTGAACCTTACCCATGGGAGCAGAATTGGGAGGGGAACTTGCAGTTAGGCCATTCAAGGCCTCTCATTTTCACCAGATATCAAAGCGGCACACAATATTGGGCCTTGATTTTAGGCCTTACACCACAAAAGAAATCTGTGTTTTCCAACGTCCCTGTTATACATGCTAGTGTTTGCATGTTTTTCAGAGAAATTAGGATCTGGGATTCTTCCATGGAACCTCTAATTATATCCCTCTGAAAAGGTCAACTAAGAATTTTCTAATGTTTATATTAATTGAGATATCAGATTAAATCAAATCCAAAGCTTTGTTTTTTTTCCTGCACTGAACCAAATCAGGCCAGATTGTGAAATTACCTTTCTATACGGGTGATGTCTCTAAATCAGGATGGAAAGTTAAAACTTCCAAACCTATGACAGCTCCTGAAGTTAGGGAGAAGGTGCCAAGTTTAACTGATGGAGTATAAAAATGTCTGCACAGTAATCTAGTCTCTTTTTAATAAACAGTAACCATCACATGGTAAGATTTTTTTTAATATATAAATTTATTTATTTTATTTATTTACTTTTGGCTGCATTGGGTCTTCGTTGCTGGGCACGGGCTTTCTCTAGTTGCAGCGAGCGGGGGCTACTCTTCATTGCAGTGCGCGGCTTCTCATTGCAGTGGCTTCTCTTGTTGCAGAGCATGGGCTCTAGGCATGGGATTCAGTAGTTGTGGCTCACAGGATCTAGAGTGCAGGCTCAGTAGTTGTGGCGCACGGGCTTAGTTGCTCCGCGGCATGTGGGATCTTCCCTGACCAGGGCTCGAACCCGTGTCCCCTGCATTGGCAGGTGGATTCGTAACCACTGTGCCACCAGGGAAACCCACATGGTAAGATTTTAGGTAAAAGCTAAAAGAAAAATTTTATATATACATATATGTATATATTTATATATACATATATATCAGCAGATCCAGAAGGAGAGAGAGGTCTTGGTTTTCTGGGCTAGTATCATTACCTTAACTTTCATCTATAAGGTGTGATACCATGGGATGTAACACACGTGCATACATGCATGTACTCACTCCTGGAGTAAAAGGGCCATTGAATTCATGAGCTTTCCCAGAGTAATATTCAGTGAACTTACTGAGTAACCATTTGTTGATAATGAATTTAGAAAGAGTGGGCATGTTCCTACCATAAGTTGTCCTTACTTCTTCGAAGGAATTAAGTAGACTGGCTGGACAGATCCGAAGGTTGTATGGTTCAAATAAAAAAGCTGACAGGCCATTTTGGATCTGCCTCACTGGATTCACCACAGACAGTCCCCTGTATGAAGAGTGTTTGAGGATGAATGATGGATTTTCTAGTTATCTGGTAAGCCTCATTTTGCATATTATTTAAATTGTCATGTGAAAAGTAGGTTGGAGGGGGTAATAGTAAATTTTTTTTACTTTTTCACATTTCAATGTAAAAAAAATATGTTTATGTGTATATGTTATATGTTTTCACTATTACAATCTTTAAAAATTTAGAACCTCTCATCAGTTCTTATGTTTTAAAATTTTCATCCTTCCACTGCATTGGCAAACTAATATTACCAGTATCTAGGGCTGTATTTTGTATCCAGTGTATTGTATGCTAGACTATGTACCAGGAATGTTTTAGGGACATGCCATGATTCCTTTCTTGTTCTTAGTAGTGCAGAATTAGGGAACATGAATTTTGGGGGAAAGAGAGAGAATCCTTATGGAAGTAATGTGGATTTAAGATGAGTTTTAGGGAGTACTAAGTTACTTCCAATACTTTCCCTAGGATCTCTTAAATGTAGTGATTGATATACAGGCAAGAATCCAGATCAGTGCCTAAGAAGTGCCACTAAAAGTGCCCTTGTGTGTTTGCATTATGTAGCTGAGACTGGGTAGTGTGGCCTTTTCCAGGGAGGTCCTCAGAGGCACCGAGTGTGAAAAGCGCCCTGTGTGGTGCTGCACAGTTAGTCATGGTTGCTGTTACCTTAAAGATCCCTCCTGTAACACAGCCATTCCCAGCTTTACTTTTCTGTACGTGTTTTATGATTCCTGTATGTGAGCCAAACAGATCCACCCTAAGAGCCGCGCAGTTCAGTCCCCTTGCTTTCCTGTCTTCATGCTTTTCTTAGGTGATTCCGTCCACTTTGAATACTTCTTCCTTTTGTATGTGTGTCAATCTCACCTCTTCAGAAACCCAGTTCCAGCATTCCCTTTGCTAGAACATTGTCCCTGGTGTTGTCATTCCCTCTCTGTAGTCCTGGGGCATGCTCCCTGTATGTCTCTTAGGGCCTCATACCACTTTCTGTCTCATTTTGTAGGGTCGAATGTCTGTACCTTTCTACTTCCGCTATCTAGCTGAGCACTTTCTGAGAACAGGTTGTCAGACATGTATCCTCTTGATGTACCTGGAGCCATGCCTGATAGAAACTACACGCCCTGTAACTAGTTGCTGCAGCGTGGGCTATGTCTTAACCTAGTTCACACTACATTGGATTGTTTACATTTTTCAGCTAGACATAACAGAAGAAGACTGCTTTAGTTTATTTCCTCTGGAAACCCTTGTGTACCTGACTCCTGACTCAGAACATGGTATGTACTTTACTGCATGCATTCATGTAGCACATTGCATCCAGCCCTTTATTTCATTATTCCCGGGGTCAGAGTTTGTTAAAGCCACCCAAGGTGTATCCAAGAGAAAAAGGAATGGACGTTAATTGCACACCTCTTATGGACAGAGACCTCACTGAATGCTTCATATTTGTCCTGCCATGTGCACACAGCTGCACAGATTTAGGGTCTCCTTCCTCAGCTGGAGCTTGTGAGTTACCTGGTAATCCTTGTGAGTTTTCCTTGTCACCTCCTCACATCGACCCTTCTCAGATTGATGTTAGATAAATATTTTTTTTCCCAGAAAATCATCTATTTTGCATAATTTTCAATTTTATTGTATTAAATTGATCTCAGTATTCTCTTCAATTTTACCTTCCTTTGACATTTTGCCTCCTTTCTGAATCCTAATGGTGTTGAGTCTGCATATCTTATTAGAGATGTCTAATTAATTGACATTTAATTGATCTTTTCAGGGAATTAGCAAATCTAATTAGCAAATCTACTATCTTTTTGTTTTCTATTTCATTAAATTTCTACTTTTATCATTAATAATTCTTTCCTTTTACAGTCTTTGGATTTAGAAATTATAAAACAGACTGACCTCAGTGGCCTTCATTTTTTCATTAGCTCTTGAAGATGTTGATCTAAACAGAGTTTACATCCTTGGTGGACTTGTGGACGAAAGCATTCAGAAGGTAGGTGTACATTTTAGGCCCGACAACTGCATTTTGAAAAGTGGCGCTTTCTTTTAGAGAAAGAAATCCTTGCCCTGTCGTAATCTTAGGCCAAAAGGCCTAAAAGCTCAGAAGCAATAGGAAGTAGGAGCCTATTCTGCCTAGGTTGGCCCTCTTACTTGCCAACTTCTCTCTCTTCTCATCAGCAATGTCAGCAACACTGACCTGACAGAATCCAGTCAGGGACTGGAATGGGAAGTATTTGGTAATTACATAAATAACCATTATTGAATTCCTTTCTTCTCTCCTGTCTTCGGTTCTGCAAGGATGACTCTGATCTTGACCAAGGAAGCTTTGACTCAGCATTCTTACCAGCTGTTTGTTCTTTGTGAAAGAGCAGTTTGTTCCTTCTTAGGCCATATTCCCTGTTGACAGAAGTCTTATCCCATAATCTCTACCTTAGTAGGACCGTCCAGATTTCTTTTGTTGAATTGGAATTTTATTGGAATAATTGGAGTTTTGAAATATGTTTCTCTTATACAAATATTTGTTGAGATAATTTTTTAATAGTAGCATATTGCATAGTTAATAAATAATGATATAATGGTTAAAATGTATAAAAAGGAGCACAGTGAAAAGTAAGTCTGCCTCTCATCCTTGTCACCCAGTATCCGCTGCATGAGGCAACCATGGTTTTCTTGTGTATCCCTCTTGATATAGTCTGTGATCACACAAGTATGTGTTTATGGGTATATTTTATATACATATACTTTTTAATATATGTGAGTGTATTTTTTCATGTATATATGAGATACATACACATATTTGACACAGATGATACTTAACTGAATTGCATTTATTCTAAAAAAGTCAGAGTTCCATGACTCCATAGTGATAATCTAAAAAATGGGCAGGAGGTGGGGGGAGGAGAGAGCTCTAAAGAATGCCAGCTAATAAATGAGAAATGCACAATAGAATTGAGAAATCATCATTTTGTCACTCTCAGAGTAATCATTGATTCAGGGAATTGACTGAACGAAAGGTTGTGAGGGAACTGACTATTCCAAGTGGTCTCAAAGTACCAGCCCACAAAAGTGTACCATTACAATAAAGTGATCTGGAGGTCACCATCTTAACAAATGATCAAACTTAGAATCACCAGTAGTGACATGTGCCTCCTGATGTGATGGAATCTCACCTGTGAAGTATTCTTATTAGAAAATGTTTAAACTGAATTTAATCATAAACAGATCCAGGATGTGCGACATTCTACAAGACACCTGGACCAGACTTTCAAAAAAGTCAATGTAGTGAAAACTGAAATAGTCATGGGGGCTATTGAAGGTTAAAAGAGATTAAAGAGACATAACAACCAAATACAGTCTTCCACAGCAGAGTGACATCCCCTTTTTTGAAGCAGACAATTCTAGAGGGCCAGTGAGCAGTGTATGATCTATAGATGTGCAAATTTAACACACTGTCCTCTTTTTATTTTCCACCAACATTTAAACTGAAAAATAACTGGCACAAAGATTTGTTTAGTTGTTACTTAAGAGTTTGGCTTCTTCACAGAAATATGCTAAGAACAAGATTTCTTCAAGGGGAGTCATTTTATCTTTAAATGTTCAGAGAACAGAAACTAGACTGTAAACTCCCTCAGGGCAGCATCCAAGTTTCCTACTAACTTTGAATTCTGTACTTCAGTTCAAAGTGATTATAAAGGAATAGACTTAAAACATAATCATAGCTCATATATGCAAAGGACTGTTATCCTTCAAAGAAGTCCTTTGAGTAGCTGTACCTTTATCCCATCTGAATTGCATCACTTAAAACATTTTTGGACGTTCTCTTTTGGAATTGTGTTTCATGTGAATCTGAGAGGCAGGTAGTCCAGTGTCAGAACAAAGAAGGTGCTAGGCCTGCTTCACACTGTTCCAATTGGTTAGACCATTCTCACGGTGGCCAGTCAATATGGGACAGTAAATGAAAAGACATTGACAAGCTAGAACAAGTTCAGAAGGGGTTGACCTGAATAATGAAGGGACTCAAAACTAAATCATAGTCAAGGAAAAGTCAACAGAACTGAGGCTGTCAGTCTGGAGACGAGAGGATTCATAGGGCATGATCCCTGCCTTCAGGTATCTGAATGGCTGTCTTGTGGAAGGGCCATTTTACTTGCGTGGTGTGACCCTGGGGGAACAGAG
Organism: Balaenoptera physalus; assembly: GCF_965194825.1. Taxonomy (NCBI): domain Eukaryota; kingdom Metazoa; phylum Chordata; class Mammalia; order Artiodactyla; family Balaenopteridae; genus Balaenoptera; species Balaenoptera physalus. Next base: position 35,106,252 of record NC_138886.1, on the reverse strand, counting down.
CTAGGACAGATGACTGGAAGTCTCAGGGAAAATAGAAAATTTGCCTCAACATCAAGAAGATTTCCTATTAACTGCTACTATCAAAATTGAAATGGGTTACCCTAGGATGCACGAACTCCCTGTCACAAGGGTTGTCCATTTAAAGCCAGAGGCCATCTGGGAGAAAGTTCATAGAGGATAGACAAACATTGGATGGGTGGTTGGAGTGGAATAGTTAACTACCGAGTTCCCTTCCAAACCTAAGTATGCTAATTTTCTCAGTAATCTAAACCTTTAATCCTGAAATTACAAATAGGTAGAGGACCTTCCCAGAGCTTCTTACAAGGTAGTGAGTATAATTTAAACTTCAGTCCATGACTCAGGGACATCTTTAAAGGGACATTAGTTACTGTACTCTGACGCTAAATGGCCTCAGGTTGTTGGATTTTTTGAGTTCTGCCTTCTTTTTGTAGTTTTCAGAGCCTTTCCTTTTCATTGGGCTATATGCTCTCATACCTTAACGCTGTCTTGTTGCTGGTGGTATACCTGACTCGAATCCTGTCTCCCTTATTTCTGATCTGCTGCTACCAATTGGCAATGACTGAAAACTCCAGATGTCCAGAATTGGGTCTTACTGAGTTAGGGCTAGGAGTGTTCTCCTCTCATTGATTAGACGGCTTGGATTTTTGGATGCAGATTGTGGCTGCAGATGTGCCTCTTTTTACTTATTTCCTTCTTGGTTGTAAGTAGCAGTGAGTGGAAGCCAGCAGATAAATGAATCCCAAATAAGTGAGGTGTTGCTGCACAAGCCATTTTTCCTTATCTACAGTTTCTTCCATTCTACCATAGGCTACTTAATTTTAATACACTTATCATTTAATTATGATTACAGATGGAAATTGGGGTGGTGGTACATGAGGATTCTTACAGTTTGCTCTGCATATTACAATGAGACTATCCTTGTGTATTATTTTTATAAGAAAAATATTTGTGATTTACAGAAGGTGACATTTCAAAAGGCCCAAGAACACTCTGTCAAGACCGCTCGCTTACCAATCCAGGAATACATGGTCAGACGCCAGAATGGGAAAAACTATCATTCAGAGATACTGGCCATCAATCAAGGTACTGCTCACATGGCCCATGCTTAATGTGTATTAGTTCTGCTGCTGCTTCTTTGCATTGTGTTTCAGTATAAACGGCCCTTGAAGCAGTCTCCCCTGTGACTGATGTGCTTGGACTTTATTGTATGTACTTTGTGACATGTATTCTGGCCTCTCAGAAGCAGTTTTCATTTTCTTCCTGGTTCCCAACTATGTTAAAGATAGTTGAAATTGTTCCCTTGTCCTAGAATGCCGTGCCTTCAATCTATCATTGAACAGTGAATTCCTGTTTGTCCTTCAGGATTCAGTTCACAGGCATCTTGGCTGCTCCCCTCCACATCCCAGGCCATGTCAGGGCCTGTTTTGTTCCAACTGTACTGTGTTCCTCTCTGTTGCAGCATTGTCCATTCACAGGCCTGTATCTCTCAGTGTAGGCTGAGGTCCTTGTAGGCAAGCAGGGCCTGTGTCTTTGCCTCTGTCTCCCCAGGATCTAGTACCATGTGTGGTAGAGTAAGTTTGTTGAATGAAATATTCCAGAACACTTTTTTCCTCATTAGTCATTTACTAGTTCTTTTTCTTCTGTGTGGTCACTATATTTTCTGTTTACCTTTCTAACAGTGTTTGATATCCTGTCCACTTACTTTGAGACTCAAAACTGGCCTGAAGCATTGAAGAAAGGAGTTTCTTCCAGAAAAGGCTATACTCTTCAGAACTCAGTGGAATGATGGACAGCCTAAGATTGCAGCTGCAGGAGGCGAAGTTGCTGGAGTTGCCTTGACCAAAGAACAGATCAGAGGATGGTGGTGGTACTCATTTGCCTTTACTTGACATCTTGGCTCTTCACTGGGATAGGAGTTACTAACAGGGACCATATTTTATGCTCTTTTGTATCTCCCATAGTGCCTGGCTCACAGGAAGTGCCCAGATATATGTTGACTAACTAAAAAGTTTACATAATAATGAATTAGCCCTAAAACTACATGGCTTTGGATGTGTTAATTCATCTTCTGTACATCTATTTGTGAAATACCTACTCTTTAGAGATAGCTTAAATAATCAAGTAAGTATTACTCTATTGAGTCTAATTTTCACTACACGGGCATCATAAAGTTGTATGACTTTCTCCAGCCATCTCGATCATGCTGATTTTCCCCAACTCAAGTAATATGTTGTACATAGGCTTTGCAAGATCAGCCTTTCCTTACCTAACCCTGCTTTAAGCCCCCCATAGCACTTTTTTCCATCTATGGCTCCTACTCTGTCTCTCCTATTCTGAGTATGAGCGTGGAGGGCTTCTCTCTTCTGAACAAGTAGCCTCCTAACAATTTGTGGGAGTATCTTTGTATCCTTCTGAGCCTTGTACAAACTAGATTCTTCATATATACTTGTGATTAACAGGTCAAAATGAAAAGCAAAAACACAGTATTGATAAGTCTAACTTGAAAAGAGCCAGAAAATACATTGCATCTGACACAAGCATGTTAGGTAACCTAAATCTCAGTGATCTTTTCTCATGTCCTAGTCAGGTAGAGTTGCTTCAGTTACTCTGGCCAGTTTGGGTTAGTAAACTTGATAACTAAGCTGCTAGCAAATTCAGAAAATGTATTCTATATCTCAGAAGAGCCAAAAGGTTACTTCTCTGCTCTGTCCCCTCCCCTTCACAATTTATTCCCTCCAGAGCTATGATCACTTGTTAAATTATATCAGTTTACTACTTAAAAATGGCCCAGTCTTCAGGAAACATCTTTAGGAATACATAATGCTGCTTGGTCTTTATCAACATATTGAATGAGTTCTATAATCTCTGTCATCCAATAGGGACCTCCTATAGATAGGCTTCAGGGTCTGTAACTCTTATCATATATATTCTCAGGGAGGTCTCTGACCCCAGAACCACTGACCTGGATCATCTGTCAGGCTTCATTTTCACCTTTAAAGGCTTTGCTTAAAATGCAAATTTCCTCTCCAACTCCATCACAAACCTCTACTATTTTTTCAAAACCCAGGCAGGTAGTCTTTTGTTTGGCTTCCTGGAAATGATCCTAACAAAGTTAAGATTTGGCTAGACTTGGAATCAGAGATCCTAATCATTGTATTATCTACAGAACAACAAAAAACTAGACATGTCCAAAATATCCTATAACATGAAAATGAAATATTATACTATTGAATTTTTAATAGCAATCGTGAAAGAAATATATTAAATGTTGTTTGAAGCAAAGTATGTAACAAAGTAGTATATAAAGTATAATCCTGTAGTTCTAATTTGAAAAATATACATTCATAAATAGTAGTTGAGAATGTAGGCCAAGTTAAAGTCTGTGCCTCAGTTTCTTCAACTGGGAGGTTAAGTGTCTTTGCAGTTACTAAGAATAAATGAATTAATCCATGCAGAACACTTTTGGAACAATACTTGATACGTGGTAATAAGCACACGGTAATTGTTAGCTGTTACATACTCACCCATTAAACAACAGGATTACAGGTGGTTTTTGTTTGCTTTATATTTTCTATGTAGTTTACATTTTCTTTGGTGAACATGTTTTACTATCATCAGAAAATAACTGTTATTTTAATGCTCACTTCCAGTTTATTATAGAAGCTGCACTCTAGCAAAACTAAGGGAGTGAACATCAAATAAACCATAATAGTAACTTTTTGTAAACTTTATTGTAAAAAACAAAAAACTACATCATTACTTTATAATGATTTGTCTCACCCACAAGAACATGAGTGGCAGCCAGTAACTTTTTAATAAAAATATTTTATTTAGGACGCTAATTAATAAGACATCTTGTCTTCTGAAGATTTAATGGGGAGAGGTTCACCTGAGAAACATTCCCCCCAGGAAAACCCAGAGTCTCTTGGCTCAACTGACCCATAAAAAAGCCCACATAGATCAACTTTCTGCCAATCTGGAGAAGATTTGTTTTCTTTGATCTGCTGTCATGTGTTCACAAGCTTCTAAAATGTTTGCCAAAATCAAAGTCTGCTGAATGGTTTTTGCCTTAACCCATATTCTTCCATTCATTCCAAATACTATCTCCAGTGGGTAGAGTTTTCCCACTTCTTGTAGGATTTCACAGTCTGGAGCTAGCAGCCTGGTGAGGAAGAAAAAGAAAATGAAACTTAATAAAGCGGCAGGGTGTGACCTGACTTTCCTTTAGAAGTCTTCTTTTCTGAGCAGTTCTCCACAGTTATTCAGAGCTCCACCAACATCATCCCAAGAACAAGCCACATGACAACGTTTGCTGCCCTCTATCTTCCAAGAAGCTTACCACAGGTCACAACGGTGGACTATCCTCTACAAAGAAATCAAACTCCCTATGTCACCTTTACAAAAAATGTATAAAGTTCTTCTTCCACATTGTCAGAACACCTTAATTCTGGACTTTCAAACTGTAGCTTTTTTATTGTCTATGGTGCTAAGAGAACACTTTAACCTTATTTTCCTGACCATGTAAGTTATTCCTTGTTACTAAATTCAATACTTGGAGAGGAGTGTTGACTCTTTCAAAACACAAAGGTGCTGCTTGGTTAATAACATACTTCTTTAATGTCTTGAACTAATTCTGCAAATCTGCAGAATAAGTAGCAAAGAGATATGCAAGATAGCTCTGAACCTCACTGGCTCTAGGAGTAAAGCCCTTTAATAGGGCATAGCTTTGGGTAGGTAAAGGTCTAAACTTAACAAAGAGAATCTGCTTCTGGGAACTATTAAATCTACCAGGACAGAAAAGCAGGAGCTTTCTGTGAATGTCTGTATAAGCTTGAGGATCATGTCAGCCTAGCTTCATTTGGCTTCCATTATAAGAGAAATTTGATGATTTTGTACAGTAGTAAATTGCACCTGTATACAAGTGACTAAGAAGTGGGGGAAGGCCAGTTTTCACATTTGGTCTGAGTATATCAGCTATAAGGAACAACCAACCTTCCAGCAGAGAAATCCAGACTCCATATCAACACAGAAAGTATAATGCCAAATACATCCAAATGTGATGTATTCACATTGAGAGGATGGGACTAAATGCATGAGTTTATTACTGTGCTAAAATGGATACTGGTTTTTAACTTTGAGGAGCTATAGCCATTGTTATGAAGAACCTAAATCCCACAGATAAGTCAGCTTTCTAAGAACGTATAATACAAAAGACAACAGGCAAGCCAGAAGGCATCAGGACTTACCTTCTAATTAAGCCCAAAGTCACTTTAAAAAGCAGACCATCCTGTCCAATCACACCCATTCCACAGGCTCGTCCACAGCTGTCAATACAGACCATCTCTGGTTCCATATCTTTATTAGCAACCACAAACTGGCCATAGATGAGATCTCCAACCTACAATGATAATTAAAAAACAGTTCATTTCCTCTCAGCAAACCATGCTATAGGTGTTGCTGTTGGTTCTTTTCCATAGGCAGCAATGCCAGCCACCTGCAGTTCTGTGGCTAAATGACTGACTACGCTCCAGGATTCTCACAGTCACTCTGGAGTTGTGCCTTAAAAGAAGGCAAAATTAACGCATGTACCCCCACCCTTCCCCCACCAGAAAAATCCCCAGACTGGGAGCCATCTCAAAGCCAGAGAACAGGACTTACCTGGTGGCACAGTGGTTAAGAATCTTCCTGCCAATGCAGGGGACATGGGTTCGAGCCCTGGGCCAGGAAGATCCCACATGCCGCGGAGCAACTAAGCCCATGTGCTACAACTACTGAGCCTACGCTCTAGAGCCTACAAGCCACAACTACTGAGCCTGCGCTCTAGAGCCCCTGCACCACAACTATTGAAGCCCACGTGCCTAGAGCCCGTGCTCCGCAACAAGAGAAGCCACCGCAATGAGAAGCCCGCAATGCGCAATGAAGAGTAGCCCCCGCTCGCCGCAACTAGAGAAAGCCCGTGTGCAGCAACGAAGACCCAACATAGCCAAAAATAAATATAAATAAATAAATTAAAAAAAATTTTTACTTTAAAAACCTCAAAGAGTTGAACTTCAAAATGACAAAACTAAGGAAATGGGAGAGTAAACTTGTTCTGTTAAGTACCTAGTATTGTTAGTTCCTCAAGAAACTAGAGGAACAAAACATTCTCTGCCTTTAGAAGCATTTGGTTTCGGAGGGCAGTAGGGATGTACATATAAACAAACTTCATTCAAGGCTGAATCTAGTAAATAAGAAAAGTGACTGAAAATTAGGGATGTTTTTATGGAGGTGGTGGTGCTCAGCCTGGGTCTTGAAAGACAAGCATGTATTCCACAGGCTAAGAAGGGGAAAGAGTAATCCAAGCAGAGGGAACAGCATGAGCAAAGGTACAAGGGCAGGAAATTATGAATTCAATAGTGCTCTTAAATAGTTTGGTGTGGTTCAGGCAGTGCCACATGGAGGATATAATTACGGATGAGGGAAGACCTCTGGAGCATAATGCCAAGGAAACATGTAGACTCTGAAGAACTTTTTTTTTTTTTTTTTGAGAAAGGGGTGTGTGAGGCTGTCAGCTCTTAAAGGGAGGGGCAAAAGTGTACAGGCAGGCTTTACTAAGGAGGTCAGTGACTAAATCCAATCAAGGGATAGCTAAGGCCTGAACTTGCAAAGTGGAAATAAAGGGGTGGATGTGGAAGATCAGAGAGGCTCAAAAAAGGATCAGTAAGATAAAGCAACTAAAGACACAAGAGAGGTGAGGGAGAAAGGGCAAAGAAACCACCAAATTTCTGGCTTGCTTGGATGGACAGGAAGAGTATGGCCATGCTACCTGAACAGCCCAAACTGAAAACTTGAGGTAACAAGACTGCTCCTCTGTCAGCTGCAAAAAGGGATTGTTGGGAAACAGTGATGTGACTGAAGCTGTGAAATGCCAGTCCTGGGACACACATCCAAGATAGATGGATGGCTGATATGGCAATTTCCACCACTCTTCTTCCTCTCTGAGCCTATGGCTTACTTCCTTGTCTGATGTATATGGACATAACAAAAAAAAGAGAGAACACATATAACCTTCCAACTCAGTAGAGATGAAAACATCCAACAACATAGCAAATGTAAAATAAGTATGTGGTTCCGGTCCCAGAGCTGGAGCATCTGAAGGAACTCTTGAAGCCTGGAGTGATTACACAGATCCTCCGAGATCGTCCTATACAACTAGGGAAACAGGATCATTCCGGTAGCCTTCTGGATATTTGAGTGTTTAGGGGACGGATATTTCTCTTACTTTTGAAACCAAAGGTCCTGTCATTACCTGCACATTTGGTCTGTTTCTTTTAGTTGCACCTTCAAATGCCAAGTAAGACAAAGAAGCTGGCTCACTCCCTCCAACATCCACTTTGAATATATCTCCAGACTTAGCTGTCACTATGCCAATCACATGGTCTCCTTTCACTGGGACATACTACAAAAGGAAACAGAATGAGAGCACAACCACAAATGACAATCATTTTTAAGACATCTTCACCAAGTCCTTAGTGGTTACTTTATGTTTGTCATTGTAAATATTTAGAAAATATTTTGAAATCCATGTTTACAAATCAATAAAAATCTTACAACAAACCTGATGATGTCACTTTCAGTAAAAGGAAAACAATCACATGATAAACTCTCGGGTTTCCAGCTTCTAACAGTCTGTTCATTTAAGTCACTATCCCTTACCTCTTCTGTATTCTTATCAGAAACTCCCTAGCTTCTGTTTGCATATGAGTCCAGTGACACAGGGGGTCCTTACAACCAAGGAAGGCCATTCCATTGTCAGACAATATTTTCCTTTGTGAAAGTTCTTATTTATTCTAAGAGAAATTGAGCTCCCTGTGACATCTATTCATTAAGCCTGGCTCTTTGGGACCCCGAAAGACAAGTCTGCTGCTCCCTGGCCTATGGGGTTTTGAAGACAATAACCATGTCTCACAGCCCTTATCCCCTTACATGCCAAGATTCCCAGACTCCTTTCTCTCCTGGTCGCCCGTCTCGGGCCACGTTCCAGCTGTTCACGGTCCCTCTAAAGGAGATGCAGAGGTAAGCACAGGACTACGGTGGCTCTTGGCTAGCCTTTAACAGAGGAGGGCTCCAGGGCCCCTTCCGTGCTTCATCCGAAGAAGAGTATTCCCAGCCCTCTCCCAGCCGTACAACCCCTCCGGAGTCCCAGCTCACCCGCTTCTGCTGCGAGTCCACCCAGTAAACGCCACCGCCGCTGCCACTGCCGGGCTCCTTGTGACGGAGGCGGCCGCACTTGGTGACCAGCAGCCGGTCGCCGCAGCGCCGCAAGCCCGGGCCGCACACCACGCGCCCCCGGGAGCGCGCCCCGGCGTTCAGGCGCAGCGGTCGCTCCCCTGCACCTCCTGGGCCTTCTCCGTCCTCCTGCTCAGGCAATAGCAGCTCCTCACCCGGGAGCACCACCTGCTCTAGCACCGCACGCGCCGCCCGAGCCCTGTAGCCCGCCAGGGATTCCGCAACGACAGCCGCCGCCTCAGCCATAGCGGGCGTTCCCACACAGTTTCCGGTTTCCGGCTCCGCGTCCAATCGCCAGCCCGCCCCAGGCTTTCCGTTTCCGGCAGCACAGGTCTGTGGGACTTGAACCTGTTTGTGAAGCCGGATAGTTTTGGGCCGGCGGGTTCCCTCAAGGTGGCCATGATTGTGTCTCTAGCCGACCGCCTGTCTTGCAGTCTGTACGCAGGTCCGCAGGAGAAACGCGCAGCTTGAGTCAGTCGCGGAGCCCCCACTTCCGGTGTCTCGGATCGCACAGTGGGATACAAGACGCCGCCACTTTTCTTTCCGTGGGAACCTTGGGAAGGTAGCAGAGGGCCTTCAGTAGTTGGCTCTCTCTTCTGACTCCGGCCTCAGAAGGACTGCTGACCTTTTGCCAGGAAAAGTATTTTCTTTTTCAGTGGGAAACTTGTATCTATCCACATTGTGGAAGACACAGAGAAGAATCAAAAGAAAATGAAACGTGTTAGTCTTGCTGCGCCGTTTGTCTCCCTTGCTAGGCTGTCAGCTAGTTCTCATTCTTGGTAGCGCAGGTTCTGGCACGAAATAGATAATACCTGGTGAATGAATGAATGTTAACATTTTGATGTGCGTTTCTCCCTAGGCTTTTTTTTTCCCCCCCGCAAATATATACATATTACATGCATATTTCCACATAATTGAGCTACCCCTACATGGCCTGGGAAAATCAGTAACTGCAGTTAAATCCTTGCTGCTGCTGTCCCTGGAGCACGCTTTAGTTGCCTATGTGAGAAGCAGCTGAATTGCAAATCAATAGCACGTCAGGTCTGCCCTTCTGAGTTTCAGGGTTCTCACTTGAAATAACAGTTTCATCTGTCAACTGGCATCTCCAATTAGCACTCAGTCAGATAATCCAGTAGGAGTCGGAGCTCCTGGGCACTGGAAGGGCTTGGCTCAGACCGATGGCTTTTAGCTGTCCTCCATTTCTTCTGCCCATCTCTGAGGTATCTGCTTCCAACCTTAATTTTTAGATTTTTAGGATGTTTAAGACAGACGATCTCTAACATACCCTCGAAATTCTGTAAGATGCTGCTGAGCCAACTGAATAAGATAATAGAGGCCAACTGAAGTGTAACTGTTGTTTTGCAGTCAGATTATCGCAGGAGCTGTTCTTGGTCGGTTACCTTTGCAGAAGGGATGGCATAGATTCTTTTTCTCTCCTCCCCACTCCAACCCAGTTCCAGAGGGTCTGGATCCAGCAGGTATTCGGTGACCAAGACTACCTTGATCGCGGCTGACCCAAGGCCATGCCTGTATGGTACTCAATGACGTCGGGTCTGGGCCAGAGTGAGAGGTCAGGAAATGGTCCCTGGATTGTCCCTCAGGCACCCCCACGTCAATAGAGGAGTCTCTGTCAGAAACTCGGCCCAAACCTGGCTGAGGAGGCCTATCAAGGGCACTTCTGTGTGGGCGGCACGTGGGCATCCGTCTGGCTCATTCCCAAGTCCACAGATGAAATCAGAGGCCTGGAGAAGAGTAGTCACCTGAGCCCTGAAGCTCAGGCCTGGAGGGTTTGGGTTGAAAGCATCTCGCAGGCGGTGCCCTACGCGGCGGGCCCAGAGTGCTGGGCACTTGGGAAGGCCACGTGGCCTTCACGCCGCGTGCCGCCGTGTCAGTGCTTTGCCGCCTTGGAGTCGTGCGGCCGATGGTGAGTGAGCGCACATGGCCGAGGCCAGGGTGGCGGGCAGGCCCAGGGATGCAGAGGTCCGTCCACGTGCAAGTGGCTGGAAGCCAAGACCGCAAGCAAGTGTGCGGAGACCGGCTCCGAGCCGCGGACCCGGACTAAGGCAGCGCGCCGGTGCGGTGTTGGGGTCCGATTGGGCTGCGGTTGAGAAGTTCGCGTTTCGGAACGGCGTGTGCAGCCTTTTCTTGGTGTGAAAGTGGCCGCTGTGACTGGGGAATGCAGATGAGGCCCGGGCCAGTGCAGTCGGCGGCGCGCCTTCCAGCGTCGAGGCTGCGCCTTGCTTTCGGCCAGAGCGTGGGGTCTTCCCAGCAGATCCCCCCGGGGTGGATTAGGACCGCTTCTTGTTTGGGGGGCTTGACGGCCTGGAGCCAGTGCAGCAGGGGCGGTGCTGCCCTCGACTGCCTCTGGGATACACCTTACCATTTCTCAGTATTTCCCTCGGGGAAATGACTGAATTGCCCTTCGGAGAGGTTGGGCCGGACCACGGCCTTCTGGACTCTTTCCCAAAACTTCCTCTTTAGAAATCTGTGCTACTTGAGAAGTTGGAAAAGTGGTATCTCTTGGTTCCTTTTCTTTGTTGACCGGTGAAGTCTGTAACTTTCTATCAACAAGACTAATTGAGCTTTTGCTCTGAGCCAGAAATTCAGCTGAATCACCATCCATGCCCTGGGGGAGTTCACTGTCACCACGTGAAAATACCAAGTGTTATGATGTCTGTAACAACCTGATTAGGGTGTCAGCCCTGAGAATACAAAGGATGAAATGTTTGCCTCTATGTGGGAGGAAGGTAGGAGTCAAGATAGGGGTCCTGAAGGAAGTAGTATTTGAATGAATCTTTAAATTTTTTTAGTTCACTGGATTCTAAAAATTACAAATGAACTGCATGCTGATTTTCTTTTTGTAAATTTATTTATTTATCTATTTATTTTTGGCTGCGTTGGGTCTTCGTTGCTGCGCCCAGGCTTCCTCTAGTTGCGGTGAGCGGGCTTCTCATTGCGGTGGCTTCTTTTTTTTTAACATCTTTATTGGAGTATAATTGCTTTACAATGGTGTGTTAGTTTCTGCTTTATAACAAAGTGAATCAGTTATATATAGACATATGTTCCCATATCTCTTCCCTCTTGCATCTCCCTCCCTCCCACCCTCCCTATCCCACCCTCCCTATCCCACCCCTCTAGGTGGTCACAAAGCACTGAGCTGATCTCCCTGTGCTATGCGGCTGCTTCCCACTAGCTATCTATTTTACGTTTGGTAGTGTATATATGTCCATGCCACTCTCACTTTGTCACAGCTTACCCTTCCCCCTCCCCATATCCTCAAGTCCATTCTCTAGTAGCTCTGTGTCTTTATTCCCATCTTGCCCCTAGGTTCTTCATGACCTTTTTTTTTTTCTTAGATTCCATATATATGTGTTAGCGTACGGTATTTGTTTTTCTCTTTCTGACTTACTCCACTCTGTATGACAGACTGTAGGTCCATCCACCTCACTACAAATAACTCAATTTCGTTTCTTTTTATGGCTGAGTAATATTCCATTGTATATATGTGCCACATCTTCTTTATCCATTCATCTGTTGATGGACACTTAGGTTGCTTCCATGTCCTGGCTATTGTAAATAGAGCTGCAATGAACATTTTGGTACATGACTCTTTTTGAATTATGGTTTTCTCAGAGTATATGCCCAGTAGTGGGATTGCTGGGTCGGTATGGTAGTTCTATTTTTAGTTTTTTAAGAAACCTCCATACTGTCCTCCATAGTGGCTGTATCAATTTACATTCCCACCAACAGTGCAAGAGGGTTCCCTTTTCTCCACACCCTCTCCAGCATTTATTGTTTGTAGATTTTTTGATGATGGCCATTCTGACTGGTGTGAGATGATATCTCATTGTAGTTTTGATTTTCATTTCTCTAATGATTAATGATGTTGAGCATTCTTTCATGTGTTTGTTGGCAATCTGTATATCTTCTTTGGAGAAATGTCTATTTAGGTCTTCTGCCCATTTTTGGATTGGGTTGTTTGTTTTTTTGATATTGAGCTGCATGAGCTGCTTGTAAATTTTGGAGATTAATCCTTTGTCAGTTGCTTTGTTTGCAAATATTTTCTCCCATTCTGAGGGTTGTCTTTTCGTCTTGTTTATGGTTTCCTTTGCTGTGTGCAAAAGCTTTTAAGTTTCATTAGGTCCCATTTGTTTATTTTTGTTTTTATTTCCATTTCTCTAGGAGGTGGGTCAAAAAGGATCTTGCTGTGATTTATGTCATAGAGTGTTCTGCCTGTGTTTTCCTCTAAGAGTTTGATAGTGTCTGGCCTTACATTTAGGTCTTTAATCCATTTTGAGTTTATTTTTGTGTATGGTGTTCGGGAGTGTCCTAATTTCATACTTTTACATGTACCTATCCAGTTTTCCCGTGATTTATGTCATAGAGTGTTCTGCCTATGTTTTCCTCTAAGAGTTTGATAGTGTCTGGCCTTACATTTAGGTCTTTAATCCATTTTGAGTTTATTTTTGTGTATGGTGTTCGGGAGTGTCCTAATTTCATACTTTTACATGTACCTATCCAGTTTTCCCAGCACCACTTATTGAAGAGGCTGTCTTTTCTCCACTGTATATTCTTGCCTCCTTTATCAAAGATAAGGTGACCACATGTGCATGGGTTTATCGCTGGGCTTTCTATCCTGTTCCATTGATCTATATTTCTGTTTTTATGCCAGTACCATACTGTCTTGATTACTGTAGCTTTGTAGTATAGTCTGAAGTCAGGGAGCCTGATTCCTCCAGCTCCGTTTTTCGTTCTCAAGATTGCTTTGGCTATTCGGCGTCTTTTGTGTTTCCATACAAATTGTGAAATTTTTTGTTCTAGTTCTGTGAAAAATGCCAATGGTAGTTTAATAGGGATTGCATTGAATCTGTAGATTGCTTTGGATAGTAGAGTCATTTTCACAATGTTGACTCTTCCAATCCAAGAACATGGTATATCTCTCCATCTATTTGTATCATCTTTAATTTCTTTCATCAGTGTCTTATAATTTTCTGCATACAGGTCTTTTGTCTCCTTAGGTAGGTTTATTCCTAGATTTTTTATTCTTTTTGTTGTAATGGTAAATGGGAGTGTTTTCTTAAGTTGACTTTCAGATTCAGTCTTCCTATCCCCCAGCCTTTCCTCCTGACCCCACCTGAGTGGAGACCTTGAAAATTGTTCCCTGAGGGCCTCTGTTGCCAACCAGAAGCTAAACGAGATAGGTGCATCATCCCCTTTTCCCTGCTGAGATCCTCCTGCCTATGCGCCAGACCTTTGCTCATCCAGGGTCAATCTCTCAAGCATTGTCTCCCTAATGACCATAGGATATACTGTCACACCGTGGTTTGCTGAACTATTCTTCCTATTTTTAGGTGGTTAATGGTTTCCAGTATTTTGCTTCAGCAAGGGTAATGATTATTAGTATAGTCACTGGAATCAAATACACTTGGACTCATATCCCAGCTCTGTCACTCTCTAGCTGTGTGACCTTGGGGAAGTGTGTGACCTCTCTGAGCTTCAGTTTCTTTGCCAATAAAATGGGGAGTGATAAAAAGCATTGCTTCCTAGGATTTTTATAAGAATTACATGAGATAGTGAATATGAAGCATTGAGTACATGCTTAGCACATATTCATTGCTTAAGTATCAGCTATTAATTTTGCAAATATGGTGTCTTGTTTAGGATTAAGTGGGGACAAAGGGATAATTATCTAAGCTTCACTTTTCTCATACAAAAAGGTTGTTAATTGGGGGTGCTTATGTATTAAGAGTCTCTGAGTCTTGTTTCTGAGGTTTTTGATGCAATGGGTGTTTAGAGGAGAAAGAAGTAGTTGGAGTGAGCAAAGAAGATTTCCCGGCAGAGCTAGAGTTCCAGGTTTGCATTATATTAAACTTGACCAAGATACTTACCTGTCTGGAAAGTTTATTTTGGCCTGACTTTGCCTCTGTACTCTAATCTTGGGTGTTTTCATTAATGCTTATTCTGTTAGGCCTTGTGTTTTATTGGCTGTATTGTGATGGACAGAGATTCTGCTTCTAACTGTGTGTTTTCTTGCAGGTCTGTGTGAACTGGAGAAAGTCTGACCTCCCTGCCTGGGAAAAGGCAATGCTGGAATTTGCACTTGCTATTTCCTGAGCTGATGACATAACAGATGACCATTTCAAAAAGCTCGAGGTGCATGGCTTCAACCAAGAAGATGCCTGGGATATAGCTGCAATTTCAGCTTTTTATGCCATGTCCAACTGCCTTGCTCATTTTGTCAATCTTGTTCCCAACAAAGAATTCTATTTGATGGGCAGAACCAATGATGTCAAAGACATCAGGAGTGAACCTGCTGCTCCCAAAGTATAAAAGCCTGAACAGAAAGGCCAGTGTTTACATTTCCAGAACATTGCATTATAAGACACCAGTTGGGAAGTAATTTTTTTAAATGTTTAGTCAATGGATAGGGAAGAAAGTAAATAAATTTGTTCCCTGCCTGCTTGATGAGATAGATCCTAAGGGACATGTGATATCTGGGCCTCGGGGAAACCTTTTACTTTTTTACTTTTGTTGTGATCTGAAAGGAGCATCAGGGACAAAGGAGTTCAGAGGATGCTTTAGGCATTTCTGATGAACTGATATCTGTGAATTTCAGCAATTGAAGTTGAACATATTTTAGCTTTTAAAAATAGTGTTACATAGAAATTGGTCTATATAGACTGTGGTTTGAAATCAATTCTGTGTTAACATGGTGGTATATAAAGGCTCTGAAAGGCAGTGGGTAAATAGAAGCCGGCACCAAGTTGTTCTATCTTTAGTGCCTTCTCCATTAACCTCCAGTGATTTTTGTTTAAATCATGGTCATCTCAATAGAATTTTAGTCCTTATGTAGTTTATCCTTATTTTAGGTTTTAGTAAAAATTATTTGGAACAAGAGGGTGCTCATATTTTAAGAAGAAGTGTAAGAAAAAACCGACCCTGACATTACTAAGCGACTCGTTCTGCATGTTACAACCACCACTGCCTTAAGTGTGTGGCTGTCTTAACTTTTCAGCAGTCATTTTCATTATCTATCTGATAGAGGTACATGCAAACCTACAAAATGTTTTTGTTTCCATTTGACTTCTTTAGATTCTCTAAATTGCCAGGGAATAGTTCTTAATCAGTTTGAGGGCAATAGTGAGTTAATTTTGAATTGCCTGAACAGTGAAACCTGGTTATCTTGAGACAGCACAACTCTTGTTGCAGAGCTTGTGTTTTTCTGTTGGAACTATATCTTAAATACCTTGGAATATGTAACCTTTTAAAATTGACTTTTGAGGGGAGGAGGCAGAGGCATAAAAAAGGAAAAAAAAAGGAAAAAAATTGAGTTTTATTTTACTTATTGAGAAAGTTAATAACATTGGTGAATATATCATGGTCAAGGTTTTATACACCAAAATAATTTTAGCCATTAGCCATAACTCGGGAATCAAGTAGAGGGCCTTTATTAAGTATTTGTTGCAGCCAGAAGTTGTAGGTCACTAAGGGACATTATTTGTTAATTATAAAATAGACCTCTACCCCTAACATGGGGAATATCTCCAGAGTAATGGCTGCCTTGATCTTCTCTGAACACTGGACACTTGCTTCTTGCCATTTTTCAGTCAGCTTATGGACAGGAGAGTTGAATACTAACTTTGCTGGTGGGAGGAACTGCTGAATGTTCAGCCCTCTCTGAATCTCATTCCTTTACTTCTGAGGTCTTTCAGACTATCCTAAACAGTCACCAAATGGGAGCTTTCTATAACTCAGGTCTTGATCAAGGCCTAGAAGGGTTGTCAGTTCTTATACCTACCTCTTCTTATACCTCAGGCTGCCCTTCATTGAAGACTCTCCTTCCCTCCCCAAGAAGCACACCAGTTCGTTAATCTTTTTCTGCAAACAAGTCCTATGTATTTATCTTCAACAGCAGTGGTGAAGGGCCTTGCATCTGTTATGCCCTCCATGCCCTGCTTGGCAGAGGTAAGCAGGACTGACAGTGGGCTCTATTGCTTGTAAGGTTGAATTGATTCAGGTCTTCAGCTCCCTTAAGTGACTCCTGACTGGATATATGTTCCTTCCTGCAGAGAGGAAGGCTTTGGCCTTGATAAAGTCTTGACCTAGTAGGTCAAGTAGCTGGGAGTTGGGCAGAGCTCCAGCGCACCAGTAAGCCCCATTTTCCAGGCACTGTACAAACCGGGGCTTTTTAGTGCAGAAGTTAATCCGAGTCCCTAGATTCTCAGGCTGTGTAGGCAGTACACCATGCTACTTACTATGCGTGAGCAGCCCATAATATGGTCATTTCTTACCTTCGCTGGTCTCAGTGTAGAGATGATTATGTAAACAGTACATAATCATACCCAGCCTCTTGGACTGACTAGTCAGGCCCTGTCATCCCCAAGGACACAGTCTGGTCACTGACAACCACATACTGACAATGTCGCAAGCGGTGCCCAGATGCTAACGTTACTCCATGCAGCCCAGGCCCTGGGCATCCTCAGTTGCGCGCCCACGCAGCTAGTCGCTCCAGACCTCCAACCCTCCGGGACGCGGTACCCACAGTCGGGCGGTGTTCCCGCTTTCTTGGTCCCCAGCGGATGATGGCCGAGAGGCGGCTCGGGTTTCCCAGCCGGTGGGGTTAGGCCGCCGCACGCCGGAAGTGGCGGCTGGGGCGGGAGCGCTGAGGTGTCGGCGGGCGGGGCAGCAGCCTAGAGCCGGGGGTCGGGGCGTTGGCCATGTTTCCCTTCGGGCCCGGTAGCCCCGGAGGGGACAGGGCGGCCGGAGCCGGGGCTGAGGAGCCGGCACCCCATGCGAGACAGGGGGCAGCTGCTGGGCCGCTCCCTTCTCCGCCTCCGTCGCTACAGCCGGGGGCTGACGCAGCCCCTCCCCCGTCGCCCTGCGGGAGCCCTCGCCGCCTCTGCGCCCCTTCGCAGCCCCAGGCTGGGCGCGCGGGGGAGCTCCGGCCGCCCGGAGCTCTAGAGTCCTCAGCCGCTTCCGCCCAGGGAGAGCAGTCACCGCCCTCCCCGCCGCGCCGGCAGCCCGGGCCTGACTGCAGGGCCGGGAACCGGGGCCGGCACTGCCTCAGCGCCCGCCTGGGCGGCCCTGGCGCCCGGCTGTTCGGGTGGCTGAGAGAGCGCAGCCTGGGCCGCGGGCTGTTCGTGGATCCGGCGCGAGACAATTTCCGCACCATGACTAACCTCTATGGTTCCATCCATCCCGCGGACTCGGTGTACCTCAGCACCCGCACCCATGGGGCCGTCTTCAACCTCGAGTACTCGCCTGACGGGTAAGCGCGGCCCATCGGAGGGCGGGGACCCGCCTCCGCGTGGCGCGGCTGCCGGTGGGCGGCTGCCCGGGGCCCGCTCGCTCGGCCCGGGCCGGGGTTTGCGAGTCCGTTTGGGGCGGCCGGCCTTCGTGCCCCTGGCTCTTTATGAAGCGCTCTGTCGCTATTGCAGGCTCCGTCCGGCCCTTGGAGGTAGGCGAGCCCGGGACTGGTTTGCTCCCCTTCAGGACCGGCGCTCTGTGAAGGAGAAGTGCCAAAAGCCCCCCGAAAGGTCTGTCAGAGACAGTCCAGAGCTAGGGTTTGCTGGCACACCGTAGATGCTCAATAAGTACAGTTTGAATAAATGCCCGTTCTTTCCCTGTCACACTAGGCTTGTGTTTTTCCCACCTAAGCTTGGTCAAGGGTACGGAGCCTGCAGACTCCCTGTTCCCTGTGCTGACTTGCCCTGAGGGGACAAGTGCGCGGTCCGTCGTTCCTTTGCTCCAGTAAGATACTAAGACACTGCAGAGAGGTATGTTGTGATGTGGGACATCTGTGAAGTTCCAGGCTAGACTACATTCTTCTGTTAAGGGTATCCAGCCTTTCTCCTGGCTGATTAAAATTTCATGTTTGGCCTCGGTTTACTTTGGGCTATGGAGAATTTTCAAAGTGATATATGTATGTATATATATATATTTTTACTGAACGAGGTAGTTTATTACTCAAAGGGTGAGAATAATCAGGATATGACGTTAAATTTATGAGCGCAGTCAAATTTCAAATTAATTTTGTACATGTGTACATACATGAGCAAAAGAAGCTTTTTTCTCTCTGAGAAGGTGGGTAAAGCTAGATTGTGTTTTTCTCTTTGCAGTAACTGAGGAACAAGGGCAGAGCGTGGTTAAGGTGACTCAAAAGAAAAGAGGGATACAACTCAACTAACAAATAGAGGATTAGTCTTCAAGGAAGACATACAGGGTTCTCAGAAATTGGCCAAGATCAAGTATAGAATATTATTCTAATTAGAATAGAAATTACAGGTAAGGAAAAGATGATTAACTAAATCGAAGTTGTAACTGTAAAGCTCACCAAGTTCACATGGTTAGCACATAGGAAAAAGAGGATTTGAACTCAGGCAGTCTAACTCCAAAGAGTTCATAATCACTGTACTAATACCAAATTACATGGATAATTACCTTAAGAATGAGCATTTTCCTACCTGAAGATTAATTTAAAATCTATTATAACAAATATATTCTAACATTAAATATGGCATGTTCATCTATTTTGAATACTTGTACTGTTAATCTTAAAATACCACGTTTTCAGTAGGGAGTTGCTTTTCAATTTTCTGTAGCAATGAAAAACATAATTTACAATTCTCATAAATATATAAATTGGCGCTTATTATTCTGGAGCACTGAGGGAAGAAAAAATCTGTTTCCCTCATTGGCTCAGAAGCAGTTACTAAAATAAAAAGCTATAACTTCCAAGATTGTTGGCTTTCCTGCTGACATTAGTGAGGCTGGGGCACCTGGTGAGCCTGAAGTACACCAGAGCCATTTCAGCTTCTGCTTTCAGGAGAACATAGAATGGTAAATAGAAAAGGACCATATCATTAGGGAAAACACTTTATTTCCAAGTTTCTAAAATAGTATTAAAACAATAAGGGAAAAATGCAAATTATAAAGTAATATGACGGCACAGCAATCACAACTTCTTAACAAGCCCTTTCAACATTCAGTGCTAATTGCTGAAACACTGAAATAAAGGGATGTTTCAATTATTTGGTTTTAAACAATGACAGGTTTAAGATTCACCTGATTAAAAACCATCCACACCAATATAATAGCATATCATAAGATAATTGGCTAACAGTTTTTGCAAATGGCAGTTGTTAACATATTTCTTCCACACACATAAATGTTGTGCTGAGGAGGGGAGTAAGATGTTCTTTTCTACCTTTCTTTTATGATGGGTTGTAGAAGCATCCATCTCTTCCTCTCCTATATTATCAATTTGTGAAGTTGGACTACAATTCATTTTCTCCTCTTCTTGCCTCTGGAGTCTGTCTGCTACAGCCTGGATAGCTTCTGTCCATTCTTCCCTTTCCTCTGGAGTGTCTACATGAAATGTTCTCTCTGTTAACAGTGGTCCACTGGAGACATCTGATAATAAATGTGTTTGGCTTTGATCGTTCTGTTTTCATTAACTGGCATTTTGCTACTGAAAAGTTGTTGAGGGGATAAGGTAAATCCACATCTTGGGGTTTCTCTTTATAGCCTATGAATGAGCCATCTGTCTTCAAAAGGAAGTATCTTGGCCTCCAGTTTTTTATATATTCTCCCCTCTTCTGAACCCAACCTTCTTTCACAGTGGTAACATCGCTCATGATGGTGCCCCTCTGAGCCCCCAACTTGGAGAAAAGGTACTTTGTGATACCACCTTTGAGGTTTGGATTCTCTGCTGCTGCTGCCCTTCCCACTCTCTAGTGATGACTCAGCCTCCAAAGGCAGCGGCTGCCTGCAGCTGCTCTTTGGGTGGGGGGGGTGCGGAGTGGGGAGGGCAGGCAGCAGGCTGCAGGGGAGGGAGGGAGGGAGCTGGCTGGGCCGTGGAGCTGGAGCGGGAGGCTCAAAGTGATATATATTTTTTTAAACTTTGTTTTGTGAGTACAGGAACAAGTTCAACAGCAGTCAAAGGAAAAAATTTACACATGGTTCCACCATGAGCGGACATAGATAATACAACTCTTACCCCATCAAGGCCTCTGGATTCTTAGTCATTTGCTTAGCTGTTCATTCATTCATTCATTCCCTCCCTCGTTCAGCAACTATTGGGTTGGCCAAAAAGTGCCTTCTGTTTTCACCAAGATCTTTATTGAACAACATAGTCATCCTTTTGTTCCACTATCTTCTGCCATTTTTCAGGCAACTTCGTAATTCCATCTTCCCAAAACTTTTTATCTTTTTGAGCAAAGAACTGTTCCAGGTGCCTTTTACAGTCTTCCAGGGAATTGAAATTTTTTCCATTAAGAGAATTTTGTAAAGACCTAAATAAATGGAAATCTGAAGGTGTAATATCTGGTGAAAACGGTGGATGAATCAGAACTTCCCAGCCAAGCTGTTAACAGTTTTTGCCTGGTCATCAAAGAAACATGCAGTCTTGCGTTATCCTGATGGAAGATTATGCATTTTCTGTTGACTAATTCTGGACACTTTTCATCAAGTGATGCTTACAGTTGGTCTAACTGGGAGCAGTACTTGTTGGAATTAATCGTTTGGTTTTTTTTGGAAGGAGCTCATAATAGAGGACTCCCTTCCAATCCCACCATATACACGGCATCACCTTCTTCGGATGAAGACCAGCCTTTGGTGTGGTTGGTGGTGGTTCATTTCACTTGCCCCACGATCTCTTCCGTTCCACATTATTGTACAGTATCCACTTTTCATTGCCCGTCACAATTTGTTTTAAAAATAGAACGTTTTCATTACGTTTAATTAGAGAATCGCATGCTGCAGAAATACGGTGAAGAAGGTGTTTTTGCTTAACTTATGTGGAACCCAAACATCAAAGCGATTCACATAACCAAGCCGGTGTAAATGATTTTCATTGCTTGATTTGGATATTTTGAGTATGTCGGCTATCTCCCACATGGTGTAACGTTGACTGTCTCAATTTGATCGCTATCAACTTCCACTGATCTACCCAACCATGGAACATCATCCAGCAAGAAGTCTCCAGCATGAAACTTTGCAAACCACTTTTGACACGTTTGATCAGTCACAGCGCCTTCTCCATACACTGCACAAATCTTTTTTTTGCATTTCAGTTGTGTTTTTACCTTTCTTGAAATAATAAAGCATAATATGCCAAAAATGTTGCTTTTTCCTTCCATCTTCAATAATAAAATGGCTACACAAAAATTCACCAATTTTGATAAGTTTTAAAAAAATGCACACTGATAAGACAGCTGTCACATACAATCTAACAAAATTGTTTTGAATGAAGTTAAAGACACCTAAGGGCTACTAGAGCCATTTTACAGAAAAAGCTGAACGAACCTTTTGGCCAACCCAATATTTGTTGAGCATGCTGTGCTCCAGAGGCAGAGGTGGCAATGGTGAGCAAACCAGCTAATGGCACTGCTTTCATTGGTCTTGGGACCTATCGGTTCAACTAGACATTAATAACCATACTAAATAATTTCTTAATGTATATTTACAAATTGTGATACAGGCTTGAAAGAATCTTGTGGATTAGAGTTTTCAAGGTTTCCCTGAGAAAGTGACACTTGAGCTGGATTGGAAAAATGAGTAGAAGATAAATTAGTCAAGATAGTGTTTGGAAGGGGACAGAAATACTTTAGATGGAGGAACTGGTATGTCAAAGGACCTGTGGTTGGAGGAGCAGCATGTCATGTTAGAGAAGCTGAAAGAAGATAGGTTAACAAAGTAAAAAATTGTGCTGAAGAAAGACATAAAATGTGCTAACAAAGGAGCAAAGCAGCAGAATCTGGAATCACTGAGCAAGTACACCCTGTTTCCTTTCACTGTTGCAAATGCTTTTTCTTAATCAGACTCAGTTCTGGGATCTCTGGGGTTTCTGCCTATAGCAGTTGACTTGTAACAGTGACTGTGCACCTGAATACAGAGAAAATTGGTGAGGGGAGAAACTATTTTGCTGAAGTTTATCCATGGAACCTCCTCTTCCCACTTCCTTCCTCAAGCCCTATTCCTAAAGCTTCTCCCAAAATACCAGGAGTCTATTCCTCATAACCCTTCAGTTCCTCTCTTCAACATATCCCAGTTCCTCTCCTCCCAACCTCTGGCCTTCAGAAGTAGCTGTTTCTACTCTTTGGAGGTGGGATTTTAGGTAGAGGGTGAGAGGGATAGAATGAGTTATGAAGAAGGAATTCTCATTGCCAGTTCTATTAGAATGAGGAGTATATTACTGATAGTTCTTGTCTGAATCTGGGCTACATTTTCCTATAGTAACATTTTTGTAAAAGGTGGTTAGGTACTCTAGTACTTAAAATAATTTGATAATGTGTAATTATGCAATTAATATGTACTTACTTTAGAAAACATAGGCAATAAATGAACTAAAAGAAGCTAAATATCATTTATGATCCCAGAGATGGAATGGCTATCTAAGGAAATTTTTTCCTTGTATATATTTATTTTATTTATTTAAAAAAATTTTTTTTGGTCACGCTGTGCAGCTTGTGGTATCTTAGTTCCTTGACCAGGGTTTGAACCCAGGCCATGGCAGTGAAAGTGCCGAGTCCTAACCACTGGACTGCCAGGGAACTCCCTGTGTATGTTTATTTTAACATAAAGATAGAATCAACTATTTTGTAGCCTGCTTTTTTTCATATAATATATTGCAAATTATTTATGTTAATGAATATATTTCTACAATATTATTTAAAATTTTCCATTAGTTTAAATAAACTTTCTCTAAACAAATATTTTAGATTTGTGCATGCCCTTATGGTAAGTCCCTAGAATGAGTCAAAGGTTATGAAGATTTTGGATACTTATTATTAAATTGCCCTCTGTGAAGACTGTACCAATTCTTATTCCTATCAGTCCCATATGAAAGTGCTTGTCTTCCCATACCCTTGCCAATATTGCACATTGCCATACTTTTTCATTTATGTCAAGGTGGTAGGTGAAAATGGTTCAGTGTTTTAATTTTTTAGTCTTTTGACTACATCTACTAATATGCCCCAAATTTTTATAGGACTAAAAATGGTTTTATATAAAATGACATACTGTGTTAAATGAAATGATTTCTCATATCCTTCAGTCATATATGAGTTAAATCAGCTTACTGGATACCGTAACCACTGTCACAAGGACTTCTCAGTACAAAAAGAAGAGGTGATACAGAAGGTAAGAATTAAAATTGTGAATTCGATAGAGACCAGACTAGAATTTGGCACTTTAAAAAAAAAAAAAGAAAGGATACATGGACTAGAAGGTAATTTCTAAAGAATTCCAAAAATGTTTTAAGCAATAGCAACACTGTCAATATAAATCTGTCACCTCCTAAAATGACATTTTGAAAAAAGAAATATGATGTTAATAGATTAGATAATATGGGACTTTCTTAGGCTATCCTCTATGAGAACACATTAGGCACTGCTGTAGAGAAAATTAGTGTATTGGAAAATAGAAGTGAAGAAGTTATCCAAAATGCAGACAAGAGAGACAGAGACTGAAAATATGAAGGAGGCTCAGTGACATGAAGCGTAGAGAGAAAATGCATATCATGTACTTGGTCAGTTCCTAAAGAAAATGAGATAGATAATAGGGTAAAACAAATTTGAAGCAATAATAGCTGAGAGCTTTCCAGAATTGAAGAAAGGTACCAAACCATGATTTAAGAAGCCCAACACACCCCAAGCAGGAATTCTTCCTAGCCATGTAGTGAAACTGCAGGACAACAAATATAGAATCATAAAAGCTAGAGAAAAAAACCTTCAAAGGAGTAACTATGTGAGTGAAAGCCAATTAGTCATCAATAATCATGTAAATTAGAGGACAGTCGTGATTATTTTTTACTATGCTGGAAAAAACTGCCAATCTAGATGTCTGTACCTAGCAAAGATAGGTTCTTTGTTCTTGTCAAGAACAAAGATGAAATAAATACATATGCACCCAATCGCAACTGTAAGGTCAGAGATATTAGAAGGAATGAAGAACAAAGGAAGTTGAAAATTTGTATGTAAAATTAAATCTGATTTTCTCTTTTGGGATTAACAAAGATGTAGCTAAAATAGTAGACAACAATAGCATATAAATTATGAAGGGATGCTCTAAATTCCTTTTTTCTTTTTTTTGAGGGAGAATTGTGATATATTAACTTTAGGCTTTAATGTGTGTGTACCACCAAAAGACAAGTAAATATATTATTTCCAGACTAGTAGAAGAAAAATTTTGGAATGAGAAGAAATAATTCCAAAAGAAGTCAAGAAAGGGAAAGGAGAAAAAAGTAGAAAAGGTATAACAAAAAGCACAAAGAATGGCTGAAAATAAATCCAAATATTACTAATTATAATATAGAAGTACTAGTACTTCTTGTACATAGGATAGAGAGGATATATCAAACACATCCTAGAAGGATAGAGAAAGACATATCAAACACATTCTAAACAAAAGAAAGCTGGTGAGCTATATTAATATACAAAATAGGCTTTAAGGCAAAAAAAAAAAATTACTAGAGACAGAAGGTTACTTCATAATGATAATAGCTCAATTCACCTGGAAGATAAAACAGTTCTGAAATTGAGTTTTTTTTATTTATATACATCAAAAATTGATAACTTCAAGGAGAAAAGAGAAAAATTTATCATCATAGGGGATGATCTTAATACACAGCATACCTCAGTTAAACAGGCAGACACAAACATAAGGATACACAAGATAGAAACAGCACCACTTAAAATCTTGCTCTAAAGGGCATGTATAGAATACTGCATTCAGGCCTGATATTCAGCTAGTACACATTGGTTCAGCTGTACCAGTTGTTAAAATATTAATATATATCCATGGTGGTTGAGTAGTTAGTTACTGCTCCAAGCTCACTGAGTGCCTTCCTAGTGCTTAAGCACCTTCCATAGGATCTCCCAGAGTAACCCATTATATAGCAGCTAAAGATTTAAGAACTGGCACAGCAAGCTGCCAAGAAACATCTCACTAGAGAGCTTTAGCATCCACTCTAAGCTCTTCTCCCCATGCCAGGTATCCTCTCCCACACAAAAAAAATCCATAGGCAAATGCTGAGCGACCATTTGGCTCCCCTTAGTGTGGGGCTGCCTGCCTTTCTCACACACTCTCCCAGTCATTCTCACATGGTCATTTGTGGGAACTGCAGCCTCTGGGGAGATCCAGAGAGATGAAAAGAGCAGTCAGATGAGAGTAATGGCACTACTGCAGGCACCATCTAAACATTAATTCTCTTGGCAAAGTGTGCATGACCATTGCAGGATACAATCCATGGCAGGTGAATGAGGTCTATGAGGATGGTTTATGGATGAATGACTCCTGGGATGTACTTCCCTAATTTTATCATTCTTACTGAATTTCACCTTTATTTAGTGGGGTAAGTTTGCCAAAAGCCACTGAATACATGCCCACCATGGACATTAATAACACTCTGTTAATGAACTTGACTGCCAACATAAGTAGTCTCTTTACCAGAAACATTTAGTTGAGAGAACTGAGAAGCTGAAAGGTCATGAAACACAAAGGATTTGTATTCTGGTTTATGCTGTTAACTGCTGTATTACATTATGTCTCATTTGGGCTGAGGGATTAGGTTTGATATCATTAAATATGATGTATCAATAAATTATTTTGTGACTTAGTTATTAATATAATTGAATATAAAAATTAACAGCAAGCATTATAAGGGCCAAAAAATTTTTAATATACTTACTGTTAACTGCAGCAAAAGCTGAAAAGAGAATTCAGCTCCCATCAACAATTCTGTTGCTATTAAGAGTGATTTTTTTTACTTATCAAGTCTACAGGTTACTTGATGACTACCTATTTATGAGGAATTTTTAAAAATTGAAGTATAGTTGATTTATAATATTATGTTAGTTTCAGGTGTACAGAAAAGTGATTCAGTTATATATTTTTTTTCAGATTTTTTTCCATTATAGGTTGTTACAATATATTAAATATAATTCCCTGTGCTATATAGTAAATTCTTGTTGCTTACCTGTTTTTCGTATCTGTCAATCCCATACTCCTTACTTATCCGTCCCTCCTTCCCTTTCCCCTTTGGTAACCATAAGTGTGTTTTATATGAATGACTACCTATTTAATGTGGAAATTCTTGGAGGGGCTTTATGCAATTTCCTGTGGCAGTTCATGGTTCAGACAAAGGCATCTGGGTCAAAAAAACGATTATGGCTACAATTTCCAAAAATTAATAAATGATTGGGAATTACTAGAATAATTTGATGAACAATTTGAGTTAGAACTAATACCACTTGGCAAGCATTTTTATAACCTATAGGTTAGTTTAATTTTTTAATGTTTTAAAATTTTTATTCATGTTAATTTATATTACTATTGAATATTTAATATTTTTTTGAATATCACATTTGACTATATGTAACAGCTGCCTCATGGTTTTTTTTTGCAAACATACAAGGATTTAAAAATTGCTCTCTTGTAAGGCCACATGTTTCAAAAGATTATCATTAAGTAGTTTCTCAGTATAATGTGGTTGCTAGAAATTAATAACAAAAAGATAACTAGAAAAACCTCATGTATTTTCAAGTTAAGAAACATTTATAAATAACTCATAAGTCAAAGTAGAAATGATAATGGAAATTAGAAATATTTAGAACTAAATGATAATGAAAGTACCATGTCGCAAAAGTTGTGGGATATAAGTAAATCCTCACTTAGTAGGAAAATTATAATCTTTAATAAACTAGAAAGGAAGACAAGGAAAATTAGTTAGCTAAGTATCCATCTCAAGAAATAGTAAAAATAGTGAAGTTATAGTAAAGTAAATCTGAAGAAAGTAAAAGGAAAGAAATACAGCAATAAAGAGTAAAATTAGTGAAATTCTAAAAATTAAGTAGAAATACTCAACAGAAACATCTGTCTTTGAAAAGACAAAGAATAATGAAAAACACTTATTAGATTGATCAAGAGAATACCCAAATAAACAATATTCAGAATGAAAGGGGGACATAATTTCTGATACAAGAAGTAGAGATTGTAGCTTTCCAGAAGTAGCAGAGTAGATGGTTTGGACCAACCCTCCAACTGAGAATAATTAGAAAAGCTAGAGAAAAACATAAGTATCTAATGTAAGATATAAAAAGTTATGTTTGAAGGGATTAGAGAATTGAGGCAATGAGGAAATTGCAGGGCCAAGATCTGCAAATGGAGGGTAGCCAGAGATGTGAACCCACCGTTTTAGCCAACTGAATCTAGCAATATGGTAGAAATGAAAGATTGATTTAACATTAGAAAATAAATTAATGTAAATCACTACATTAACATATTAAAAAGAAAACTATAGGATAATTTCAATAAGTGTTAGAAAATGTTTTATATACTTTAATGTATATTAATGGAAAAAAACACTCAGCAGATTTGAAGTAGAAGAGAATTAATTTCCTTAATCCAGTAATAGGAATCTACCAAAACAAATAAACCCTACAGCAAACATTGTGCTTAATGATGAAATGGTGAATGTATTCTTGAAGATAAGGAACAAGATAAGAGTGCACACTATATTAACATTTCTATTCAACATTGTACTGAAAGTCCTAGCCAGTGCAACAAGGAAAAAAAGTATTAAAAAGAACAAAGCAGGGACTTCCCTGGTGGCACAGTGGTTAAGAATCTGCCTGCCAATGCAGGGGACATGAGTTTGAGCCCTGGTCCGGGAAGATTCCACATGCCACAGAGCAACTAAGCCCGTGCACCACAAGTACTGAGCCTGCGCTCTAGAGCCCATAAGCCACAACTACTGAGCCCACATGCCACAACTACTGAAGCCTATGTGCCTAGAGCCTATGCTTTACAACAAGAGAAGCCACCGCAATGAGGAGCCCACGCACCACAACGAAGAGTAGCCCCCACTTACCACAGCTAGAGAAAAGCCCGTGCGCAGCAACAAAGATCCAACGCAGCCAAAAATAAATAAATAAATTTATATTAAAAAAAAGAACAAAGCAACTATATAGATGATATGATTATTGACAAAACCTAAAATAACCTATGATAAAGTATTAAATAGCAAGATTGATGATAAATAATATTTTAAAAATCAGTTGCTCTTCTGTACACTAGCAACAAATGAAACAATTTTAAAAAGAACATTTAGAAAAGCATCAAAAAAAACCTCAAGTACCCAGGAATAGATACAACAAAAGATAGGCATGACCCATATGGAGAAAATCTCTGTTGTAAATGGAGATATGACATGTTCAAGGATTGGAAGACTCCATATTGTCAAGATGTCAATTCTATGCAAACTTCTTTAGATTTATTACAATCTCAATTAAAATCCACATGTGGGGCTTCCCTGGTGGCGCAGTGGTTGAGAATCTGCCTGCTAATGCAGGGGACACGGGTTCGAGCCCTGGTCTGGGAAGATCCCACATGCCACGGAGCAGCTAGGCCCGTGAGCCACAACTACTGAGCCTGCACGTCTGGAGCCTGTGCTCCGCAACAAGAGAGGCTGTGATAGTGAGAGGCCCGTGCACCGCGATGAAGAATGGCCCCCACTTGCCACAACTAGAGAAAGCCCTTGCACAGAAACGAAGACCCAACACAGCCAAAAAGAAAAAAAAAAGAAAAAAGAAAAGAAATAAATTAAAAAAAAAATCCACATGTGGATCTGTGCGTGTGTGTGTGTGTACACATAACTTCCTAAGTCAATTCTAAATGTATAAGGATGTTCAAAGGTCCAAGGATTGTTACAATACTCGTGCTAAGAAAATCTTGAATATGTGGGAAACTATGCATATTACTTACTGATGGGATGATTCAATACTGTATGATATAAATTCTACCAAATTAATTTGTAAAGTTACTGCATCCCAATAAAAATACCAACAAGATTTTTTAGTAGTACCTGATAATGCTATATCTAAAATTCATTTGAAAGAGAAAGTATGACATTAGCACCCCCCAAAAATGTTTATTAGGGCAATGAGAGGCTTGCTTTGCCACTTGTCAAACCTTTTAGAAATTAAAATAGTGTGTTGGTATTGCATAGACTAGAACATAGAGTCCCCCCAAAAAACTTGTATATGATAAAGGTGGCACTTAGAAAAGTATAGGCTTTGATGTTTGGACAAATGACATCCATTTTAAAAAGTTACAAATCATGCCATGTACAAAAATAGATTGTAATCTATTGTAATAGATTTTTTGGTATTAAAACCAAAAAAATGGGGCTTCCCTGGTGGCAGAGTGGTTAGGAATATGCCTGCCAATGCAGGGGACACGAGTTCAAGCCCTGGTCCAGGAAGATCCCACGTGCCGTGGAGCAGCTAAGCCCGTGTGCCACAACTACTGAGTCTGCGCTCTAGAGCCCGTGAGCCACAACTACTGAGCTCGCAAGCCACAGCTACTGAAGCCCGCGTGCCTAGAGCCCGTGCTCTGCAACAAGAGAAGCCACCGCAATGAGAAGCCTGCGCAACGCAATGAAGAGTAGCCCCCGCTCACCGCAACTAGAGAAGGCCTGCGCACAGCAGCAAAGACCCAACACAGCCAAAAATAAATAAAATAAAATAAATAAATTTAAAACAAAAAGACTATCAGTTTTATAGGTCTCTCTTTTTTTTAATAGGTCTGTTATGTACAATGTTTAAGATTAAGACTCCCAGAATCATTGATTCATTACTTTTATGCACAAAAAGGAGAAAATTTCATTTCATGACTCTTCTGACCAACAAAAAGAAATGATTATTTATACATCTTCTAAAATTACATATATTAATTTGAATACTTTTACTCATGATGGTCAACTAGCACAAAAATCCTACAAAAATCCTTCACATATTAGTAAATTTTTGAAATCCAGATACCTCACAAAAGGGTTTATGCAGACACCCTTTAAAGGATAATTTCATGATTACTACATATGGAAAAGATTTCAATTTAGTAGATTTTTTTCCCTCCTCACTTTATCTAAAAAGTTTGTTCTGAATAGAAAAATTTGGCCATTTAAACTTCCATCTTATGCACTTTCATCTTAAAGTGTAAAAATACCATTTGTTATTGGAACTATAAATTGAGAAGACCTGAACTTTCAAAGACTCAGGATTTCATTTGCTAGGTCTGAATCTGAAAGATCAGCGCCTACAGAAAACTAAGGCAAAATAAATGACAATAGATTTTCAGAAATCAAAATGGGGTTTATAAAAGGTTTATAAAAATACAACTTTGTAATAGGAAAGGGCTGAAACAAGAGATAATACTAAAAATCCATAAAGGAAAGGTTAAGTTTGACTATATCAAACTGGTTTGGTAGGGTATATGCTAGACCTTTTCAGTGCATTTTTATAGATACTGATGAAGAAATACCTAATTTTGTTGTATATGATTTTCTTCCTAAGTTGCCTCATTTATGCATGTTTTTCTGCAACCAGCTTTTCTCATTTAAAAATATGTTTTAGAGTTCTTCATATCCACATAAAGTTATCCCTTTCTTTTTAAATGTTGTACTATATTGTAAAGTATTATATACTATGGCTTATATAATCAACCATTCCTTCTTTTATGTACATTTAGGTTACTTTCAATTTCTCCCTACAATGAAGCATATCTTTAAATGTGCTTCTTTGTATTTAGAAATGATTATTTCTCTAGATCGAATTCCCAGAAAAAAATTGCTGAGTCAAAAGGTATGCATGTTTAAAATTTTGATGGATACTGGTACTCTCCACACAAGCCGCACCAGTTTACACTTCACCATAATGTATGAGAGTACCATTTCCTACTACTACTTTCAACAGTGAATAGTGTCAGTCTTTTAAATATCTGCTACTAATGTGGACAAAAAGAAGTTATTCATCTATAACTTGTGTAGTTATAAATAGTTGAATATCAATAACCAGAGAATGCTAAAAAACTAAATAAGAGAAATGTGTCATTTGCTTCCAGGTCAGTGCTGACAGTTGCTTGTGAACAGACTGAAGTTCTGCTTTTTGATCCTATATCTTCAAAGCACATAAAAACACTTTCTGAAGCTCATGAAGACTGTGTAAATAATATAAGGTTAGTATTGTAGTGAAAAAGTGAACTTTATTAATGTGACCCAAAATATTCTGTTTTGGAAGTTAATGAAAATTTATAATGCCTTGTCCAGCAGTACTAAGTGATACACATTTGGAATTGTGAAACTTATCCCTTTAATTACAAAACTTACTGTTAACCATTTTGGATTGGAATCTTTCTGAAATACATTTTCACTTCCATATGATCTCACCTTTTCTCCTTGTGTATTAGGGTCGTCATTATGAATCTCAGCCATGTATTATAATAGTCCTGTAATGCTTTTGGGCAGTCCCATTGCTTAGCCTCTCTCACTACCAGCCCCCAAATTCATACTATTGAGGGGAAAAAAACACATATGCACAGAAAAACTTCTTTATAGCATTGTTGGAAGCTCCTTAAATTCTCAATAATGTGGGAAGTAAATAACAGTTGAATAGCTTGGTGGACTAATTATGCAGTCATTAAAATGATGGTTACAGAGACTACATATCAGCATGGACAAATGCTTGCGATAGTACAGGTTAAAATCATAAAAATTATATAAATATGACATGATGCAGAAGAAAAAGATTAGAAGGAAATATTTTTAAATGCTTACAGTGGATGTGTTAGAATGAATGGATTATGAGTAATTTTCTATTTTCTAAACTTTATATAATGAGATTATATGAGTTTCATAATGATTACTTTTAATGTTCAAAAAAAATGAGGAAATTACTTCCAGTCAAGGTGACATATTGAATTTTGATGTAACCTCTAGCTCCAAACATACAGAACAATAGATTAAATAGCACAAAAGATACAGCCAGGCTCTGAAACAACATAAACATCTTTGTGGCCATATGGCCAGACTGGAACACAGACACAAAGCTGTTACAGGGTTGAAACCATAAGCCCACTGGGTTTTCAGTCAGGCACTGACATATAGTAGTTTAGCTCCTGTCAGGAATCAAAAATGCTAAAATTGTTTCATGTGAGGCAGGAACCAGAGCCAGAATTACTATATGAAGCCAGGGGTTTAGTTGGAATGAGGCTGAAAAAAGGAAAAAGCTATTAGTTACCTGGGGCTGTAGGTTTCAGATGATAAAAATACAGCTTCATGACCAGGAATTGAACGAAGCCATTGTTAAGTCAGTGATTGAAGGTATATATGTGATAGCTGCAATATTATCATGAAACTGGAGGCCTTAATGTCATTATGAGGCCTAGTAGTGGATTTGGTTCCAGAAATCCAAGTGGGGGCAACTATAAAACCATTAAATAGGAAGAAAGAGAGAGAAAAAATTTTTAAATCTTTCTTGCTCAAAATAAGCCTATAACCAAAATTCCCAAACTCATGAAGATATCTAATATTAATATCATAACAAAACCAGCAACTAGAACAGGCATTTTCTCTGGATGAAATTAATTTTTTGGAGTAGTCCAACAAAGACTTTATTTTAAAAAATGAATTATTTATTTTTTTTCGACTAGGTAATACATGCACGTGGTACAAAATTCAAAGGTACAAAAGGGTAAACAGTGAAAAGTAAGTCTGTCTCCCACCTCTGTCCCCTAGCCACCCAGTTCCCCTCCCCAGAGGCAACCACTATTACGTTCCTTGCTATCCTTTCTGAGATAGTTCATGCATGTACAAGCATATGTACACACATATACATAAACTTTTATATAAGTGGTAGCATTCTGCACATACTATTATATACGTTGGCTTTTTCACTTAATGACATATTTAAGATCATTCCATATTTGTACCCATGGGATGATTTTATTCTTTTTAACGGCTGCATAGTATTCCATTGATTGGAAGAAACTTTAAAGCATTTTTAGGATGCTCAAAGAAATAAGTTAAAAAAAAAAAAAAGTTAAAAAAAAAAGTTAAAAAAAAAAAAAAAAAAAAAAGAAATAAGTTAAGGGATACTTCCCATTAATAGAGAGCTCAAAATTATGAAAAAAAAATAGGTTAATGTGGAAAAAAACCAACTAGAACTTTTGTAAATTAAAAATATAGTTGGTATATCAAAAAACTTAATAAACGGGATAAATATTACCCTTTCCATCACTGATGAGAGAATTAATGGGTTAGAAAATATTACTAAAAAATTCACCCAGAGATTGATTGAGATGTATAATATCTCAGTTACAGAAGAAAGAAGTTGCAGAGATTGGAGGAGAACTAAATTTTGAAGACACAAAGGCTGAGAATTTTCAGCATTGAAGAAGGACCTGAATCCTTGAATCAAAAGTAAACTCTAGGGCTTCCCTGGTGGCGCAGTGGTTGAGAATCTGCCTGCCAATGCAGGGGACACGGGTTCAAGCCCTGGTCTGGGAAGATCCCACATGCCGCAGAGCATCTGGGCCCGTGAGCCACAACTACTGAGCCTACGCGTCTGGAGCCTGTACTCCGCAACAAGAGAGGCCGCGATAGTGAGAGGCCTGTGCACCGTGATGAAGAGTGGCCCCCGCTTGCCACAACTAGAGAAAGCCCTCACACAGAAACAAAGACCCAACACAGCCAAAAAAATTTTAAAATAAATAAATAAATTAATAAAAAAAAAGTAAACTCTAGAATCAAGTGGGTTAAACAAAGATAAAGCTATATCTAGACAGGTTGTGGTGAAATTCTGGAATATCAGATAAAGAGGAAATCTTAAAAGCCACCAAAGTTAGAGGTCAGATTACCTACAGAGGTACGATAATTAAACTGACTGGTTTCTTATCAACAACAGTTGATGCTAGGAGAAAAAGGAGTAATATCTTAAATACTAAGACAAAGTAATGTTTAATACCATTTCATATCCAGGTAAATTGTTATTCCAGAATAAAGAATTTTGATTCAGTGAAATTGTAAATGTTATTAATTATTAATAGCAGAAAGATAATAATTTAGGATTTTTGTGGGGGAGGGTGCATTTAAAACAAAGTTAAAACGAAAACTCTAGATTAGCACTATCCAATACAATTATAATTTTAAATTAAAAATTGTCTAGTAACGTTAAAAAAAGACATGAAATTAATTTTTAATAATATATTTTATTTACTCCAGTATGCCTAAAATGAGCAATAAATATGGAAAGCTTTTCAAGCTTACTAGTTATCATGGAAATGCAAATAAAAATAACAATGAAGAAATATCAAATATTGACAAAGATGCTGAGAAATAGAAACTCTTAGACATTATTGATGGAATATAAATTGGTAAAATTATTTTGAGCAATTTAGCAATATCTGGTAAAATTGAAGATCGATTGTTTAAAATAAATTAAAGCACATGTGAACAAGGAAATGTCTAAAGAAGGTTCATTACAGCATCGTTAGTAATAGAAGTTGAAAACAAATCTCCATCAAGAGGAAGATAAATGAATTGTATACTCATACGATGGAATACTATACATCAGTTAAAATAAATGAACTAGAAGCATCAGCATCTGAGATATATCAGAAATTCAAGGTCGAGCCAGAAAAGCAAACTGTAGAATGAGCTGTACAGTGTGATACCACTTATATAAAGTTTAAAAATAAATAAACATAAACTTGATGAAGGCATGTATTTGTTTGTTTGTTCTCTGCTCTATCCCTAGCACCTAGAACTGTGCCACATAGTGGGTGCTCATTAAATATTTACAGAATAAGTTGAATGCAAAACAAAACTGTAAATTACTTATGGATACATACTTATGAATTCATAGTATTAAAAACTTGCAAGGGGAGTGACAAACAACAAATTTTGGATAGTGGTTCCCCCTGGAGAGGGAGGGAGGGGAGTGGGATTGGGGAGGGATATACAGGGGTCTTCAATTGTGTTTGTAATGTTCAAAAAAAATCTGAAATATAACCAAATGTTAATATTTGATAAAGCTGGGTGGTGGGTATCACAGATGTTTGTTATATTCTTCATAATTTTCTTTATGTTTCTAATATTTTACAATTTAAAAATTTCTTATCTCAAAAAGACATGTCAAGTTGTTTGCCCCTACTCAAAATGACCTCTAATTTGCTATTAGAATTTGTGTTCTTTTTCAATGTCATTTCTCATTTGCTGCTATCAATGTGCCTGCCCTAGTACCCCACACCTACAAATTTGAATTTGCTTCTTATCTGTTTGTTAGAAAAACAGATTTTGAAGCTATTTAGAAGTACATATCACTTAAATGTTTTGAGTAAGATCTGAAGGGTCCTCTAGCATGAGCTTAATTGTGTATTACTTATTAATTTTTTGAGTGCTTACCATGTGCCAAACCTTTTGTGAAGCACATTTGATACATTATATTGTTTAATCCTCACAGTATCCCGATGTGAGACAGATATTGTACCCATTTTAAGGAATGAAGAAACTGCAACTCAGATAAAGAGATTTCCCCGGGGTCTTTTTATAGGAAGTGGTAGAGCTGGAATTCATACTCAGTTCCATTAGACCACCTCACTGTACTGTTCAGAGATATGGGTATGCATTTCCTGGTTTGGTTCTAGATAGTCATTTTCCACATACTTAGTAATGTCTTCTAGTTCATTTCTTAGTTTTGAGGTTTGCTTATATTGTAAAATAAAAATATTGATAGTTGTGGAGAGTATTTTCTGTTGCTTCATATGAAAGTAAGGGAAAAAATATGTAATTTAAATTCTTAAGCCTAATACACAGCCTTACTTCTCATTCATGAGGACTCTGTATGAAGATTTAAGAGTCCATTTAATAATCAAGGTCCCCCAGTTATGAGGTTAGAGGGGGAACTGAGGTTATCCTAAGAATATTTACTTAGTGATATGGCAGTTAAAAAATTAGTACCCATTTAAATATTCCAGGATCTGCTTTTCCCTCCCACTGTCTTTGTTGGTCTTTTCCTGATTGTTACATTTCAAACAATATAAAGTAGGAGCAGTGCTTATCATGGGGAACATGAAATTTCTGATCTTGCAAAGGATGTAAAATTTTGCAAGGCCTTGAGAGTGATGTTAGAGAACTGGTGAAAATCATTGGCAAATGAGGATCTGACAGAGTTAGACTAGTTATCAATTAGAGAAAAGAGAACGACAGAAATGATGACATGATAGAAACTTCAAAGAATTATGTGAATATCCCACAGGACTAAGGAAAGGCCTTTGGGAAAATTGATAAAGACCTTGAATGTTATACAGAAATGGCCCTCTTTTTATTATAGTACAAAATTCAGATATGAAGTAAGGATGTCATATTGTGCTTCATAATTTCATTGGAAAGATTATGCAAAAAACCCAAACATTTAATTTATTCTTGTTCTAAGAATTTGCATATAGTTAAATAAATTTAAAAAGGCCTTTTTTGATGATTTTTAGTTTTTTTTTTTTAATATACAACACTTTCTTTCCCTTGTACAATGAAATGTTGGTACCTGTTTTAAGAAAATTCAATTTCAATTGCTGTTATCCTTTACCAATCATCCTCTGATAATGAAGACCTCAATTTATCCAGAGCTGTTATAGTCATATATTGGAGTTTAATGGAGACATATGGAAAAGTTCTGTAATTCAGAAACTCAGAGATTTTAGTGTGTGTGAAGGAGTGTCTCTTGTTTATTAGAGACCATGTAGTTAAAAATACTTTATAATTATTAACTTATTAGGTAGACTAAGTTTTAATTTGAGAGTATTGGGCCAGACCTCCAAGACTTACCTACCACTTTACACTTTCTGTTTCTGCTTACTTTGGGATAAGAATTGTTGAGGGTGCTTTAACTGGTCTCCTAGTCTACAGTCTTAATTTTCTATAATTTATCTACTCTCTTTACCAATGATTCTCCAGTACCAAAATTTTTAACAGGTAATACTTAGAGGCAAAAATGAGAAAACTAAAGTCTAAGTATTGAATTTTTCATTAAAGTAAACTTATTCAATTAAAAATTATTAACTTTTGTTCCATGATTATATTTTATGAATTACTGATATTAAAATATCCATGCAACAATAGTAATTTTTTTCAGTGGCCTTACTGACAAAAATTTTTAAACCAATCCCTCACTTTATTTTATTTTTTATGAATATAGTTTTGGAACCTAGCCAGCTCAGAGATCCTTCTGAAAGTCTTAACCAATCATGTCACTTTCTTGCTTAAAACCCTTCAGGGTGGACCACTGCGGCCTACAGCAATATAATCCCACTGGGATTTTGAATCCATATGTGCATTATTTTCTGTACGAAATAAAATAGCTTAGTGTTTTTTTCCCTAAATTTTTCAAATATATAAAGATGCTTCTATGATGATGATCAATTTATTTTAAAAGTTTGACTTGACTTTCCAGTAGCCTTTGTTATTTTATATTTTTTTAAATCATCTAATTCCTGTCAAGTGTGGAAGTCATTGAAATATTTTTACTTTTAAAAGCCTCATCAGTAAAGGTAAAACTATAAGGGGAAAAAATGGATTTGACAATATAATAATTAAATTTCAATGTGAACCACATTTAAAGATAGAAATATATGGAAAACATATTCAACATACTGTATTTGAAAAACTGAAGAATATTAGTCATATTATAAGCAGATTTTGTAACTCAATAAAAATAATATTGCAAGAGGAAAATCAGCAAGGAACATGAATAGCAATTCCCCAAAGAAATATAATCTTCCAATTAATATGAAAAAAGTTCAACTTTACTAAAAATAAGTTTCAACTTAAAACAAGATGATATTTTTTTCCTATTAAAAAAATACCTGTGTGGGAAGAGTTTGGAGAAGCGGACACTCGTAACCGCTGGTAGAACTAGATATTGGTATGTTCTTTTGAGGACAATTTGTCTATATGTAGCAAAAGCCTTACCTTTTAAAAAAATCCCTTTTTACTTAACAATACATTTTTCTGGAAATGTATTTAGAAAAATAACTAGGAATGTGATTAATATTTGGCTGTTAGCATATTCATCATAGTGTTTTGAATAGTAATAAATTGGCAGCAATCTAAACATCCAAAAATTGCAAATTAGTTTAAAAAAGAGAAAAGATTATGGTTCACTCATACGGTGAATGCTATTCAACCATTAAGAATTATTTTGTCAATAAATCTTTAATGACATGGCAAAATAGTTATGAAATAATATTAGGCTTGAAATACATGAATTAGGCTAAATATCAATTACAGTGGTTATTTTTGGTGGTGGATTTTTTTCCATTTAAAAAAATATTTTCAATGGGCATGTATTTATAATTAAGAAATAGTTATTGGGAATCACTATAGAATAATACCATGATATATTCTCTACTTGTCTCTACTTTTCCACACACAGCACTTCTAACTGCTGTTGCCTCTCAGAGTACACCATCCCCGTACACACCTTTGTACCTCTGCTTACCCCTTGGCCACTTAGGGTTCCTGCTCATTTTTTTAAAGTCAGTTCAAATGACACCACCATGAAACCATCCTCTTTTCTTTGCTTACTCCTCACACATTTATTTTGTATAACTATGTATTTATAATGTCTTCTCCACTAGGCAGTGAACTTCTATCTTATTCATTCATTTAATAAATATTTGTGAGTGGGACTGTGTGTGTTGGGTACTGCAGATCTAATCATGAATTATGCAGACAGGTTTCCCCTGCCTTCAAGGAGTTTATAGCCTTGTAAATTTATTCCTTACACTGCAACATTAAGTATTACCATAGAACTGTAGAGTGCTTTGGGAAATAGAAGATCAGTAAATCTGGCCCAGGCTGGATAGAGAGAGAAGCCTTCCTGGAAGGGATGATAGCTGGCTATTAAAAAGAAAGCAAGTGTTATCCAGGTCAAGAGGTAGGGAGGATGTGGTTTCAGGTAGCAGAAACAGCCTGTACAAAAGCCTGGGATTTTAAAATCGTGTTAGTTTCAGGAAGGCCATTATGGTGTTGTGGATATTGAGATTGATTTCTGAGACAAAATAATTATATATAATTCTAAATAATAATAATTCAAAATAATTATATATATATACGTATATATATCTTAGAAGAAACTCCAGAATTCATTTCTTCTGTGAGAGATTGGGTAGTTATATATAAAAGAATATGTTAGAGAAAGCATCCTAATGTTGAATTAAGCAGAAATTAAAATGTGATAGGTAGGTTATTATTTTTTAAGTGTTTGTATAAAATGTATTCTCACTAAGGATTGAGAAATTAGTGTAAAATAATTAAAAATCTGAATTATAGAGTATTTTAATTGTCTATTTTGTTTTTGTTTTTATAGAAGTATAGTTGATTTACAATGTTGTATTTTCTGATATACAGCAAAGTGATTCAGTTATATATATATATTTTTTCATATTCTCTCCATTATGGTTTATTACAACATATTGAATATAGTTCCCTGTGCTATACAGTGGGACCTTGTTGTTTATCTATTTTCTATATAGTAGTTTGTATCTGCTAATCCCAAACTCCTAGTTTATCCACCCCCCTTTCCCCTTTTGTAACCATAAGTTTGTTTTCTAGGGCTGTGAGTCTGTTTCTGTTTTGTAAATAAGTTCATTTGTATCATCTTTTAGATTCCACATATAAGTGATATCATACCATATTTGTCTTTCTCTGTCTTACTTCACTTAGTATGATAATCTCTAGGTGCATCCATGTTATTGCAAATGGCATTATTTCATTCTTTTTTATGGCTGAGTAGTATTCCTCTGTACATATATATCACTTCTTCTTTACCTGTTCATCTGTCCATGGACGTTTAGGTTGCTTCCATGTCTTGGCTATTGTGATAGTGCTGCAGTGAACATTGGGGTACATGTCTTTTTTTGAATTAGAGTTTCCTGATATATTCCCAGGAGTGGGATTGCTGGATCATATGGCAATTCTATTTTTAGTTTTTTAAGGAACCTACATACTGTTTTCCATAGTGGATATACCAATTTACATTCCCACCAACAGTGTAGGAAGGTTCCCTTTTCTCCACACCCTCTCCAGCATTAGTTATTTGTACACTTTTTAATGATGGCCATTTTGTAAGGTGATACCTCATCGTAGTTTTGATTTGCATTTCTCTAATAATTAGCAGTGTTGAACATCTTTTCATGTGCCTACCGGCCATCTGTATGTCTTCTTTGGAGAAATGCCTATTTAGGTCTTCTGCCCATTATTTGATTGGGTTGTTTGTTTTTTTGTTATTGAGTTGTACAAGCTGTTTGTATATATTGGAAATTAAGCCCTTGGAGGTCACATCGTTTGCAAGCATTTTCTCCCAGTCCATAGGTTGTCTTTTCATTTGGTTTATGGTTTCCTTTGCTGTGCAAAAGCTTATAAGTTTGATTAGGTCCCATTTATGTATTTTTGCTTTTATTTCTATTGCCTTGGAAAACTGTTAATTACCTATTTTGTAATCTTGACTGGTCCTAATAAAATGTTGCTAAGTGAGATTATTTGGGGAATGCTTTTGAATTAATAGATAAAAAATGATGGTATGTTTTCTCTTTTTTTACTGAATGAAAGATTTTTTAGAGTTCTGTAGTGCTTTACAATTTTCAAAAGTTTCACACAGATGATTTCATATAATCCCATAATAACCCCATTTTTTTTCCTCCCTCCTACCCCTCTCCTGCCCCTCCCTGCTTCCCTCTCCCCACTGGTAACCACTTATTTATTCTCTATATCTGTGTCTGCCTTCTTTTTTGTTTTATTCACTAGTTTGTTGTAGTTTTTAGATTCTACATATAAGTGATATCATATAGTATTTGTCTTTCTCTGTCTGACTTATTTCACTTAGCATAATGCCCTCTAAGTCCATCCATGTTGCTGCAAATGGCAAAGTTTCATTCCTTTTTATGGCTGAGTAGTATTCAATTGTATATATATAACACATCTTTATCCATTCATCTGTTGATGGACACATAGGTTGATTTCATACCATGGCAATTGTAAATAATGCTGCTAGAAACATTGGAATGCATGTATCTTTTTGAATTAGTGTTTTTGTTTTTTTCAGATATATACCCAGGAGTGGAATTGCTGGGTCATATGGTAGTTCTATTTTTAGTTTTTGAGAAACCTCTATACTGTTTTCCACAGTGCCTGTACCCATTTACATTCCCACCAGCAGTGTATGAGGGTTCCTTTTTCTCCCCATACCCACCAACATTTGATATTTGTGTTCTTTTTGATGATAGCCATTCTGACAGGTGTGAGGTGATACCTCATTGTGGTTTTTTAATCTTTTCATGTGCCTTCTGGCCATCTGCATTTTCTCTTTGGAAAAATTAAAAATTAAAAGATGGGTTGTTAGTATTTTTTTTTTAATCACAATGATGCGGTTGGCCAAAAGTATTTTTTGATGTTGAGTTGTATAAGCTGTTTATATATTTTGGATATTAACCTTTTATCAGTTGTATCATTTGCAGTATCTTCTCCCATTCAGTAGGTTGTCTTTTCAAACTATTTTGTCAATAGTTTCCT
Organism: Balaenoptera physalus; assembly: GCF_965194825.1. Taxonomy (NCBI): domain Eukaryota; kingdom Metazoa; phylum Chordata; class Mammalia; order Artiodactyla; family Balaenopteridae; genus Balaenoptera; species Balaenoptera physalus. Next base: position 35,064,563 of record NC_138886.1, on the reverse strand, counting down.
TTGCTGTACAAAAGCTTTTAAGTTTTTTAAAAAATCTTATTAATTTATTAATGTAGTTTACAAACTAATTTATGCATAGCCATAAAATTATTTTGAAATATATATAATCACTAAGTAACAACAGCTTCCCACCCTAAGTCGTTTTTTTTAATTTTTTTAAATTTAAAAAATTTATTTTATATTGGAGTATAGTTTGTTAGTTTTGTTAGTTTCAGGTGTACAGCAAAGTGATTTAATTATATATATATATATATATATATATATATATATACACACACACACTTTTTCAGAGTCTTTTCCCATATAGTTATTACAGAGTACTGAGTAGAGTTCCCTGTGCTATAGAGTAGCACAGGGTCCTTGTTTTTTTTTTTTTTTAATTAATTAATTAATTATATTTATTTTTTGGCTGCGTTGGGTCTTCATTGCTGCGTGCGGGCTTTCTCTAGTTGCGGCAAGAGGGGGCTACTCTTCGTTGTGGTGCATGGGCTTCTTATTGAGGTGACTTCTTTTGTTGCGGAGCACAGGCTCTAGGTGCACGGGCTTCAGTAGTTGTGGCATATGGGCTCAGTAGTTGTGGTTCGCAGGCTCTAGAGCACAGGCTCAGTAGTTGTGGCGCATGGGCTTAGTTGCTCCGCGGCATGTGGGATCTTCCCGGACCAGGCTCAAATCCGTGTCCCCTACATTAGCAGGCAGATTCTTAACCACTGTGCCACCAGGGAAGCCCTATTTTTACTTTTTATCTTTTAAAAATTTATTTATCAGACTTCCCTGGTGGCGCAGTGGTTAAGAATCTGCCTGCCAATGCAGGGGACACGGGTTCAAGCCCTGGTCCGGGAAGATCCCACATGCCGCGGAGCAACTAAGCCCATGCGCCACAACTACTGAGCCTGCGCTCTAGAGCCTGCATGCCACAATTACTGAGCCCGCGTGCCACAACTACTGAAGCCCGCGTGCCTAGAGCCCATGCTCTGCAACAAGAGAAGCCACCGCAATGAGAAGGAGCCCGCGCACCACAATGAAGAGTAGCCCCCGCTCGCCACGACTAGAGAAAGCCTGCGTGCACCAATGAAGACCCAATGCAGCCAAAAATAAATAAATAAATAAATTTATTAAAAAAAAGAAAATTTATCTATCTATTTATTTGGCTGCGCCACACAGCTTTCGGGATCTTAGTTCCCAGACCAGGGATTGAATCTGGGCCCTCGGCAGTGAAAGCGCAGAGTCCTAACCACTGGACCGCCAGGGAATTCCCTGTGGGGAGTTTTTAAATTACTGATTCAGTTTCATTGCTGGTAATTGATCTGTTCATATTTTCTACTTCTTCCTGGTTCAGTCTTGGGAAACTGTACCTTTTTAAGAATTTTTCCATTTCTTCTTGGTTGTCCTAGAAGTGAGATTATTTGGGGAATGGCTTTGAATTAATAGATTAAAAATTATGGCACTTTAGTAGCAATTTTTGTATGTAAATGTATTCTAAAGAGAAATGTACTCTAAATAGAGATGTTATTGGTAGCAGAGTAAATATTTCTCATAATTTTGAACACTTTATGCTTAACATGTTTCACTTGCAATTAAGTATTCAAAATCTCCTGTCTCCTATTAAATTGTCTCTCACCATTTGTGTTTCCTATACAGATTCTAAAATTCGTTTTGTCTAGCACTGTTCTCTAAACACCCACCCCTACTTCTAGTTTTGAATAAAAATCAATAATGTAAAACAGATAAAATTGCAACATGGCCCTCACTAAATCATAGTATCCTTCTCTGTGGTTATGTGAATTATACTTACTATTTATTATATATTAGAATCACTGGGTTTATACAGTGAGTTTGTAGTCCTTTTTTGATTTGTTTTCTTGATTCCTAATACAGAGACTACTTCTCAGTTTTTCTTTAATAAGAGATTAAATGAACTAGTTTTTCTTTTCTGCTTTGTAGATTTCTTGATAACCGGCTGTTTGCTACCTGCTCTGATGACACTACAATAGCACTATGGGATCTGAGAAAACTGAACAGCAAAGTATGCACTTTACATGGTCACACTAGCTGGGTGAAGAACATCGAATATGATACTAATACAAGACTCTTAGTAACGTCAGGATTTGATGGAAATGTCATTATTTGGGACACCAACAGGTTTGTGAATAGGAGATCATGTTAGGATTATGAACAACAAAAAAATGTTTTTAAGATGATAAACAAATTCAGTGTTCTGTCTTAGCTCTCATATCTCTTTAGGAGAAAGAAACTGGCTTTGGGAAAAAACAATCAGAAAGTGATTCCATCTTTTATTCCTTGCACTTAGTCACATATTGTGACTAAAAAACTTGGAGAAAATTATGTGGTAAGGAGACAAAGTAATATAGTTAATGATGAAAACTGGTTTATAAGATGAGTTTCATGAATTTAAGGAATTTAAGGAAAAATATTTTTATTATTATTTCCTTTGTGGAACTGAAATGTTTTTCACTCTTTGGTCCTTCAATTCTAAATCTATTTTGTAATTTTTGCACTTTGTTTTCATGCATTAAAAGAGTGGTTTCTCAGTTGGAGTGGTACTGATCCTTAGGGGAATGTTTGGAAATAATGTGTGGTACAGTTTTAGTTGTCACTACAGGAGAAGAGAGGAGGATTTCTACTGGCATTTAGTCAGCAGGGATCAGAGTTTCTAAACATTCTGCAGTGCATGGGACAGTTTGCACAGGGGACCAGTCATCCCATCTAAAATGTCACTAATGCCTGTGTTGTGAAACACTTCAGTAGAATATCTCCTTATAGAGAATTGAAAGAGTTGAAGTTTGGGAAATAATTATAATATTCCTGTTGCTAGCTTTGGTAAAATGACAGTACAGTAATATACCAGGAATGTTTCTGAAATATTCTTATGAGCTCATATGTAAAACTAGGGGGATATTCTTAAAGATTTCTAGTTATTCATATTGTTTGAGCAAAGAATAGAGCTACTGAGTATCTTTAAACTAAGACAAGCGTACCTGTTTAAATTTAGGACTAATTATTTTTTAGTTTAGAAATAAAATTTGAATAGGAATATAAATAACTTCCAAATTAGTAGAAGGATAAAAGCTAAAAAATACAATCAATCCAATAGAGGCAGAGAAGAAGGGGGGAAAATCATTTTTTTAAAAAGACAGGTAAATTAGGAAGCACAAAAATATGATAGGTAATCGAATATCAACAATTAGAATAAGTATATATGGACTAATGTAGTCAGTTATTAGATAGTACTAGATGGATTAAAAAACAGAAACAAACTCTGTGTTCTTCATAAGGAGTATACCTAAAACATACAAACACAGAAAGTTTGAAAGTAAAATGATGGGGAAAAATAAAAGATAAATACAAATCAAAGAAAAATAGTTATATCTACATTAATAGCAGACAAAATAGAGTTTAAGGCATACAGCATTATTAGTGATTTTTAAAAAGGTACTATATTAGAAGCTTTATTTCACTAGAACATAAAAATTCTTATCTTGTGTGTACCTAATAACATAGCCTCAAACCATAAAAAGCAAAAATGGACAGACAAGAAAAAAGTGAGAATCTCCATCTCAGTGGAAAATATTAACATCATTCTCTCATTTACTAATAGATTAAAATAGACCAAAAAACTAGTAAGTCTATAGAAGATTTTAATATTATTAATAAGCTTGATTTAGTAGGCATATGTAGAATTCTGCTCCCAAATAGTGAATACATCCTCTAAAGCAAAGTTTGAACATGTACAAAAATTGAGCGTGTTCTGGACTACGAAGTAAGTCTCAACCAATATCAAAGAATTGTTACCACACAAACCATTTTCCCTGATCCCAGTACAGTTTAATGAACAACAGGTAAATAAAAATTCCCAGGTTTGGAGACTTATAAACTTACTTCCTAAATAATTCATGGTTCAAAGAAAAAATTCATAGTGAAATCAGGAGACAGATAGATAGACTAAAAATTAATGAACTAAACATCTTACTCAAAAAGTCTGAAAAAGATAAAAAAGGGTAAACCTGATGAAAGTAGATGTATGGAAATGATATCTTTTTTTAAAAAAGCAGAAATTAATGAAATAAATAGAAAATGAAATACAGTAAAGATTTTTTAAAAGCCTGCTCTTCTCTGATAAGATACATTAAGAAAAAAAGAGAGGACACAATCTTAGCAATGAGAAAGAAGACAATAAAAACTATAGAGTAAGATAATAAGATCAGCTTTTGCCAATATACTTGAAAACTTTGATGAAATAGTTTACACAAAAAAATACACCTATGCAAAACTGATCGAGGAAGAAATAGAAAACCTGAAATAGACTTATTACCAGGACTGATATTTAACCATTATGCACTGGTTCAGCTGAAAAGGTTGTTAAAAGATTGAACTTCTTCCATACTAATTGATAAATAGTCACTGTCATGAATCATCCCCACGTGTCATATCCTGGCACCTTCTGGGTACCGTGGCACCTCTTCTAGAGATACTTTCCTCAAGATCTCTCCCTATGATCTAGTAGCTGAAGCCCCCCTTACATAGCAGACTAATCGCAGGATCCAGTTCCAGCACTGCCACCTGTATCAGCTCTAGTTAGTTTTCATGCAGGGCTGGTTATTTAAATATTTCGAATGTCACTTCTGCCTTAGCTATTAGAGAAATGAAAAAAATCAATTAAAACCTATCTACTGGGACTTCCCTGGTGGTCCACGCTCCCATGCAGGGGGCTTGGGTTCAATCCCTGGATGGGGAACTAGATCCCACATATGTGTGGCAACTAAGAAGTCCGCATGCTGCAACTAAGACCCAGCACAGCCTAAATAAATTAATAATAATAATAAAAGATTTTTTTAAAAAAAGAAAGAAAAGAGCCCGCATGCTGCAATGAAGATCCCGTAAACAGCAATGAAGACCCGGTGCCACCAAATAAATAAATAAATATTAAAAAAAAAAAAACCTATCTACTAATAAAACAGCAGCCTGTCAATTTTACAGGTGACTTCTACCAAATATTACAAGAAACAGAACATTCCAATCTTATTAAACTGTTCAGATTCCAGAAAAATAGAATTCTTACCTCAGGTATGACCTTGATATACAAACTCAAAATGAAAGGTCAGTCTGTACTATGAATGTAGATGTGAATATTCTATAAAAGGGAAATTGGATCCTGTAAGATATTAATCAAAATATCATGACCACATGGACATATATACACTACCAAATGTAAAATAGATAGCTAGTGGGAAGCAGCCGCATAGCACAGGGAGATCAGCTCGGTGCTTTGTGACCACCTAGAGGGGTGGGATAGGGAGGGTGGGAGGGAGGGAGATGCAAGAGGGAAGAGATATGGGAACATATGTATATGTATAACTGATTCACTTTGTTATAAAGCAGAAACTAACACACCATTGTAAAGCAATTATACTTCAATAAAGACGTTTAAAAAAAAAAAAATCATGACCAAGTTGGGTTTATTCTAGAAATGAAAAGACTTATCAATAGAAATTCTATTAGTATAATTCATCACACCAGGTTAAATAGAAAAATCCATATGATTGTTTCAACTTAAGAATAAAATTCAACATTTGTTCATAATTAAAAAAAGAAGGGACATCATTACCAACCTTATAAAAAAATAAAAGGATTACAAAGGAATACAATGAACAACTCTATGGCAACAAATCAGACAATTTACATAAACAAATACCTACAGAATCACAAATTACTTAAACTGACTCAAGAGCAAATAGAAAATCTATAGATCTACTGACCTACATAGCAAGTAAAGAAATTGAATTGGTTTAAAATTGAATTTTAAAATCTTCCCACAATGAAAAGCCCCGGTCCAAAAGGCTTCACTGGTGAATTTTACCAAACATTTACAGAATAAATAATATTAATCCTTCACAAACTTTTACAGTAAATAGAGGAGGGGAGAGCACTTCCCAACTCATTTTATGAGGCTAGTATTACTCTGATACCAAACCAGACAAACATCATTAAGAATAGAAAACTACAGACCAATATCCCTCTCCCAAAAATTTGATAAAAGTCCTCAACAAAATATTAGCAAATCAAACCTAGCAACATATATAAAGGATTATATGTCACAACCAAGTGGAATTTATTCCAGGAATATGGATAGGGTTGGTTTAACATCTAAAAATCAATATAATACATGACATTAATAAAGGTCAAAGCTCATATATATGATCATCTCAATAAAGTCAGAAAAAGCACTTGACAAAATCCAACACCCATTTGTGATAAAACTAAGAATAATAGGGAACTTCCTCAACCTGATAAAGGACAGCTATGAAAAACCTACAGCTAAAATCATATTTAATGTTGAAAGACTAAATACATCCCCCCTAAGACTGGGAACAAGGCAAGGATGTCTGCTCTCACCACTTTTATACAACATTATATTGGAAGTACAACTGCACTGGAAGTACAGACAAGAAAAATAACAGGCATCTAGATTGGAAAGAAAGAAGTAAAACTATCTTCATATGTAGAAGATATGATTTTATATATCAAAAATCTTGAATTCACAAAACTACTAGAACTAATAAGTTCAGCAAGGTCATAAGATATACTAGATTAATATATAAAAATCAATTGTATTTCTATTCATAAACAATGAACAGTCCAAAAATGAAGAAAAAAATTCCACTAATAGCATTAAAAAAGAATAAAATACATAGGAATGAATTTAACAAAAGAAGTACAAGATTTGTATGCTGAAAACGAAAATGTTGCTGTAAGAAATGTAAGAAGATATAAACGAATGGAGAGACCATTCCATGCTCATGGATTGGAAGACTCAATATCATTAAGATGGCAATTCTCTCCAAATTAATCTATGGATTCAAGGCAATCCCTATCAAAATTCCAGCTGCCTTTTTTTTGGACAAATTGGAAGACTCACACTTCCTGATTTCAGAAATTTCTACAAAGCCATAGTAATCAAGACAGTGTGGTACTGGCATAGGATAGACGTCTAATGTAAATTAAGGGAACAGAATTGAGTCCAGAAATCAACCCTTATATTTATGATCAGCTGATTTTCAATAAAGGTACTAAAGTAATTCAGTAGTTCAGGAAAGGATAGTCTGTTCAACAAATGAAAGTGAAAAGAAAAACTACAGGATGGGATATGATATTTGTAAATCACATCTGCTAAAGGATTTGTGTCCAGAATAAAGAATTCTTCTAACTCACTTATATGTATTCAGATAACCCAATTTAAAAATGGGTGAGATATTGACATAGACATTTCACCAAGGGTGATACACAAATGATTAATAAGCACCTGAAAAGATGTTTGACATCATTAGTCTTAAGGGAAATGCAAATTAAAACCAAAATGAGATACTACTTCACATCTAATAAGATGGCTTTAACAAAAAAGACAGCAACAAATATTGGCAAGAATATGGAGAAACTGGAACTTCATATATTGCTGGTAGGAATATAAAATGGTACAGCCATTTTAGAAAACAGTTTGGCAGCTTCTTAAAATGTTAAACATAGAGTTGCCATATGACCCAGCAATTCCACTTCTAGATATCTACCCAAGAGAAATGAATATATATGTCCACACAAAGAATGCTTATAATAGTGTTATTCATAATAGCAAAAAAATAGAACCAATCTAAATACTTATCAACTGTAAAAGGATGAACAAAATGTGGTATATCTATACAATAGAATACTATGTGGTACTGAAAAGGAGCAAAGTACTGTTATGTGCTACAATATGGCTGAACCTCAAAAAAGTTAAGTGAAAAAGCCAAACCAAAAGACAACTTATTGTATGATTCTATTTATATGAAATGTCAGCAATAGGCAGGAAGTAGATTAGTGGTTATCTGTGGCTGGGAGTAGGAAAGGGAATGACTGCTAATGGGCAAGAGTGATTTTTTAGAGTGATGAAAATGTTCTAAAATTGGATTGTATTGATGACTAGACATAGAAGGAAACTAATCAAAAGTAGGCACTAAAAACCTATAGCACAGTTTTAAATGGTGAAACTTTAGAAGTTTTCTCTATAAAATCAGGAAGGAGAACATGCTTGCCATAACTACTGCTGTTCACTATTGTTTTGGGTTGGAGGGAGGCAGGGTCCTAGTTGGTGCAGTAAAATAAATAAGGATTGGAATACATAAGGATTGGAAAGGAAAAAATGAAACAATATCATTCTCAGATGATATGATTGTCTGTATTAGGGGCTGGCAAACTTTCTATAAAGGACTGTGTAATAAATATTTTAGGCTTTGTTATATTGTCTCTGAGCAGCCATAGACAATGCATGAATGGGTATGGCTATGTTCCAACAAACTTTTTATATAAAATCAGGCAGTGATCCAGATTTTGCCCATAGGCCACAGTTTTTAGACACCTGGTCTATATAGAAAACCCTAGAAATTCTACTGATAGATTATCAGAATTAATCAGCATTAACTAAGATTGTTAGATACAAGATCAAAATGTAAAAATCAGTAGTGTTCCTATACATCACTACAAACAACTTAAATTTTTTTTAAGTACATAGTTTTTAGTAATTAAAAAATTTAGTTGGGGACTTCCCTGGTGGTCCAGTGGTTAAGACTCCATGACTCCACTGCAGGGGGCACAGGTTCGATCCCCGGTGGAGGAACTAAGATCACGCATGCCGTGTGGCGCAGCCAAATTAAATAAATAAATAAATAAATAAATAAATAAATAAATAAATAAATGCTCTTTTAAAAAATTTAGTTGGTACACAGGAATAAATTGCAACAGAAGATCTGTATAACCATTATGGAGAAAACTGTAAAATTTCATTTAAGTTATTGTAAGACCTAAGTAGAATCTATGGATGAGAAGATTCCTCTAAAATTAAATATAAGCAAATTTTAAAATGAAGGGTATAAACTCATAAGATGGGGAAATAGGAAAGGAAGCAATGACAATAAAGTTTTAAAATCTGGAAGGCAGGAAGATGAGTGGCAACCGACTCAGCAACTCACTTAAACTTACTTATTAGTAAGTACAAGAAAGCTGAATCCTAAACTGGCAATGGGAAAAAGTTAAGAACTTAAGAATATTTATACAAAATCCTCAAAAATCACAGGAACTGGCAACTCTCGGTACTCTGTATCAGAAAGGGTAGCTAAAATAAGGATTCAAATGAAAGATATTTAAGAACTTATATCTCCTCCCTTAATCCACACTGCTGGGCTATTTACCTCTTCGCATTTCAGCAGGAATTTTGAATTTTATTCTCTAAAGAGGTAAAATAGAGAATATCTGTATTAAAGGATGCCAGACACAGTTGAAGGCTTGGGTACCTTACCAAAATCAGGGGGATTGAGTGACCATATGCACACTGAATATTGAATTTAGAGATCCTCACAAGTTCTTTCGGTTAATGAACTAAAGGTACTGACATTAGGAGTTCCTCAAAAAATGGCTTCACCCTATTTAGTGAAGCTCAAGCCTACCCTTGCACTCAGAGTTCCCAGTCAGCTTTTTAGTTCCCCACTCTTAATTATGAGCAGACAGCCAAACATAATCAGACATTTGACAAAAATTTCTACGAAAAGACTTACACAAATGGGGAGATATCTTGGAAAAAGTAGAGACTACATACATAGGGAGAAGAAAACTTAAAATTTTAAAAACCTATCAATATCCTCAGAGAGATAGGAAAAGTTATTGCATGCTTGAAGCACTGCATGCTGACTGAAGGATGCTACAGAAGTGAGAAACAGAGGGGACTTTTAAAGTACTGGTATTGTTCTACCTCTTAACATGGGTGATGAATCACAGCTGTTCATTTTTCTTTAAACTCTACATATGTCTTATTTATGTACTTTTCTGTAGGGATGACAAAGTTCATAGTTTTAAAAATAATAAAAAAGGAAATAAAATGGGGACTAAAAAACATAGACAAGGAATAAAAATCTATTCAAAAGATCATACAGATTTGAAATAGAGCCAAATAGAACTTAAAGTAAGGAAATAGAACTATTGAAGTTTATAAAAACAAGTAGCAGACACAGCTTAAAAAACAGGTATAAGAAAGATATTGAGGACTTCCCTGGTGGCGCAGTGGTTGAGAATCAGCCTGCCAATGCAGGGGACACGGGTTCGTGCCCTGGTCTGGGAAGATCCCACATCCCGCGGAACAACTGGGCCCGTGAGTCACAATTACTGAGCCTGCGCGTCTGGAGCCTGTGCTCCGCAACGAGAGGCCGCGATAGTGAAAGGCCCGCGCACCGCGATGAAGAGTGGCCCTCGCTTGCCACAACTAGAGAAAGCCCTCGCACAGAAACGAAGATCCAACACAGCCATAAATAAATAAATAAATAGATAATTAAAAAAAAAAAGATATTGAAAAATTACCAAGATGGCAACATATGCAAATGAGGAGATAGAAAACATGAAAGAGCAGTTATTAGACAAGGAGAGTCAAATGGGAATGTTTCAAATATTTATCTAGAGCTCCAAAAGAATAGAGAAAATAGGTGAGAGGCAATATTGGAATAATGATGGAAAATTTTCCAGAATATATAAATAATATGAATCTTAAGATTTAGAAAGTCAAATGAATTCCAATGAAGATAAATGAAAAGAAATCCAAATTTACACGTCATAGTGAAACTGCAGTACTCCAAAACAAGGAGAAGATCAACCAAAGGGAAAAAAATTATCCAAAGTAACAATTTGACTGATAGTAGGCTTAAAAATAGCAACAATAGAAGCCAGAACTCACTGGAATATTATCCTCAATATTCAGAAAGAAGTAACTATCAACCTAAAGTTATAGGCTCAGCTAAACCCTTAATCAAAGAGTGAAATAAAGATTTTCAGAATAATAAAAAGTGAGAGTTTATCTCAACAAAATTTTAATATACTTAAGAAATAATAATCTTTAAAAAAAAGTTAGAGATGGAAGAAGGAATGGTGAGCAAAAATTTTTCATGTGTATAAGTCTGAGTATACATCAAGTGTAAATTCTAGTTTGAAGGGTAAAAATATGACTATCACTGAATGCTTATATTTATGATAACTCTAGGTTTTGTTGGTTTGATTTCTTTTGTAGGTGTACAGAAGATGGGTGTCCACATAAGAAATTCTTTCACACACGTTTTCTCATGCGAATGAGATTAACACCAGATTGTTCCAAAATGTTGATCTCAACGTCCTCTGGATATCTCTTGATTTTGCATGATCTTGACTTAACCAAGTCTTTAGAAGTAGGCAGCTATCCCATTTTGAGAGCAAGAAGAACAACGTCAAGTTCAGGTAAGCTTTCCTTTTTTAATTAAAGAAAGTTTTTTCTAAATAATCTCAGACATGGGGATGGTATATGTTTCCATTCTGAGAATGATAGCAGAAAGAAGGGAAGAAAGTTAAAAGATATTCTTTGGAAAGCTCAGTAATAGCTTTTTTCCCAAGGAAGTATAATGATCTACATGTATCTCTGACATAGTATTAATTTGTGCCTCTGTATCACAAATGATCTAGGAAGAATAATTTCTAACTCTAAAAAAAATTTTTTTAGCCCTCTGCTAGCCAGAAAGTCTTCATCAGTATTTGTAGATCATCATTATCTCAAAAATTAGTGATAGCCCAAAGTACTGTCAATCTTTTTTAAGTTTTTCTGGAACCCAGCAGAGCTGTTAAGTTATAGTCAATATAGAGTTTTAATTTTAAGTCTGTATTGCATCCTAGACTTTCAGATGTCCAGACACAGGTAGTTGGTGCCATCTTATCTCATGACCTATAAACATCCTCTTGCTAAAGCCCTGTTCCTTTTCCTGTTGCCAATTCCATTGGACTTAAGCGAAATGGGGGCTCAGGAAAACTTTGTACTACATTACATGATAGAGACTATATTATATCTACCTTTAGGAAGAAGAGGGCTGATATAGGAACATACTCATTAGTTATAGTATTGTGTTTATGAACAAGAACTCAGAAAAAAAATACTTAAGCATTTGGAAAACATAATGTTCATAAATTGTTGTTTAAAATCAACTTCAAATGGCTGGAATCTTTCTCTATGCACGGGGCCACTTCTGAAGACTCCTTTGGGAATGTGCAGGCCTCATTGTACTGCAGTTGCCTAATTTCACTGCTAAAAGTAGAAATTTAAGTTTTACCAGCTTATTTGCAAGCAAGGGATTTCATTAATATGCAAGTACAGTCCTTTTCATTTCAGATTTTTTTTAGGTTAAACATTAATAATCAACTTTAGCTTAGTGAGAAGTAGTGATTTAGAAGGTCTATTTGGCATGTTTTGCTTAAAAACCAGGAAGGTTTTCTGTCTTCTAAAGGTAATTCTGATACTTAATACCATCCAAAGAAATTAGATTAATAAGAAGTCCCCACAGAAATGTGCAGCCACAAGAAAAGTGTGAAATAGAGACTGCTATTTGGAGTGAGACATCAGACTCACCTATCTGATATTCATTTTATTTTCCCAGATTTCAATGTTAAGTTTGTATTGCATTTCAAAGATAGTATTCACATAATTTCAGTAATGATGATAGAAGTTGTTGGTATGCTTTAAGAAGGATCTGTTCATGTTCTCAGTAATGGACCTGTTGTTTGGATGCCATTCTAACATAAAACAACAGGCTGAACAGCTCAGTTTTCATTCTTGCTGAATTTTCTTGTTCCATTTCACTACAGAAATGATGGGAAACCTAAGATGTTCCTATGTTTATTTGGTTTTTCATTTTTATTTCACTTAAGGAAGTCACTGATGTAAAGGGTTTTAGAAAGGGACTAGGCCTTAGATTGGACATTCCAAAGAGCTATCTTGCCCACCTCAGTCTTTTTTATAGGCCACTTTTAGGTGGATATGTACTTGCCATGTTTCAGATGAACTTTAACAATATGGTTCAAGTAGATGATTAAAAAGTTAAGAGACACTACCAGAGTTTTGCTAGCTTTACTGTCGGAACGTTTTGTATTTTCAAGATCTTACCACTTTGTCGAGTTCATCTGGTCCTAGAGTTTCTGGTTCACCTTCTCATCATAGTGATTCCAATTCATCTTCTGAGAAACACATGTCACGAGCCTCACAAAGAGAAGGTAGGTCAAAAGTTGGATTTCCTAATCTTGAATATAGATTCTAAAATAGCTTTTTTTGGTTTGATTTTAATCCTTAAAAATAAAAGCCAATAGAGATGAGGCTATTCCTTGCTCCTCAGTAACATTTTCAAAAAGCTAACCAGGGAATTCCCTGGCATTCTAGTGGTTAGGACTCAGCACTTCCACTGCAGGGGCATGGGTTCAATCCCTGGTTGGGGAACTAAGATCCCGCATGCCACACAGTGTGGCCAAAAAAAACAAAAAACAAACAAACAAAACCCCAAAAAGCTAACCAGTCTCTAGGGTTGAATATCTTGGGCTTACATTTTTGTTGGAATTTGAACTTTAGTTTTATTTTCTGGATTTAGTTTGGTCTAGTTTGGAGAGGGAATAGTTGGGAGATATAGACTCCAATCAAGGTTGTTATAGAAATTAAATGAGACTGTGCATGTGATAGTGCTATGTAAATATAAAGGGATGAGTTTATCAGGTGCTTGTGAAAGTTGCCTGGTTCCAGCCCAGCAGGCTTTTTGCTTTGCCATTTCCTTATCTCAGCAATGCCTGGCAGCCTCAGAGGGGTTGTGGGATAAAGAGCTATAATCTGGCCCCACTCTACTTTTGCCAGTTTTTCCCCAGCCAGTCTGGGAGAACTAGCTGCTCAATCTGTTCTATTCACCCCTTAATTGAAATGCTTTCTACCTATGCAAATTTCACTCATCATCCCTCTCCGTACTAATTCACATCTTAGCTCTTATAGCACTTTTTGTTTGTTCTCCTCTTGATGGACTGATGGCCAGATATATATATATTTTTATAATTTTGGGTCACCTTTTGGAGATAAGCATATCTCCTACCTAGATATTTAGAGGCAGGACTATACTTAGACTTCTGGTTAGTGTTTTCCCTGGGGGGCCTCATCTGGTAAGTGCTCAATAAATGCATTCTTGATTACTTTGCCTGACTACTTCCAAGAATGGTTTGAGAGACCTTCCTAACCTAAACCTATAGACTATCCACCATCCTGTCCTCTGGATGTTGAAGACTATGATGTCTCATTTTAAGGTTAAATATTCCTCCTCTTAGAGATTTATACCCACATATGTAACATTTCTCCTGTGGATTCTTAGGGATGTAGCACAAATAAAAGTGAAGTAACTTTGGTTCAAGTAAAATTAAGGAGGCCCTTGACCCTCCAGTCTTCCCTACCCCATCTCCACCCTGGCCCTGTATGGTTTCCCCCTTTTGCCAGCTCTTGAGCAACCTCCAAGGAGCAGAGCTCAGAAACCACTGCTTACTTATTCAGAATGGGTTTCTTTTCTGCTTTTGTTATAGATTTTCAAAATTCTTGAAATAGGGGTTTTTTTTTTCTAAAATTGTTGTTAAGGTTCAATCACATGTGAAATAATTATTTAGGTATAATTTGGTTGTGAGAATGTAATTTAGATCGTCATAGGTTTCTGTCAATGCTACAGTAATCTAAAGGGAAGCTTTTAAAAGAAGATAACACATCTAAGTGCAAAATAATTCATGAAGGGTCTGACAGAGGCAGCTCATTATCTTTAAAGCAACTCCTTCTATAGGCAGAAAAGTGTTGAAATATTTCTCTTGATAATAAATTTCTAAGCTGCTTCCTTACAATGTGTATGAAAGTGGTTCTCCACATACTTGAGGGATATGACATACTCCCATTTGTAACAATGGCTCACTACAGCAGTCAATTTCATTGGGGGCCAGGTAGAAAGAAATGATGGGCCATAGCAGAGTACCAGGAATATGTACAATTGGCAGTATCTCCCACCCCTTGTTTTGACATGTCTCTGTGTGAGTTGTCCTCTCTTACCTCCAAAATTACACATTGATTTGTTGTTTATAGTACTGTCCTTGCGGGCCATAAGTCCTGCTCCTTGCACACATCTTTCATCTATATAAAGGCAGTCCTCATGGCTTCCAGGTATTTCCTTCTCTGGACTAGAGAGCATCAGGTCCTCTGAGATGAGAATTGTTGTCTTTTACTTTTCCAGATTCCTTTCATGTCACATAACTTGAGATGTAGATCCAAATCAAAAGGATTCCTAGTCAGCTTTAACACCTTAGCCTTAGGTTATTATTGATTCCTGCTGCAGGAACTTGGATTCTTTAGTTCTATCATACCCCTTCCCCCATAACCACCCCAAAGACACATACCCCATACGTTGAGGGGCACCATGGTTTTTTACATGTGGTAGCATAAGGGGCAGATGAAGGAATAAAGGCATGAGGGTGGCTGCCAGAAATCAAAGCTTTGATGAGCTACCTTAGTCCTTTGATAATACAAATTCCACATCCTAATTTTCTCATATCTCAGGAATTTCACCACGAAACAGTCTTGAAGTCTTAACCCCTGAAGTTCCTGGTGAGAGAGACCGTGGAAATTGCATCACATCGTTACAGCTGCACCCAAAAGGCTGGGCCACTCTTCTTCGGTGCTCAAGCAACACTGATGATCAGGAGGTATGGGCAGCAGCACTCCACCTTCAATGGGGCTGACTGAACAAACTGCCATTGCCATGTGTGCTCATGGTGTCTTTATCCCTTCAAAATCCTTCCTCCTCTCTGGCCTGTGTGTGGCAAGCAGGAACTACTTTAAAGGAGTCATCAGCTCAGATTGAGCCCAGCTTAATTCTTGTCTCCTTCATCTCATTGTAAAAAACCCCTTATACAGTAAACATAGGACTAAGCTAAGCTGGCTAAATGGGAGGTTTTGCTATAAGCCAATGGAGTATTATGATTTCCTCTTTTTAAAAACCAGGGAAAGCTTTGGGAAAGGAAGGGACTGAACTGATAACTAGGGGAAAAGATCTTATATGACCTTATGATTCTCCTTACTCTGGAAAGCAGGAGTCTTTCCAGAGCTAGCTAGCTAGCTAGCTAGTCACTAGCTCTCGAAGCCACAGCTAACAGAAGGAGAGAAGAGTCTTTGAAGTGTGTAGGAGGAGAGGTATTCTAGGGCTTAGATGTCTTAACCCTAAAATATCAAGATTCTTGTTACTCTCAGAAAAGGGAATTATTACTTCAGAAGTCACAGTGGCCTCAGGGAATAAAAGGCTTTAAAGTGTCATAGTACAGAATAACCTTGATATGAATGTAGATAAGACAGTATGGGACCTACAAGTTTTGTTAGTTGGGAGAGGGGTAGCATTCATCTGAATGATTTCTTGCAACAACTCTGTAGCTTTGGCATTCTGTGGAGCTTTTTTTTAAAAAAAAGATTATCTTAGCACTGTTTGGGACTCTGTAACTTTTTGTTTTTTAATTAAAGTATAGTTGCTGTACAATATTGTATAAGTTACAGGTGACAGTACAGTTATTCACAATTTTTAAAGGTTATACTCCATTTATGAGGCTCTATGATTTATCTCTCTTCTCTCCCTCTAGTGGACTTGTGTCTATGAATTCCAAGAAGGAGCCCCCGTGCGACCAGTCTCACCTCGCTGTTCTCTACGACTGACTCATTACATTGAAGAAGCCAATGTAGGCAGGGGTTATATCAAAGAACTTTGCTTCAGCCCTGATGGGCGAATGATTTCTTCCCCACATGGCTATGGGATTCGCTTGTTGGGATTTGACAAACAGTGCAGTGAACTTATTGACTGTTTGCCCAAAGAAGCCAGTCCCCTGCGGGTGATCCGTTCTCTGTACTCTCATAATGATGTGGTACTGACGACAAAGTTCTCTCCAACGCATTGTCAGATCGCCTCCGGGTGCCTTAGTGGACGGGTTTCTTTGTATCAGCCAAAGTTTTAGGCACAACTTACATCAAATAAGGAACTCTTCTGGTGTTTGAATTATATATTACTTCAATTTAGGTGAAGTATTTTCTTTTTAGAAGATCTTAAAAGTTTGGGTCAAGATCCTAGTTCTTATGGGTCCATGAGCACACCTGTGACCTGAGTACTTGGTCATCCAGCATCACAGGGGCATCGCCAAGTTAGACTCCAGGCAGCACCATCTTTTTGCAGCATTCCTAGGCTCCTGCTGATCTGTGCCACTGAACTCCAGTTCTGCTGGTTGTTTTGCATGGTAGCTCTTGTCAAATTTCTTTCTTTTAATTCTCTTTTCTGTTTTTTGATTTTGGTGTGAATTTTGTGGACATTTGGCAGGAGTTTTGGTTGGATTAGGAGAAACTCGTGATGCTAGTGTTGAATAAAACCCAGAAGTTTGATGTTGGCATACTGGTTGTTGAAAAGAAATTTCATCTTATCAGTATACTTGGCCTTTTAAAGTTGCTGTTGTTTCTCTATAATGAGCACAGATAATGGCATTATTCTTACAGCTGTTATAGTTTTGCAGCAAAATGTCTTTTAAGTTTCCTGTTAAAATTATACATATTTTTCACCGTGAGAGGGATTTTGTTGTGAAATTCTAGAAAAAAAATTACCACCTCTCTTTGTAGTTTATTTGTATGAATTTTTAAATCTGTAGCATGTGTCCTTACTTGGTATTTTGTTCCTGTCAACAGCATTAGCAAGGAAAAGAGAAGGAATGGGCTTTGTCATTTCTATTGTATAGAAGAGGATTTGTTTATTAGATTATACTCTCTATCTGGCCACACAGTGATGAGAACAATGTGGCTTAGATTTTCTGTTTCCTCTGCCAGATTATTTGAATCACAGAGGATGACAGGTGGACGGAAAATCGAGAGTAAAGACGTTGTGTTTTTCTCATCTTCCTTGAGCTCAACTCTCTTACCATTAATGAAGGGAGAACTGTGATTGTCTTCAAGCTGTTGTCATAACTGTGGTGGTCCATGACTTGGGTGTCATGACTAAGACCTTTTGTTGTGTTTTGTTATGGAACACAGCAAGTAAAAAGCATCACGCCGGGGGGTGGGGGGGGGCAGGCATAAGGCTGACTACTCTGCTTTTTTGAAAAAAGTAAGCAGCTTTTTTCTAGTCTCCTCCACTTTGAATGGGACTGTCCTTAGAAGAGATTTGCCAGAGGCTGGAGTAATTTGAGCCACATGCTGGCTTTTTCCCTCTTAGAACACATTCTCTTAGGCCAGTGGTTCTCAAACATTAGGGTGCATTATAATCACTGGGGAGCTTGTGAAAAATAGAGAAACCTGGCCCTCACCTTAGGAGGTTCTGATTCAGCCAGGGAGAGGACAGGAATCTGTATTTTTAACACGAACCCCAAGTAATCTGTATTCAGGTGGTTCCTGGATCACAGCTTCAAATATTACTACCTTAAACATCAGTAAATATTTCTGTACCCATCAGGTGCTTAACACAACTCCCAGAAGGTGTTTTGATTATTAAAAAAATAAGCAAATAAAAGCAATTTTAGAGGTAGAAAGTAACTTGAAATGGACTCAATCTCGTTATTAGATGAATGAGAGAAGTTAAATGACTTGCCTAAAGTCATCCTGCAAAATTAGTGGCAGAGCCAGGACTTGAATTCAAGTCTCTTAATTCCTTGCTCAGGGCAATTTCTACTGTATTATGCTGGCTGTTAAAACAATGACTTATGAACACTTTTTTTGTCTTTAAGTTGTATTATTGTGAATACCTTTAAACTGGCCAGTAGATTGAAAAAGGAAGGCATGGGAGTATCAATGCTGAGAATTCCAGCCATAAGAAGAAAAGTGTTTTAAATCTTATAGAAATGTTTAAGCAACCCAAATACATGAATAAAAATGACACTTTTTGTAGAACCTGCCAGACAGCCATTCACACATGTACAGAGGTTACATCTCACTTGGATAATGTTGGCTCTGGGACAAATTTTAAAAATTAGATTTTTCTTACCATGGATATTAAAAAAAAATTGGAAATTTTTTAGTCATCAAAAAAAGTACCCACAGTGAAAACACAGGTTTGCCATAAACTTTCTTAAAAACAAATATTTAAAAGAAAATAAAGTTTTGGAGACAAAAACACCTAATGTTGACATTAAAAATAAGCTACTAAGTACAATGGTTGTATTGATAATCAAAAGAAGTTTCCATATATCGCATCTCCTTGGGAGAGCGCTCCATGTCAGATGCTAGGCCCAGATGTTGCCCAACTCTAATAAGTTTCAGTCCATGATTCTAGAATATCTATCATGTGTCAAATAATGTACATACTTTACTACTAACTCTCACAAAAACTGCAAGGTAGGTGGCATGAGCACCAATGTACTTTGGGGGAAATGGAGGGTCAGAAAGGTTGATTTGCCATAAGTCACAGAGCTGGCATGGGGTGGCAGCACTGAGATTCAAACTCAATGTTTGTTTTAGTTCCAAGCCTGTGCTTACTACTCTACCATTTTGCCCTTTAGTTAGTAAAGGATGGTAAACTGGCCTGTTAATTTACTTATTTAACACCCTCTGGAAGTGGTTTATTTCAGAGCTGGCTCATCTTCTGCACCACGCAAAAGAACATTTACAGGATAGACAATTTCCATTAGAATTAATGCCATAAACTGCAGGGCACACACACGGTCCGTTCCTAACTAAAAACCCTCATGTAGGGTAAGTAGCTATAAAATAAAGAAAAATGGAGGATTAATAGCCTTATACAAAAACAGAGCCTCACAGATAAGAATTAAAAATTAATAGCAAACTCAACAAAACCTTTGTCCTCTCTGAGGTATTGTCATGATTAGAAAGTCATCAGGGGATATTAATCAAGGAATTAAGGGGCATCAGGAATGCCATACTATTGGAGGAGATTACACTTAAAATTTCAAGATCCCATTTCACTTAGTGTATAAAATCTAATCTGGTGTTTTTAACTCTAAAATTTTATTTAGTCATTTTTATTCATGATAATTGGTAAATGTATTATAATTGATAATATAATTGTTGGTAAGTATAGTATAAATTATACATCTGTTTTACTGCAGAACAGTATACTTATGGCAAAGCTATGTTGAATGAGTTTAAAAACATCAAATATACAGTAGTTCCTTATTTTCAACTGTGAAAATGAAGTGGCTGATGCAGAAGAGACCTCTACTTTTATCTTTTGAAAATGTCTGTGGTCTTTTTTCTCAGAAGCCCAAAGAGCATGTATATTTTGTTTCTCCTTGTTACATCCCTGAGAAGAGGCTATACCAAAAATTTTAGGAAAACAAGCATGGAAAAGGTAAATCACATATTCCTCACTCCTATGTCTAGAACCAAGATCACATCATATCATTAAGGCTGTTTTCTAGAAAGTGCAATATAGCAAAAACGCTCTGAGACTCTTTTAGGAGCCTAGTGTTTCCCATATTAGAATATATGGTGTTGGCATCCATAAGAATCTGTTAAGCTTGTGTTTAACAGGAGAAATGGTCTGATAACTTACTGATGACAATCATCCCCATTTAATGACCAGCAGTCACTGAGAGCTAAGAAAATTCAGTAACACAGTGTTGGTCATGAAGGAAAGCATATATATTAATGTTGGGATAATTAATGCATATATCTTAAGTGCCAAAATTTAAAACTTGTAATTATTTTTGATGCAAGTCTTTCAGATATGTCAGTATACCTACCCGCCTTCTTCTTAAACAGCATGCTCAGTACAATTCACTTTTTCATGATGAAAGTAAAAGTTATATTCATGTGTTATTACAAATATCTAATGAGCTCTGATGTATGTAAAATAATTCATAAATTGTAAAGGGCTATAACAAATTGATATTAATTATTATAAAGTGATTCCCTCAGCCTTGAGGTATATATAATCATTTGCCTCAGATTCCTGGTGTGGTTTTTGTTTTTTTTAATTTAAAAAATTTTGTATCTGCTAAGCAGTTTGTTTTGCTTATATAGTGGTCTCCTACCACACTATCAATATACCTGCCTCTAACAGGCTCCCCACTTCCTTCTAATGTGCTGTGTTCATCTGTTATGAGCTGGGACGTGAGATAACCAAGCCTGCTTAGTTTCTAATGGGCTGGATGAGCTCTGGGTGCACAGTCTGTGAGACAGCTCTTTTGGTTGCTCACCAACTTCCTGACAGGTTCACAATAACCTTCTGGATAATAGTTCCCAGTTAAAGCCCAAGCTAGTGATTTTTTTCAGTTGCCACTAAGTAAAATACTACAAGCTAAGGATGCTGCTAGATTAAGGAGAAGCAATGTACCAAAGTACAAGGAAGCAAAAACAAAGGCTCTGTAGTTGCACAGGGGTCTTTCATGCTTTTAAGAAAAAAGAAGAGTGCAGAGGGAAAAAAAAACCGGTGAAAATCCAGATAGACTTAAGAGTATTTTTGATGCCATTAAACTGTCAGTAATTATTAAAATATATGGTTAAAAAATAAAATAAAATATATGGTTAAATTATCACACATTGTACAAAGACACAGTTAAGTCTCAGTGCAAAATGAGAGTGTACCGAAATTTATACCCTGAACAGAATTCTTAAGAATTTCTTCCATTCAAATGATAATGGAAATTAATATCAAAAGGAAAGTCTCAAATTTACCTGTATGCCGCTTTTTTAGTTGTAAATGAATTAGTGATAGAAAAATGGGTTTTATCAAAAGCTCCAGGGAATACATCTCACATGCACACACCTCCTCTATACATGTGTATATAAATGTCACTATAAATGAAAATGCCAGAGATAATAAAATAATTTTAAAAATTTAAATCTGGTCCAAAGTACTTAAAATAGAATTTTCAGCTTTCCCGAGTTTTTTCCTCATTTAGATTTCATGGTTTTTACACTAGAAGTTGAATATTTGAATTTTCTTTTAAATTTCATTGCATCTTCCATTTCCAAATTGTGCTTTCTGATAAATTTTAGATTCACATTTTCAGGACATTTGGAGTATTCCAGATAATATGCCAGACACCAGAAAGTTTTCTCTCTAGATTCTGAGGTGCTGTTTCTCACTAGATTCTCATGCCAGACTGTAAGCTCCTTGAGGGCAGGGACTCTTATTTATTCTTCTATTCCCAGTGCCCAGCAGGATCAATAAATTTTTGTTGAATGAATCAAGTGAATTTTCACCATATGTGGCCTCAAATTTCCATGAAGCCAGAATTGTGATGTGTAAATTATTCAGTACTACAGGAATCCATCATTTATTATAATGAACAGACTATTCATGGGAGTAAGATTTTGTTCTGACCATAGGTCAGAAAAACTAAGCATTTCTCATTGATTTGGAAAACTGCCAAGACTCAGTTTTTCATTCAACAAACATGTGACTCCCTACTAGATGCCTAGTCTAGAGTTCAAGGGACAAAGATAACTAAGGTTTTAGTATTCCTATAACTGCAGTTGATATAGACTTAGATGCAGGGCTGGCTTCATGGGTATGTGACCTATGTAGTCATTTGAGGGCCTGCACTGAGAAAAGCCCCATGCTTGGTTTAATGCTCTGCTGAAGCCATCTTGAAATTCTTAATTGCATTATAGTACCTTTTACCTACCTTCTAGTAAAGATATTCACATTCATTGAAAACTAGCCATAAAGTGAATGATTTAGTAAAATAACTTCTAAAATCTAAAACTGAAACAAAACTACCTCCCTCCCACAAACTTTTTTAACAGATCAAATGTTCTTTATTTCAGAATTAGAAAAGCTTTCTAAAAATGTGACAAGTTTTTTACCTTTTCAATTGAGTTGTTTTTCAAATGGATGGTAGAATTGTAGGTGAATTTATCTACATACATACTTACATACAATTTTAAGGTTTTAATAAACCTTTTATTAATATATGCACTGAATATTTTAATTTAAGTCTACCTCATAATGTGCTTTTAAAAAATAAATGCTACTTTGAAACATTTGCCACACTTTTTGTGTGTGGTTAACCTATTTAAAAGGTTGATGGCAAACTTGCATTGCAGTGGTTAGGAATCTGCCTGCCAATGCAGGGGACACGGGTTCAAGCCCCAGTCTGGGAAGATCCCACATGCCGCGGAGCAACTAAGCCCGTGCACCACAACTACTGAGCCCACGCGCCACAACTACTGAGCCCACGCGCCACAACTACTGAGCCCACGCGCCACAACTACTGAAGCCCGCGCACCTAGAGCCCATGATCCGCAACAAGAGAAGCCACTGTAACAAGAAGCCCGCGCACCACAACGAAGAGTAGCCCTCCCTCGCCACAACTAGAGAAAGCCGCACACAGCAACGAAGAACCAAAGCAGCCAAAAATAAATAAATAAAATAAATAAATTTTAAAAAGATTAGGAGACCACCTGGGGCTAGATTAAGGGAGTGCAAGTCCTGTTCACACCCTAATCTTGTCAGAGACCCCACCTCTGGAAGAAACAACAACAACAACAAAAAACTTGCATTTAGCATTAGTTTGAAAATTTTTGTTTACATTTTGTTCACTTTTAGACCAGAATCAAGCATAAGGCTGTGACAGAGGCAGTGGCTTGGTGGTTCTTGTTAGTGATATTCTACACTTTTTTGATCATGTAACTCTTAACAGAAAAAATTAGAGAATACACTCCAAATTTTGATCATTTATAAATTATCTACATATTGTTATACTGATCTATTATGTACATTATAAAACATGTATAGGGAAAAAGGAAATTTTAAAAGGATAAGATGTTTAAAAAATCAAAGTTCTACATTACCTCTTGCACTTCCAGGGTTCACCTTGTCCTTCCACTGGCATATGCACACTTCATTTTTTGAAGCCTACTGTTCTAAAACATAGAAATGGCATTTTGCACTGAAAACACACTTACTAAGATCTGAACCATTCACATCTGTTCACTAATGTTCTGGCCATTTACAAGTTTATTTGATATGAATCGTGTGTAGAGTTTTATAAATTATTCAGTGAAAATTATTCATACCAATAGGAAGCATAGTTGATCAATTTTTGTCAAGCTGTATACAGTGATTGGTTCTCATATAGATAAATTTAGAACATGCTATTTTTCACACTGTTCCCTAGAATGACATTTTCTTGTGTTATTTAACTGTGATTGATGGTTCATTTTGCCATACTATTTTAAATTTACTAGAAAAATGACAATCCTACTTGGGATCCTTTTTTGGGAAGTCACTGAAAAGAAAAATAGAGTGAATCCCTTTCAGCTCAGATTGTTTTGAGAAATTAATCATCCTTTAGCTAACTTAACTAACCATAGCACTAATGATCACTATTTCAGTTATTCCTGAAATATGATTGACATATTTTGGACTATTTAAAAATAGATTTTTTTATTTAAAAGGAAGTGATTTTAATGATTTATATTTACATCAGTTTCCTATTACTGATGTAACAAATTACCACAAACTTAATGGTTAAAACAACACAAATACATGTCCACTGAGATTTCCTTCTAGGCCCTTCCCTTCTGGCAGAGAACATGAAAAGTGGTGCAGGCATTAGCATCACCAGGAGGGCTTGTTAAAACAGATTGCTAGGTTGACATCCAGAGCTGCTTATTTCACAGGTCTGGGGTGGGAGGCCCCATTCTGCATTTCTAACCAGTTCCCAGTTGATGCTGTAGGTCTGGGGACCACAGTTTGAGAACTAGGGATTTAGAAAATGCAGTCAGGGTTTAGATTTTTCATGGATGACAGTTCCATGGATCTCTGTGAAGATAAAGAAAGCCTGTTTGGAGAACATATTAACTTTGGAGCTTGAGAGATGGACAACCATGCATCCCATCAGCTACACCATCCTCCTTCAGCGAGAGCTAAGGCTTCCCTATTTTTAAATGGTATTTAAGTTACTGAGCAGTTAATTACACTAAGATCATCTTATCTTCTCAGGAACAGACCTGGTGCCGTGTGCCTTATCTTCTAACTCCATGAGAGGAGCCGCTACAGAAACACGCTGTGAGCTCCAAACAGCTTCCAACTGCTGCGGACAAATTTGAAACAGGAACAACAGAAGCTCTAAGCAGAGCACAGACAACTCAGAATAGCTTTTAAACCCTTTTTGGGGGGAAACAGCTGTCTCCTTTGAAAGCTATTTAAATTATGGGTACATGAGGCTGCTGTGCTTACATTAACTTGCAAAAGCCCATCACTATAAAAGATTAGTTTTTGGGTAAAATGAAGGATCCAAATTTCACTGTAAAAGGATTACTTTATAAAAGTTAAATACAAAGTATCAGATCTGTTCTGAATACATTGTATTTATTCTTAGGCAGTTATTACTGAAGAGGTTTGTGTGTGTACATAATAAATGCATGTATAAAAGAAGGACTTCCTGGCCTTTATTGAAAGTTGCAGAGTATTGGCGGGAAAATCATGATCCCTACCCTGGTCACTTCAGGGGTGAGTAGACCACTCACTTTTGGGGCAGACTTAAGAAAAACATCAGCTCATCAGCCACCATGTTACTCACCAGCCCTGTCACAATCTGGTGTGTATTCTGGGCTTGAGAGAGAGGAGGTGGCCACCACGTCATTAGGACTAGTGGGAAGGATAAGTTAGTAATATGCCATAGGCCTGTATTCCCCTCTAGCAGGTATTTCTGTAGTATCCTATGACTTCATGGCAGTCTAGAATAACTAGCATACTAAAAGAACTGAACTGAGTCTCTCAATATATCGTGACATCAAATATTGTGATAAACACCCTAATGATTTTTCTTAACATTTTATTATGAGATGTTCAAACATACAGCAAAGATGAAAGAATTTTACAAGATTCTACTGTCAGCACTTTACTATGCTTGTTTTATCAGTTATCCAATATTCTATCCATCCATCAATCCATCTTAATTTTTGATGTATTTTGATGAATAAATTGCAGATATCTGTACCCATCCTTTTAAAACTCCTCAGCAATACATATCATTAAAGTTCAATATTTTTCTGTTGTAAAATTTCCATACAATGAAGCGCACAAATATTAACAGTATGTTTGCTAAATAAGCTTAGGCCAATGTATACACTTGTGTAACCCAAACCCTTATCAAGATATAGATCACTACCGTTACCCCAGAGGCAGAAAGTTCCTTCATGCCCCTTCCCAGAGTTAACCACTGGGTTTTTTTTTTTCCACCATATTTGCCTCTTCTAGAACTTCACATAAATGGAATCAGACATTATGTGTTCTCCATGATGATTTTTAAAAGACAAATTCCTAAAAAATTCAGTGTCTCTGAAACAGGGAAAATAATAGTGATAAAGATAACACCTGGGATCAGAGTATGATTCATTCATTGAATAGGTATTATGAGAACCTCTAGTCCGTGGATACAAAGATCAGAAAGACAGCCCCTGCCCTCAAGGCATTCACACTGTCTTGAGGGATACAGCACAAACATCTTGGCCAGAGAGCTGGAGTTGAGACAGTCATCACGTGCCACAGGAGACCTAATCCAGCCTGGGAGCCAGTAGGGAATCATGGGAAATTTAAGGTTTTACCTAGGAACTTGTCACAGGCAGCCAATGCTCTGTGTAGTCCACAAGCCTGGAATCTTATAACTCGAAATGATTTGTCCTTAAAAGGGCAGCTTTACAGTCCTGAGCAGATGTAAGGCAAATCTGCTAAACAAAATAAACCATAAAAGGTACAAATTGAAATTAGGGATGTTTTCTTCTCTAGTTTGAGTTGATACACATTCAAATGTATTTAGCATTGCTTCCAAACATAAAAACACCATGCTTTTCTGTTCCTGGACCACAAGTGGCAGAATTTTTGAAGGGCTCCAAACAGCAACAGCAAAGCTTTAAATCTTCTTGGACTTTGCCTTAGCTTTCTCAAGGCTTATCACACCCATTGTATCTCCAAGTTTAGGCCCTCACCTCCTAACTCCTTTTCACTCGTTACCTTCATATTTTACACACAAATTACAAATGAAAAGTACCTGGATCCCTTGCATACCCACTTTTCCCTATTATCTGTCTTGAAAACTCTATGGCTCTTTTTCAGTGGGGAGTGAGAAGTGGGGAGCCCAAGAAAACCTCGAAATTTGTTTAATCACTCTTTTTCAGCAAAGTATGAGAGGGGTAAGGAAAGTTTGGAGGCTTCCTTTTTACCAACAGGAAAGGAGAAAGCTATATACCAGGTGCCTCTTATTACTATAGATATGATGACCCTTGAAAGAAATTAGTTTCTTTTCCCTGTTATCATCTGAAACAAAAAGGTATATAGCATCTCAATGTAACTAAATGCATTCCCCCTTTTTGGTGTACTCTGTAAGGAGCAAGCCACTGCTGACTAATGACTGGTTCCTGAACTGAATGATGATGGTGAAAGGTAAAGCAACTACTGAGGTGGTCTCCTCTAAACAAAACAAGCCACTGCCTTCATGGCACTTCTACAGTAACAAAGCAGCAATGACACGCTGATTATTTTAAGGAATACTTTCTTCTTGTCCTTCTTGGTCAGCTTCACTCAGCTGAGATCCACAATTCACAAACAGTGCAATAAGAAAATTGGAGCCTGTACATTGGAGTCCTGACTCGTACAGAGACTTGTCTCAGACTGGCTGGATATTTCTGAGAGTAAAGGATAGGTGAATGTATAACTGAATCACTTTGCTGTACACCTGAAACTAACGCAACATTGTAAATCAACTCTACTCCCATATAAAATAAAAATTAAAAAAAAAAAGATAGCGAAGTGTTACACATGAAAGAGGAGAGCAAAGAAGAGCCTCATCATTTAGCTCATGTATGTTATGGGCTGAATGCTTGTGTCCCCCACGACCCCGAGCTTGCAGGTTGCAGCCCTGACTCGCAGTGTGATGGTATCTGGAGTGCAGCCTGTGGAAGTGATTAGGTTTAGATGAGGTCAAGAGGTTCTCTCTCTGCCATGTGAAGACACAGAAGTCTGTACACCAAGAAGAGGTCTCTCACCAGGAACCAAATCTGCCAGCACCTTGATCTTGGACTTCCCAGTGTCTGGAACTGAGAAGTATCTTGTTGTTTAAGCCTAAATATTTAGTCTATGGTATTTCATTGTGGCAGCCCAAGCAGTGTTAAAATTTGTTTCTGAAACAACTTCCATGACCCATCAAGGAACTAAAGTCAGACAGGATATTCCAGAATGCTGTGATCCTAAATACTCGCGCATCCCTTCACTCTTTTGATTCTTAAAGAAACATTTGTCAGACATCTACAAGGTGTCAGGCACTGTGCCAGGAACTTGAAACTGTGGAAACTAGAGCAGAGTCCCTGCCTTATGGAGCTGACATTCAAAAGGGCCAAAGGCATCAAATGATGACAATATAATTAAAACAGGTAAGTGCTATGAAAACAGCACAGGAATGTGGCAGCACAAGAATATGTAAGAGGGGAACCTGACTTGGTCCTTAAAGTGTGAGCTGGCTTCCCCGAGGAAGTGACATTTGAGCTGAGATCTGAAGGCCTCAGTAAGAGTTACTGCGTGAACCAGGGGAGAGTGCAGGGTTCAGTGCAGCGGGACTCCACATGGGTAAGGCTGGGAGGCTAGAGAGTACAGAAGTCCCCACGGCAGTGGCTGGGCAGGGCAGTTTTAGCTGGAGATGACAACAAGGGAGACAGGACCTGGATCGTTTCATCTAGAGAAATGATAGGAATATGAAGAATGGATTGAAGGCAGATGAGAATTTTGATAAATCCTATTTTATCCTCAATTTCTACTTCAAAATCACATATACTCATCTGGAGAAAAAGTTCCCTACTGGAAACTAAACGCTGAAGGGATTAAGCTGGGACCAGCCTTTGGGGACTGGGAGGCACTGCAGCTAGCAGACCTCCCTCCGGCCCCTCCCCCGTCACACCATGAGAAATGCTCTCTACTCCCCTCTGCCGACGGGTTACAATGACACTTCATCAGATGATGTGTCAAACCCCTTTTATGAATTCTAGAGTTCAGGATATTCACTTTTATACTGAATTTCTAAAAAAATTTCTAAAACAGGAGTGTTTTAGAAGCATTATATGGCAACTGCTCCCTTACTTGGTGGTCCTCATCAGGCAACCTCAACTATCCCTAGAGTCAGGAAGCACCTGAGAATTTAATGTGTAAACCAACAGTGTAGCTAATATGATTTCAGTCTCCTAACAGAAACAAGCAGTATGAAATCAAAAGCAGATATAAAAAACTCAAAATGCACAAACACCCAGATCATTTAGCTTGGGGGTAAGCATGACCTGAAGGTACATAATTACAACAGAAAGTATTGATGTACTGAATTTACCAAAACAGTTTATACTCAGTAGGGAAAAGTTTATTTCATTTGAGAACAACCTTTAAAAAACAAAATGCTTTGTAGTTAACCTATCTAGAAAATTCACTTATCTGGAACTCCTCTTGACCAAACAAAATGGATAAATGAAGAACTGTTCTACCTACAAAGTTATCAGGTGAAGTCACTAATAGTCAAAGTAGTGTGCTGAATGTTTTACCAACAAAAAGACTAATAGACTAATCTACCACAAAAAGCAAAGTGCTACTAACCCTAACCCAACCACAAGAGAAGATCAGAAAAATGGACTTAAAAAAAATTTATTCCAATCAGAAATACCAAAAGAAACACGTTAACTCTGAAACATTTAACAGATTTCATTTAAACTCATATAGTCACAAAACTCAAAATATCAAACAAAAACAACCACTTTTAATAATGAAACTTTAAAAAAGGAAACATGTAGACTCCTCCACAATTTGGGAGCCATTTAGGCAAGCAAATATTCACTATTAGGCAAAAAGACAGCATTAAAAACTAAAAATCCTCAGATTTAAGGGGAATGCCTATTCAAGTCTTTGATACACATTTATAAGCACATGAGAAAACAAAGACTATTTTAAAAGAAACCAAGTCTGAGTGCTTACCCTTTCTTTAAATGTGATCTCCCACCTCGCTTCCATCTTGACTGCATGCCCCTCACATGACAGTACTTCATCTACACTGAACAGTGTTGGTCAACATGATTGGCTTACCATGAAGCCCTCCAGTACCACCCATTATCCTCTTATTAAGGTTTGTACAGCCTTATAACTGAGTATCACCACTGTAATCAAGCCAGGGAATTTCAGGTCTCCAAAGATGATTATATATGCACAATTCTGTCTCATTGCACAGTTCGTAATATATAGCAGGTGATTATATAACCAACCATAGAGTAAGATGAATATTGACTATTGAGACAAAAGCATCAACTTTGTCTCCAACCATAAATGAAACAAAGACACATACATTTGCCACCATATAGAGGCTGTGTTTACTCTGTAGTACAGTCCTGAGGGCTCATACCACTCTAAGGGTGTTAAGTATAGAATCCATAACATATTTCTGGTGGCATCAGAATGAAGTATAGGAGGCAAGACCAGAAGTGCCCTGTGCTCATGAGCTGTCTGTGCCACGTATGTAACAGAAAGGCCACTTTTAAAGCTTTGCAGATAAAAGTTATTCACTCATGTTTGCCTTTTCAAAATTATTACCATACTAGTTCACGCTGAAGGCAAAAACAATAGTTAGAATCTCTTCCTTACTAATAACACATTTTGATTTCTTTTAAATTTCAGACAAAGCTGTTGGCTACCACAAGTTCTGTTGAGTTTTTTGTCAAATTTAAGAAAATATAGGACAACATAAAACCAACCCTGGTAACGTTATTTGCAGTTTGGTCTTCAAAAGCTGTAAAAAGTGACAAAGAAATCAAAAAAATATGAGTTAAAACCATTAAAAAATATTTGTTTGTAAATGCCACGTTTGAGATAGCAGAAAAGGAAGCATCCTCCTTCAAATTCTCACTTCACTTGTATTTCACAAAAGTGCTTTAGAATTTAGATGTCTATCACCTACATGGAGTGTATAGGCAAAAGGAAGCCCTGTGGAACTGAAGGCCAGTGGAGTCTACTCCCAGGGTCAGCGTGTGACCCCAGGCTAACTCACCAGCCACATGCTGAGCACTCAGATATGCCCAGAAGTGCTGGACACACACGTGAGCGAGGGGGTCAGGCACCACAGTGCCTTTGCCACTCATTCCTGAAACTCAACCCACTTGAAATCCTGACTCTATTCCATAGGCCAAAGGATGCTACTCTCATTTATTTCGTGTCAAATTCTCGTTTTCTCAAATCCTTACATCTGCATCTTGGTTTCTAGAATTAACTGCCATTTCCAGCACAACGCTGTCAAACAGAGCCTTTGTAAAGCTAGTGAGCTTCATGACTGCCTGGCAAATGCTCGACAACGCCTCCTAATCCTTCACAGCTGGAAGGAGGACGTTCCTGTCATTTGACCAGCCACCCTGCACTGAGAGGTAAACATCTTTTTTGGACTATCTGTCCAGAAACTGAGTAAACTACCATTGAGACCCTGACTTTATTTTGGTCAGCATGTGCACATATTCACATGCAATTACCCAGAATGATGAAAGACTGGTAATAAAACCCATGTGCTCTGCTCCATGTCAGATGCTGGAAGGTAATCTTAACTACATACTTACAGATGTGGATTTTTAAAAGATTGATAAACCACTTTTCTAGGATGTCTCGTATGTTGTGTTAGTTATTCAACTGGTGTATGAGTCACTTTGCCTTATTTATCTGGGAAAAAGTATTTTAAAATCTGATTCCTTTGACAAGTAAGTTTTTGTCTGTTAGGTAAGGGATAAGTATACTATCCACCAATCACCAACTTCTAGAATTTAAAACTAACCCTTCAAATATCTTTTATTTAGGTTTTATCCTCTCAAACTGTCTTACTGTTTAAATGATAAAATGGTAAAATTGGGTTCCCAAAACGTAAAGATCATAAAAGAAGTCTCTATTTCCAAGAGTAAAATAAAAAAGACAGCTTAACACTGTGGGGTGAAAGCTATCCTGAGTTTTTTTCCCCTTCCCCAGAACACTTAGAAACCAGAAAAAAAATCTAAGGTTCTATTAATAGACTTCCAAAATAAAATTTTATGGAAGCATTATGTTGTTTTTTTAAAGAGAGTTTCAAGAGAACAGGATACTTGACTATGACAAACTACTACTCAAAGGAAAAAATACCAAAACTCCAAAGCTCTTCACTAAGTTGGCAAGAACAATTCAAAGAAGCTGAGCTAAACTGAATTGGATCTGTAATGCAATTACAGGTTTCCCCCGAATTCCTGTGGAACCTTTTGTAAGCCGAAATGGCATAGAGTGAGGAAGCAATCACCTTTTCTTGTAAAAGCAAAAATCATCTTCGTATTTCTTTTGGTTAGTGAAAACAGGTACTAATATAGGTCTTTTGTAAAAGCGAAGTGGCATAAAGGAAACTCTGGAGAAGCGGGGGATACCTGTAATATGAACCTTCTTAATGGGATGAAACACCTTTAACAAAATTTAAGTCTCCACATTTTTTGACAACGAAATAGTGAAATTAATATAAAAATATTTTGGGAAGGTTTAAGGTCATATTGAGAAATACAGAGAAAACTTTCTACCCTAGAAAGCAAAATGGGAGATGTCATTAGTTGCTTTAGTCTACCACGTCTAAAGAGAATTAATTTGGATAATGACCATCCCAACAGGTGCTTAGTTTCAAAACGAATACAATTTATCATGAAAATCCTACACATAATAAGCTGCTTTTCTTCTCTCTTCTGCTCCTTTGTCCTACCATGTATATATTTAAGTTAACAAAAACTACCCTTTGTAACTCCTCCTAAAAGCAGAGAAGAAATGGAGTAATAGAAGTAAGCCTGAGAAATCATGGGACCCTAAGAGCCTTTTCTCTGACTGGTCATGGCCACTTATGCTTCAATACAGAAGACTTTTGGAAAAAAGAATCATGTAACTTGGCTGGTAGTTTCCTTGTCAAAAGCCATCAGATAGACAGCTATTAACCAGGCAATTAGCCTAAAGTTCTCAGATAATGACTAAAAAAATACAAACAGAACACCCTCCCCCAAAAAAACTCCCAAAAACCTTAAATTTTCCTACTGAAACCTTTTATTCTGCATTTGTTGGTGCTTAAGAAAAACAGCTTTGCCCGTAATTCATTGTGCCCTGGACTTATAACACCAACTTGTATTGGCCAATTAGAAACAAGGCCAAACTGCATTCTTCTTAGGTCTATTCAGTTGATTAATGGCACTTAACTCATTTCTTTCATATAATCTTTAACAAGAACTCGTAAGTCGCATTAATTATGCCCCAAGAGATGAGGGACCGATGGTAATTCAGATGGGCACCTCTGAAAAGATTTGTCAGCTTCCTGTCCCGTTCTAGCCAGATTTTTTGGAAAACCTTAGGGAAAGACTGAAATTCCCCACCAATCTGAGATTGCATGCGAGTTTTTACAACATTAACTGGAAAAAACAAGATTCCCAACATGGCACCCAACAGGCCCCCGCAGATAAAATCATTGACCAAATGAGCACTGTGGGTTGTTGCCGTGGGCAGGTGCTCCTTGATGGGACCTCGAAGGCCAAAAAAAAGGACATTGCTGAATCCGTTACGGAAAAGAACAGGCACCAAGCCTCGATAATACTCTCTAATTCCATGGCATTTCAATGCTTTGAAAGCCTGATAAGTGTTTGTAAATTTGTCATGATGCTTGTGGTCTTGAAGCAATGTTTGAACTCTTTCCAATGGAGTGAAAATTGCTTCTGTCGTTCCTGCAAGTACTGCGGCCAGGCTACGGGTTGCAAACTCTGGGGTACTGATATGCTTACGGAGAAGGCAAGATAAATCCTCATACAGACCAAACATAAGTGCCAGTGTAGTCGTCTTCTGCATTAAAGGGGGAAGGATTCCGCGATACAAGTTTCGAAATCCATCCCTCCTCAACTGAAGTACTGCATCCCGGGTTTTGATTCCATACAGCTGTTGCCGAAAGAGGACCTTCTGAATGGGAAATGTGATGGCTATATTGTTGAAAGCCGCACAGCAGCCACACAAGTAATGCCTCATTTCACTAACATTTGCAATATGAGGTGCTATATCTTGCTTTGAAGATGTTAGGATTGGTGGCCTCTTCTCATGAGCTTCTGAATCCATCGTGTTGCTTAAGATCTTCTTCAGGAAGGATTTTTTTAACCTACAAATAATAAAATGATAATAGGTAAACCTTTATATACAGTGCTAAACATATGAAAATTTCCCCTAATCCTTCCTCCAATTTCCGGACTCTATTACATTTTTCCCTTTTAAACTAGAACAGTATTTCTTCAAGTATTTTTGGAGGTCCTGAGGTCCTTTCAGCAGTCCAGGAGGTCCTCCCCTTTCCAACTACATATCCATGTGAGGCTAGATTTTCTGCATATACTTCAACTAAAACAATTTATCACAACAGAACAAATGCAGAGGTAGATATGAGACTCCACCAACCTTTTAAGTCAGACATTAAACAGACTTACAAAACTGTAAAACATACTTATTAATTTTTTAGGGGGGAAATAATTATTTTTCATGAAAATGTGTTGATTATATTAACATGTAATGGGTTTATCATTGTTAAAGTGAATTAATAAATATTTTAAAATTTTGTTTTTATTTCTAAGACCATGAATATTAATCCATACAAATAAAGGCTCTTTGGGGTCCACAAAAATTTTTTAAGTGTAAAGCGGTCCTGAGACCAAAATATTTGAGAACCACTGGACTAGTTCATATGTAATGCCTACACTACATAATGGTACATGCTATTATCCTTCTGAAACAAAGTCCTCTCATGAGAAATAAAATAGCAAGACATACATTCAGTCATTCTGTTCACTAACACTTACTTAGTATCTACTGTAAACTAGGCCCTCTGCTAAGTGCTAGAGATTCAAAGACAAGGAACTTGCAATCTAACAGAAGGCTCTGTCAAGGTACACAATCACTCCACAGTGTAATACCTTCTATGATAAATATATACTATGGGAACACAGGTAAGGGACAGTGAGCATATACTTTGTGAGGTGGAGGCTGGGAGAACAGGGTCAAGGAAGGCCTGCAGGTATATACTAAGCACAATTTTCACATATTTAATGCTCAAAACAACTCCATAAAGTAAACATTATTTTCCCAGTTTTACAAATGGAAAAACCAATACTCATCTTCATCCAAGGTACAGTTAGTAACTGGTGGAGCTGGCATCTTGAAATGAAGTCTGCCTCCAGAGTTCATGTTCCTGCTGTCATACCACAGATGGCAATGACTTTGGGAGGCTGCCCTGGGACAAAGAGTGGCCGTACCAGACCATGCTGAAAAAGATTTGAAGCCTAAATACACAGGCTTAGCCCACTGAGTGGAATGAAGGCAAGGTCCTACCCCTAGAATACATCTGCTTTCTAAAATGGCAAGATCATTCCTTGCCAGTCATCTATAACCTGATTAAAAACAAGAAAAGCACTTAACAGACACTTTCCAAAGAAGATGTACAAATGGTCAACGGACATATGAAAAGATGCTCAACATCACTTATTATCAGAGAAATGCAAATGAAAACCTCATACCCATTAGGACAGCTACTATTAAAAAAAAATAAAAGAAAATAACAAGTGTTAGTGGGGATGTAAAATGGTGCAACCACTATGGAAAAACAGTATGGCAGTTCTTCAAAAAATTAAAAATAGAACTACCATATGATATCATCACCAATCCCACTTCTGGGTATATATCCAAAAGAATTTATTGTAGGGTCTCCAAGAGATATTTGTACATCCAAGTTCACAGCAGAACTATTCACAAATAGCCAAGAGGTGAAAGCACCCCAAGTGTCCACTGATGAACGAGTGGATAAACAAAACACGGTATGTACGTACAACAGAGTATTATGTGGCCTTAAAAAGGAAGGAAATCCTGTCACGTGCTGCAACACGGATGAACCTTGAGGACAAGTGAAATGAGCCAGTCACACAATGGCAAATACCGTGTAAGTCCACTTATATGAGGAACCTCGTCAAATTCAGAGAGATGAGTAGTGGTTAGCAGGGTTGGGGGAGGTGGGAACAGACTTATTGTTTAATGGGTATAGTTTCAGTTCTGCAAGATGAAAAATTTCCGGAGATCTGTTTCATAACAATGTAAATATACTTAATGTTACTGAACTTACACTTAAAATTGGTTAAGATGGTAAATCTTACGATTTTTTATTTTTAGTTTTTTTTTAAATTTATTAATTTTTTTTTGGCTGTGTTGGGTCTTCATTGCTGCGCGTGGACTTTTCCTAGTTGCAGCGAGCAGGGGCTACTCTTTATTGTGGTGCGCGGGCTTCTCATTGCGGTGGTTTCTCTTGCTGTGGAGCACGGGCTCTAGGGCACACGGGCTTCAGTAGTTGTGGTGCGTGGGATCAGTAGTTGTGCCTCGCGGGCTGTAGGGCGCAGGCTCAGTAGTTGTGGCGCACGGGCTTAGTTGCTCCACGGCATGTGGGATCTTCCCAGCCCAGGGCTCGAACTCGTGTCCCCTGCATTGGCAGGCAGACTCCCAACCACTGCGCCACCAGGAAAGTCCCTGATTTTTTTTTTTTAACCACAGTTTCAATTATAAATAAATAAGAACAAAATAAGTCAGGTAAACCATCTAGCTCTTTGACTTATGACAAAAACAAACAAAAAACAAGTTCCTTTTTTTCCCCCTCCCCATACACACACGCTGCTGTAAACCGCTAAGCATCAGGACAAAAGGTGTTAAAGAGAAATGTCATCATGTGAAGGTAGAGCAGAGTGAGGCACATAATCAGAAAGCATCAGTTCTTGAGGAACTTATATGTGCAGGAGCCACAGACATGTAACATAAAATATGGAACACACATACACGACTCTAATTTTCCTTCTAGAAATATAGCCTAGGGAAATAATTATTAACAAGAGAGGTAGACAAAGACTCAACTATAGGACAATTACAATGCTCTTAACAGAAATAGGGAGTAAAAATTAAATGCGCAACAGTAAGGGACACACTGCATAAATTAAGATGTAGCCACCTGATGGGATGTCATATAGGTACTAAAAATAAAGGAGTATTTATATTTAAGGTTCAGTATATTAATTTTGAATTTTTAATAGTATTAATGAAGTTTCAGATAGCAGTGAGTCCTTTTTTTGATCAATAAAGTGTTACAGAAGAAAAAATAAAGGAGAATATTTTTACTGACATGGCACAATCCTGTTTTTATCAATATACATATAGAAAAGCCAAAATAAGTAGTTTACATTTTCTAATTTCATAATAGTGCTGTATTTTCCTTTTCTATATTTTTCAAGTTGAATTTGTCTCAATTTACTCTGTTTTCAAAAGTTGGAGACTGAAAAAACTAAGGTCTAATCAGGACAAGGCCAACAGTGACAGAAGGATGTGACAAAGTTCCCAAGTGAACAAAGGCAAATTGCTGTACCTCTCTGAGGCTGTTTCCACAGTTTTAACGGGCCAATGCCACCCACCCTGCACACTGGGGCAGAAGTCAGCTGAAGAGTACAGTGCACCAGGTCCCACTGCTGTTCTGGGGACACAGTGGGCACTGTACTGTTTGTTGTATTTGCTTCATTCAGACTTACAGGATAACATTATCAAGAAGACTTTCATTTACTTTTGTTGGGAATTTCTTCTTCTTTGCCTGCTTTTACACTGGCCTCCTCAGTATACTAAGAGATTTTAATTCAACCAACTTATTCAACTCCTTAACGTTCAGAGATTAGAGATAAAAGGACGCTGGCCTCGGGAGATACGACATGCAAACAATTGGACCACAGTGTGGTAAATGCAACCACAGAAATACATAGAAGGTATAAAGGCCCCACAGAGGAAGGGGTCATTAATTAGCTGTCTGGAGGGAAAGACAGAGGGGTCTGAGGGCTCTGAAAGGTGAATAGGACTCTGGATGCACCTAAGGGTGAGGCACATTTTAGCCAAAGGCAGCACAGGCTAAGGTGTAGGCCCCGTGTCAAAGGAGCAGCGGCATCACATCCCTGAGAAGGGTGTCTGGCTGGAGCTTTAATGTGGGTGCGAGATGGATGGGTGGCAGACAATGATGGAAAAGCAGGCTAGGACCTGCATTACCAGAGACCCTAAGGATGATCCCAAGACCCTCTGATGCTACTATGTACTATTTTTTTCCTTTCTCATGTGAAGCTAATAGAAACATTATTTTCCTAAGCATGTTACACCTAGATCTGTGTGCCTTTTCCTAGAAGACAGACTACATTAAGAAGAAAATGTAACATCTGTACACTCCAGCCCAATGCCTCTTTGTTTGCAGTTGGAGCTGGCTTGCTATCACATTTCTATTAGAAAAGATAAACATGCCCTCAGTTGAGAAGAATTATGCCTGGAAACTACTGCAGGCCTGAAGTCTGCCATAAGGAAGGTAATAAAAGGGGTCAGGAATCTTCTCCCCGCTATCACCTGTAGAACTAGACAGCACCAGAGCCCCAACCTTTCACTGTCCACCCCCAACACCAGGGCAGCCACACTATCCCTGGGCACCAAAACTCTGTGTTCATTTGAATAAACCTCACCTTTGGCAGAGGCTGGAGGAGTGGGACTTGTCTCTAAATGCTGCTTAGCACTATCATGATGGGGAATAAAGGGACAGTAAAAAAACTGTCCCCTGACATTCTAAAAATTTGTTCCACTGCAATTTAAATCATCAAAGGAAGGTCTGGCTCAGAGAGAGGAATTATTTCTAACTTTGGCAGGTATTAAAGCAGTTAGATTATGAAGTCACCAATATGCTTCACCAAGAGGCCAGAATCCTTGGAGCTGGGCTGCTCGTAGATCCAATAAAACAACAAATGAATCATTTAAACAAAAATTCACAAAAGAAATGTATATTACTTTAGAAAAAGTTACACATTAAATTTACACATTAAAAATACATTTAACAGAGCAGGACTTCCCTGGTGGCATAGTGGTTAAGAATCCACCTGCCAATGCAGGAGACACAGGTTTGAGCCCTGGTCCGGGAAGATTCCACATGCCGCGGAGCAACTAAGCCTGTGCGCCACAACTACTGAGCCCGCGAGCCACAACTACTGAGCCCGTGTGCCTCAACTACTGAAGCCCACACGCCTAGAGCCCGTGCTCCCAACAAGAGACGCCACAATGAGAAGCCTGTGCACCACAACAAAGAGTAGCCCCCACTCGCAGCAACAAGAGAAAAGCCCGCGTACAGCAACGAAGACCCAACGCAGCCAAAAATAAAATAAATAAAATAAAATAAATTTATATTAAAAAAAAAAAAAAGAATCCGCCTGCCAATGCAGGGGACACGGGTTTGAGCCGTTCCAGGAAGACCCCACATGCCACGGAGCAACTAAGCCCGCTCACCTAGAGCCCGTGCTCTGCAACAAGAGAAGCCACCGCAATGAGAAGCCCACGAACCGCAATGAAGAGTAGACACCGCTCGCTGCAACTAGAAAAAGCCCGTGCGCAGCAGCAAAGATCCAACGCAGCCAAAAATAAATACATTAAAAAAAAAAAAAGAAATAATGCTATTTGCAGCAACATGGATGACCCTAGAGATTATCAAACTAAGTGAAGCAAGTCAGAAAGAGAAAGACAAATACCATTTGATAACACTTATACGTGGAATCTAAAATATGATACAAATGAACTTGAACTTATCTTCCAAATAGAAACAGACTCACAGACATAGAGAACAGACTTATGGTTGCCAAGGGGAAGTGGGTTGGGAGAGGGATGGAGTGGGTGTTTAGGATTAGCAGATGCAAATTATTATATAGAGAATGGATAAACAACAAGGTCCTACTCTATGGCACAGGGAACTATATTCAATATCCTGTGATAAACCATAATGGAAAAGAATATGAAAAAGAATGCATATATGTATAACTGAATCACTATGCTGTACAGCAGAAATGAACACAACACTGTAAATCAACCATGCTTCAATAAAATAAACTAAAAAAAGACATTTAAAAAAGATGTATATTTTTTTAAGAGGAAAATAAAATTGTAAATTAATTAAATACACATACATCCTCTCCTCCAGGCTCACGGTCCCAACCCAGGTCCTCTTCATCTCCTGCCTGACTACTGCCAAAGGCTCCTTACCTAGTAAGTCTGACTCTAGTCACACACTCCATCCCATCCCCACCAACCTATACATCATTTAAAAAATACACAAAAAGAACACACCACTAAGTGAAAAAGGTGTACAACAATGTGCTTAAAAACCTGCTAACAACAGCAGATATCACAATGCTTTGAATGGTTTTGTAGTATTCTATTGAATGGATATATTACATGTAATTTACTCTATCTCCTATTTATGGTCACTGTTTTTTCCTTTTTTCCTTTTAAACAATGCTGCAACGGGCAACTCTGTACCTACACCTGGTGAACTCTCACAAGTTTATCTGTAGGGTAAATCTTTAGAATGGACTGCTGGCTCAAACAGTAATACATTTTATTTATTTATTTTTTTAATTTAATTTTTTTATTTTTGGCTGCGTTGGGTCTTCGTTGCTGCATGCGGGCTTTCTCTAGTTGTGGCAAGTGGGGGCTACTCTTCGTTGCGGTGTGCGGGCTTCTCACTGCAGTGGCTTCTCTTGTTGTGGAGCATGGGCTCTAGGCGTGCAGGCTTCACTAGTTGTGGCACGCGGGCTCAGTAGTTGTGGCTCATGGGCTTAGTTGCTCCGTGGCATGTGGGAACTTCCTGGACCAGGGCTTGAACCCATGTCCCCTGCATTGGCAGGAGGATTCTTAACCACTGTGCCACCAGGGAAGCCCAGGAATACATTTTAATTTGATAGCTACGGCCAATTGCCCCCAGAAAACTTACTGTGATTTATATTTCCATTAAGTGTATGCCAGTCCCAGTTGCCCTACCATTTCCAGCACCAGGTATTAAACAGTAATTTCTGGGGCTTCCCTGGTGGCACAGTGGTTAAGAATCTGCCTGCAAATGTGGGGGACATGGGTTCGAGCCCTGGTCTGGGAAGATCCCACATGCCACGGAGCAACTAAGCCGTGTGCACCACAACTACTGAGCCTGCGCTCTGCAACAAGAGAAGCCACCGCAGTGAGTAGCCCATGCACCGCAGCAAAGAGTGGCCCCTACTCGCCACAACTGTAGAAAGCCCAGGCGCAGCAATGAAGACCCAACGCAGACAGACAGACAGACATACATATATACATACATAAATAAAATTCAGCGTTTTTCATTTTTATTCACCATTTGAGTTTCTTTTAGTACTGTAAAATTTCACATTATCCATTTTTCTGTAGGCACTTTTTTTCCTTGTTGATTTGGAAAATTTCTTTGTGCATGAAGAAAATCAATCCTAGTTATATTAATCAAGTTGTGGCATATACTTTCCCTACTTTGTATCATTTTTGTGATGCTGAAGTTCCTAATATGGATATGAAATCTACTGATCTTGGCTTCTAGGTTTTGTGTCCTTCATAGAAGGCCTTCGTTATTCTAAAATCATAAATAAGTAATCCATGCTTCCTTCTACAACTTCTATGGTTTCATTTACCATCTGTATTTTAATTTCTCTGGAATTTCAGTATAAGGAATGAAGCAAAGATAAGAGATTGCCTAGAAACTGACTGATGAGCCTTCTTTTCCTCACTGGTTAGCATCATCTAAATACTCACAAACATCTGCATTTATTTCTGCACTCCACTCTGTTCCACAATAGCCTGGTATTTCTTCTCTAGGTCCAACTGATTTTAACCTACTGTAGCATCAGAATAGATTTCATCATCTAGTAGGGCTTTCCCTTTTACTCTTGTCAGAATCACCAGTTTTCCAGGCTCTCACACTTTTCCAGGTAAATTTTAGTGTATTTTTGTCATATTCCTCCCAAAAATCTTGGTATTTTATAGCAGAAGTGACTTTATAAATTTAAAGTACTGTCACTTTTTCAAAATTGAACCTTAAAAAAAAAATTGTACCTTACTTTACAAGGATGTGATATCTTCCTGTTTGTTTCTTTTTACAAACCTTAGCATTTAAAATTTTTTCATGTAGACCTTCAAAGGTATTTTACCTTTTCAGTCCCTATTATGAAAGGGTTCTTTTCTTCCAATTAATTTTCTAACTGCTTTTTGTCTGCATATGAAAAAGCTACCAATTCCTGTGTATTAAAGTTAGAAGCAGCCAATAGTCCTCTATTTCTCAGTTTTTTGGTGGATTTGCTTGTTTCTACTATATATCACAAATAATTCTGCCTTCTCCTTTATAGTATGCATCCTTTCTTCTTATTGGATTGGCATATACCTCCTGAACAAAATTAAATTATGGTAATAGTAAACATCCTTATACTTTGACATCTGTGACAACTCCACAGGGATTAACTGTGAAGCATGACACCAGCTTTTGGTTTGAGGAGGAAGTTCTTGTCATCTGAGTGTTCATAATCCAAGTCCTAGCAGTTTCAAGTTTACAGAGGGAAACAAGTCATCATGACACAAAAATATTCACTAATCAATTGGCCCATATAAAATTTGTTCCCTCTCAAGTAATATTCCCTGTTTGCCATCTATCCCTGCCCATCTTTAGGACTATTCTGCAAACATGAAGTGGAGCATGTCTTCCCAGTACTATCATATAATTTCATCTGACAAATTACACTATAACTCCCAAAACTTCATTCTGCATTCATTCTAAGAATCAGTATATCTGCAATTATAATTGAAGCCCCTGCCCCCTGTTACTTACTAGGAAATTGTGTTTCCCATTAAAAATGGATTCCATTTTTCTAGTACTAATGGTCAACTGATAATAAGGGTCTCCTAGAATTTCCAAACACAGGAGGGATATACATTGATTCCTGTTTTACTACCACCTCCACCCCTTTCCACTGCCACTAAGTCAGGAATCTATCTTGAACTTTGGTCAGATGCTTTTACGGAGCTACTAAGAAGATCATACGGATACTGGAAACAGAGCCAGTGTAACATTTAACAGATACAGTTAATTGCCTGGGTTCAAATTCTGGCTCCGCTACAAATCTATTGTGTGACCTTCAGCAAGTTACTCAATGTCTCTGTGGCTTAGTTTCCTCGTTTATAAAATAAGAATGTTACCTACCTCATAGGCCAGCCAATTAACTGAATTAATACATGTGAAGCACCCAGGAAAGTAGTCTACAGCACAGTAGGTGGCTCAACAAGGATAAACTATTATTATTGTTCTTTTCTGATGTATTTATTTGGTGTATACATTTGTGTATTTCTTGCCCTTGCAATATGGAGGTGAATCCTACTTGGCCACAGTGAAATATTCCTTTAATGTATCACTAAATACAGTTTGCTAACATTTTATTTTAAAATTTTAAAATTTCACATCACTATTCATAACATACCAAGTTTCCAATTTCAGTACTATCTTCATGTCAAGTTCAGGTGTCAATGTCCCACTGGCTTTGTAAAAGAAATCTGTCATTTTTCCTTCTTTAAGCTGGTGAACAATTTAAATCTTATAATTATCTTTTTCTTGAAAGTTAAAAGAATTCACCTGAAACACCATCTGGGACTGGTGTTTTGGGGGATGGTAGCTTTTTGATAACTTTCTCAATTTCTTCCATTGTTAGGTCTGTTAGGTTCTCTCTTCTGGAGTCAACTTTGATAACTGGATTTCCTTTAAGAAAAAAAAAAAGTCTGGTTTATTTATATAGTCTTATAAAGCACTTGTTGTTTTAAAAAAACACTTCTAATCTTGTGTGCCTATATTCCCTTTTTTCTTGAGCAGGGTAGTCAGTTTACCTAATTCACATTCCTCTCATCCCAGCAAAGAACCAGTTCTTAAATTTACCAATTTTACTATTTTTCAGTTTTTAAATTTGTTTTTCCTCTTTATCATCTCATTTCTCCTGCTTTGTCTGGGTTTATTTTCTTCTAATTTACTGAAGGGAAATTTCTTATTTTTATTTATTCTTTGTTTCATAATTTGAGTGTTTAAGACTATGTATTTTGCTTTAAGCAAAACCTTCACTATTACTTTTTAAGACAGTCCATGGAGAGTTTTGGTCTAATTGGCAGTCACCTTACCATCTGTACCATCTAGTGTTTCTTCACCACACTGGCTTTGACCTGGGGTGATATGCACCCTTTCCAGAGTCCAAGCCTGTTTAGGCTTCGTGCATCGCAGCATATCCTTAATTTATGCTCAGGAGAAGAGCATCTTTCTCGTGGCCCACAGGAAAGATCCTGCAGGGATGGACCCTGATATCTGGCAACTAGCCTCCAGTCTTAAAAGGTTTGATGACAAGTACACCTTGAGGTTGACCTTCATCAGTGGCAGAACAAAGCAGCAGCAGGCAGCCAAGTTCACCAAGTCCATTGCTAAGTTTTTTGACCACAGCAGGACACTGGTCATGATGCATACGAGCCTGAAGTATCCAGGCTCCATAACAG
Source organism: Balaenoptera physalus (assembly GCF_965194825.1). NCBI lineage: Eukaryota > Metazoa > Chordata > Mammalia > Artiodactyla > Balaenopteridae > Balaenoptera > Balaenoptera physalus. The sequence goes on along the minus strand of NC_138886.1, from coordinate 35,020,290 downwards.
TCCCACCCCAGAAAGAAAAATAAACTAGCCACTTCTAAAAGCAGCCATCTTTCTGCTGAATCATGCTGAAATACAGGGTGAGGGGGAAAGAAACTGAGATCTTAAAATGAAGAAAGAAAGAAATGTTAAAAATGTCCCTGTTTTGTTCTGAACTTTTAGTCCAGCCAGGAAAAACAGGATTTTCCAGCACAGATATGAGAAGTTGTAGCTCTGATATCTAGGTGGGAACTCCCTAACCTGCTGCTCCCATTGTTTTGACGTGCTTTTCTAGAAGAGCATTTTTCCTAAAAGCTGTATAGACTTCCTCAACACCTGAATTACTTCATGTAGTATTAGCATTGTGCCAAGGAGCATCTGAAGACTCAATTTTTAAACTTGTTAGCCTGTTGCTGACTAATTGTGCTAACTCCCCTTTCGACAGCTGTTTCCCTTAATTCAGATACAACTCCTTAGGTATGACAGCTGTCCTTCACACACAGCTTTTCTGAGTATGCATAAATCTGACTCAGGGGGAATTGAAAAAACAAACAAAAAAACCCCCACAGCTTTTTAATTTGTTCAAAACAGACATTCTGTCTGTTACATTTTGTGCTCTTAACCAGTGAAAGGAATCAATGGCATTTTAAGAAAAATTGTTCTATAAATGCTTGAGAAGTTTGCCAGGGTACAAAATTTGATAATTATTAATCAATTAGTCTTCTACATCCTTACTTCTTATCATTTCAGCTGCCAGACAGGAGTTTAAACGCTTATCAGTACTATACTTGCCAATCTAAGATTAACCAACATTTAAAAAACAATTTAGCATAGAAATACTTTATGTAATGCTTTGCTCTTCTTCAGTTTCAGGACTAAATGTTAAAATCAACAGAAATATCCAGATTTATGTGTTATTATACCATAACACGTTGTGACAATTTATGAATGTAAAAAAGTTTCATTTTTACATACTGAACACATAACAATATATTTTAAATTATAAAGTCACTACCTACCAGCTGTTTAACAATATATGTTCCTTGATAACACAAACCAAGTTACTTATACACTTGAACAACAAAATTTTGTCCATGTTCACTTTTAATTTTTACTGGAATGGCACTTGCATTACTTTCCAAAATTTTGCAAATTAAAGTTACTTCAACTAGTTTTGTCATGACTCTTTGGGTCTGTTATTAAACAGATAGAAAACTGTGGCTAACAGAAGTTAGCCAGTCATTTATTGACCGCTGTACTGAACTATTCTAAGAAATTTAAAGAACATTAGTGTACATTTAGGGTCTCAGATTTTTAAAAACAGGCCTGGACATAGGAAAAAGGAATGTAATGAAACCTTTCCAGACTTTACAGATTTAAAGCTTTCCCCCTCATTTTGTCCTACACACCAGGATCGTGTGAATAGGTTCTTAATTTGGCAAGAGAAGAAAGGCTAGTGTGCACAGTATTCTGTAGCAATGGACTTTAAAATTTTTCATGTTTATTCTGTGAACATGACTAAATTTCTTTGCTAAACTTTTCTCTAGATTTAAATTCTTTAACATGTATAATAATTCTTTGCAATTTATTGCAAAATTTATCTACCATAACTTTACATTTGTTTGCTACCTAAAACACTCAGCCTATGTCAACATTAGGAAACAAAGTTAATTAAGTTGACTTTCAAGCAACTCCAAGTGTCAAACTTCTGTGGCATAAGAAAACAGTGTAAAGTCTAAATGCTCACTGTAATTTATAGCCCACGTGGATAAGACCGAGATGTGATCCATCACAAAGGTCTCTGTGCAAAAACTGGGGAGAAAGCAATTGTAATTCTCAAAGGATGTTAACTCCCACAAGTCAGCAGGTCTGAGTCAGCATTCAGGACAAGATTAAACTGGGTTCTAGTCCTAGTTAGGACACTATCTTGTTACTATAAATACAAAGCAATGTCTACAATTTAAAAATCCATTTCTCTGGGCTTATTTTAATCTACCAAAGGAGAGACCAGACAAGTCCACTCCTCTTAAAAGTAACAACTTGTGATCTTTCCCCGAGATGCACTCAAGGTGACTCCAGATCCAAAGCGCCCGACCTGTGCTCTGGAACCACTAGCGGACCTGACCGGTCCTAGCACCCTTTGATTTTATGGAATCCTTTCGAAACAAGGTCAGAGGAAGCTCAGACTAGAAAGGGCACTACACACTTATTTAAGGTTTTCTGTTTCACAGCTTGCAAGTAGAGAAACAGAAGGTGGGGATTAAGACCAGCCGTGTACAGCTCTAAGGAGCAAAAAAACAAACAAACAAAAAGGGTAAATATAGCTGAGGCATCGACACGCTCCACCTAGATAAGCTTAATACTAAATAATTGGTACAGAGATTTTCAGTTAACAACAATGCCCCCCGCATCTCCAAAAAAAGCACTGTACCACCGAGTTTCCCACAACGCGAAGCAACATGGTGTCGCAGAATAACCATTGTCTGGCTGTGTGGCTGAACTTACCGCTCTCCAGGCGTCCATTTCCCCGGTCTGTGGTAAGGGGGAGGGGAGGGTGGCGGACGGGGTCGACCAGGCCCCTTCCGTCCCGGACATTCAACGGAGCCAGGGGTCCCGGAATCCCAGACCCCGAGGGGGCAGGCTCCCTTCCGCGGTCCCAACGCCGCTCTCCCGGGCCGCAGGCAAAGCCCGGCCCCTCCCCGCCCCGCTCTCGATGCGCGCCGGGAGGCACCTTCCTTCCTGGGGCGCGCCCAAATGAACGCACTGCCTCCTCCGCCGGAAAGGCTCGTTCCGGCAGTCGGACGGCGCTCCCGGCCCAGCGAAGCCCGGCAGCGGGCGGCAGAGCTGGGAGGCAAGAGCTGGGCCCTGCGGCTGCAGGTCCCACCCGGGATGGCGCGCGCGGGAACGGCGGGGCGCACCGGGGGGGCGCACTGCGCGCGCGGGGGGGGGGGTGAGTCCTCAACGGCCGCGCCAGAGGGCAGTGCAGGCGGCCTCCTCAGACCCTCTTTCGTGCTTCCACTCACTCCACGCGGAGGCCGGGGGAGCCCCGTGCTTTCCTCTCGGCCGCTTCCTGTACTCACCCATCGCCCCGGGCGCCCGGCTCCACGCCCGGTAGCGACCCGCCTGCAGGCTGGCGAGCTCGCGAGCCCGCGAGCCACCGAGCCGGCGCAGGCGCAGACCTTGACCGACCCGAGCTCAGGGCGGAGCGTGACGCGCTCTTTTCCGCCGAGCCCGGTCACGTGAGGGAGACGCTGCGGCACCGCCTCTCTCTAAACCCTCGGAGGGTCGAGTGACGCCGGCCAACTCCTGGCAGCGGTTCGGCGCGGCAGGGTAGGTGTAGGGTCACCCATCACACCTATTGTCAGGCTTTCGGGTTCCGCTTGCTGGAATACTGTACCCTTGCTGCCCTACGGTGGCCTTGCCGTGCCACAAACAGCCAACGCGTTCTCTAGTGCGCAGCCTGCGGGAGGACCACCGGGAAGTGATAGTGTGGGTGGCAAGCGCACGTGCGCCTAGGCCTTGAAAGTCCCCGCCTCGCTTCCCTTTGTATCCTTGGTTAGATTTCATCAAACCCTCCGAGTGGCCTTGTGTCAGTTACTGATACTGCAGTTCACAGAACACCTGTGTGTACTTTAGAATATACAAATCATTAAAAAACACTGTTTCTTTTCAGTCTCAGACAACTTGCACGTCTTGGACTTCACTGCACCCGGAGTTAGGAGGCCTAGATCAAGTCATAGCCCTGACCCTTGCTGGGGGTGACCTCGGACAAGTCACTGGTCCCTGAGCCCCAGATCTCTGAAAAGTAACGCCGGCCTTGCATGCATCCTTTGACCCTTGTAAGAATCACTGGGAATAATGATCTGACTCTAACTTATAAACTGGAAGGCACACAGATGTGAGGGGTTGAAGGAAACGGAAAGGTCAGCCTGGAGAGCAACAGCGAGGCTCCTCAGGAGGCTCATCCAATATGTGAAGCGTATGCTCTTCACTTGGGATTAGTCCAATAAGCAACTCCACTGGAGTGAAATACGGTATGGCTATAGGTGGGTGGCTCTCCTGGCCCACTTCCCCTGAGAGCACTTTGTAGATATTGACTCCAAAATTTTGTCTCATCTGCTTGAGCTGGCCTGATTAACTGCTTCTTGGGATGTGAGAGATCATGCTACCTAATTTCAGCAAATGTTCTGCTGAGGTACCTACTGTGTGCCATTGTGTTCTCTTCGGGGAACTTAGAGTCCAACGAAGGATATAAAAACAAAAACTCTGGAAGTTCAGATGCATGAGGGGCCTTTCCCCTTAAGAGAGAACTAGGGATGGCTTCATAGGGGAGGAGGTGTTTGAACTGTGCCTTGGAAGATGAATGAGTGGAACTTGGACTAGCAGAGAAAGTCATAGCAGCAGGAGATAAGATTGTAAAAGTCAGGTGGTGGGGTCTGATAGTGCAAATATTGACTGTCAGATGCAGGCATCTGGCATCTAATTAGTGTGCAGAGATAGATTTGGGGCTCCACAGGATAATGACAAGGCCACGCAGTAGCTTGGAGTGTTTAAAATCGGGCAACAGTTGGGGAAAGGCATTTATGTCAGAATTATGTTTGCCCTGTCTTGTGTGAACTCCTATTCAGATGTATTATTCGAAAAATAAATAAATCAGGCAGGCATCCAGCATGTTCATAAGCATAAATAATTCATTTCAGATTAGAATAGAGAGGTTATTCTCCTGTGGTAAAACCCGAAGAGGAGGCAAAGATTGAAATTAAACACACAATTGGGGGACAACAGACTTGAAAGAGTAGGGGAATCCAGGTTGACAGGCACACGCACGTCTGGAGCTGAGCCAGTCCGTTTCTTTTATGCTGCAGGTCACAGCGCTGGCCTCTGCTCCTCCAGCTCTTAGTTCCTCGTCAGAAACCTCCCAGGTCCTTAATTGGCTCTTCTTGGGCATGTGAATGTTAGAGATAAAAAACCTCTATTTTCTGATTCAGGATTCATCATAAAGTTATCCTTTCATTTTTCTGTCCTCATCCACTCATTGTTTTATTCATTCTTCAGTCTCTTATTAAACTGTTTTCCATACCTCCAGCCTCCATATCAGCTGTCAGATAACATCCTCTAACTCAGTTTTGATCATCTCAGTCCTCAGCTTAAAAACTTCCAAGGGTTCCCTCTTGCCTCCTCAACAAATCCAAACTCCTTAACTTGGCTCACGGGCTCTCGATGTCCTGGCCCCTCTACCTAATCTGTTCACCTCATCTCCAGCTACGTTCTGTGCTTCAGCCATGCGTAGTCTCTCAATGTTTTGCAAATCCTTGTTTCTTAGACCTTTTCCCCCCCTTTCACCACTGACTCTCAGCAATCAAACATGTTAACCCTTCAAGGCCCTTTGCCTTCTCCCCTGAAAAGCATTCTCTGATTAACCTGGGCAAACTTGGTTGCTCTTGCCTTTGCCTTCCCATAGCACAAAGTTTGGGGCACCTCTAATATCTGCTTATGTTATAATCATTTGTGAAGGTGTCTGTCTCCCTTTCCTACTAGGGCAGAGCTGTCTGAGTTGGTTCTGACCCTCCAGCTCAGTGCTTGGCAAAAAGGGTGTTTGCCCAAATAAAATGCTGGTGGAGAGGGTCTGGGTTCTTAGGAACAGGGCCATGGGAATGTTGCTGTTGGATCTTTGCTTAAGCACCTTCTACTCCCCCTCCCCCTCCCACCAAAATGCTTTCTAGAAACTTGTCTAGTGCATTCAGGCTCTATGGGCCCTTATGTCCACAAAAACAGCTTTACGCAAGCTGTCATCGGAGCCTTGGCTACCGTGAGTGGCTCTGCCCAGATAAGGTCACCAGCAGTGTTTCCCTAGCAAGGGGTCAGTGACCTTCCTTTCCCTTTTCAGCCACTCCCCTTCACACCCCCAGGCTCCAGCCACAGGCCAGCCACTGCTGGTTCACGTCCCTGCGTTCTTTTACAATGTCCTCTGTGCCTCAAAGGCTCTGCCTGCTTCATGGCAAAGTCCTGTTCACCCTTCATTGCTCAGCTTACACAGAGGTTTCTTGCTGCTTTTCCTGACCTAACTACCTGACACAGAGCTGCCCCACAGTGCTATCCTTTATGACTCGTATGCACTTTACAGATTGAAAAGCTAGATTCTAGCAGACCTACTATGAAGTCAGAATTTCCGGGGGAGAGGCCAGTTGGCCTCTCTAGCTCCAACACAAGCCTCAGGCAGTTCTTCTCAAACTCTTTGGGAAGCAACAGTTCTAAACTGATACCCTGACCCATAATAGTAACCTAAAGTTTGAAACCCAGGGACCTGCAGGGCTCAGGAATGTGTGTGTGAATAAGCCTGCAGCCCAGAGAGGAAACTGGGGTCTAGTCCTAAGGAGAAATGATCAGGGCTTGAAACAGACATATACCAAGTGCTGTGAGTGCGCAGAGAAGAGCGAAAATGCACTAGCTGCAATCAGGGAAGGCTACCTGGAAGAGGTGACCCATAAAGCATGACTAGGACTTAAAACAAGGTGGGCTCCAGAAGAAGCATGGGATGGGAAGAAGTGTGTAAGGAAGGAGACACCAGGTTTCTCATTCTCCCTGACCTCATTCCTGTTCCCCAACTTTGCCTTTGTCCCAGGCACACCTACGGGCAGAGCCTATGCCCCCTGGTAGCTCTCAGGGCTCAGAACAATTGCCAACCTCTGGGTGGGATCCTGGGACACTTTACTTGGTATCTAAGTGACACATACTTGTGAAATACAAACACATTTTTATCTAGCAAGGACTGAGTCAATAAAACAACATCAAACATTTGCACAATAGTCTTTGGGTCGTCCAAGCAGTTACTTGATAGTCATTCCCTCTGGTTTACACATCATTTGTGTGCTCAGGGAAGTCCTGTGACCTGCTTGAGCTCAGTATGTATTGAGAGGTGAGGCTGGGACTGCACCGCCTCCACCATTTTTGAGAAGAGAAACACTGTTGAGAACTGGTGCCTGGCACTTGGGGAAGGATCTGTGGATGGTGAGCTGCAGGCAGCGGGGAGACTGGCCCTTTACACAGGACTCTCTAATCATAAGGCACCTGAAGAGCTTGTTACCAGCACAGGTTCCTGGTGTCCACCCAAGACCTACTGACTCAAAATCTCCCAGAAGGGCTTAGGAATTTGTAATTTACAAGAGGCCCACGTGAACTATATGATGAGGCAAAGGTGGGATGCACTGAACTAGACGTGGCATGTTGCAAGGTCAGCAGACCTGGGTTTGAATCCTAGAACCACCACTTCCTGGTTTTGTACCTGGGGCAAAGCTCTCCCCCTCTCAGAGCCTCAATATCCCCACTTCAGCATGAGGATCCTTCCTGAGCCCACCTTCTGCCTCCCTGAGGGAGGCTTCCCCGATGGCAGACCCAGCACGACGGAGGCTCATTCTCCTTCACATGGTGGGCATGGAGGGGGCAATGGAGGCTCAGGAAATATGTCACCCGAAGCTCTAAATGTCACCCTTCTCTTTTGTTCTGGGAAGAAGGGACTCTGTAGTTCCCTCTCGATCCTGCTAACCTTTGGGCTGTGACTGTCCTCTGGGGTGTGAGGTACAGAGCAGGAATGCAGGGCCCCCACCACTAAACTGAACTGATGCTTTTCCCAGCAGCCACTTCACCTTCTAAGCCTCAGTTTCTCACCTGCTCTCATGGTGGGGGACCGGTGTGCGCACAACGTGTAGGGCACACACAGTAAGCCCGCTGTAAATGGGAACTTTTACCATTGTTAAATCATTTAACAAATACTTATTGAGCACCCGCTATGTGCCAGGAGCTCTCCTAGACCCCTGCTTATGTGGAGTCTACATTCTAGTGGGTGGAGACAGACAAATAATGAACATGATATGTGTTTAATATTTAAACAGTAAAGACACTGCATGGATTTGATGCTTAAACAATAAAGACAATAAATAGGTTCAATACTGAAATAAACAGATGTGACAATTATTTAAATAGTAAACACAACAGCTGCTTATTATTTAAATAATATAGTATGTTAGCATTAATTTAAATAAATAAAGATGGGGCAGCAGAAGATGCCGCGGTAGGGGGGAATGGAGAGAGCCACTCTGGACTTCAGTCTGGAGAGGAAACGGATCTTGAGCGCTGATCCTTCATGATGTTCAATAGAGCTGGGGCATTTTTAATTTGTAAAGTGGACTCACTCCTCTTTCACCTCCTAAAATGCCCCAGCCTTCCTGGAACCCCAGACCTTCTTTCCTTTGAAATCCTGTGGCTGTAATGACCCCTGCCTTTCCTATGAAAGCTCACCTTGTTCTCATCCTAGCTGACGTCTGAAGTTTGACGAAAGCTCAGGCATGCGCAGGGCGTTCATCCAACGCTGCGTGTAATCTTTGCAATAACCCGTGAGGTCACTTCTCGTGCCATTTTACGGTGGAGGAAATGGAAGCTTTTTGCACATTGCCCACGTCACACAGCTGGAAAGGATGGAGTTAGGATATGAGCCTGGGCTTCAGTTTCTGTCTCTGTAACAGGCCAAGTGACTTAACAGCTGCCTTTCCCTCCCCCTGAGACTGGCTGCAATGCTGAAGAGAACCACATGAGGGCGCCAGAACCACACTGGTGACATCCTGCCACCCAGTCAGATCATGGCCCCTTCAAAACTGTCCCCCAAAGCCAGAGATGATACTAGTCACTGGAGGCTGGGACGCTCCCACTCAGGAGGGAGCAAGAGAGAAGGAACTGGCTCATAAACTCTGTCCTAGAAGAATCCCCACCCCTACCCCAGTCTTCCCAGAGCTGCTGCACTGGCCAGGGTAAACCTCTGAGCTGGCCACCCTCAAGCACCCGTGGTATGTGGAGATGGACTTGCTGTGTGTCTTTGAGCAACCTCCTATCCCTCTCTGAACCTCAGTTTCCGGCCCACGCCGCTTGGTCTCTGTGCATAGATGAGGGAGGGCAGGTCGTCCACCACTTCCTGTCGACTAGTTGAGGAAGATGTTTCCTGTGCTCAGCTTCCTGCTCCAGGTCACCAGCTCGTTCCAGGCCCTGTTTCATGCTCAATGTTTGTTAAATTGAACCAAAATGGAAATAAAAAACTCCCCCAAACATAAAAGTGACCACAAGAGACATTTTTCTCTTCTCTCTTCAGGAAATATTCCTGGTCACAGAGCACTGGCATTGGCCTGGTGGGCCCAGGAACATGCCAGGGCTTTGCCATCCCTTGAACAGGGAGCCGTGTGTGTGTGTGTGTGTGTGTGTGTGTGTGTGTGTGTGTGTGTGTGTGTGTGTGTGTGTGTGTGCCGTGGTGGGAGGCGTGCTCTGAGGGGCTTAGGAGTTGGAGGTGTGGATTCTGGGTCATTGGAATATGGAATCGAAGCCTGAGACTTGGGGGTAGTGGGGGAGGAAGAGGCCCACTGGGGCACAGCGGGCCACAACCTTGGGAGAGAGGGAGAGGCAGTGAGTTCCTCCAGGGCCAGGTGGGGGTCGGCCTCCACTCCAGAGCAGGCTTCCAGGCGAGCCGGGAGTCCCTATGCCTCCTCAGGTGCTGACCTGTGTGTGAGGAAGGGGCTTGGGCTGCAGACCCTCCTGCTCAGGCTGCATAAGGACATCATCATGATGATGGCATGAGGGCACACAATGGGAAACAGTGTGCCAGTCACGCCCTGCCTGCCGCTCTCCAGAAAACAGGCCAGCATCTCCTAGTCTTCAGGGAGACCAAAAATGACTTCCTGCCACAAGGGGATGAACGCCCCTCTCCTTGCCCTGCTCTGTTCTTCTACCTCCACCGGATGAAGCCCTCGGAGGCCCAGAGACCTTGCCATCTCCTACCACGCAGGCTGTGCCACACCAGGCCTATCTGACTCCCCCGACCATCCCCCCACCTGTTACCTCTGCCGGGAACACCAGGCTTCCAGGCTCCCTACTCATCCGCCAAGGCCCAACTGTTCCTGACCCGCTGCAAGCAGATTCAACTCCCCCTCATCTGGGCACCCACGGCCCCCCTCTATTACATCACGTGTAGTTGCCTGTTTGTTTTTCCGCCACACTGGAAACTTCCTGAGGGTAGGGGTTGGGTCCTATTCTCCTCTGTATCCACCAGGCCCAAGGACTGGTAGACACTTAACAAATGTTTGCTGAACAAATTAATTTGTTTCCATTTAACAAGCTCATTAGGGCTCTAGCTTCCTCTTAATTAGGAAGCAGGAAGGTTCCTTCTTCTTGCAAGATCCACCTTTGGGGGATGATGGCAGAACTTCAGCTTCTGCGAGTAGGCGGCAATCAAACTAGATCCTGGGGCACACGTTTGCATTTTAAGGAAATAAAACATGCGTGCTCAGTGAGGTACATTTAAACAAGACACTTGTGTATTAAAAGCTTCACATTAAATATACATTATACAGCTTATCGCACAGAATTATTGTATCAGTAGATCTTTACAGGACACTTTTTCGCAGTAGGTGGCAGTCCCAAGGCTCCTGGCAGTGACACAACAGCCCTGAGGAGAGGGGAGGGGCTGGGGGTTGTCAGTGCCTAGAGGGTACCTGAGTGGGTCTCTGGGGGGTTCTGGAAGGTGCTCCTGCATCTACAGCCCTGGGCTGTGCTGGCTCCACCGGACAACTTGCCCCATTTGTCTTTGCTGGTAACCGATTCTGGAAGGTAGAGACAGACATGGCAGTTTGCTGGATGACCATCTGATCCAGCCAGGACCCTTCATAAGCATCGATGGGCCAACTCCAAATGCCAGCCTGCCCTGTCTGCCCATTTCTGCACGCACTGTCCCTGGGGTCTGTGAGAGCACATGGTAAGCCTGGCTGTCTGTCCCTGCTGGGCCCTTGGTCAAGTGACAGCAAGCACTTCCCTGAAGCCGGCCAGAGCTCGGTGTTCCAAATCTTAAAAAGGCAATCTCCAGGTCCTGTGACTGTAGGAGAAGCAGAGCGTCTGCCAAGGGCTCCACCTGTTGAGGCCAGGCCCTTGCTGGAAGTTACATCATGATTCCCCTCTGCTCACCCACTGGCCACTGAGGGGCACCAGCCTGGAGCTGCCCTGGGAGGGGAGGCACAGCTCAGCTGGGATTGGCTGAGCTTCCTGAAGAGGAGCCTTTTCACCATTTTCTTTAGAAGAGGTGCTCTGTGAGCCTCTCTCCTGACAGGCAGGTGGGCCATCTCTCCCCACAAAGCCTCCTTTCTTTCTGGGCTGTCATCTTGTTCTGGGGCGGGCGGGGCACTGCCCAAAGGGCCTTGACTCCTCAGTGCTCAAGGACATTACTGCTAAAGTGGTTGGGACATTATGGTCAATAATGAAGCCAGCGATGGAGGGAAAGAAAGGGGAAAAAACCCAACAGTCCTGTGGCTCTGAGCAACGCAGCCTGTTAGGGGCTAGAGGTTGTGTTCTGAGACAAAATGCTGAGGCGAGATATTGTGTGGCAGGGAGGTTTTTTTTTTTCCCTCAAAGAAATCCAGCTCATTTTTTCCCCCATTAATTGGCAGCAGATGAAAAAAAAAAAAGCCAAAACAAAACCCAAACCAACGCCAGTAACCTGAATGTGAGTGTTTCTGAAAGGGAAAAGCTGTTTCAATTGTTAGATGTCCAAGAAAACATGAATACACGCCGACAGAGGAAACGGTCACAATTAGAGGAAGAAGAGGGAGAGGTTCATAAAATTAAGGAAAAAAATTCCTTTTAGCAGCTCCCATCCTGTAAGCTGGCTCCTCTGCCGGCCTCAGTCCCAAGGGGGAGCTGGCGGTTGGGCCTCCCGGGGAAACTTCAGGAAGACGAAGGCAGGGGAAGGAGGGAGGGCCCAGGAATCCCTTAAAAGAGCAAAGGCAAGACCAGAGGGTGAAGCAGCCTCGCTTTTCCTCAGACCACAGGCAGAGCCTCTTCTGAGGAGAGGTCTGCTCTGAAGACTGTCCACTGAGAAGGGTCGTGGGCTCCTGCACTGCCCCACCTGTGGCCTCAGGAAGGGCCCTGTGGGAATCTGCACTTGCTGGAGGACGAGGCACTAATGCAAAATCCACCCCACCCCCGGCTCCATGGGCTGCCTTCCTCGTCCCCAACCTCTAACTGGATCCTTGGGATCCAGTCTCCTTCGGCACCTCTGTTTGGATAAGTGCCAACTCCTCACTCATCGTCTCACTCACCAGAAAAATAAATAAATAAAGAGGAAAGCGTGAATCATTCCAGGTACTCCTGCCTTAAAGGATGTTTTGGAAAACGCAAAGCAGGTAAAAGGTCAGGATTGAGGCTTTGGAGACTAGACCCAGGCCATAGGCAACGAGGCAACCATGAGGTGGACGGGCCTGTGGGAGCCATGGGTGGGAGGGTCTCGGGCTGCCCGGACTGAGACAAGGACTCGGGAGGCTGACCCAAGAGTTGGACTGGGCAGGAAGCAGATGCCAAGGAAACAGCTTTGGCCACAACCCACTAAAATCCACGGCAGCCACCTAAAGGGGCACGGATTCTAGTCCTGCCCTGCCCTGGCTTGACAGGTGGCCGGGGCAAGTCCTCTCTCCTCGCTGGGCCTCTGTCTCTAATGTGAACGGTGAGTCGGAAGCATCGTGGAAGGCCTGGCAGTGCTGGTGATGTTCAAACTCGGTTCAGCCCCCTCCTGCCGGGGACGATGGTCTCCAAACTTCCATTGTGCTCAGACCACTGGCAGGCAGACTGAGGTGTGCTTGGCGAAGGCGCTGACACTTGTGCTCTCTCTGGATCCCTTGCACCTCCTTCAGTGGATGGAAGCCATGCCTTTCATGCTGCTGGGTGGGATTCTTCTATTTCTTCCATTGCATTTAACATGCATGGTGCGGTGGTAGGTGGGTGGGAGGGAAAGGAAGGGGAACTGAGTAACAGCAATCTCACTGAGGGTCTGCTCTACGTGAGCAAGACCCCCGCTCCTGTCAAGGGCAGGGGCTACATAGGGGTGGAGTGTGGGAGTGTGTGTGCGGGTGTTCTTATCTGTGTGGAGGCAGTGCGGATGACCAGGAGCTCCGGCTCCATGTCCCCTGAGAGGTCAGGATTTGCCTTCTCCCAGGAGCAGGGTGACAGCAAGGCCATGATGTAGAGCCAAAGCACTGGCTCTAGAGCGTCCTCTGCTTATGGGCTGTGTTAACTTGGACAAGCTACTTTCCCTCTCTGAGCCTCCTTTTCCCCACATGTTAAATGCCTCACAGGGTAGCAGTGACCCCAGTCAATGGGGAAAGCCCTTTATGCACCGCTGGGTGCTGTGCACCTGAGGGGTTAACACGGACCTGCCATCACTGCACTGCTGTAGGCAGAAGGGGGAGCATGGGCGCTGAGTCAACATGTGAGGCTACCATTGCTGGAGCCTGAATGCCCCTTCCTGCAGCTTGACTCTCAGGGGGCAAAGCAAACCCCTCTGCCCCAGCCCTGAGCTGGGGGCTCTGCTTCCTTCCCGCGTGCCCAGAGGGGACACACCTTGCTCTGGGGACGAAACCCGCAGGTAGGCACTGCCCCCCCCACCAGAGACCCACTGCAGTATATTAAAAAAAGGGATAAGAATATATATTAAATGACTATTTTATTTACACACCCTATTCATAAATAATTGAATCCTTTTTTTGACTGCACAATGATTCCTTGGAGATCTCTTAATGATTACGCTGAATGACTAAAAGTGGATTAGTGGGCTTACATCTGTGTGTGGCCATGTTCTCCCACGTATGTGCTCACACTCGCACACACACGCTGACACACACACACCAGAGGGGAGGCGGGATTCCCGGGGCCTTCAGGGCTCTCAAAGCACCAGCATTTGGCTCCCAGCACCAGTGGGGCCCCAGTGGGAAAACTGCACCCCGTACACAGGTGTGAATTCCTGACAGCTGGAGAACAAAGAGCCGCAACCCCGGGAGCTCCCGCCCCGCCCCTCGGAGCTGCTCTCCTTTGTTCATCCTGGAAGGCTTCTCTTTGGATTTGCAAATATTTTAATTCACAGAAACTCGAAGAGGGGTTGGGGGTGGGGGCTGCGGTGGCGAGCTGGCCGTCCCTCAGTCTTTATCCAGGCCTTCTCCAGCCCCCGTGAGTGGCAACAGCATTCTAGAGACATGCAGTGGTGTGCTAGTACCATACACACGACACAAACTGGACACGGCTGGCAACAGCGGCCGGGCGGGTCGGCGGGGGCCACCGGCTCCTCCACGTCTGGGCCCCGTCACAGGGCAGGGAGGGGCTCACAGGGTCCGCACAGCCACGGGGTAGAGGAGGGACAAGTGCTCGGCCCCTTTGATGGGCAGCTTTCTGGTGGTGTAGTAGTGGATGACTTCTGGGACACTGTCGAACGGGGGGCTGTTCTGACCCAGGACGTATTTCTCTTTGGTTTTGGCCAGTTTCATGTGCATGAAGCCCTGGTTGCTCCTGTGAACAAAGCGCAGAGGTTATTAGGATGTGCAGAATGACGAAGGCCCAAGATCAATCAGGAAAGCAATTCCCAGAGAGCTACTCACTTTTGCTCTGAACCGAGGTGTGTCATGAATTCACACTCATTATTCGAGAGAACTCTCCCTCTGGCCATATTCCTGCTAAGGTGTGAAGATTCCTTGCTGCCTGGGACAGAAGAGATCCCAGCCAAGAAGCAGCCTTGAGCTGCACCTCTCCCAGCCAGGAACAGAGTCCAGGATCGGCCGAAATGCAGCTGCACCTAAGAGCCCCCTCAATCCCAGCAGCAGACAGGGAATCAGCGGCAAACACGGCTGCCGGAGAGTCTTTCGACCTCGGGAGCTTTGAGGGACTTCCTCAGGAAAACAAAGAAACCGCCAAACTTGGCCCCTCTTCCTATTACTGATGCAGATGAGAATTTAAGCCTTGCCTAGCAGGCACAATGTTTAAGTCCCCAGTGCCCTGACAAGTAGGCAGGACAGGGGTCATCACCCCCAGTTTAAAGATTAGGAAACAGAGTGTGGCAGGATGACAGGCGAGCTGTTTTCCAAAAACTGATGCTCTCTCTTCAGTAGTAAGGAACTGCCCAGCCAGGGACTACATTTCCCAGCCTCCCTTGTAGCCACTGTAGTCACGTGACTAGTTTAAGCCAATAGAATCTGGGGAGAATGTGTGCTCCCCGGCTTTGCCCCAACGCTGGCACTCTCCTGTCTGTGCTTCCTCTCTCTGCTCAGTAAACCCTGCCTGCCTCCTTCTCCAAGGCCCAGGCTGAGTGTTGTCTCTGCCAGGAAGTCTTCCAGGTTCCCACTGGCAGAGCTCCTTCCTTCTTCCAGCTGCACAGAGGATATAACGCCTCCATCAGCACTTGCCTTGCTGAACTGTGATTACTTATCCATCTTCTCAATTCCCCTGAGAGCTCCAGAGCACTGCACAGGCTCTGTGCCCACCATGCTCGGCATCTGCTGAAACGGGTAGTGGATGGGTTCCTCGGAGATCAGAGCAGAGCCCTATGTCCGTGACCCTCGCAGCTTGCCAGCTGCACCAGCATGCTGGGTGGGGTGTTGTTTCCACCTGGCCCTAGCAGACCTCTCTCGCCTCCCACTCAGGACTCTGGCCACATGGGGTCACTAACCCCTCCGTCAACCTGCCTGTGCTCAGGCTGCCCTTTCCCTGCTCACTCAGCTCCAAGATTTAGCCACCACACTTGTGGATGCTTGGTTTCCAAAGCACAGTCCAAATTTACTGAGGGTGTGTCACTTAGTGAGAAAGCTGGGGCTCTGACCTCCTGAGCCTTCTCCAGAGCCCATCCTTGGGCACTGATAACTTGTGAGCAGCCCTAGAGGCCCAGCTCCTGGGAGACCAGGCCCACCACAGGCAAGGCCGAGACCTCCGTGTGGACACAGGTTTGCAGTTTGTAGCCCGTCTGAGCTTTGATTCTTCTTGCTTCAGCTGTTCCCACATTTCTTCCATCCAGGACCGGGCTCCCCACGCTCAACGGCGCCTGCTCTATTAATGCGTCAATTTGGACTCCAGGACCATTTTCAAATGGGCAGAGCAAATGTTTAATGAAGTGCAGGCACTGAGCAATACATCTGCTCATAATAACGTATTTAGAGATGTCACCCTTAGCTTAAAGGAAATCGTTCGGAGAGCAATTATGTTTCAAGAGAGAATAATTCCTGTAAAGAACTGAAATTTAAATCAAGATTTTTTAAGGCTGACAATGTTCTAATTACAGAGCCTGTGGCAAGTTCTGCTCCTCAGTGTAGGGTCATTTCATCGGAGAATTGCCTTGTCACATCTGAGAAGGAGGAGGCACACTTGCTTAAGCCGTTAGAAAGGAACTGGTGCGCGCCTTAAGTGAAAAAACGTGCAACTCCCTCTGTGTGAAGACTCCGCTATCTGCTACCCACATCCATGGAGAGATGGCAAATCTGTGCTGGCCTGGAAAGGACTGTAATTGCTTGAATGCAGGGCTGAAATTGTGTGGCTAAAAAAACCGGGGACAGTTAAAAAGCTTTGCACTCTTGAAGACCACGTGCTCAGCTTTGCCTGGAGAAGGGGTGTGTATGGGAGAGAGCAGAGCTGGAGCTGCAGGTGAGTGACATGGGCGGGTGTGTGTGGCCTTGGACATGTCATGCCCTCTGTGTGGGGTGATATTTTGGGCTTTATGTACCACAGTCTACAGCTGGGGCTGCAAAGCGCAGGATGTGTTAGATCACAGCAACCAGTTGTGAGCTGGTCTGAACGCCAAAGCTCTGATGGCACTGCAGGTACAAAGTTGCAGGGGGAGCTGATTTAATTTCTAAGGAGGTTAAAGAAAATAACTCATACGGGTTAATGGGATATTTTCACACCCGTTGTTCTTAAAATATTCAGCGAGGGAAGTGGGCAGGGATGGTGGTAACAGAGGACAGAGCCAGAGACAGAAGCTGAAGCTCCTCTGTTCCCAGGCCGAGGGCTTGCGAGGTCACCAGATATTAGAAACTTCACACTAATGCCTCCACCTCAACGGACCCAGGCAGCCGCTGGTACCTTCCCGCAGTCCCTTCTGACTCTCCAGGCCTACTGTTAGTTCTTCTGACGCTCGTATTTCAGTACACACTAGTTTATAACCCTGAGCTGGGCTGTACTGAGGGGGCAGGCAGTTACAAAGTTCGGAGCCCAAGGCAGAGAACTCAGGCCCGTGACCCCTGAGTCCAGGGCCTGACCATTCCCAGCAGAGGGAGAGCTGGCCCTCACCCTGCAGCCCCGGCAGGAACGGCCCTTCCCCCTGGGCTCACGCACTGCACCCTCTGGTTCTCTGGACCTGAGGCTCTCCTTGGACCGTACTGGGCTCATTCCCTGCCCCCACTGGATCCATGGGGAGACTAACTGGATGGCCTCTGAGGGTGCTTCTGGGCCTAACGTCCTGGATTCCATGTGTATGAGCATAATCTGCTGCCCATGCGGTGAGGGCTTCCTGCAGGAAGGGGTCTAGGCAGCCTCACGCCCCACACCCCTCCACTGCTGCCCACGGCCTCCAGTGCCGCTGTCACAGGGTACTGGCCCGGATGGCCCTCAGGCTGATGTGTCCTGGGCACTTCCTGTGAGCCAGGCCATGTGCTAAGCACTGAGACTCAGATGGGAGGTGGTTGACCCGGGGTCACACAGCAATCAGCAGTGGCCATGCTGCTTCCTTCCCTGGTGGGCCTTTCCCAGAGCCCACGCTCCTGACCTCAGCGCTGTCCAGCTCCAGGAGAGAGCCCTACTTAGCCCCCAACACTCCACGTGAGGCCGGGTGCGTGGTGGGCGAGAGGCATCAGAGCCTGAGCAAGTGACTCCTTGACTCTGAGCCTCAGTCCCCACCACACCCACCCTGCAGGGCTAATGACGGGTCAGAGCAGCATAGGGGCTGGCAGTGAAAGGCCATCCCGGGGATCGGGGACAGTGTGTCCTGACTGGCGGAGCCCCCAGCCATGGAGGGACGATCACACGGAGTTGGTGGGCCCTGCGAGGTAAGGAGGCTTTCTTTCTGAGATAATCTGTCAAACCCAGACTTATGCAAAGGTCAGGCAGAGCCTTGTCAGCACATACCTACGGGGTGTGCTGCAGTGATATATCCTGATCGGTCACAAGGTCCCCACGAGTGAGGTGCCGCCTAACAACAGTTGAAGATTTAAAAACAGCTGCCAGGGATGGCTTTAAAGACTCCCAACTCTACTTAGAAGACGACATCCAGCACAAGAAGAGAAAAGATTAAATTTTCCAGGGAGAAGAGAGGGTGCATCAGACAACCAGCATGCCCAGGGACGCTGCGGTGCTCTGGACGCTGCTTTTGGAGCAAGCAGCAACCTGGGGACCATCTCGTTTCACCCTCTTGGGGTACCCTGGAGGAAACAGGTCAGAGAGAGCAGCACTCTGGCTCAAGGCACACAGCAAGGTAGGCTGAGGTTATGGCAAGAACCTGGGGCCCACGCGTCCAGGGCCAGGTGGGCCGGGTCCCAGGCCACCTCCCATCGTCGCTTCTGAGAAGGCATGGGTCCCCGGGGAGCTCAGACAGGCCGCCGCCTGCCAAGCTCCTGTGTCAGCCCCATCTCCTTTGATAGGACATCATGCGAGAGCTAAGTCACAATTAGGGGTGTCTCCAGTGGGTGACCTGACTAATGAGTCTTGTAAGGCTGGTAGAGGCTGGGGATGCTGTGGCTGTCAGGGCGTTCAAATGGCTCATTATCATCACAAAAACACCTCCTCATCACCAGGATTATCAAACGTGCCTGGCACGCTGGGCCTAATAACAGACCCCACCTTGTCTCATAATCATGGGCTTTAATAAAACATCACTCAGCCTGCAGCTGCTGGCCCGAACGGGGTGCGAGGCCTCACCTCTTGCTTTTAGACCTAATTGCTTGATGCATATTTCATGAAGAATCTTGGGTAATAGTTATGTTAAATCGCTTCCTTTCATGATGAAGTGACTTAAAAATACTTGCATATAATATTTATGCAGGAGAAGGCAAGGAAATTGCCCTTTGGGACTAGCATGTAGGACCTGGTTACAGGAAACCACACACAGAGGTGATCTCTGGTTTACCTCTATTGAAAGGCGGTTGGGGAGCAGCTCTCTTCACTGAGATGCCCCAGAACGTTGTACCTCAGCTCAAAACCATCCAGGGCTCCCCACTGCCACTGCAGAATGAATGCTCGAACCCCACTGTGCACCAGGCACTGAGCTGAGCCACTGCTACATGTTACCTCATTTAAGCCCACGGCAAGGTTGATAAGTTGCTTGGTGTGACTACCGTTGTTTACAGATGGGGAAACTGAGGCTGAAGGGGGTTGTGTGCCTTGTCCCGTGGGACACGGTGGGACCAGGATTTCACTGTGTCTGTCTGACTTTGAAGCCTGTGGTACGCATTCAGGGCCCTGACACCACCACTGCAGCCTCATCTTCCCCCGCTCAGCCACCCAGCCAGACGGATCCAGGTGTCCAGGTCCCTGCAGCTCTGTGAGCTCCTGAGGTCAGGAACTCTGTTCACTGGGACGTTTCTCAGCAGGTCAAGCCTTATTCCCCTTTGGGCCCTCAGCACATGCCTGGCACACAGCCGAGCACGCCGTTCAGCTGTCCATCCATCCACCCAGCAGCTATCTAGTGAGCGTCTATCTTGAGCCAGGAAATGAGGCCCCGTGCATCCTCCTCTCTGGACTGTAAGCTCCAGAGGGCAGGCTGGTGGCGACTCCGCCAGGTTCCCGAGTGCGGTCCAGCCAGGGTAGAAGCTGCCTCTTTCAAGACCAGACACGGTGGCTGCTTTGCCTGGTCAGCATTGGTCCCAGGAGGAGCCAGCTTAGTGAGGGGCAGAGCCATGGGGAGAACCTAGAGGGTCACCTCTGCAGGGGGTACAAAGGCACCTGCCTCTCAAATTGGAAAGAGAAGTCTCACTTGAGGGAAGCCACAGGCCACAGAGAAGAATGGGTCAAACCTTTTTCTTTCCTTGGGATTCTACAAGAAATCATTCCCGGGGACAGAGCCAGCCAATGCCCCTGCCCAGGCCTAGATAAACAAAACGAATGTGACGCAAGTTCCCTCCTGAAACCACGTCTTCCTGAGGGCCCAGCCCCTCCATGCTCTGGGGCCCAGCAGATCTCAAAGTGGCTGCATCTCTTCCTCTTCTTGTGGGTTATTTTAATTAAAATGTTGAATCTTACATTGTGCAAAGATTCCTGAGGCCAGATCGGTTAAGAGGAGAGGAAGGATGAAATTGGGCATCTGAAAGCCCTCAACAATTGGTTGCAGGATGATTCTCAGGGGAGGGAGGTGTCACCTGCTCTCCATGAGCATGACAACAGCTACCAGCATTCACCCTCAGAGCCCTCGGAGCACAGGTCTTGTGATCAGCGTGGAGAGGGCATGAGACCAGCCCATCAGGTCCTTCTGACCCCACAAGTGGGCACCCAAGTCGGGGTGGAGATGGACACGGACATTTGTATCGAATTAACTGGGCATAGGTGAGTTCTAGGCCCGGCTCTAATGCTGATCTGCTGTGACGTTGGGTGAGGGAGCATCCCAAGGGAGCCAGCCTGGAGGGTGACCATGGCAAGATACCTCCTGCCTCCATGGCCACCTAGGGGCCTACAAAACAGGTACTTCCTGCCATAACCCCGTCCCCTGCTCAGCAACGCTGCCTCTGCAAGCAGATGGCTCTGATTCAGGACGTCTACTCTTTGACCTCCTGGGAGATGGGATATTTTGCTGGGTAAGTGTCTACAGAGAAACTCCTCGTCACATCTGTGAAACAAGCCACTCCAGAAACACTCATGAGTGCCTGCAGAGAAGCATGTTCTGAGAAGAGCCCTGCCTGCTGTGGGAAAAACATACCCAGATCTCAAGTGATGGGGGCCTTCAGGGGAAAGGAACCTGGTTGACATCTCCTGAGGATGTCAGGCTGGCATCTGCACATGCTGTGAACTACCAGCACAGGGCCTGGGAGCCTGGCAGAACAAACGTGTACAATGTGATTGCCACCGCTGCCGTTGGTCTGTGACTGGACCAACCTGTGGCTTCACAAAGAAGCTGGGAGGGCTGGCATTATCTGCAAGACACCCACTGCACACACGAGAACACCAAGGGCCAGAGGGAGAGGCAACCTGCTTGAGTCACAGCGAGAGGACACCAGGGCTTTCTGAGCCAGGGGACCAGGACGTGAGTCCTTCTAGTTGTGTGTCGGGGTTCTCCAACTGTGCAATGCATGGGGTGAGGGGCACGGAGGCCCTTTCCAGCTGAGATGTTCTAGGGGTTGAGGAAGCTGGGGGAAGGGGCTTATGAGGTCACATGCCACCCACTGCCTTCCGAAATAGCCTTCAGGGGGACAAGCCAAAGACACATGCGCCAAGTTATGGGGAACAAACATCTAAATGTTAACACCGCTGAGTGAAACAACTTGATTTACAACCAAATAATTAGACTTTCAATAAGCGCATTGGCAGTGATAAGCCTCCCCAGGAAGCCCGGGCATTTCTCAAGCTCTAAGTTGGCGGAGCAGGGAGAGGGACTTCAGTAAATCACGATGAAAAGCCATCTCCAGGCAGAATGAGAGCTGGCAGATGCATCTCGCGGCAAACATGGAGAGGCATAAGGCTTGTTTTGTGCCACGCAAAGCAGCATAGGTCAAAATGAACTGATCTGGGGCAATTTTCTCAGGAGTAGACTAACAAAGTGTCAGGCAGGAGAATTTTAATGATCTAGACTGACAGCTGAGGGAGTGAGCCTCCCATCACTGGGGGTGTGTAAGTGGGAGGGTAATGATGCGTGGGGGCAGGCTGGATGACTTTTGCAGTCTCTCTGGTCGGTGTTCCTATCAGTCCTCAGGCTCCAGCAAGTGCACATGAAAACTGCAAGGGGAGAGGTGGAGGCAGGGGGAGGGGTGACATGAAATGTTTCAGAGCTTTAGGAAGGGGAAAGAGGACTCTTCCAGGAACACAAAGACCCTTTTGTGTTTGAAGCATGTGGGGTTGATGGTGGTGGCTGAACTGAAGTCAGATGCCTGGGTTCAAACTCTGATCCCACTGATGTCATTGGCTGGGCAGGTCCCCTCTCCCTGGGCCTCAGCATCCCCGTCTGGAAAAGGTAGAGGGGGTTCCTCCAGTGCTGAAGTTTTCAAGCTAATGAGAGATATCACAGTGGTGTGGAGGGTGTGCCAGCCTCGGCCAGGAGGACTAAGGCAGGGCAGGATGGCTATCCTCATGCAGGTACAGGGAATCTCCAGGCTTGAGGACAGCACAGTGGCAAAAGCAAGGCTTCTTAACATCTGTGCCAACGGGATGGACAGAACGCATTCAGGCCTGGGGTGGGGTAGAGGGGGGTTTCCTTCTACTAGGACAAGCCTCTCTCCACCCATACTCTTCTTGGAGCACTGGTTCTCAACTGGGGCAAGTCTACCTCCCTCCTGGAGGAATTTGACAGTGTCTGGAGACAGGGGAGCTGCTGGCATCTACAGGTGGAGGTCAGGGATGCTGCATAGGACAACCCCACAACATAGAATAATCCAGCCCCAAATTTCAACAGTGGCAACTCACTAGTCACCCATGCCTCAAATCCTTCATCTGTGAAATGGGAGTAACAAAGAGTCCACCCGCACAGTAGTTGTGAGGGAGAAGTGAGAATGCCTGTGTGAAGGAAGCATGAACACTTGATAAAGGTTAGTCATCCAGCTCCTTATTAAAGGGCTTAAGACACAACACAGAATTTGCCAAAGGGCTGCAAAGGGCTCCAGGCTGTTTCCAAGGGCCAACTCCCACTTCACCACCAACCAGCAGGTGCAGGGGGAACACACGGTACCTGAAGGAAGGTCCAGAACAGGGACTGGGCAAAGGCAGCCATAAGGGTAAGCACCAGCTGCCATGGAGAGGACTTTGAGGGGCACAGGGGCTTTTATAGGCAAAAGGGGAGCTGGAAACCTGGGGTTGAGCCAGGTGAGGCTGGAGAGTGAGATGAGGGGAGCACTCCGGGATGAGGAAGGCAAGACGAGGGCAAAGGGACCACCGCCTGCAGACCCAGGGGGACCCAGACCTGGGTCTGAGTCCCCTTCTGCCACTCTGAGCTGTGCCTCTCTCCAAGCCTCAGTTTCCTCATCTGTGGGATGGAGTTTTCACTGCCCACCCGTAAGAACCATCTTGAGGTCCGAGCTGGATGGTGCATGAGCAAGTTTGGCAGGTGCTAAGGCTAGGGGTTCTGACATGGCTTTGTTCCCACCTGCACTGCAGGAGCCTGAGTAGAAGTTGCTGCCCATCTGGTTTGCCTTGCTGGCTCCGTGCTGCCCGGGCTGAGCACTGAGCGTGTCTCCCTGTCTGCCTGGTCTGCCATTCATGGCCACGTTGGCAGCAGGACCACATCCTCCAGCTGGGCAGCCTGCCTGGCTGGGTTGGGAGGCCTGGGTTCTGGCCCTAGCTCTGTCACTGGGTGACTATGGGCATGGTGTTTACGACCCTGAGATCAACTTTCCCAAACATGGAGTGGTATTTCACAACACTCTCAAAAGCACATTGTTACACAGCAGGGTCCACATGAAAACAGAATGGGAATGATGAGGAAAGAAGCTTCTCTGCTTAAAAAATACTGGTCTATGGCAGTATTGTGTGTATTGCTCTGTATTCAACATTTCTGAGAGAGACAAGACACCAAGCAGAGGCTTTTGAGACCATGTGTTTCCCTGCTCTTATTTTACAGATGACATTAAGGCCCAGAAAGGGGTGGAGGTTTGCTCCCATTCTCCAGTGAATCCAGAATGTGCCCCTTCCCCCCCTACCCCGCCCCCGTGCCATTAGCTGTAGGGGATTCTTGGGCACTACCCATAGCCTCTGTATGCTCAGAGTAGGAAGCGATGCCTGTGACAAGGTGGAAGGTGGAGGTGGGCGTGCAGGGAGGGGGAAGAAGGCAGCAATCCCCCCACACCCCAGTTCTCATCCTTGTCCTTAAAGCACAGTGCTTACCCTCACTATCCTGCAGACCCAGCTCCTTTCCTGGCTGGGGCGTCCCTTGCTAACTGACCAACTGATTCATTAGCACAGCAAAGAAGGGGACTCGCCCACAAAGCACCTGATCCAACTCACAGTTTTACTCAAACAAGTAAAGAAGGAAAAATCCAGGAGGGCCTTTAAAAACTGAAAGCTAAAACAGACCTACCTGCTCAGTGGTCCTGCCTCTAACCTGAGGGTCCGTTCTTCCTCCCTGGAATTTCAAAGGCACACAGTTGACTCTAAGCCACCCAGACACCCTGGCCAAGGGCCTTTTGCACATCATGTGAATGATGGTGATGGTGGTTTTCAGTGGAAAACCTCCCAACAGTCCTTGGGGATCTGGGCTTCAGTTTCTTCATCTGTGAAATGGGGAGGACTTTATGATATTCCTTAAAGTCACTGAAAGCAAGTGAAAAGAGCTCTGAATTGAATGTCAGGGACCTGGTCCCAGCCCTGGCTCCTGTCTTCTTGGGCCTCAGTTTCCCCATCTGTACAACAAAGGGAGAGAACTAGGTGACCACCGAGGTCCCACAAACTGCTAAACCTTTGAAACTTAGCACGTAGGAGATGCTTACACCACGCAATGAAGGAATGACTATTCAGATATTAAACAAAAGGACTGACCTTCATTACAGACATCCCAGAGTTTCAGGGTTGGAAGAGGAGTGCAGGTTTCTCAAATATAGAGTTTCTTCAAATGTGCCCCAGAATGCCTACATCAAAGTCCCTGGGGATTTGCTAAGCTTACGACTCCCTGGGCCCCTCTGGAACCTGAATCAGCTTTTAATATGCTCTTCAAGAGATTCTGATGCACATTCAAGTTTGAAAACCACCATTCTAATTCTATCTGATGATGCAAAGTCCACATTCACATCTCATGTTCAGCTTTTGTGGCTTACCCCCAGTGTTGGGGAGCTTACTCCTTACAGGTACAACCTTTTCCAACCTTTGATGGCTCTGACCATGAGAAAGTCCTTCTACATTCTGAGCTGAAATGTGACTTAGCACATTCCAGCAGGCCACAGCTGCTCTGCCTGCCCTGGGAAGGGCCCCTGGACAGCGGAATACAGAAGCAGGCACAGACCTGAGGCTGCTCCTCTCCAGCTGTCCTCTCTCATCCTGGTGCCCCCTGTTGCTCACAATCTCTCATACACATGCTGGCCTGCAACCGGACAGTGTCCCCAATGGGTATGTCCCACTTGGCCATTAGCTCTGCTGTCTGGACACGACTCCATCACCATGTGGACACCCTGAGCCTTCCCTGAACTCCTTTCTGGTGTCTTCTGACCTCCAGAGTCCACCTCTGTCTTCCTCCTCCTCCCCATCCCAAGGGACAGGATCTCATTGGCATGCGAGCGTCAGTGGGTACAGACAACATGCACCTCTTGACCAAACCAAAGGGGGCACCAGTCCAAGAACATTAAGAAGCAAAAGCCCCACTGGCTGTGGCCACACTTGGAAGGTCTGCAAATGTAATTCTGAAAGGTCACTGCCAGCTCTTAGTAATCTGGGCTCTGGAGGGCGAATCCTCTCATGTTGGGCATTCATTCTGGCAGCTTCTTGACAACCTCTGTCCACGGGGTGGAGAGTTTTCTCAAAATTAAATCTCCGGCTCTTTGCTCCCTAATGAAATTGATTTCTGCCTTGATACACAACAAAGCTTTCATTTTATTATTTGGCTAGGGTTTGACCACATTAATTACAGTTTTTTTCGGCATGGCTGCAAGTAATTGAGTTCCCAAAAGTTACTTACTATTGGAACTGATTGCTTTTTAAAAGCACAACTTTCACAAAAGTAAAACAGTCAACCCTCGTTTCATCACAGAAGATTTTTAGGGGGTAAGACTGGAACAATTGAGGACAGGAAAAAGTATTTTTCTAGCCTGAAAATCTGAACTCAAAACGGGATTATGCTCCCATTTGGAGACTGTGAATCTGAAAGGTGGGTGTGTCCAGCACACACCACCTCATGCATTTGCCGCCGCAGTGGTTTCATCATTACTTGTGTCAGAACTCATATAGTGCCCCAAGTTATTAATTATTGTTATTGGCACAATTCTACCTGCCTCAGAGGATACGCTGCAGAAGCCTCTTCAATTTCTAACACCAGGTCCCAGGGACTGCAAAGCGCCTGCCCGGCACCGTGTAAATGCGTTTTTCCCTGGGAGGCTGTGTTCAGCGAGGGTGGGGTACACACCTTTAGTGTCAGGTGGAAATGAGGGGCACGTGGCTACTCTTTGGCAAGTTGGGGGGTGGGAAGGAATTGTGGAAAAGATAAAGGACCAGAGATGCAGAAGCTGTGGGGAGACAGAGAGAGAGCTGACTAGGACTTCAGAGTTTACAAGGCACATCTCTGTCCACAATATTATTAGTCACCTGGGCCATGGGGGGCTTACGTGGAGGGGACAATTGAAAAGTTGGCACCACAGGGAGTTAGCACCACAGGGAGAGGGGACACTGCAGAGACCTCTCCTCTAATACCAAACCTAATCATCCTTCTACCTTTCTGTTACTTCCCAATACATTATTATCGTCCTAGGCCCTGCCCACATGCCACCTCCTCCAGGAAGCCTTCTGAGATGCCCCCAGTCAGACTCACTTTCTTCCTCCCTTACTTATTCTCTGCTACACCTCCCTCCATCACAGCAGTCACCTATTCTTGTCCCCGTGTCTAGACTACAAGCTTAGAGTCTGATGTGCCTCTGTCTCCCCATCTAGTCAAAGGCCTGGTGCCTGGTAGGAACGCAGCAGTGACACCTACACTGCTGAACTGTTGCCCCTGCCCTGAAAGTCTGTGCTGAGAATGTGACAAGCTGGTCCTCAAGCCGCCCAGGGCCGTAAGCAGCGTGTGGATTTTCAAAAGGAAAATAGAAAAAAAAAAAAAGTTCTAATTAAAGCATTTCTAATAAGCCAGCTTTGCCAAAACCAATTGTTTCTGATATTCCCCCTAGGTGAAGCAATCCTTAAAAAAAAAAAGGTATTAAAAGTGGCAGAAAGCACCCTCAGCTGGAAGGAGGATGGCGGCTGCTCACTGGTGGAGGGCTGCCCGGAAAAGGGCAGGGTTTTTTTTGAATTTTATTTAATTTATTTTTTTATACAGCGGGCTCTTATTAGTTATCTATTTTATACATATCAGTGTATATATGTCAATCCCAATCTCCCAATTCATCCTACCACCACCGCCCCCCCCTGCCACTTTCCCCCCTTGGTGTCCATACGTTTGTTCTCTACATCTGTGTCTCTATTTCTGCCCTGCAAACCGGTTCATCTGTACCATTTTTCTAGGTTCCACATATACGCATTAATATACGATATTTGTTTTTCTCTTTCTGACTTACTTCACTCTGTATGATAGTCTCTAGATCCATCCACGTCTCTACAAATGACCCAATTTCGTTCAGAAAAGGGCAGGTTCGAGGCACAAAATGGAAGTGTGTGCACGTGTGAGTGTGACACACCCACACTCATACACAGCAAAACATCATTTTTATAGCTTTAGCATTTGAACTGTGGGAGCAAAGACGAGAGCTATAAAATCTGACATCCGATTTTATAAATCTGCCGCAAATACCACGAACGTTTATGGAGAAAATGGGAAAGAAAATATAGTGTTATGGGCTCAGAAGGGTAATAAACCTGGGATGGGAGTCGAGACATCTGGGCTCCGCCAGCAACTAGCTGCGGGACCTTGGGAAGGTCCTTTTCCCTTCCTGTGCCTGTTTCTCTCATCCGAAAGCCAGGGTCTTGACCTGGATGATTCAAGACCCTTCTGGCTGCAAGGGCCTGAAGGTATGGGGAACAGGAAACCTTGGGATTTTACTGAATGAAGCTGGTTGCTTCAAGCCCCGCCAAATGCCTCTAGGTGGGGGCTGATCGCATTTCCTCCTGGGGCCCTTTGAGTTATTTACCTAGCTGTTAGCAAAGTAAGACCCCCCCAGTACTCCCCCGGGGAAAGCACAAGGCTCTGTAAATAACACCACCTGCATTCATACAGACACTCAGGGTTTACTAAGAGCTTTCCCTTCCGCTGTGTCCCTGAGCCTCAGGGCTGAGGCTCAGAGACATGAAATAACTCGCTGGGTGACCCTCATGGCTGGTGGAAACACTGGGATTCAGGCCCTGGTCCTCTGGTCCCTGACTGCATCTTTCTCCATGTTGCTGTATCTGCTGATGGCAGATACAAGGTCTGTATCTGTCACTATGGCCTGTCCTTGCAGCACCCCACATGCCCTCCCAGTCAAGCCATTCCCAGATGGCTTTTACAAAAATATTATTAAATAAGTCCTATTACCAAGATGTTAGAAATGTGATTGGAAAGAAATATTTTTCTCATTTGAAGAGACCACCCAGTGCCTCAGAAGGGAAG
Organism: Balaenoptera physalus; assembly: GCF_965194825.1. NCBI lineage: Eukaryota > Metazoa > Chordata > Mammalia > Artiodactyla > Balaenopteridae > Balaenoptera > Balaenoptera physalus. The sequence goes on along the minus strand of NC_138886.1, from coordinate 34,992,077 downwards.
CTGTCCCAGGGCATGAGAGGCTTCCTGGCAACAGTTGGAACGCCTCCCATGGCAGGCAAGCCTTACGGGGAGATTTATGGGAGCTGATACGAGATAATTAAAAACCAGCTGGAAATGTAATCAGGGTGGCTCTGACTCTGGAGGGGACCAGGGAGCTCTCAGGGGAGCAAAGGGCAATGCCGTGTGCTTGGCTGGAAGGGGAGATGCAGCAAGTCAGGAAGGGAAAACCTAGCCCATCAGCAGGCATGCTGGGCACTGCCAGGCTGGTGGGTGCTCTGGACAATGGGTTGGCAGTGTGAGTGCGGGCACCCCTTGCCTCTGGTTTTGGGCAGCTGAGTTAGGACGAGTTTCCTGGGTTTTTCAAAACCATTCCAGGTCCATGTTGCAGCTGGTGGTGCCACCACTCACCCGGCTGTTCAGAAATCTGGATGAGGCCCCTGACTTCTCGCTCTTTCTCACCCTCTTCAATTCTACCAGGACACGGCCTCTGTTCTACTCCCACTGCCCTAGTCCTTCGATGAACTGCTGCAGCCTCCTCAGCAGCCAGTCCTTCACCCCCATCTGCCTTCCAGACACCTCCACGGTCAGACGGGGTTTCTGAAAACCTCTATCTCTGAAGTTCACTGTTTTCATTTAGTCTCCTGCACGGGGCGTTTGAAGAGCTCCTAATTGCACCATTTCCTTTAAACCTTTTAGAAGAAGAAAACGCGTTGCACACTAATTGAGCAGAAAGTTCATTTTCCCTCCATCAGTCCTGAAAGGATGTGAAATCCTCTGTGTAGTGAGAGCAAAGACGCAGAGGGCCCCTCTCCCCTGCCTGCCCTTTGTCTCAGGCCGATTCAAATGCTGCCAGAAAACAGGGCCTGGATGGGAAGCCGGGAGGCAAACAAGCTTCTTCCTCTCTCTGGTCTCAGTTTCTCCACCTGTATAGGGCATTGGGCCAGGTGATGTAAAAGGTCTCTTTCTGTTCCCTAAATCCCAAGATTTCTGCTCAAGTGTACTTAATGTATGAGAGCTACTGTCCTGGACCAGGTTCTGGTTCTTGTAATCGACTCATAATGTCTGAAGATGTGGAGGGAGAGATACAGGGTCAGCAGGACAGTGAGGGGGACAGAAAGGAATGCCTGTTGAAGTGGTCATCATCTTCAGGTACTGATCAAGAACTGGGAGATCAGAGAGGTTAAGTGACTTACCCAAGGTCACACAGCCAGAACAAGGGCAGCCTGGATTTGACTCTAGCCCTGTGATTTGAGTCTCAGTCATAACAATGCAGGATTTTCTCAAGTTGCAGCCTGCATAAATTCTAAAATCCCACCACCATAAAGGGGAGTAGATGCGGGCATGGACAGATCCAGACAATTCTCAAGGCTCTGGACCACACCAAGCTCTTTCCTCAATAACCCATGGCTCTCCAAAGTCTGTAACAAAGACAGTGGGCTACCACTCACTTAATGCCTGCTAGGCACATGGCAACCACTTCACGTATATCATCTCTTCAGGAATACCTCTGTAAAACCCACTTTATAGATGAGGAAATTGAGGCTCAGAGATGTAAAACCCATTTTATAGATGAGGAAATTGAGGCTCAGAGATGTTAAGTCCCTTTGTCCAAGACCATCCTGCTAGTAAGTGGTAGAGCTGGGGTTCAAGAGCCCAATCCAGACTGATCCAGAGCCCATGTCTTCTGCTGCACAGAGCTGCCTCTATCCTGGGGAGATGGGGAGGAGTTAGTGATGGGATATATTGAAAACTGTGGATTGGAAAGTAGGCAGCTTCTCTCCTCCTGGGCTGCTGTTTCCTCAGAAGGGGTAGCTCCTTACCCTTCCCATCCCCAGCCGCCTCAACCCTCCTCACTTCCCAAGGCCCACGTCAAAACCCCTCCTCACTCCACCCCTTCCTGCCATCACTGTCTGCCTGGAGTCAGTCAGCTACCCCTGTGCCGGTCTGCCTGACCCCCACCTCTCTTTCTTCTGTACTCCCCCTCCTCCAGCCCTCACACCCACCTGGCAGCTCAGAGAGGTGCAGAGTCACAGGAGCAGACAGCCAGGAACCCAGGGCCCTGGTCAGCAGAGCTGGGCAGTGCCCCGGGCGGCACACACCTGCCTTTCTTGAAGCTTTGCCCTCAGGGGGAAGGCTGGGGAGGAGAGCAAGTGGTGGTGATGGAGTCCTACATCCTGCAGCAGGAGGTCATGCTAGGCAGGGAACCCAACAATGGCCGGGGAGGCTCTACTGTGGTCTGGGGGCTTGGCCATGGGAGCAGCCCCCATGGAGCTAAGAGGCTGGAGCCTCAGATGTCGACCCGACAAGGGGTGCTCAGACGGCAGAGGGAAATGAAGTCCGTGCTCCCTGCCGATGATCGAAGGGCGAGCAGCCTTTCCTCATCCCCCGCCCCTCCCCGCCCCACAAACCTTTATTATTTCTTGCTCCTGGCTGTCAGCAGCAACAAACTAAGATTAATCACTGGCCCGCCTGCCTAGACCCAGACATGCCTACTGTTTGAAAACTCTCTCCTCTACTATATAAATCAACCAGGGGAGAGAAGAAAGAAAAACAACTCTAACAGAAATGTGCCCCCAGCGCCCCTGGAACGCAGCCCATCAGCTCCTCTGGCCCCGCTACACTCACCACCCTCCCAGGAAGCATCTGTTGGGTGAAGACTGGCTGCCCAGCAGTCAGCACAAACCCCCAGCTCCAAGCAGGAACCTGACGGGCCTCGTTTAGCAATCAGAGCAGGAGGCATTTTCTTGTCCCGCCCCCTCCTTCCCACCTGGAGAAGGAGGTGGGGCCTTCCCACCATCCTTAGGACTGAGCAGAAAGACACCTTGTCCTGACCGTAGAGTCTTGGACCTGGAAGCAAATTTACGAATCAAATGCCAGACCCTCTTTCTATGGAATGGGGGAAGACACTCGCCCGTGTCATCCAGAAGTAGATATAGCCCAGCTGCACCCCGAGGGCGCTTGACCTGGTGCAGTCCTGTCCACCTTGCTGCCTCCACGGCAATTTCTAAAGGCTCCGGGAAAGCTGGGAGGAGCGGAGACTGGCATATACCTGCTGAGCTGCGTTAATTATTACAACAACTTCATGAGAGTGGCCTACATGGCTTTCTAGGTGATGATCAGGGAGGTAAAGTCATTGGCCGAGAACCACACAGCAGGTAAGAGATGGAGCTAGGATTCGAACCCAGGTATCTCTGGCTGCAGAGCCCATGCTTTTCTCTCTACATCTTTAAAAGGGCTGCCCTGGATCTCCCCTTGGGACGCGTGCCCACGTGCTGCCCACCTCTTGGACTGTGCTAGCTCGGGTGGCATGTCTGTGGACACGTCGGGGAGACGGAGGCAGAGTAGTGTTCCATTTGACACCCTGGTTCATGAATGGTTCTAGAATCCAGCTCTGGGGACATGACTGCGACGCTGCTCAAAACCTTCAGGAACGCTCCCTGCCCTACAGGTTAGAGTCCCCAGTTCCTCAGCCTGATGACTAGGGCCACCCCTCTCCTTGGCTCCCATCAATGTTATCTGTTGTTCTTACACAAGCTCTGCACTTCCTGCCTCTGTGCCATTCCCTCTGCCTGGCTGCCCTCTCTACCCTGTCCACAGGTCTAAGATCTGCCCAGCCTTCAAATACCCCCTCTTCTGGTTCCTTCCCTCTTTCACAGCCCTGAGCACTTTCTGCCTTGGGGAGCCTTAAACACGTTCTATGAGTATCTTGAGTTACCCGTGTAAATACCACTTCTTCCCCGCTTGGGCTATGAATTCCTGGAGACTGGAGCCCACTAAATAACAAGACACTGAAGAGGCAGAGTTTATGGGCTGAGGAAAGCTCCTGAGTGATCAGGGCTGAGTGGTACCCTGATGGAAAAAGGTCAGACCCCAGAAATGTCTCCTGAGGTCAGAATCTGGGCTACGCATTTGCAAGGATGCTGTGCAGTTTGCCTTTGGGGATTTGAAAGCTGAAGGCCCCTTCGTGAGGGCTCCCTGGGGCCATGTCCCCCACTGGAGTTGGGGCTCTCAGTGCTTAAAGAGAACAGGGCTGGGCCCTTGTCAAAGGAGCAGGGGCATCCCTGCTGAGGCCTCAGGAGGGCCACTCTGTCTGCCTCCATCCCGGGGGGGCACCCAGAGCAGGCAGAGCCTGCCCGGTGTACGAGGAGGCCCTGGCGTTCTCCCTGCCTCCCCGGCCCTCAGCGGCAAACCCTCTGGTCTTTGGAGTCCTGTTTCCCGCATCTTGTCCAGATTCCTTTGCAAAAACTCATGAAACTAGAACTTGCAAAGAGTCATTCATAGTCCAAAGTGCCTAAAGAACAATTTTAATGAGATTTTTCATCCCTTTCCCCCACTGTTTGCCTTTCCGAACAGTAAACTGTGTTAGAGGGTGATGTTTTCTTGCCAACTTCTAAAAGCTCAACCTTTCGCTTCCCCGAGGCTAGAGTGAGTGTAGCAGGGGTCAATGGTTGGTGCTGGGGCCAACGTGTGTGCTGATGGCTGAGAGGGCGCCAAGGGTCTGACGCCCTGTCAGGTCAGGCTGGAGTGGGGAAGAGGGAGAGTTCTGCAGAAGGAGGGGATGAGGGCAGTGTTCAAAAGCCATGAGGCAGGACCTCTGCAAGACTGCTTCACGGGTGGGGGTGTCCGCCATGGAGGGGACTTGGATGCGAGGAGGTGAGGAAGGCAGGCGCCGTCTTGGATTGCCACGGGTGCAGGGGGTTTTTGGTGAAGGGGCAGGTGGGTGGCAGCTTAGGCTGGTCCAGGGATCTGTCTGGTCCCCACAGTGGGAAGCAGTCGCCATCTCTCTTGTCAGTGTGGTCAACTGCCAGCTGGGGAGCTGGTCAGTCACAAATCCCCTCTGGGTCTCAGTCTCCCCAGCCATGAAGCAAAGGGACTGGACCAGGCAGGCCTCTACGGTCGCTTCAGGTTCGACACCGATGACCTTCTGGCTGGTGAAAGGAGTGCTTGGGAGGGGGTGGGGAGACACTGGGCTGGGTGGGAGTCCTCTGCCTCCACTCCAGTCTCGGCTGGTCGGTCAGCTTCCTCTACCCTAAGGTGAGAACGAGGATGGTGATCTCTGCCCTGGCCACCCCGTGGGGCTGTCCCGAGGCGAACGCGCAGGCTTTCTAAATCGTGAAGTGCTGTGGATTTGCAGGGTGGAAGTGGGGTTTAAGCATACAGGCGGGTGCCTGAGAGTGGGCACTTCAGTGGCCCCGTCACTAAGAACTGAGTCTCAGCTCCTCTGCAGGGCACAAGTCCTGCCCAGGCTCTTCTGCATCTCCAAGGCTTTGCCTGGCCTGTCCCCTCCACCTGAGATGCCCACCAACTGTCCCTGCCTGGGGAACGCCTACCCTTTCTTTAAGGCTCAAGTGTACCTCTGCGCAGCAGCTTCTCCAGACCCTCTCACTCCAGCACCAGCTCCGGCCCCCAAGGGCCTCTGTGCAGACCTGCAAGCAACAAGGCCCAGACTGGGAGCTCTGCAGCCTGGGCTGGTCTGTCCTCACCTCTGCTCCCTCTGCTGCCCAGCCTAGTGCCTGGTACCGAGGGCTCTGATAAATATCTGCCGAGGGAAGGATGGGAGGGGTGGAGGGCCCTGTACTCTGGGGCCAGACTCCCCCAAACACTTTCCTCCACCCTAGAATACCCTCATAGCATGACCCAAGGCTCACATGATAACATAGCTGGAATTCCAATGTAAATTTGCACCTCACTCCTGATAATGCCACTTCCCACCCTACCCCCACCAGGCAGGCTTCGGGATGTGAGAGTCCCTGGACCTCCATGGTGGCTGGCAAAGCTGGCACTTGCCCCAAGCAGCCACGACATTCAGTACCAGGGCAGTTCCATTTGTGGTTGAGGTGATGAATGCCAGGTGTCACTCCCTGGCCGGCAGCCTGACTGGTCACTGGGAACTGAGGCTGCTCTGGAAAACAAGCCCACCTCCGCTTAGCGGGCTGCCCTGGACAGCCACGGATGGCCTAGCCCTCCTCCCCACTTCTGGCCTTCTTCAAGAGAAAGCTGACCAGGTAAGACCACCCCTCTGGCGTTTGGGAGCTAATGGCTCCTGACAAGCACACAAAACTAAACCCTCCACCTCCAGCACCCATGGGCAGAGATCAGTCATCCAAATTGCACTTCCTGATAATGAGAACTGACAGGACGGGTCCAGGAAGACAAACCTGGGCCTGATGGCAGAGTGCTCTGATCTGAGATCCCAGCGCAGGCCCCTGGGCTGCGCCCTCAGTCTCCTCCGCCTCCTCCCCTCGCCTGGGAGGTGCAGGGGATCCGGCCACAGCACTCCAAGGACAATGGGTGGCTGAGCCCACAGGCAGGGGAACTCCCGAGAGCCAGAGACACTGAAAAGCATCTATGTAAGGAGAGCAGCGTCACCTCTCATGCACAGATGAGGACACAGGCTCAGAAAGGTGATGTGGCTGCCAAGGCCACAAGGCCAGCGAGTGGGCAAGCCCGGCCCCTGGACTATAAGCCTGTCACAGAGCAGAAGAGAATCAAGGCGCTCTCCATCTCAAGAGTGGTCCTACAGTCTAGGGAAGGGAGCAAACCAGGAACGAAAAGGGAATTATGCTCTTAGGACTTTGACAGAAACACTCTTCTGAAGACCCATCTGTGAGCTGGCATTTGGGCCTGTTTGTCTAACGGAGGGCATGGGCTCAGGGCACTGAGGAATGGACCACGCAGGCACTGCTGGCATGAGTACTCCTGCCACTGGCTCGAGATTCCTTGTGTGCTCCCATGCTGGCGCCTCAGCCCCGACACATCCCGGGAACTTGGGAGGCTGTTTCTTCCTTGCAGGCAGGGCTGTGGTGGGGTCACCAGGGGCCCCAGTGTCCAGCCAGGCCTGCCCAGTGCAGGGGCCCAGCACGCGCCCAGGGAATAAACAGAAGCGCGATGGGGCCCTGGCCCTCATGGTGAATGACTGGGCCTGGCATGGGGAGCCCCACCCTTTTCTCTGTGCATTCAATCAGCCCTCTTGGGAAGACGCCTCTGGCCTGGTCCCAGACAACAGGATTCCAGGAAGAATGAGATCCACTGAGGAACTCAGAGATTGCCAGCGTGATGAGAGTGAGGAAGCCCAGGGCGTGGGCAGGCTGTCTGGGTCAGCAGGGAAGGGTGGTGACACAGGAGTCCCATCTCTGATGTCACCTGCTTCTTTTACTTCTTGCAGTCCAGAAAGGCACAATTCACCTTGAGGTGGGAAGGTGAAGATATGTAAGCATCATTCATGGGCACCTGGGTTGCTAGGTTACCTCGAACAGTAAGGGAGGGAGGGGGCTGCATGGAGCAGTGGGGAGCTGAAGAGCCCCTGGCCCTGGGCAGCACAGCCAGCAGTATGCACCTGTTCCCCACCGTGGCCCTCTGGCTTTGGCCGCCTCCAGCCCAGCCAGGGTTTAGTGTATTGAATTTTCCTGGGCTGCGATAACTGGCCTGATTCTTTAAGCTGTCAGGCCTGATGGTGGACGATGAAGCATGCACGTGCCGTTTGTCCTGAGTGGACCTCCCAGCTGCTTAGACATCCCCTCCACGTCCTCCCTGGCAAGGCGGTTGTCCAGCTCCTGGTTGCACACCCCCAGTGATGAGATGCTTGCTACTTCTTGAGGCAGCTTTGGATCAGTCTGATTCCTGATTGGCTCTGTTAGAGAACTGTGCCTCTCACTGACCTAGAATCTGCCTGCCCATAACTCTCCCATCTACCACTTCTGCCCTGATGTCCTTGAGAGATCTGTGGTTCCCCCACGTCTCCACACACCCTCCCTTCTCCAGGAGGACTTCCAATGCCTCTGCTTCCTGCCCAGGCTCTGCTCTGCAGTTTGTCACTGTCCCTCTCAGGTGGGGTCAGTCCTGAGCAGAGAACACAGGCCAATCTCTCTCTCCTTGGCTGCACTGACCCTACTGACTACACAACCCGGCCTGCACAGGGCTCTCCTGACAGCTGCATCCCAGCAGGCCCTCTCTCCATCACATGGCCTTGAACAATGGCGAGTAGAGCAGAAAGGAAGCAGGCAGAGGGCTGCACCACTCCTGGTGGTCTGTGCTGGCTGAAGGGCCTGGGTTTATACCCCAGTTCTGTCACTAATTCTTTAAATCCCTCCTCTCTCCAGGCCTCAGTTTTCCTGTCTGTAAAATGGGTTTCAGACAATCCATTGGGTTCCATCCAGTAACAGCACTGAATGATGAAGCCCTCAATCAAAAAATCCTTTCTTATGGCAGGGCCACCTATCCTGAAAGCAATGGCCTCGTATCCAGAAAGACCTGACAGGTGATAACGCCAGCAAGATTCTTCCTGGCTCTTCCCAGTGTTCCTCACAACCTTTGTGCGACACCTAAAAGTGAAACTTTCCCAAACAGCAACCTAGAACATAAGGAAAGGGTGGTTCTCACGGCGGCGGCAGGAACAGTGGGGAGTCAAACACCCGGCCTTGAGTACTGGCCCTGCCCCTTGGGCCAGCCATGGCCCCTCTCTCAGCCTTAGTTTCCTCATCTGCAAAATGGGGACAAGATGTTTCTCATCAAAGTGCTGTGTGAGGTTTGAGAGAGGGATGAGGCATGCTAAGTGCTTCTATAGTCCCTGGCTCACCGTAGATGTGAAAGCTATTCTTGGATATTTAATATAAATTCTAGGAGAATGCCCCGCCTCTTTGTGGGGGGCAGAAACAGAGCACATAAAAACTCCTCTGTATCCCAGGAGAATAAGATCAATTGGAAAAGCGAGGCTTGAAATAACTCATGCTGGCAAGTTTCCTTGGGGGACACTGGCGGGTCTTCCTGCCCCAGACACTGGGGCCAGGCCGCGCATCGCTGGAGGCTGCCAAGGGCCCAGGAAGTGGCCAAGGTGTACTCACTTCAGGGAGAGGGAGTAGTCGTGCCTGCTGGTCTGGCTGTTCCGGACAAGGTAGCTACACTCCTTGCAGAGTCGCAGCAGGTTCTCCGCATCTCCTCTGCTGATGGCTCCATGATACCATCTGCGGAGAAGAGACGGGGTCAGAACCCAGCAGGGACAGACCCCCCACAGCTGACACCCTGAAATCCGCTCCTCCCCAAGGAGGCTCAGCCTCTCTGAGGGCAGCTGTCGGCATCCCGGGCCTCCTTGTCACGAGGCAGTGCACGTGCGTTTGTGTGTGTGCGTGTGCCTGTGCACATGTGTGTATCCGTGTGTTCAGTCATTCACTAGACATTGACCGAATGCCTGCCGCATGCAGGTCCTGGGGAGAGAACAGTGAGCAGACCTGCGATCTCCTCGCCATGAAGCTTACGGTCTAGTGTGGAGGCTATGGAGGAAACGAAGCAGGGTCGCCTGGCTTGGAGCTGGCGGGAGGGACTGCTATTTTAAGCAGCTGCCAGGGAAGCCTTCTGCAGAGAGTGACATTTCAGCGTGAACCTGAAGGAGGTGAGGGAGGAAGCCACGAAGGACAGCAGCTGGAGAAGAGCGTATCTGGCAGAAGGAAGGGCAGCAAAGGCAGGAGTGCCTGCCATGTTTCGGAAACAGCAAGGAGGCCAGCGTGGCTGGAGTGAGGCAAGGCGGTGGGGTGGGTGCTGAGGCCGAAGAGGCCACGCGGCAGGGCTGGGTCGGGGGCCTTGCGTGCAAGGCAATGCAGGAACTCTGGCTTTCTCCATCTGAGTGACACAGAAGCCGTCAGAGGGCGCTGACAGGAAGGACACGTGCTGGCTCTGTGACATCTGTGGGACTAGTGGGCGGTGCTCATCACTCAGGAGAGCAGGCAGTTGGGGTGGGGGGGGTCACACCAGTGCTCCTGCCAAGTGCATCTGGCATCGACCGGGCACGTGGAAATCCCAGTGTCACTGCTTCCGGACAGCATGTGGTGAGTGGCAGAATCAGAAGGGAGGGGTGCAGTGGCAGATGCTTGACTGCAGAACAAAAGGGGAACGTTGATTTTCAAGACTGAAAAAGCTGAAGGTAACATTTCAGTGGCAGAGTGAGGACCCTAAGATGCCGGTCAGTGGGTGTACTCAGAACGGGCCTCTGTTTACGTTACAGTCTCTGAGGGGCTGGGTCAGTGGGAAGGTGGCCAGAGATGGGGTCAGGAGGAGAACCAGAGGTGCTGGATGGTCAAGGATGGATCACACTTTGGCCGCTGAGTCACAGATGCAGCTCTGCCACTGGCCAGCCGGGCAGTCTGGGGCAAGTGGCTGAACCTGGGTACACCTCGGTTCCCTATCAAGTTAGGATCACTCCACCCTTGTTTTGGGGTTGTGAGGATTAAATGGGATGATGCATTGAAGGGCTGGTGCACAGCCTGCAATGGGGTGAGTTTCCACAAATGGCAGCTACGAGCATCAGCTGAAAGAGACTGAACTTGTTGACGGCTAAGGGTCACTTCCCCAACTATCATTATTTCAGGCTGCTGCTCGCCGCGCAGACTGCATTTTAAGCTCCCAGGTGTATGGGGGAGGCTGCCTCCTGGACCTGCCCAGGAGTGCCCTGTGAACAGTACCCGTGAGAGTTCTGGTACAGACATTCTGCTTGGAGAAAAGTGTCGCACTGCCTTTCTCTGCACTTTCTGCCATTTATAAGGCAGTGTTCTGAACAGTTAGCAGCAGTGGGGACGACATAATTATAACCTAAAAAAACCCCAACCAGCTCTAGGAAAGCAAGGACTGGAGAGTGAGTATGATGTGAGTATCCCCATCCAATGAGCATGTGACTGAGTCACTGTTCGCCCAGGAGGTGACTGCTCACACTCCCAGAGATGTGAAGGCTCAGGATATGCTTAAGAAAGGATACATGACTGTGTTTGAGAGAAGAGGTTAGACAAGGATGGAGCTAACTTTAGAAATAAGAGCTAACAGTTTTGCCATGGTTGCTTTCCTGGGAAATTTCACCTGTGTAACACAGCCCCAGTGAGCTGACAAAACGTTGTTTTATTCAGAAAACAAGTTTCAGCTATTTGAAGCAGAGCCTCAGGGAAGGCCTAGATGTGGTCTCCAGGGAAGTGCTGTCCGCATCCGCCCCCTGAACACAGGACAAGTGGCACTAAGGGCAGACAGGCCTCCGGGGGCTCTGGATCCTCATTAAGGGTAATCCCTGGTGGGTAAACAGGATAAGCTGCTGGTTCCTTCCCCCGCTGCTCCAGTCACTCCACACGGAGAGAAAGGCAGGGGACTCAGGGTCGAGGATCAAAGGAGAACCAGGAGTTTGGGAGAGATGGGGCAAAGGACACTAGATTGGAGGATGGGGAGAGGGCAGCCACTGGCCAGACTGTCAGCAGGAGGATGGCCACCAGGAGACAGGATGGGCCTGGGTGGTCCTTGGGGTTCGGGGGCACGGCTGGGGACCAACCCCTGCGCCCGAGGAGGCTTTGTCTGGACTGAAAAGAGATTCCAGGCAGCAGGCCATCTTGGGGATGTGCTGGACTTTGCAGAGCTGGCCACTCAGGCCGGAACCATAGGGATTAAGAAGACTCAACCATAGCCATCCAGTCCAACCAATATCCATGAGCTCATCCAATATTTTCTCACCACTTACTACACCCTTAATCTCACAGGACTAATGCAGGGAGATGGAGAATCAACAAATAGATTCAGGAAACAATGTCAGATAGTGACAAGTGCTATGTAGGAATACTGCGTTTGTGAGAAGGCAGTGACTGGGGCAGGCGAGGTGCCTACTATGGAATGAATGGACAGGGGAGGACCCCAAGGAGATGGCGTTAGACCTGAGAATCTGCACTGTGAGAATGAGTCGATCATGTAAAGAGCCAAAGAAAACACGTTCTCTGCAGAGGAACCAGCAAATGCAAAGGTCCAGAAGTAGGAATGAGCTTGGGGTGTTCACGGAGCAGAAAGGCAGCAAGAATGGTCCAGCACTGAGTGTGGTGAGTGGTACAGGATGAGGATGGAGAGGAAGGCAGGGTCCAGTTCCCTGAGGCCTTGTGGGCCAAGGGAAGAAGTCTGATTTTATTCTAAGCATAGGGAGGGCAATGAGAGTTTTAAACAGAGATGCTTAAGAGATACTTGCTCTGGATGATCTTACAAAAGGTAAGCCAGGCTTCCCTGAAGAGCGGCCAGAGGGGAAATGAAGCAGGCGACAAGAGAGGAGGCTTCTGCAGTGGTCCAGATGGGAGGATCTGAGATAAGAAGATGGATGGATTCGGGCTGTGTTCTGGATGGAAAATTGGCAGAACTTAGTAATGTACTAGATGCTGGTATAATGCAAACAAAGGAATCAAGATGACTCCAGGGTTGTGGCTTGGGCAACTAGGTAGATGTGATGCCGTTTGTGGAGGTGGGTAAGTTGGGGAGGAGAGGGTGTCCAGGAGAAGATCAGGAGTCCAGTTTTGAACGTGTTAAATTCAAGATGCCCATTCGTCAGCCAAGTGAAGATTCCACGAAGGCAGCTGGACGTAGGAGTTGGGAGTTCTGGGAGAGGTGTGGGCTGGGGAAGTGCACTGGTGAATCACCACCAGCATCCTGAGACTACCCAGGGAGAGCATGTAGCTGGAAACTGAGCCTCGGACAGTCTAACCTTCAGCTCAGGTTGAGGCAAGGATCCCGCGGGGGAGGCAGGACCAAAACCAGGAGCAGAGACTGTCTCCGAAGGAGGGAGCTGTCTACTGTGCTGGCTGCCACAGAGGTCAGAGGAGGTCACCTGGTGACCCGGGCAGAAAAGGGAAGCAGATTGTGGTGGGTGAGAGAGTGGCAGGTGATGGAAGGGAGAGAGGACGTGCTGACAAACGTGGGGAAAAGTTCCCAAAGTCCCTCTTTGGGGACTTTGTCCATTGAGTGGACAGCTAGCTATTTACTGAGCACCTACTATGTGCCAGGCACTGTTCTAGGCACTGAGCAGTGGTGACCTAGGCAAGTTCCTGCCCTCATGGAGCTTATGTTCCCAACAGGGGTTAGAGCCAGAGGGGGATGTCCAGTCAGGATTACTTCTTTATTTGCTTTAAGAAGTTCATAACTGGCACATGTTTATATGCTGATGATAATAATGACGCAGGACGGAGGGGGCGGTGGGCTGCCTGAAGAAGGCCGGGAGCAGTTGCCCTGAGTACCTGAGTAGCCTTTCCACCGTCCCAGGAGAGCAAGCAAGTGGTAGGGGTACCCGGGCAGATGTGTGACTGTCCACCCTCAATAACCCTCTAAGACTGGGGCACACCGCTCAGTGTCCCCATGTTCCCTCTCCTCTGTGCTAGGGTGGAGAGAAGTTGGGGCTTGAAGGGGCCCCCTAATCTCTGAGGCAACACCAGTCCAGGTGGGGGATACAGTGAACCTGGGTCCTCAGGCTCCGCTGGAAGTGGGATGTTATTTAAGCCCATCTCTCGGGTAATGAGGCAGGGTCTCCACCAGGCCAGAATAATCCCAGAGAGATGAGATGAGGGGGGATGGGAAAAGCCAGTCATGACTCTGGACTTGGCCGAGGGCCTTGTTGGGTGGGAACGGGAAAGGAAAGGCAGAACTGCCCTCAAGGGGCCCATGAAGTTCCATCTGGGGGTGGGAAGAGGGTAGGCTGGGCCGCTGACCCCAGGCAGTGATACAGTGTGGAGAGAGGAAGCACAGGGCCAGGAATCAGGAGATGCGCACTCTAATCCCAATTGGACAGACTTGACAGTGGCCTTGACCTTCTATGAGCCTCAACAGTGACTCCATGAACTGGCTGCTGAGACTGACCCAGGCAGACCTGGGTCAGGATGCATGCTGAATAGCTCCCAACTCCCAGGGATCTCTGGATCATATTTTGTTTGTTGATTAAAAAGCTCACAGTTTAATCAGAAATAAGCAAAACCTGCCACCCAATCTGTGTGGCTGTGAGAAGTGATTAACACAACACCCGCTGGGAGCGCACCCCACCTCCAATGTGCTTGGTATAGCAGGCGCAGGGCTGTCACAAAGGAGCCTGCAGCACACGCTTAAAAAGGGGCACAGGAGCACATGACATCATTCGGAAAACTCTGCATCCTGCTCAGCAAGGGAGCATTTCCTGTGAGGGATGCACTGCCGGCCGGGTGAGACCAGAATCCCCTGGGCGGAGACTAACATAGTACATAACACACACAATAAAGTCTCGTAAGGAACCGGCTTGGTTCAGCTAATCTCTTGGCCTTACTGAGTGCCTATTCTGTGCCGGCCATGTGCTAAGGGTGAGGGAGAAGTGTATATGAGAGGAAAGTGAGGGGAGAGTGTAGGGTTGAGTCATGGAGTTCGAATCCTACCTCTGCACTCTGAGCCATGAGATCCTAGCCAAGGCTCCACATCTCTTAGAGCCCCGATTTTCTCATTTTGCAATAAGATGATAACCCCATTTATCCCACATTCGCTTGTTAAGAGGATGATACACCTGATGGTGCCAGCGCAGGATCCAGGACGTGTTTTATTAAGTTCCTGGAGAAGCTCACTCTAGAGTAGGTATGTGGAATGATGAGAAACTGAAAGAGCAGTCTGGGGGCAACTCACAGAGTGAGTGGCAGATGGGATATGGGACTTTATCCTGGCGGTGATGGGGAGCCACTGAAAGTTTCAGAGCAGAGCAGGGACCTGACACCCCAGCAGAGAAGGGAGATGATCATCACGGTCAAGGGGAGGGGCAGTAAACACTGACCAGCAGTGTTGGGGAGAAGCAGGGAGGGAAAGGGGCAGCAGGGATGGGACTTGGATGCTGATTAAAGCTGGGAAATCTCTGGGGAAAACCCTAATCAAGAGTGTCCAGGTCTTGCCCAATTAATATCAAGCAGATGTGGGGCAAAACCATCACTACAGCTACAAAAATAAATCTAATATACAATTAGGCAGCAAGATTTAGTATACATTCAGCTTTTCAAAAACTCATTTGCTGGATGATGAAATTAGAAAGGAGCATATAAGAGTGAGGGGTGCACCATGTGGACGATTTCACAGAACTTCCTACTAGCCAACCAAAGGAAGGCAGGCGATACAGTGTGGAGAGAGGAAGTACAGGGCCAGAGATCAGGAGACACGCACTCTAATCCCAATCGGACAGACTTGACAGTGGCCTTGACCTTCTATGAGCCTCCACAGTGACTCCATGAACTGGCGGCTGAGACTGGGCTTTGCTCCCTAAGAACTTACATTTGCTTCTCCAGTGGGACAGCAGGATCCACTCTCTCTCCCAGAATCCCACAGAACTCAGGGCTCCCATGTTTGATGGGCTTGAAGCCCCCTCCGGGAGCTCGAAGCTGGCGCCGCCGGTCCCGGGAAGGCGAGGGGGATGACTGCCGTTTCTCACTGCCGTTAAACTGGGCTGTGGGGGAGAGAGAGAAAGAGCACGGTTACCTGGTTACCCAGAGCTCAGCTCAAGGAGTGGCACATAGTGGGGTCACGGTTGATGGCTTTCCCTGGGGCTTTACAACTTGCAGGCAGAAGAGTTCCAGGCAACGAACAAACATGGCTCAAAAGACGTGGGCTTCCTAAAACGGGACAAGCATGTGCCATCAAAAACAGATGGTGCATTCGAGAGGCTGGTTGAATCCCCAGAGGCCACTGAGCTCAGCCTTATCCCCAAAGGAACTCTCCTGCAACCTCCATCAAAGGGGACACGGCACTCCCAGAGGGGGCACAGTCCCCTAGACAGTTCCTCCTCATTTTCTGCCAAAAACCTGTCTCAAAGTGGCTCCTCTCCTCCTCCCATTCTCCCATCCCACCTGGGGTGGCACGGGCCACATCTGCCCCCTTTCTCCTAGGACAACCCTAGAGAGTTCTAATCGAGGGTCATGTTGCATCACCCAAGTCTGCTCCTTGTCCTGGACCCAGCACCCAGGGGAGGCTGGAGCAGTGCCCGGCACAGCGGAATGGGTCCTCCAGTGTGCCTTCCTCCCGCCCTGGACCTGTGGGAGTGTTGTTCACTCCACGGGCTGGGGAGGATGCCTCTTGAGGGCAGGACCCTGGAGACACCCCACAAAGCAGAAAAGACTGAGCTAAAACTGGAGTTGCCAGACGTGTTCCTGGAGACTGGCTAGTCCACCTTGCAAGTTATCTCTCTGGGCTTCAATTTCCTCATCTGAAAAGTAGGGATAACGACCGTACCCACCTCATGGGATTGTTGTGAGGATTCTGCCAGGTGATGTACAGCCATCTTAGCAGAGCGCCTGGCGTGCAGTCTGTGCTCAGTCAACGCTATTATAAATATTTTCTTTTATTATGATTTATTTTATTATTTTTATTATCATGTCTGCTCAGTGTGGACACAGTACTAAGCACTTCACAGAAGCTTCCAAACTGACTTGAGTCCCCCCTCCTAAGCTGGCCAGTGACCGGCTGTGTGCCTTGGCTAAGCTGCTCAACTCTCTGAGGCCCCATTCCCTACCTTACCAGGCTGCTGTGGAGATGACATGAGGGACTACATCCTATGGGCCCAGCATACATAGTGCGCTTAGCAAGCTGGGCCAGGGCCTGCGGAATGATGTTCCCAAGGCCACATCAAGGTGCAGGCCCATGGACACACAATGGTATAAAATCTCCCCCCAACCAGCAAGCGTGGATGTGGCCAGCTGTCCTCCAACTCCAGCCGCACGGCAATCAACCTCACATTCACAGAAGGTGCTGGGAAACCCCTGCCCTGACAGTGGTGATGTGCTGTCCACGGGGGCGGAGGACTGTGTATGAACCTGCTGTGTGTCTCAGGCACGGAGCAAGATCATCCATCAGGACTGCGAAGCATTTCCATCCCTCCAAGACACTCTTCTCTGTTAATCACTACAGAAGACAGAGGGAAGGGGCGAGGAGGTTCCTGCCAATGGAAGGCCCTAAACAGGTGGGACCCATGTGTATGTGATCACTCTCATGATTGCAGTGGGGTCCAGCAGGCTGTCCACCCTAGACTCTCATTCACATGTGCCAGGCACAGTTCAGGGCTGGGGAAACAGCAGTGAGCAAAACAGAAATCTCTGTCTCTGGAGCTCAGGGTCCAAGTGAGGAGAGAGAGACGACAAGTGAAATGAGTCAGATCCACAGCACACCAGCTGGTGCTAAGTGCTCTGGAGAAAACAAAAGCAGGACAGGGCAGGCCTCTTGAAGGATGGCATCTGAATAAATGACTGGAGGAAAGGAGGGCCGACCCACATGGACATCTGGGGGAAGGACATTCCAGGGAGAAGGAAGAGCAAATTCAAGGGCCTGAATTTAGGAACAGGCCAAGGGTGACAGAGAAACAACACAGCCCAGGGCAACTGGAGGGATTGGGGGGGCGGGGGTGGGGGCGGGGTTTGAGGCTGAGGGGAGTGGGAGGGAGCAGGGCCAGGTGGTGGGGCTTTGGAGGCCTTGGGAAGAACTTCGGTTTTATCCTGAGAGAAATGAAGAGCCATTCTGATGTTCTGACGGCGGGGAAGGCTTTTGACCTGGCACTTTTTAACAGGATTGCTGGACTGACAAGGGATGGAGGACGCGGGTATATGGGAACTCTCCGTACTTTCGTCTCAATTTTGCTGTGAACCTACTTAAAAAAAAAATTGTGAATTAAAAAGAGAGCAAGATGGAAGGGGAGCAAGGCCGAGCAGTGAAGAAGCTCCTGCAGGATGGGCTGGCATGGGAGAGGTGGGTGGAAGTGACCGTGAGAAACCAGATTCCGGCAGAGGCACAGGACTGGTCTGTGTCTTCAGACTGGAGTGAGAGTGAGACAGAAGATCAAGGTCACTTACAGGCTTTTGGCCTGGAGGATGGGGCTGGCATCGCCCAGGTGAAGAAGACTCACAGAAAACTCTAAGCTCCGTGAGAAAGCAGGATGGAGGCCAAGCTCCAACCTCCAGACACCCACAGCCTGTGACGCCAGGACAGGCAGTGTGGAGTAGGGGCAGAGCGAGGACTGGCTGGAGGCTCCTGCCCTCCTCTCCAGCTACGGGTCTGTTCTGTGTCCAACCACAGGGACAGACAGCAAGATGGCAATGACCTCAAGGCCCTTGTAGGGAATACGTCCTGGGGTTGTGTGTCAGAATGGGCTCTTCCATTTGGCTGATGAGCTGGGCTTTCACAGTGGTGATAGGGGGTGAAGCTCAGAGCTGGGGCCCTGGCACACATGTCACCACGGGCCCTTCCCTGGCTTCCCAGGAGCCCAGCTCCCCCACCAGGGCTCCCACTGAACCACACCAGCTCTCATGGCAACCAGTCAAATGGGGTATATGTTCTGGGAGGGGGCGTGAGGAAGAGGTGAAGCAGGTTCTGACCTGAGCCCCCTAACTTGCAGAGTCCTGGATGGGTGACCTTGGGCAGCGGTGAGCACTGGGATCGGGTAGACAGGTGAGGGCCTGGTCACCCTTCTAAAGAGCTGAGACTTGATCCTACGATGGGTTGAATGAAGGAATGCCATTCTTCGTATTGGGCTTTAGAGACGTCTCTGACTGCTGATGGAGGGTGGGTTTGGGGGCAACCCTGGAGGCAGAGAGACCAGTTAGGGAAGCCTGAATCCCTCAGTGATGAGAGGGATGTGGGAGGCGACTCCAACAGGACTTGATTACGTGTGGGGCGAGTCAGGGAAGACCCCTGTGTGATGCCACACTGAGACGGAGATCGGGGCACAGCAGGGGATGGGGGCAGGGAGCACAGGGCCAGTGTGTACTTTCCCACGAAGCCTCCCCTCTGCTAACTTTCTGGTGTCGGGAATGGAGAGGAGGCAGTTCAGGCCTCTGGCCCCTGGGGGTGAACAGTGCCGGAGTGGGCAGAGGAGTGGGGGTCGGGGAAGGGGCTAGGTGGGAGATGAGGTTCTAGGCTTAGTTTTGCCACAGGCGGAGGAGAGGGAGAAACCAGATGAATTGTAAGGCACTTTCACCTCTGACAACCTGGGTGTTCCACCGGCTAAAATCAGAATTGGGGGCTCTCTCCCAGTATACAATCCCACGACACACCTCCTGGCACAGAAGGTGAAAAGAGAGGCATGGAGCATGGGACACCGATCATGGAAGGAACCCAAGCTCTCACGACCAACGACCTGGCAACCTGTCTCGTCTCAGATCTCACCAGGTCCCTTTCCAGGCCGTGCTCTCTGCCTGTATTACCAGGACACCCTCCCCTCCCCACTGCCCACCTGACTGAATCCACTTGCTCTTCAGGGGTCACCTCTTCCAGGAAGCCTTCCCTGGCCTCACCTCCTTCCCAGACTCCCCTTGATCTCAGCCTATGGTACCCTAATTGCCAGTTTCCTTGTTTGGCTCCTCATGAGCCCCTCAAGGGCAGGGGCTACACCATATTTGCCCCTACCCCCCATGCCTAGAGCATGCCCACAACATAACAGGTGTTCAAAGAATGACTGAATGAAGAAACTTAATGAGCTGCTGTTTCACTGTACTGGGGAAAAATATCGGTTTTCATACCAGATAAATTGGATAAAACCTAATAATGTCCCAGTCAACACTGTAAATCCCCACTGAATTAATTCATACATTCGCTTGCAAGCTTAATAATATAGCCATACATTTTAGAGGGAACAGGTGGTGATGAATGACAGGCTTAATTAGGCAAATCATTCCACCTAAAATAAAAATATACAAACTCCAAGTGATTCAGCAGCACAAGAAAAAAAAAAGTTAAGAACAAGAGCTCCAAACACAACTGCTTTCATTCCTTCTAATTAAGCTTCTCTTTAATCTGCAATTTAAAAAGACAACTCTTTTAATTTAGCGATTTTCTGCAAAAGATAAAGGAAGACACAGCCCTCAAAAGAATATCTGCATTTAGAGAAAAAATATGCCACCCCTGTGAGTTGTTAGAATGACAGTATCTAATTAATTCCACCTATAGGCAATTACAAACAGAAGTCAGAGTTCTGAGGGAGGGAGGGGAGACTCAGACGGGCAGGGACAGGTCTCTGGAGCCCTTTTGCCTTTGGTGTGATGATGGGGACCAGTATCCTGGTGGCAGTGGGAGAAGTGGCCCGGTTGACAGCTCTAGCAGCCTGTCTCCCAGGCGGGTGAGGTGGTCCTTCGTGATGTCCCAAATGTCCTTCCAAAAGCTCTGGTCTAATGACACATCTTATTCTTTAAGACCCAGCTCAGATCTTCCGGGAGGCCCTTCCTCCTTGCAGATTAGCCTCTGCTGCTGGTGGTCCCCTTCCTACATGTATTATAGATTTTATACCAATCAGCCTTGAAGTTGGGTCATTGTCAATGACAGAAGACGGCATTTCCAGGCGCCCACGCGAGCTCTAACCCTCACGACAACCCTGCCACCCTGTGGGCAAGGGAGTGGGGGCCCGGAGGAGAGGAGGAATAACTCCTCCAGGGTCTCAGAGCTAAGGAGCAGGGCTGGCCAGGCAGGAGCTGTGCCTCACTCATTTAGTCTTTGAAATGACCACCACCTGTATGAAGTCTAGAAGCTTCGAAGGTCTGGCACAAAAGTCCCCCTTCCACAAAGCCTCCCCTGATCCCACCTGCTGAGAACTACCTTCCTCCTGGGCGCTCACGGCACTTGGCCCTTCTCTTGTAGCTCAGTGGGCTCCCAGCCACTCTTCCCCAGTCAGCCCGGGTGTTCTGCAGGAGCAGCGCCTGGGATTTATTTTAGGCCTCTTTTTCCTCTCCAATCTCTTGTCTGTCCCTAAACTGACTGTAGTGCTGGGCATAGAGATGGTGTTTAGTGAATGTTTGCTTAGATGAAGTAAATCTGTTCCTTCAGGATCCGGCTCCTTCCTGTTTATCATTCAGGGCTGGCCAGAGAGATCAGGTTCCAAAATGCCAAAGGGCCTCTAAAGCACAGGTCTCTGGGCTCAGAAACTCTTGCTGGCTCCTACTTCCCTGGGACGGAGAACTCACTCTGGTGCTTGAGGTCCTCTGTGACTTGGTGACAACCTGACCTTCTGGATGCATCTTCCCCTAAAAAAACCCCTCTAGGTTCCACACCCCCCCCCCTAGGCTCCAGTCACAAAGAATGGCTGGTCCCAAATCCATCATCTGCTTTCCTGCCTCTAGGACTTTGCTATGCTGTGCCTGTCCGATAGAATCCCTTTCTTCACTATCTTTGTGTGCAAAAGTCCTAGCCATTCTTCAGTTCAGCTTTAATGTTACCTCCTGGGGGGAAGTTTTGTCCTAGACACCCCCCCCCCAGGTAGAATTCCTTTCTCCTCTTCTGAACCCCGCCTCCCCTGTCTGTGCCGCTGTCTGACCCCGCACCAGTCTGTATTACAGTGCGTTATGTAGGTGTCTTCTCAGAACCGGATGGAGATGGGGCCTCGTGCCTCAGCCTCTTCTGAACTTCCCCATGCCTGACACACAGCCCATGGGCTGCAACAAGGCCAGAGAACAGAGGAACTGCGGCGGCTCAGCATCATGGAAAGGACGTGGACTCTGGAATTAGGAAGATCTGGGTTTGAACCTTGCCTCTGCCACTATTGTGTGACTTTGGGCAAGACTCTAAACCTCTCTGAGCCTTAGCTGCCTCTTCTGTAAAACAGGGCTGACAATACCTATACCATAAAGGATTGTGGAGGTGGTTAGTAACAGATGATGTACCAAAGTCCAGGCAGGCCCCCTGTACATGGTGGTCCCTTCTCCCCATGGTCACATCCATGCTCAGAGCAGCTCCTTTTCATGTACTCAAGAAGATAAAGTACCTTGTATCAGAAACCATCTTCTTCTCCAACCTGTGCTGGAATTCCTAAGTTGGAAGCTCCAAGAGGACAGGACATATTCTGTTTTTTTCAAAGACGAATTCCCAGTGCCTAATATATAGTAGATGCTTAGAATCTGTTGAGTGAATGAATCTCCATCCAGATTTATGGTCAGCAGGACCAAAAATCCTCATTCATCAATCAAGAAAGGAAACTTAAGGGCTTCCCTGGGGTGGCGCAGTGGTTGAGAATCTGCCTGCCAATGCAGGGGACACGGGTTCGAGCCCTGGTCTGGGAAGATGCCACATACCACGGAGCAACTGGGCCCGTGAGCCACGATTACTGAGCCTGCGCATCTGGAGCCTGTGCTCCGCAACAAGAGAGGCCGCGATAGTGAGAGGCCCGCGCACTGCGATGAAGAGTGGCCCCCGCTTGCCGCAACTAGAGAAAGCCCTTGCACAGAAACGAAGACCCAACACAGCCAAAAATAAATAAATAAATAAATAAATTTTAAAAAATAAAAAAAATAAAAAAAAAAAGAAAGGAAACTTAAGAGCTGGACTCCCCACCCATTTTTTTAAACTATTATTTTAAAATAGTTTTGAAAAATGGCTTGACCTTTACTGAGTGCTTCCTGTGCATGGGCAAGCATACGTGAGGACCCGACGTGACATTCTCTTCTGACCCTCACAACGAACCGAGGAGGCTGGTGCAACTTCACCTACATTTTTTTAAAAATTATTTATTTTTTCAATTTTGGTAAGTGCAGTTTATTTATTTTTGGCTGCACTGGGTCTTTGTTGCTGCATGCGGGGGGCTACTCTTCTTGGCGGTGTGCAGACTTCTTATTGCGGTGTTTCCTCTTGTTGCGTAGCACGGGCTCCAGGCACTCCGGCTTCAGTAGTTGCAGCACGCAGGCTGAGTAGTTGTAGCTCACGGGCTCTATCTAGAGTGCAGGCTCAGTACTTGTGGTGGGCATGTGGGATCTTCCCGAACCAGGGCTCGAACCCGTGTATCCCTGCATTAGCAGATGGACTCTCAACCACTGCGCCACCAGGGAAGTCCCTTCACCTACATTTTTATGAACGGGGCCTGGTGCGGGCGAATAGCCTGCTGCAGCAGATAGAAGCAGGCTGTCACACCAGGCAGCGAGCCCCGGACCCCAGTCCCTGTCCCTCTGCTTTGGGATGGAAACACTGGGCAGCCTCCTGGAAACCCTGGAAAGCCTCTAGAAGTGCCCCTCTCTGGGGACGGGCAGAGAGAGAAGAGTCGACAGTCTGCCAAACATCCCCCAGCCCTCTGGGCGGACCACGAGTGTGGATGGTGGCCCCTAAGGACAGGGATCATTCACAGGGAACCGGAAGGGAGCAAAGGGGGCCCAGGGTCTTGGGTCCCAGGTGAGGCCTGCGATGTGCTCCAGGTTCAGTGGCTGCTTCTTTCTGGCTGGCCTTGAGTCTCGGGCCCTCCCAGTTCTCTAGTACAGGACAGAGTCCTTTAAGCATGAGGCAACAAGGATTAGAGAACTGAAAACAAAACCCTGTGCACGGAGCTCTCAGGTGCTAAAGAGGCTTCTTTAGGCCCCGTGTGGATGAGGTGGGAGTGAATACGGGGCTGACAGGAGGGGCCTGCACAGTATTCCAGGCCTGGTATTTGTTCATGGATGTCCTATGACTCTGAAAACACAAGGGCACAGAGAACAGAATGAAGGTGCCCAAGGCATCCTTTCCACACAGTCCTGGGCACTGATTCCTCCACACTGCTGAGGGCCGGGTGGGTTTGTAGTGGGGGGACAGGTGGGGAGTGGGGAGGGCAGGGGTGCAGAGGCACGGAAGGGGCTGCAGCCCGGGCAGTCATGAGCCCCCAAGAGGGGGCAAGGAGGGAGACTGCGCATTGGTTTGGGAAGGTGGGGGGCCCCCATGACCCAGAGTCTATGGAAATACCACAAGCTTTCACGATGATGCGCAAACACTTGCACTTGACTAAAACTCTGTTTCTATGACAACGGTCCTCTGTTGCTTCAACTTTCTAAACGTATGTTCTGCCTCATCTCACCTGCTCCTCATAGTAAGACAAGTATTAGAGTTCCCATTTTACAGCTGGAGAAACTAAGGCCCAGAGAGGTGAAGCCCCCTTCTCCCCTGCAGTTCAAGAGCAGCCCTCACTCTCCCCTCTGCCCGGTTAGTGAAGGCTGTGCCTCTAGGTAGGTTGTAAGGCGATGGGCAGCCTAGCAAATGTTTTGGTTTGCTTTTCCAGGATCACCTATGACAGGCCTCTGTGTCCTCCTTGCAGACACACGCAGGCCCCAGGGCACCAAGCTGCCACGTCTCGTGGGCAGTGCCTGAGAACAGAGGTTCTCATTATGAGAGGGGGCAGTGGTGACTCCCCGAGAAGCAGGGCATGGGGAAGCCCGCTTGGGCTCCAGGAATCCCATCTGGTTTCCAGGAATGCTGTCCATGCATGTACACCCAAGCCTGGACTGGGGAAGGAGGGCCTGGCATGAGGGGGCATGCCTTCGTCCTCCTATTCTGCACCCCAGAAAGGAAGCATGGACACCGCTGCCTGGCGCAAAGACCCTGCCCCAAGGGCTGCTGCTTGGCCGCAGGAAAAGTAGGGACAAATCCTGATGAAAATGATGAAATGACCCAAACGCAGAGGACTTTACAGCTGCTGAAGCAGGCCACCTCCACCATCATAACTCATTTTATAAATGAGGAACAAGAGCTGCAAAAGGGACCGAGTTGCCCCATGTCAACAGCTAGATTTGAACTTGGACTTGAACCCACGTCTTCTGAATCCCAGGGGCCTCTAACAAGTTCAGCACAAATCCTGTCTACAGTGCAACAGGTTCTCAAAAACAACAATAGTAACGATAATGATACCAAAAGCCAGCCTCCACTGAGCACTGACTGTGCCCCTGACTCCTGGCACCAATTACCACCTGGTTTTATAGATGAGGAAACAGGCAATTTGCCCCAGGTCATCCTGCTAGCAAGGTGCAGCACAGGGCTTTAAATCCAGACCCTCCAGCTCTCCTAGTTCTGAGCTGGGCTCAGTGTCAGATGGAGAATGCCCCCTCAGGTCTGATGTAGCGTGTCTCCTGACACTTTAACCTGCAGACACCCACAGACACTTAGAATCCATCCTAGGGCCTGGGAAAGGGACTTCCCCCATCCACAAGCCTCAGAGGACCTGCAGGGAGCAGGCTGGGCATTTGTGGAAATGAGTCTCCCCTTCCAGGAGTCCCAAAGCCCCAGCCTAGCTGCTTATATGTTTCTGCTGCTGCCCCTCCACAGGTGGTGGTGGGGGAAGGGAGGAATGACAGGAGGGGACAAGCAGGTGCATGGCTCTCAAGGGGTTGCTTGCCACCTACTGGCAAGCCACACAACATGGCATCCGGATGCACGGGCCAATCCTCAAACACCCAGGGACACACTCTTGGCCTTGAGTTCAGACCAGGGGCTGCAACCACAGCAGACAACAGCCCTCTTCATGCAGGTCCCTCACCCTCATCTGGAGAGAAGACAGGTATACAGCACAAAAGAATGATGTGAAAACGTATCATCTCTGTGTGAGCAGGCTGCATGATACCTATGTATTCTGTGTCCTGAAGAGAACTTGGGGTTGGCTTTCCTGAGACCTGATTTATTCAATAATTTAACAAATATCTGTGTGTTCGTTATGTGCCAGGCACTGATCTACGTGGGGACCCAGGTGTGAACAAGGCCGGCAGAGTCTCTGACCTCACAGAGCTTAAAAATCTCTATCCACACAAAGATCTCTGACCTGCCAAGCAGAAGAGCAAAGATATTCTACTAAACCTTTGGGTTTCTTCCACACAGGAGACAAACGCACTTGAAGAAAAAACATTCCTATCAATATAATTAGCAGGCAAACCAAAGCTATGAAACACCAGTGTTTTTCTTTTTCTTTTTTTTTTTCTAGGTTACTAAATGAATTCATTCATATGTCAAACAGAAAAAACAACTGGAAAAACCTGTCCCTCAGCCAAAGGAAGCGAGTGATCCCAGTTCTCTGTTTAAAGCCCCCTTCTCTCTGCAGACCTGCTGTTCACACGTGTTAAACATTAATTACAACTGTTACTCATTACATAGCAAAAAGCTCCGAGTACAAACACAATTGTTAATTTCCTCCCAGGCCCAAGGCATTCTGGGAACCTGAGCAGGGGGCAGGAAGCACTGCAGGAGCCCCAGTGGGGCCAATTGTAAGGAGAAGGTGGCATGTGCTGGGTGTGCCAGGTGATGGTGGCAGGTCTAAGATTCCCCGTGGAAACTTCTGCAGAGTCCGAGCCTGTTTATTCTGAGTACACAAGGATGAGTCATGGGCTTGGTGGGAACAGTGAGCCTGGAGCAGGGTCTGATGGACTCAATGTCAGCACTACCACCTTCAGAGCATTTGCGTTTCACGGTGACAGTGACAAGTCACGAGCTCAGCACGAAGTGGGCGCAACTGCTTCTGCCTCCGGAACAGCCCAAGCCACCTCGCCCCAGCACAGCTAAAGGGAATGTTCAGACCTGCCCTTTACGCACTCTCGATGTCAGCACAGCAGTGGAGAGAGAGCCTGAGCTAAGTTCATTAGCTGTGTGACTGTTGGCAAGCTGCTCACCCTCTCTGAGCCTGAGTAGTGTCATCTGTGTGATGACAATGAAACCACACCCACCTTGCAGAACTTCATAGGGTTAACCCGTGCCAGCCTCCTAACTGGTGCTCACTAGCTGTTAATTGCCTGCCCCTCCTCCATCATCCCCTTACCTTCATAGGATTATTTTAAATTAGCCAACTGAACTGGCTCAGAGATGACTCATAGTTGTTTAGGAAACAGACATACCTGAGACCTTACTTTCCCCTTTCTCTGCCCTTTGAGCCTCACTTGATGAGCTGGGAAAATGTCAAAACTCAAGAGGGTGCCTGCCTAAGGGGTGACCAACACAGCATTAGCACCCCCCATGCTGACAGTAACAAGTATGTATCTGGCGGTTCCAGAATAAACCAATGCACATCCATACGGGATGTGGTAGGAGCACAGAGGGGACCCAGCCCAACCTGGGATGAGGGTGGGGAAGGGACTGGTCACGTCAGAGGAGGCTTCCTGGAGGAGGTGGCACGGACACCACCCGAGCAGAGCTGTGACACCCCCTCCCTAACTCCTCCCTGACCCCAGCACCTAAAACATAGTATGTACTGAGTATACTTTAGGTTCTCAAAGTGGGGTCCCCAGATCAGCAGCATCAGCAACACGTGGGACCTTGTTGGAAATGCAAATTCTCATGCCTCATCCCTGGAACCTACTGAATCAGGAACTCTAGGGGTGGGACCCTGTAATGTTTGATATTTCTTCCAGGTGATTCTGCTGCACGCTCTGGGCAAACCAACCAATCAACAAACATGTCACAGCCAGAATGGGGAGGGAGGGCTGTGGGGGAGAAAGGCAGTAGAGACCCTCTCACACCTGGGGACCAGTGGTCCAATCCTCGGGAGGGACTGAATAAAGGATGGAAGAACCGGGTGGTTCATGGTGAGAACTATTGCTGGAATCGAGATGGAGTATTTCCTACAGAAGTGTTGCTTTCCACACTATCCATGCCTCTCGCTGCCAGGAATAACTGGGAATGAACTTCATAAATGGGCCCTCTGTGCCCCCTAAGTTCCTCTTTATGCAGTATTGTTTTAATATATAAAATTAAGTTTGATTTAACACAGCAAGCCTTCCCTGAGCGCCAACAACCATTCTCTCATGTGTGACCCTTTAGAGGGTACGAAGTCTTTTCATCCAATTTTTTCCCTTGATCAACACAGAGATCCAGTGTGATAAGGATTGTCACTATCCCCGTTTTACAGATGGGAAAACTAAAGCTCAGGAGACTGAACAGCCCGAGGTCCCACAGCTGGTGAGTGGTGGAGCTGGCATGTGAACTTGGGATTGTCTGACTCCTGCTACTGTTCCAATGGCTCCCGACACCAAGACACTGTGTTGAGCTTTCCAGGGCGGAGAAACTGGCCAAGGAGCTAGTGCGGAAGCCAGACAAGTACCCAAAATAAATATGTTCAGCATTGAGTCACATGTCTGTCTTCTATTTTTCGCTGGGAGGCAGGCCTGTCGCTGGCTGAACCCAGGACATTGCCTGAAAAGTAGCTTCGAGGTAGACAAATCTCCAGACGATGAATCGAAAATGAAATGACTTTTGTTTCTCCTGCCACCTGGCACCCTGAGCAGGCACTCTGATCACTCGCTTCACAGAAGCAACTGCAAATCATTAAGGACGTAGTTTTTAACTTGACCCACTGAATTAAAAGGAAACACTGATGCATCCTCCGTGTACGGCACGACTGCTATGAGGTCTCCAGCAGTTCCCGTCCCTTCCCTGGGCCTCAGTTTCCATAGCTGGACAAGGGGGAGTGGGATGCCATGGTGCGGGGACCCCTTCCTGTGCTGAGGGATGGCAAAGAGGACCAACCCGTGGGATGGCTCTGGTCACCCCATGCAGGCATGAACGTCCAGAACTTGGGCTCCCACAGAATCCTCAGCTGGAACTGTTCCAAGTGGGAACATACGCTCTAGGGACGTATCCTACCAGCTGCAGACGCAGGGAGAAATTGGTGCAAGGGCGATGAAAGGCATGTGACATTTCCTGTGGGCTCTGGGAGGGCGAGGGCTCCAGCCACATTATATGCAGCATCTTGGATGGTGTCAGAGAGCCCAGACGTTGACAGGGTAAGGGCTTGGGCTCTGGAGTGGGACTTCCCAGGTTCAAATCCCGGCTCTGCAGCTGACTAGCTATAGGCTCCTGGGCAATCATTTCTTCTCTTTGGACCTCGGTTTCCTTATCTGTAAAAGGAGGAAACTAAGGTCCCAGGGGGTGGTTGTGAGGATTAAATGAGATAATGCATGCACAAGTGTTCTGTAAATACCAGCACTTCCCCAACGCAGTGCCCTTTAAGCCCCACCAGGGCCCTCTGCAGTGGACACATTTCCCAGGTGAGGGAATAGAGGCCCCGGGACAGGTTCAGTCCCTGTCCTTCCAATGGCCCCTCAGAGATCTGAAGACTCCAAATCCATGTCTGCTTTGCCAGGTTATCCACCCAGCTCCTCGGCCCCCTGCCTGTGTGGCCACCTCCTGGGCAGGCTTCCTTTGTCCATCCCACAATTCGTGCCACAAAGCCCAGGGGCTGGTCAGACAAGCTGCGCCACCCCCAAGACAGCGTGGAATCACCCAGGCTGCTTCTCCTGCCCCACGCTGGGCAGGGAGCTGCAACGAGGGGGCTGGACCTGCCGGATGTAAAGACTCCAGGGGCGGTGAGTGGAGAACTCACCCCCTGGAGAACTGAGCGGGTGGAGAACTGCATCCAGCCAGCTCTGAAGGCAGGTGTTTCTGCTGGGTGGCAAGGGGGCTGTCAGCCTGATGCAAGCCACCGCACCGCTCTGTTCGCTGCAGCTGGTGGTAAAACTGACTGGGCATCTGTCCTGGGGCTGGGATCAACTCAGGCCATGTGTGTGGCTTGGGACTCCGGTGTTGGATGGGTGCGGGCAAGGGTTCTGGCTGAGGCCACCACCAGCTTCCTGGAGGGAGGGCAGGCAAGGGAAGCCTAGGGCTCCTGGGGAGCTTGCGGTGTCTCTCATTCACCTGGCCACAGAATTCTGAAAAAGGAAAGACTATCATTCCCAAGAAGCTAGGACCACCTCACACCCTGCAAGAGCTGTTTTCGTGACAACCGGGAAGGGATAATCAAGCCTTCCCGAAAGGCTGCACTGGCCGAGAAGGCCTACTTCTGCGGAGAATGCCAAAACATCCCTTTGAGAACAGCCTCGTTTCACGAATGCAGTGCAGGACAGCACTTTGAAAGGCTGAAAGCACTTTTGCTTCGTAGACTGAATCACAGAGATAGTTCAGAGGTCTTCCCTTCTCCCGGCCTTTGACCAGCATGCCGGGATCCTGAAGGAATGAAGCTTGGAAGCAGCCCTGGAGAGGGCTGCAGGCCAACCTCCCACTGCAGGGCAAAGCCCTCCCAACACCAATCCTGCCTCATTCAAGCTTCCGCTGGCAAATCTCGGTGAGAGGAAGCTCATTATACACTTTCAGGTGTACCTGAAATTCTTACCACTCCCTGTGACCGTACATCCCTATGACTCCTTCTTGGCGGGCCTACCTCTGCCCTTTGGGGGTCCCCACACCACACACCTTTGGAAATCTGAAAACACTGACCAGGTTCCCTCATGCAAGCTAAACAGGCAGAATCAGAATACAAGGGATGCAGGGACTTCCCTGGTAGTCCAGTGGTTAAGACTCTGCACTTCCACTGCAGAGGGCACGCGTTCGATCCATGGTTGGGGAACTAAGATCCCGCATGCTGCGCGGTGCGGCAAAAAAACAAACAAACAAACAAAAAACAAGGGATGGAAAGAGACGCTAATGACATTGCCCAGTGGATTCTACCCCGGCTACAGATCCTGCACCCCAGCCTCTTGGGGCCCATCACAGAGCTCCCGAGGGCCCAGAGAAACTGTGTGGGGCACTTCAAACAGGTATTGTGATCAGGAGGACGAGGCCCAGCCCAGCACTGCCTTGCTCCCTGACACCACCAATGATGTACTAAAGCACGTGCCACACACACTGCTGATTCAGGTGGGAACATTATCCTTTGTTTCTGAGCAGCCATCCTTCCGGGTTTACAGATGGGACCACGGCAGCACTTTAGCAACCTAATCAAGCTGTTTCAACTCGTCCTCATTACCTGAGAGGTGGTCCATCCACCTCATTCCACCTGCACTTTGGGGCTAGGAGACAGGAGGGTGCTCCTTGGCTGCAATGCCGCACCTGACAGGCTCTGTCCACAGATGTGGGGAGGGATCTGGTCAAGACTAAAGGCTGGTGCTCACAGAATCCCTCCAGCCCAAGTGAAACAGCTTCCTTCTATGCCCCAGAAATCAGAACCGAGCCAAAAGCTTCTTGGGGAAAAGCTCAATCGGTATCCACCCCAGAGCAAGACACACAATTGATGAGGTAAGTGACTTGATGAGACACAGGTGGGGACATGAGTCTGAGTCTACTTTCTATCAGCAGCCTAAGAAGTTGACCTATAATGACACTTGTGATAGCAACTCAGCAACATATAACCAAGTCCACAGTGGATACCTGTGGCTCAGAAACTTATCTGGAGACAGTTCTATCTAAGACCTTGTGATCCTTTGTGAAAAACTAAATGTATGGTAGTTTTAAAACCAGCTCTGGGCAGAAGTGGGCAAGTTCTGGCCTGAGAGGCTTCTGAAGAGATGATGTCCTGTAAGGTAAGGGCTTTTCACTTTAACATGCCAGTGAATCACCTGGGGGTCTTTTAAAACAGATAGACTCTGCAGGTCTGGGGTGGGGCCTGAGACCTTGCATTTCTCACCAGTTTCCAGGTGATGTGATGCTGCTGGTCCAGGGACCACATTTTGAGCAGCAAAGCACCAGACTAGACTAGAGCATCTAAGGTGACATGACCTGCAAGGTGGTCAGCCCAGGAGAGGGTGAGATGCCACACCGCCTGGAATGTCATCTCTTGCCATGGGCCCTTGGTGTCTAGGACAGTTGTCACATGAGCCCTTTGGCCCTTTAATCAAACTGGTGTTTGTGAAGAGCCACCTCTGGGACATCATCGGCTCCGTTCTAGTTCCTCCCACACCCAGGAGGAGCACAGCCTTGTCAGCCATGCCAGGGGACAGGCCTTGGTTTCCCTTGTGCCGAGGGCAGAGGAGGCTGTGAAATGCACAGGAGAGACCTGAGGTGACCAAGGACCTCAGCCACATGACTACTCTCGGCTCTGGCTCTTGGCTGGCGCTCACAGCCTGGCAGGCGAGCCCAGCACCTACAGCATTGAGTCTATATGGTGAGGGAAGTGCCCCACCAGAGTCATGTGCAGGAAGCTCAACAGGCTCAGAGAGGCAGCAAGGAAGCCCGTGGGACATGTGGCTGAGTACCAGGAGGGCTCACAGGGATGGCGAAGGAGGCACAGGACTTTTCCAGATAGGACACAGC
The DNA here is from genome assembly GCF_965194825.1 of Balaenoptera physalus. Classification (NCBI taxonomy): domain Eukaryota; kingdom Metazoa; phylum Chordata; class Mammalia; order Artiodactyla; family Balaenopteridae; genus Balaenoptera; species Balaenoptera physalus. The sequence goes on along the minus strand of NC_138886.1, from coordinate 34,960,547 downwards.
AGGGAAGGGCACTTAGACAGAAGGCATGGGATTGCACAGTGTGCCACATCCAGGGAACTGTGAGCAGTCTGTGCTAGAACAGTCAGAACTTCGAGCAAGGGAATCAAGATGAGTGGAGGGCAGAGGCCTCACTTTGGGGGGCTAGGAAGGGAGGAAGGGTCTAGTTGTGCATGAAAATGGGAGATTCAAGGCAAAATGAACCTTAAATAAAAATAAAAACTCTCCCTTTCTGACCTTCAATGTGGTAAGAATTAAATTAGTCACTCGATGTCTCTTTGTTTATATGCCTAAACTCTTAGAAGCATAAAAATGTTTTTGCATCTGACTTTTCCCCTCTTAACATTAAACATAAGCATTTCCCTAGGTTGTTATAAACTTTGTGTCAACATCACTTTGTAGTGGCTGCACAATATTCCATTTAACCGACCCCCATTGCTGGACATTCAGGTCATTCTCCATCTCTCATGATCATCATGCCTTTTCTGTGCTTTAGATCATAACCTCAGCCTGGATCCTAAGGACTGGGGTTAGGATCAAAGGGTGTGTACATAGCTTAGGACAGGTGACACATGTGGCAGACTGCTTTCCAGACGGCTGTGGGAGAGGAGGGGCACCTGAGTCATTCAAGGGGCTCTAGGACAGGGGTGGGGTCAGCTCCTGAGGTCAGGATGTGGCCACGGCCTGTGCTCTGTGGATGGGCTCGTGCTGAAGCTGGGACAGGAAACGCAGCAGCCCTGGATGCATGCAGGCCTGTAGCAGCTGTATGACAGGATGGAGCCACTGGGCTCCACAAGGCCCAATAGGAGCCACTCTGCAGATTGATTTTCTTCTAGCTTCTAAGATTTCCTTCTGAAATCTGAAATCTTGGCTTCAGTGAACTAGAGCACTACCAACAGGACCAAGACAGAGTCAGACAGTGAGATCATCTGGGCTGTCTCTGGGGATGGGGGGAGGGACTGGAACGGAGACCCTGGAGGCCAGACCCAGGAGTTCCCCTAGGCCTGGCCTAAGGGACTTCCTCCAGGACCCTCCTCTTCCTTGAAGGGCCCAGCTGTACTAGAAACCCTGTGGTTTACCTGAGCAGGCAGGGACCCGTGCACTTACTCCCTTTACAAAGGTGAGTGCCACGCGGGTCAGCGGCCGCCTCTGAGCAGGGCCACTGTGGCTCCTTACCTGCCAGAGCTGGGATGGTGACCCGGTTCCACTCCCACGGCTGGTCGTACTCATCGGCGGGCCTGTCGTCATCCTGGGGCAGCTTGCTCTCCCGCAGTCGGGGGCTGACCGTGCTCTCTGAGTCCGAGTCCATGCTTGGGCCCTCGGGTTCATAAGGGGTATCGTATAATTGGATGCTTTTGTGCTGGGACCGGACGCTTTCCTGTCTCTGAAATTCTGCAGTCAAAAAGGAAGGAAGCAGAGATGTAAAGCATGCACAGCATGTGCTTCCTCACCTGGGACCCACCAGGTGACACCAAAGGAATTCAGAGCTGCCAGCCAGGGAGGTGGAGGCTGCATTTAACTTCTGCCCCACCCCTCGAGGGCGGGGTCTCTGCTCTCACTGCTCAAGGCTTCCTCACAGAGATCTCAGGCTCTGGACCAAACAGAACGAGAAGCCTCCCTGCCACCGCCTGCAGTCTTCAAGGGCACGGCCCAGAAGTGATCGTGATGTTCCGGGCGTGTTCTGACACCAGCCCGGGACAGGCAGAGCTCTCAGCCCTGTCGCTTACAGAGGCGGGGGTGGTCTTCCCACTAGGGCAACTCCCTGGTCTCTGGACTTGTCAATCCCTAGCTATAAAACGAGAAGATTGGGCCAAACGACCCTCAAGTTTCCACCCAGCTCACATATTCATTTTAAAGACCTAAGAAGCCAAGAACCACCCCCAGGGGACACAGGGTCACTGATTTTTCCCCTACAAAGCCCCAGGAGTGACCCTTTTCCTGCATTTCTATCTCCCCCAGGGCCTGCCTATCTTCTAACACACTGAATACAGCCAAGAAACTTGAGAGCAGATGTCCAGTTTCACTTCTGACTAAGGAAGGAAAGCTCTTAATCTTCTGGAGAGGATGCCAAGGCCTGGCTCCAGTGTGGGCTGAGGGGCGACCGCCCATCTAGATGAGGCCCCAGACAGGGCATGTTCCTTTCAGCTGCTGCTTATTCCTGAGAGGCCAGCAGTGGCTGAATGATGGATTCCAGGATGCTACGATCAGGTGCTTCCTCCTCACACAGGGGCACTTTTCTTGCTTTGATCATAAACACCCACTGTGTGCAGGGCCCACGTGAGGACAGGGGGAAAGGAGGGGGTTTGCTGTTGAGGCTGCTCTCGGCAAGCCCACTGTTTCCAGAAGAGATACAATGGGCACCTAAATCACCATAATACTCTGCAGCAAAGGGGCTCCTGCAGGGCCTGGGAGGGATGAGGCAGGAGGAGAGATGACATTTGAACTGACAGCTCTGACAAGTGGAAACAGGAGAGGGACAGGATTCCCTGTGGTAGGACCAGGGCAAGCCAAGGCAGTGCAGCTGGAGAGAATGTGCTCACTGCCCACTTTCTTGTTTTATTTGTAAAATGTATATAACATTTGCCATTATACCATATTTAAGTGCACAAGTCAGTGGCATTAAGTATATGCACACTGTTGTGCAACCATCACCACCATCCATCTCACGAACTTTATCTTCATCCTAAACTGAAACTGTCCCCCACTAACTCCCCATTTCCCCTCCCCCAGCCCCTGGCAACCACCCTTCCACTTTCTGTCTCTATGAATTTGACTACCTAGGTACCTCATATAAGTGGAATCATATGGTATTTGGCCTTCTGTGACAGTCTTATTTCACTTAGCATAATGTTTTTAAGGTTCTTCCATGTTATAGCGTGTGTCAGAAGTTCACTTCTTTTTAAGGCTGAATAATATTCCACTGTGTGTCTATTCACTGTCTACTTTTGCTGGAGCACCAGGTCCAAGGAGGTGGGAGAGGGGCGGTGGGGCTTGATAAAAAAGCACTGAGGGTGGTGAGAGTGAGCTATTTAAGTGGAATCTCGAGGCAGTCTCCAAATCGGAGTTCCAGTGCCATAAAGATATAGTAGAAACCCACAGGAGTCATGTGCCTTGAAGAGCAGTTGACAAAACACATGAATGACGTCGGCTTTTCTGAGAAAGAGCATTCTTTTAGACTGGGCTTCATGATACAAGGCCAGCTCATAGGGTCGACAAAAATCCACCTCTGCGCACAGGCCCTGATACAACAGAAACTAATTAATGCTGGGTAGTGACCTTTAGTGTTGACATTAAATAGAGCTGTGGTAGTATCTCCCAAACTTCACTGAGTTACATACCGACTTCATGATTTTGCTGTTTTCAAGTACCTCCTGGCTTATTATTTACCATTGTTATTGATGTAGCCTCATGTTTCAGAGTAAATAAATTCATTTAAAAAGGAAACTTTTAATCACCATCCCATAAGTCATTATCCTTACCAAAAACAGATGATAAACATAAAAAGAATGAACAAGAACAAAACCAACTAGGTGGGTACTACTGCCGGGAGGCAAGCCCAAGGCTCACTTTCTCTCTGCTGAAAAGGAAGACGGCAAGTAACGGAGAGCTGGTGGGGGCAGGCGGGAGGTCTAAGCAGCAAACCAAGATACTCTCTCTGGCAAATAAGAACAACCTTCTCTTTTTAGAAAGAAAGTAAATGAAAAGGGAAAAACCGGGCTTCCCTGGTGGCGCAGTGGTTGAGAATCTGCCTTCCAATGCAGAGGACGCGGGTTCGAGCCCTGGTCTGGGAAGATCCCACATGCCGCGGAGCAACTCGGCCTGTGAGCCACAATTACTGAGCCTGCGCGTCTGGAGCCTGTGCGCGGCAACGAGAGGCCGCGATAGTGAGAGGCCCACGCACCGCGATGAAGAGTGGCCCCCGCTTGCCACAACTAGAGAAAGCCCTCGCACAGAAACGAAGACCCAACACAGCCATACATACATACATACATACATACATACATACATAAAAAGAATGTAAGCAGACAAGAATATCATTAAAAAAAAAATTTTTTTTTAAAAAAGGGAAAAACCTCACTATGTGGTTCTCAGGCTGCCTAAAATCATGTCTCCTCTGAGAAGATGTCCCTTACTTTGGCAAAACACGGCTTTATTGGGTCCCATGAGGAAACTGGAATGATTTATTAGTTTTGAGGATGACGCTTTCCTTTTTGTGGGGGAGTAAGAGGAGAAGAGAAGAGCTATAAAAGGCAGGACTTGGTCATTTTAAGGCGAAGACCAACTGTAAAGTACTGGAGACAACTCTGTAAATTACGAAATCTACCGAAGTGCTTTCTTTGTGGGGTCATCATCATCCGCATCACTGCCGCCCCTGGTTCTAAGGAGTGCAGTCTAGCTTCCTGTCTTTGGAGAATTCCAAGGGATGGGGACATTGGGAATGCAGCTGACAGGCACTGGCATAGGAAAACCACCTTCCACTTCATCCTCTTTCACAAGCAGGACCAGCAACCACTGACATGTACTCTACAGTTTACAAAGCATTTTGCATGCAAATCATCATTTAATCCTGGGCCACAAAGCAACTTATGGATGCACTTCTGTGGGCCCCCAATAATCATGAACATCCTTGCTTTCTCTCTCTCTCTCTCTCTCACAGAGCCCAGCTGCAAACAGATATTCCATAAATGTGGGTGGGATAAATGAATGACAACTGACAGCCAGAAACCCCTCTTTACCCCCAAATTCCAATATATGAAAGTCCCTGACATCAGTGATAAGGTACCTGGAACAATATGAAAAATGCATATAGTCCAGTATTACACAATATTCAGAAGAGATGGATATTCTACATAAACACTAGCTTAAAAGGAAAACATGTGCAGGGAACAGATTAGCTATTAAATCAGAGGGACTTGGGCATACACCTCTCAGACAGGATTTATTGTTCCAAAAGCATCTGCACCTTACCAAAGCTGGGTTAGTAATGGCATGCAGTTAGGGCAGGGGATGTTATGATGGTAATCATTAAAACAAGCTTCCCTCCTACTACATGGTGAATTCAAATTTTCATTAAGGCCTCAACAATAGGGAGCAGTTAAGTAAATTACGGCATGCTAACTGGATGGAATATTAAACAGCCATTAAAATGATAAATCTGAAGATTATGTAGCTACATGGAATAGCGTGCATGAAATTATGCTAAGTTAAAAAGTGAAATACAAGACTGTTTGTGTTGAGCAAACCGTATAATGTGGGCTTTCTAAACAAGTCCTCGGCAATGTGAACGATGCCCCAGAGGAATTCTATTCCTTGCTTAGGAATTGCTGAACACCGTCATCACACACTTTGCCCATAATATCTAAACTCTGATGACAGCAATGTTGTAAGTACAGATACACATGAATAAAGGACAGAAAACCTGATACAGGAAGATAAACAGCTACTGTGTATAGAGGGAGGAATTATTGCATAATAATTTTTCAAAGTTGTTTTAAATAATGAATAAGTATGTTAGTAAAGAAAAAATATAGTTAAGAGAGGATCACATGAAAGTAAATACGATTTTAAGTTGGGCTTATAGGAGCTGTGTGTTTCGGAAGCAGCTGCCTTTGCCTGAGAAAACACCCATTTAAGGGAACATCTCCTCTCCCAGGAGATGTTTGCCAAGAGCCCCAGGAAGTCAAGGGCAGTTGCGCCAGGCCAGCTCACCAGACATCGCTGTCCCCTGCCTAATGACCAGGCCCGTCCTCCTTATTACCCAAACCTATCTGGGACAGTCCAGAGACTGACCTAACAGGGGAGCTGGTAACTGTATGTTTTAAGTCACAAGATATCTGGACATCACCATCTATAAATTCATGGAAAATGACCTTTAATATTGGGTGGCAGGCTGTGATTTTATGCCTCTTAGGCAGGGAGCAGGAACATTAAATTGACAGGGTAGGGATTTCTGTCGACTTCTGAAGTAGAAAGGTTTTCAAGTAGAACTATATATGGAGGGAAAAAAAAAAATAGAGCACTTTGTTTTAGAATCCAAGAACGTTAGAACTGGAAGGGGCCCTGGGCGTATTCACCAAGGGCACAGAGCCAGGAGGGTGAGGCTGGTGTGCTGACCAAGGGCTGTGGCCCTGCGAGGCAAGGAGAGCCGAGGGGATCATCTGAGTGAGGGGCCCAGGACAGAGCTTGGTGCAAACCAGGGGCCTCCTGAGTGGCTCTAAGTGTTTCGAGTTCCCCAAGTCCATTGGCAACAAGCTACGCTTTGCTCTGGTGTTCACCAACTCCGTGCCTCCCCCTCACAGTTTTTTGTTTGTGTGTTTTTGTTTTGTTTATTTCTTTTGGCTGTCAGGAAGCTCAGGGTTAATTTTGATGCTTAACCTCAATAGCTAGGGTAGCTGAGATATAGGTAGAATCATTTTCACTTGCCCTTCCTTCTATGTGGATCTTGATATCTATTATAACAGCCTCATTATATACATTTCTTTTTATTATGCATAGCCTCAGGTCAGTATTCTGAAAGCAGGCGGACACACATCTAATGAAAAAGACTAGAAGAAAAAAACCTCTTCTTTACCTCTTTACCTTCCTTTCAGGAACAGAGAAAGGAGGGCAGGGCTCGGCCTCACCTCTGGGAAACAGGCCGAGGAAATCAATGTACTTGCTGGTGCACCCAGCCCTCTCTGTCCTCACACCCCGCTAGGCATCTACTGAATGCCCAGCACAAGAGCAGACGGAGATGAAGCAGACACAGTCCTGGTCTTCAGGGAGCCCTCGGGGAAAGAGGGCCAGAGCCCCCAACACAGACAGAGGAGGCTTAGGGTCCTCAACAGGGAGCAGATGTGACCCTACAACTCAGTTGGGGGAAATCTGGGAGGGCCTTAAAGAATTTAGACATGAGGGCATGGCACGGTGGTGTGGCAGGGAAATTGGCTGTTTGATGAAGGAAGGACCGAAGCAGAGGCACACGGGCTGGAAGCACGAGGTGTATGTGGGGAAGGTGGGCCGTCCAGGGGGCCCAGTGAGAGGGGAAGCCGAGGCAGCTGGAAGTGGTTCTGGACAGCCTTGAATGCCACAGGACAGCACCCCCAAGACTGTCTAAGGAGAGGTGCCGGGTGGAGAAGCCCCAGGCAGGGTGGAGCTGGGCGGGGTGAGGCTGGCACAGACATGCAGGAGCCTAGCTGGAAATGATAGATGCTGGCCTGCAGGCCCCTCACCTCTAATCTTCCCAGCTGGTTTGTCTGGGAATCCACACCAGATCCCAAATGACAGGGTGGCAGAGCTCAGTAGAGATGTGTGGCCAAGGAGGCCTCCAGTCCCAGGCCCTGCCATCCCCTGTCAGCCCAAGAAACCTCTACTCAGCCAGTGCTGGGCCTTCCTGGCTGTGCCCTCAGGCCTCCACGGGCTAGGGCTGCACCATTAGGACAATGCAGCACCACTGACTGGTGCTGCCCTGCACCCGCCAGCTGGGAGGCAAAGCCCTGGGTCCAGGAAAGCGACAGGTTCAACAGCACGGTGTGGTGGCTGAAAACACTGATCCTGCCAGACCGCTGGGGCCCGAATCCTGGCCCCAGTGGGGGACCCAGAGCAAGTTGCCCCAGTTTCCTCATCTCTGGAGCGGGGACAACAGTGTCCGGGATGTTATGAGGATCACGTTCAGCGTTTAGAACGGCGCCTGGTGCACAGAAGGCACTCCGGGAATGTTGACTTTATTTCAGTTACCACTACTGGGGCATCCTTGGAATACCATTCCAGGACCCCTCCCCCTCTGAGATCACCCTTCATCCCCCAGAGCCACAGAAGGCCTGCTTACGAACTCTAACAGGCAACCCTGCGCTCGAAATGGCAGGGTTTCACCACCCATCTATGAACCTTCCATTTCCGGATCCACAACTTCTGATTTTAGCTGCTGCTTTAGCAATCTCTCGCCTCCACATGGGAGCTTTGCTCCAGATCAACTCTTGTGTGGAACACAAAACACACGGGGGAGGGCTTAGTGCCCAGGAGTCTAATGACTACATTTTACAGATGGGGAAACTGAGGCCTGGGGAAGGACGAGGCCCCAGGTCCTCTAACTCTTAGACCAGGGCTCTTCTTCCTACCTTTCCCAGATGCTTCCTCATGTCTCTTTTATCACACTGTCTTGTTTGTAACCTTCTGGAGGCAGGGGCATCTACTTCAGTCAGGCCTGAGGTGTTAAAAAGCACACCCCGCACCACAGCCCAAGTGAGGAGTTCCACAGGAGGGGCGGGCAGCTGCTCCTAATTAGACACAGCCGAAATCCAGCCAAGTTCCGGGCACCACATCAAAGGGAAGGCAGGGGACGCTCTCCTCATCTAAACTGTGAAAACATCTGCTGGAGAAAGACCCTCCTCCTAATGAATGCCTGAATTCAGGGGGCCCCCGGAGGCTGAGGTGGCAGCATGGGGCAGCAGGGGTCCTCGGGGCGGACCCCGCCGGGCAGCAAGGGTAGGGCAGCTTGGAGACGGGGCCTGGACACAAACCCAACCCAACACAGGCAGAGGCCCCACCCCCTCCTCCATCTAGTCTGGTTTCCGGAGCTGTCTAGAAGCCACGAGACTGACTAATTGGAGTTCTCTTACCATCTCTTTTCCAGGCGTGCATAGAAACACCCCAGAAAAAGAGGGTGAGCTCTGTGGAGCAAGGGTGTGGAACAAGAACAATGGTCACGTCGGCAGGAGCAGTGCGGGCCTGTCACTGCCCGGTGGAACCTGCACCGCTTGCTCTTATATGCTCAGCCCAAGGGCGAGGGGAAGGCCCAGGTCTGAGTCAGGGAGCCCGGTCTGATCCCTGCCCTTGGACATCTGTACAGGATGGGGTCTCCCCTGGAGGGCCCTGTTCTGTGGTCCCTGCGGGAGACAAGCCCACACCCCTGATGACACCGAATGTGCTTTGCTCACGATTTAAAAGGCCACATGGGCCTCTTCACAGAGCTCTCGGGAGCTGCCTGCAATTATGGCCAGGCCCTTCCACCCTGCCCATCACTCTGCACTCTTCCAGTGACTGCCTTCGTGTGCACAGGCCTCCAAGCGGCTGCAGGCCTGAGTTCTGTCCCTATCCCCTGCAGAGACTCACTGAGGCGAACTTGCCGCTCCAGGATCCCGGCTGCTCCCAGGCTCAAGGCAGTGCATCAACGAGCGTCCATTTAGAGCAGCAACTTTCTCAGGAGACAGCTCTCTGCTTCCATGTCAACGGAAGACCCACACTCACAGGCAATCGGGGAGCCTGCCTGCTTTTCTTTCTCAAACATCACTGAGCCCGTACTGGGTGCTAAGGTGGACCCCAGGCCAATGCTGAGTACTCACGTGGTGTGAGACAAGACTCCCCCCACCCCCAAAGGAGCCGTGGTTTAGCAGGAGAATCGGGACACCAGCATCACTAAGTGCTGAGTGAATAACAGTTACGAGTTACTGAACACCTGCCTGTGCCCGGCACTGTCCTGGGTGTTGGCTGCATGTCATTCCTTGTCCTCGTGACACAGACAGGCAAGGGTGACTGGCAGCCTCAGAGCCTCCGCTGGGACCAACCCAGTTCTAAAGTGGTACAGACAGTGGCAGCTTGGAAGAGGCAGAAAGCAAAGGCAGTCCCAGGGATTTCGAAAAACCTCAGGGAGAAGGTGGCATTTCAGAGGATCTCAAGTCCTAAGGCAAAGAGGCCCCTCAAGGGCCACAGAAGCCGAGGGACCTGCCTGGCATCACAGACAATGAATGGGGGGCCCAGGGTAGAATATACTCAAGGAAATAAGGAAGATTCAGACGGGTGAAGACAGGGCCCCAGGATAAAGGGCAACAGAGGCAGGATGAGCACGTGCCAAGTCGTGGACAGAGGAAAGCTTGAAGGATTGTGAGGTAAAACCAAAGACTGTGAGTTGTCCCAAGCCCGGGGCTACTGAGGAAGAGGAGATGGGGAGTGGCTAGAAAAGGAAACTGGGGCTGGGCTATGGAGGGCCATGAATGCCAGGAGGAGGGGTAGGAAACTGGAAAATGTGGGCCAGCAGTCTCAATCAGGTTTGCGCTTTCAGAAAAAAAGCTTTTACAGAAGCTGGCAGGAAACACCGGGGCGTGGTGATCAACTGTGATGACCTGAAGGTCCGACCCTCCAAACAATTAGGTCTCTACCCTTTCAAATAGTGGAGAGAGGATGCCCAGGGTTCCAGAAAGAAAAACACACTCCAGCGAACAAAAGTGGAAAAGAAAGCATTTCCACTGGGATACGAGGCAGAGTCGGCGTGGCACCAGTACCCTCAGGTCAACCTCAAGAGGGGTGGGCGTCCCCTGACCCCTGTGCTGCAGACAGAGGCCGGGGCCCAGGGGGGACTGCCAGGGGCCTCGGCAAACAGAGCCAGGGACGGTCCAGCTTTGTGTCTTCCAAGTACTGACGGACTGTACTTACAGAGAGGGCTAGCTAGCCACCCCTCTGGTGCAATCTTCCAGTCTGCTGGACACGGTGAGGTCTCAGCTTCCAGAGAGGCCTTGGGCCGCAGTCTAATGTGATAAAGCCACGGCGGACAGGCTTTCTCGCCAGACCACCTCGGCTACACCCCTCACTGAGCAGTATCACCAGCCCTTTCTCACGGGACCTCCCAGAGCAAGCCTTGGAGGATCCAAGACCACACCCAAGCCCCCTCCTCACCTGCCTGGTATGAAACCTGCAGCTCAGATAGGCTGAGTGGTTCAGCCGAGGTCTAGGAGACTCAACTCTCAATAATACACTTTAAGAGTGCTGAGAGTGCCTACGGTGTACCAAGGTCTGTGCCAAGTGCAGTGCCTCCAAGTTCTCACTTAATTCTCACAACACCTCTATAACGGGGTGCTGCTGGCATCACCACTTTAAAGACAGTCACACAGCAAGCCAGGGATGGAGGCAGCCTGGCTCCGAAGCCCATGCTCTTAAACATGCAGCTGTCTATAACGCCTTTCCAACACCAGTTGGTGCTCCTTCCGCTCCACCAGATCCAAAGTAACAGGAACATGTTCAGGTCAGCAGGAAATGCAAGCACTGAAAGAACCGACTTGGTCGGCTAACTTGGTCCTAGCTTCACCGTGCTGAGTGACGCCAGGCAGGTTACTTCCTCCCTCTGGTCATCAGTTTGCTCATTAGTCAAGGTAACTCAGGTCATCTTGGGCTTTATCTGATCAGGACCACACATAGGTACCTATAGGAATCGTTAGGCAGTCTGGGAGGAAAGCAAAGGATGGTATCAGGAGGAAGAGAGCTGCCCATCAAAGAGGTATTTAAGCACATTCTAGATCTTTAGAGGGGTGGCCAATGCATGCTGCTGGTCCCAGGCTGGCTGGCTCTAAGCAAGTGATTACAAACTGGCATTGGGTGCAGGGTGCCAGTCTTCCAGGGCAGAGCCAGGGCCCCCTTCCAGGCATGACCCTTCTCTCCATCTGTACCTAACAGCCCCCCTTGCCATGTGACAGGTTTGCAGTCAAACTGGTCAAACCCCACCCGTATCCATCTGGCGGAGGTGGCAGCCCTGGGGCTGGTCGCGGGGTCACTGCCTCATGCTGAGGGGTGCTGCTGGCGTTGTGCCGCATGCCCAGCACAGCTGTCCGGCCGGAAGCGACTTGCTGAGATCTGGCAAGCTCTCTGCCCCAGGCTTCCTTGCTTTGGAACTGCTTCAAGAGAGGAACTAATCTCCTTGAAGACTTGTAGACAACCTCAGCCTTCTGGATGGTGATGACGAGGCTGCTGGCCTGGGACCAGCCTGGCCCTCCGCTCACTGGCTGTGTGACCCTGGTCAGCTTCCTGATCCACTGGGGCTAAGATTCCTTCCAGGTGAGGCGGGAGGGGGTGAAGCACATGGTCTCGGAGGCCCGTCTGGCTCCAGAGACCTCAGTCTGATTCTACAAAGAGTGGATGTTCACACAGGCTTCTTGTTCCAGTGCTGTAGCTCCAGCACACGAAGGAAGAGGGGACATACACAAGAGCACCCATCCTACAGTGTGCAGGGTCCCTGACTTTGGCATCCTAACCACCTTCCAGCAAACTCCTCCAAAATTCAACCCCAATATGCAATGAGAACCATCTGCGAGGAGAAGCTCTATACCAACACAAAGTTGTGTTTTCCTGCCTGTGATTAATTTTGTGGGTCAACTTGAATGGGCCACAGGGTTGCCCAGATACTTGGTCAAACGTTATTCTGGATATTTCTGTGATGGTGTTTCTGAATGAGATTAACATTTAAATCCACAGACTGAGTAAAGCAGATTGCTCTCCCTAAAGTGGTGGGTCTTGTCCAATCAGTTGAAAGCCCAAATAGAACAAAAAGGTTGACCCTCCTCCAATAAAGAGAATTCTTCCTGCCTGACAGCATTTGTACTGGGACATCAACTTTTTTTGTGCCTTCAGACTCAAACTGAAACACTGGCTCTGTCTGGGTCTTGAGCCTCTTGGCTTTTGAACTAGAATTACACCATCAGATCTCCTCGTTCTCAGGCCTTCAAACTTGCACTGGAACTACACCATTGGCTCTCCTGGGTCTTTCTGACTCATCTTGGGACTTGCCAGCCTCCATAATCACACGAGCCAGTTTCTTATAATTAATCTCTTTTATTGGTTCTGTTTCTCTGGAGAACCCTAACTTACGCTTCTATGAAGAATCCTTCCTCACATGCTTACCATGCATGGTCTTAGGATGGGCTGCTTGTCTGCTCCCCTTCTCAAACAGTTCCTGAAAAGACTGTGTATCAACACAGAAAGCCAGGTCTATAAGAAAACCTCTTTATCACAATGCAGAGGGGACCTGCCACTTTTCCTGACCCTGAAGAACTAGGGATGCAGCCAAGCCTCAGCTCTCTTAGAGGAACCTGCAATTCCACCCTCAGGAGACCTCATGGCAGCAAAGCCACTGCAAGAGTGGGGATCTCAGTGGGGATCCCTACTTGGCCCAGGAGTGACCACCTGCCAAGAGCCAATCCAAACTTAACAAAAAAGACCAACAGCAAGACTCCCTCATTCCAGATAGAACTTTCTGGCCCACAAAAAGTCTGTGTGATTTGGTTTTTATAACCATCTGGTTATAGACAGATCCTAATGGTCAGAGCCAGCAACCCATTTAATAGGGCAAACAGGAAACCCAGAATCAAAGGGACTTGCCAAAGTCAGAGTGAGAAATCCACACGATTCCTACTCTACCGGTCTTTCCGACTGTACTATTACATCTTGTATTTCTTGGTGTCGCAGCACAAAAAACCCAATGGAGTGTTTTTGTTTTGTCTGAAAGAAGGGTGGGGAAAGGGAAGGTGTGTGTGAGGTACTATACACAAGAATTAGGAACCCGAAAGCTACCACTATTCAGAACTGCTTTCAAGCGGCTCTTTCCTGTCAACAGCTATCACAGATTACACCATCCATACGACCATCTCAAGAATTTTTGGAAGGAAACATCTGGATAATGAATGTTTTTATGCTGGGAAACACAAGAGCAGCCCCTCTTGGGGCCCTAAAAAGGTGTCCTGAAGAGACTCCATACTGTGTGAAAGGTGCCATCAATGCCTGGAACATGAGAGCAGAGGCGCCATGAGATGCTGAGTGGAGATGGCCTTCTCACCACTGGTGGCCTTTTCCAACCAGCTACTCTCTAGGAGCCCCAGAACCCCAAGTCCGAGTTTCTGTTTGGGTTGGGACCCCATGTATCGAACCCCCAGTGTGTTAGAGGTGGTACAGTGGCTCAAAGATGAATCTGACACTGTCACTAATGCTTCCCTTCAAGAAACTAGGATGGTGCTTACCACCCCTGCACGCCCTCAATGTTAGTGGTGAGGGTCCCTCAGCCCAGGGACCCTGAGACTCTACCACGGTTCTAACCACCTACACAATCACCTCCCACCCCCACTCCAGCTTCTGAGGGCCAAGTTCAAGTCCAATCCATCTTGACACATCCCCTGCAAGTCCTAATGTAAGCAGTCTTTTGCAAATTCAGAATTTAGCACAGGAAAAAATATTTTTAAAACATTTGTCTACCTTAGGAAGGGAGCCAAACTCACCGACTGGTGGAGGGAGTATAAACTGGAAATGGCCTTTTCAGGGATCAAATTGGTGAATCTAACAAAAATTAAATACCCTAAGGCCTGAAGTTCCACTTCTGGAAATAAATTCTACAGAAATACCCAGACCCACAAGCAGAAATAAATATACACAGATGTTTGCTGCAGAATGTAAGAACGAAAAACTTGAAACAAGTTAAAAGTCTATGAATAGGGGAATGACTGAATACACTGTGTTACAGTCACATTATAGAACCACTCAAAAGGACTAATGACCCTGAACAAGATCTGTGATGCAGAACGATGTCTAGTAGGATAGCATTTATGTAGGGAAAAAAATGCTGGTAGTATGTAGAGATGTGTATTTTTGTAAGCTAATGGGAAAAGGGCTAAAGGAATATAAAACAAATTGTTAATGACAATTCTTGTTTCTGGAAGAGAGAGTTCATTTTTTAATTTCCTATATGCCTGTATGTTTTCTTACCCAGAGCACATGGTTTTTTAATGGAATAATTAAAAAAATATTTTTAAAGCAAGTTTCACGTGCAGACGTGGCACATGAAACTATTCTCTTTATTATTATTATTGTTCGTGACAGCACTTGTTGAGGGTCTACTTTGAACCAGGCACGGTGCCAACAGCTTTATATTAACTGCAGGACAGATGGGGAAACTGAGGCTGCAACAGGAAGAGTAGGTAAGTGAGGTCGTGGGGCAGAGCTGGGATTGGCCACATCTGCCTTTATCAGAGCCCGTGCACACTGTCCTTCTTGCTCCCTGCTGCTTTCGGGAAGCACCATGGCTGTGGAATTCCCTCATCTTCTACTTAACATTCCTGTGGAACAGGCTTCCGATCAACAGCTTCTGCTTTTGTGACTGTTTTTAAACAATTACCGTTTCATGTCATGTTTACACATTTGAAGTTTAGGAAATAGAGTTTGGAGGAGACCATGTTTTGGTTTTTAACTCTAAGATGTACATATTAATTATAACACAGCCCCCAAACATGCCCCTGGTCATCCGTGGAGGCACTCCATGCTTAAAGACACGTTAAAGAACTGTAGTTACAAGTCTCGGCACCACAAACAACTAAAGCTTTCCCAAAACACAGCTACGAGGACAGGCCTGATCCCTGAAAGCATTTGGGACCCATGGTTTCACTGCAAAGGACCCCACCCTCCCAGGGGCTTGTTATCCTTTCCTATAAGTGACAAGTCAAGGTAATTCCCATCAACCAACACTGATCAGCAAGCTATGAACCAAAATCAGCTTGAGATGTGTGATAGCAAACAGGCTGCCCTTTCTGGGGGGGTGGGTGCTCAGGGAAGCAGATCTAGACCTTCAGGCCCAGTTGCAAAAGAGCTGCCTCCTGAAAGGTGACTCCTTGCCGAGGGCATCAGAAGGGATTACAAGCAGCTTGACAAGTTCTTATCCATAGGAGTGACACAGGATTCCGGCTCCAACACAAGAAAGGTGCTTCGGGAAATGGAGTGAGATCCTGACCCTGGAAACCCATACGGCAAATGGGTGAGGGAGGAGGTCTGGACGTGGCAACCTGCTTCACTAGTTCATTCTTTCACTTGCTCTTCCCTACTGAGCCCCCGTGTTGCTGGTTTATGGGGAAATGCTGATCAGTCAAGCCTGGTCCTTGCCCTAGAGAAGCTCGCAGCCTAAAATACAGTCTTCTCTGGGGCTACGTGATTATGTGTGTCATCTGCTTAAGTACCACCAGGCTAAAAGGATCACACTCTAGTGGAGAGGCAACAGGGAGCCATCGAAGGCTTCTGAGGAGGCCGAGGGGTGAGCAGGGCTCCGGGTCTGCCCCACCTCACCTATCCTGTGCGGGGGGCTGGGCTAGTCAGTTCCCTGGGGGCCTGTTTCCTCAAGTTTTAGACTGCATTCTCACTGCTGCCTTGCCACCGCATGCAGGGTGGCATAAATGAACTAAATGATGACAACATATTATATCAACCGTGGGTCCTATTTCAAGTGTTATCTGTGGGGTGCCCGTGAGCCAGAATCAAATGCTATGGGTGCCAGAGATGGAAATAGGGTCTGGGGAGCACCACAGTATGTGTGTGTGTGCTTGCATGTACAAACATACATGCATACACGTGTATGAACATACACATGCATGTACATACACATACACAGTCAAATGCTCACACGCTAGGCCCTCTAGCAGTCTAGCCCCTCAGAGTCCCTCACGCTACCCTGGTCAGTAGGTTTTCTCTGCAAAGGTGGGATGGGGGTGGAGTGCAGGGGTCAAAAGCATTTCTTATCAGGGGCACACAGGGTGAGTGATCGGTGAAGAGACTTTAATAAAATGACAAGTAGCAGTCCATGTGACAAGAGATACTCAAGGCCTGCTGAAGCCTCTTCCTCTTCCCTGGAACAAAATGAGACTTAGCACTTGCCTTTGGATTAAGTCTTAGGAGGCAGTGAATGAGAACTGGGGGGGGGAGGGCGGGCAGGGAGGGAAAGAAAGCCTATTTGAGCGTGTATTAAATTCGAAGAAAAAAGAAATCACAGGAAGAAAAATGAACCAAGCTAAAAATAAGGCAGCTCCAACATTATTGCTAGACAGAAAATATAACCCCTGCTAGGCAGGGAAGCCAAACTGGTATGAAAGAGAAAATATAAAGTTCCCACCTAAAAATAACTGGAGGACTAACATGGACTCACCATTGAGAAATAACGGAATTTCTGAAATGAGCCTGAGACTGCAGTCTCACTTGGTAGGGAGGGGTTGCCGCAGTCTGGAATTTAAAGTTCTCTTCCAACTATGAAGCTGGCAATAGAGGACAGAGATCAACTCAAGAGCATTCCTATCTGTTGGTTCAAAGACCTGCAGAAAATTCAGACAAGCCAAGACCTGGCGGGCAATGGGCAGAGCTCGGGCTGTGGGTCAGGAGCCTGGCTGAGCTCACAGCCAGCAGACCCTGGGCTCCTTGCAGCTTCCACGTCTGTAAAGTGACTAAACGTTAGGCTGACCATTGATCTCAGTTGTTCATTTATTTACTATATCACCCGTTTTCATACTGTTCCTTCCTTTCTACATTTTACATTTATATATGGTTGTAGCAACCCAGTAGCACAGAAAGTGTCCATGGGATCTGGATTTGACTCTCAGATCCAAGCCACTTCTGAGCTGGGTGCCCTGGAGAGTCTTCCAACCTCTCTGGGCCTCCAACTCCTCAATGGCCAAATGACGCCACTTGATCCAATAAGTAACAAGGGAAGAGTGCTGTGCATGAAAACAGTATTGTCTTCTGTCCCTCCCCGCACTCCAGCATGTTTCAAACCTTGACTGTCTTGGAATAAGTGCAAATATAATTCAAATGATTAGCCTCTCACTTCCCCCAGTAATGTAGTGCTTTAATCCCAGGTACCAAACATGTTGGCAGCTCTAATAGACTGACTGGTGTGCACATTTTGGAACCAGACTCATTAGTCTTAGGTTCAAGACCTGGCTCTGCCATTTACCAGCTCACACCCTTTGGGGGTCAACTTGCCCCAGTAGAGCCTCAGCATTCTCTGCTGTGGAGTGGGGAAAATACTAATATCAACTTCATGAGGCTGTTATAAAATAAAACCAGACAAAGGATATAAAAACAGACTTGTAAACCATAAAACCCTGTGCAGACGTTACAGATTAGAGCAGCATATACATACATGTGCACAGACACACAGCCTTATTTCTAGCTGACATCTGGTATAAATGACTCTCCATTCCATCAGTTTATGTTCACAAGGAGAAGACGTCCCATTTCATTTTTCTTTTGTGATTTCAGTCATGTACTAGGTCTTTCACTGATGCTGAACAAACAGAATCAACTTCTACCTCACTATCAATATTTTCTATATTTATCCCCCAAAGGAAGAACCCTACAATGTGTGACAAGGTTCTGAAAAGACATGATCTGATTCCAGGGTTTAGAAACATGACATTTTTTTTGCATGGTACCTACCACCCAACAATTTGGAAACACTCTGGGGAAAGGAGTGCTTTTATGCTATATAGAAAGCCCCCAGTAACTGGAACCAAAATTTTCTTCCTGAGCAATTCATTAAGTATATCATCTGCTCACGTTTGGCACTTTTCCACTAGCTGGGAACCTACAAAAACTGATGTGGTATGACAGCTGATTTGGTGCTGCCAGACAAGCTTCCTTGCTGGCTTGGAAACGGGGGTGGGGGCAGTGAGAGGGGAAGGAGTCGGGGGGTGGGGGGGTGGCAGCTGTCACGTTACAGCTGCCGCCACGCAGACACACACGCACTTCAGATTTCACTCACGTCTCCCTGGAAGGAGGCACCGGCCACTGGCCAAATGACCGCCAGGGCTCCACACTCCATGCTGGTGAGACAAAGAGGCCATTCCTCGCCAGGGACGTCCGTCCCCCGGAGGCATTTCTCAACCTGTCTTCAGGGCAAGCTCTCCTCTGGTGTTTAAACCTGTTGGCCTCTGGGCCTGGTACGCCCACCACTGACTCCGAGAAGGCTCTGCTGTTCTGAGTCTTCCTGCCAACTCAGTGGGCTGACCACCGTGTCGTTCAGCAGCCGCTGGCCACTGGTTGCCAGTCTGTAAAAATGCTCCCCCGCAGGCACTGGTCACGGTGTGTTCCAAGCCTGAGGGAGAACAGGGCCTCAGGGGTCCTGCTGAGGAGCCTTCTGTCACCCAAGTTCCATGAAAACCTCATTCATCCTCACTCGGAGAAAGCCTCCCTCCTCCTGACCTGCTTCCCTCACTGACGATGCTGAGGACATTAATAGTGGGAGTGACATTGTAGGGGGCAGGGAAGGGGGAACAGAGAGAAAAGAGGTGCTCAAAATTTTCTCATCTGCTCTGTAGAGAAGGTCACTGCTGTAGGACCCTTGACTGCACTCCCTCACATTTGCCAGAAGGGACGGCTCAAGAGCAATTACTCTAAGAGCCAAATCATCTTAGGCAGATGTCTTTCAACATCCAACTGGCTCACGTCCAACAATTCTATACAATAGGTCAAATCATTCTGTTTCCTGGGGGTTTAATTTGCAACTAATTCCTCCTACAGGGTTCATCAGGAAGCTCCTGCTGTTTAAAATGAGATGTGTTGGGGTGCTTTATGGACATTTTTCTATGTGGTGGACAACCTGAAATGGCTGTTTTGAAAAATCCCTGAGCTGGAGTGACTGCAGCCATTCTGTGCACCCGCAGCCAGCCATGGTCTGTAGGTGGGAGCAGACACAGAATGGGCCACCTGTCCGCAGGCTTGATTGTGTGTCTCAATTTTCAGGAGGATCTGAAGCCCACCTCTGTCCTCATGCCCCAGAAGAGCTCCCCAGGTTCTCACCTGCATGACAGCCTTCAAGCTCAGCTGGGGCTCCCAAGGGAAGCCTGCTCAGGAGGGAGAAGCAGCATGTCAGAAGAACAGCCTTGCAGCCTAGCCAACCCTGGATGGAGGGTCCCTAACCCAAGCCCATGGCCTGGGTGTGTGCAGGAGCTGTGATTACATGCATAGGTACCCAGATGGCAGAAGCCTGCTTTAAGGACTTAAATAGTGCAGCAGTTCTTTAAAAATATTTGGTAGGTCAGCTAACACTTAGGCGAGAGTCTAAAATGCTCATTTCTACAACACCAGGCTGGCTCCCCGTCCCCTGAATGCTGGATATATTCAGAATCACAAAGTCAGCAGGTTCACTCTGTGCCAGGCCCTGGGCCAAGGTCACTGCCTGCTCCCCACATCACGCTCCCCACCAGCAATGACCTCTCCTTTCAGCTTCCCAAGCCCTTCCAGACCAGGCTTAGAGCTCACCTCCTTCAAGTGCTACCCCTGACCGCCCTCGGGAGGCATTTTGCCCCTCTGCTGCCCACTCTAGCACTGATGATCTATCATCCTATTCATATGTTAGTTAAGCACTCAAGGCCTCAAGACATTTTTTTCCAGTACTGGCTTTAACTTCCACTTGACTCTGGATCCCCAACTTCTTATCCTAGACTAATTTTCCAACTCGACCTCGGTTTTAGAGTAGAGGCTCAATGGGATCAATCTGTGCACCCCAAATGGCCCAGTGCCCCCTGGTACCAGCAGGGGGGTCTCAGCGAGCTTGATTTGATTCAGGGGAAAGGTAAGCTGATGGGTGGGAAGTGGGTGAGGGGCGGGTTACAGTTCACTAGCTCCCAGCGGTCCCTAGGGTAAAGCCCCAACCCTTCCAGGGGCTCGGAAAACCCTCTGTCAACTGGCCATCAAACACCCCGCAGTCGCACATCTCCTCACGTGCCCTCCACAAGCCTTGAAACTGCAGTCACGCCGGCCACTTGGGGCTGCTCTCTTCACTCTGGGCATGGCACTGGCCGTCTCTCCCCCTCCCCAACACAGCACCCACTTCTGAGCTTCCTCAGGACCCAGCTAAGCACCCGTGAAACCACTAGTGGGTCCCCTCCTCCCAGCCTGCTCGTCTGTCAAGACTTGGGTCAAGTTTCAGCTCTTGGGAAGCCTTCCCTGCCTCCTTTTCCCTTGGAACCCAAGTGATTGTGCCATCTTGGTGTGGACCGCCACCCCACAAAGTGAAGTCCAAGACACTTTGGTGCCTCACCTGGATCCGTGGCTGCCTCCCAGGGTCTCACTTATGTCAGTGTCATGGCACGGGGCTGCAAAATGACCGGTGAATGGACAAAATGCTCCTAAAGTCCTGCCAGCCTGCCCCCACCCCAGCCATCTCTTTGTGGCTGACCTGACACCACCCTCCTCTCGCCTCCCTAAGGCCCACCGCCCCTCGGCCCATGCCTGCCTGGGGTCCTGTGCCCTCCACACAGGAAAGAGAGAGGGACACTGAGGCTCTGCTCCTCTGGCCCAAGGCTGATGGTCAGGGTGTCTAGGGCGGACAGGAGCTTCTCACTGTGTGACAAGGGCAAGTGGAAGAATGGACAACTGGGCTGTGGGGACCTGAGGTCAGGCAGGACCCCACTGAAGGACAGAGGGCCCTGAAATGGGGGTGGGGACAACAGGAGCCATGTTTCCTCCTGGCTCCTGGTACCCACGGAGTATAACAAAGCCGATAGAGCTGGGAGGCAGGCAAGCCGTGTGACGGGCACTTGCTGCATCTTGCTGGGGCAGAGCTTCTTTCCCTTGTAAAGTGACACCCCGCTTACCTCCCTGTTCCTGTTGCTCTGAGATCTCAGAGATACGATTCCAGGGCACCAGTGACCAGCAGCCGGCAGCTCACTGGCAGGGGGGAATCACTAGGGTCAGGGTCAGACCAGACTGTTACCCCGCGGCCTGGACTCCCCGACCACAAACGGCTCCATAAACTGTAAACTTCCCCGAACCACAGACACTCCAGAGACCCGCGACACCTCCCACCAGGGTGAGGCCAACTGTCTCTGCATCGCCTGTTTTCACATTCAGGAGAGCATATGCTCTGACAGCCTCAAAATCATTATTTGTGTGTGAGTGCTCATTTTTCAGGGACAAACAGGAGATCCAACATCCCAACTGATTATTATGTTTGCAGCCATTAAACCAACTTCAAAGGCAAGGCTCAGACGCATGTGGAGGAAAGGCCTGTTTTCATCCCGTTTCAACAAGCTCTCCCCAAGTGCCGGGCACCATGCTAGACTCTGGGGAATGACTCAGGCCCTGTCCAGGCTGCTGGAGGAGAGAGAGGCTCACTCAGAACTCAGAAGCAGGAACAGGAAAAGAGGAATGAGAAGCATTATGTGAGTCCTGTGGGAGCAAGGAGCTTGGGGAAGGCTCCTGGGAGAAGGAGGTTATGGTGAGAACTGACACAGGAGAGCAGGGAGGTGTTGCAGGTGTTGCCTGGAGCCCGGGGTCCCTGAGTGGGGTGCAGAGGGAGGCGTGGCTTGAGGAAGGCCTGGAAAGTCTGCACCTGGGTCTGTGGGGCTCAGTGAAGGTCTATGGGCAGGGAAGTAACACTGTCAGGCCGTGTCTGGGGAAATCATCTGGTGACAGCAAGAAGGAGGGATCTGGGAGGGGTGAGAGGGGAGGGTGGCTCGTGGCCCCTCACTTGGTCCTCGACACTTCCCTCCCCTCCCCTCTCTGAGAGCTCCCCTCTTCAGAGGGGAATGACATGTGCTGCAGGGACACAGGGTACCCAGGGGCTCAAATGCTGCTCCTCTTTACTGGGATGACGCACATGCAAAATGACAGCCCTTTAAAATATATATTAAAAAAAAAAATTTTTTTTAAGTGGGCACGGTGAAATTTTCTCCATTTGGAAGCAGGCTTCTCTGGAAAGACACCTCCCAGGGTCTCTAGTGTGGCTTCGGCTCCCAAACAGCTTTCCAGGGTGTTGAGTGGAAGCTGCCGACACCGAGTGAAACAGGGCGTGCGAAGGTCTGATCCTGACTGGTGACAAGCAAACAAAGGCTGCAGCCCAGCAGGCAGTGACCGGGAGGGTTTCTGTGTGTGTGTGGGGGATCATGTCCGTAGGCCCAGTGGGATCTGTGAGCTTCTAGTGTGTCTTGTTGCTGCTACTGCCACCATCAGAGGAGATCAGCACTTAAGTCACCTCAGGATCAGGTCGAAGCTTTGACTTTAGAGACGGGCAAAATGAGGCCCCGAGGGGCAGCTCCTTGCCCACACTCAAACCAGAAGTCAGCAGTGCTGGGATGAGCTCCAGAGTCCTTCAGCTCACGATTCCTCCCCCAAACCATAACACACCCTCCACCCTGGCCTTGTTCTATCTGGCCACTCAAAGATTTACAAGATTCTCACTGTAAGATCACAGCTGTGAAGCTAACAAGATGAGCTTGCAAGCCTGGGCCCCCGACACTGCCCACTCCCAGAGCAGGGGTTTCTGCTCCTCTCTGCAGCCCCCGGTGCTCAGGATTTGCAGAGAGGGATGTCAAGGAGACACCAGAATGGATGTCCACGCCCCTGCAGTGGAGGTAGAAAGAGAGTGAGGCAAGAAGTCAGGGAGTGCGATGTTGCTGGCAGAACAGACCAGACTCCCAGGAATTGAAGGAGACCCCTGGCTAAAGCAGGGCCTCTCAAACCATGGGACCATCTGTCCCAGAGTCATGGAGCCAGCTATTAAAATGCAGATTTCTGGGCCCCAGTGAGAGCTTATAAGGAGCGGGGCCTAGGAATCTGCATTTGCAACACGGCACACCCACCTCCCCTCGCTTCCCCATGTGACTATGACACAAACTGACGTTGGAAGGCCCTGAGCTCACATCTTCAGGGCAGCTTGCCCCTCACCCTGACCCAGGGTGGTGGGCAGGGTGCTGGACTGACATTCCTCATGTTTTACAGATGGGCTGGGGTGAGGGGCCTCTTGGCTGCCCGGAGAACAGGGCCAGGGGCAGAGAGTTGGGCGAGTGTTCCACGGAGCCTCCATGTCTCTTGCACTGCGTGCTCCTGCCCTGGTGGACCTGCTCTGAGGCCAGGGAGGATTCCGTCTGCAACACGGGGCTAATCTGTCCACCTGGGGGACTCTAGCATGATTTGCCCTCCAAAGTCTCTGGGGGCTGCCCTCATCAGAGCCCTATAATGTGCAAGGTACCCTGGGCCAGAATGGCTTTACCTGCAACACGAGAGCCCCAGAGCATCAGGGGTTGAGGGAGCTCCCAAAATGAACCACAGAAACTGCCCTGTGTATGTGGAAGCCTGGCTTATGGTCAGGTACTGGGCTCCAGTCCTGGTTTCTTGTGTGATTTCAGGAAAGTGCCTTAACCTCTCTGAGCCTTCATCTCCCCAGCTACATAATGGGGATAACACCATGTGCCCTGTCTACCTCCCCAGGGTGGTGTGAGAATCGAGGAGCATGGATGTGTTCAGGACATCAACACAAACACAACGGCTATTGTTACGTGGTTTTCTACTATTCTTCTTTTTTTAAGCATCGGGAAAAAGATGTGTTCTTTTCTTCTAGTGTTAAAGATCAAGGCAATGCAGAGGTAAGCGGGCATTCTTTTTCAGCAGCCGGCAAGAAAGCACTTGTATGGCTTCCACCTGGCTGGCCCCTTTCTCTGGGAAAAGAAGCCAGGGGTCCTTGGTAGACGACTCTGAATGGGCCTTTCATAATTTTGAAATCTCAAGTGCATGTGTGCTGTTTATGTCAGTACTTATAAAGGGAGATGGAACCACCCTTGTCAGGAGAGGAGATAATCGGCCAGCACGTCTCCCTGGCAGAGGCACTGTCGTGTAATTAAAGATGATAATTATAGCTCCGCGTCTAGCGTCAAACCCAGGGCTTTTTCCAGACACGACTGTGCCTCCCCTCACCCTGTGTGCGAAAACACACGGGCTCTCTGTGGATGGGGAGGCCCTGGGCAGCCCTGTCCTTTAGCTTTGGGTGGCTCCTGTAGGCCCAGCCCTTTGGACGGTTTGACCTGGAAGCCTCATCCAGGAGAGCTGGGTCCTCTGCAGTCCCGCCTCACTGCAGGATGAGACCAGGTGTGGCCAGGGGACACGGGGCTGACAGGCAGCCCCTGACCTGAGAGCGGGAAGGAGGGCCGGCTGGCTCCAGAGGGAACCCAGGTTGGTTCCCCTGGAGGCCACGCACTCGCCGGCACGCAGAGCTCTCTCCCCCAGCGTCCGTCAACGAGTCTGAATGCTGACGTGCGCACACAGCAGTTCACCCGCACTTCCCCGCTGAGGCCTCTGTAGATAAGAGGTGAGCTCTAAAGGGCAGAAGTGGCTGTGACTGTCTTTAACTCCCGTAGGATGTAGCTCAGAGCACAGGCTCCAGTCAATGAAAGAAAGGGGCAGGGACAGGGCCTGATGTGATCCAGCAAGTGAACACTGGACCTGGCAACCCGAGACTTGAGCGCACGTGCCGGCCCTGCTGCTGGGTGACTCTGTGCGGGCTGCCTCTGCTCCCTAGTTTGCAGTTTCTCTGTCTCAACAACGAGAATAACGGGGCTGCCTCCAGGGTCATTCTGAAGATGAAATGAGATAATGTCTAAAAAAGCACTTTATAATCAGAAAAAGGAAAAGTTAACGTAAACTTTTATGACAATCACTCCATCCTGGAAGAAAATGAGAGAAAGGGCAACTAATCTGACAATATTAATTAGAAATATTCCATAGACCCACAGATTTCTTGAAACAAAGATGTTTTCCTTGTAGACTCTTGAGTCCCAGAGAAGGAAGAGACACCACTGCCTGCAGACGGGGCCCCAGAGGCAGAGTGAAGGACTGACCTAGATGGGGCTCCAGCATAGGAAGGCAGGGGTGGGGGTCGAGGAGTTTCATTCTCCCCCAGGACTGGACAGAGGCGACACTTCCCATGGGTGCCGGCCACTGCAAAGCCTGAGGGATGCATGAAGGAGGGAAGATGGGTCATTTATGGTAAGGAACTCCCCAGAAACAAGGGGACACCGGCTTCACGAGGCCTTGGATCACTTACCAAACAACGGTGTGGGGACTGGACGGAGCCCTGGACTGGGACCTCACCTCTCCACCACTCAGTGGCAGCCCTACCCAACCCCGAAGGCCTTCTGTTTCTTCACTTGTAAAACGAGGGAGGACCAGATAGTCCCCAAGTCTAGCACGGCTCTAAAATCCTCACTCTATGAAGGATGATTTCCAGGGAGGGGAAAGGTTTTAACACCCGAGTTCAAGTTTTTCAAACAGCACCACGCACAGTTCAGGTCAAAGGGAGCTAAAAACCGACGGCGGATTCCAGATGAAGCACTACTTCCTGCGGACTCCAGGACTGGGCACCAAATCCCTGGCAAGCTGTGAAGCCTGAGGGTTTCATGAAACCAAAGGCGATTCCTTGGTCTCAGCCCAGGAGATTCCGCCCTTCGCCTGCGAATGTTCAGGACTGAGGCAGGGCATGGGGCGGGGGCCCAAAGGGCCACCTGGAGCTTTTCATTAGCACTGGGATCCTTGGGATTTACAGCACATCTTGGTCCAGATGAAAATTAGTTTCAAGTCTAGGGGTCAAACAGGCTGAGTGTATTAATAACAAACAAACCCTACCTCCTAATTTCTGGGTGTAAATTATGAAAATAATGCAAACATTGCCTGATTTTCTCTGAGGCTCAATTCAACAAGGTTCCTTTGCATGAAAGCCTAGGCTGAGCTGGGGGTGGGGTGAGGAGGACTGGGCAGAGGTGGGCGAGCCAACAGCCTAGGTGACTGCCCTGGGTGGGTGCTTTTCACAATTCTGAGGCCTCCTCAGCAAAACACTGGGACCTCCTTGGGGTCTGTCGGGACAGTCCTGCAGCTCCTCCTTCCAGGCCTCCTTGGCGCATGGGGCTGGGCCTCGCCCCTCGCTGCCTCTGCTCCCACCACCCTTCCCAGCCCAGTCACCAGGTGGAGGGGTCTGTTCTAACCCACGCCCCCCCAAGCCAAGCAGACCAGTCTGTGCCCTCTCCTGCAGCCCCCAGGTACTCACTTCTACGCCCACACCTCCTCATCCACTGATGCAGTTCCACGGCACGTGCCACCTCCCACTGGAATGGCCTTCCAGGGGGCAGGCCCAGGTGTGCTCCAAACGCCCAGCCCAGCTGGGGCTCAACAGATGCTGGACAAAGCCCCCTCCTCAGCTTCACCTGGAAGGGCGGGGCTGCCCCTCCTCTATCTTACCTGCTCTGGCACCGAGCTCCCCATACTCCAACCATCCCACCCCCCATACTCCAACCATCCCACCCCCCATACTCCAACCATCCCACTCCCTTTCCCCCAAGAGCAGCAGGGCCCAGCATTAACTCTTTCCCTCGCAGACTCCAAGGAAGCAGCTCTGAGCTAGCGAATGGGAATAAGGCCCTAGAAGAGGCCAAGGAAGGCGGGGGTGGAGTGGGAGGAGGGGCGCTGTCGCCCACTGGCTGTTTGCAGTTCTGCTGAGCTGTGAAGTTGCCGCTGGAGCGACACCCGCCCCCCTTCAGGTTTCTGCTTTTTGCCACTGAGGAGGGTGGGAGCTGGCCCCTATCGATCCATCCAGTCTGACCCTACAGCTGCTGTCCCTGTCTCCACCATCCTCAGCCCAGGGTCCTTCCCCTACCCCACTGACCACCTGACCTGCCCCTGCCTGGCCTTGGGAACACAGTTCCCAGGATGCCAGAAATCCCCTTCATGGCCCCTGGCGGTTGCTCCAGCTTCCTCACCAGTACAATGGAAACAACTCCAGGTACTGCCTCCCTGGGCCTTAGGGAGGCTGAGGAGGGAGTTCTGCAGGGCAGGGTTCCTGATTGGATGCTGACCAGTCAGTTCTGACTTCGAAAGAGGCTGGTTGGTGGGGATGGAAGGGCTTTGAGGGAAGGAGACCCTGAGCTGGCAGGCCGAGCTGGGGTTAGAAGGGAAGGAAGAGTGTGAGCGAAGGCACCGAGTTGGAACCCAGGGAAGAAGAGATGGACAGGAGCCCACTCTCCCCCACCTGGCACTGTGCCGGGCCTGCTGGCTGGGAAGACCAGCTGGGTCAGGCCAGAGGTGTCCCAGCTTCGGCAGGCGGGATGCTGGTGCTGAGGAAAGGCATGAGGAAGGCTGGTCATGTGAGGGAGACGAGGGCTCAAACACTTGGGCACCCAGCTGGCGGGGGGGAGGGGCAGCTGGTGACACCAAGGGCCAAGGGAGGGTGACAGGGACAGCGCAGACTTGAAAGGACGCCCAATCTGGAGCGCTCTGCGGTTGGGGCTCAGGGACACGAGTGTACATGCCAGTGCCTGCATGGAGACCTGAGGCCTGGTGATGGGAGTGAACCTACAGAGGCACAGGCAGTAAGCTGAGCCCAGCATCAGCGAGAGGGACAGGGGGACCCACTGGCCAAGATGGAGGGGTGAGCCGACTGGGGACTCGTGACCCAGCTCGAGACCTGAAAGCTCTAATCTTGGGGGAAGAGTTTACCAATCATTTCACAACACTCCACCAAAACCAGCACATTCTGACCTGGGGACATTCTTTACCGGAAAGTTCTGGGCCAGTATCTCAAGCACCGGGTGCCGACAGCCTGAGGGCAAGAGTTCCAAGCCCTGTGGTCCCTGTCCTCCAGGGGGCCCCCAACCCAGCAGATAAATTACAAAGCAATGTGGTAAGCGCTGTACCAGTGAGATTGCACAAGGAGCTACTGTGGAACCAGACCAGGGAGGACCCACAGTAAGGCTCGGGCCCCAGAAGGTGACCCCTTCTCCATTGCATCACTTTTTTGGTTGCCAGGTACAATTAGAAGCCTGCATTCTAGAAGGGAGAGAAAAAAGGCATTTTGTTTATTTATGATGCTCACACTGCCAGTTTTGGAAAAGGACCAAAAAGGAGGCAGAGTACCACATTAAAACACACAGACTAAGCCAGGTGAAAGAGTTGAAAGGCAGGACTACCCAGGAGGAGGAAGAGGAGGAGGACTGGACCTCAGGCACCTGTCACCCCTTAGACAGAAAGGCTGCATCAAAAAAACGCAAACCCGCTGTTACTCAGCATCCTTCTCTCGCGCGGCCAGGCACTGACCCTGCAGGGAGAGGGGGCCTGGAATTCGGCACGGTTCCAGTTAGCCTCCATGACTCAGCTTTCTCATCTGCAAAATGGAAATAATGACACTGCTTCCTTCCAGAGCCTTAGGGAGATTCCCGGCATAAACTACAAAAGGGCCCTTTAAATACAGCCCTCTTGTCATCGCTACAAACTTCCAGAAAGCCAAGCTGAGTCCTAGTTAGAGGGGGGTACTAATTAATTAGTCAAATAATAGGGTGTGGGGCAAATCACTAAATCTCCCTCTTCAGGCTTCTGGAGGGGCAGAAACTATGGCGGGCGGTCTGCTTGGGCAGCCCCTGCAAACCAGCTCCTCTTCCCCGGGGCCCTCCTCTGAACACATGAATGCAACGGTGCCACATCTGAACCCACTCAATCCCCCCACAAGAACCTTCCTCCCCTTCTTGGATAGGACAGTCCCCATCGGGTAACTGACACTCATCCTCCCACTCACCAGGGTCCCAGCTCCTCCCTCCCTCTCACCAACTGCACCCCAAGGCTGGCAAGCTCTTCCGCCCTACCCACCTGCTCCCACCTGCAGCACCCCTCAGCCACGGCCCTGGCTCCGGCCTCAGTCCCCTGGCCCGGATGACTGTCGTAGCCACAGAACCACAGAACCAGTCTCGCTGCCTCTTGCTTCTCTCTGCTCCAGTCCATCCTACGCACCCAGGCGGCACAACGTCCTAAACAACTTCCTAACCTGCTCAGGATGGGTGGTGTCCCCCGCAGCCTCCACGCTCTGCCCACACAGGAGGCGCACTGGTGGGTGGGCAGAGGATGCCAGAAACTTTGCTGCCAGTTGACCTGAGTCTGCTTTTGGACAGGCATTTCCATCAGTTTCTGTGCCTTCAGATCTTTTAATGTCTCTCTGGAATTCTAAAGGGCAAGAGGCAGGGATGGGGAGGTGAGCTCCTCTATTTCGCATTCCCGTTCCTTCATTTCTACCTTTGGGAGGATGCCCGTTTCTCTCACAGCTGCCAGGAGAGAGAGAGGAGTTAGGGGCTGTGTTCCCGGGGTCTGCACCCTCACCCCTGTGAGGCTGGTGCCAGCGCACAGGATGGTGTTTGCTGCTCTGGGAAAACCCATGACAACCTCCAGAGTCTGTGCTCCTGCACTGAGGCCAAGAAGAGAGAGGAACATGGCAGGGAGCCACTGGGCCAAAGCTGTGCCCCTCAAACCCCGAAGACACCACTGAGACCATCCTACCTCCTGAAGGTGGTCAGGGCTCTGGGGACAAGCCTCCAATCTGCCCTTGACTTTGAGAAAGTCCTTGAGCTGAAGTGACCAGAGGCTGCAGAGTGTCTGGGATACAGACCTCTCAGTACCAGAGTTCCCAGAAATGAGTTTACGGGAATCACAGTTACGTAACACTCCCCTTTGATCCTGTACCCACGGTGAAAGCTTCACAAGAACAGGGACTCTGCTTTGTTCACTGCTCAACCCCTAGAGCACAGAACGGTGCCAACACACAGTGGACTCTTGCAAACACCCATCCAATGAACACATGCTTCGCACTTTGCTCCCTGACTAAGGCCCTGTGACTTCAGACAACTGTGTCTTGGCAAATGGAAAAAGTTGCTTATAGCAAGTAGTTGTTTACTGTTTGCTTCCTTTTCGTTCATTTATTCTCCACATAGACTTGTATTCCTGGGCTCATTCATTCAACTGGTAAATATGTACTGGGCCCAGAGGAGACATAAGGATGGGTAAGACCCAGTCCTCTCCTTCAACAAGCTCTCAGCCAGGGAGGGAACAGAGAGAGGAGGCACAACCAGAGACCTCAGGTAGCCCACCAGCATGGAGACAGAACTGATCTCCAAGACGGAGCAAGGCACCAAGGGTCTTCTGCCCGACTTCCACCCAACTCCCACCCAGAGAACAAGCCAGCTCCTTCTCTACCTTTCCACCCATTTAGCAACTGGTTAAACTCAGACTTTCCAGATCTGGCATTTTTCAGAGGAGGATGGGATGTCTCTGGGCTCCCGAGGGGGCCCCAGCACATCTGTCTACCAGCCCTGGGTCCCTGGAATTAATTAATAGCCTCATGCATTCAACAACTATTTACTGAGCCCCTACTTTGTGCCACATACTACTTTAGCTACTGAGGCTACAGCAGGAACAAAGCAGACATTTCTGCTCCTGTGAAACCCACATCTTAGTGGCAGACAGACTATAAACAGATAAAGTGTGAGTAAAATATATAGTATGCTAAATAGTGAGCAGAGTTAAGGAACAAAACCAAGCAGAGAAGGGGGGTGAGAAGTGTTGGGGATGGGTTGAAATGTAAGTTAAGTGGCCACGGAAGGCCTTGATGGGAAGGCAACTTTGGGTCAAGACGTCAAGTGTGGCTCTGCTCAATACCCCCTCTCTGCACAGCCCACACTGGTCTTCAGGACCCCTAGCACCCCTTCCTCTGTTCTCTTTCTAGTATCACTCTGCTTGGGCTGTTTTCTACTACAGACATCCGTGTTTGTCTGGGTCCTTGTCAACCTTCCCTATGCGCCAGGGGGCACCTGGAGGGCAGGGACTGAGGTCTGGCACACAGCAGGAATGCTGTCAATGACTGTCAGCTTTCCGTGGCCTGTCCCAGTCCTGTCGCAACTTTCCTGAAAAGCTGAACAAGCTCAGTGTCAAGGGTCAAAAGGGCAAGGGGCATGTGGGGTGAGAGAATAGGAATCAACTGCCAGTGTGGGCTCACTGGTCACCATGGGAACCTGGGCTTCCTGCTGTCTTCCTCTGCAGCTCCTCTTCCCCACTGGGCCTCCCTGGGCCTGGAGCTCAGCAGGTAAAGCACCACTGGGCGTGTGTGTGAGCTGTGCTGTTTCTCAAGAACAGGAAAGTCATCGGGTGACTAATACAAAATCTATTTACACTTGATTATCTCCTTCCTGTCCAGTAGGTAAGTCATTCTGGTAAATGATAGACCAGCCAGGGACCTATGCACAGTCCGTGACCGAGCCTTCTATCTGTCAGGCAGGAGTGGGCAAGGGCAGGTTTCCAAACATTTCAAAACCAGACCAGGAGCCCTATGTTAGAAGTCAGGGGACCCGCTCTGTGGCTTGCTGCTGTGTGACTCTGGCCAGCTTGTACCCCTCTCTGGGCCTCAAGTGGAAAGAGGATGCAAGACAGAAAGACTGCTCTTCAAGAACAGCTCCAGCCTGACATCCCCCCGCCGGCGGAGAGCTGTTACCCCCAGGACAGGCTGAAGTCTGAGGCGACTTGGAGAGCAGGCAGGCCAGGGAGGAGCACAGGGCCTGCAGAGGGTGAGGGGAATGAAGGGTGTGGAGACTGTTCGGGTAGCAGGGCGGCAGAGCAGGCCAGGTGAGGAAGAGAGGCGAGTGCACGGACATTCTGGGAGTAGAGTCCCCGGGCACTGTGGAGCTGGAAGGGCCTGGGCTCAGGGCCCAGACAGAAGGGCCCTCTACTTTCCCACCACCAAAAGGACAGGAAAACAGTGCTGCCTCAAACTATTATATATAGAATGGATAAACAACAAGGTCCTACTGTATAGTGCAGGGAATTATATTTAATATCCTGTGATAAATCATAATGGAAAAGAATATTTAAAAAAGAATGTATATATATATGTACAACTGAATCACTTTACTGTACAGCGGAAATTAACACATTATAAATCAACTATACTTCAATTAAAAAAAACAACAACAATGCTGCCTTGAGCCAGGAGGGCAGAGATGACAGTGAACATGCGAGGAAGGCAGAAATCTCAGGTAGGGTGGCTGGAGGTGACCTCTCTGATGGCCAGTCAAGACTCAAGAGGGCCCCTTCTCTGAGAAGCATTTGCGGGTCTTTGGGGCTTTCATTCTGGGATTCAAGAATAGCAGCTCCAGGAAAGGCCTCTGGACGCTGGCTGTTCAGAGGGTGCAGACCTGCAGCTCCCAGCCCTGTCTGTCCTGAGAGCAGAGGGCAGCATGCACGCTCCTGGGATGGTGCCAGGGCCAGCTCTTCCTCACAACCTGGCAAGACCTGGGCTGGTGCCAAGTGGAAGTGAGTGTGGGTGGGGTGCGGGAAGGTGCGGTCCTGACCAGGGCAGCTGGAGAAGCCCAATGTGACCACAGAAGCGGGGAACCTAAGTGCTTATAAAGATCCTCATGGAGCCCAGGAAAGAAGGCAGAATCTGATTTTTCAGATGAGGGAACTGAGGCCCAGAGAGGGGAAGCAACCTGCCTCAGGTCACACAGCAGACCAGGGCAGAGCCAGGGCTAGAATCCACATTTCCTGCCTCCTTCCTCCTGAAACAGGCCACCACTGGAATACAGAGACTTGAACGTGGTACGCAACCACCATTCTCTTGGAAGGAAAGCATGTTGCTACTAGAATAGGCCATGCCAGAGGAAGAGAAGATACAAAAGGACGCCTCCACCCCCCAACCCCACCCCCCCGCCTTAAAAATAGGTGACTGGCTTTACCAGGTGCGTGCCTATAAGCACATGGAGCTTAAAAGGGCAGAAGGCAAGTCTTAAGCAAGGAAAACGGCCACGCCAGGGCAGTGGGGCTGTGTGTGAAATGGCTTTCTTTTAATTTCCTCTTATTGTGCTATAAAGTTGATTTAATAATAAAAACATGCTAAGGACTTTTTAATGCGTAATTGCTTACATATTAAAAATTATATGAAAATGCTTTCAATTAATACTTATATGATTCATCCTGTGAGATGACACTTTGAACAATTTTATATAGGACAGGGAGGGGGTGGGGGGGTGAGAGTCACACCTAAAAATGAGGCCTAAGTAACTGTAAAATTCCCAGTTATTTCTGCAGACCCTCTGGGAGTCCAGGACGGATGTGAGAGTGCTTCAGCTGAAGGCAAGGGCTCCAGATGGCGCTGCTTTTCCTGGTTTTACTGCTTACTTAACCTTTCTGAGACTCAGTATTCTCATCTGTAAAATGGGGATGATAGTAGTACCTATACCTCACAGGCTCATTGGGAGGATTAAACGAGCTAATCGTGGAAAGTGTTTGGAGCAGTGCCTGGCAGAGAGGAAAGCCCTCTGAAAAAACAAACTACCACCGTCCTTGTCACCACCACCACCTTGGGTACCTCTGAGAATTCCTGGGGCTGAAGGCCTGGGGAAGAAGGATCCCAGGTGAGAAATATTCTGCACCTTTAGGCTAACTAGGGTCTCATGATACAATCCGACTTTACAAGCTCTTGCTCCATGTGCTTTTCCTATCAGGATCCTATCAAAAGCCTCACCTCCTGCCACTCCTCTCCAGCAGAGAATTCCCACATCTCCATGCCTTTGCTCAAGCTCTTCCTTCTTCCTGGTTGCCAGGTCCAGCTCTCATCCCCACCACTCCCACCTCCCACCCCACTTGGATGGCCCAAACTAGAAGCTATGGTCTCTCCTCTGAACTCCTGGAGATTCACCTGCTCACCTCTGTGCACCAACCAGCCACCCAGGTCCATGCCTGTCTCCCTGCTTCATGGATATTATTGCTAAAGGCAGGGGCGCTATTTGCCCAGGTTACACGGTCCAGATTCCAACATAGCAGGGCTTAGCAAGGACTCCAGGGTACCAAGGGTACTGCAGAGGGGCTGGGGACCACCTGCCCCGGTGTTCTACCACCCACCTCCAAGTGGGCAGGGGCCCCTACAGGGACTGGCCAGAGAATTCAACAGCACAGAAAACCACGTGAAGGACCAAACAGGCCCTCTGCCCCCCAGTATCAATAATCTCAAGCACATGTACAAAGTTTGTTCCTCCACCCAAGACTCACATCAGTGTTGTGTGCCCTATCTTACAAAGCAGCCCCCAACAAGCTAAGCATCCTGACACACACAGTCACCCAAGTCAGCCTGACTCAGAGCCCAGCACCCTGGACTTCTCTGGCAGTCCAGTGGTTAAGACTCCGAGCTTCCAATGCAGGGGGTACAGGTTTGATCCCTGGTCGGGGAACTGAGATCCTATACGCCGTGTGGCGCAGCCAAAAAAAAAAAAGACCCCAGCACCCTTCCCACCACATCAGCAGGTCTCTGTGCATCAGGGGCCCTCAAGCCCCAGGATCAAGTCTCAGGGAAAAAGGAAAGAATGGGCTGCTAAGCAGGGATTTGGAGAGAGGTGGCCTACCTGTCGGCTCAATGGGAGGTTTGGCCTGGGGACACCAAATACATAGACAAGGGAGCAGAAAGGAAACCAATAAGTGGTGTGATCCTTCCTCTTCAATCCACACATGGAAAAGGCCAAAACCAGAATCTGACCTCAAGAGATGGGCCAAGAAAGACGAAAAGCGGAACCAGGACTGCACAGTTGGCATGAGTCAGGCTGGCACTGAGAAAGGAAGCTGCCAGCCCTAACCAGATCCTCTCCTATTCATGGTTGGTCTCAGGTGCTCCCTTCATGGGGCTGGTCCTGGGTGTCTAATGATGGGGGAGGACACAGTGAATCATGACATCTCGGAGCTCAGGATTGACACAGACCTCAGGGGTAGCTTGAACCAAACACACATCTGAGACTTAACAACCTTCATATCATCTCCCAGTGCTGGTTGTCTTGCCTCTGCTTGGTTGCCTCTAGGGATGGGCAACTCACTGTCTCACAAGACAGCTTCACATTTAATCAGTGTGTTAAAAAAAAAAATCTCAAAAGGATCATGACTTTTTTGAGTCTCAGTTTTCCTACCTATAAAAAGGAAAGCTTGGACTGGGTCACTAGCTTTCCAACTGGGTCCCATAGAGCCCTAGGGTGTTAAGGAAATATCTCCAGAGCTGCTGCTGAGGTGAGAGGTGATGGGGCCAGAAAATGAGGCCCAGGCATACATGGGTTCTGAGGTTCCATGGAGAGCTGAGCCTCCCTTTTGGAGCCAGAACCTAATTCCTGTGGTTGACACAAAGGGGAGTCTGTGGGAGAGGGTAAGTTAAGGCAGACAGAGAGAAGGCGGTAAGAGGAGCCCCTAGAAAAACAGGCATGCTTTTCCATGCCCTCCATCCTAGCTACAGCCAATGGGCTAGGCCGAGTTCTCTGCTCACAAAATCACACCTCCCACAAGCTCCCCACCACCTGCTGCATGGTGCCAAGGAAACAGAGGACAAAACCTTACCACTTAATCACAGGCCACGTTGGCCATGCTGGGGAGTCTGAAGATCAAGCTCCAGGGAGTGCACCAGGGCTGGACGGGCCCTGGAGAGAAGTCCTGTGTAGCAGTTAAACAGGGCCTTGGCAGACAGCCCCCCAACTGACTACCCGGCTGTGTTGCCTTGGACTAGTTACTTAGTCTCTCTGTGCCTCAGTTTATTGGTAAAATGGGCACCTACACTTCAAAGAGTGACGCTGAAGATCCAATGAGAATTCACACCAAGTGCTGTAAACAAGTACGAGAGAACTTAGCAGCGGCCTCCACTGCTGTTGCTGTTATTATTGACCCATCATTCCTTAAACAGAGAAAAACAGGCACAGAATGTGCTGCGCAGGGTCAAACAGCCAGTTCACAGCCAAAAGCAGCTAGAAGTACTATTGACTGCCCACTCCAAGGCTACTGCTTCTCAGGGGGAAACTGAGGCCCAGGGGTCACTTAGTCGACAAGTGGCCATCCCAGATCTGCTTGACTCCAGTCTGGTCTCCTTTCAAACCAGTACAGAGATGCATGCCATCTCAGGCAGAGAAGCCATGCTCTTCCCAGCAGCATTATTCTTTTTCTTTGTTTTTTTTTTTTTTTTTTTTTTTTTTTTGGCCACAAGGCTTGTGGGATCTTAGTTCCCCAACCAGGGATTGAACCTGGCCTTCGGCAGTGACAGCATGGAGTCCTAACCACTGGAATTCCCCTGGCAGCATTAGTCTTACGTATCAAAGATGCCTGCCTCGTTACTAGAAGCTACGTGTACTCATACACATAAATGTTACAGCATCAAAAAAAAAGGTCTCCCTAAAAGGCTGAATATAACTTGTTCTGTGCCACACCCCCTGTTCCACTGCCATCCCCAGCACCAACCTCTGTCACCTCCCCCTCCCCTGGGAGCTTCGTGGCAGCTCAGTGAGCTACTTCCTGGAACATTTATATGGTGCTGGCTAACCCAGCCCCCATCCCTGCCATCAGTCACTGCGGTGATGGTGATGTTACACACAAAGAATTCCAAGTCAAAGAGAGCTGCTGCAAGGTCATTACACCCAGAAAACGTCCTGTTTAATCACGTATTTCCTTAAAAACAAAAATACGGGTAAATTTGGGCATAATCTCCAAGGTAGGAAAAAAAGCACAGAGCAGAAAAGAGAAGGATGCTTCTTCGGAGAGAGAATGCCTGAGATCCTAACAGATTTCCAGTAAACTCACACTGCCCTGCCTTGGACCTGGCCCCCGTGGGTGTGCCTCATTAAAAAGTCAAAGTCTCACAGGAGAATTCCACCCAGTTAATCAGCTCCTTACTGCTGGGGTCCATGGCAGCACCCAGGAGGGGCCCAGCTCCATTCCAAAGACGCTGAGCAGTGGCGGACCCTCCCCAAAGTCTGGGCTCCCAGCAGATGTTCCCACCCATCCCCTTCAGTCCCCTGCCCCCATGTTCCAAAGATGCAGGTCTGGGCCTCTCCCTTCTGCTGGTGTGACCCCAGGGAAGTGACTTGTCCTCAGTCTCCCTCACCTGTGAAATGAGACAACACCTCCTTTGCAGGGACACAGTGAGGCTTAATGAGTGTGTATGTCAAGGCGCCCAGTATGGAGCCTGGGACCTGGCAGAGGCTTCCAGCCTCAACAGCTCCTGCCATTTCCTCATGCCCGGATACCTGGGCATCAAACTCAACATTACACCTCCTTCAGCACTCAACCCCAAAGCCTGCCCTGCTGAGCACAGGCCATGCAGGCCAGTCCGCCTCCAACTTACTATGTGTCCTCGGGCAAGTCCCTCTCCCTCCTAGCCTCAGTTTCCCCATCTGTAAAATAAGGCTGTTGGGTTTGGATGACCTCAAAGATCCTTTGCTGCCCTGACGCCTGAATGTGCCAGTGTCCCAAAGTTACTCCTGGACCCACCACTCCTTTAACCCAGGCCAAGGCCCGCTGAGTGCAAGACTAGTGGAAGCTACAGGGAGGTGCAGGGCCATGGCTGCCACCACTGGCCCTGAGGGCTGAGCTGGGCTCGGGGCTGCTTCTCTGAGCCTGATGGGGGTGCTGGCACGTGGGTGGAGGTGATGGGGCGTGATGGCGGGAGTGGGTGTCCCTACACGCCTGAGGTGAAGACTCTACCAGCAGACCTGCTTTCCTGAGTTTTGCCGCTTTGCCAGGAGAGACTAGAAAGATGGGAACGGCCACAAGAGGTGGCCCTCCAGCAGGCTGGCCGAAGTCCCTCTGGTCAATTGCTTCCCGCCTCAGCCCTTCACAAAGTGGCCAGGTGTTCTGGAGGCCACACTGGTAGCCAGAGAATTGCTTTCCATGAGCAGGAAGAGCATGAGGCAGAGTCCTGGAAGCAGGGCCTGGACTCACACCCAGATTCTTCAGCAATTATACTACAGGGTCTCCGCAGCCCGAGAGCTAACGTTCAACGCGGGCCCAGAATGTGCTAAGTGCTCAGTAACTGTTTCTTCCCTTCCTCCTCCTTCTTCTTCTTCTTTTTTTTTAATA
Organism: Balaenoptera physalus; assembly: GCF_965194825.1. NCBI lineage: Eukaryota > Metazoa > Chordata > Mammalia > Artiodactyla > Balaenopteridae > Balaenoptera > Balaenoptera physalus. Next base: position 34,922,561 of record NC_138886.1, on the reverse strand, counting down.
TTTTATTTTATTTTTATTTTATTTTTTGGCCGCCCCACATGCTGGATCTTAGTTCCCCGACCGGGGATCGAACCCATGTCCCCTGCAGTGGAAGCACAGAGTCTTAACCACTGGACCGCCAGGCAAGTCCCTCCCTTCTTCCTTCTAATTCAGAAGGAATCAAGAGAAAGTGCTCAAAGACATGAACACAAATAAACAATAAAAGAGTCACAGAAGGAGGCACCTGAATCCCAAATCCCGAGACACACAGGGCACCAATTCACTAGGCCTCAAAATTCAGAGGGGGCTACCTGCCCGCGCTCTGCAGCACGTGGTGTCTCTGCTCATATCACTGTCCTGTGCAGGGTCAGAGGGGGCCAACCCACGCAGCTGCTCTTCTGTGCCTGGACCATCCTCCTGAGCCAGGAGGATGTTCATGGGGGGTTTCTCCTCTGCCCGTGATCTCCCTACCATTCGCCCATGCCTGGGGTCTGTTGAGATGGCTGATATCTGATAACTGCTCATTCTTTAAAGATGCTCCAAGTATTATCCTGGCAAAAAGAGACCCCCAGGATACCACATACCTGGCCACATTCTCCTGGGCCCTACACCATTGCTCTGACAGGTTTTATCATCAAGGGCCAATAGGAAAACAGCCAAAGGAGGAAAGTTTCTATGTTTCCTGTAAACCTGCCACATAGACCATGGCTCTTTAAGCTGCTTCCAGCCCTAAAACAAAGATTTTCTTGTATGGGGCCAGGGATAATTCTGTCCCTAATGATCTAGTCTGCCCCCTTCTACTAGGTAATAAAAGCAAGGTGACCCAGCCTGTTTCTTTTATTGCCCTGGCTGCTAGGAAGTTCCAAGCTAAGTCTTCCATCTCAAGTGCCGTATCTTTCTTTAATCCAAAATTTCTAAGAGAACTTTCCCTCCCTCCTCCCCATTTACTTCTTAGTCCCTATCTTGGTTAACTGTACTTGGTACCCTGGTATCTGGACTGTCACTGTGCCCTGCCATTTTCTTCCTGAGGTCGGTGAAACACGAACAGATAAACTGTGGTAAAGATTCAACACGGCACTGCCCCCCAACCACCACCTTGAAAGTACACACCTTCACCTCCAGAGGCTGGCGGGTGACCACAGGGCCCGTCTGCCTCCCTGCTGAGTTGCAAGTCTCTGTGCCAAGGGCTCTGCTTACCTGTCATGATCCTCTGCGCCTCGTAGGGCTCCATGTAGCCAGCACTCTCCCCCTTTCCTGCTTTGCTTTTGAGATCATTCTGGGCATCAAAGGGATCCGAGTAGTCATCAGCGATGGTCACCTGCAGGGAAGATGGCAAGCGTGTGAGTCCACCTGTGGCTGTCTACTTCACTTCTGTTCACAGCCAGGCTTTGCTCCAACAAATATAAGCTGAGCCTGTGCCAGATGAGCAAGGAGTAGGAGGTAGAGGCAGGAATCTGAGCTGGTGCCCACCCTCAGGGAACTCTGATTCTTGCAGGGGTGACGAGGGACCCACGCTGCAGTGCTCCATCGTAAGGGAGGGGCCTGAGCCTGCATAGGTGGGGTGGCTGCTCCGGGCACAGTGAAGTGAGAACAGAAGGGCATCTCGGGACAGAAGCACAGAGGCAAGAACTTGGAAGGTGTCTTTGGGGAATGTGACTTGCTCGATTTAATGGAATGGAAATGGAGGAAAGTTGGAAATGAGCTCGCAGACAGCCTAGAAATGCTGACATGCTCCTGGTGCTGGCTGAGGCATAGAAGAGCTTGCTTAGAGATAATTATGTCCAGCGTTCCATTTTCCCCAAAATCTGGAACACAACCATCCCTTGGGTAACCAGGCAACAACTTGGTGAGATCAACGCTCTGCAAAGATGACTGAGGCCCCAGACAGGCCCAGTGAAAACACCAAAGCAGCTCAGGGATGAATGGATAGACTGCCAAGGCCAGCAAGGGCCTTGGGAGCAACACATCAGAAGACACTTCCATAACAGATGGGGAAACTGAGGTCCAGAGCGGGCACCTTGGCTGGACCCTCTGCCTCCCAGAGCCCTTCCTGGACTCCTCACTTGTCTGTATTCCTGAAAACAGCAAAGTTCCACAACAAACAGAGCAGTCACCTGGGGCTAGGCAGTGGGGACAGCAGGGGAGTCCCCTGAGAGTGTGAGAATCTGAGTTTTGAACACTTCAAAGTTTCACATTTTCCCTGGAGAAGGGTAAAAATTCTCAGTTGGAGGCTAAGAGTAAACACAGCAACATTTCCTCCCATTTCTGACTACCTAACCTTCAGGAGGGGCACCCTCACCAGAGGGGAAAGGACAGGAACCCGCCAAACCCGTTCCCTTTCAATGCACCCTTGCTGCACCACAAACTCACTGTGACTTCTGCCCCTTTGGTCACACATCTGGCAAAGGGCAAGTCCTCAGCCTCCCAGCCAGGGCCACCCAGCTGCCTCTCTCGGGAGGGGGTAGGTTAGCTTTTCTCTCAACCCTTGGGGTTTCATGAATTGTTATTTAAATTGTGGGTTTAATTAGAAACCACAGGAGCCTACACTCTCTCCCAGCTCCTGGAATGTAAAGCATTTGAGCAGCCTGTAAACCCAGGGGAAGGGAAAATCCCCCTTTGTCTGCCGGGTAATGGCAGCTTGTGGCAGCAACCCTGGCAGCATGAGCGAGTGACCTCCAGCTGCCGGGAATGTGATGCCCGCAGCCCTGTCACTGGCGTGTGGCCGGGAGGGCCGACGGGAGGCATAGCACATAGCAGTCGCTGCTCCCCTAACAAGAGCAGGCTTATCGGTGGAAGACCCAAGGCTGGAGCGCCTGCAGTCTGAGCATGTGCAGCCCCGCTGCCACCGCTCCACTGTGGCCATGGGTCCGGCTCCAGTGCCAGCAGGGGAGCTTCCAGATGCTGACACTGTAATCGTGGGCTTTCTGGAGACTCACTGAGCTCAAATGACACCAGGCAGGGAGAGATGGGGGAGAGGGAGCGCTAGGGCCCGCCATGTCTTTCATAGGACGTTTCTACTCTACCACTTGCAGAACACATTAGGGAGAAAATTAGACAAGTGAACCACTGTCATACAGAACAGCTCAGATGCCAATCCGGTGCATGTAGGGTTTTGGGTCTCAGAGTTCAAGGGGCCTGAAGTCCAAAGGAGAAAATGATGAACCTGCTGTAGATGACATCTAATCTCATTTCTCTCATCCCGGCCTTCCTTCCTGTCTCTTTTCAGTAATGAACACCCTCCGTCTATTCTGCAATGAAGAAGGGAGCAAATATTTCCCCAAGAAATCAAAATCACTTGAGGGGATTAGCTGGGGAGGGTGCTGGGCTTCGGTCTCTCCGTAATCTAGAAATCAACATTCCAGCTCCTCCCGGAAGTGCTCTATGATTTGCAAACACAGAGGCTAGCAGGATGTAAACTAAATCTTTGTTCGCCCTGGGATGGGAGCTCTAGGAGGCCTTCGGTTCAGCAGGCGCTATCTGTATTTTCTAATTAAAATGAGATCTGAGCGTGGGCTGTCACGGGGGCCCTCCGGCTGCCTGCCCTGCTTACTTCCGTTTCAATAAGAATTTACAAATCCTAAATCCAGGAAAAGCTCTTGGTCTCCGCTGACATATGGTTCCAGTTATACCTGCTGACAGTTGAAAATCCTTCCGTTTAAAAAAAAAAAGTTTAGAATTCTGTTAGTTTAAGAAGCAAATCGGAAGGTTCCTAAAATGTATATTTAATCAATTTCCTTTCAAACTTCAAAGTGAGGTTGGTAGAGGGGAGGGAATTTGAGGTTTGAGCAACGTGAAACTCAGCAAACACTCACTGAGCTGTCTGACCTTTCACAAAATCATGTCCCGGTTTTTGGAGTAAAAATTTAACCAGGTGTTAGGAGAGTTGAGTGGGGAGTTTAACCAGAGTGCCGTGCGACGTGCCACAGGCCTCAGGTGCAAGCACTGGGTAGTGTGACCCAGGGACACTGTAAGTCAGGATGGCCAGGCAGGGGGCTTGAGTGAAGGCTGTTGATTTTCTGAGTTAAAAGAAAGGAAGCGAGTTTGCCCAGGAGTGGGCTTGGATTCCTGGGGGGGTTGCTTTTGCTTTGCTTTAAAATGCCCCAGTTAGCGGACAAGTCTCTTAAATCTAACTAAACAATTCAAGCAAAAGGGAGCCAGCCGGGACTCCTCCACAGGTCAGGCCACTTGGGCACGTGAGAAGCCTTCCTTGATTTTGATCTTGGATTGGCAAAGACCCAACATGGCACTGAACCCTTCAGATGGCTTGCTTGCCTTACACAGGGCAGGCGCAGAGCTGAGAGGGGAACCCAGGCCACTGGTCCCACCATTCCACCATGGAGCAGAGCAGCAGAAAGATGGGCCATCAGAGTGTGGCTACCTAACTCACACAACACACCTTCTTTTGCTTTCTTGGCCTCCTGGGATAGGCATACTGGCCCATCTCTGCAAAAAGAAGCAGGGTTACGGCTAAACCCCAGGCAGGCCTTTTCTTGCTGTCAAACAAAATTGGAGACCCCAGGTTAGCCAGTGCCCCTGAAGGACTTTTATAGGCTCATAAAGCAGTGAAACTGGGAGCTGGGGGTGTGTCCTCGAGAGACCTGTTCCAACCTCCCATTTTTGTACATGGCCCACTGCAGTCCAGAGGATTCTAGAATTCCAGCACACTCAACGCCTCTCTGACAAGGCTCTGGGAGCTGGCTGCAGACTGGAGCTCCACAAGCCTCCTTTCTGCTTTGCATACACTGCTGGGTGGAACTGGTCCCTCCCTTCCAGCAGTCTGAGGCCTGGGTGTTTTTTCTTGGGGATTTAGTTTCATGACAGGAGGTAGTCTTCCAATTTATCCCCAAAGGGAAGTGGAAAGTGGGTGTCTCCACTTGGCCACATGCCCATATGTTTTAGTGAGACAGTGGCACCTGCGTTGAGAACTGGTTCCTCTCCATAGGCTCTGGGTGGAAAGGTAAATTGGTAGAGTCACTGTGAAGGATAACTTTGGGCAGCATCTATTAAGATCCAAAAATGCACATGGATTAACCCAACAATTTCACATTTCAGTATTTATTCCCAAATGTGCACAAGGAGACATGGGCAAGGATGTTCACTGGAGCAAGTAATAAGGAGAAACTGCAAGCACCTGCTATGCCCATCAACAGGGGGATTGCTAAATAAACCGTGCCAGTTTCACACTATGGGATATTATGTAGCAGGTTAAAAAAAAGAAAGTAGTCGCTCTATAGCTCTATACACAGTGCTCCAAGACATAGCTTTGAGTGGAAAAAAGCAGGCTGTAGAATGGTAAATACAAGATGATTGGGAATCCCCTGGCCATACAGTGGTTAGAACTCAGCGCTTTCACTGCTGGGGGCCGGGGTTCAACCCCTGGTCAAGGAACTAAGACCCCACAAGCCGAGCGGCATGGCACCACCCCCCCAAAAAAAAAGATGATACCTATTTATGAAAATTAAACAAAAACCTGTATCTCTATTTAATTTAACAAAAACGTCTGGGGAGACAGACACTTCAAACTGACACCTCTGGGAGGAGGGAGGGCCTGGTAGTTGGGTGATGAAAGGAAAATAAAAGGAGACTTGTATGTAATGTTAACACATTTTTCAAACAAGAAAAACTTATTAACATACTATAAGCAAAACTAAACTTTTCCAAAGCACTCCTCTTCACAGGTTATTTTCGGTACAGTAGATAAACTGCTTCCCAAACTTGCCTGAAGATAGGAATGGCCTGGAACACTTGTTAAAAAAAACAGATTCCTAGTATATTTGGATAACTTGTATATTTAATAAGCAACCCTGGTGATTCTTATGATTAAAGTTTGGGAAAGGCTAAGTTAGAGCCAGCCCCCTCGCCCACCAATCTAAAGCTAAGCCTCCCGATACTACTCTGGAGTTCCACTTTTCCCAGATATTTCTCAGCCTTGTTCATTAAAGTGAAGCAAGAAGTCAGTGTTAAATGCAGCTCTCTCTTGCTTTCTTCCCTGGGGGTCAACTGGAGTAAGAGACGATCCAGCATGCCTTGGTCCATCTCCAGAATCTGAGACACAGGGGTAATGGCATCCTCTGTGCAATCCTGAGGGCTGGCCCGGATTGAGCAACACGCTTGAGCAGTGTGGGAGGCAAGACCCTGACCTGCCCAGGAGGGGAGCCCTGGCCAAAGCTTGTCCTGGCCGTGAGGATGTGCAAGGCTCTCTCTTTGGAAGCACAGATCTTTCAGAACAAGATTAGCTGGCTCTCAGCAAACTCTCCAGGAAGATTACCTGGCTCCAGGGAAGGCTGGTGGGACCACGGAGAGAAGCCACTGCTGAAATGTACCGGTATCCCTGATAAAAATCACTCACACCTGCTAAAAAAAAGGGGCCAGGAGATGGAGTAGCCGCCACCTTCCAGGAGTGGGTGGCCTGCACTGTCCCCACTGCCCCACAGGCACCTCCTCCAAGCCATACAGGCACCTGTGCTCTGCTGTCTGTGGGAACTGGCAGCATTGGGCTGCCCCAGCTCAGCCACTTGCCGGATGAGGCAAGACAAGTCTCCCCCACCCTGTGCTGCTCTCCTCTCCCTGGAAAGTGAGGGGGCGGCACCCCATGAGGTCCTGGGTCCTTTCCGAGCCCATGACTTCTTCCTGCTCTACTCCAAAGCAAACTGCATATGAACAAACCTGGGAATGTTCTACATGGTCCCAGTTGGACCATTTCCCCATCAATTCACCGTTAAGACTATGTGTTAGCTTTCTTAACGGTTTGGGGGTCATGGATCTCTTTGGGAATCTGATAACTGACGAAGTTGTTGCTCCCTCCATCATGTTTATATAAGCCTGCAAAGTGTTGGGCACATCTCAGAAAGGTCAGGAGCCCCAGATTAAATGACCAAGCCCCCTCGCATTCGAGCCACTTTAGAGAACAGCTAAGAGGAGACGTGCTCTCTCTGTCTTAGGGAGGTGATAGGTGCTGACCCTATCATAATTCAACACACCTGGCTGAAAATCCAGGCTGGTGTGTGACTGGCCTGCCGTTTGACTGTGAGTGGGGAGGGGGGCACCGTGAGAGGACAGCCTGGGGCACTGAGTATTGGCTTGCCAGCTTGAAACCCAGGAGCCACACAGCCCTCTGGAACAGGGGCAACCCAGCCCTCTCCCCAACTCTGGGAGTCAGGAGGGCTCCTGGAAGGTGAGCAAACAGCGTGCAGGGCATGAGATGGCAGCAGCAGCCAGATGGCTCCATGCTTCTGCCCCCATCAGGGGACCGGCAGGCTGGAGTCCTGGTCTTCCTTTGGGACCCACTGTGACACAGGCCCTGGCAGGCCTGATGTCCCCAAGATGGAGGCTCTGTTGCCATGCCGACCAAGAGATGGCATTAACAAAACAGGGATCTGGGGGTCTGAAGAGAGCTTCCAACGACCGAGGGCTGCCTGGAGAAGAGGAAGTGGACAGATGTTCTGTATAGACTGAGAACTATACAGAAGCAAACTCAGTGAGTCAGGAAGGACATCTAACGCTAATAAAAGGACACACTGCCTGGGCACTGGAGCGCCAGCCATTTGGGTGTCCAAGCAGAGGCTCTAAGGTGGGCGTATGCTTTGGGTTGAGGTCAGGCAACTGGATACCACCTGTCTGTGCTCTGTTCCTTAGTGCAGCTTCGGCTGCCCCACAGCAGAACACAGCCTTCAAGGAACGCCTTGGTGGGTGGCTGTTTGCAGAAACTCCGCTGTGACCGAGGCGGGTGGCATTTCCAAAGCCCCAAGGCTGACCAGCCGCAGCTGGGCTGCAGCAGTTGCCTGGGGCTGAGCAAAAACACAGAAAGGCGGGTGGCACCACAGAAAGGACACAGCCAAGCAGAAACAGCCGAGACAGAGAGTTCTGGACCCGAGCTGGCTCTACTACACCCTCACTGGGTAACTCTGAGCAACCTGCTTTATCTTTTTGAGCTTCAGCAATTCATCTGTGAAACGGGGCAAAATTGTTTGCTTTCTCAACTTCACATGAATGTTGTGAAAAGCAAATAATGACATGATTTGGGGACGTGACAGTAGTTTATAAAGAATAGGCTATGGTGGCACCTTCTGGGAGCCCATGATCAAGCTGGGGTCTCTGCCCACGAGAAGCTGAAAATCTAGTCGGGAAGACAAAACAAGCTGGGGTTTCTTCTCAGCTGAGAAGAAACCCCAGCTGAGGCCCCAGTGATTACACAGAGAAAATTGGCTGCAATTAGGCATGACAACAGCTGTCACATTTCTCAACCACAAAAAGAAAAATGTTTGTGAATGATCCTCTTTTCCCCTTTTATGCTTTGGGTAAGATGCACCTAGTCGGGGCACCTGGCTAAGAGGTAGAGAACCTCAGGGCCACCCTCCACGTGCCGAGCCAGCAGTGTGCTCCCGGTCTACGCCTGCGTCCCGGGCTCGGAGGGGTCCACAGAACCGGGCTGTGACACACGCAGGGCTATGGGGACACCCCGCCCCATGCAGAGATACAAGCAAGCAGTCCCTGCTTCCCTCTCCCTGTCCCTGGCTTTGACCATCATAGACTAACTCTCCTTACAGGCACAGCAATAAATCATTTCCAACATAGTAAGAAAATTAATTTGGGGAAGATTAATTAGCTACCTTCCTGCATTCAGCCGAAACTCCTGGAAATCAGATGGTGGGGAGGATGCTTTTCCACACCGACCTAGGACCGGTTCCCTTTCTCCCCTTGAAGGTCTGACTCAGCCATGCAGAGTCACCTCAAAGTTCTAGGCCCCACTTTCACGCATGGAGGTCAAGTGCTCTGCCCACAAGGCTCCGGGGGCAGGAGCTCACAACTTCATGCTTCAGTCATTTGGGACAGTCGTCACTATTCAAGCAGCCGCCATCTGTTTCTTTGTGCAGACCCTGGGTACTTTAGGGTAAATGCTTCTTTACAGACCAGCCAGTTAGCTGGCCCACGTGTCAGGAGGTGGTAGTCTCCACTGGTCTTTCCAGTCCTGCCCCTCCCAAGGCCACAGCTGCCTGCCTAGACACCTGCAGGCTCCAACTTGTCAAGAAAAATGCATTCCAAATTACAGCCTCCGTCAGCGCCTTTCGGGCCCTGCTCTCTCGGCCCCCCCCCCCTCACGCGCACACCCCACCCTCCCTCAGTTTCACCCCGTGGAGAAGGCTGCGGGTCACGGGTGGGAGGCTGTGGGAGCGGAGCCCAGCCTGGCCCTCTGTTTACCCCAGAACCTTGCTGTTATGCGGTAGGACTGGCTTCTCAGCAGCTCTCAAGCAGTGGGAGGTTCTTTTTTGAACTCAGAAATAGCTCTATCCTAGAATTTCTTAATTGCTTGCAGCCAGGACCTATGGAAAGAGAATTCAGTGCATCCCTCCTGAGGACAGAAGCACCTGGGGTCTGCAGAGTCACTACATATGAGGTCAAGAGCTAAAAGGGCCCTGGGAGACGGTCTAGTCCAGTGGGTTTCAAACTTTTATGTGTGTAATTTGTGCAAAGGAACCCCAATATGCTCCACTCTCCACAGCCTGAAAAGCATGACTCTACTGGGGAGCATGAGGTCTTGGGGAGGGGGGAGTGAAGGTCAATGCCAGAAACAGGTGACCAAATGTTTCCTCACTCTCAGGTCCACATGGTTTCTGCAATACCTGGATGGCTATCTAATTTCTCTCTTAAAGTCTTTCTTAAAAATTTCAGGGCATATCCACCACAATTACCCCCCGAGAAAAAACACCCTAGCTCCTCTTGCAAGGACCTCCACCCATCTCCGCAGACAGCTCCCTGTGGGAGGCAGCCCCAGGCCAGGCTCAGTCCACCTGGGGTCACCCACTGGGCCTCCCCTCTTCCTCTCCTGAGCTCTGGCTCAGCACTGCCCAGCCCTCCTGCAAACCCCATCAACCTGCACCCACCTTCCCAGACAGTCCTTTCTTCCAAGCTTCCTGCTCAAAGGGGGACAGGTGCTCCTCCTGAGGTTTGGGGCCACTGCCTAGAAAGTGCTCTCAGACCAGACCCGGGACAGGAAGGGTGAGATCAGGATTTTCTTCTTCCCCTGGCAGGGCACTCGGTAGGAGGCTGTATCATCAGGAGCAGGGAAATGGAATGGCTCTGAAAGTCAGTTACCTCTGGTGCCTCAACCTCCTTGCCTATAAAATGACAGCGGAGTGAGGATTAAATAAGCCAACCTGAGTGATGTACTTAGAACAGGCCTGGCACACGGCAAGCCCCAAGAAATGTCAGTTCCGATCAGCATCATCTCAACCCATCATCCAGCCTGATGGATTCCCTCCTCTAACTGAGAAGGAAACTGAGGTCTGGGGAGGGGAAGGGTCTTGCAGAGGTCACCCGGATGTCCAGTAACAGAATGCTCATTAGCAGAGTGACAAAACCGGACTCCCACCAAATCCCAGCCGCATGAAAATCTAAGTCATTTGGTGACCTACATACATATTTATAGCCTGCCTGCTTCCAAAGTGGGTTTTAGATGGCTGAATTTGAGTCATTTTTCTGTCCCATCCACTGTTCCCTTCCCAAGAAAGGATCGGGAATGCCCGTGGGGCTTTCTCACAGTAACAGGAGGCTCTGTCCAGTAAGAACAACTTCTCCCGTGGACTCACAGGAAAAGTATGTAAAGCAAAATGCAGAGCCCAGACGCCAAGGCCTCTCCTGAGGGTTATGGCACCTCTGAAAACCAGGCCTCCGTGCTCCACACAGGGCCGGGAGAGAGCAGGAGCGGCCGAGCAAGGCGGCGTCTCCCACCAGCCTGTGTTCCGTGCTCAGAGCCAGGATTAAGGGGAGATGGGGCTCAGGCTGGCACAGGGCATTTCAATAACCAGCAACAGTGGTGCAGGACCCATACTAAGTGAAGGGTCATTGTCTCCGGATGAGGCCCATTAGGATGATTCATGCACATTTCCAACATGAGAGCCTCAAGGCAGGCCAGGCCAGAGTGTCTTTAAGTGTTTAGTGCAAGCAGCACTGAACAGCTGCCCTCCCCCAGAGCCACTGCCTTTTTTATGGAGGACACGCAGCATCGGCCATAACTACCGCCACCGCATCTGAGGGTTTCCAGTTATATTCAGCTTAATAGTGGGTGCTCAATAAATGGTGATTCACTTTTGAAAATAATGCCCTGTTCTCGAACCCTCCAGCAACCAAGCCTCAATTAACACTTTCTCACGTGCAGTCCTCTAGGCTAAGAAGCTGTCCCTGAACCCCAAAGAACTTTTTCTTATATGTCCTTGGCACCCTCCTAATGTATGGGAAAGTTACCGGGGACAGAGCTTTACAATGTCATACCCATCTGTAACGGCGTCAGTGGCTTGTTCAATCATAGTTACCCGTGCTCATGATGTGCCAGGTAACAAGCTCTTTGCTGGGAGGCAGGCTCTGGAGCAGGTTCCTTCCATGTGGCAGCCAGCCTCTGGGCACAGCAGGGCCCCCACAAGGTGTGCTGGGCAGGAGCAGGGGTGGGCAGGGACGTACAGGGCAACACTGGATTCAAGGACCCGAGCTTCAGTGAGTCCTGGCTTCTCACCACGTGTGGAGCTCTGGGCACATCTCTTCTCTTCTCTGAGCCTGAGCTCTCCTACCTTCACTGAGAAAACATCTTCCTCCAGGGGTAGGAGGAGACTGAGTCAATGGACCAAGGGATAACATGCTGTTGGCACGGGCGAGGGCACCGGAGAACCTGAAAAGGATGCTGTTCCCACCTCTGAGATGCCACAGGCCAGGTACCTTAGTCTGGGTTCCCCCAGAGGCAGACCCTGAAGCCGGGATTCAGGTGCAAGTGGTTTATTTGGGAGCTGACACAAGGGATGGGGAAATGGGCCAGGGAGGGGAAGGTAGCAGGAAAGCTGGCTGGGTAATCAAGCCAGCTACCAAGGTGGACAAACCAAAACTCCACTGAAAAGGGAAACTCTGGGAAACTGTCCACACAACCCACTGCTCAGAATCATTTTACCAAGGGCGAGTGGGCAGCGGAGCCAGATACCAACTCCCAGGAGTGACTATTGGAGGCTGCTCTTGGGCCCCGGCTTCTGGGCTGCCTCACAAGTGTGGGAAGGCTGGGTGCCCCATCCCAGAACCTGCACGAAGCTTGGGGATAGATGTAGGTACAAGCCAGCTGGAGAAGGCTGGACTGGTGAGCAGGAAGGACTTGCTGGATGCTGACAGCATCGCTGCCTGGGTCTGGGAAGAACCTCACACCCGGTGAGTTTACTCCAGCTGAAGCAATAGGAGGGCCAATCAGATCGCCCCAGGCTCCTGTCCTACTTGGCCCCTAGCCTGCCCACGTTGCTGCTCTCCTCTGAGTTTCAGTTTCCTCATCTGCGCCAAGGGAAGAAGGATCTCCCTGTTCCATCTCCCTCCCAGCGTTTTGAGCAGATAATAGCTTTGCAAAGGCAGTGGGGACTGTACAGAATCATGGAATCAGGTCGTCCCCGGAAGCCACCCTCCCTAGTGCAGGCGGCGTCCCCACACGAAGCCCTGGGCCATTTTCTCCTGGGCTGAGGCCACTGTTCCAGAGAACAAGTGGGCAGCTCCCTAAACAAGCACCTGGACAAAACCAAATGGGGACCCTGATGGGCCACTAGTCCCTACAGAGGCCTGCAATGTTGCCTCGCAGCTTCAGGGAGAGCCCAAGCTCCTGTCCGGCGGGTGAGCTGGTGCAGCATGTGAGCACCTGGGAAGGCCTTGAGGGGCACAGACCCTCACCATGGTGACCCTGCGTGCGGATGGGCTGCAGCCCCCCGTGACTGGCTAATGGAGCACCAGAGCACTGTGGTACCCACACATCACCCACCCTGCAGCCGAGGATGCTGGCAGCCCATGCTGGCTCCTGACTCCACAGTCAGAGAAGCCACCGGCCTATAGTGACACCTTTCCTGATATAGTCTAAAAACGACTCTCCTTTGTGCAGACATGTATGGCTCAGGCCACAGCCAAAAGTGCAGAAGGGAGAAAATTCTGACCCGGCAGCCGGGATTCTGACCTGTTCCAGGATGGGGTGAGCTGCCTGAAGATATCCCCTATTTAGCCAGCAAAAGAGGTTACAGAATCTTTATTGGTTAAAAAAAACCTTATTCTTGACAATTCAGCAATTGACAAAAAACCCGGTTTCAAAACAGAACTAATAGGAGGATTCAATTTTTCTAAAATATAACACCAAAAAAAAAGAGAGAGAGAGAGAGAGAAAGAAGTACATTTAAGTGCATAGAAAAAGGCCTGGAAGGAAATTCAGTAAAGCAAGGCAACGTGGGTGTGCACACTCGCTCCCTCCCTCTCATCACCCGCCCTTCCGCAAGGCTCCTCTCTGGTCAAGCCCTCCAGAGCCTGGGGGGTGCACTGGTGGACTCAGGCCCACTGAGCTTTCCAGGCTCATGGACACATTTTCCACACCCCCTCTGCTCCTGGACGTCCTACCCAGAGGTGCCAGATTTGTAAACATGTGAGTGATTTCAGACTTGCAGTTTTTGCCCTGAGAACCCCAGGGTGATGCCACAGTGCCCGAAGCTTTCAACACAGGGTGGTCCGATTGGCTCTGCCCATCCACACCCCCACGCCCACTCCCGGCCTGGCATAAAGGGGTCCAAGTAAATGCTGGATGAGTCAACGAGCTAATGAATCAACGGAGGGTCTGTTGGGCCATTTCTCTCCAGGGGGAAGCCTGCTCCACGCCAATAAGGGGCCCCTCGTGCTTAGGGCACATTTTCACTGAAGCCACCTGCACACTTCCTGGCTGGGCCACCAATGGGCTGCATGACCTTAGGCAAGCCATATGACTTACTCTCCATCCTGAGTATCCTTATTTATAAAGTGGGAATAATACTAAGATGTAGCTTATTAGTTTGCTGCTAAGAATTGGGAATAGTACTAAGATGTAGCTTACTAGTTTGCTGTTAAGAATTAAGTGTCTTAAATATTTGTCAAACGCTTAGAATTGTGCACATAGCACAAAGTAGGCTCATTTAAGTGCTTAGTAAATCAAATAAGTAAATATATACATACTCGCCTAGCACATGCACCTGCACCTAGACATGCAGGTACATGCATGTCCACAAAGGCACACATGCTCCAGGAGGCCACGGACCTTGATTTGTTTTTTCCAGATATGCTGTAAGGTCAGATGTATGCCCTCTACCACAGCCAATAGGCAAAGAGAGAAGGGCTGTGGTCTGCCCTAAACCAAAAAAATCCAATGAGCAAAGTCCAGCCAGGGCACTGACCAACAGCCGTGGCCGTGAACCTTGGCCTTTTGCATCACCTCAGTTATCTGCCTGGCCCAGGCTCCTGTGACAGGTGACCCCAGACCCCCTGGTCCTCAGTGATGCACAACACCCCTCCCTGGAGATATGGCACCACCAGAGCAAACACTAGCAGGTGAGATGGCAGAAAAAGCCCTGATAACCACCACCTGTCCTGCCTCCCTCTTCCAGGTTTAGAAGGGGCCTCATCTCTATAATTCCTCCCACTGGCTTCTTTCTCTAACCTCAGGCTTCCTCACAAAGGGCTGTGGAGAACAGAGGAAATGCTCTAAGTGGGGATTTCAGGGAGTTTCAAAGGCATAGTCCAGTGCATTTCATTTCTTGAGCTAAGTACTATAGGTTCGTATTTTTAAATGCCAGTACTTCAGGGAGTGTGACATTTATGGTGCCCAGCTTCATGGGCATGTGGCCTGTGAAGTCACACAGGGCTCTGAACTTGGCTTAATGCTCTGTTGTCACCACCTTGAAATTAGTAGCAATTTTTGAACAAGGGGCCTGTGAATTCTTATTTTGCACTAGGTGGGCCCCACACATTTTGTAGCTGATCCTGATGGTCCTCCACATCCAGAAGTTTCCATGGGGAGCTTGAGGCCCAAACTCTAATCCCTTCCTCTCTCCAGCTGGGCACCATTAGCTAAGTCACACTCCCTGTCAGGACCTCAGTTTCCCCATCTGTAAAATGGGAAGAGTAAAGTGGGTCCCATTCAGGGCCAGAATTCTGGATTTCAGGGACAACTGTACTTACAAAAAAGAGGAGGGGAAAAGACACAGGAACACTACAAGAAACCTAACTACCATGTGTCCTCACTGACATTTTCTAAAGGAAAGAACAATAACCACAAACAGTTAAAAGGAAATTGAGAATAAAGCGAAGTCCTTTAAAGTGAATGAATTTAGTGTCATAAAAAAACTCCCCAAGTTTTCATTTTTCTAATTCCACTGGAGATCACTATGCTTTTGGGGGAAGCACTGGACCACACGGGCATTTCAGTCCTTCCAACATTATTTTAAAAATCAAGCCCCCCTTTGGGTTTCAATGGTCCGGTGTACACCCACTACTTAAGGAGACTGGCTTCTCCTGCCACTCACTCCAAGAGCACATTCTAGACCACCGAGGACTGGTCTCCATGAAATGCCAGCACAGCGCTTGACAGCAGCCTCATGAATCAAGCATGAAGTGGCCCTAATTATTGGAGCATGTTGTAAAATCTCCTTCCAAACAAGGTCATAAATCACCTGCCACCGGAAGTGTTCTGTCCTTAAAGGGAGGCAAAGGTATCTTGAACGAGTCCCAGACTTATTAATTTCAAAAGAGCAAACTTTGATCCACTGCTGCTGTGTTAATCAAGCAATCGTGGAGGCCGGGCCCCTCGCTGACAACACACCATCAGGAGACATCCCCAACCCATCATCAGCTTCCTCTTTTCACACACTTCTCTGCCAGGAAGTGAGGCCCTGCTTGACTCCCAGGGACTAACGCCTGGAGACTAGGGTCCTCTGGGGCCAGGACCTGAGAACCTTAAACCAGACCCTCCCAGAGCCTAAGCGTGCTAGAGGATTAGAAGTGTCAAGAAGCTCAGAGGTGATGCTGACGATGGAGGGAACGCCTACTACGTGTCAGGCAAGACTGCGATTTTAACACTGTCTTAGTTCATCCTCCTAATTACATTGTTTTCAGATGAGAAAATCGAAGCCCAAGAGGTTTCGTAGTTTCCCCAAGGCCTCAGAGCACACAAGGTAGTGCAGGTTTCAACTCTGGCCGGACTCCCTCCCAACCTTTGGCTCTTCTGTGCCACCCCACGGCCTGCTGCATGAGTTTCTAAAATCCTGGATTCCTTTCTGACAGCAGGAGGAAATCTCTGAAGGGAGGTTTGAAAGGAAGAAGAAGAAGCTCTGCCAATTTGGCTCAGATGTGCCAACCCGGGCAAAGGCCACCCCTGACACTCCCTCAGTCAGCTGGGTGCTGGAAGTCTCCCTTCCTCTTCCTCGGCTGCCCTGTGACTGAAAAACACCTGCAACCTGCCAGGGCCACACCTGGGGAAGCGGTCGCTTCCGCCTGCAGCTGCCATGCTGTGTGCTCGGCTTCCAGCAATTACCTCCCTCCATCCCCTACTGCCTTCTGCTTTCTGCCCAGGAGCCCACCTCCTCCTACTCCCCCCAACATGCCTCCAGAAGTAGCGCAGGCACATCCTTACCTTAGAGGGAATGAGCACCAGCGTTGTTCTGAAGGTGTTCACAGCAGCCATGAGGCAGTGGAGAGACCCTGGGGCCCCCTCCCCACATTCCCAAACCTCTGCACGCAGAAGCATCACTCAGCACAGGAGGGGAATGAGAGCCAGAAGGTGAACCTGAATCCTGGCCCGCTGCTTCATTAACCAGAGTTAATACTCGGACAGTGCCCAACCTGCAGTAAGTTACTGTTATTCTCAAAGTTGACTGTAAAGTAAGTCTCATTTTTCTCATTGTAAAGCGGGAGGGGATTTTGTGGTAGAACTGGTTCATTTTTCACCTTGTTAGGGTAAGCCAAGCAGGTTGGAAAAAAACAAGTATCCACATATGCCGTGAGGACCGGAGGAACTGAAGATGTTCCCTTGTAGAGGAGGTGGCCCCGGGGTCAGGGTGGCCAGCTTGAAATCCCTGCAGGCCCTCACGGCCCAGAGGTGGTGATGATGGTGCCTGGACGGGGGAGGGGTTTCCAGGAATAACTCAAAGCAGTGTTCTCCTAAGATAAAAGGGAGCACCTTTTCGTCTTTATGGGTGCTCCATCATGCCCATTTCTTAGCTGGGGATAACACAGGTGACGGGGCCACCTAACTGGGGAGGGGGCCACAGACCCCAGAAGAATGTACTCCCTGGGGACATTTAAACCATCGCCCCAGCTGACCAGCCAATTGGAAAGGGCTCCGACTTGGTCCACCTGAGTGATCCAGCCACACTTCCCCTCTCCCCACAATTCTGTCATGCCCATCCTCCAATCTGTGGGCAACAGGTTTAAACAGATGGCCCGGAGCTCCCCATCCATTCTGGGCCCCCTAACTGAAGCTGTTGTGGCCCAGCGTCGTGGGCTTAGGGACTGGCTTGGGCGGACTGTACAGCTGCTGCCACTTTCCCTGCACCCCTGGCCAGGTGAGTCTGCTTGGTGAGTAAGGCAGGGGGGGCCCTCAAAGGCTTCCCACAGCCTTTTCCACCCAAGAAAAAATTTGCTGTAAAATATCGACACCCTCCCCAGAACTGCTTCCCGGATTTAAGAAGGGGAGAGGTGGCTTGGGTTTTAAAGAGAAAATTGGATTCCCATTCATGAACTCCCCACACCAGGGCACCTAACAGGTAAAACGGGTTCTGCCATTGATTAATGAGCTGGGGTAATAATGGGGCTCACCCTTTGTCATTAAAAATATTAACCTCGTTCCTGGCCCAGCGATGTCATAAACCCAAGGCCAGCTCTCTCACGACCACACTTCCCATCTGCCAGGTGAGGGGGCTGGGTGAGTGCCTCTCACCCCCGGGGCAAGCCAGGAAGGGACAGAGCCCTTTGGGAAGCCCACTGACACTCCACAAGACCAACTGTGGGCAGGAAGGAGAAATAATGCCATAACTTGCCATAGATATGCAATAACCCAGGGGTCTCAGGTGCCTGAGACCTTTATTAAAGTGATGCTGTGCTCACGTGGTCTAACAGCTTCTCAAAAGCCAACCTGCCCACTGGCTGCATTGATAGTGGTGTGACCTTATGACTTCCACCACCAGGGAGGGACTGTCTCCCTCCAATCTGCACAAATCCTAGCGTCACTGGAGAATCATGTCCAGCTCTGGGCCCTGCACTTTAATTAAGAGCTGCCACCAGGATGATAAAGAGCCTGAACTTCAAGTCTCATGAGTATAATTAAAGAGACCAAGAAGTGTGTATGTTCTAGATAAGATTCAGGGGCATGTGTGCACAGCGCAGGACGGGCAGTTAATCCCTGGAACCGGATGCAGAGGTGTTCTGTGGGGTCAGAGAGGACAGAATGAGGATCAGTTGGTGGAGGTTATGGAAAGGATTTCAACTCAATTTTAGGAAGACTGTTTGATCAGACACAGCTGTTCAAAATAGAACAGGATTATTTTAGGAGGCAGTGAACTCCCTGTCACAGGGATCTCCAGGCAGAACCTGGTTGAGCCAGCAGAAGGACCTAGACTAAGATCCTCTGCCACTGGAATCTCTATGCTCCTCCTGGGATTTTTATGGTATCCCAAAGCATGGGACTGAGGGTAAGGGACGCAGGCGTTGGTCCAACCTTATAAAAGTACACCCTCTTCTCTCACTTCCACTAAATGAATGTGCATGGCTGTGTGCCAATAAAACTTTATCTAAAAAGAAAAGGCAGCAGCTGGATTTCGCCCAAGGACGGCAGTGTGCCCACCTCTGGGCTAGTCCTTTGGTTCGCAAAAGACTGTACATTAGAACCCCTGGGGAGTTTTCACAAAGCACCAATGCCTAAGCTCAGGCCCACAAATAACGTTTAAATTTAAATAACATTTAAATGGTCTAAGGTGGGGCCTGGGATCAGCGTTTTCTAAAAGCTCCCCCAGGTGATGGTACCACGCAGTCAAGACTGAGAATCACTGATCTCTAGCAGAAGAGAGGCACATGTAATCCCACTATTATCTCACAATAATCCACAGGATGTCACAAACCCAGCCCAGGGGAAGTGACTCGCTCAAGGTCATACAGTGAGTCAAGAGGCAAGGAATTCCAGCCCATGAGCTTTCCCTTACACCATAGCAGACATGGATGGGCTCATGCTCCCATCCCAGAGCCTGGGATGCAGGTGCTTTATAGCTCATGCCCCGCTGTTCCAGGAAGATAGGACCCTGCAGAAATAAATACCAAACACATTCACCCAACACACTCTAATGCATGGGACCAGGCCCTCTCCCCAGACCAACCTCAATGACCTGAAAGTAAAGAGGGGAACAGAATTCCCAAAACAACTCCATTTTTCTTTTTTTTTTTGAGAAGTAGCATTTTAACCAAATTTTAAACAGTTTATTAGCACCTGGGAAGAACAAAAGGGGACTGTAAAAACTGTATTTTTACAGTCCTAACTAGCACAGTCACAGGAAACTCTTTACCAGTGACACCACTGAGGACCTGCCAAAATATGCCACCTGCCTGGAGCTCTGCCCACGCAGGACTGAGACACAAGGAACCCCAAGAACCCTGGGGAATGTTGCAAGAGCTTGGCTGAGGTTGGGCGGCCACTGGCAGCAATGATCTCAACTTCTACAGTGCAAACGCGCTCAGCAGATGGGGCAAACCGAGGCATCCCTGGCCTTGCAGGAGCTCTGCGGGTGACCAGAGAGCCTCTGAGCCCCAGACCCTCCCCTTCCACTGAGTCATGGGGTCAGTCAGGGGCTGGAGAGAGCAAGGATGGGACAAGCACGATCATAATACATTAAATACTGAGACCAGTGACCAGGGGCTATGTGCAGTTCTTTTGATGCTCCCAACAACTCCTATGGAGTAGATTCTTATGTTGTCCCCATTCTGCAGATGAAAAAACTGAGGCACCAGGTGGCTGGGTAATGTGCCCAAGGTCACCAAGGCAGTGAGTTAGAGTCACGATTCAAACTCAGCTGCTCTGTCCCAGATTTTGGCTCTTAATGTTATGCTCAAAGAACTTGAAAGTGACTCTACTAAGGCAACTCTTCCCTGCAGAGGTGATGAAACAGACCCAGAGAGAGTAAGGGGCTGGTGTGGGGGTCACACACGGGGGGCTGGGGCAAACCAATTCCACGTACCACCCCTCAGAGCGCCCTCTCTTTTCGTGGAGAAGGGTCCTGCCAGCTTCTACGACACATAAGAATGGGCTCACACAAGGTGCTGAGGGCCTGCAGAACTGGAGAAAGAGCCAGCTCACAGGGCTCTTGTCTGCCAGCCTGCGTGAAGGAATGCCTGCTAGGAGACCCCATGTCACTCAGGAACTGCCTGTTCCCACCTGCGTGGTGGAGAGGGCTGTCTGCTTGTTTCCAACGTCAGCCCCTCACTGTCCCCCCACCCAACACTCAACCGCAGGAGTCACCAGCCCCCAGCTTCCCCTGCCATGGCTCTCTGCCCACGCTCTGCCCTCCAAGGATGCTCCCTTTTCTGGTAACTGCACGTTCAAATTCTGCCTAGGCTGCAAGGCACAGTGCTTGAGAACATGAGCTCTGGAGTTAGAGCTGAGTTCAAATCCTGGCTGTGTCACTTTGGGAAGCTTGCTCAACCTCTCTGAGCCTCAGTTTCTTCATCTGTAAAGTAAGGATAATAACAGAGCCCACCTCTGTGCCTGGCAGCAGTAGGGGCTCCACTGTATTATCATCATCGTGGTTCAGCCTGCATGTACCTTCCTCTGTGACCCCCCCACCCCAGCTAGAAGTGAGCTCTCTCCTCTGAGCCCCATAGTTCTGTCTGCACCTCCGCTCAGCTTCCCTGGGCTGACTCTGGGGCAGGTCTCATGCTGGGCTCTGGGACACGAGCAGAGCGAGATACTACTGCAGTCCTACAGGAGTGCCCAGGCCAGTCAGGGGGATAGACCCAGGCTCACAAATAGCTGTGAGGGCTAAGAAGTGATATTTCACATCCTGTGACATTCTAGCAAGATTTTTTAAAAAATCTGGCTCTCTTCTCACTGACTAAAGGCAGTTTCACTAACTCCTGATGAGTTGTATAAGAGTTTTTAAAAATCAGGTCAAACCACATTTAGAGAACTACAAATGGCTCCCAGAACTTTCCGGCTCCCTTACTTTACAGTCTGGATTTGGCCATCCAGGTCCCGCCCTCTCCACTTCTGCACCCCCCTTATATGTGTGCCCAGCCCCATGCATTCCATGCACACTAGGGCTTGGATGCCACAGAACAGGGTGGGTGCACAGGCACCAGGCTTGAAGGGACCTCCAGACTCAAGAGTGGCCTTGTTCTATTGTAAAAGCGATGGACCCAGGAGCCCCAGTAACCAATACTCTTTCCATGTGCACTGTACTTTACAGTTTATAAACCCTTCCATGGCAGAATGTCACTTGCTCTTCCCAAACACCCGTGAAGTCATCCTGTCATGATTATTAAGACCTCCTAAACTGGGGTTCTAGGGCAGGGTCTATGCCTACTCATCTTTCTGGTATCTGTGTCTAAGGCAGGGGCGGGCACATAATAAGGTGCTCAGGAAGTAAAAAAATGAATTTTACAAGGGGGGAAACTGGCTCAGAGAGATTAAGAAACTTGCCCAAGGTCACACAGCAAAGGAAAACAGCAGGTCTGCCTGGGGTCTAGGAGAAGCTGAGTGTACCAGAGTGGCAGTGGGCAGGGACCACCCACCAAAGCGGTGGTGAATGGAAGGTGACAAGAAGAGGGGGAAAAGGCAGATGAAGCCCCAGGAAGGGAGTGTCTGACCAAGAGAGAACAAAGGCAGGCACTGGGAGCAGGCTGGACAAGGGCTGGAGGAAGTGAGGGGATGGAAGTTTCTGAGACAGACTGTCAGCCGCGAAGAACATGTTTCTGAATTCCTGAAGCTTATCAGGCAGGCCGGGCTGGCAGGAGGGCATGACAATCCTGGACAATACTGCGCAGGAAAGGGTTCGCCATAGTCGGTTTTCTTCTCTTGAAAAATGTGGATAATTTGTTGTTAGAATGATGAAAAGCTTTCTTAAGATAAAGTGCTCTGTCAGATGCTGCTGTCAGGCCTTTAGACATCCACTATAGGTCCCAACCAGGCAATGGGGGTCTTAAAAAATTTCAAAACGTTTTTCTGATTTGTCATTGCATCTAAATAAGAAAACTGACAAACTGGGCCTTTTTACAGAAAAAAAAAAAAAAAAAGGTGCACTTTAAATAAGCCCAAGAGAAAACCAAGTGCAAGACTTTATTACGGTTCTGGAATTACTCTGTCATCAGCCTGTTTGTGCTACTGCAGATATCAAGGTTTCAAGATCCAAAGAAAGGGGGTCATGGCCCCAGGGCCAAGGACTCCATCCTATTTTTGTGGCCAAGGGGCGTGTGGATGAATGGATTCCATGATTCTTGGCTCAAACCCTCGGATTTTACAACCCCCTGTCCCTCCCCCATCTACAGAGCAGCGGTCACAAAGCCACAAGGTCCCCTTGTAATGCTATTTCCTGTAGGTGTCAGTCTGGTTTTCTGAACAACCTCTTTAACTTGACCGCACAACCCGCAGTTGTCCAGAAACAGCTCTGATGTAAGAAACACCTCAGGGAAGCTCAGGCACCTCTCAAGTCCAAGACACCCCTGGCCCAGGGCCCGCCATCGACCACCCACCCTGGCGGGGGCCATGCCCAGCAACTTAGTTCCCAAAGGCTAAGCCCTCTCCAGGGTAGCTTAGGGCTGAAGGGAGAAGGGAGAGAAGGAGGAATTCCACTAGGCGGTTCTTGACAGAGGATCTGGCAGCCTTGCCCTGCTCTCCACAAATCCCTGGGCCACAGTCATATTTTGAGCCAGAATGGCTCATTCGGATTCTGAGGCCTCATTCTAAAGCTGCACCACAGACGGGAGTGTGGACAGCGGCCTAAGCCTTGCAGAGTGATTGTTCTCAGAGGACAAGACTTATTATCTGTCCTCAGAAATTTGCAAACTGCCTCCACAGTTCTCTCCCCGGAGGCTCAGTTCCCTCAGAGAAACGCAAACAGTGGCTAAACTTCCAGGTTCAGAGAGGCAGAGAGAGCCAGGAAGGGTTGTGGTCTCACCTGGGCCACTGGCTGGCAATGTGTCTGACCCTGGGGGAGGCCCAGCCACCCTTCGGGGAAAACAGAGACCAAGGTGACCTGAGTGCTGTCTCACGTGGGAATGAGACCACGTTTGAAGCCACACAATGGTTGGTAAGGCTGTTATCACTGAAGCCGGGCTGCAGAAGGGTGGCCCCCTCAGACATGCATTAGCACCTATGCGGTGGAGGTGGAGGGGAACGGGGGATGCAGAGAGGGGACCACCCACAGGCTCTGGCCACTCTGCTAAAGGAGATGAGATATGGTCACGTCACGAGAGAGAGCGGGCAGGCAGGCAGTGCTGGTGGGGGTCGGGTGACCTCCTGGAGAAGGTGGGGCATCTTCCGTGGGCTCAGGCGGGAGTGACTACACGCGAGTCGGGCGGATCAGCAGTAAGGCATCTGGAGGGGGGTGTGCAAGTGAGGGAAGGGAGAGTAAAGTGACCAGGCTACAATGCTGAAGGGGTTGTATGGGTGTGTAACAAAGACACATAGAAATGGAGTTTGGGGGTGGACTGAGGGCTCTGTTTTGGGGCTTTACTGTAAACAGAGAACGTGTTTACATGCCTTTTGAAGCAGAGGCGTAACACGTAGTCAGCAAGAGGAGGGGTGATGGAGTGTGCAGAGGTGGGAGAGAAATGCAGCTGTCCCAGGGAAAGGTAACAGGGTTGATTTAGAAGATACCTGCCCCACAGGTGTTTAGAGGGAAGTTAACTTCTAGAGGACCCGGCACTTGCAGGCACTGGAAGAGATGAGAGTTTAGGACGTTTATCCTCACTCAGATCCTCTCTTCTCCACACTAAAAAGTCACAGCTCAGGGGCTTCCCTGGTGGCGCAGTGGTTGAGAGTCTGCCTGCCAATGCAGGGAACACGGGCTCGAGCCCTGGTCTGGGAAGATCCCACATGCCGCGGAGCAACTGAGCCCGTGAGCCACAACTGCTGAGCCTGCGCGTCTGGAGCTTGTGCTCCGCAACAAGAGAGGCCGCGATAGTGAGAGGCTCGCGCACTGCGATGAAGAGTGGCCCCCGCTCGCCGCAACTGGAGGGAGCCCTCGCACAGAAACGAAGACCCAACACAGCTAAAAATAATAAATAAATAATAAATAAATAAATTAAAAAAAAAAAAAAAAAAAGTCACAGCTCAGTTTCTTCCAGCCAGGGACGAAGGGTCTAAGTACAGTCACCACCAGGTCCTTTGTTTTCTACACAATCGGAAATAAGCCCTTCATGCCTGATACCCAGAAAGCCCTTTTCAGTAATCAGGATCCTTCATTTTACCTTTGCCCCAAAAGGCTCTGTTTGAGCTGTCTTTCCCATCACCATGCACACATACAGGTGAATCCATCACCCAGCAAGGAGCTCTGTGCAGGGGAGGGGCACAGTCACAGCACCGCAAAACTACCTGTGAGGTGGGTCAGATCATCACAAGCAAGGCGCAGAAGCATGACCCACAGATGGGGGGGCAGAATAGAGAGGCTGTATCAGCGTTCTGTCAACAGGCAAGATCTGAGCTGAACCTGCATTTGCCAGACAGGATGGAGTGGTGGGAGGGAAGATGGACACGCCAGCCTCAGGAAATGGCCATGGGCAAAGTGCAGAGGGGTAAAAATTCAGTGAGTTTAGGGAAGGATGTTCTCTGGCATATCAGGAAAAGGAGATGGGGACCACCTTGTAGGAGACCTTGAATGCCAGGTTAAAGCAACTCCACGTTATTCCAAAAGGCAATGGGAAGCCACTGGAGGTTCTGAGAAGCCAAGTGACCAGATCAGAGTTGTGCTCTTACTGGAGGGACAAGATGTCAGCTGTCCTCCATAACGGGGTGGTAGATGGGGCCAGTACCGAATGCATCAAGGACAGCAGAGGAGACAGAGTTATGGCAGGAGTCAGCCGACTGCCAAAACATAGCCAGTCGAAGTTGGCTTGCACACGTACTTTTTATAAATAGTGCTTTGGGCCTTAGTGGAAACAACCTCATTCTCTACCTATTTCCTTTCTTGTTCTTCAATATTCTCCCGAGCTTCTGAGTATGCATCTCATGAGGAAGTCATTAGCAGGAGCTGCAGTCTGTTCTAATTATAAAGCATGCTAGGAGTCTGCCGAGGCCGATGAGGGGATCGTGCCCACGTCTGGCCTCACAGAGGCCCCAGGGCGTTGGGTTAGAGCAGACCCTGGGGTGGGACCGCCTGGGCTCAAATGCCACATCTGTCCTGTGCTGGGTTGTTACATAAGTTACTCAAACTCCTGTGCCTCAGTCTCCACTCACTGGGGATACGAAAAGTACCTACTGACAAGGGTTGTCACAAGAATGAAGCCAAGAAGAGCTTAGCACAGCACCTGGCACACAGTAGGAGCTTAACATATATTAGTGAAGCCAGAAATCACCCATCATCTTCAGCTGTCATTTAACTGCAAACTTCACCTCCTAACTGTGCCCATGCCCTTTAATTACTGAGGACTGTGTTGTGTGGTGACTAATACACTGGGCTGGGAGTGGGGAGGCCCAGCCCTGCTCGGGGGTTCCCTGACTTTGTGGGGACTTCAAGCAATTCACTTCCCTATCCCTAAAACGGGAACTGGAAATCCCCGCTCTCTCTGCCCCCTGTGGCAGCTGAGACAATACCAATGTGAGGGCCCAGGGCAAACTAAGTGCCCGCGTGAGGGTCAGTGCTCCCCTGCTCCACAGGAGGGGCATTTCCATCTTGCCCATCTGCTGGCTTCCCTCAGAAGTCACTGTGACAGGCTCTTCCAAGGCCAGCCCAAGGAAGCAGATGTCACAGCCAGAATAGCAGGGGCTCATTTCCAGCCTGGCCAAGCATGGGCTTTCCTGGAACAGCCCAGCCCAGCCTAGATGTCAAATTCCTCTTAACTCTCACCATGGGCCAGGCCCTGGGTTTTCAATGGGTCCCTGGGTGACAGAGGCCCAGCCAGGGGCCCCTCAGACCCATTACTACATTACAGAACCGCATGGCTAACTCTCTAGCCAGGCCCTCAGAGCCACTCGAAGGCCTCCATCTGCCAGGTCACCCACAGCCCCGCCTGCTCCGGCCCCATGACTTTCCCACCAGACCCCAGCCGTACTTGCTGACTTCCACGATTTTGGCCGAGCTGTGCCCTCTGCCTAGAGTACTTCTCATTCTTCCCACAGCCACTTTTCGGGGCCAGACTGAAATGTCCTCCAAGGAACCTGCCCAGATTCCTGCCCACAATCAATCAATCAGATGCCCCTGCGACCCTGATCGTTTTGCTGTGTGGTGGAACGCCTTGTGCCTGCTGCCCTGCCCCGCAGCTTGTCTCCACCTATTCCACAATGCCCTGTTCTGCATTCTTCACTGTGCCCATGCCAGGGGGCTTACCCAGTACACTTGTAGGGACCTGAACCACTAAAACAGCCCCCTATGAACAAAGTAACAGTTCCACATACTTAGATTCCAGGGACTGGCATCTTGACTGTGCATTTCCCAACCTAAAAACAATAAGTTGCATCTTCCCTGGAAAAGTGGTCTCTGGGGGACAAGGGGGCAAAAGCACTTAGCTGTGGGACCAGCTGCCTTTAGACGGGAGAAGCCCAAGGTGACCCAGCCTGGGAATGCAGAGCTGGAGTGGTGGGGTTGACATTGGGAGAGAAATCAAGAGGCAATGGTACTCCCCCCTCCCCTGCCATAGGAACCATCAACTGAGTCAGCAAGTCCTGGGAAGAGCCGGCCAGCTGCCTTTAATCCTCCCAGAACATGCTAGCAGCAGGGAAAGCTCAGAGGGGCAGGCCTCGCGTCAGGGCCACGGCCCCTGTGCTGGAGCCAGCAAGCCGAGGCGGCGACCTGGAGAGGCAGGCAAGCCCTGGCTCTGTCTGGCAGCTCACTCCCACCTGCCGCTGCACATGAATTACAGGGAGGAGGCCGGTGGCCAACTGGCTTCAAGGCCGGCCCTGCCTCTCTCCGGCACAAGGAAGTGCTTTGTGCAGCCCAACACCTCAATTATCTGGCATCTCAACCACACCGGAAAGGGCAAATAATGGGGTAAGCGTGACACATGTTGCACAGATGCCCCTCCCTGCACAAACCTGTCCTTGAGTCCCCACTGCCTACAGAGCAAAGGTTCAATTAACTTCTTAGTAAGGCATTTGTGGCCCTTCCATCTGGCCACAACACATCTTTCCAGAAAAACCTCCTTCTAGCCTAATTCATTTATTCATTCAAAACATATTTTTTGAGCACCTACTAGGTGCTGGGCACGATGCTGAAGAAGCTGAAGGATCCCTAAGTGCCACCGCCCTGAAGCCTGTGCAGATCACATACAGGTCCCTGGCTTAGAGCTCTGCATACAGCAGGTGCTCAGGGCTTGGTAACTGTTATTATCATCACTCCCACCGGCCCCTGTGGAGGGGAAGCTGCCCTTCACAGATGCCCACCTCCCTACCCTCCTGTAAGTCTCACTACCACATCACAAAGGTGGGCACAAAAGCCACTCTGCCTGTTGGAGGCCCACTAGGTGCCATGATTTAGAGTGTGCTGGCTGCCCTGGGGGGCACTGGGGTTTGGGTGTTCCCTTGTGCTGCAGTCACTGGGGGTTTGGGGACTCCAGAAGTTTCAGAGCACATTGGGCCCTCAATCAATCTCACTGAGGCCACTCATTTGACAAGCATTCCTGGGCCCACTCCAGGTCCGGCCCTGTGAGAGGTGCTCCCACTGGGAAGGATGAGGAGCATAAAGATACATTACAGGTAAAGATACAAGGGCATGGAGGTAAAATCCTGGCAGAAGGCAAGCAATTTCCCACCGGCTGGCCGGGAATCATGGAGCAAGAGGGAGCCTTTCACAGAGGTAAGGGTCAGCTTTGATGTCACACTATGAGTCTAGACATGATAGACGCTATGGAGAGTGTTTAAGTAATGACATGACTGGAGTCACTTTTGAAAGACAGAAGATGAAGGACCAGCCAGAAGAGTCAAGACTCAAGCACTATGGGACATCAGGGATGGGGCTTTTCTTTTGACAGCATTTTAAAAATCTGTAACAGTAAGCAATTTGATAATATATCAACTTCCTACATCTTTATAATGAGCCAGACTGTACAACAAGAGACCCTACACAGGACAACACAGTTGTAGGAAAAAATGGTGCATTTTTAAAAGACATACTTTTTGACATGAGAATGTGGGCTACTTCTGTGCAACTGAGTATTGATGAAAGCTCTTATAGCATGTCTAGATCAGAGACAGCTTGCAAAAAACCCACGGGTGTGGGGAGGGGTGGGAGCTGGGGTGGGGGTGGGGGGAGCTTCCATACAATCAGGAGGTCAAAACAAGTATGTACAAAACACAGAGGGAACAAGTCAACATGGGCTGTGATTATGAAGAGATGTGACTAACATTTTAGACTAGACGTCTGCAAAGTTTTATTTTTGTAAATAAAGTTTTATTGGAACACAGCCACACCCACTCATTTACATATTGTCTATGGCCACTTTCTAACAACAAGGGAAGAATTGAGGGGCTGCATGTTGTCCCCAAAGCTGAAAATACTTACCACCTGGCCCTTTACGGAAAGTTTGCTGAGGCGTGGGAACTGACACATGCAAACAAGAACAAGGGGCCCCCCTGGGAGGAACAACATTGTTCCCAAAGCCCCTCTGCGCTCCTCTCTGAGTAGGGCCCCCAGAGGAGGCCACACACTTCTTTAAACATCTTGGGGTGGTAAATCTTCCGTCCTCTAGAGTGGATTTAATTTCTGGAAACTACCCAAGGCTTTTCAAACCAATTCAGGTGAAAGGTGGGTGATCAGGCCAAGGAATGAAACACATGAGCCTGCCAAGGGCAGAACGTGTGCCTTAAACACTGGGTGAACTGAAATGGCAGTGAGAAATGTGGTTTCATTATAAAGCTGCGCAACTTTATTTCTTGTTTCTCGTTAACTGGGGACAACAGTCATCTGATGTTCGGGCCTCAGCCTGATAGTAAAAGACCTCTTATAAGACCAACTGCATTCCACAGGAATCTGTGGTCTGGGGATGGCTGTCCTGGGAAGTCTTTGGAAAAGACGGGGCCTGCTGACAGAGAAGAACACCTGGCCATTACAAATGGAGGCACTGTGGCCCACAGAGGAGAAGGGACTTGTCCAAAGCCACCCAGCATGGAGTCTCAAGGTTCAATTCATCCAGAGTGGTTAGAGTGTTCCAAGTTCTGAGCCAGGAGCTGCGAGTGTAAATAAAAAATGAGTACACGCTGAGTCCCTGGTATCCAGTAAGACAGGAATGTCAATAAAAACACGGAAATTTGACAGGCCTTGGCCATGTCCCCTGCCCTGAGTCTGTTTTCTTATACAAAAAATGGACAATAACCTCCTTGCAGAGTTCCTGGGAGGATTACAGTTTAGTGTTGTACCTAAAGCACCCAGCAGAGTACAGCATACAATAGGTTCTCAATATAAAGTAGCTCAGAATCTCTGGTGCGAGGGCAAGTGCAATGGGTTCAACATTCCACTATCTTTAGCCACAGCGCTTACACAGACACACCCTTCCATACAGGAAACTCCAAGACTGCATGGCTTCTGTGGGCACCTGTCCTGTGCATGGCCCAGTTTGGCCTGCCTGCTGTAGGGAAGTTAACAGAGAGGGAAATTGCAATCTGCCTTTGGAGCAGCCACGTTCCCAGCCCGAGGGAATCGTCCCCTCTTTCCGGGACTAACTCCTTCAGCAGGACCACGGCTGTAAACACAGCACAGACCAATAGGAACCGAGAAACAGAAGTAGATGAAGGCAGGTAGCCCTGGCTTTTGGAGGCAGCCGGGATAGATGTCTTCCGAAGGGTCAAGGGAAAATCCCCACACCTTCCCTGGTCGTAAATAATGCCAGTAAGTTCCTTCACGCTGGCCTTTCTCCTTGCATGCAATAGCCCAATGTGCCAGTGGGAGTAAAGGAAGAGAGGGTGTACATTGTATCTTCCGGTGCCTGGCTGCGCAGTTCCGATAAGAGGGCTGTGACCACAGACACAGACAGATGATGTCCTGATCGGGCACCAAGGGCCAGCGCTGGCACCGCCAAGCCAGCCTGGTGAGCTTATATAACAAAGGGCTTGTCATCACTTCCTGTGAGCCTCATCGCCCACATTCCAACACAATGAGACGCTCTCTCTGCCCTGGCTTTGAAGTTCAACTGCTCATTCACAAGGCTGGGCAGAGCCTGGCTGGGAGGCAGAGAGCCTGCACTGGCTCACCTTCCCATTCCCCTTGCTTTTGCCATGTCATTAATTTACTTGGAAAAAATGTACCTTTGTGATTAAATAGTGTTTGCTTTTAAAAACTGAAAAATATCCAACCTTGCAGTGACAACCACTATCCACATTTGGGTCTATTTACTTCTGGCCTTTTTTCTGCCTGTGTAGGTGGGAATGGGGTAGGGGGAGACTACAACTATTCGGTTTCTTATACCCTACTTTTACAGTCTTCTGTGGTGAGCCTTTCCCCTCTTGACTCTTCTGCAGTTGAGTTACTCAACCCAGCTTTGGGTGGCCGCATTCCTTTCCACCATATGCATGTGCCATTTCCCACAGTTGGATATTTAGGTAATTTCCTTTTTTTTTTTGTTTTTCCAAATGCTGTAGGATACTGGTAGCTAAATCATTGTGACTCTCTTCACTCTCTCCTTAGGATAAACTCCTAACAGGGGAACCACTGGGCCAGAGAGTAGCAACTTTTCAGCTTCTCTGTGTTGTTCCCTCAGTTTCCCGTTACTCTTTCTGACCTGGAACCAAGTCTACAACATTTTTAAGGCAACCTTGATTTATAAGGTCCTTTTACAGTGGCCTTATTGGCTGACCTCATGATAGGGATAAACACCCTCATTTAAAGATGGGAAAATAGGCTCAGGGAGGTCAATGACTTACCCAAGGTCACAGACCCTCAACTTGAACCCAGACTAAGCCTGAACGGTCAGTGCTCTCTCACTGCTCCACACTGCTGCTCTCAGGTCCCTAGGCCAGCATCGGAGAGGGCATTCCGGAGTGTTTTAAAATCGAGTGCATGATGATCTAAAACACACACAGCTTGCTACAAATCCCTGAGACACATCCTGTGATTCTGGGTCCACCTGTCAATGTTTGTCAGTCTTGACCATCCAACCACAGACCACTGCAGGGAAACATGCCACAGTTCTTCAGCAACAGGGCTCAAGTGGTCTTTTATTCAGCAATGGGTAAGATTCTCTTTTACCACTGAAGAACTATGGAATAGAAAATGTCATGCCCCTAGTGGCTGCAGGGATAAACTTAATAATGACAATCTAACTCACTTCTTCCTGATTTTTAGACTGTGAATACAGGATGACCTTAGATTTCACATTCAAACAAGCCTTTGAAATTCAAAAATCCAGATCTTCTAAGGAAGTCTTCCTTCTTCCTACAAGGGAAGCCCTGATTTCCCTTTCCGAATTTTTTAAAGAAAAGTCTGGGGAACACAAAACGGCATGAGCTTCTTGTTTTGTTTCAGTACCCTTTATAAATTTAAAGTCTCCTTCCCACCCATCAGCAATGTCCCAGTTAAAATGACCCTCTGACTGAATGAAGGTGTACAACTGAAATTTACTTGCAGAGTAAGAAATATTTGAGCACAGACAGAACTATAGCCTCTGAACCTGAAGGAATCCAATGTTCCAAAGTACTTGCTGGGTTGTAGAGAAATAGGTAAAACCAGAAGAAACCATCAAAAGCAAAGAAGTCATGAAATTTTCTGGAATAACCATTCCCCAAAGGATCTGACAGGTATAAAGAAAGGCATTCTAATTTAGGAGAGAAATTAAATAGTGCCCCCCCCCCAAAAAATGTGCCCTCACCCTCATCCACTGATTTCTTACTTCCAAACTCCTCATTCAGGGATCTCTGTGAGCCGTCAGAAGCAATTTCTGCTTCCTCTGGAGGCTTCACGTCTAATAAGTTTAAGGACTCCTCAACACAAAGGGTTTGCCTGGATGGAGAAAAGTTCCTCAGCTTTTTCAAAACCAGGCCCACTTCTGCCCTAGTCTGCGGGTGATAAAAACCAGAATCAAGGGTGCACACAAAAATCAGGGTGGGGCAGGACAAGAGAAGGAAGGCAAGGCCCCAGATGCACGCCTGGTTTGGGCGTCTGCACTTTGACAACATCAGGCCCAAGGCCTGCGTGTGTGATCCAGGCCTTGACAATGTTCTCAGCTGTCCTGTGGGTGACTCGGAAGTGATGACACCGATTCCCACCATCTTGTCACTTCACAGTCACGCCACAGATGGCCTTCAGATGGATCCCAGGCCTTGCAGAAGCCCAGCAAGGAGGAGCTGAATGACAGCTGAATTCCCCAAGCGTGTGCCCCAAGCATGTGGCAAGAGCCCCCTGAGCTGGCCTGATGGCACATTATTCCTAGATCTTTATTTACAAAGCATCTCTTCAGGAATTGGGAAGCGTGCTCTGCTGGCCAGAGGGGCCTCTGATTCAGCCATGAATGAGAGGAACTGGCCAGGAATCCTCAGGGGACCCTTCAACTGAGCCCAGCAAACATCTTCATCAAGGCTAATGTTTCTTCCCCCCTGGGGACCCAAAGCCTCCTGAGCACTTACTGCTTCTCAGAGCTCCTCCTGTGGAGGATGTCCTCTGAAGGTCAGCATCCTAGTGGCAGCCAAAACCCCAGCACTCCCTTCTCCCTTTTACATTCCCTTCTTCTGAAGCCTCCAGCAGCAGCTGTACTGTGGCTCCTTCGACCTGCTATCGTTTGCCCGGACATCCTGGGCTGCCTCCAACTCCCCGAGGTGCTGTCAACAGATGGGAGAGCTGAACCTCAGTCTCAAGGTCAGGTGACTAGCTCTGCGGCCCCCCAGAACAAACAGTGCATGCTCTCCTACCTCCTTCACCCCACACAACTTCCCTCATAGAGGAGCTAGCTGTTCAGTAATAAATAAATATTTTTAAAAATAAATAAATAAAGAATGCAGACTGGGGTCAAGCCCTTGCTGCCTTTGCCTAAAGCATTTGGTGTCCTCCTAACGGGGCTTCCCACCCCCAGGCTCAGCTTAGGCCTCCCTCCCTCAACCCTCTCTAACCCATCCTCTTAAGATGGAGACAGATAGGTTTTTCCTAAAGCCCAGATCTGACCCTGTCACTCCTGTGCTCCATCACCTTTCATTACCAGAGGACAGACCAAACTCTGTGGCCTGTTCCTCGGGCCTTCTGTCACCTGGCCTTATCTCTCACTCTTGTATATTTTCTCTTTTGTCTTCTCACAGCCTCTCCTTCAGTCACTTCAGACCACTCGCAACGCCCCTCCCAGAATGTCCTCCTAACATTCACAAATCTCTAAATATCCAAATCCTCTGTATCCATGAAGGCCCAGCTCCCGTGCCACCTCCTCCATGAAGCCTTCCTGATGCTACTTTGGCAGCATTATCCTGAGAAGACATATGGAGAGTGCCTGGCCCAAACCAGATGCTTTATCAACAGCAGAGAGCTATGGTTTTTAAATGGCTCTGGACTCATGGTTTTGGAACAACCAGATGATACAGAACTGACCTCTGTCACTGTTCCCTATAGCTGTGTAGCATAGAGGTTAAGGGCAGACAGAAGCCAAACTAACTTCCTGGGCTTCACACCCCCACCTGCAGCTCTGCTCATTACTAGCTGTGTCACCTATTGACAAAGTACTTAAAAAAAAAAAAAACCCACACATCTGTTTGCCCTAGTTTCTCCATCTGTAAAATGGGACTCAATAGAACTTACATCCTAGGGTGTCATGAGGTTCAGTGAGTTAATATTCATAAAGCACTCAGAACAGAGTGGTGATCCAGGTAGAGTTTTTACTTCTATTCTCCCACTGCAGAGAATCATAGGTCAACCACAAACTGACTGTCAAGATAAGGACAGGGATACTTTTTGAGGACAACCTCACCTGGCCAGAAAGGGAAGTCCCACTGGCTTGACTGTGGCTATAAGAAGCCCAGAGTTCGAGGCTGGGTTGAGGCCCAGGACAGACTGTGCCCAAAAGAATTCATAAAGCTCTTCCTACATGCCACGCATTGTGCTTAGCCATTTAAACAAATAATTTTATTAAATCCTCACAAAGACCCTAGGTACTGCCCCTGAACCTCATCTCCAGAATGTTTCATCATCTGTAAAAAGGGGATTCTAACAGAACCACCTCAAAGACTGGCCGTGAGGATCACACACAGAAAGTGTCCCACAGGCACGAGGCACAGAGTGAGGGGTCAGGAAACACCCTCTATTATTACTACGCCCATGTTAGGACAGATGGGCATTCCAGGCCCGGAGAAGCTAATCCCAAATTACTAAGCTTCTGAGCACCAGGTCCAGGATTTGAGCCCAGACTTCTGACCCCAAAACCAGTGCTCATTTCACATCACCACAGTGGACACCCCTAGGGTCCTGCCGTGTTTGGATCAACAGCTCTGGGCACCTGTGGTGTGTAGTGGTGTAGCAAACACCTGGCCCGAGAATACCTGGCTCCTGACACCACGCCGCTCTCAGCCGGGCAGCTTCTGCTCTGCTTGTTACCTGCTCAGCGCTGAGGTCCTGATGGCAAGATCCCACCCGCTCCCCCGGAATCTACTCCTGACTGCTGCTCTCCTGCTCTCTTTGCCCTGAGACCCCCAAAATCCACCTGGGAATCGAATCCAACAATGCTCTGCTCCCCATCTGGTCACGCTTCAGAAGGATTAACTCCTCAGTGTCAACCTCAGCCCCCCAACGCAGAACCCGCTCCAGCCTGCCACTTCCTGCCCAGGAAGCTCCTGGACTGGGGGTCCATCAATGCCCTCCACACTTGTGATGCTGAAGGGTACCTGCCCTTAGCAGTTGGTGTCCTGGCTGGGAATCTGGCTCTGTGGGGAAATGTTACAGCCTGCAGCTTCCCTCTGCCTTTGAAGATACGATCACACATCTGAGGGTCGTCATGTGGAAGAAGTAAGGTTAGACTGGTTCTGCTTGACCTCAGAGTCCAACTAAAATAACAGAATCCACAGAGAGAAAGAGGTCAGCCAGCAGAGCTCCCATAAACACCAGGTACTCAACAAACCTGTACTAAGTTGGAGGGAACAGCAGAAAAAACTTGAAAGCTCAGCTGTGCAAAGGAGTGTGTGGTCATGTGACAAATGCCCCCATCACTGGAAGTTTTCAGGCACGGACGCAGGAGGGTTGGACTGGACGATCCCTAGGCTCCCCTGGAATCCCAAACTAAGTTCCAGGACAGCAACTTTCAGCATTGGCTGCATATCAGAATCATATGGGGACCTTCCAAAAGTACTGATACTCAGGCTCTATCCCCAGAAACCATCGTGTAATTAGTGTGAGGTGGAGCCCAGGCAAACAAAAATTTTGAAAAATGCTCTCCTGGTGATCTGTGCTGCCATGGCTGGTCTAGGTAGGGTTCACTGACATGGTGTGACACACAGCATAATGAATTAGGCAGACACCCTCAGCCTCTTAGAACCATAAAAATGTTCATCCGTGTTCATGCAGAAAATTCTGCATCTTTTTTTCCTTGATTTATTCACTGTGAACACTCCTGGATTTAATCTGTTCCATCAACACCAATTCATTAATGTCACAAACCCCACAGCAGACACTGCAGGATGGATTATCCCGACACTGGCTTGAGCCAGAAAAAGAAGAACATGCAACAGAGCCTCGGAAAGGGTCTCTCACTAATTGGAGACATAGGACACCTGGGTTGAGGGGACAGAAAAGGTCGGCGGGTGGGGGAAGAACTCTGTGAATTCATGTCACTTGCACTGGACTTTGGTGGGTGTGAAAAAAATTTAAATGACCAAAATAATATAGTCCCCACATACCACACCTTCAAGTCCTCTCCATCCTTCCAGTCTGAGCTCTGCTACCCATGGTCTACTACAGTGTTGCCCGTGCCCACCTCAGGTTCCAATGCTTCTTGTTACTCAGAGTCATTACCTGCCTCTGTATCCTGGCACTGAACACTTTCTGCCTTGCAGTAGAGATATTCCTGGGCCTCCCCAATATCCCCTCCTGGGCTCTGAGTTAGAGTGCCGGGGCTTACTCATTGCTGATGGTCTGCACGACTCAGCCCAGTGCTAGAACATCGTGGGTATCTAAAAAATGTTTGCTGCATGGATGACTGAATGCTGCACCCCTTTCTCCACAAAAGTCACCGTGCGAAAGCTGAAATGGACCCACCCAGATAAGGCTACATCGGCAGGGCGAACAGTAAGTGGTTGCACTGAATATACCTAGACAGCCGGCCCCCTGGTCCTGGAGGGGGAAGCTGACTCCAGTAGAGGTGAGGCGAAGCTTTCCTGGCCTCATCCCACCCACCGCGTCAGGTATGGCATCCAAATATGAAGTGCTAATACCCAGTTACTTCCCTCAGGTGTCAGGAGTTGAATGTATAATAAGTACATGGGTATCTGCAGACGGAAGGTGTCATTTTATAAAGACAAGGTGAAATCATCATTATCATAATAGCTGATGAGAACTTAACGCAGTCAGGGCAAGACGGAGTCAAAATATTGAAGTCTAAAAAGGCACCTGAAGAAATACAGACAGCTCACAGAGCAAGCAAGGAGGAGAGGATGTCCAGACACAGACTGGTCATTCGGAAAAATAAAATTAAAACCCTACCTCATACCCTGAAATTAAACTCCAGATTAAAATGTCAACGTTAAAAAAGAAAGAGGGACTTCCCTGGTGATTCAGTGGTTAAGAATCTGCCTTCCAATGCAGGGGACGTGGGTTCGATCCCTGGTCGGGAAACTAAGATCCCACAGGACACAGGGCAACTAAGCCCGCATGCTGCAACTAGAGAAACCCGCGCAGTGCAACAAAAAAGCCTGCATGCTGCAACGAACAATCCCATGTGCCACAACTAAGAGCTGACGCAGCCAAAGAAAGAAAGAAAGAAAGAAACCACCAAAGTATTAGAAGAAAATACATTGGAGTACAGAAAACTTTTCTAAGCAGCACACTCAAAAATCATGAGAAACATCGACTGATTCAGCAACAGAAAACCATTCAGTGAAAACAACAAAAGCAATCACCAGATACAGAGCCGAAAGGCAAATTACAAACTTGTAAAAAAAAATACCCTGCAACCCAAATGGCAGGCGAGGGGCTGCCATCCTTAATCGACAAAGAGCTCTTACGAATCAATAAAAAGATAAACCCTATGGCAGAAAGGATGGACAGATAGAAGTACACAATTTTGGAAAAGAGACACAAGCAGTCAACAAACATATGCACTAATAACCTAAGAAACTGCAAATTAAACTAAATTGCATTAGACTAAAGCAGGAGAAAACTTGTGAGGTCTTTCTAGTATTTGAAAGAATGTATCAAAATTTTTATCTTCCTACCCAACAATTCTCCTCTGGGAATCAATCCCAGAGAAGTAATCACAGACTTATTTATGCAAAGAATTAAGTTACAAAGATGTTCATTATAGCACTGTTAAATTAGTGAAAACTAGGGAGAGCCTAAATAAGCAAATCGAATACTATACAGACATTAAATTACTGTTGTTGAATGTTTAAGACAATGTAGACATCTTTCCATGTCTTTAATCAAAAAGAACACAAATAGATACACACAGTATTAATTTTTGTGAAGGGAAATATATATATATATATACACAGACACACACACACACACACACATATATATGCACTGAAAAAAAGGCTAGATGGAAAAACAGTGAAATGTTAACAGCTGTTTCTCTGAATCATAGAATTAAAGTTGGTTTCTATTTTAGTTTTGCTAATCAGCATTTTCTATACCAAACCTGTCTTAAGTTTTGTTGAAGGGGGAAGAAAAAAGTTAACACAGAGATAAACGTTGAAATATATCAAAAAATCCAAGCTTGCTGTTCTGAGGAACAGCCTTAGAGCACGGCCAACTCGCATCTGCCCCACACGGGAGAGCAGGTAGGGGCTGCGTCATTCCGCGAATGCCACGCGGGCCCCAAATCACATGCACGGCTTTGGAATGCACCGGGAGGATTACGAGGCTGTCTGGCTTTCTGGGAGTGCACGCCCCACAAAACAGTGAAGCTTCACTGTGAAGAACTTTCTGGTCATTTTCATTTTTAGAGTTTAGCTGTGGCCTGTAGAAACCAGGAAAGTTCCTTTCTTCCTCCTTCTGTTTGCCTCCTCCTCGCAGCCCACCTACTGGTGAGCCCCAGATGAGAAAGAACATTCGCAACAATCACAAGTGCTCCGTAATGAAATGCTCTGCTTAGCAAAACAGGCAGGTTCCAGCCTCCTCTTCACCCTGCTCTGGTGCCCAGCTGAGGCACACAACACAGCAGGTGGCCTCCCAATTTGGAGAACCGGGGCAATTTTCGACCAGTGGCAGGTGGCCCTTCACATCCAACTCCCTGCCTCTTTCCTCTATCACGTGCAGTTACACCAGTCAATCCCCAGGCTCTGGCCACACCTGCTTGCGCCCAGCAGGGGTCCCTTTCCAATCTCAGTCACTGTCGACAGGACCCCTTCGGTCTGGGATGCCCCATGTGCACCTTCCTCTGGACCCACCTCCCAGATGACTTCCTCTTCCTGGTGGTTTCCCCCAGCCCCAGACAGAGGCCACCCATGCCTCCTCTGGGTTCTCAGAGCGTGTTTGGCTCTTAGTCCCAGGACTCAGTTGCTGGCTCAGCTCCACTGGCTGGACTGTGACTGCACTTCCAGGGTCCTCCCATCTCAGCTAATGACAATCCACCCTCCCGGCTGCTCAAGCTAAAACCTGGAGTCAGCTGTGACTCTCCTCACCCCTCACATCTCACACTTCATCTGTCAGGAAATCCTGCAGCTCTACCTTCAGGACATGTCCTGAATCTGGTCTCCTCTCATCACCCACCGCTAGCACCCCAGTTCCCATGGCTGAAGGTGTCCTCCCAGCTGGCCTCCTGGCTGGTCCCCTCCAGTCTATTCTCCAGTAGGCAGCCGGAGTGATCCTTTCAAAACCCAAAAGCCAGATGACGTCATTCCTCTGCTCAGAACCTCCACTGACTTCCCATCTCACCCAGAGATAAAGCGAGAGAGGCCCGAAACACTCAGCCTCCC
Source organism: Balaenoptera physalus (assembly GCF_965194825.1). NCBI lineage: Eukaryota > Metazoa > Chordata > Mammalia > Artiodactyla > Balaenopteridae > Balaenoptera > Balaenoptera physalus. The sequence goes on along the minus strand of NC_138886.1, from coordinate 34,883,563 downwards.
TGTCCCACCTCTCAGAACTCGTCTCCCCACTTCCTCTCCACCTGCTCCACTCAGTCATGCCAATCTCCCTGAAGCAGCCAGGCGTGCTCCTGCCTTGGACTTTTGCCCTGACTGTTCTCTCTGCCTGGAATGCACTTCTCTCCGAGAGCCGTGTGAATCGCACCATCACACCCTTCAGCAAAGCCCTCTGAGCACCCATCTGAAACAGCACCCCACCCCAAACTGAGGCCCACCCCAGCTTTACTCTTCTCTACACTCTACCCGACATACTTTATTTGCTTGAATCCTCTCATGAGAGGGCAAACTCAGGGTAGCATGAATTTTTATGTTTTGTCCACGGCTGTATCCCCAGCATCTAAATAGAACAATACCCAGCATGTAGCCCATTCTCAACAATGTCTGTTTAATGAATGAATGAGGAGAAAGGACTTGGTATGGGCTCTCGCGGCCCAGCTGAGGACTCCGGGTCCAGCCTGTAAGTGAAGGCCCAACAGTGGACCAGCGGTACCCCCGCCCCAGCCCACCCACCTATCAAGTCATTTCTCCCCTCCCTGGCCTTGGGAAGCCCCTTTCTGACCATAACTCTTAAGTCCTGCTTGGAAAACTCGGGGCCTGAGTCATTCCCCAGGGCCCTGACTAATTCTCTCTCCATCCCTTGGACCCACCTCCAAGATCCTTCCTCTACAGCATAATGGGAAATCCAGAAAGAGCTCCCCTTGGAGAAGATGGAAAGGAACTGAATGATTTAGAGGAAAATTCAGTTCTTCCTGGCTCATCAATTGAGAAAGTGCAAACTCTCAGGAAGCCAGTGCCTCCGAAAGTGAAACATTAATAGAAATATTACTGGAAAATACCAAACAGGAAGAGAAGGAAAATTCCATTGTGGAAGCAAGGTCCTCTGTCGATGCTCCTTAATGATCTCAGTAACTCGTTTCAGAATCAAAACACGGAAAGAACCGGAAATCAATCAGGCTGTCACCCTTCCTGTGGACTGGAGCTTTGGCCAAACCACCTCCACACCACCCCGGCACAAAGGGCACTGGGCTCAGAACACAAGGTCAACAGCCTGGCCACTGGCTCGGCCAGTACCTGCTGGGAGGCAGGGCGGGCTCCATGCCTCCCTAGACCCTCAGTTTTTCCATCTGTAAAATGGGCGTTACAGCACCTTCCTCACAGAGTGACTCTTAGAATCAAATTAATTATGGGTGTGAAAGTGTCTTTTAAGCTGTGGAATACTCACCCAAATGTAGGAATTTGGGTAGGTCCTACAATGCTAACAGACGGGATTTTTATAAGAGTTTAAATCTAGCCACAAATAAGGCAGAGAAAATTCAGGCATGAGACTGTGCAGCCTGAGGTGATATGGCACAGTGGTTCAAAACAAAGACCCTAAATCCAGCTTCAAATCTCATCTCTGCCACTTACTGGCAGGGTGACCCTAGACAAGTTACTTAACCTCTCTGCCTCATGCTCTCATATGTAAAATGGGAATGACAATAGCATCCACCTCAAGGGACTTTGGTGAGCAGTAAGAGTTAGGGCATGTAGAGCACAAAGAACAATGTCTGGCTTAGAGTATATGCAATGGAAGTACTGGCTAATACTGCTATTGTGGAAAGCTCCATAAATTCGAGTGACTACTCTTTCTTGACTCAAATGCCTCCTCCTCCAAGAAGCCTTCCTTGCTTCCCCCAGTTGAAATGAACCTCCTCCTGACCCTGCTTCTCCTTTAGGTCCACGGAATCAAGGCTCTGCCCAAAACAGCTTCTGTGCCAGGATGGCTCTCAGCTCACACACACCACTTTGTTTATAGATAAATTCTGCCATACAGAGCTGTGTTCTAACCTTGGTTCCTGTGTCCTCACCAGAAAATAAGCTCCTTACAGGCAGGCACTACCCAACCCCTGGTTCATCCCTGTATCCACACAGCTCCTGACAGTGGTCTGCATATGGCAATTTCTCAGTCAACACAAGCCAAACCAGTTACAAGTCAGTGTGGCAGACACCACCAGCAGCCTGTCTCCATCCTGCAGGAACAGCCCCCCTCAGAAAGCCGACGGAGGTGCTGCCATCAGCCAGCCAGCAACCCAGCTCTCTGCTTCAAAGCCACAAATCCCAATTTATTTTCTAGGGCCCAGCCTGAGCTACCCCTTCGCCACAGGCCACTACCACTTGGCTCTCTCAGCACAAGATGAGAAAGTCAGCTCCAAGTGAAACTGCCCAAGGAAGCACTCGACCACAGGCAGATTCAGCTTTGCTTAAATGGCCAGAGGAAAACACACCTGTTTCAGATTTGCCTTTTAACATCTATTTTATGGGTCAGAAATGCTTTGGGGGAGAGGACGAGGTCAAGTCTTGGGGGTTCAGTCTGGGGAAATCAGTCATGTTCTGAGGTTGTCAGATTAGGAGATGGTCATCTGATCTCCTTCAAGGAAACAGGTTCCTTGTTGACAAGGGCCAAGATACCAGTTTTTTTTTTTTCTTAAAAGAGCACACACAGCCTCGCCAGTCCTTGAATGAGAAGACAGACGTAAGTTACAAGACACACATCTTGTGATCTTGTGCCGCTGTCCCTTGGGAAGTGGCAACTCTGTGTGCAGAATTTCTCTATGAAATAACTCAAGTGCTGCATTAACATCTCATTTATGGAACTCAGAGGGAGATGAGGGAGGGAGAGAGAAAAGCCAGCTCTGGGGCGCCTTTGGGGACCATCAAAGCCCAGACTGAAAGGGATGGGGGAGGGGGTGCAAGAAGAGGAGCATTAAGTGAAGGGGAGCAGGAGACATACAACACACATTTCAGTAAATATCAGAGTCTTGGGGCTTCCCTGGTGATGTAGTGGTTGAGAATCCACCTGCCAATTCAGGGGACACGGGTTTGATCCCTGGTCTGGGAAGATCCCACATGCCGCAGAGCAACTAAGACCGTGCACCACAACTACTGATCCTGCGCTCTAGAGCCCACGGGCCACAACTACTGAGCCCACATACCAAAACTACTGAAGCCCGTGCGCTCTAGGGCCTGCATGCTGCAACTACTGAAGCCCGCATGCCTAGAGCCCATGCTCCGCAACAAGAGAAGCCACCACAATGAGAAGCCCGCGCACCGCAACGAAGAGTAGCCCCTGCTCGCTGCAAATAGAGAAAGCCGGTGTGCAGCAATGAAGACCCAACGCAGCCAAAAAAATAAATAAATAAAAAAATCAGAGTCTTACTATCTCTATCTAAATCATTGAAAGGAGAGCAACAAATTGATAAAAAGCATACAGGCTTTGAATTCAGATTGAACAGGTATAAACCGGGCCCCATCACTTGGTAGCTGCGTGACATTAGGCAAGTTATTACCTCTACGCCTCAGTTTCTTTATCTGTAAAATGGGGGCAATACTATCCATGGTAGAGGAATAGCACTAAAGGCCCCAATTAATGGCCCACCTGTATCCCTGTCCTCTGCCATGGGACTTCGCAGCTCCTCCTCTCTCCCTGAATCCTGGCTGGCCTTATGACTTGCTTTGGTCAACAGAATGCAGCAGAAGGGACAGTAGGGACAGTAGGCCAGTTTCTAACCTCAAGAAACTGTATGGGCTTCTGTAATTTCTTGGAACCCTGACACCATCATATGAACAAGGCTAACTCGCTGGAAGATGAGAGACCACATGGAACAGAGCTTACTTGATATAGCCAAGGCCATCCTAAACCAGGCATCCCCATACATGTAAGAGAGCCTGGCTAGGACTGGCAGGGCAGCACACACACTCCACACTGACCTTAGATGCCTGAGTGAGCCCAGCTGAGGCCAGAAAAACTACTCAGCTGACGTGTGAGTTCATGGTCAATAATAAAGGCTTATCATTTAAAGCAGGGGTTGGAAACTACAGACCACAGGCCAGCTGCCCATTTTTGTAAATAAAGACTGGATACAGCTATACCCTTTTAATTTATGTATTGTCTATGTCTGCTTTCAAGCTACAATGGCAGAATAGTTGTGATGGGGGCTGTCTGGCCTGCAAGCTAAAATTATTTACTAACTGGCTCTTTAAGAAACTTTGCTAACCTCTGGTTTAAAACCAGAGTTTGGGGTGATTTGTTATGCAGCAATAGCTAACTGATACAGTACATAAACCCCTTCTCGGGTGATTGTGAGGATTCAATGACCAATTAAGTGGTTAGCCTGAAGCCTGGAGAACGTATTTCTCTTCTGGGGAATCAATGGGAAAAACTGGATTTGATATGCAGCATTTTTCTCACACTACTTTCAAGGGACAGGACTTCAAAGGAGAAAGTGTTCCAAGCCAAACCACAGCTACCAAGCTTGGCTCTTACCTTTCTAATCAATTACTTTCTCAGAACTGGAGAATGTGGCTGTTAACCAAATAGAAATGACTGACAGCTCATGCTTGACCCTGGCTTCAATCAAGCTATACATCAATGATTTGAAGTGAAAAGGACTGAAAGACGAGTCACAACTCCCCACAAAGACACGTGAGACACTCTCTTCCTGTTGTGGCTCCAACCTCCATCTGCAACCTCCTGCCACACCCACCCTTCAGAGCCTCCAACCATTCTCTTGGCACAAGCTTCTGCATGGAGAAGCTCAAATGCTGCCACCCCCTGAAAGCCCTCCTTGAATTCACAGAGTTGAGGCCCTCCCAGCCCTGTGCACACCCTTCTTTTCTGGCATGCCACATGTTGCAACACTGCCTCATTACCCATCTCTGTCTCCCAGACTAGATCTTGAAAAGCTCGTGTTCAACTACAAACTGAAAAGCTTCCCTCTTGGAAAGCTGGCTACCACTTATTCTCTCTGAATTCCCCCCTGCTTAGCACACTGCTCAGAAACTGTTTGCTGAGTGTTTAAAAAAAAAAAAAAGTTGAACATGATATTATTTATTCCTTAGGAAACATGTTATTTAACTCAACTCTGTGGATGCTGACAAAATATAAATTGTTGGTACACATCAGCATGTATTTAAAACTTGGGGAGCTGATGTCATGGTGCATCTTGACTTTCTCAGTTGCAGTGGAAACATTTACTTAATTATGATAAAAGAAACAAGACTTCAGCAGAAAACATAACTGGATGAGCCCTGTTTGGCTGCACAAAAGGAGACCTACCAAGTTACTGGCCTCTTTGTCATCATTATTATTTTATAAAGACAACCTGAAGGAATAATATTTCCACCTACTAAAGTTTTGTTTTTCTCTTCCCAGGAGTTCAGGCCCTCACTGTGTCTCACTCGGACTGTATTGTAATTGCCTCCTAACTCCAAACCCATTTCCCCCAGACTGTGGCAGCTGTTTGTAACCTGCGATGCTCCTCAACCATGGCTCTGAGTCTATCCTTTTCCTGACTCAACAGTCTTCAAGGGTCCCCCTGTGGGGTCTAAACTCAGGCCCCCATGTATCTCACATTGTCACCTCTCATTCCCCAAGTGAGGCCCACTGCAAGAAAGCTCCGGTTTCTAAGAACACTCTCCACATTAAGGTTTCATACATATATTTGCACACACATACGCCCACACACATACATATATGGACACACGTATGCATGTACACTCACAGCACAGGCACCTAAGTGCTCCCGCAGGCTGCAGTCAGCCTTCTCCCTGCGCTGAAATTCCACTTCCGTCTCTAGATCCAGCTCAAAGCTGCCTCCTAGGTGAAGACCTCACTAAATTCCCCAAGACAAAAACACTGGGAAACAAATGATGAAAAGACAATGTGTGTAGATGTCCTCCGGAGGCTTAGGCCAAAGATTACTGCCAAGTCTTTTGCAGCCTTTATTCCCTTCCTCCTAGCTCGCCCTTGTACCGAGAGATCTCTGAGCACAAAAATAAGTGCAGAGAAAAGCTGGTTAAACTGAAAACACAGTCTGTTACAGATAATTCTAAAAGGGAAAATGCCCCAAACTGGAGGCTGGCTGAGTGGGGCATACGTGACCAGGTGTGTGTGTGCCCCTGGACTTACCTGGGAGAATAGAAAGATGCCCAAGTATGTGTCAGAAGGAAGCACAGGTAACTAAGGGAAGCAGGAGAAGGGCCCCCCAAAGATAAAGCTGGTTGGGAGGTGGCAATGGAGGCCCTGAAAGGAGTATCTGTGGACCAATAGCTCCTACTCCCAAGCCATAGCAACTCTCAACACAGGCCGATGTTAAAAACACAGGGCGTGGCACGCAGGGGGCATTCAACAGTCCTAGGGGTTCTTTTCCTAACTCCTAACAACAGAAAAAAGGAAGCTGGGTCTGAGATTAAGTGGGCTAGAAGTAGGTTTTCCTGGATCTGTGGGTGAGGGGCAGAAGGCGGGCTCTGGGGTGTTCAGGGCTGGATCTGCAGTATGCCTGACCTTCCAAAAGCTATCTGGCTGGAAATAATGTGAAAACCAGGCTGCCTCCTGGCTGCCTAGCCAGGAATGGGGGGTGGGTGTTAGCCCCGGATTAGGAGGCAGCCCCACACAGAGGGCAGAGATGAGGGCATCCAGAGTCTGCATCCCAAAGCAGCTCTGACCAGATGACCCAGAGGGAGGGTTAAGAAGCCACTGTTGCATTCGTGTTCTCTAAGTGTGGTCCCAGGATCAGCAGCAAAAGATCACCTGAGAATTTGTTAGAAATGCACATTCTCAGGCCCACACCAGGTGTGGTGACTCAGGCACTTCAGGCGATGGGTCTCACAATCTGTGTTTTAACCAGTCCTCCGGGTGCCGGTTTGAGAACCACTGCATACTATGACCCTTCCGGGCTCCTTCCCCTCCTACTCGTTAGAAGGAATCTGGTAGCCACAATCCCTCCAACTCCAAGGATCACAACAACTTCTTAAAAGACCAAGGGCTCAAAGTCACAACCTAGTATGTGAAAATGCAGCCCAGAGAGATCTTTTTTTTTTTTTTGACTGCGTTGGGTCTTCGTTGCTGCACACAGGTTTTCTCTAGTTGCAGTGATTAGAGCACAGGCTCTAGGCACACGGGCTTCAGTAGTTGCAGCACGTGGGCTCAGTAGTTGTGGCTCACGGGCTCTAGAGCACAGGTTCAGTAGTTGTGGCTCACGGGCTCAGTTGCTCCACAGCATGGGGAAATCTTCCTGGACCAGGGTTCAAACCCATGTCCCCTGCATTGGCAGACAGATTCTTAACCACTGCGCCATCAGAGAAGTCCCCAGAGAGATCTTTTTAAAAACCACATTTGCTCACATCATTTAGCAGCCTAACCCCCTCACTGGCCCTCACTGTGCTTAGCTTTCAAGGTCCTCCCTGACCCGGGCCCTCCTGTCCCTCTGGGGTCCTGCCCAACTCTAACCTCTGAATTCCAGCCACAGGGCCTTTACCTGCAGTCCCCTACAGCACCAGGCTCTCTTCTGCAGCCAACCATAATAATGGTCCTCCCTGACCACGTCCCATCACGGCACTTATCATGCACACTGCGGCCTAGGCCACAGTATTCACTAGACCCTGCTCTAGTACCCAGCAAGGGAGAGCACAGAGAAGACCTGTAAGAAATACAAACAAGCCAAGTCTTCAACACACTTGACACTCCAGCTATAAAACTTATTATTCCTCAGTATTTGAAACAGTCTTAATTGTAATTAGAAAAAACATTTACTAAAGTTTTGAAAACCATAAAGGAAGACTTTAGTGAGCAAGCAGAACGACAAGCAGTGGTAGAGAAAGGAGATTTGCCCACCTGGGAGGTGGTCATGGAGTAACGGGGGAAGGCACAATCTCTCTGGAGAGCTAGGCTGGGCCGTCCTTCCATCCCCAGGGACTTCAGGTTCTCCCAGGCCAGCACCTAGCCAAGCCTGGGCCACACATAAGGCAGCAGGGAGCCTCTCTGCTGTTTCCCTCATAGATCAACCACAAACCCATAATCCTGGGGGCTCTCGGAGAAACCTCCTCTGTCCCCAAGGCAGCACCTGGGTGGCCACCTGGCTTCCAGCTCTTCGTCATTTAGGTATGGCATCCTGGGTGCTTAGGAAGCCCAGAGTCCATGCTTCCAAGATATGTCCCCAAAACTGGCCCAGAGGGAGGTGGAATGCACCGACTGCCCACGATGCCTTCAGCAGACCCAGAGGGGGGAGGAGGGGGTACTCGGGGGACCTAGGACCTTGGGGAGAGGAAGTCAGGCAGAAAAAAATCAGGAGGGGCATCCCCTTACTCCTCCTGCCTGGAAAACAAAAAAGATCCCTTTCCAAGCACCAGCTGGCAGGTAGGAGCCTGTCTCCCTCCTGTCTGGACATCCAGTCCTAAAAGAAACTCAGACTCCATCAGTCTCCCCCAGCCCACACCTGGGCAAAAGTTTACCTTTGGGAGAAGGTAGGGGGCCAGAGGAGAACAAGAGGGACAGCGGCCTGATAGCCATTGCAAGGCACTGGGCCTCAGATGTAATCAAAACACTGCCTTCCACCAGAAGTAGACAGAACAAGTATTATTTCATGGGGGAAAGGAGGGTGTCACAGGAGTGTGAAGGGGGAGGAGAGGGCCCCATCTGGCTGGAATTAACTAACCTGCTTCAAAGGTGGGGGATCAAGATGGTCTGATTTGTTAGGGAGGGGGGTTGCACAAAATCGTCTCCCTCATCCCTGGGGCTGTATGGGGTGGGGGTAAGGTCGGGAAGGAAGGTGAGGTTTGGAGGGGTGGGTCTCCTTCCAGCTGGCTGGGTAGGCGGACCCCTCCCATGCGCGGCTGGAGGAACTGACAGGTCTAAGTGGAGCGCTCTTGTAGGCCAGCTCACTGCAACTGGAAGAGCACGCTCGGGGGTTCCCGGTGCAGCTCCAGTACAAAAGGCCGCCCCATTTCGAAACCTGGCGTGGGGGGTGGGTCAGGGCAGGGCGTTTAGAGTGATTTACATATATCCATTTAAAGACAGCCGGTCTGAATCTGCCATCGGAAATGGGTAATATCCGGCGAGTCCCTTCCCAGCTCTGGACCTCAGTTTCCCATGTATAGAATCAGGGGCAGGAGGAAGAGGAGGTAGACAAGAGTAAACACGCTTTTAAGTCCGTGACAGCTCTGCCTCTCTGACTTTCCTTCTCGGGGGGCTGAAGGGCTAGTTGGGTGTCTCTTTCTTGGGCAAGGCTGGGCGGGGCGCTCTCGTCAGGCTACTTCCGAAACGGGCACCTGGCTGTGGGCTCAGAGAGAGGACGTTTTGGCAGCAACAGTGAAAGAGACTGTGTCAGGAGGCCGCCGATCGGCGGCAAAGCGCGTGCAGAGGCAGAACTGGGAAGCACCGTTGAGAGGCCTGACCCCAAGGTCCTAGCCCGAGTGGATGTAGGAACTCGAAACTAGAGCGGTGCCTCAGTTTACCCCTGCGCACAGTGGCTCTGGAACCTCGGGTGAGGCCGAGGGGCGCCTTACCTTGTCCTTTTTGCCGGCACCGCTCTCTTCCGCGGCCGAGGCGCCACACTTGTTGAGCAGTTTCTTGCTTCCGCAGGCCGTCGGGCTCCAGGTGCGGCCGCCTGAGCAGGAGCCCCCCGGGTGTTCTGCGGCACCGCCCGCGGCACTCTCCACCTTAATGAGGCGGTGCTTGGGGGAGATGTAGCGCACCTCGGCTGGCGTGGCGGGCCGCCGCTCGCTGCTGCTGCGGTAGAGGTGCGGAGAGCCCGAGGACGAGGACGAGGACGCGGCAGCGCCCACGCCGGAGGAGGCACAGCAGCAGCCCGCGGCGCCCGACGCGGACGAGGCCGAGAAGGCACGCTGGCCCCCGCCTGGCTCCCCGCCGCCGCAGTAGTCCAGGCGGCACATGGCGCGCAGTTTGCGCAGAGACGAGCCGGGCCCGTTGTAAGGGTCCTCAAAGTCGCGCTCCTTCTGTGCGCGGTAGGCGCGGATGAGGTCGCTAGTGCTGCCGCTGTCGTCGGGCAGCGATCCCGACGAGGCCGAGAAGCAGGAGGCGGCGGCCGTACCGCAGGACGCCGAGGTGGCCGAGGGGGCCTGCGGCACGGCCTGGGGGTGCTGCGAGGGCCGCTCGCCCCGGCGCCGCTGCTCGCGGTAGTCGGGCCGCGGCGGCTGCGGGGGGCTCTTGGTCTTGCTGCTGCCCAAGCTGAAGTACTTGTTCAGCCACTTGGCCATGGCGAGAGGCCGCCTAGGGCCGCGGCGCGGGAGCCGGGTCCGCCGCCGCGGCCATTCGGGGGGCAGTGCTGCCGCCCAGGTCCCTCGGCGCCCCGGCCCCGGCGAGGGGCGTCCGGGGCGCCCGCTCCCGACGCCAAGTTCAAGTTCTCTCCGCCGCCTCCTGCCGGCCGCTCCCGGGCTCCGGCCGCCGCAGCACCGCCCTCCGCCTCCTCCGCGCGCCTCCCGGGCTTCGGATCTTGTGCCCTTCGCGGGCGCGTCTCATGGAATCCGGCTGCGGCCCCACAGATAACTAAAGGCGCGGGCGCCCCCCTCCTCGGACGCTCTGGCCGTGCGCTCCGCCACGGAGCGCGCTCCTGCCCCGTCGGAACCGCAGCCACCGCCTTGGCCCGGATCCCCGGTACTGCTGGAACTTGTCGGCGTCCTCGGCCCCCCACTTCTTCCTTCCCGAGAACGCTGTAGCGAGCTCGGCACCCGGCCGGCTAGCAAGCGGGCCGGAGAGCGAGCGAGCAAGCAACGAGGGAGGGAGGAGGCAGCCGGCGCCCGCCCGAGCCCGCGCGCCCGTGCCCGTCCCGGCGGCGCCTTCTGCTGCCGCTGTCGCCGCCTCCCGAACCGCCGCGTGTGTGACACTCGGGCCGCCAGAGCCCGCCCCGCGCCGCGGCCCCGCCCTCCCCGGGCCAGCGCGCGCCCCGCCCCCAGCCCGCCCCCGCAGACCCCGCCCCGCCCACCCCCACACGTCCTGCTCCCAGACCTCGGCCCTGGCTCCGCCCCTCTTGGGCCCGGGTCCTGGGCAGAAGCAGCTCCCCTCTTCAGCACGCGCCACCTCCTGTGGCCGCCTCGGCGCCAGGCCCTGGGTCTCGCCTGAGGGCGTCGGGGTCCCGCGGCGCAACCGGCCCCGCCTCGCTCGCAGTCCGCCGCCGCCTAGGGCGAGAGGTTGCCAGCTTAAGCCTGCAGCGCGCAGAGGCCAAACCCTTCCCCGGGACCCGCGCGCTGTGCTACCCAGGGATCCCCACTGTTGGGGACACGGGGCTTTTCTAGTTTACGGCGTGACCCGCTTGGAGGAATTACGGTGCCGAGACCCCTTAGGGACAGGGTGTCTATTCCCTACTTAAAGGGACGAAGACTCCGGTTCAGCCCACTGTGCCAGACCTTCGGAGGAATCCTTACGCAAATGAGCGTTTTAGCAATCCAGATGACGGATGCGGCCAGGATAGGCGGCAGGGGTCCGGCCCCCCACCAGTTGGAGAGCCAAGCTAAGGGGAGGTCGGAATGTTTGCTTACCTTTTCACCTCTGAGGAAGTCGTGGCTTTAACCCTGTTCACGGCCAACCTGGCAGAGCGAGCTGTGGGAACGTTTAAAGCCTAAGATTGTAGGAGCTGGGAAGGCTCCATTTAATCCAGGGCCCTCATTTTACAGACGGAGAAACTGAGGCTCAGAGGAAGGTCACCCAGGTGGGCCTGGATGCCAGTTCCCGGTCTGGTGGCGCCGAAATTGTGTCATTTCTACTAGTCTCTACTTTGCAATTTAAGGTCGTCCTCTGATTATTAAAATGCTGAAACTGAGGCCGAGTGAGGAGCACAGCCTGCTCGGTAAAGCTTTTCCTGGGAGGCCGCATATGCTCTGCCGAGGAAGAGGAGCTGCCTAGAAATGAGGTAACTGCCAGTAGAGCCGGTGCTCCTTTGAATTAGGCTGATCAAGCTCCAGAATATGACATACCCTAAGGTATGAATTGACACCTGAGAAATTCTCTAAGTATGCTAACTTATTAGGATGATAGTCCAAATCATTAATTACCTCCACTGGCAACCTGTATATTATAGATGGGCTTTGGGGGAATCTATTTTTTCCTGTATCCCGTAGGAAAAGTGGGGCCTGTTAGGGCAGGGAGCAAGGCCAGTGACTCTTTTGGCCAGAACTGGAGGTGGAGGTCAGACTCGCAGTCTGAGGCTCTTGGGCAGGGAGGGCCTCTTCCCCTGCCTGAGGCCACCGTGGGGAAGTGGCAGAACCAGGACTCCAACTTGGGTCTTACTCTGAATCCTGTGCTCTGTCCACTCAGCCACAAACAGTGAAGCAGTGGAATTGACTGCAAACTGTCCCTTCAGGATCAAGCTATTTGCTCTTCCCCTCTGGTCAGACAGGACTGTCATCCTCTATGAGCCAGTTAAATTTTACAAACCCACTATATGATGCCATAGTCACAGACATCATCAACAACTACACAGCCCCTTCATTGCCTGAGATCTACTTTTTTAGAATTTCACAGGAAATCTATGATGTGGGGGTGTGTGTGTTTGTGGGGTGTCTGGGGGATGGTGAGAGGACCCAGAAGTTGACCTGAGCTAAGATGTTTATTTTGGGTGTCCCTAGACTTAACTATCTCAGATTACCCTTTAAATCATTCCTCTACTGTATAAACACTTAATTATCCCACAAGTAAGAAAGAGAGGCTCAAAAAGAAAACCTGAAAGGCAAGGACGTTCTCCTTGCGAGCCCCTCCTTTCAACCAACCACAAATCCCCTCCTGCTCCCTTCCTTCCCATCTCTGCTTCTAGGTTCAGGAAGGAGGAATGGCCAGATCCTGGCAACAGGCCAGGACACCCTGGGCAAGAAAGTCTTCTCCAGGATCTGGAAACTTGTTCCCTGCGCGTGGGTTGCACATGGAAGAGTGATCTCTGCCTTTTCCAAAGGTTTAGGAAGAGAAGTTATATTTCACAACTTATTTTTCCCATTTCACTTTCAGCAGGCCATGGGGTTAGACCCACTTTTCCATGTGATGCCTCTGCTGGGGTATAATTTGCAAGTCAAAATTATTGTAATGCTATAGTATTATGCCAAAAACTTCCAGAGCACTTGTGTATCTGCTCAACCCCTACATGTTCTGTATATAATTAACCCTCCTCAGCATCCCTACAATCTCGTGTTATTCCCAGTTTACAGATGGGTAACTGACCTAAGATAGTATTTATTTCAAGCAGGCAAAAAAAAACATGGGTGTTTTCCTTTGGGAACTAATAGTGACATCTTACAAGACTCAGAGTCAGAAATAATCAGTCTGAAAGGAAACAGAAACATTCCCGAAAGACGATGTTGGAGAAGCAGTGTGTCAAATGGTTAGAGGAGACAGGGACTTGTAAGAAAAGGATCAGAACACTATAGGTGGTTAGAGCTGGACAGACTCTTCAGAAAGCCAACCACCCCATTTCAGAGAGAAGACGGACCAGTGAAGGGAAGAGGTTGAGTCAAGAGGCATGGCTGGGATTGGCATCCAGTCTCTTTGACATCACAAACCCAATTCTATGGCCATCATTCTTGGCATTTTTTACTTTTATATCCCCCCTTCTTGTCCCCAGTTTTCTTATTGGAAGGGTTGGGTGTGGTCCTGTTCCTGTTTCTGCCCTGTCTCAACTTCTCATTTTAGACCAAGGTGGGGACATGGCAGCTCTTTTCTCTGCACTCCCAATATCTGGAGGTAGGCTCTGCCATTGGTGGAGGCCTAGAAAAATGGTGCCACCATCCCAACAGATTCATCAAACAGAACTTTTTCAGTTCAGTCTGTCAAATGTTAATGTCAGTCCCTTGCTATGTACCAGCCTGGGAGTCTGGGCTGGAAGCATGGATTTGAGAGTCATTAATCCTCAGTGAAGACCTGAAGCAAAACCCTCAGTCATCCTTGACACCTTTTTTATTCCTGCTCCATCCAACCCATCAACAAAGAATATGCAGAATCCTACCATGTCTCACCACCTCCACTGCTCCTACCTCGGTCCAACTCCTTCATCCCTTGACTGTATCATTGCAGGTGTATCCTACCCGTTTCCTGGTTTCTTTCTCAACGCAGCAACCAGTGATCCTATTAAAAATGAATCTGATTAAATCCCCCATTAAATCCCCATGTCCCGGGACTTTCCTGGCGGTCCAGTGGTTAAGACTCCGTGCTTCCACTGCAGGGGGCACAGGTTCGATCCCTGGTCGGGGAGTTCCCACATGGCATGCTTGCAGCCAAAAAAGAAAAAAGAAAAAAATCCCCATGTCCCTAATAGATGCCAAAAATAGTTACAGTGGCCCATAAGGCCTCACATGACCTAGTCCCCTTAAATTCCCACTCCAGCCAGGCAGCCTCTTTGCTGTTCCTTGAACCCTCTCTCACCTTGGGCCTTTGCACTACATCTCCTCTGCCTGGAATGCTTCCCCACTGCTGTCACCATTCACTCCCTTCTGGGCTTTTTTTAAATGGCACGTGCTCAGTGAAGCCTCTCCTGGGCACCATATCTAGAATTGTCCTCCACACTCAACACTTCCTATCCTCATCTCTGCTTTATTTTTCTGAGTTATCACTCATTCCCATTTCACACACAGCATATTTTACTTATTGTTCTTGTTTATTCTTTGTCTTGCCCCACGATGGGGTAGGGATCTTTACTCTTTGTTCACTGCCTATCTTCTGTGTCAAGAACAGGGCCTGACACCTAGCAGGCATGGGATCAATATTTGCGAAATGAATGAGTGAACGTGAGTGGCTGATCATGGAGGGTAGAATAGCAGAGGGCTAAAGCTTGCCATCTCTCTGCCTCGGACCTGGTGCTAGTGGCTTTAGCTTTGGTCTGGAGGTGGGAGCATGTCAGACTTGCCACATTTTTAAAGCAGATGTGTTCAGGGGATCTGTTCCCAGACTGTGTCTCTTCCGCAGAGGAAGCAGAACGAGATTCATCCCTGTCTTCCCAGCATCTGGAGGGGGCTCCAGGAAGGTTGCGGGGTCCAGGTAGCCCCTTCCACACAAGTCCCAGTCGTGCTGACACGCAAGCCTGTCCGCGGTGTCGCTGAGCCAGCTCTGTTGTTCCCTCCACCTCAGGTACAACTAATCTTAGGAATCTCATTGCTGGTCAAAAGATAATCCTCTATATCTAGATTAAAGACTGTGTTTTGACCATTACTGCGCACTGAATGTTGAGCCGACAATTTAATTGAGCTGTTTATGCTGCTGCCTTGATTTCTTCCCAGAGAATTTGCAACTAATTCCAAGTGCCTCTGTGAATTAAGTGGGCCTCTCCCAACATGCTTTGCCTGTCATTTGCCTGTGCCAAATCCCACTTGTCCTTGTGTTACCCAATTATGGGCTCTCCCTCACAGCTGTATGTGGCCGGGACCACTTCCAGCCCACTTCCTCCTCGAGGTGGCCATTAATTATATGGCCCCGAGAATGGCCATACCCCAGGACAGCCTCTATGGTACCTGGAGCAGTAGAAAGGGAGGGTGGAGGTGAGGACTGGGACAGCAGCAGAGAGGACATAAATCAGACTGACTCCTTTGAAGTCACCTCTAGGAGACTGACAATAACCCCCTAACAAGAGGATACAAGTGTCTTTAGCACAGTTAAGTGTGATGGAAGGAAAAGAGTTTTGGATGGAGGTCAAGACTGCTGAGTTCTTATCCTGGCTCTCTTCTGACTTCCTACATGACCTCTACGGCCTCGATGTTACTATTTATAAAATGGGAGCTGGCAGATCATTGTTTCTCATTCCATGTCATGGAGTGTCTAAGGGCAGGGTTGCCAGATTTAGAAAAAATGAAACAAAATAACAATAACAAAAATGGACATCCATGCAATATTTGGGATATACTTATAGTAAAATATTATTTGTTGTTTATTTAGAATTCAAATTTAACTGGGTGTCCTATATTTTATCTGGTGATCTCAGGCAAGTGTCCTCATGGGAGATAAAGGGGGCTCCCCACCCCTAGCCCAGCCTCTGCTGATGAAATGTATGAGAGCAGACCTCTCAACTCCAGCTGAAAATTTAGAATCACCTACAGAGCTTATACAACATCTAGTGACCAGTCTGTATTCCAGACCAATTAAATCAGAATTCTGAGGGTGGATTCAGGAATTAGTCTATATTTTTTTTTTCTCCCCAGATGAGTCCAATGTGCAGCCAAGTTTGGAAACCACTGGACTAGAGCAAGGGTTCTTAAAGTGAGGTCCCAGGACCAGAGCATCAGCTTCACCTGAGAACCCATTAGAAATATAAATTCCGACTTGCAGACCTTTAGAATCAGAAACTGGGTGTTGTGGCCCAGAAAGCCCTCCAGGGACTCTGCTGTATCTAAAGTTTTACAGCCAGTTTAAAAGTTCCTTTGATGCCAGTAGGGCACCTGATCAGCAAGTGGGTGCTAGAAAAGCAAATTGGTTGATTTGCAGTGATGCATCTTAATGGTCAAACTGCCTATCCTCTAGCAATTGCAGTCTAAATTATGGGGTTTGCAACCCACCAAATGCAGTGACTTTTTGAGTCTCAAACTTTGGTCTGATGGCAGTCTTGAAGGCTACTATCGTCACCTGGCAGCATGACAGGTTAGGCCAGGAAAAGCCAGAAGTAGGCCAGAGGAGTCTGAGGGCATAAAATTCTGGGTCAGGCAGCCTGAAGGCACAGCGGAAGGGGCTTGGAGCCCATGAGCAAGGAGGAAGCAGAAAGTGTGACAGAAAGGAACCAGACAGGGTCGGGGGCGGGGGGGGTGGTGGCAGGAGGTCAGCCCAGGTCCCAAGGAGATGAGGCGGGGATGTGGTGGGGAGGAGCAGTGAGAAATAAAGATATCTCCAGGGCTGGTTAGGCCAAGTCAGACACTGCTTCTGCGAGGAGCCAGGACCAGGGCAGGCCAGAGCTGAGGCCAACCAGTGGAGGAAGGCTGTGCTTGTTTTGTGATGATCAAAAACAGAGCAGCATTTTTCTGCAGCCTCGGAAGACTAAACTACAAGCCCACTGGCACCATCAGGTTTTTGTCTATGGGGGTCTCACAGTTCCAGGTTGATTTGTTTTGGGGGATGCCAGGTGCCCAGGATGTGTGACTCTCCTGTCCTTGAGAGACTTCTGGAGGGCAAGTCGTTGGGGCTGTGCATGACTCATTGCTGTCCACCCCCAGGATTCCCTCAGCACCTGCCAAACGCTAGGCCCTGAGTGACTGTGTGTGAAACTGAATCCCATAGGGATCCAACAAAGCAGGGTTCTTAAATATGAGTTATCACCTCAGGCCCTAATAAACCACACCAGTGAGGAACCACAGACATTCCACATGCAAAAGGGCACTTGTCACCCTTGTAGAATCATCGCAGACTCTGCTCCGTGCTGCCTGCCTTTCTCCCTTCTTTCCATAGAGCTCGTCTCCTGTACAAAGCGCAGCTCCCCGACACTGTAGGGAACAATTGAAAAAGAAGGCATAAAGACAGCAAACATCGAAACCTCCAAGATTACACTTACCTGGGTTCTAATGCGAACGACTTTGTGTGCTAGTGTGTAAAACTATAAATCTGAGGCCTTTAATCTGATTCTCATCTCCAAAATAAACTTCGGAGTTCCTAAAAGGTACAATATTACTTTAAGCCCTGCAGTTGGGAAAGTGATTTATTTCTTCATTGTTAAACCACACACACACAGATGTTCTTCTGATGCAATTTCCATCCTCTCATTTTCGTTGTAATATTTAAAGACAATTTTTATTTTTTAATTTTTTGTAACATCTTTATTGGAGTATAATTGCTTTACAATGGTGTGTTAGTTTCTGCTTTATAACCAAGTGAATCAGCTAGACATATACATATATCCTCATATCTCTTCCCTCTTGCATCTCCCTCCCACCCTCCCTATCCCACCCCTCTAGGTGGTCACAAAGCACCGAGCTGATCTCCCTGTGCTATGCGGCTGCTTCCCACTAGCTATCTATTTTACATTTGGTAGTGTATATATGTCCATGCCACTCTCTCACTTCTGTCCCAGCTTACCCTTCCCCCTCCCCATGTCCTCAAGTCCATTCTCTATGTCTGCGTCTTTATTGCTGTCCTGCCCCTAGGTTCTTCAGAACGTGTTTTGTTTTTTTTTTAAAGATTCCATATATATGTGTTAGCATATGGTATTTGTTTTTCTTAAAGACAATTTTTAAAAGTCATTTTCCATGCATAATTTTCTACTGCTACATTTTATTTTTTTCTTGAATGACAGTGGTTACCATGCTGCCATCTGAGCCTTACCTGAGGGGGTACATTGTTCTTAGCCAGAGCCAGGAAAGAGTTAAAGTTGCAAAGGGCAGTCTGTCATCTGTCTCAGTTTGGGGATGGAGTGGGGCTGGAGACTGCCCAATTGTCTCTTTCCCTCCCTGAGGCTGAGTGCAGGATGTTGAATCTCCCAAAATAACTCTGACCATGTGGGTAAATGCCTGCCCAGAGCTGGTTTGTAATAGAAGATTCTCAGGATCAGAGGGGAGCTCTCCCGGCCAAATGATCTGATCTGGCTGGAAGAGAGAGGAGCCCAGCACCTTCCAAACCAAATGTCCACTAACAAGCCCTCACCTGGCCCCAGGGAAAACCAGGTGATCCCTGCCAGCTTCTTTCACCCAGGTGGCAGCCCACAGAGTGACCATCCCCAGACAGAGTCCTGTAAGGCCAGTGGGAGAGGTCCCATCAGATCCAGGGCAGAATCTAAGTGAGCCTCTCAGTCACTGGAATTTCTGGAACCCTTGGGGTTTGCAAGATGCTGTAGAATCACCGTTTATTGCACATGTCCAGAGGAGGGAACTGCTGGCTTTTGTGGCTTCCCAGAGTCATGTTGAGTGGAGGGGTTCCTTCTGCCTGGGCCTCGAGCTCGCTCTGATCGCTCTAGTCCCAAGGTGCAGACAGTGATGGATCTGGGGGGTCCCCTCACCCCCAAGACTGGGGCAGCATTTCATTCATATACTTTGAGTCTGGAGCTGGCAAAGCCCAGAGAGAAACATTGCTTTCCTAAGTCTCCTGCTTTTATCTTTATGTACAACTCGATTCGTATTTCCGTTTGTCCCCATTTGTGGACATTTTTGTGGTGGGTATAACCTTTTAATGTTATTATTAGGCTCTAACCACAGGAATCCACTTCTCCAATGGACCAATTTTGCTATAAAGTAGCACGTTCACCCTGGCCACGGTGTGGGTCAAGGGTGCTTAAACTCTGAGTGTGCCTCAGAATCACCTCAGAAAACAGCATTAGAATGTACACTGCCAACACTGCAGAGAAGCCGACTCAGAGCCTAGTGGGGCTCAGGAATCTGCATTGTTACATGAACCGCAGCTGATTCTGCTCAGACGAGCCAACTATCCCACTTTGAGAAGCTCTGGCTAGTCTCTGAGCTCTGATCCACGGTGTGAACCAAGGAATCATGGGTGGAGGCATTTCTTACTTTTGTTCCCAAGACCCAGCGTTCAGAGGGTCAGCCAGCCTGCCTCTCAGGCAGTGTGTCCCTGCAGGGCATCATGTCTCCTCACCTGTGCATCCTAAGGGACATATGGTTCTTCTTATTTATCCTGAGCAAATCTCCCTCAGAGGCCAGTGTAACGGATTTTGAGAAGTGGGGATTAGGCGGGAGGAAGGGAGGAGAACAAATGTGGACACAGAACACAAGAGGACGCTATGCTGGCCACTGTGCTCCAGGCTTCGTCGTCCCACAGAAGCGCATATGGTGGGCACTAACACCGATCTTCCAGCTGAGGACGTGAGGGCTCAGAGGTCACACAGCTAATAAGAGCTGGACTCAGGTATGTTCGATTTAAAGGCCTCCTTTCTTTCCTTGGTTTTTTGTTTGTTTGTTTGTTTTGGAGTAGGGATGGATGCATTTAAAAATTTTTTAAACTTTTTATTGTGAAAGATTTCAAACTACAGAAAAATTGCAAGAATAGTACAACCAACCCCACAGACCCTTTAACTGTTAACGTTTTGCCACATCTGCACTTCTACCTATTGTCGACTGAAAGAAACAAAACAAAACTGCACAACATGAGAGCTGTGAGTTCAGTTTCATTTGGGGACTTACTGAGGACTATAGCCTGGGAGACAGCCTCTCAGATAGCTCTGAGGACTGCTCCAAAGAGGTGGGGGGCAGGTCAGTGTATATATGATTTTGGTGAAGGGGGTACATGCAATCAAGCACACATCTCTGCAGAAGGTTGCTGCTGGTCACAGGGAGCAGATGTCTCCATTAATGATTTTAGTGCTTTTCTAGGTATGAGAAGATGCAAGAAATTGGGTTCATAAAATTTCCTCCTGAAAATATCTATCTGAAGGCCTGTTCTGCCGGGTTTTCCAGATCAAAGTGCCTTGTTCCTGATCTCCGTCCTGAACTCCTTTCAGGGTGTGTTAAAGGTCAGCGACTGCAGTGGCTAGAGACTTCATTCTTGGAGAACCAGATGGTGAGCAACACTTTTTAGTTGTGTCTATCCATCCATCTATCTATCTATCTATCAATTTTGCTAATTCATTTGAGAATGACTTGAAAGCGCTTGATTTACTCCTAAACATTTCAGCTCATCTCCAGAGAACAGTGGCATTCTTCCACAAAGCCACAGTAAAATTATCACACTTGGGAAGTTTAACACTAATACATTACTATTTGATATTTGGTTTACTTTACCAATTGTTTATAAAATGTCCTTTATAGCATTTTTTTTTTTTGATTCAGCATCCAATTCAGGATCATTCATTGTATTTAGTTGTCACATTTCTTTAGTCTCTTCTCATCTAGAGCTTGGCATTCCAGTCTTTATTTTTTGTCTTTTATGACACTGACATGTTTCAAGAGACCAGGCCAGTTGTTTTGCAGAATATCCCTCAGTTTGGATTTGTCACATTGCTTCCTCATGATTGTAGTCTTCTTAGGGCTTTGTGTCAGAGGGACAAAGGCTTTGCCCTTTTGATTGTCCTCCACTGCCTCTTGCCAGGTGAGGGTCAAGGTTGGCCCTTTGTACTGTTATAAGGACCAGTTTTGGAAGAAAAGCAGCATAGCTTGGGGGAATGAGTGCAGGCCTTGATCATAGCTGCCTCCCATTCTGAGGCACGAGATTTTTCAGGAAAATACTTAGAGACCACTGCAAAATGTCATGTCTGCCTAAGCCTAAAGTTTGACAGTGCCAGAGGAGCGAAAACCTGGCTTCTGCCTTATTCTGCCTTTCACATCTTGGCAAGTGCTTCTCCTTGAAGAACTGCTGTCTCTGAAGGCAGGGATTCTGGAACATGCACTTCCCAGACTTCTAGCCCCTTGATAAAGGGGAGAACATAGAAGGGTCATTGCCTCTATCATTTACTGGGCCAGTAGAAGTCTTTCCTGGGGAGTCTTCTGATGGAACTAGTGGGGAAGACTTCTGGGGTCACAACTAGAAGTACTGGTTGTACTGGTTACCTTGGAGGCTATCCTCCCTGACTTTTGGAGGAAACCCAGCTGTGGTAGGAGAGAATGAGGCTCTCAAAGAGTGAGAACAGAGTGAAAAACATAGGTGGAGATGGAGAGGGAGAGGAGGAGGGAGGGGAAGAGAGAGATGGAGGTGGAGATGGGGTGTGGGAGGGAGGGAGAGAGAGAATGAGAGAGAGAGAACACTCAGGAAAGCTGATGACACTGTGACATTGTGTCAACCCTGGGTTTGGTCATACGCTTTGCCACTGCTGTCCATGTCCTTCTCAATTATTTGAATTCATAAATTTCTTTTTTGCCTAAGCTAATTTAATTTGCTGTTACTTGCAACCAACAGGGTCCTAATGAATAGCAGGGAGGACCTTAGTGTCCAAGGGCAATGTGTGCTGTGCAAAGAAGAAGAACAAAGTGAAGAAAGTGGTAGGAGCACCCAGAGGAGAAGGTAATAAGAAGAGAGTTCATCTCCATTTTATCTTTTATCTTGGAAATATTATTTTAGCCATAATGTTTTTCTTAGTTGTTACTTCTCACGGCTGTTACTTCCTTCCAGAATACTCTTCTTCTTTTCCTTCTTATGATGTTTTGATTTATAATAAGAGATATATATTTGGTCTTCATCCTGTTCCTTCCACACAGCTCCTAAAACCCTTGGAATTTCTCAAGTGTTAAGAGCACAAAAGTGAAATGGGTGTCTTTTGTTATTCTGAACAAGCCCCTTTCAACCACACCTGAGTTTATGTTAATGAGGTGACTTTGGGAAAGCTCCTTGGGCTGGGGGCTGGATGCTGGGGGACTAACAACCAGTGATTAGAGTGTTGAAACTTTCAGCCCCCCTTCCAGGAAGGGGAGAGGGGCTGGAGGTTGAATTAATTGTCAATGGCTAACTTTTAATCAGTCGTGCCTATGTAATGAAACCTCCTTAAAAACTCAAGAGTAGAGTGTGGAGAGTTTCTCGGTTGGTGAACACATTTGGGAAGAGTGGTGCCCTGGAGAATGCATGGAGGTCTCTGTGCCCCTTCCCACATACCTTGCCCTGTGTCTCTTCCATCTGGCTGTTCCTGAGTTATATCCTTTCGTAATAACCAGTAATCTAGTAATTCCTGAGTTCTGTTCTAGCAAATTAATCAAACCTGAGGAGGGGGTAGTGGGAATCTCCAAGTTATAACTGGTCTGTCAGAAGCACAGGTAACTGGACTTGCAATTGGCCATCTGAAGGTGGGGGGGGGGGGGATACTGTCTGTGGAACTAAGCCCTTAATCTATGGGATCTGATGCTATCTCCTGGTAGATAGTGTCAGAGTTGAGTTAAATTGTTGGATACCCAGTTGGTGTCACAGAATTGCTTGATGTTTGGAAAACTCACATATCTGGTGCCAGAAGTAGTGTGGTGGTAGAATGAGATTAAAGGAGATATGTAGGAGTATTTTCCTTTATTTTATTTTATTTTATTTTTTTTGGCCACGCCACGCGGCTTGCAGGATCTCAGTTCCCCAACCAGGGATTGAACCCAGGCCATGGCAGTGAAAGCCCAGAATCCTAACCACTAGGCCACTGGGGAACTCCCAGGAGTATTTTTCCTTTACACTTTTGTTTCTGAAATACTTCCTTTCTTCCAAACACCAGTTCAAATCTGCTCCCTCCAGGGCCTCCTCAACTATTTCACCTCATTTCTTAATTCTTAAAGTTCTTGGCACAGAACAGTCAAACATCAAATTATTAAAATCTTTTTGTGTGTTTTGACTCTTCTTATTGACTCTGAATGCCTCAAGGTCATGGACTACATCTTACATCCCCTCTGCAATCCCCCATCCCCAAGTTTATCACCATTGACCTGTGCTCAATTAATACCAGGGAGTTGATGGACTGATTGCTCAGTGAGGATGCTGAAGTTGCCATGGGCAATAAACTGGAAGAGTAGGCGTGGAGGAGATGAATGCTGTCCAGGTGCCAGCCATCCAGGAATAAAGAAGCCTTTCCAGAAAGAGTAATCAAGCTCGCTCAAAAGGGCTTGGCACACATGGGTGGGTCCCAAGCAGCGCACCTCTCCTAGTGGCCACAAGGGGGCGGCAGAGGGCACAGTCCAGTTCTCAAACTGTAGGTATGGCACTTGGATCTGCCAGCTGGTCAGCTAGCTGAGCCCTGCTGGAAAGGAGATCTTGGTCTAAGTGTTTTGCACAGGATAAGGTGGGCCTTATCCCAACCTAGACTAAAGTTGGGAAAGCCATAGGATGAACAAGTGGATGGCAGACATCAACAGGCATCTAAGAGTATGAGCTGGACCCTACAAAATCAAAGCAATCAGTGATCTTTAAAGATATCTAGACATTCTGCTAAGGACAAGGGGGCTGCCTCAGTGTTTTGGTGAAGGAAGAAGGAAGTCCAGGCATGGTATTGTGGCCAAGGCAAAGTCTAGGAGGGAGGAGTCCTGGAGTCCCATCTCTAAGCCTATAGGTCCTCAGCCCTGTGTCTATGGCGCCTGATGAATGCTTTGGCTGTGTGACCTATGGGATGATCTGTCCCTCTCTGAGCCTCAGGTGTCTCATCCTATACAAAGAAGATTGGTGTCTAGAGACTCAGAGACTGGCCCTGTCTTTGCACTGGACTCCATGATGGCCGGGGATCCTTCCAGCTTAGATGGCCTCTGGGTTTATAAGAACAAAGCAGTTCAGTTGGCTACAAAAACCTTCATTACCCTGTCTGTGTCCACATGTTCTCTTTAAACCTTTCGTTGGGCCCGGTCCCAGGGGACCAAGGCTGTTCAATTACCTTTGTGGGAGCCAAGCAGTCTAACTTTTACATGCACCACCGCATGTCATAGCACACATCAAAATGCCCCCATATTCCACTACAAATACAATTATTTTACTTTAAAATAGTCTTGAGGGCATTTTCAATAATTTAGTTTTCAAGATTATTTTGCCAATTTAATTTTTAGTGATATGATTTCTCAGAAATCATCATGCAGAGTTAGGGAAAACTTGAAGTGAAAGAATCCACTCAATGTTTTCAAATATAACATTTTTATGGATAACAAATTGAACAATTTAGGGAGTTGACATAATACTGTATTTCATGGACATTTAGTTAAATTCCAATTTTGGAATTTTCATTTTGTAAATTGGAGTCAATGAGAACGTTTGTGGTGTGCAAGGATTTTTCTAGGGTCTTAAAAAACTTGTATGTCCTCAGTCCTGTGTCTATGGCACCTGATGACTAAAACCCTCTTGCCTGAAGCAGCTGAGACAGAGTTGGGGCCGGGGGTCGCTTCTTTCAGTGATTACATTTTTTTGAATTTTTGAATTTTATTTTATTTATTTATTTTTTATACAGTAGGTTCTTGTTAGTTATCTATTTTATACATATTAGTGTATATACGTCAATCCCAGTCTCCCAATTCATCCCCCCCCCCGCCGCCTCTTTCCCCCCTGGTGTCCATACGTTTGTTCTCTACATCTGTGTCTCTATTTCTGCCCTGCAAACTGGTTCATCTGTACCATTTTTCTAGGTTCCCCATATATGCGTTAATATACGATATTTGTTTTTCTCTTTCTGACTTACTTCACTCTGTATGACAGTCTCTAGATCCATCCAAGTCCCTACAAATGACCCAATTTCGTTCCTTTTTATGCCTGAGTAATATTCCATTGTATATATGTACCACCTCTTCTTTATCCATTCGTCTGTCGATGGGCATTTAGTTTGCTTCCATGTCCTGGCTATTGTAAATAGAGCTGCAATGAACATTGGGGTGCATGTGTCTTTTTGAATTATGGTTTTCTCTGGGTATATGCCCAGTAGTGGGATTGCTGGGTCATAAGGTAATTCTATTTTTAGTTTTTTAAGGAACGTCCATACTGTTCTCCATAGTGGCTGTATCAATTTACATTCCCACCAACAGTGCAAGAGGGTTCCCTTTTCTCCACACCCTCTCCAGCATTTGTTGTTTGCAGATTTTCTGATGATGCCCATTCTAACTGGTGTGAGGTGATACCTCATTGTAGTTTTGATTTGCATTTCTCTAATAATTAGTGATGTTGAGCAGCTTTTCATGTGCTTCTTGGCCATCTGTATGTCTTCTTTGGAGAGATGTCTATTTAGGTCTTCTGCCCATTTTTGGATTGAGTTGTTTGTTTTTTAATATTGAGCTGCATGAGCTGTTTATATACTTTGGAGATTAATCCTATGTCCATTGATTTGTTTGCAAATATTTTCTCCCATTCTGAGGGTTGTCTTTTCATCGTGTTTGTAGTTTTCTTTGCTGTGCAAAAGCTTTTAAGTTTCATTAGGGCCCATTTGTTTATTTTTGTTTTTATTTCCATTACTCTAGGAGGTGGATCATAAAAGATGTTGCTGTGGTTTATGTCAAAGAGTGTTTTTCCTATGTTCCTCTAAGAGTTTTAGAGTGTGTGTGGTCTTACATTTAGGTCTTTAATCCATTTTGAGTTTATTTTTGTGTATGGTGTTAGGGAGTGTTCTAATTTCATTCTTTTACATGTAGCTGTCCAGTTTTCCCAGCACCACTTATTGAAGAGACTGTCTTTTCTCCATTGTATATCCTTGCCGTTTCATTTCATCTGCAAACAGTGACAGTTTTACTTCTTCTTTTCCAATTTGTATTCCTTTTATTTCTTTTTCTTCTCTGATTGCCATTGCTAAGACTTTCAAAACTATGTTGAATAAGAGTGTTGAGAGTGGACATCCTTGTCTTGTTCCTGATGTTAAAGGAAGTGCTTTCAGTTTTTCACCATTGAGAATGATGTTTGCTGTGGGTTTGTCCTATATGGCCTTTATTATGTTGAGGTAGGTTCCCTCTATGCCCACTTTCTGGAGAGTTTTTATCATAAATGGGTGTTGAATTTTGTCAAAAGCGTTTTCTACATCTATTGAGATGATCATATGGTTTTTATTCTTCAGTTTGTTAATATGGTGTATCACACTGACTGATTTGCATATATTGAAGAATCCTTGCATCCCTGGGATAAATCCCACTTGCTCATGGTATATGATCCTTTTAATGTGTTGTTGGATTCTGTTTGCTAGTATTTTGTTGAGGATTTTTGCATCTATATTCATCAGTGATATTGGTCTGTAATTTTCTTTTTTGTAGTATCTCTGGTTTTGGTATCAGGGTGATGGTGGCCTTGTAGAATGAGTTCGGGAGTGTTCCTTCCTCTGCAATTTTTTGGAAGAGTTTGAGAAGGATGGGTGTTAGCTCTTCTCTAAATGTTTGATAGAATTCACCTGTGAAGCCATCTGGTCCTGGACTTTTCTTCCTTGGAAGATTTTTAATCACAATTTCAATTTCATTACTTGTGATTGGTCTGTTCATATTTTCTATTTCTTCCTGGTTCAGTCTTGGAAGTTTATACCTTTTTAAGAATTTGTCCATTTCTTCCAGGTTGTCCATTTTATTGCCATAGAGTTGCTTGTAGTAGTCTCTTATGATGCTTTGTATTTCTGTGGTGTCCATTGTAACTTCTCCTTTTTCATTTCTAATTTTATTGATTTGAGTCTTCTCCCTCTTTTTCTTGATGAGTCTGGCTAAAGGTTTATCAATTTTGTTTATCTTCTCAAAGAACCAGCTTTTAGTTTTATTGATCTTTGCTATTGTTTTCTTTGTTTCTGTTTCATTTATTTCTATTCTGATCTTTATGATTTCTTTCCTTTTACTATCTTTGGGTTTTGTTTGTTCTTCTTTCTCTAGTTCTTTTAGGTGTAAGTTTAGATTGTTTATTTGAGATTTTTCTTGTTTCTTGAGGTAGGATTGTATTACTATAAACTTCCCTCTTAGAACTGTTTTTGTTGCATCCCATAGGTTTTGGATCGTCATGTTTTCATTGTAATTTGTCTTTAGGTATTTTTTGTTTTCCTCTTTGAGTTCCTCAGTGATCTCTTGGTTGTTTAGTAACATTGTTTAGCCTCCATATGTTTGTGTTTTTTACGTTTTTTTTTCCCCTGTAATTGATTTCTAATCTCATAGCATTGTGGTTGGAAAAGATGCTTGATATGATTTCAGTTTTCTTAAATTTACCGAGGCTTGATTTGTGACCCAAGTTGTGATCTATCCTGGAGAATGTTCCGTGTGCACTTGAGAAGAAAGTGTAATCTGCTGTTTTGGGATGGAATGTCCTATAAATATCAATTAAATCTATCTGGTCCATTGTGTCATTTATTAATTTTCTGTCTGGATGATCTGTCCATTGGTGTAAGTGTGGTGTTAAAGTCCCCCACTATTATTGTGTTACTGTTCATTTCCTCTTTTATATCTGTTAGCAGTTGCCTTATGTATTGAGGTGCTCCTATGTTGGGTGCATATATATTTATAATTGTTATATCTTCTTCTTGGATTGATCCCTTGATCATTATGTAGTGTCCTTCCTTGTCTCTTGTAACATTCTTTATTTTAAAGTCTATATTATCTGATATAAGTATTGCTTCTCCAGCTTTCTTTTGATTTCCATTTGCATGGAATATCTTTTTCCATCCCCTCACTTACAGTCTGTATGTGTCCCTACGTCTGCAGTGGGTCTCTTGTAGACAGCATATATATGGGTCTTGTTTTTGTATCCATTCAGTGAGCCTGTGTCTTTTGGTTGGAGCATTTAATCCATTCACATTTAAGGTAATTATCGATATGTATGTTCCTATTACCATTTTCTTAATTGTTTTGGGTTTGTTTTTGTAGGTCATTTTCTTCTCTTATGTTTCCCACTTAGAGAAGTTCCTTTAGCATTTGTTGTAGAGTTGGTTTGGTGATGCTGAATTCTCTTAGCTTTTGCTTGTCTGTAAAGCTTTTGATTTCTCCATCGAATCTGAATGAGATCCTTTCCGGGTAGAGTAATCTTGGTTGTAGGTTCTTCCCTTTCATCTCAGTGATTACATTTTGTGTTGTGTCTTCTGGCCTAGGAACCTGAGCAAGCTTTGAGTGCCTGGAGAAGAAAAGGACACCTCCTCCCACTTCCCTTTAGTCTCAGAAATTTCATTGTAACCATATCTTTCAGCCAAGCCAGATAGACAGGCTCCTAGGCAGCAGAATCTCCCTGCTTGGGGAATTTTTGTAGAGGGGCACCTCCCAGTCCTCCCAGGCGTACCACATTCAAGCCAGACACCATCCCCATTGTCAAC
The DNA here is from genome assembly GCF_965194825.1 of Balaenoptera physalus. NCBI lineage: Eukaryota > Metazoa > Chordata > Mammalia > Artiodactyla > Balaenopteridae > Balaenoptera > Balaenoptera physalus. The sequence continues at coordinate 34,855,196 of NC_138886.1, read as the reverse complement.
GTTTCCACAGCAATAGTTATCTCACAAAGGGCAATATCTTGCCAGAGAATTTGTTTTCTCTTGCTGATAATTTTTCTCCATAAACATTTTTGAGAGAGATGAATAGGTGTACCTTTCTGGAACAGTGGGCAGATGCTGGGGCGTGAAATGACTCCGAGAGGCATGTTTTATGGATGAGGGAGGGGAGGGTCCTGAGGACCGCCTTTTATTTCCCCAGCCTCTGACCTGGTTGCGGATGGCCAGGTTCCTTTTCTGCAGGTGGCGGTCCTCTTCACTCACTGCTGCTCACCTGAAGCTTTAAAGACCCAGCGTGGGTGGGAGCTACAGAGAGAGGCTCCCAGAGAGTTGGCACAAAATGCCACCAGCCTGTAACACTCTGGGCCCACCATGGAGACCTCGGTCTCCTCAGTGCATTTCCCAGCCAAGGCTACAGTTTTCAGATACTCCATTATGCTGGTATTTTAAAAATTTTCCTCTCTCTCTTTCTCTGTCTAACAGCAAAGAAGGGAATGAATTCTTTTCCATCATAGTGCTAATGAATCTCAAAGGAAGAAAAAAGAGATGTCATCTCAGAAAAATAAAGAAGCTAACATAAAAACGGCAGACCCAGTGACCTTCAACAAAATGAACAAATGTGGGATTTTTCCATCATCTCTGTCTTGGACATGGGGAGCGTGATTGTTAATAACAAAGTGGCACCGAATGATTCACCGACAGTTCATCAGGGTCCCTCTGGAGCCTGGAGTCAGCAATACCAAATGACTCAGGAAGGTGGCAAACCACACATGGGTGAGGTGGGGACACAGCTCAGGCCCAGGGCACAGGCTTCAAAAGGGCTCATTTTCTCCCCAGGGTAGGGATGCCAGATTCAGCAAAAATAATATAGGGCACCCAGTTATATTTGAATTTCAGTTAACAGATAATTTTTTAGTATATTTGAGACATCCTTGTACTAAAAATTTATATATTTATCTGAAATTCAAATTTAACTGAGAGTCCTGCATTTTCTCTGGCAACCCGACCCCAGGGACACAGCACTTCTTTTTTTTCCCGAGTACTTACATATTTCTAGGTTCAAGCTCCACCTGGAAGAGGCTGTCTCCAGTCTCAGCTTCTTGAATCTTATACTGTCATTACAACGTCCAGCACAAATGCCTGACTTCTGTGAGGACGTCTCCCCTAAATCAGCTTCTCCTTTCTCTCTGTCCTCTTGCCCCATAGCATTTTTTGTTTGTTTGTTTGTTTTTGTTTGTTTTTTAACATCTTTATTGGCGTATAATTGCTTTACAATGTTGTGTTAGTTTCTGCTGTATAACAAAGTGAATCAGCTATATGTATACATATATCCCCATATTCCCTCCCTCTTGCGTCTCCCTCCCACCTTCCCTATCCCACCCCCTAATAGCACTTTATTTCCCATTTTGGTTTATATCTAGTTGCTTATAAAGCTGTTTCCCCCACTAGACTGGGAACAACTCGGGGGCACTTTATCTAGATTCTTTTTCTCATGGCCCCAGTATTGTTTTGCCTGTCCCTGATATGTGGTAGGTACTATGAATGTTTGATGAATGAATGATCATACCTAACATACTTTGAGTGCATACTTTGAGTTCCGAACATACTTTTGTGCCAGGCATGGGTCTCAGCACTTTACATGGAGGTAAGTCCTTTAGTCTTTGAATAGTACTCTGAGGTAGGCACTATTTTTATTTTCATTTTAGAGATGGAGAAGTGGAGGCACAGAGAAGCTAAGTAACTTGCTCATGGTCACACAGCTAGAAAAGGCCAAAGCTGGGATTTGAACCCAGGCAGTATGGCTCCAGAGTCTGTCCTCTTAACCTCTGTGATATAGTGAATGATTGGCTGCACAGAAGAATGAGTGGAAGAGCAAATGAAGGAGTGCATGAACAAAGGCAGGAAACGGGTATTAAAATCAGGAAGACACAAGAGGTGGGGGTCAAGGTAGGTGATGGAGAGCAGAGGCTGGAGGAGTCAGGGAGATATCACGAAGCTGTGAACAAACCTCAGGGAATCAGTGACTTGCACACAAAAGGCAGCTCAGCTGTGGAAGGGGCTGATTTCTTCTGATTTCTGCTTTGGAAAGTAATTCTCATGTCCCAAACCTTTCAAGTCTCTGCAGGGGCCTGACCGTTACTTTCTTCCAGCCGCACAGCCCTCTCCTTCCCAGAGCAGAAGCTACCCTCTCCTCTCTTAAGAGGCTCAGACCAGTGAAGCTCTGAGGCCAATCTTGTCTCCTTCCCACCCCCACCCAGGGGCTTTCAGCTGGGAGCCAACAAGCTTGGTGCCAGGGCCCTCTTTATTCTTGGGCTCCAGTCCCTCCGTGTCTGGTGCACCTATTCCTGGCTCTTGCCATGGGTGTGCATGTATGTTACACAAAGGAACCAATGTGATCCAATGAGAGCACAACCAAGGCTATTATAGTAATGTAATAACCCTTCCTCTTCAAGTCTATGGAAACAGTAGATAGTAACCTGCTCGCGCCTTCAATCTAGGCTTTTTGGTTTTAATTGTGGTAAAAACACATCTTACCATCTTAACCATTTTTAAGTGTACAGTTCAGTAGTGTAAATATAATTATATTTATATACAATAAATATATTCACATTGTTATGAAACAAATCTTCAGAACTTTTTCATCTTGTAAAACTGAAACTCTATAACCGTTAAACAACTCCCTTTCCTCCTCTCCCCCCAGCCCCTGGTAACTACCATCTATTTCTATGTCTATAAATTTTACTTCTCTAGATACCTCTTATAAGCGGGAATCATGCGGTATTTGTCTTTTTGTGACTGGCTTATTTCACTTAGTAGAATGTCCTCAAGGTTCATCCATGTTGTAGCATGTGTCAGAATTTCCTTCCTTTTTTTTTTTTTTAAACAGTATTTATTTATTTATTCATTTTTGGCTGTGTTGGGTCTTCGTTTCTGTGCGAGGGCTTTCTCTAGTTGCGGCGAGCGGGGGGCCACTCTTCATCGCGGGGGGCCACTCTCCATCGTGGTGCGCGGGCCTCTCACCGTCGCGGCCTCTCTTGTTGCGGAGCACAGGCTCCAGACGCGCAGGCTCAGTAGTTGTGGCTCACGGGCCCAGTTGCTCCGCGGCTTGTGGGACCTTCCCAGACCAGGGCTCGAACCCGTGTCCCCTGCATTGGCAGGCAGATTCTCAACCACTGTGCCACCAGGGAAGCCCCAGAATTTCCTTCTTTTTTAAGGCTGAAGAATATCCCACCGTATATATAAGCCACATTTTGTTTATACATTTATCTGTTGATAGGCATTTAAGTTGCTTCCATATCTTGGCTTTCGTGAATAATAATGAATAATGGGTATACAAATACTTTTTCAAGTCCCTGCTTTCAATTCTTTTGGATATATATCCAGAATTCAGATTGCTGGATCATAACGTAGTTCTATTTCTAAATTTTCTGAGGAACCTCTATCCTGTTTTCCATAGCTGTTGCACCATTTTACAATCCCAGCAATAGTGCACAAGGGCTCCAGTTTCTCCACATCTTCGTCAACACTTGTTATTTTCTGTTTTGTTTTTGTTTTTTGATAGTAGCCATCCTAATGTGTATGAGGTTGTCTGGAACCTAGTCTTCATTAGGAGGCTGTGTTTCTGGAATGGCTTAGGATACCTTTAATTATTCATTGGCATTGAGCAATGGGGAAAGCATAGCACTGAGCTCTGGGCAGACAACCTGATAACCAACAGGCAGAGTGTATTCTAATTTTGCCAAAGATTTTGTGGCTCTGGGCAAGTTGTGCAACCTCTGAATTTCCATCTGCCCACTGGAGACAAGTCTTTCTTGATGACATAGCCTCCTCCCTCCTCTGCCCTGGTGTTTCCCCCAGGAAAAGACAGGAAGTGAGAGATGGGAAATGACTCGTTAGATAAGCACCTTCATCACAGCCGTCATCACCCTGAGTGTGTTTTTTCCTTTATTTTTATTATAAAAACAAGTCATGCTTAGTTTTTAAAAATGAGAAAGCTCAGAAAAACTTTAGAAGCAAGGAAGTATTTATCCATCACTCCATCATGCAGAGGCAACCCTGATAATATTTCACTCTGTTTCTTGTAGTTTTTTTCCCTAAATGAGGCAAACTTCTTTAATCCTTGAGAGTCCCTCTTTTCCTAGGGAAGAGCATCTCATTTTCACAGCAATCAGTAACAAAGTTAACTGAGCTCTCAATTTCTTAAATATATCTTTCTTTGTGCTATTTCACTTCTTAAATGTGTCACTTTGAGTGAAAGGCAATTAATTACAGTGGAAATGCTGCTTGGAGACGTCTTATGAAATTATGTTAATATGTATAGAGAGAGAGAAAGGAAGGGGAAAGGGAGATGATGGGCAAAACAACTGGTCTATTTAAATGGATAATTTCCTTCCCTTTCAAGTTTCAGAGTTGAGGGTCTCTATATTTATGAAAGGACGAGAAAGCTATTCTTGTAGTTCCAATTTGTCAAAATCAGTAAAACTCATCTGAAAAGCAAAGTTGATCAACCAGTAAAAGGGCAACAAAAGAAGACTTTGGTAAATTGTCGTGTAAAAAACCATTTTTTTTTAAAGAACACTGCTATATCAGTTCAGGAAAAAATCTAAATGATAATCCGAAGATTAAAAAAAGGTGGAGCATGGGAGAGCATGGAAGGTAAGGCACTTTCTCAGGAATGTTTGACATCAGAAAATGATGCTTGGCGATCTTCTGGGCTGGTATTGTCTAAAGGAATTGGACTTTGGGACTGCAGGAGACCCAGAAGTTTTTGTCTTTATAGCCCGGCCTGGCTGGGACCCCTGAGGATGGCTGACCTGGCTCCTAGGCTGGTGGAATGATGCATGAGAGGTGTTTAGCACCTGGCACAGAGGAAGTACTCAAGAACTGTTCGGTATAATTGCTGTTATCTGGGGTGGAGGAGGGAGTGGGCTTTGGGGTCGTCTTGGCAGTGTGGTGGAGGAGGGAAAGAGTCATGCTTGGAAGGGAGGCAATGGTGAGGAGTGGACTGGTCCCTTATCTTCTTTCTAATTCCTCTTTAATCCAGGCTTCCAGGCCCTCGTTGGGAAAGGCATGTGTGTGTATGTGCGTGTGGTGTGTGTGTGTGTTTGTGTGTGTTGGGCACATGATGAGGAAGCCTCCAGGAAGGGGAAGAGTCAACTAATATTTATTAAGCTATATACCAGACACCATTCTGAGAGCTAAAACAAAAAACCCAAAAACACCAGTCTTGCAAGAGAGGTTAGGTAACTTGACTACACATTTGGAGGCTTATCTTTCTGACCCTAAAGCTTAAGCAGAGACATTCCCTCCATTTTCTGTGGACCATTAGAGAGATTTCCTTCATCAAGTTTCAGGAGTTCACGTCTAACCTTGCCTCAGGTGAGGTTGCAAGAGGCAGAGGTTCTCCCATTTGGGGAAAAAATCAGAGGCTCTCCAGTTTGGGATAAGAGGTTTTCTGCCAGTGACAAGGAACCACACCATCACTGGCTCCCGTTCAGCTCCGAGGACCTCTCCTCAAAGGGGCTGAGAGGGGCGTCCTGAGTGCTGGTGCGGGCTTGCCAGAAACCTTCTCCTGGGCCACGTGGGAAGCCGGGTAGCCCATGGTCCCTGCCTGGTCTGATGCAAGCCCTGGGTAGAAGGGAAGCAAGCTCCAGCCTGCAGGCCAACCCTGGCACACAGTGGGGCAGTGGGCAGACTGCCATCCTTGGCACCACAGGAACCAAATTTCTTGCCAGATGGCTTGAGTTTCAACATATTGGGAGAGCACAGGAGCCTGGGAGCATAACTTTGCTGTCGACCCTGATGCTCGGCCCAAGAAGACCCTAGAGAGTCAGACAGCACAGAAGGTGGAAGGGATGGCATGGGCACTGGGCTCCCGGGGACCCATCCACCCCCGGGGACTCGGCCGTGACAGGGGCATGTCACAAGCCACCCCAGGATGGAGGTGGGCTTACATTACCTGTTCTACCTGTGAGATCTTAGAATTTAGACTAGGAAGGTTTTTAGAAATGATCTAGTCTACAGTGATCTCCCATTCTTGTTCAGCCTGAATCAGGAAAGGAGGTGAACTATAATTAATAGATCCTGTTTAAGAAAGCAAGACATTTTATAGTGTGCTTTAGAAAGGTTTACATTCACAATGATTGTAGTTCTTAATTTATATCCAAAGTAATTATAGTTTTTAACATTTGGGCCAAGGCCAGTTATCAGTAAATTTCATTTAAGTGGAATGGAGAGTATCAGATTTTGCTAGGTAATGATAAGAGTCACGCTTAATGAATGTTTACCATATCTCAGGCCCTATTTTAAGTGCTTTACTTGCATTAACTCCTTTGATCCACGCAACAACCCTATGCAATGGTATACATATTATTCTTGTTTTACAAAGGAGGAAACTGAAGCACAGAGGGATTTAGTAACTTATCCAAGGTCACACAGTTCATAAGTGGCAAACTTGGATTTGAACTCAAGGAGTCTGGCTTCTGAGCCTATGTTCTTAAAGGACTGTTCTAAGGTGTCCCAGATAATGAGGACTTGCTTTCTTTGGATATTTTACTAAGTGATCCTTCATGTAAGGTATTCCTGGGAACCGTCACAGCAACAGTTTGGGGGTCAGCCAGAACAAATTGGGAAGACTGGAAGCTTGACATCTTAACCTCTCCTCTCCCATGCAATATTACAAATGAGAAAATGAAAGTCCAGAGACGTATTAGTGACCTATCTAAGGTTATAGCGTGAAATCTAACTGGAAGTCAGAACTTAACATCCAAGCTGGGCTTTTCCCAATATATCATTCTTTGTTCTTTTTTTTTTTTTTGGCTGCGCAGCATGCAGGGATCTTGGTTCCCTGACCAGGGATTGAACCCGAGCCCCCTGCAGTGGAAGCGTGGAGTTGTAACCACTGGACCGCCAGGGAAGTCCCTATGATTCTTTGTTCTTAAGATCTCTATGACAGATTCTTAAGAGTTCTGAATTCTGCTCCTGACCCCCATCCTTTCTCTTCTCTCTCTGTTTGTTTCACAGCCCAAATTCTTGTCAACTGGAAAGTGCTTGCACTTTCCTCTCTGGTACACATAATCCCTGGTTCTGATTCCATCACAAACACTCCCCATGCCTGTCCTGCCTGCTTTGCAGGGGCTGGGCCTGGAGGAAGAGTACAGGATCTGTTTTGTTCTTAGAGTCAGGATCGGAGCAGAGGGGCCAAGAAAGGAACTTTAAGCCATAAGGTCCAGACCACATGATTGGGGTGATGGAAACCAGGGCCCGGAGACAGCCAGAGTCATGGGGGGCCACACCCATCACACCGTCAGCTCCTCCCTGAGCTATTTTCAAATGGCCAAGAATACTGAGATGTTATTGACTAAAAAGTACTATAAGAAACAAAGACTTGGGACTTCCCTGGTGGCACAATGGTTAAGAATCCAGCTGCCAGGGCTTCCCTGGTGGCGCAGTGGTTAAGAATCTGCCTGCCAATGCAGGGGACACGGGTTCGAGCCCTGGTCTGGGAAGATCCCACATGCCGCGGAGCAACTAGGCCCGTGAGCCACAACTACTGAGCCTGCGCGTCTGGAGCCTGTGCTCCGCAACAAGAGAGGCCGCGATAGTGAGAGGCCCGCGCACCGCAATGAAGAGTGGCCCCCACTCACCACGACTAGAGAAAGCCCTCACACAGAAACGAAGACCCAACACAGCCAAAAATAAATATAAATAAATAAATAAATAAATAAATAAATAAATTAAAAAAAAAAAAAAAAAAAGAATCCAGCTGCCAGTGCAGGGGACATGGGTTCGATCCCTGGTGCAGGAGGATCCCACATGCCGCGGAGCAGCTAAGCCCGTGCGTCACAACTACTGAGCCTGCGCTCTAGAGCCCACGAGACACAAATACTGAAGCCCGAGCACCCTAGGGCATGTGTGCCGCAACTACTGAGCCTGCATGCTGCAACTACTGAAGCCCGTGTGCCTAGAGCCAGTGCTCGACAACAAGAGAAGCCACCGTAATGAGAAGCCCGCACACTGCAACAAAGAGTAGCCCCTGCTCACCGCAACTAGAGGAAGCCCACGCGCAGCAGCAAAGACCCAACAGTCAAAAATAAACAAACAAATAAATAAATAAAAATAAAAATAAAGAAGCAAATATTTGAGTGTCATGGCTAGATGCTGGAAATACTGAAAGAGCTCTGGACTAGTTATCAGGAGGCCTGGCTTCCAGGCTTGGCTCTTCCACTAACCAGTGTTGTGGTCTTGGGCAAACTGACATGCCTCTCTGGGCTTCTTGTTTCTCATGTGTTTTATGGGTTAATCAGCTGCTTGCCCATCCTCACAGGATTTCTGTGAAGCTAAAACAAGAGAACAACAGTGCTTTACAAATGACAATGCAGTGTAAAGATGCAAGGGATTACTGTTGTTGCACTGACCTAGATCCAAACAGCTCAAAGCTCCAGGTTCCCTGCCCTGGTGATAAATAACGGCATGAAAGACTTTATTCACTCTCATCTACCATATCAGGACTCACTCCCTGGAAGGGATTTGGGAAGTGGGAAAACAGAGCCTGTCCTCGGGTTGCTTCCAACCCCACGTGCTAGCTCTTTGGAGTATTGTGCCAGGAGTTGGGAGCTTAAGCTCTGGACCCCACCCTACTGTAAACAAGCTGTGTGCCCCACGAGACTCTTCATCTCTCTGTGCCTTGGCTGGCTCTAAAACTCTGATGCCACATCATCAGCTTGAATGCAGGGAGTTGGATTAGCTCTGGGATCTGGGGATGGAGGGAAGTGGAAAAATATGCCTACTAATTGCCAGGTCCTTTCCATGTCATCTGTCTCCTTTCGTTCGTTCAGCCCCTGATTGTGCCAAGCTCTGTGCCAGAGGCTGGGACCAGCTGTAATAATCAAGACAGACCTGGCTTTCTGGGGATTCTGGTGAAGCAGGAGAGACAAGCATAAAGCAAATGTTCACACAAATATAGAATGAAAACTGTGGGAAAGGATAAGAAGGGACATGACTATTGGGAGGACCATACCAGCCTATTGTGGAGTTGAACTTGACAGATAACAAGAAGATGGCTGGCTTTCTGGAGACAAAGGGAACATGCCAAGGGAATAAGTGTGAAGGCCCTTAGGTTGAAAGGAGCATGGCATGGCCAGAGATGGAGGGAGACAGCAAGTACGACCAAGGAGTTGTGAGCATGGGGCAGACCGTTACTTGCGTGGTTGCCCAGCGGCTGGCCAAGCCCTTTCTTACAGGCCATGGTCAGAAGCAGAGGTCTTGATCCAATCTGGAATATGAGCTCCACTGATCTAGGTTTTTGGAATACAATTAGAATTTCTTGTTCTCTGGACAATCTGACTGATCACAGTCAACAAATTCAATAAACATTCACTGTCCTCTGCCCTAGAAAAACAGGACAAAAACAAAGACTTTGTCCCTGCCCCTCGGGTTGCCATCCGGAGGACAGGCTGGGGAGCGGGCAGCAGGTGCGCACTTTATTAAATAACTGTAAAGCAAGAGAGACCAAGATGAGTGCCACAAAAGAGGTGCAGGGGCTAAGGTTCAACGACCAGGGCTGACAGGTACAGAAACTTGTCACGTTAATGGCCACATCTTTGAAACGCTTGTCACACCCATTGGGAGGGTTTCCAGGAAAAAGTATAATTTCAGCTGAGCCTTGGAAAATGATAGGACATTATTTTTAATATTTTTGTTCAAATTTTAAAATAATATAGGCTCCTTAAAGAAAATTTGGGAAATGCAAAAATGAGTGAAAAATAATTATAACCATGCTTAATCCGGAGAAACCACCATAAACATTTTAGTGACTAACCGTCAAGGCTTCTTACCTACGTTTAACAACGTTGAAATCGTCGTGTAGATATAATTTGACAGCAGTCTCTTTTTTTCACTTCATGTGTTGTCTTTTCCCATGTCATTAAATATTCTTCAAAAACATGATATGGAATGGCTGTTCAGTATTTGAGTCTTTGGATTTGTGTAACCACTTCACTATCATAGGATATTTTGGTAGTTTCCAAATTTGTTGCTACTATGAATAATGCTTGAGTGAGCATCCTCGTATGTGAAACCTGTGACAGCACCTGGTTATTCCCTTAGGCAGATCCTGAGGAATAGAATTCCTGGAGAAAAAGGGTGTGAACATTGCTCTGGCTTTGGATTGCTACGGACCATCACACTCCCACCAGTAACACAGGCGCTCTCCGATCTCACTGCACACTTGCCAACAGTATTTTCTGATTTAAATCCTCATTTTGATGGGGGGGAGGGGAGCAGTGCTCTCTTGTTGCTTAAGATGAGCCTGACCCTAGCCAGCAGAAGCGGGGGTGGCCTGGGGAGGTGGGGAAAGACACAGAAAGAACAGTTTGAGGAAAGTCCTGGCAGGGCTCTTCTCCAAGCAGCTCTTTGGAAGTGTCTGGAATGTTTCAGAGAATCCTACAAAGGCTGCTTCATTGTAACTCCTCCTCTGCTGTCTGGGGCCCCTGAAATCAGGATACTTTCACCCAGAGGGCGGGCGACCGCCTGAGACACCGTTTGCCCCAGGATGTACCCGGGAGGCAGCAACCCTTCTCCGCTTCGTCCACGCTGCTGCCCTACAGGACAGATTCCCCCCTCCACCAAATTTCTCCAGTGAGACAGGGAGTCTACTTTCAACCTCCGTGAAAAGTAAAATATGGTCAGGTGGGATTTGGGAGTTAAAAATTCTTGGGAAATGCCTTCAAAAACAGGAATTTATATACTCCTGGAGGAGCATAAATTGGTTCAACCCTTATGGAGAGCAACTTGGTAATCAAATTGTAAAGTATGAATACTCTTGAACTCAGTAATTTTAGTGTTAAGAATGTATCTGAGGAAATAAACAGATAAGAATGCAAAATCCTATGCACAGGGATGTGTACAGAAGGAAGTACTGTTGGTATTCATGAAAACAGTATGAAAATCATCTAAGTGGGTATCTTCTCCATGCCTGAGAAACAGAGACATCTGCGTGAGAAATTTCGTGGAAGTCTGAGGTGAGGAGGGGGCTGATACTAGCTAAGAAAAAAGCTGGAGACGGTCTGGCAGGATCTCCCGATCAACGGCCAAGAGGAGCCCTTCCTCTCAGCATGGCACCTTAACGCGGCAGTCACACAATGCGGGAAGGGCACCAGGCCGGCTCACTTCAGTGTGTCCACAAACAGGGAAAATAAGTCATTCTGCCAGGAAAGTGAGAGCTCTTTGCAGCAGTGCCTCCTGGCGCCCCTCAAGCTGCTAACATGGCCAATAGGACAGCAGTTAGTTCATCTTGGCCTGAGACATTCCAATACAGAGTGGAATATCCCCTTATTAGACAAGTGTCATGACCCCAACCCCAACCATCGTCATGTGTCTTTCATGTGATTCAAAAAGATCCTGATCAGGGGTCCAATTAGACTAAATGTCTTTCTTGGAAAGAGACATATTGCAAGGAATAGAGGAAAAAAAAAAGTGTTTAATTCCAAATGACAACAAGCTTTGAGAGGACATCACTAATCCATTATAAAAAGCATGCAGTGAGTGACCACCGTGTGCTACGGTGAACAAAGCAGGCCAAGTCCCTGCCCTCATGGAGCTAATTTCTAGGGTGGGCACTAGATAACAAACAAGGAAGCAAATCATACGTGGTGGGTATGGATTGAGTCGAGTGCTGTGGAGTGGATGAACAGAGGAGGGGACTGTGAGCTGAGACCCAGTGATTGAGAGTGAGCAGCCCTGAAGGGAAGGGTGCTCCAGGCAGAGTGCATGAGTCCTGGGACACAACAGGGGCCGCTGTGGCTTCCATGCAGGGCAGGGAGACTGGTGTGGGCTGCAGGGGGAGGGGGGGCCATGCAGAGTCTGGTTCAATCTAAGAGCAATTGGGAACTATTGAAGAGTTTTAAATAGCAGAACAGATGCAGTTTTGTTGCTGCCACTTTCCAGTCGGGCCCCAACAAGGGTCCTCCTACCTAGTGTCATTCGAGCCAATAGAAAGAGACAATGTTCAGTTCAGAAGAAAAGTTTTTTGTTTTTTTTTTAATTAATTAATTAATTTTTGGCTGCGTTGGGTCCTCGTTGCTGTGCGTGGGCTTTCTTTAGTTGCGGTGGCTTCTCTTGTTGCAGAGCACGGGCTCTAGGCGCGTGGGCTTCAGTAGTTGTGGCTCGCGGGATCTAGAGTGCAGGCTCAGTAGTTCTGGTGCACGGGCTTAGTTGCTCCGCGGCATGCGGGATCTTCCAGGACCAGGGCTCGAACCGGTGTCCCCTGCACTGGCGGGCGGATTCTTAACCACTGCGTCACCAGGGAAGCCCACAAAGTTTTATTCTTTGATCAAACAATGGAGAGGTGCGAGCCTGCGCTCTGAAGTACACGCTTCTCCGACAGGCCATCTGGGGGGTTTTATCCGGGTCGCGTCAGTCAGTCAGAGGAGTTCTCGCGGGGCGAGAGCAGCTGTGCTTCTGTAGTGCCCGGGCGCAGTGTCTCTGCACACGACCCGCCGCCGCCACCGCCGCCATCTTTTTTAAATTTAAATTTTATTTTTGGATGTGTTGGGTCTTCGTTGCTGCCCGCGGGCTTTCTTTAGTTGCAGAGAGCGGAGGCTACTCTTCACTGAGGTGCGCAGGCTTCTCATGTGGAGCACAGGCTCCAGGTGTGAGGGCTTCAGTAGTTGCTGCTCGTGGGCTCTAGAGCGCAGGCTCAGTAGTTCTGGCACCCGGGCTGAGTTGCTCCGCGGCATGTGGGATATTTCCAGACCAGGGCTCGAACCCATGTGCCCTGCATTGGCAGGCGGATTCTTAACTAGTGCGTCATTCTTAACTACTGAAGCCCCGTCATCTTGAATTGAGTGTGGAGCGCAGCTTCCGCCCACGGCCCGGAGCTGAGGTGTCGGCGGCGCAGCCTTCCACACTAGGAGCTGTGGTCTGAAGTGCGGGGCACGAGGCCTTTGCCAGCGGCCCCTCTGAGCAAGTCAAGCTAGACTAAGCACAGAGGAAAAAAAGAAAAGGTCAGACTTTATTTTATTATCCAAATTCTATTTTTATGTTAAATAAAAATATCTCTGGCTTTACCAGAGATAATTTATGTTTTTTTTGCTATTGTTGCTTTTTGGGTTTTGTTGTTTGTATTTTTAGTTTACTGGGTATTTAAAAAAAATTAAGATATAATTGATATACCATAAAAATTCACCCTCTAAAAGTATACAAGTCGGTCGTTTTTATTATATCATGAGGTTGTGCAGCCATCCCCATTGTCTATTTCCAGCATATTTTCATCACCCTAAAAAGAAGCCCCATATCCATTCACATGACTCCCCATTTCCCACTCCTGTCAGCCCTTAGCAACTACTAACCTACTTTTTGTCCCTATGAATTTACCTATCTGAATATTTCATAGAAATAGAATGATACACTATGTGGTCTTTCTGATTGGCTTCTTCCACTTACCATGTTTTCAGGTTCATCCATTTTGTAGCTTGTATCAGTACTTCATTACTTTTTATGGCCAAATAATATTGCCGTGTGTGGATATACCACATTTCTCCTTTCCTCACTGGATGGACATTTGGGTCGTTTCCACACTTGGGCAATTATGAAGAATGCTGCTATGAGCATTCATGTACAAGTCTTTGAATGAACATATGGTTTCTTGAGTAAATGTTCCCTGGATTGCTGCAAGCCTTTGGTTAATTTCCAGAGTTCAGAAAAAGTTGATTCTGACAATTTTTGCCAGTGTTTTCATTGCTCGTACAGAGAGGATTTTTGGAAATCCTTACCCTGCCATTTTGCCAATGTAACTCTGGATCACTTCATTTTAAACCCTTTATTAGTATTTGATGAATCAAAATGAATTGAATTTCAAAGGTAAGTGACCCTTAGGTTTGTTTTCTAGATCATTGCTGTGGTCAGCAACATCACCTGCCTCTGTTTTTTAATTTTATTTTTTCCAATGGGCCAAATATTGAATGAAATAAAGAGGCAACTAAGCAAGTTAGACCTTTAATCAGCTCTGGATAGGGCTTCAGGGCTGGGAACAGCACGATTGTGTTTCTTGGAGAGATGGCTGGGTTCCCACAGTGCAAGCTGCTGGGATGGGGGATGAGCGCCCTTGGCCGGTAGGAGGAGGCTGGCTTGTGTCCCTGACTGGCTGTGGGACCGTCTTCCAAGCTTCGAATTCCCAGCTTTATGATTTATCATGATCAGCGGTCCCCAGAAGCCACCAGGGTGCTCCACCCTGGGAAAGCCGTGTGTTGCCAAGTTATAGGGACACTTGCTTGCACATGGGGACACTTTTGCACATCAGAACTTCTATAGAATTTCCTGTTCAGATAGATTGGGGCTGTTGTCCGGCAGCAGAAAGATGTATAAGTTGACCTCTCAGAGTCTGTTGCTCCTGGGGGTGGGGTATGATCACCTGGGTATGATCACTTCTCCTGGTTGTCAGGAAAGCAGATTATTCATGCCCATGTGGAAGATGGAGGAGCTGAGGCCAGAGCAGGGCCAGGACCATCTCAGCTGCCCCTCACCTGCTTCTAAGTCCTCCAAAAGGCTTGGCTGGAGCCCTTTGTGTTCCAGTTTCCAACTGGTTTGTCTTGTAGATGGCCCCATAGCAGGGTGGAGTTTATCCAGGATCAATATCAAGTCTTACTCTTGGAGCTAAAAATCCAATTGCAGAATTCTGGCTCAACAGAGGTAAGTGAGAGAAGGGCTCAGGTGATGGAATTGATGGAGATGAGTGGGAAGTATGAGGGGCCACCCGCAAGGGCCAAGAGGCTCTCAGGATGCTCTAATGAAATAATGTCTAGAAGGAAGGATGTTAAATTTCTACACACTCTGGGCTGCACCAGACATTCCTGGGGTTTTGTGTCCTGGAGTATGTCTGGGGTGGGGAGGGCAGCCTGGAAACTGTATTGTGTTAGAACAAGTGAAGGATTAGGAGCTCTCTAGCTGAAGAAGGACAGATTCAAGGGACATTGCCTACAAATCTCGAATGGGCTGTCCTGGGGCAGAGAAAGCCTGTCTGTGAGGCCCCCGAGGGATGAGTTGGGCCCAGTGGGGGGGAGCTGCAGGGAGGTAGCCTTCAGCTCAGCATTGGAAAGACCTCTATAACAGGCTGAGTGTCCATACAGGCAAGCATGGGCCCATGTCTATAGGTAATGATCCCCCAGACAGCCGCAAGGGGCCAGATCAGGAAAATTCTAATGTGTTTTGTACAACATCTGAAATAATGTTATCTTAAAAACGTGTTGAAGCTGGCCAGGTCATCATGTCTTTGGATCTAGCCGTCCTACATTCCAGGTCTCTGAAGGGATGGCCCTGCCCGCCCCATCTAGTATAAACCAGAAACCAGGCATTCTACTAGACTCCTCCCCTTCTCCCACTCATGTCAATCAATTAATCACCAGGTCCTGACCAAGACAACCTCAGGATATGTCTTGCATCTGGCCCCCTTTCTCCATCCCACTGCTGTTGTCTTAACTCAGATTTTCATTGTTTCTTGTCTTGGCCTTTGTTACAGATTCATGTCTGTTCAGCAGCAGTCTTAACTGATCGTCCTTAAATGCAGACTGATCATTTTAGCACCTTGTTTGAAATATTTGCCATCTCTCCATACTCTTAGGATAAAACATAAACACCATAACATGATATTCAACCCACCTCTCTGGGCTCACTGTTCTCTCAGGTGCTTCATTCTTCAGCCACATGTCACAGCCACCTGAGCTTTGTTTATGCTGGTCTTTTTGTCTAAAGTTCTCTTTCCTGGCTTGTTTTTTTTTGTTGTTGTTTGTTTGTTTGTTTTTGAGGTTTACAGAAAAAGTGATCAGAAAGTCTAGAGTTGCCACACACAGCACCCCCTCCAGTTTCCCCTATTATTTACATCTTGTGTTAATGTAATATGTTTCCTACAACTGATGAACCAATGTTGATACATTATTATTAAGTCCATAGTTTACATTAGGGTTCACTCTTTGCGTTGTACATTTTGACAAATGCATGATGACATGTATCCACTATTACTGTATCATACAGAAGGATTTCACTGCCCTAAAAAGCCCCTGCACGCCACCTATGTATCCTTCCCTTTAATACCTCACAACCATGTTTCCTGGCTTTTTATGTGTCAAAATCTATCCATATTTTAGGGTCTTATGTAGATATTACCTCCTCCAGGAAACCTTCACTAATTCTTTCAACTGAAAATATTTACTCTCTTCTCTTAATAATCAATAGCATATATGGCACATCTTTTCTGTCCTGGATACTATACCAATCCTCTCTCTCTTTTCCACATACCAGCTCTGCTGGGTAGATTTTAACTTCCAGTTGAAGAAACGAGGCTCATTTATTCAAATGACTCGCCTAAGCCCACACAACTAGCAAGCATGAAGACTGAGATGTGAACCCAGGTCTGTTTGCATCCAAACCTGCCAAGAGCCCTTTTAAGTCCTTGACCCCATTCACTGTCTGCTTTCCCCCCTGGACTGAGAACTTGAGATCAGGGGCCATTTCCAATTCACCTCTGGGTCCTTAGAACCCAGCACAAAACCTAAAACAGATCAGGGGTTTAAGGTAAATGTGAACAGATTGAAAAATATTTTGTTCATGGGAATTCTGATAAACTACTAGATAGAAGTGCTGAAGGAAAAAATCCGGAGTCTTTGGTATGTCTGCAGGAAAAGTTGTTTGCCCCGTATATTCCATTAGACCCTCTGGGCCAAGCCTCTCGAGAGAACGTTGTCAATTCTAGTGACTATGACCTGGAGTGTGTGTGCGTGAGCCTGCTAGTGCGGGAGATCCTCTCCCTCACAACTAGGATGCTCTTAAGAGGGAAATGGGCTCCTTTCATCTTAGCCTGGAGAGGGCTGGAGAGGCCCAGCCTTCCCTCCGGGCTCTGCTAGAGATGGGCCAGACGCCAAGTGTGCTCATGTGTGTGCACTTGAACTCCAGCACCTTCTCTTCTTCGGAGATCACACCACCAGGCGCAGGCGCATAGTTCTCCTCTCCTCTAATGCAATTTATATGTCTGAACATGAACAGAGGATTTGTGAGCCTTCAAGGCTGGGGCTTTGGAAATTACCTCAGCAGGCCAGGGTTGCTGGATAGAGACCTAGGGTTTTAGGAGACTTTGGGGGAATTATTTTCAAAGGTGCTGAGGCTCCTCCTGGTGGGAGGAAGAGCCATCCCCATCCCACATCCTCCCCCAGGCCCTTCTTAGGGTCCCCTTTAAAACAAACCCAATAAGACCTTCTGGTTTAACAGTGAACACAAGGGAGCTACACAGTGTGGCAGAACAAAGGCTCATTAAACAGGTCAGCTGAATTGGAGGTGAGGGGGAAACAGGAGCAGGTCGAACTTGGGCTCCCATCCTGAATTGGGCACTCACTGGCTGGAAGCGTCAGTCAAGTTTTAAATCTTAGCTTCAGCTCCTACCTGATGAAGTTGAGAGGGATAAATAATGTACACCAGGAGGTAGTGTCTCATATTGAAAAAGACACAGGCTTTTGTATCCAAAAGATCTTTGTGGTCTCAGGCAAGCTATTCAACCTCTCTGAGCCTCTTTTCTGTCATATGTAAATTTGGAAATAATAACGGCTACCCTGCAGGATTGTTTTGAGGAACTAAATGAGATAGTATGTAGGAAGTGCCCAAGGTAGCGCTGGTACCCAGTAAGGGCTCAATGAGCATCAGCTGCTTTCTTTCTCCTTAGCATGTCTGTCACTCTCTCCTGCTCATTGCAGGGCCTCAGCTACCACCTCTGTCTTAATGGCTCCTCACTCACATCCCATTCCAACCCCCATCATCTCTCTTGACTGACATTCCTGAGTCTGCTGATTTTCTCCCCACTTGCAGAGATCTTATTGCCTTCCATGCCTGCCTAGAAAAGGCTCTTTCTGAACCGTTTTGACCATGTCTTTTTCCTGCTTAAAAAGCCTCTTACAACTCCCCTTTGCCTACACAATAAAACCTCCCTACCGCCTTCCACCTTTCCAGTCCTACTTTCTCTTCCTTTAAGCAGATGTCATGCTGCTGTATCAGGTCCGATGACTGTGGCTCTTAGTTTTAAGCATTTCTTGTCCATATTTCTTGGATATCATTATTGATCTTTCTCCCTCCCAAGATGAGGATGGTTTTTGAAGTGAATTTTGAAAATGATGGTTTCTTGATCTGGGTTAAGAAAGAATTCTATGGAAAAACAAAATAGCAATTTTTTTCTTTATGCTACAGAAGCCACCTGAGTTTTGCCATGGATTTATTCACTGTTTTCCTAAGAGCCATCCATAGCTGTAGAATGATCAGAACATTCTATTTCTTTGTAATTTCCCTGTGCTGGGTTGCAGGCCTGGAAAATGATAGATGCCTGAAATTGATCAGGGTAATCGATGCTACGTGAAGTATTTACACATGATGGATGTATCATCTGCCAAATGTAAGTCTTGACAATGGCTTGCTTGTTTATAAAACCCCTGAGACATTTGTATTAGTGACTAATGTTTGCACATGGGGCTGTTTGCAGTGTTTTAGAAATGACAATTTATTCAACATGTCCACCTTTCTCCTTTACTTCTCCATTTATCACAAGCCTTGTTGCTCTTTCCTACATAACAAAATCAGGGTTTTCTTCAACCTTCTTTCTCCTTGACCTCTCTGATATATGGGGGTGGTTTTATTTTGCATTTCCAACTGGCCTTCCATCTCCCCTCTCCCTCTAATTCAAAACTTACATGTTCCTGGTGTCATCTCCTGAGGCTCTGACTACTCATTACCCATTACTGCACCTATAATATAAACTCCAACACCCCTTATGTGGCATTTAGAAATCCTCCCCAATCTGGCCTTCACTGATCTTTCCAGCTGTATGTCTTACTGTCTTACTGATATTCTTGTAAGTGACAGAAACCCAGCCTGACTAGCTTATACCCACGAAGGTATTTATTGAAAGATAATGAGCCCAGCTCTGGGACTCTCAAGGACTGGAACCAGGGTCTCCAAGACTGTCAGTAACTACCATCACACCATTTCTGCTTTCCTCTCATTTGTGCTTGTCTTGTGTGTCATTCTCTCTGTCTACCTGGCAAGCAATAAGGCAGAACTCCTCAATGGGGAAAGTGTACCTCTTCCCAGCTGCCCTGGGGGAGGGACTCTGAGTTGCCTGGTTGAGCCTCCTGCATCCCTGGACCAATCTCACTATCTGGGGCATGGGGAGTGATAACTGGCCCAGCCAGCATTGCTGGCCCAACTCTGTGGCCAGGAGGGCAGGGTGGGCTCCTAGAAGAAGGGAGTAGAAGAGTGTGCTGGGCACACAGAACTGTGTGGCTGCCATCCCTACTTCCCGGACTAGCTACAGTGTGTGTTTCATTAAGTAATGAGCACTAGTGCTCTGTGCTCTGCGCGAGGTTCCCAGCCCCTCCTTCACCTGAGCTCACAATCTGGTGGAGGAAACAAATACTCAACAGATCATTACAATGCAGGGTGCAGAGTGCAGCAATAGAGACAGACACAGAATGCTGTCAGAGCACAGGCGGGAGGCCTTGAACTCGACCTGTTTCAGTCAAGGAGAATTCTTTTGGAAGAGTGACAGGAACCTGAGTCTTATAGAATAGCAGGAGGGAGTGAGGTGATGAGGGAGGGAAGGGCATTCCAGGTGAACAACAGCATGAAGGCCTGAAACGGCAGCCAGTGCCCAGAAGTATAAGTGGTTCAGGAAGGCCAGGGCCTCGAAGGGGAGGTGTGGTGGGGGGCAGGAAAGGTGGGCAGGGCTCAGAAATGCCTCACCCTTGGCCTTGGCTCCCCACTCCCTCCCAAGTGAAATCCAGCTCGCCTTCAAGACCAGACTCTAAAGCTGTCCAGTCTTTTTGAATCCCGTGGTGGTGAATCACAGCTTCCTCAGGGATTCTGCAGGGTCTCAGGCGCCTCTCTGCTAGACTTCTGTTCTGCCTTCTTTCAGTTATTTATTTACATATCTGAGGTCCTTTACTACATCAAAAGACTCTTGAATGCAGAAACCATGCCCTAAACGTCCTTCTCTCTCACACGGCACGGCTTAGCACAAGGCCTTTTTCATTATCCAAAAAATAATTCTTGAATTGTGATCACTCGGCTAATTGGGCATTTTTCCCCCCTTGGGAGCAACTAGCAAAATGCTATGGATTTCATGTGAGTAGAAAGAAGTTTTTAAATTATCTATCAACATTTTCTCAAAATAGCCAGTGTTTTTTCTTTTGCCAAAAAAAAGAGCTTTATGGATTTTAGTGATTATAAAGTTGATATACATGCATATAGAAACTGTAGGTGATACATAAAAGCATTAGAATAAATTTAAAACTACACAAGATACCATCTCCCAGAGGCAACCACTGTTGACATTTCAGATAACAACCTTGCAGACATTTCTCTATAAATCCAGCTGTAATTAATATACCACTTTGTCAGAAGGTAGTACAAAATGCAACATAAGCTAGCCTTCAGGGTAATAAATTCAAAAGAATTTAACAGTTGAATAAAATCTGTTTTTTTCTCGATAATTTAAATGAGTTCTTGATGTTCTCAGGGATTAAGCAACCACTCAGTATTTGCTTTGGAAAATTTTACCTGCTGTTTCTCATTGAGATATAATTTATATACCATAACATTCACCCTTTTAAAGTGTATAATTCAGTGGTTTTTAGTATGATCACAGATTGTACAATTATCAGCATTATCTAATTCTAGAACATTTTCATCACCCCCCAAAAAATCATGTACCCATTAGGCAGTCACTCTCCATTCATCTCTCCCTTTAGCCCCGGCAACCACTAGTCTTTCTGTCTCTATGGATTTGCCTATTTTGGACATTTCATGTCCAAATGGCATCATATAATGTGGTGCATTTGGTGTCTAGCTTCTTTCACTTAGCATTATGAGTTCAAGGTTCGTTGTATTGTAGCATGTGTCAGTAATTCAGTCCTTTTTATGGCTGAATAATATCGCGTTGTATG
Organism: Balaenoptera physalus; assembly: GCF_965194825.1. Lineage (NCBI taxonomy): Eukaryota > Metazoa > Chordata > Mammalia > Artiodactyla > Balaenopteridae > Balaenoptera > Balaenoptera physalus. The sequence continues at coordinate 34,834,209 of NC_138886.1, read as the reverse complement.
GATATACCATATTTTGTTTATCCATTCAGCAGTTGATGGACATTTGGGTTGTTTCTACTTTTTGGCTATTATGAATAATATTACTGTGAACATTCATGTAAAAGTTTTTATCTGAACATATGTTTTCACTTCTCTTGGTCGTATATCTAGGAGTGGACTATATGGGACATATGGTAATTCTCTGCAAAACGTTTTAAGGAACTGCCTAACTATTTTCCAAAGCAGCTGTACCCTTTTATATTCCCACTAGCAATGCATAAGTGTTCCGATTTCTCCACATCCTCGACAACACTTGTTATTGTCTGTCTTTTCTATTATGACCATCCTAGTGGGTATGAAGTAGTATTTCGCTGCGGGGTTTTTTTTTTTTTTATAAATTTATTTATCTGTTTTTATTTTTGGCTGTGTTGGGTCTTCGTTGCTGTGCGCGGGCTTTCTCTAGTTGTGGCGAGTGGGGGCTACTCTTCGTGGCAGTGCGTGGACTTCTCATTGTCGTGGCTTCTCTTGTTGCAGAGCATGGGCTGTAGGTGCGCAGGCTCAGTAGTTGTGGTGCACGGGCTTAGTTGCTCCGCGGCATGTGGGATCTTCCTGGGCCAGGGATCGAACCCGTGTCCCCTGCGTTGGCAGGCGGATTCTTAACCACTGTGCCACCAGGGAAGCCCTCGCTGTGGTTTTGATTTGCATTTCCCTAATGACTAATAATGTTCATGTGTTTATTGGCAATTTATATATCTTCTTTAGAGAAAAGTTTATTTCTTCAAGTCCTTTGTCCACTTTTTTGGGGGGATATTTGTCTTTTTATTGCTGAGTTTTAAAAGTTCTTTAAATATTTGGGATACTAGACCCTTATCAGATATAAGGGTTTGCAAATATTTTTTCAGATTTGCAAATATTTTTTCCCATTCTGTGGCTTATCTCTTTAGTTTCTTGATAGTGCCCTTTGAAGAGCAAACATTTTTAAGTTTGATGAAGTTCAATTTATTATTTTTCTTTTGTTGCTTGTGCTTTAGGTGTCATTCTAAGAAATCATTATTTAATACAAGGTCATGAAGATTTACACCCATGTTTTCCTGTAATTGTTTTATAGTTTTAGCCTTTACATTTAGGTGTTTAGCCCATTTTGAGTTAATTTTTGTATGTGGTATGAGAGAGGGATCCAACTTCATTCTTTTACATATGGATATCTACTTGTTCCAGGACCATTTGTTGAAAAAACTATTTTTTCCCCATTGAACTGTCTTGGGGAAAATCAATTGCTTATGGATATATGGGTTTATTTCTGGACTCTCAGTTCTATTCCATTGATCTATAAGTCTGTCCTTACACCAGATCCAAATAGTCTTGATTACTGTAGCTTTGTAGTAAGTTTTAAAATCAGGAAGTGTAAGCCCTCCAACATTTTTCTTATTTTTCAAGATTGTTTTGCATTTTCTGGATCTCTTACATTTCCCTATGAATTTTATGATTAGATTGTCAGTCTCTTAAAAATAAACAAACAAACAACCCAGCTGAGATTTTTAAAATAAATTTATTTATTTTATTTATTTATTTTTTGGCTGTGTTGGGTCTTTGTTGCTGTGCACGGGCTTTCTCTAGTTGCGTTGAGCGGGGGCTGCTCTTTGTTCCGGTGTGCGGGCTTCTCACTGCCGTGGCTTCTCGTTGCGGAGCACAGGCTCTAGGCCCGTGGGCTTCAGTAGTTGTGGCTCGCGGGCTCTAGAGCGCAGGCTCAGTATCTGTGGCGCACAGGCTTAGTTGCTTCGCAGCATGTGGGATCTTTCCGGACCAAGGATCGAACCCATGTCCCCTGCATTGGAAGGAGGATTCTTAACCACTGCGCCACCAGGGAAGCTCCCTAGCTGAGATTTTGATAGGGATTGAGTTGAATAAGTAGATCAGTTTGAGAAGTATTTTCATCTTAACAATATTAAGTTCATGAACCTGAGATGTCTTTGTATTTTTTTAGTTCTTCTTAATTTCTTTCAATGATGTTTTGGAATTTCAGTATATGAGTCTTATACTTCTTTTCTTAAATTTATTACTAAATGGTTTATTCTTTTGATGCTACTGCACATGCAATTGTTTTCTTAATTTCATTTTTGGATTCTTCATTGCTAGTATACAGAAATACTACTGTATTTTGTATATTGATCTTGTATCCTGCAACCTTGCTGAATAGTCTAATTATGTGTGTGTGTGTGTGTATATGTATTCCATAAGATTTTCTGTATACAAGATTATGCCATCTGCAAATAGAGCTAGTTTTACTTCTTTCTTTCTAATCTGGATGTCTTTTATTTCTTTTTCTTGCCTAATTGCCCTGGCTAAAAACTCCAGTACAATGCTGTGAAGTAGTAAGAGAAGATCCTGATCTTGGGAGAAAGCTTTCATGGTTTCACCATGAAGATTTTCACCATTAAGTGTAAGGTTAACTGTGGAGTTTTCATAGGTTAAGGAAGTTCTCTTCTAGTCCTAGTTTCTTGAGTGCTTTTTTCATGAAAGGACGTTGGAGTCTGTCAAATGCTTTCTCTGTGTCTACTGAGATGATTATTACCCCTTTATTCTGTTAGGATGGTATATCTCATTGGTTGATTTTCATATATTGAACCAACCCTGCATTCCTGGGAAAAAAGTCCCATTTGGTCCTTGTGTATAATACCTTTTTATATTTTGCCTGATTCAGTTTGCTAGTGTTTTGTTGAGGATTTTTGCGTCTGTATTCATAAGAGATATTGGTCTCTAGGTGTTTTGTTTTTTTTTTCTTATAATGTTTTTGTCTGGATATAGAAGTCTTCATTGACAGTTTTTTTCTTTCAGCACTTTGACTATGTCATCCCACTGGCTATTGATGTCCATGGCTTCTTATGAAAAATTAGCTATTAACCTCATTGGGGCTCATTTGTACATGAGTTGCTTCTCTCTTGCTGCTTTTAAGATTCCCCATTATTCTTTGGCTTCTGATATTTTGGTTATGATGTATTTATGTCTGGATCTCTTTGTGTTTATTGTATTTCAAATTTGTTGAGGTTTTTGGATGGGTAGATCCATGTTTTTCATCAAATTTGGGAAGTTTTTGATTCTGTTTCTTCAAATGTTCTTTCTGCCTTTTCTTTCTTCTCTCCTTTTGGGACTTCCAGTATGTGAATACTGGAATGCTTGTAGTGTCCCATGGGTCTCTGAGGGTCTGTTTATTTTAATTCACTCTTTGCAAATTTCTCTTCCTCAATTGGATAATCTCAATTGACCTAACTGCAAGTTTGCTGATTCATACTTCTGCCTGCTCAATTCTGCTACTGAGCTTCTGTAGTGAATTTTTCACTTTGGTTATAGTACTTTTCAACCTCAGAATTTCTATTTGGTTTGTCTTTATAATTTTTACCTCTTTATTGTTATTCTCTATTTGCTGAGACATTATTCTCATACTTTTCTTTAGTTCTTTTTTTTTCTTTCTGGCTGCGTTGGGTCTTTGTTGCTGCTTGCAGCTTTCTCTAGTTGTGGCGAGCGGGGGCTACTCTTTATTGTGGTACGCGGGCTTCTCATTGCAGTGGCTTCTCTTGTTGTGGAGCATGGGCTCCAGGCATGTGGGCTTCAGTAGTTGTGGCACACGGACTCAGTAGTTGTGGCTCACGGGCTCTAGAGCTTGGGCTCAGTAGTATGGCACATGGGCTTAGTTGCTCCGCAGCATGTGGGATCTTCCCAGACCAGGGATTGAACCTGTGTCCCCTGCATTGGCAGGCGGATTCTTAACCACTGCGCCACCAGGGAAGTCCCTCTTTAGTTCTTTAGACATGGTTTCTTTGAGTTCTTTGAACATAATTAAAAGAGCTAATTTAAAATATCTGGATTTCCTCAGGTACAGTTTCTATTGATTGCTTTTTCTTCCCATGTATGACACATTCTTTTTCTTTGCATGTCTTATATTTTTTTGTTGCTATTGAACACTGAACATATCTAATAATACAAAAGGCAACTCTGGAACTCAGATTTTCTCCCCATCCCCAGAGTTTGTTTTTGCTATTCCCTGGAGTGTGTCAGGGCATGTTTCCTGATATGCCTTCACAGATCTGATTGTTTTAGCCCTGCCCCAACTAGAGCTCTCATCTGCACTCTGACTTTCCCTTCTGAGTCTTCTAGGCAACCTGGGCACCTGCAAACACTGGGATTTCTTGTTACCCAAGGTTCTTTTGTGTTCACTGTGATCAGCACATTTTCACACAAGACACTTTGGACTAACTTCAAGAATTGTCTTGACATTTGGCTTGAAACTTCCCCCAACTTTGGCTTCTGTGACAAAGACTCTATTTATTCTCCCTCTACCTCTTTATGCTCCTCTCTGACTCCTTACTGGGCTCATTGTCTTGCTTGGGGTTTGCCATACTCTCACTTTTCTCTCTCTCCTCTCTACTTCCAAGTTTATCTATTCTTATTTCTTCAACTCTCTCCTCTCTGTAGCTCCTTGGTGATGGAACTGGAGTACAGTAATAACAAGAGCAGGCTTTGGAGTTAGCCAGACCTGGGTTTGATATCCGGCTTGGACATTTACAAGCTGGGAACCTTGGACAAATTTATTTACAGCTCCATTCCTCAGTTTCTCATCTATCCAATAAGGGTAATAATTGTGCTATCTCAAGGAGTTTTGTGAGGCTGAAAACTCTATCACGTGCCCATGATAGAGTAAGTGCTCAAAAAGTTAGCATTGGGGTTCTACCATCACTTAGAACTCAGCCTATCCCAACCAAGCTCATAATTTCACTCCAAACAAGCCCTTCTGTCTTCTGCCCTCTCCAGCACCCCAGTCTCCTCACTTTGGGGGTCACCTCTAGCCTGGTCTTTTTCCCTAATGATGATGACATCCCATATGGATCCAACATCACCAGAGCTTTTGGATGCCTGGGTTCTTGTTTTCTTTCTTCTTGGAGCATCATTCACTTAAGCCTGCTAACTTTTCTTTCAAAATATCCCTCTCCCCATCTTTTCTTTCTGCCTTCACTGACTCTGCCCTAGCTCTGCCCTCACTGAACTCTGAGTGGAGTGACACCCCCTGATACCACAGCTTTCTGTCTGCCTCACAGGAGCTAGGATTCCAGGCACCTTCCTGTGGTCCCTGTGGCCGTTGTCCTTTTTTTCCTGGCAAGATGGAGCCACACACTAGCCAGACAAAATATGGGAGGGGGTAAACTGTGGGATTTGGAGGCAGGAGTTCTTGATTCTAGACAAGGCTCTACCATGGGTTTGCTAGAGAACCCAGGCAAGTCCTTCATGTTCTTTGGATCTTGGTTTCCGCATCCATGCAGTGAGGATGCAGAATTGAACTGTTTTGAATGCTCCTACCAGCTCTGATGTATGCTGATTTATCACATGTGATTTCTTTCAAATACAGGGCTCATTCGTGGGGCTTCTGTGACGTTCTTCCTTCCCTCTCTCCCTACTTTGACAGACTTGTCTTCTAAGGTGAATTCTCTTTTGCCAAGTCTTACTCAGACCTCATTTCCTGTCCCTGACTCACTCCACTTGGCTTCTTCCCCTACCCTGTAGCCTAGGGTATGTATGCTGATGTACAAATTTATTCTGATTGTTGGCACAGCTTCTACTTCCCCGTTCTCTTGGTCTTTCCAGAGAGTCTCTGCATTCTGTCTCTCCTATTCCATCCAGCTGCCACATTGATGGCCAGTGAGATCTTTCTAAAGCATAAATTGGAGCTTGTCACTACCCTGCTGAAAAACCTTCAGTGGCTCCCCATATCCCCAGGATAAAGTTTATTTCCTTAGCCTCCTTTTGTAGGTTCCCACACCCCTCTACAGTCTGATCTCAACTCAGTTTCTCTACTCAGTTGTTTCTGAAGGAATGGTCCCTCTATTCTTTTGCTCTCTGTTCTCTCTGCCTGGACTACACCTTTCCCCCACACTTCTCTGTCCATTGAAATCCTACTTACCCACTAGGGCTCAGATCAGCTATCACTTTCTTGTGAAGCATTTCTTGATTTCTTCATTCAAAGGAAAACACTGTTGCTTCTGGATTCCCACAGAATGTTAACTCATTCAGCAGAGAAGAATCACTTTCTTTCTTCTTCGTATTATAACAAAGGCAAAGGCAGTGTCTGATTTGGTCAGGTGCTTGGCACATAGGTGGTGCTCAGTAAACATCTGTTGAAAAAGGGAATAACTACTCTCTGGTTTTCTGCCTTTAGACTCACTCCCCAACCAGGCTACTTGAGAGGCCCCCTCCAATCCACCTATCATAGATAGATCTTCCCAAAGGGTGGCTTGGTTTATCTGCTGCCAAACCCAACTCATGTTCATCCACATTTAAACGGAGGAACATAAAGAAGCAAGGATTAGTGCACGATCCTCATCACTGAGCATAGAGACACCTACTGGCATGGGGAACTCTGGTGGAATTCCCTGCCAGTGTGCACAAAAGCAAGTGGTTGATGAGGCCCACAGTTAGGATTTACACTGGCTGAGCTGGGGAATCTGAACACCTGGATCCTTCCAAATACTAGGTTGTCAGAGCTGAAGCTAGTGTTTGAGATCAGTGTGTCCAAATAGATACAGAAGCTGAAGCCCCAAGAAGGCTTCCCAAGGTCACCCAGCAGGTTGGAGCAGGGCTGAGAAAGAAACCCAGGGCTCTCACTCCTAGGCCTGAGCTCCTCCCTCTCCACCAGGCCATGGAGTTTTGTAAGAATCGTTGTAACTCCTGGATGTCTTATTTCACGAACAGGGATTTTCCTAGAGCTGGATTAATAAGACCTTGAAATTGGCACCAATCTTTTAAATTCTAAGAGCAGAACCACTGATGGATGAGTAGGAGAGACAGAGAGAGAGAGAAAGAGAGAGAGAGAGAAGGGGGAGGGAAGAGATGAGAGAACAGGCAGACAGAGAGAAACACAGAGAGAATGAAATATAGACAAAGAAAGAGAAGAAGAGACAGAAAGAGATAGAGATGAAAAATGATCAAAGACCAACAGACAGACAAAGAGACCAAAAGAGAGTCAGAAAGAGACAGGAAGCAGAGACGGAGGAAGGCTATACTTACCGATCCCTCCCTCTCTTCTTCCTATCTCCTTCCTCTACCCAGCCCTGGGAAGTGCTTCAAAGGTGAGTATAGCTGTTGTTCCTTTGGGTTCTCTGAGGCTCATAGGATGATGTGGCCTCAGAAGTCCTAAGATTTCTTTACTGGGGGCTGGGACTTCAGCTCTTCAGGTGGTGTGTGGGCTGCAGCAGCTATGTGGGTATGAGGTAAGACTTCAAGAAAAGTATTGGGGTTTATCCAGTAGCTTCTTCCAGGTTTCCTGGGGCTGCAGAAAGAGCTCAGCAGAGCAGGGATGTCAGGAACTCTGGCCCTGGTTTGGGGTATGGCACTGCCTGGCTGGGCGTCTTGAGAAGGTTTTCAACTCAGGCTTTGGATCAGCTGACCCTTGAGGCCTTCTGGCTTAAAATTCATGACTGAGCCATTGGATATAAAGATAAAGGGTTCCAGCTCTTCTTGGATGCTCAGTCATTACTCTGGAATTGTGTCTGCCATCAAGGATGTGAACAGAGAGGGATTATACGTCCAAGGAGACTGACTTCCTATGCTGATGCCTCCAACAAAAAAATCTTCGTGGTAGAAATGTTAAGTTACAGACCATCAGAACTGGAGGAGCACAAGACACATCTTTCCTAAATTACTCATTGCTCAGATGGGAGACAGAGACCCAGAAAACCATTGTCAGGGCAGGAGCTAGAAGCTAGGACTTAGATCTGTTGGTTCCCAGCCATGTCCCAGGGTGTTAGGCTATATGCTGAGTGGCAGGGAGGGAAGTTGGGAGGACAAGACTGGGGTCTCATAGGCAGTGAGAATAGCCAAGGCACCAGAAACATCCCCAGAATTTGGGTTGAGTGGCACTGCTTCTCCCTTCCTGCTCCACACTTTAAATTAGGTTTTTATTCAGAGCTCGTTGGATAGCCCCACATCATTGCTCCAGGAGCTGAGAGGCAACTGGATGCACACTTACTTTTCATTCACCAAGAACTCAGACTTTCAGCTCCTCTGTCTCAAAGCCTTGCCAGCCATCTATCTGGACACACTGATCTCAAGCACTGTCTTGGAGGAGGTTGCTTCAGGCTTTGGGGAGTGCTAGACAGTGGCTGAAGAAGGCAGCAGATGGGGTAGCTGGGAAGATGAAAGGGATGTTAAAAAGATGACGCTCTGACGTGCAAATCTATTTACATTACACACCACAAATCACCAAATGATGGAGCTGACTTTCATAGGCATTCTGGGGCTTTTTCTTCATTCCTTTACTTATTCATTCATATACGTACTCATTCACTCATGTAACCAACCGACCAGTCATTCATGATGCACATTCTCAGGAGTGGTGATGGTTGTGGAAGTGGGTGGCATTGGTGGTGGTGATGGTAGTGGTAGCAGGTGCTTTAATTGGTGGGTGGTATTGTTGAGTGTTGGTGATTGTGGTGGTGCTGATATTGTGGTAGTGGGTGGTAGTGATAGGTTGTTGGTATTGGTAACGATGGGTAGTGGTGGGAGATAGGTGTTTTTTTGGGGGAGTGTATCGATGGGCAGTGGTGACTGTAGTGTTGTTGATGGGGTAAAAGTGGTGGTGCTGATGTGGGTTGTGGTGGTGGGGAATGTCATTTATGGTGGTGGTGGGGGTGGGGATAGTAGTGACAGGTGTTGTTTTAGGGTAAAGGTATTTTTAATAGGGGTAATGGTAACAGTGATTTGTTGTTGTTCATGGTGGTGGTGGTTTTGGAGATGGTGCTTGTGATGGTGTTTTTAATGATGGTAATGGGGTAGTGTTTTGGGGGGTAGTGATGGTGGGTGAGTGGTTGTGACTGTGGCAGTATTGTTGATGGAGGTTGTATTTTCTATTGCTGTCACAAAAGGTACCACAAATTTAGTGGCTTAAACCAACACAAATTTATTACCATATAGTTCTGTAGGTCAGAAGTTCAATGCAGGGCTCACTAGGCTAATATTAAGGTATCAGCCGGCTGAGTTCCACTCTGGAGGGTCTAAGGGAAAATCTATTTCCTGGCCTCTTCTAGCTCTTAGAGAACATTCACATTCCTTGGCTCATGGGCCCCTACTTCCATCTTCAAGGCCAGCAATGTCACATCTCTCTGACCCTCCTCTCATTGTAAATCTCTCTAATCACAGCCAGGAAAGATTCTCTGTTTTTATGGACTCATGTGGTTAGATTGGACCCACCCAGATAACCCAGGATAATTGCCCCATTTCAAGGTTCTTACCCTTAATCACATCTACAGAGTCCTTTTGCTATGTAAGGTAATATATTTACAGGTCCCAGGGATTAGGTTGTGGACATCTTAGGAAAGTAATTTTTCTGCCTGTCATAGGGGTTATGGTGGTGGTGGTGGTGGTGATAGTGGTGATGGTGAGAGTGCTGGTGGTGGTGATGGTGGGAGTGGTGGTGATGGTGATGGTGGTGATGGTAATGATGATGGTGGTGGTAACTCTGGTGGTTGCTGTTGGTTGTGGTGTCAGTGATGGTGAGTGTAGTGATGGTGATGGGTGATAGTGGTTGTAGGGATGGGGGTAGAGGTGACAGTGATGATGTTAGTGGGTGGTGGGTGTGATAGTGTGGTGTTGTGGAAAAGGGAAATGGTGGTGGTAAATGGTGGAGATATTGGAGGTGGCCAGTTGGGCAGTGGAGACAGGATCACCCAGTTAGGTCCTCAGTGTACTTGCAGTCTGGTTGGGAAGGAGGTATGACCTGGCCATAACACCTTAACTGCAGACATACAATGCTCAGGGATGTGGGAGAGGGAAATGAAGAGTTTTGGGGTTTTGGTAGAGATAGAAGTTTTTGCTGGCTAGGGCTCAGGAAGTTCTTCCTGGACCCTGAATGGTAAATAGCCATAATAAAAGAAGAAATCTACATAAAAATAATAGTTTTATTGCTTTTATATTTGTAATACCTGCTAATTCAACAGAACCAAGAAGTATAGAAAAGTACAAATAAGAAAATTTTAAAATTAACCAAAATCTCACTTCCTAGACATAAAGATGGGGGAGAGAGGTCATTTTATTTTTAAATTAATTAGTTTTATTCTTGGTTGCGGCGGGTCTTAGTTGCGGCACGTGGGATCTTCCTTGCGGCATACGGGATCTTTCGTTGCAGCATGAGGGCTTCTCTCTAGCTGTGGTGCACGGTCTCCAGAGCACGTGGGCTCTGTAGTTGAGGTGTGCAGGCTCAGTAGTTGTGGCATGTAGGCTTAGTTGCCCCATGGCATGTGGGATCTTAGTTCCCCGACCAGGGATCAAACCTGCGTCCCCTGCATTGGAAGGCAGATTCTTTATCACTGGACCACCAGGGAAGTCCTGAGAGAGGTCATTTTTACACTCAGAGATGGAGGTTGAGAGGTTCCCGACTCAGAAGGACATTCCCTCCCAGATGGAGGAAGCAGTATGAGTGATGGAATGAAAGTGTCTAAGGGGTAGGGATTGTTCCAGAGCAGCCATGTCCATCACCATGGGCAAGGGTCCTGCCCTCCCTCGGGGAAGAGAAGTGACACATGGGGCAATGAAAGTGGACATACTGCTGACAGAATTGGACAGGGGTAGGGTGGGGTGGGGTGGAGCAGAATGGGCTCTCCCTTTGCATGCCCTTTGTCCTGTGACCCGCCTGGGTGAGCAGATAAGCTTCTCGGATCATTGCATTCTGTGTGTCACTCTCGGGGAACGTATCGAAGTGTATCGAAGCAGGCTGCTGCCGAATCTCAGTGAGCAAGGGAGATCTGGAAAGGAACAAGATAATACTCCTTTTCTCTGCTCCCTTTGGCACCACCCCTTCTCCTTCTCTGCCCATGAGCAGAGCCTCCCAGAATCCCTGACATTTCTGTTTATTTGTGGATCTGTGTGATGCTAAAGGAGCATGCTTAGCAGTGACCTTGCGCGAAAAGACCTCTTTGGGTCCTACTGATACTAAGGGTTACTTGGAAGTTTTCAGTTCAGTTTGAGAGCAAAAAAGTATCCGAATTTTAAGAGCCTTTTAAAGGTGATCAAGTCCAGGTCTTTTCAGTCCTTCCATCCTTGTTATTTTTTAAACTGTGGCATTCTTTTGTCAAGCAATGTCTTCAGTGAAAATCCAACATGGACACCAACAGAAAGGAGTTGCTCTGGTTGAAGCAAAGGAAGAAGTTCCTGCCTAGCTTAGCCCTTGATCAACTCACCCCTAACCATGGATTGAAGTGTGAGATGGGGTTGGTCATACTTGTCTTTCAGGGCTGTAAGAGAATGGAATGTGATGATGCATGTAAAGCTCCCAGGACTTATAATGCTGGGAGGCACTGAGGGCTTCTGAGTGGCTTGGGGTTTACCCTGGGCTCCTCTGGGGGGAGGGGAGCAGGAGTTGGAGCCTGGAAGATGTCCCTGGAGGATACCCGGGCAGCCAGGTCATCATTCTGACAGCCCTCGCCTCAACACACCAACGGCAGCATTCAATTCAACACACACTTCCTCTCTACCTAAGCCCCACCGCCATCCTAAGTGACCTCAGTGTCCCCTGGACTCACACTCAGCTTCAGCCCTGCAGTCTCAGGATAGCCCTTTATAACAATAGCAGCAGTTAGTATTTATGGTGCACTTGCCCCATGCCAGGCACTGTTTTAAGGCCTCCACGTGTTATCTCATTTGGTGCTCCAACAATGAACTCTTCCAAGGGAATACTATTATCCTACCATTTTACACACGAGGAAAGTGCATCGTAGAGAGGGTACATGATTTGCCCAAGGTCTTGCAGGTTCTAAGTAGCAGAGCTGGGATTTGATGCAGGCACCGTTGTGCCAGGACCCACATCCACCAGGGCCTTCCCCATCCCTGAAATCTCAGCTGTCACATCTCACTCCCTGGCTACAGCTTCCCTCTGCCCTTGCTCTTCTACCTTAGAGACACTTCTAGGTGCTTTTTGTACCCTCCCCCATTTCACCCAGTCTTTTAGCCCTTCCTATCTTCATTTTATCATCCCAAATCCTTGGACTTGTACTAGCAACCTCATCCGCTCTCTGAAGCCCCAGACCTGCTACCATGTCTGGTGAAAACCCAGCTTCACCTATCTGGAATGAGACAAAAACCTCTCGTTTGAAAGCTGGCTACTTTGGAACCTTCTGGAAGGTCTGCCAGAGTCTTCTTCCAGAGATAATTGCTCCTTTAGAGAAACTCTTTTAAGAACCTTTAGGTGAGACACAGGGGGTGGGTGGGGCTGGGGGTGTCAGGGGAGGTTTCTCCTAGGTTGGGCCTTCTGCACCTCTAGGTGCCCACCCACAGTGCTTCTACATGAATGGGACTCAGCACGTGGTGAAGGGTGTCCCATTCCCTCCCACCACCCCTGCCCAGGAGAGCCTCAGCAGGATAGATCACAAAGGATGCTTTTCAACACTACCCCTGGAATATGAAAGGGAGTTATGCTTCTACCTTAAAATAATCAGCCATCTGTAAAATGCATTCCAGAGTCCTTACCTTGGACTCAAGGCCCTATAAAATCAGGCCCCTGCCTCCCCCATAGCTCTTCCGCCCATCAGGATCACATAGCTCAAGCCACACCAGCTTCCCAGCTCCCCTCAGACACCAAGCACAAGACAGCTTCAGCACCTGCCTTTGCATCTGTGTCCCCCCCATGCTGGACCATGCACCCCTAGATATCCAAACAGCCTGCTCCTCCATTTCATTCGGTCTTTGCTCCAATGTCACCTGCTCAGAAAGGCCCCCCCTGACCTGCCTAGCTAAAATTGCATTCTGTCGCTCTCTAACTCCTCACTCTGCTTAAATTTCCCTCAAGCCCCCATCATTACCTGATGTCAAAGTATAATTTCCAAAGAGTCAAAAACATGACCCTCTCACAAGCATCCAGTGGGATGTGCCAGTGATTTATTTAACTCATAGTGAGGGAATCAGCAGGATGACAAAGCTGGTTCAAAGGAAGTATGAGAAGCTGATGTATATAATCAATAGAAAAAGAGCACTGGAATAAGATTGCAAAGTTAGATACTAAGCTGGTTAATGTCCTATAGCACAACAAAACCGTAACCTTTGGGGTTGCCCTTTCCTCCAGACAGAAATCATTTGCATCTCTGCTGGACAAAAATCATTTGCTGCTCATCAGTCTTCTTTAAGTTAGCATTTTACTTCTTGGAGTCTGGGTCCTAATCAATAGCAAATAGTAAGTCAAACAAAAGTTGCTCTTCTAGAGCAGTGCTGTCCAAAAGGACTTTCTATAATGAAGGAAATGTTCTATTCAATATGTCTATGCCATCCAATATGATAGCCCCTAGCTTCATGGGGCTAGTCAGCTCTTGAAATGTGGTTGGTGTGACTGAGAAACAGAATTTTAATATTTAATTATTTAAATTAAATGAAATCTCAATAAATTTAATTGCTACATTAAATATACTTTATGTTTATGTGTATACCAATATATATAACAATATGATATAAATATAGTGTGATATAAATAGTTTAATATGATATAAATAGAAATTACATGTAAATATATATTTATTATATTAAATATATTTCATCAACTAATACAAAGTTAATAAGTTAAAATTTAAATTTAAATGGCCACCATAAATTTTACTGGCTACCCTATTGGACAGCATAGCCCTGGGATGTCTGATGACATTTATTTATTTATTTTTTATAAATTTATTTATAAAATAAATTTATAAAGGTCTTCGTTGCTGCACGCTGGCTTTCTCTAGTTGCGGCGACCAGGGGCTACTCTTCGTAGCAGTGCGCAGGCTTCTCATTGCGGTGGCTTCTCTTGCTGTGGAGCATGGGCTCTAGGCGCACGGGCTTCAGTAGTTGTAGCACGCGGGCTCAGTACTTGCAGCGCTCGGGCTTCAGTAGTTGTGGCTCGTGGGCTCTAGAGCGCAGGCTCAGTCGTTGAGGCGCATGGGCTTAATTGCTCCGTGGCGTGTGGGATCTTCCTGGACCAGGGATTGAACCCATGTCCCCTGCATTGGCAGGCAGATTCTTAACCATTACGTCACCAGGGAAGTCCCCTGATGACAGTTAGACAGCTTGTTAGACAACGCTGTAGCTGAAAGGGTGTTATTTTCATATTTTGAATAATTTTTCTTAACTTTGACATCATATGCTTGTTTGCTTTTGTCTTCTGTCCCTACTAGAAAGTAAGCGTCAAAATAGTGGGAACTTTGTGCTGTTTTCTGCATGTCCCCAGCACTTAGGAGGGGTGCCCAGAGCATGGAAGGTGCACAGTCAGTATTGTTGAATGAATAAGTAAGCATAAGGAGGCTGGAGTCTTACCAGAAGCTGAAGCAATAAGGGACTCCCCATGGTATGTTTGGCTGACAAGGTTTAGCAAGAGTGATGCCTCATGTTTAATTTTAAATGGTTTTCATATTCTGTAAAGTAATTCCCTGCTGTGACCCTCAGACTTTCAGTGAACTTATGTGGCTCTAGTGGTTGATGGTTCTGGGGTGGGGGTGGGGTTAAGGGCTGTGGGCAGAGGGCCAGGCCTGGAGGCTGGTGATGAAATGCTGGGAATGAGGGGGGATTGATCTGGGTGCAGACATGGAGAGCTAGAATGGACAGAGGACTCCCCAGAGAAATGGGAGTGCTTCCTGGGGATCCTTAAAATACCAAGGAGAACCTCAGGCACCGTGCAGTTAAGGAAAGATGAATCTAGTTACTTACTTTGGATAATATATGAGTCAGGGTAAGCGACCTGCAGTAAAAACAGTCCTACAGTCTCAGTGATTGAACATCAGCAAGGTCCCAGGACAGGGCCCAGATCTTACAGGACAAGGTCTAGCGGGGGTAGAACCAACTCTTCATCTATTCACATAGAGTGAAGGTGCGGTTGATACAATTCACAAATCATTTTTTCCATATTTGGGCTGCCCTGGGCCTATGTTTAAATGTGGGAGTGTTTACTCAGGGAGCTAAATGGAGTCCACCAGGAAGCTCCGATGCTCTGGGTGCAGAGAAGTCAGGAGACCACAACTCCCCTTCCTTATGCCTCCCCTTTCCTGATCTTGTGATCTTGTGCATTCCTCTGTCTCTCGGCCAACTTGAGACCACACAGCTGACTCTTAGATCCTGGGGTCTTTCCACAGCACAGGTGCCTGCTCTGCTGGGCTACACCTTCCCTGGGGCAGGCAGGTGGTTGTTTCTGCCCAAATCCTTCTCACCCCACTTTTCTGAGCCACATAAAAGATGTGGCCTGTCTCCTGAGGTTGGGAATGGTGGCAGGGTTGGCATGGGGAGGTGGCACAGGTCTCATCTATAAGGTACCTTGGCTGCCCATGGATGACTGAAGATTGTAAATTGAGTGAAAAGGACTGTTTCTCTCTCTCCTTCTCAATGGTCATCAAATGCCCTGGTAAATGCGGTTATGAGGTTATCAAGCTGCACCTCCCTGGGAGAATGAGACCTGGAATCATTATTGGAGTAGCCCCTCCCAGAAAGACAGAATGTCAGATATGGAGGGCCCTCAGCAGTCAAATGTTCTCACCCCTCATTGTGCAGAAACCTGGGCCTGGAGAGGGGAAGGGACTGCTTGGGGGCTTACAGCAGACAGTGGCAGAGCTGGGCCTTGAACCAGGGTCTCCTGTCTCCTAGCCAGGGACTCGTCCCCCGTCCCCCACTCCTGAAGCCTCCCTCAAAGGTACCTTTTTTCCGACTTGTCCCCTGGTCCTCCTTGCCCTTTTTACTGCCATCAAAAGGGCCAAGATGAAGTGGAATAGGAGACATAGTAGGATGCAGAGAGATGCCTTTTTAGGCTGCAGAGACTTCCATTCTGGGGCTAGAGCTGAGAACTTGTTCGTGAGGGCCTTATCTCTGGTATGGGGCCCCCATGTCACCCTGCTGTCTGGAGTGAGGGGCTTGGGTAGGGTGGCAAGCATTGGTCTCAGGCTGTGCCTGGGACTGGGTTCCCAGCCTGCCATATATATGGCTCCGCACCCCTGATGTCTGTGCTGTATTCTCTCTTCCCAGCCTGGGAATTCCCCGTTACCTCTCCCTTTCCATGCAACAGGGGAATCCACCAACATCAGAGTTAGAAGGGCCCTTCGAAATCTTTCAGCTCCCTCATTTCACAGCTGGAGAAAGAGGCCCAGAGTGTGGAAGGGGCTGTCCTTGGCCACATGGCCAGTCAGGGCAGAGCTGGGACTAGAGCCTGAGGCTTCTGAACCAGCCAGGGGTTTTCCAGTGCTTCAGCCTGTCTCTTGCCAATTATCTTATCTCATCTCATCTTGTCTCATCTCATTAAGGATGAGGGGCTGGAGAGGCAGCACTGAGATGGCATCTTCAAATTGACTTTTGAATAGCTCTTGGCTTGTACAGTGTATCATTTGAGACAAACCCTTCCCCATTCCCATGCCCCTTACCCAAGCCCAGCAGTGGAAGCCACCCCAGGCCTCCCTCCCAGTTGCTCCTCTGCTGGCCAGGCTATCTGTGTGGGGTCTCAGGACAAAGTCTGGGCAGGGGAGGACTGACTAATAGTGAGTAACTCCTTTGGGCTTGTGCTTCTGGAACCAAGACGGATAGACAGGCAGCCCCCTGTTAGGATAGGTCCTTTGGGATTTTATAGAATTCTCTAGAAGGGAAGGTGGAGGGAGATTAAAGCAGGTGAATAAGGAGCAGAGGCATGGTTGAGGCTTCTTGTTGCCCCAGGCAGATGAGGGGGTTTAATGGGGCCTCTTCCTACAGGGAGTCTTCCAAGCTTGACTACAGGATTCCTTAGGATAGAGGCAAAACTCAGAATGCACTTTGTTCACTCAGTCAGGATGCTTTTGGTTATCACAGAAACCCAACTCACATACGTGTAGGACAAGGGGGAGAGGAGGTTATTGGGAAGATACTGGGCTTTCCTATGCCACTAAATCATGGAAAGGCCTTTCTCACATCAACAAATCATATCCAGGTTGACTTCAGGGACACAAGAATTCGAGGAGGCAGCCAAGCCCCTCCTCCCATCTTTCAGCTCGCTTATCTGTGTGTCAGCCCCGTTCTTTAACAGCTTTTTGCATGTTAGGGGACACAACGCTGACCATTCTCCAGTATCCCACGTTTGCCACAAGGGACAGATGGCTCCTCTTTCCTCAGGTCCAGTTGGGGACATCCCCAGAAGGACTTAAACCATCCTGGGGTTGGGTGAGATGTCCACCCACGGCCTGAACCATAGGGTGTTGGGGTCCGTCTCCAGAGAACAGAAACCACAGTGAGCTAAGGGATCCTTCTTCCAGGAGCCTATGCTGGTTGATTTCTTTAGAGTGCTTGTTGATATCTCCTACATGCCACGCCCTGTTGGGGCTGAGCTGTGAGCAGCCTCAGATTTAGGGCCATCACAGTTGAACCTGGGAACAAAGCACAAGGCAGGAAGTGCCCCAGGGCTAAAAGAGAGACAGAGGTGGTGCTCTGGGATGAGAGCAGTTTTAGAATCAGTGAGAGAGAGCAGAATGTGTAAAAGCTCGTGGGAACCGGGAACCTCCAGTGTATGGGGCAGGTAGCAGGA
Source organism: Balaenoptera physalus (assembly GCF_965194825.1). Taxonomy (NCBI): domain Eukaryota; kingdom Metazoa; phylum Chordata; class Mammalia; order Artiodactyla; family Balaenopteridae; genus Balaenoptera; species Balaenoptera physalus. The sequence continues at coordinate 34,816,706 of NC_138886.1, read as the reverse complement.
GATGAGGCTTATGAATGAGGCTGCAGGGTTTCAGATTTGACCTGAAGGAAATCGGGGGCCACGGAGGACAGGAAAGTGACGGGGTCAGACTTGTGTGACTCTGTCCTATGTGGTTTAGCGGTTTGTCTGGCATAGGGTTGCTGAGTGGCCTGTTTTAGGAACTCCCTTTCAGTGGTGTGTGGAAAGAAAGGGCTAAGATAGAAGTCGGAAGAGGGGGTGAGTTTTAGCCACGGGCTTATCCTAGGGTGGCCTCAGCACTCCATGCACAATTATGGAAAAGCTATATTAGCATAATTGAGCTCCTTTGTTCCGTATGGCTGTTTCTCCATGTGGGAGCCAGGAGAGAGACATCACTACTCTAAGGAAAGAAAAAAGGGATTGCTTTGTGAAACTTAATTCATCAGCCGAAGAAGCTGCTTTTGGTCAAATTCTAACATCCACTTAGCTTTCCTTCCCTGGCCTTGGCTCTGCCATTAGCTAGTTGAGGTAGGCAGTTAGGTTCTGTCCTTTAGGGCCTGGAGTAATCCGAAGTTTTGGCCAGCCACTGTGGTGAGGAGGAAGCTCTTGGCAGCTTGGCTGGTGACAGGAGAGCACCTGAGGCCCTGGAGATGGAGAGGACAGGGAAGGGTCAGACACATGGCCTCCCCTCATAGAGATTCTGGTCTTTGGGTTCCCTCCTGGGTCAGGATAAACAGAGAGCATCTTCCTAGAGCATCAATTGTTATCAAAGATTTTGGAAGAGAAAAATCATGCATCATTTTTATATTAAAATCAGATGGATATATTATGGAATAGTATGCACGTTTTACACAGTTTAAAAATTTTTTGGTAAAAATTTTTAACATAAAATTGACCACCTTAACCATATTTAGGTGTACAGTTCAATAGTGTTAAGTATACTCACAATGTTGTGCAACCAATCTCCGGAACTCATTTCATCTTGCAAAACTGAAACTCTGTACCCACTAAACAATAACTTCTCATCCTCCCCTCCCCCCAGTTCCTGGCAGCCACCATTCTACTTGCTGCCTCTATGAGTCTGACTATTCTAGGTACTCCATATAGGTGGAATCGTACAGTATTTGCCTTTTTGTGAATGGCTTATTTCACTTAGCATAATGTCCTCAAGTTTCCTCCATGTTATAGCAGTGACAGGATTTCCTTCCTTTTAAGGCTGAATAACACCCCATTGTATGTATATACCACATTTTGCTTATCCATTCATCCATCTGTGGAATACTTGGGTTGCTTCTACCTTTTGGCTTTTGTGAATATGCTGCTATGAACATGGGTATGCAAATATTTGAGACCCTACTTTCAATTCTTTTGGGTATATACCCAAAAGTGGAATTGCTGGATCATATAGTAGTTCTATATTTAATTTTTTGAGGAACTGCCATACTGCTTTTCACACCAGCTGTACCATTTTACATTCCCATCACTGTGCATAAGGTCCCAGTTTCTCCACATCCCAGTCAACACTCACTATTTTCTGTTTTCTTTTTCATAGTAGCCATCCTAATGGGTGTGAGGTAGTACCTCATTGTGGTTTTGTGCATACATTTTTAAAAGGAAAAGAAATATCTTGCCTCTGATGGCTGCTTTGAACCTCACCCTCAAAGCCTGGGGTGTGTGCATTCAGGCTTCTCTGTCCTCGGGATCTTTCGGATCAGAGGCGGAGAGAGCATCCTGGACCTGGACTTGGCACACAGTGGGTCTACAGGAGTTGCTGCCCTTCCTCCTCCCCACTTGCCATCCGTCTTGCTCTCATAGCTTAGAGGGCGGGATAGACCACACATAACTGTGATGTGCAGCAGGATGAATGCGTTTTGGCAAGAGTCAAAGCATTAGGCTCAGAGGACAGGGCAATCCCTCCCATCTGGGGACATCCGGGGGACAGCTTAGTGGAGAGGTGATATCAAGCTGGGCAGTGAAGGTAGAGAGGACTTTGCAGGTGGAAGGAAGTGACATTAGAGAGTTTCTCCTCCTAGTAGTTATGGGAGCAGGTCTGAAGGAGTCTAGCTGCTCCGCACTTATCCCGCCCTCCCCATCACTGCCAGCCAAATTGCCCTTCCTTTAGGTCAGGGAAGCCAGTGCCTTCAGGCTCCTTCTCCAGACCTCTCCCCGGATGCAGGATTTGGCCCTGCAGATCACTCTCTTTTTCTTGAAACTCTTGCCTTGGTTCCTCGACACCTGGCTCTTTTGATTTTTCTCCTCTTCTCAGACTGCTCCTCCTCGTCTTCCCTGATTTTTCTTCAAGCTCCTGAAGTGTTTCTAAGGGAGAAGGCTTGGCAGCTTTCAGTGTGATGTGCTTGTGCAAGCCTGCCATCAGGATCCCAGGGCAGGGGCTGTCAGCAGTTGAAGGGGTGACCAGGCCCATGCATTTAGCCTTGATTGCTGGTGCCCTCAGAGGAGTCCCACTGTGTCCTCTCGCCTCTCTTGCCCTAGATAAAGCAGCAACTGCTCCTTTCGGGTCGAGTTCAATTGATTCAAGCTCCCATAGGCACCTGGGCATCCGGTTAGGGAGATAGTATTAGAGGGCATCAGGCAAAGGCATCAGGGGTCCTTCTTCCATCTGATCTTGTCATGAAGACAGAGATGAGTCTGCCTGGCCCTGCACTCCAAGAGGAGAGCCAGATTTGGGAAGAGGCAGTGACAGTCACTGTGATAGGCAGTGTGAGGAGATGTTCCCCGTTGCAGTGGGAGCTGGAGGAGGAAGATGTCCGTCCAGCCTCAGGCGAGGCTTCAAGTAGACCTGGCAACCTCCCTGGAGAGAAGAGCTGTGCAAACACACAGGCCAAAGGCAGTATGTTCTCAGAGGCATCAGAGATACAAACGAGTACTTTGTGTTTTGGAATAAGAGGACATTTTTTCCTAATTGGGCATTCAGGAGTCACCAAAGACATCCTGGATGAGACAGAGTTTGAGCCACACCTTGGGAGAATGGAAGCGGAGAAGAGGTGGAAATAGAAGGACGAGGGACAAGAGTCAGAGCAGCCCCAGGAGCAGGAACCTGTGCATTATGTCCAGGGAATGGCATGGATCTCGGATGGCTGGAGCATTTTGCTGACGGAGATGCACAGAATATTCTTGAAGAGTGGAGTGATAGGGTGGGAGGTGTGCAGTGATTAGCAAGTCACTTCTAATGGCAGTGTTGAGACTGCCATTAGCTAAAAGTATTAGGTTTGAGAAAAGTGAAATCCAATATGTGTGGACTTAATTAGCAGTGATTTCTGGGCCAGTGAAGTGGGAGCAAGTCTAACCTTTTGGAAAGCGGTTGCTTGAGGCATCAATGCACAGCTCCTGTTCAGGTGATCCTCAGTCTTTCTAAGGATGCCATTTTAACCCAGTTTCCTGGAGCTTGTACAACTGAATATTTGATGCTTTAACAATTGAATTGGAAAATCTCAAACAGAGTAGAAAGAGCTGTCATTTTAAGCTTCCTGTTGGCTCAGTTTTTGCCTGGGTGTCTAGCGGCTGGAGAGGCTGAGAAAAGAAACACAGATGGAGGAGCAGGTCTGCTGGGGGAGGGGAAGACATGTTTAGTTCTGGCCTGAGGTGCACGGTGGCTCCCAAGTGGAGATTTCCAGAAGACTGTTGTGTTTATGAATTTGAAGTTTCGGGTATAGATTTGGGAGTATATTAGCCAGGGTTTTTCTAGTTGTGAGAGACATAATCCCAACTTTAACTATGTGAAGCCAAAAGCAATTTTTTGGCTCGTGTAAGTCCAAAGGATGATGATCCTGTTAGATGTGGCTGCATCTAGGGGTTCAGTGATGTTGTTGAAGCTTTGTCTGTCTGTTCACATCTCAGTTCTGCTGTGGTCTCTGCTTGGCTTCATTCTTCATGTAGCCTCTCTCTATCACATAGGCTTAGTATCTTCAGTGGAAAGAGGCTAATTTCTGCCAGCAGCAAAGTCCTGGGAGAACTTTGATTGGCCAGGACTGGATAAGGGTACCCAGCACTGGGGTAAAGGGAGGGCTGCCATTATGACTGGCAGTTCCACTATGACCATGTGGAATAGGGAGAGAGGAATTCTCCAGAGTAGAAGTGGGGTATTGTTGCTGGGTATGCATGTGGGCCAATGAACACAGCAGCATCCACGGGCTATGTCTGGGCAGCTTCACTGCACAGGTGGTGATTCTGAAGCTAGACGAGTGGATGAGGCTATAGAGAGACGAGAGGAGAGGACTAAGGCTCAACGCTCAACCTGCCCAAGTTCAGGGCAAGAGTACAGGCAGAAGAGTGGCCATTAAGGTCTTCCAGGACCCATGACAGGCAGGAAGGGTCTAGGTCAACCCAAGCCCCAGGAGGAGACATTTCAAGGAGGAAATGATGATGTGATTCACTGCAGATAGCTCCAGTGAATCAGCAGTGGAAAGGTGTCCGTGACTTAGCAATTAAGCCACTGATGAGCTTGGAAAAAGCCAGGGAGGGGTGGGATGGAAGCCAGCTTGGAGGGGCTATGAAAGGAACAAGAGAGTGAGGGAACCAGAGAGGTCAGTGAGTTTTTGTTTTTGTTTTTGTCTTAATGAGGAGACACTTGATCATGTGTTAGTGCTTAAGGGAGAGGTTGAAGTTTGGGAACAGGGAGGAAATGCTGGAGCACATGGGCAGGGCTGGAATGAAGGACAGAGGCAGCAGGATTACCTTTGTCTCCGAAAGACCCCCTGCACACAGCCATGCTACATGCAGAGTGCACAATCCACCTTGTTTTTTATTGTTTTGGTGACTTAATATTACAGCATATGCACTTCCCATTTGCCTTACAGTATTTATACTTACCTTTTAAAATTAGATTTTTAATTACAAAAATAACATTTGTATATGATAAAACAGAATGCAAATAATTCAGAAAGGAATAAACATATAAAATATTGGTCTTTTCCATTTCCCCCAGGCTGCCTTCCTCAAGGTATAACTGTTTTTAAAAGTTTTCTTGGGAATTCTTCCAAAAACTTTTCATGCATATGTAAGTGTATATATACATATATTTTAAAATAGACAAGTGAGATCCTAGAGTGCATTCTGTTCTGCACCTTGCTTTTTTCACTCAATAATGTATCTTAGAGATACTTCCTTATTAGCATGTATTGAGATCACTTATTCTGTTCCAAAAGCAGGATGGTGTTCTATTGTGGACTGGAGCAGGGTCTGTTCAACCAGTTCTCCACTGCATGAACTTACTGTTGTCTCCAATTTATTGCCATTAGAAATAATACTTCAGTGTGCATTTTACTACAGGTATCTTTGTGTGCAGAAAGAACTATTTTGGTACAGTAAATTCCTAGGAATTGAATTATTGGAGTATATAACAATATATACATTCAAAGAGAATATATATTATTAAATGGAATTATTGGAGTATATAAGAGTATATACTCATAAAAGAGTGATAGATAATGGCAAATTGCTCTTCGGAGAAGTGCTATAGATGATAACATTTCAAAATTTGAGTTAGAGATATGCAGGTGTTTATTATATTCCTATCCATATTTTTCTGTATGCTTGGATAGTTTACCCCCCCACACACACAATATTTACACTCCCACGAACAGTAAATGAGCATGCTCCCATTTTCCCAAGAGGACATTAACAAAATTTTTAATCTTTACTAGTCTGAAAAGTGAAAAATGGGATATCTCTATTGCTTTAATTGCATTTATTTAATCACCAGGGTGGCTGATCATTTTTCAGTGAATTGCTTTTCCATTTTAATGAGTCACACTCCTTTAAGGCCTACAGAATATTTCATTTTATGTATGTGTCCTAATTTATTCAGCTGTATTCTTGTGGGTTATTTATGTTGTTTCCAAATGACTGTGAACATCTTTGTACATAAAGCTTTTTTCTCTTCTCTTTTAGACTTTTTTCTTTAGTGTACCATTTCAAAAGATGAATTGCTGGGTCAATAGCATGGACATTTTTATGCCCCAATACGTATTGTCAAATTGCTTTCTCAAGGGACAGTACAATACATAGTACCCCCAATTTCATTATACTCTTATCAGCTTGGGTTTGTTAATAAAAATTAATTTTTGCTAATTTTATAGATAAAAATAGGGCCTTAATTTCATTTGGATTTTTTTATTACCCATGAAGTTGAATTTTTACATATGTTTGTTAATTAACTGAATTTCATCTCTCTGAACTGCCTGTCCCTCTTCTCTGCTCATTTGATGGGTAGCACATTCTTATACATATCAGGGAAACCCTTATTTCCTCCGGCTCTGTGACCTTCTGGGACGTTATTGACTGATACCAGATTATCAAGTCAATCTCTTGCATGAGAACATGGGAGAGAGGCCATGGTTGAAAAGATTTAGGGTAGTGTAGACTGAGAACTGAAAGGCTAGGACTCTAGGTAATGGTGGTGGCTACAAAGATGAGAGAGGGGGGAAGGAATTTGTGAGTCAGAATAAAAATTCATGGTCAGCATAGACAACATGCTGAGCTCAGTGTTCTTCGTCTCTGAACTTTTTACTTATATTTCCTTCTACTACTTTACTGATTAAACTCCTAAACATTAAACTCCTTAATCTACCTATAATTTTTTTTGTTTTAAGTTGTAAGGAAACTATTTGTCCTCATATAATTAACCAACTGAACTATATATTGAATAATCACTCCTTTCTTTCCCCACTTATTTGATTTACCACATTTACCTTAAACCAGTCTTTAACATATACTTGGATCTATTTCTATGCTACTGTGTTACTGCTGATTTTTCTACACATAGTATACTTTTAACTATTAGAATTTATTTATCAAGTAAGCAAGTTTACTTTCATTTCCCTTTATTTCATCAAAAGTTTCTTAGCAATTCCAATTCATTTATTTGTCTAATCTAACTGTAGTAGGCTGAATAATGGCCTCCCAAAGATGTCTGTGTCCTAATCCTTGGAACCTGTGAATGTTACCTTACATGGCAAAGGGGATTTTGCAGGTGTGATTAATTTAAGGATCTTGATATGAGAAGAGTGTCTTGGATTATCCAAATTGGCCCAATGTAATCACAATGCTTCTTATAAGAGGGAGGCAGGAGTAGCAGAGAGAGAAGATGATGGGGCCACAAGCCAAGAAATGTAGGCAGCCTCTAGAAGCTGGAAAAGGCAAGGAACAGATTATCTTCTGGAGCCTTTGGAAGGAACAAGCCTTGCCAATATCTTGATTTTAGCTCCTTAAGCTTCACCTCAGACTTCTGACCGTCCAGAACTGTAGGAGAGTAAATCTGTGTTATTTTAAGCCACTAAGTTTTTGGCAATTTGTTATAGCAGCAACAGGAAACTGATACACTAACTTAAAATTTCTTTTAAAAACTAAGTTCTAAATGTTGTTCCACTGTGGTTTTGATTGAATTGTATTAAGCAGAGAATTTAATTTGGGAAGGACTGACATTTTTATATTATTCAGTCTTGTTATACAGACTTCTCCAAAAGGTGCCCCCATCTCACCTCTCTGACCATTTTTGCCCATTGCCTGCTACCTTTGTTTGGGTTCCCCAGAGGTAGACCTGAGTGCAAGTAGTAGGAGACTGAGAAGGGAAGGCAGGGAAGGGAAGGCAGCCACTAGAGATGTATCATCAAACATCTGGGTTCCCCAAATTTTCTTGAGAGAACAAATGTGTCACCTTGGGAATGGAGGGGCATCAGGTTGGAGAGGGACCATCACACCTGGTGATATTAGCAGGTGGGTCCTATCCTCATAGCCACTGGCTGTTAGGGCACTCACTTTCTTCCCTGGGGCCCATTGTCCACACATTCCCTCTTCCCTCGAATGGAGGCAAGGTTACGAAAGGGGATCAAGCTGGCCTAACTCGGCACAGGACGTGGTAGCCAGAACAGCTTCCCAGGGGAGATAAGCTGCTTGCCAAGTGTCTAAGAAGCTGTAGCAGATGATCCCTTTGCCCTTCCCATTGTGATGAACACCTGATTTCCAGTGTTAGCATCTGCATCTCTTTTCCCAGGGGCTTATCCTGCTGGCCAGAGCCCATGGCAGGTCAGAAGTGCCAGAGAACTAAGTGTCCTCCCCAGCAGCCTCCAACCAATGACTGAGGGGGATGGAGAACTCTGACCCCCAGGGCTCCCCAGTGGGTTGAGGCTGGACCACGCCCCCTTATTGGCTGCCTTCCCTTCCCTGCCTCCAGCAGGTGCTTCCTGATGTGCAACATCTGGGAAAACCCAAGTTAACACGGTGGGCGATGGACCTAAGTGGCCAGAGGGGTGAGATGGAGGCATTCCAGGCACGGGAATCAAAGGCAAGCCCCTTGGAGCTGAGAGACAGAGATTTTGAGCCTAGGGTGTGAGCTGAGAGGATGTTGACCTTCTTTACATTTGATGTTTTTACAGCTTCCCTGACCTGATGTTTTTATGGCTCCATCATTATGGTGCTTGGCTGGCTGGTCACTATGGCTACTACTTGGGGTCTGACCACTGGCAAAGCCCCTTTGAGCTCCCAAGAGGGGTAAGAGTGTCTGGAAAGTCAGTCAGTTTCACTGAGGCAGCAGGATCCACAGGCCACCTAGACTTCATTTTGGCAGGAGAGCTGAGAACAAAGGCTTCTGGTAGAAAGAACTCTCCATTCCGGAGGATTTAATGCATTCCTGGGAGGGGAGAGACATCAGTGGAGAGTGAGCCAGTGACTGTCCAAGAAAGACATTCTGCTAGGCCCTCCCTGGTAACCATGGGGATGGAGGAGAGTAGGAGCCTGGCAGGATCCATATCCCGTAAAAACGTTGGTGGCTGGATTGCAAGATGAAGAGCCTGCAGATACCCTCTGACACCATGTAATTTATGGGATAATCAGAAGTCCTCCTGAAGGGCTGCGAGGGAAGAGGAGCTGTGATTCAGAGCCTGGGGGCCTTGGTTGTTTAATGAGGCACTGGGAGCCCACAAAGATTTAGATCAGAATGATTTGCCCATTTAGGATGCTGATTTTATCTTAGCATCACCCCTGAAGGATGCCACTTCTTCTCTGAAATGCCTGGAAGTCTGGATGTGGAAATCAACAGCCCAGAATTTGAGGGGTATCTTGTAAGGATACAGTCAAGGGGTCTGGAGGCTGAAGCTCTTAATTTTGACACTGGAAGCTGCCTACCGCCAAAGAAACTGAGAGAAGCTAAGAATCTCCTGCTGGAAAAGCCCTTACAGAAGGGGACGCTAAAGTCCAGAGAGGTCAAGGGACTGGTTCAAAATCACACAGTACACCAGGGACTTTTAGCACCAGTGATAAGATCAGGTGGAAGAAAAAAGAACCTTCAGTCTATGCAGGGGAGAGAGTTGGCATGCTTCCTTCTTAGAAGACAAAGAGCAGTCTACAGTGTGCAAAAGGCACAAATACTATCTTTTGGAGCTTTAAAGCTTGAACATTTAAATTGCTTTCCTAAATGCAAAATACGTACTACAACATTTTCAGAATCTCTAATTGTTGGTTGAGCAATTAAGAGACAGCCTATTAATATACGGTGACTGACTCATGAAACTGATTAAAAATGGCATTTGTATGCCTTTAAGCTGAGACATTTCCAATGTCTGGAGACACAAGGGCCTGAAACAAGATGTTGAGTGAATATTCACTGGATCAAAGGATGAGTGAGACTTGACCCTCTTAGGGGGACCTGGCCCTGGTCAGGGAATCTTAATTTTTTTCCCTTTCTGATTCTAAAGCTTATTGTAGAAAATTTGGAAAATACAGAAAAATATGTAGGAGAAAAAATAATCACCACCCCTTTATTAACCACCCCCTTCCAACCTCTCCAGAAATAACCATTCTTAACATTAGGATATATTTCCAACAGCCTTGTTTTTTTTTTGGTATATATGTATTTTTAAAAACTGGTGTCAGCCTTAAGAGGTTTGAATCTTGCCTTGATTCTAACTTAGCATTTAACAGTCTCCAAAGAGATGAATTTAGGTAGCTGCATTATATTCCACTGAAAGGTTGTGGCATAATTTATTAAACTGTTTCTAGGTCGTTTCCAATTTTTCGATATTATAAATAACATGATGATAAGCGTCCTGGTGCATAAATCTTGGGCGCCATCTTTGACTGCACTCAAGGTCCATTTCCAGCGATGGGAGCGATTGGAGAATCCTCACCCTCCCTGCACTTCTGGCACCAGGCACCCAGAGGCTTCATCTCCAGCAGTGCCCAGCCCAGTCCTGCTCTTGGGCCCACAGCTTCAACATCCTGGAAGATGACCTAGCAGGGTGGAGGAGAAAGCCTAAGTCTGTGGGAACTCACTGACCGAGCTGCTGAGCTGTGTGCCTTTGGGCAAGTCCTTCCGACTTTCTGTAAAAGGAGGAGCATGAACTACGTCATTGGATTTCAATTTTATTTTTTTAAAAACCCTTTTTCGTTCAAAGGAATATCTACATTGAAGCCTGTTATGTAAAACAGAAAAGAGAAGCTCGGACTTCCCTGGCGGTCCAGTAGTTAAGACTCCGCGCTTCCACTGCAGGGGGCACGGGTTCGATCCCTCGTCGGTGTACTAAGATCCTGCATGCAGTGCAGTGCGGCCAAAAAAAAAAAAAAAAGGCTCTCCTTTGACTAGAGTCAGAGCCATACCTGATTGTTCTTTCATCCAACAAAAATTATTGAGGACCTAGTAGGTGGCTGGCTCTGTGCTAGGTACTGGGAACAGGGAATGAGCAAAAACATTTGGCACTTCGCTACATCCCTAGACCCCTTGCATTGCATGGGGGGAAAGGCAGGGTGCCATGAGGCACTGCTGACTGTACTATACTAAGATTGCCACCATCAAGCACCTACTTTTTATGATATTCATTATTTACATACTTGATAAGGTAGCCTCTGCATTAGTTGAATTGCCCCAGGCTCTGCTCCCTTCTAGGTACAGCCTTTCCTGATTCCACCATGTCTAGTGGCCCCTGAGCTCTGGGGTAGCTCCTCAGAGCCCCAGGGCCCTGCAGACCCAGTCCAAAACCTGTGGCCTTTATCCATTCCGGGACACCACTGTTGATACCACTCATGCTGCTGTTACTACTCCCAGCAGCTCTTGTCCCCTGAGTTCTCCCTGCTCACCAGGCACCATGCTCAGTGCTTTACGTGCATTAACTCATCAGTCCTCACAGCCTTTTGCAGGTGGTACCTATCATCCCCAACTTACAGATGAGGAAACTGAGGTTCTTGGGTGCTAAGCCCCTTACCTGACGTTACATTCCATCTGCTTCCAGAGCCCATGTTCCTGCCAACCACACACACTGCCTCTGGGAGCCCCCCTTTTTTTTTTTTTTTTTGGGGAGCCCCTTTTGTTGCCTCAACATACTGGCAAGACTCTCCCAGTATCGGCTTGTGCTCAGCCCTCTGCAACCCATTATAGCATCTAGTTGTACTACAAAGGGGGTTGAGAATGGGGCCTGAGAATGAGGCCTGTTTAGGTGACGATGCTGACTCCATCTGGGGACACCCATGGTCCTGAACGACTGGGTCCAGCCAATAGTGTGAGTCGGGGCTGAGGGACCCAGACCATGTGTCTCTGTCTGGAATCCTTGACCCACCCTGAACCCTGCTTCATGCCCGTACTACCTCTCCTCCTCGGTGAAAAGCTATTAGCAGCTTTCTCCTTTCTTGCCGTCTCAACCCAGGATCACAATGAATCCCAAAATAATTCCTGGCAAAAACTAACTTTGGGTCTAGGGTTCTCAGAGAACTCTGGCCAGGGAGACCTGGGTCAGCTTGACCACCTATTGGCTCTTGGGCCCCAGCTTCCTCATCTGTGAAACGGGAGGCTGACTTCCCCACTCTTCCTTCACAGGACTTTGGGGCTCAGAGAGACGCCTGATGAGAGCATGCTTTGTGAACCTGGAGTCCTGCACTTGTAGAAGGAAGCCCAGCCGTGACTGAGGGAACAAAGCTACAGGAAATGGTGTTCACAAATGGACGGTGAGTCCCGCAGGTCTTTAGGGTGATGCCGAGTCCCCTTCTTGCTTGCAGAGCTTGGTGACTGGCCAGCAGTGACCCCGGCAGCCCCTCTTTGAACCTGAGTCTCCTTATCTGAAAGACGGGGTCATCCTACCCACCTAGATGAGAGTCGTGAGGATGAATGGAGACAACATGCGGGAAGGTCTTAGCACTATCCCAGCCCCTAGTAGGTGCTCAGCAAGTGGGAGCTCCCACCTCCTCCTCCTCCCCTTCCCGAAGATTCCCACCCTGGACAGAAGTGCCTCAGCAGGTGACAAGGTCCTGGGGCTCTGGGAGCAGATGTGAAGGTCAGGGGCCAGGTCCGCAGGCAGGCCCTGGCCTAGGATGGGTGTGAGAGCAGCGGCTGCACCAGGGCTGTGGCTGCTGTCCATGTGGGCCTGGGGGGTGGGTGTCAGGAAAGGGAGCATGGAGTTCTTTTGTCTGTTGCTCCCCAAATCTCAGCAACTGCTGGGAGAGCAGTTGCTGAGATTGGGGGAAGATTTCTACCTTCCAAACTGCGGAAAGGAGTGGGGTGTGAAGAGGGAGAGAATGCTTGGGTTCCTGTCCTGGTTCTGCCACTGGTCTCTGTGTGACTGTGGGCAAGCCCCCTCCCTACTTTGGCACACAATTTCTGTACCTGTAAAATCAAGGTTTGGTTAAATGTGTGTTTAGCAGTTGTGATCCATGAATCTGTTTCCCCAACCTGGCATCTGGAGGTGCTTTGCCAGTGTCTGAGTCTTGTGTGTTAGTGGGGCAGTTATGTGTCTGCAGTTCACCATGCCCACTGGCCTGGGGCATCCCCAAGGGCAGGGAATGTGTCTGATCCATCTTGTCTGTGCCCTCCAGGGCCAGCCCCGGCACTGCTTGATCGTGTCTGGCTGAATGATGGAAGGAAGGGCCCTCTGTGGCAGAGGGAGGGGGGCTGGCCTGCCGGTGTCGCCCTCTGCCTGCCCTCCCCCGTGGCCAGCCAGGCTCCAAGTCTGGGGCTGGGTGTGGTGGCTGTCAGGGGCACAGGCAGATTTCGTATGATTCTGTTATTATTTCCCCAGTACAGTGGGGTTTGTCTGGGTGACACTAGACAGTAGCATACAGGGTTTTGTTATCAGCTTCCAGATCTGTCTACTTGGCCAGGCTGGGCTTCCGGAGGTCAGGGGCCTGTTGGATTCCTCTCTTCGTCCACAGCACCAGTACAGGGGTTTGGTACAGAGGGAGTGCCCAGTAAGTGGGCAGAGAACCCACTTCATTGCTGGGCTCCCTCTGACTCCATTCAAAGCTTCATTCGATAGCCCGTCAGTAACAGTCAGCAAGAGCCAAGCCCATGGCCAGGCTGTGCTGTGGAGGGACAGAGATAAACCTGACTCAGTCCTGATCCTCAAAGTGCTCCCAGTGTGGCCGGGAAGGGCTAAGTGGACAGCGTGCTAGAGGGGTGAGATGAAGGACAACCTGGAGCTCTGTGAGCACAGAGGAGGGAGAGCACATAACCTGGCACATGAAACAAGCCTCTGAAACCACAGGCCCTGGAGCCAGACTATGTGTGTTCATATCCCAGGTCTGTCCTCTCTCAGCTCTGCAGCCTTGAACGAGCCATTTTATCTCTCTGTGCCTCAGTTTCCTCATCTGCCAAACACGTACTATAAGTAGGGCCTTAGAACAGTGCTTGGCAAATAGTGAGTAGTCAATAAATGTCAGCCAAAGGAAGACAACATATGGCCAGCCCTCCTCAGGGCACGAGAGGGACTCCTACCCTCTCCCTACAGTTCCCAGGACTGTATAGCCGCTGGGTGCCTCTTCAGAATTCGAGAGCTCTGCCACCCAGTTTTAACACTGCTGATCTAGGGGGAGACAGGCCCAGAGAGGGGCAAGGACTTGCCTGAGGCCACACAGCCAGTGGCAAAGCCAGGACTGAACCCATGAGCTCCTGCATCCCAGCCTGAAGGATCTTCCTCTTTCCCCAGCCACTTCCCTTGTAAAAGCCCCACATCTGCATGCTTGGGTTGATCACACGAGGCCCATGTGAAATGCAGCTGGATGCTCTTCAAAATTTGGGTCAAAAGTGAGTGTGCAAGCTGGCTTTCCCTGATCGTTGGATCAGTCAGAATTGCGCTGGTCTTCTTGGAATTTAAAAGAGTTTCTCTTTTAAAGTGAATTATTTTGGTTGGCTTTTGCCATTTAAAAACATATCTAGAAAAGTGTGATCAAATGGCTTCCTTTTCCTGTATATGTCATCTAAATAAGACAGAACCTGCATTGTCCTTTTTGGAAATTACCTGCTGCCCTGCATACCTTCTCTTCATTTTCTCTGCCAGATTTAAGGCCTTTGTGGGCATTCCTCCACCTGACCTCTCTTTCAGGCTCCATTCATCCTCATCTCTTCCCTGTGTTATTGCAGCCACCTCTTTCCTGTATCCTAGCATATGGTTTTGTGCTTCTCATTTCCTTCTCTACTGAACTGAGGTGTATTTTTTAAAAATCTATTCATATCATTTCCCTATTGCAAACCTATGGCTTCCCAGAATCTTCAGGGTAAGGACCATAGTCTTTAGCTTGTCATTTAAGGTCTTTCATGATCTGGCCTCAGTTTACCTATTCAGTTTCACTTCCCTTCTTCTTCCAAGATGCACATTCTTTATCCCCTGTAGATAAGTCAGGGGAATCTAATTATCCAGGCCTCCAAGGCTAAGAAAGTTGCTGTCACTGAGGTCAGGTTTCTGGCAGTCAGGGCTTGTCTTAGTTTCCTGTGGCTGCTCTAACAAATTACCTCAAACTTAGTAGCTTAAGAAACAGAAATTTATACTCTTAGAGTTCTAGAGGTCAGAAGTCTAAATTGAAGCTTATCAGGCTAACTCCCATTGCCTCAGGATGCTCCAGGGGATGCTCCATTTCCTTGCCTCTTCCAGCTTCTAGTGGCTGTGGGCGTTTCTTAGCTTGTGGCTGCATCACTCCAAACTCTCCCTCCGAGGTCACATTGCATTTTCCTGGTCTGTGTAAATCTCCCTCTGCTTCCCTCTCATAAGCTTCCTTGTGATCACATTTAGGGCCCACCTAGATAATCCAGGATAATCTCCCCAACTCAACACCCTTAACGTAATCATATCTGTGAAGCCCCTTTGCCATATCAGGTGACATTCCCAGGTTCCAGGATGAGGGCTTGGTTATCTCTGGGCTCATTCCTTAGCCAACCACAGAGCTCAGAGGGAACCAGGATGCATTTCAGCAACTCTCTCACAGAGGAGACAGTCTTTTTCCTGCCACTCTGAAGATCATTACTTACCTGCTGTGTGCAGCTTTCTCTCCTTTTAGCTTGTATTTTATGGGATGGGGCAGATAAGAATTATTCTTTCAAAGTAGGCTAGATTGGATTTTGGCTAACACTGGCTATGCAACAGAGAGAATTACTGAGAAATTAATTGGTGTCTTGTTTTGTTGACTACTGTAGGCTTTGCAGAAGGAACAAAAGCATTTTCTCCCCAGGCTTTACCATAGCCCTGATATCTCTACCCAGGGAGGAACCTGTCTGTTTTTCCAAAGGTCTGGGCCTTTTGTTTAACCATTCATTGGGGAGGGAAGCAGGTTTTCTTGTGTCCTCTGGCCAGAGTAGAGAATTGGCCTCGTGGAGGTTAACTGAGGCTCTCCTTGAATGGGGATGGTGACCCCAGGGCGTCTGGGGAGAGGGTGTGAGGCTTTGTGCTCTGGGGGTTGGAAAAAGGAGTGCGCAACCCTAGGATACACTGCCTACCTGTTTTCCCTCCCCATTCTCTACCCTGGGGGGTGGTGGGTTCCTAATTGCATGGGGAGGCCTGAACCTCACCACAGTGTGGCTCCTGGGGGAGTGGCCTGGGGTGGGGGTGACTGCATGGGAGCCCAGGAACCCCAGGAGCCTCAGCAGAGACTGTCTCCCAACCCTGATGGCATTTCTTGGGGCAGAAGGGAGTAGAACGACCAGCAGAGTGACCTGATTTTGGATGGCCCTACAGGTCTGAGCAAGAACGTAGGCAGCTGTGACCATGAGGAGCAGCGGCCCCAAGACCTGGACTGTGTAAACCTGGGGGCTTCTTGTACCATCCAAGGGAGGTGGAGGGGCTTCTTGTCGACCATGGACATGTGTGGGCAAATGGGCTTTATTATAGAAAGCATGAAATAGTCCCTGTGCCCTGTGAGCCATGGAGCAAACCTCAGGCCTCTTACCACAAGGGACGTGAATAGGACTAGCACCCTCCTTTTGAAGTGAAGCCATAATCCACGCCGGTGTAGCAAGACTACAATCAGACACTGTCAGATGCAGCCATGCTCTCCAGGGCCTCTCTGTCAGCTGGGGCAGACACAAACAGCCGCGATGCTGGGGTGCAGAGCTTGTAGTCCTGAGACAGGGACAAAAAGCTGGGGCGGGTGTGAGGGGTCGAGGGTGTGGGGCAAGGGCATGGTTATATCCCTAGCTGCCGAAATCAGAGAAGGCTCCCTGGAGGAGGGCCCGTTCCTACTGAACCTCAATGGAAGAGAATTTTGGCCCAGGAGAGACAGGGTTGGGAAAATGATGTCCCAGGTAGGGGATGGCAGTGGTGCAGGAGCCAGAGGGAGCATCCAAAGAATGAGCCACATTATAGGGTGACATGAGGGAGAAGTCAGGGCAGGAGGTTGGGGTTTGGCTTTGGAGGGGATTGGATGCCAGGCTGAGGAGGTAATAAAGAGAAGGCAAGAGTGATGGGATCAGTTTCCGCTATGGCTAAAGCTAAAGCTGGAAATAGCCTGGCCGGGTGTCACTTCCTGGAGTGTGGCAATGTGGGAGGACACCCTCTAAGGCATGGTGTGGTTACCTGGCTGCTTGGTCTTCCTCACCATGGCTGTCATCTATTAGGGACTCCTTCTTTCTAGATTATGTGCTAGATACTTTACAAGTTTCATTTCCTTCAATCCTCACAAAAGCCCTATGAGACAGATACTAGTTCCATCCTCATTTAACACTTGAGGAAACTAAGCAGAGAGAAGTCAAGTAACTTGCTCAAAGTCCCCCAGGTCATTATGGCAGGACCATCAAGTTCCCAGCAGATCTTGCCATCAAGGAACCAGGTCAGTCAATAACACTAAGAACAAAGGCTCTGGGCAAGCACCTGCTCTGACCACCCATGGAACAAATGGGGAAACTGAGGCTGGGCGGGGGGGCCGGACCAAAGTCACCCAGTAATTAGAGGCAGAGCTGGAAACCCAGGGGCGCAGACTTCCAGGCCAGGGCTTTCCCTGCTCCCCTCAGGAGTGGCCATGCCTGTGGATGCAGCAGACAGGTGGGATGCCTGGACGTGGCGCTGGCAAGGGTCCAGCCCACCATCTTCCATCCACTCCTGGCCCTCAGCAGGGGGCAGAGCCCACAGAGACCACCTAGGGATACTATTTGTTGGTCACAAACTAGTTTGTGATTGAATTTTTCAAGATGTTTATTATGTAATTGTATGTATATGCATATATGTCTATACACACACAGATATTTGTGATGTATTTACTCATGGAAAAGCATAATGGTAAAATTAGCACCTGTGACCCACCACCCACCTTTGAAACTAGAATTTTCCTGGCATTCTTGCATGTGTCTGGGTGCATCTTCCCTATCTTATCTCCTTGCTTCCCCTAGGGGTGACCACGACCCAGATTTCGTTGTTTGTCATTTCCTTCCTATTTTGTAATAGTTTTAGCACACATGTATAGATCCCAAAGCCATACGTTATTTACTTTTGCCAGCATTTGAACTTCAAGTAGTATTATAATCTATATTATCTTCTGTGAATTCTTTTTTAAACTCAGTGTTTTTTTCTAAAATCCATCTGTGTTGATTCATGCAGCTATAGTTAATTCATTTTCCCCACTGTATAATATTCCATTGTGTGGAATGCCACATATTATTGATCTATTCTTTTGCTGCTGGACATTTGGTTTGCTTCTAGTATTTTGCTCTGATGAATAATGCTGCCATGACCATTCTTGGACATGTCTCCCAGTGCGTATGGAAGAGTTTCTCAAAGACATATCTTGGAGTGGGACTGCTGGATCATATAGTATGTGAACAGTCAACCCCATAAGTTAAAGCCAAATCAACAAATGCTCCCACCTGCAGTGTGTGTTTCCCCCTCTCCTTTACCTTGTGGTCTCCCTCTAGTGCCCCCTATTGGCAGAGGCTAAGAAGGCGCCAACTGGTCAAACCCAACAACAACAGAGTCCCAGGTCTGGCATCACAATGCAGAATTTAGGAGTAGGGTTAGAGATGAAAGGCATAGCAACTGATTTAGAAAGATGTGATCACTATGTTGACTGAATAAAAAACAACTAGGCCAATGTGGCCCGAAGGTGGCTACTTTAAAACCTCTGCAGTGTAACCTGATTTCCTACTGATCTTCACTCTGTCCTTCTGCTCTTAGCATGTTTAGGGAAAGATGAGGGAATGGCTCATCTTTCCCCAAACATGGTGCCCTTCCACCTCCAAGCTTTTGTTTCTCTTTCTCTCCATTTCAATTCCCTCTTTGTCTGGATACCTTGCTCCTTGTTCTCATTGCTGAAAGCCCATTTCAAATGTTGTGTCCTTCATGGCTTTTTCTCTGATCTTTCCAGTGGAGGTAATAAAAATATCCTTCCGTTGGGTTCCATGACCCTGTATCTGCCCTCTGTCTGGGCAACAGGCATTATTTCACTCAGTATCACAGGTGTTTTGGTTTATGACTCATCTCCTCAGAATTTTTTCTTAACTTTAAGAAAGCAGTGCAGCAGTGTGGGAAGAGAGAAAATAATCAGTTACTATCCCACTGCTGGCACAACTTTTATCATTTTATGTATTCCTTTCTAGTTTTTCTGTCCACGTGTTTTTTTTTTTAAATAAATTTATTTATTTATTTATTTATTTATTTATTCATTTTTGGCTGCGTTGAGTCTTCGTTGCTGCCACGGGCTTTCTCTAGTTGAGGCGAGCAAGGCCTACTCTTTGTTGCGGTGCATGGGCTTCTCATTGTGGTGGCTTCTCTTGTTGTGAAGCACGGGCTCTAGGTGCTCAGGCTTTAGTAGTTGTGGCACACGGGCTCAGTAGTTGTGGCTCACAGGCTCTAGAGCGCAGGCTCAGTAATTGTGGCGCATGGGCTCAGTTGCTCCGCGGCATGTGGGATCTTCCCAAACCAGGAATCGAACCCCTGTCCCCTGCACTGGCAGGCAGATTCTTAACCACTGTGCCACCAGGGAAGTCCTGTCCACATGCTTTGAATATGTAGCATGCTTGTAATGTTGTAGCTGATTTCTTTTTTATCCTTATTAGGTCAAAAGGCTTTTCTCCCATTTGCTTCCATAGTCTTCATCACAGTTTTTAATGGTTGTGCATTGTTCCATTGTGTGTTACTAATCTTTTGGTTCTAAGTGACAGAAACTCAACCTAAATAAGCTTCAACAGAAAGGGAATCTTTATGCAGATGATACTGGGGCATCTCACAGAAGCCAGGGGTAGGCTTCTGGCTGGGCCTTGGGGACCCCCAGAACAAGGATGCAAATGCCATGAGGTATTATCCTGTGTCTGTGTCAACTTCATTCCTTCCTTCTTTCCCACCTGATCTTCTTCCTCTGACTTTCCTGTTCACGTGGCAGAGAACACCCACACACCATGCCCAAGCTTTACATGTGATAATTCAGCCACCCCTCAGAGACTGGTCCCTCTTTCTCAGGAGCAGACTCCTTTTGTGTAGTTAGGGGCAGGGTCACATTCTACTAATGTGGGTCATCCTTGAATAACCCGGTAGCTGGTGTAGAAAAGGGATCCTGGGAAGAGAATCCCATGGTGAGATTTTATATTGCCTCCAAATAACTGCTACAGTAGTCATTGCATGTATTAGCATATAAACTTTTCCTTATTTTGAATTATTTTCTTTGGTCCAATTCTTAGAAGTGGGATGACTGGATCACAAAGTTTGTAATTTTTATATATGATATTATTACCAAATTGATTTCAAAGAGTTATTCAATTCACTCCCATTGTGTGAGCGAGCCTTTTCATTGTACCATTGAGAACACTGGGCTTTATGACTTGAAATAGATTTTTTTACTATTTTGATAATCATAAAAATATATCTCTGTAATTTTTATTAGCATTTTTCTGGCTACTGGTGAGGCTGAAGATTTTCTCATATATTTGTTTTATTAGAGTATATTCCCTTTTGTGAATTGTCTTTTCCTGGTTTTGCCCATTTATCTAGTGGCATGTTAATTCTGCTCAGATTTAATTGCTTCCTTCTTCTGTGTGTGCGTTTCACTTTCTCTACCTTTCTGCATGGTCTAGCTTGTATTATCATTACTTGTCTGATTTTTCTTATTGGACTGTGAGCTCCTGGTGGACAGAGCCAGCCCTGAACACCAGCCTAGCATGGAATACTTGTAAAGCCCTCAGTGGTGGTTAATTGGATAAAATAAGCCTATGGTTACAGTCTCCATTATGCAGGAGTAATTTTTCAGCCTGAGTAGTGTGCATATAGGCTACAGGGATGCAAGAAGCATAGACTTCATTCATTCAGACTAAAGATCTGCTACATGCTAAGGTCTAGGAGTGCCTTGGAGCCACAGGACAGTGGAGGAGAGAGAATTAAACATGGATTGCACAGCTGTGAGAAATCCTACTTATCCCACAGAGTTCCAGAGAGTTCTATGAACTCTAATGGGGAAGGAGCGCAGATCCAACATAATCTAAAGCAGAAATCAGCAAACTTTGTGTAAAGGGCTAGATAGTTTATTTAAGGTCTTTCAGGCCATATACAGTCTCTGTCACATAGCCTTCCTTGTAATTTTCTTTCTTTTTTTTGCAGCCCTTTAAAAATGTAAAAACAATTCCTAGCTCGCAGGCCATGCAGAAACAGCTATGGGCTTGATTTGGTCTGCAGGCTATAGTTTGCCAACCGGGTCTAGACTCCAGAATCACAGAACATAATAGCTGGAAGAGCCAACTCCCTCATTATTTTACAGATGGCAGAGCTATGTGTTGGGTCCCTTTGCTGATGCCTGTGCTAAGCTGGACAGCTAAGGGATTTTGCTGGGACTTTGGCAGGTCCCCTCTGCCTGTCTTCTGGGATAACCTGCTCCATTCCCTACTTTTGTGCCACGGCCGGTGCTGCCCCAGGAAGTTAGGGAGTGGCCTGTTAGCAGAGCACAGGGCCCCCTCCCCGAGGGGTATTTCCTGTCCCTCCCACAATGGGATTCTTTGACCCTGTGTCCTCCTGTTGAATTGGGGTTGGGGGGGGGGTGACAAAAGATGGAATGACGGCATTATTAATTGATGCTTGTGTATCCTGAGGCTGAGAATTTTGTTGAGTGTAGAAGTATTTCCCTTATTACAATCGATTTTTACAGCAAAGGTGACATTCTTTTTTCAACTGAGTAATGTATAGGACAGAATATCCTAAAGATAATTGCTTCTTCTCTCCTGAGATAACTCTCCTGACCAAGTATACACAGCAACAGACAGGACATGAAGATGCTTCCTCTGTCTCCAGAGCCTTCCACGGGCTCAGGGCCTCACCCAGCCTCAGAGCTGGACTTTCAAACTGTGTACTGCCTGGAACATCCGGCCTCATGGGAACCAACACCTGCTTAGCCACGGGTCTCTCTGGGGCTCCCATCTCTGCTCTCAGTGGGCTGTTTCCTGTAAGGAACAGCTACCACCATCCACAACCTTGTGCTCTTACCACTCTCACTAGGATCGTCTTGATACCCCAGCTTGGGATGGGCAGAACTTACAAGCAGCGAGGAATGATTTGACCTGATAATCAGATCATTAGTTAGGGGGCTGAGGTTCTGTTGTTCACACTGCTTCTGCCAGCAATGTGACCTCAGGCAAGTGTCTACCTCTCTCTGGGCCTCAGTTTCCCCTTTGGTAGTAGGGGAGGACTGACCTTGTTCTTCTTTAGTACGCTGTTTCTGGCAGGCTTGTGATGAGGCTGACTTGGGATCAGGTTCAGCTCTGAGAACCACCAGAGTGCACCTGGGACCCAGGCTACCCTCCCGCAGCACTGCCCTCCTCCTGCCTCCGTGGTGTCTGTGTGTTTTTCTTCTGCCACGTGAAGAAGTGCCATGTTCACTCATGTGAACATGAGTATGTATGTGTGTATGAGTGCCATGTTCACTCATGTGAACATGAGTATGTATGTGTGTATTGAGGACAAAGCCTTTGTCCTCTGACTCCTCTCCTCCTTGCATTTCTGCCCCACTCATGCTAAATGATCCGTCAGAGTGCTCTCCCCTCCTGGCCTTTGTACCTGCCTGCCCTCTTCCTGGAATGGCCCTCCCCCCCACCCCTTCACGGGGCTAACCCCTGCCAGCCTTGCTGGGGTATCCCCTCCTCCGGAAAGCACCCCTCCACCGAGCTCTTTCTGCTCCTCCCACGCTGGGTTGCAGTGGTGGGTTTTGGGGGGATTGGTAGCCCCAGCTCTGACTCCTCTTGGTACCCCTGTGTTTGTCATGGATCTGGACACCAGGCAGGGAGAATGGGTGGACCTGGTGGGGGCAGAGCAGGCATGGGGAGCAAAAAAGATGATTTATGGAATGACTGAGTTATATTTTATTTTCTAGAAAAAGGAGGTGCTGGAGCTCTGGCCACCTCCCTGCCTGCCTCTCTGCCCACTGCCTCCCCTGGCTCCATCACCCTGAGCTCCAGGGACCTAGGAATAGTAAGTCATTTGAGGGGCCTGCATGGGGAAATGAGGGCAGTGTGTGGAGGCATCTCACAGGCTGGACAGCAGCACCCCTGGCCCCTCCTGACTGTGGTCAGCGTGTCACTGGGCACTCTTGGCCACTCGTAGCTGTTATCTTGTGCTCTTCCCCCCTAACTTTTCCAGGAAGGCCCACTAGTAGGATCAGGACTCCAGTAGAAGAGAGGGGCTTCTTTTGGGGGCCATGAGGTAGAAGGAGCCCTGGCCCTAGAGTTAGGGTTCAAGTTCAGCTCTGCCTTTGACTTGCTGGGTGACCTTGGGCAAATCCTATCCCTTTCTGAGCCTCAGTCTCCCTTCTACACATTGAGGAGGTCAGAAGGGATGATCTCTAAGACACCTTTCAACTAAAAAAGGAGGTCCTGCAACTCACGTCCTGTGAGGTAAGGTAGAGATGGAAGCTACCCAGTGGCAAGATGACAAACACTGTGGTGATTCATTTGTCCTGAGGCTGTTCTGGGAATGGGTTGCCACAGGTGGGAGGGAAGGCTCAGCATAATTCCAGGAATCTGGACGGAAAGATCTGGAGATAGCCACATACTGGCCAGGATAGAAACATGTGGCACTACTATACCTGGAAATCGACCTCCGAGTGCTACTGACATGGCACCATCACTGTCAGGAGAGGGGGACAGATGTGGGATCCAGGAGGTGGCCCCTGCTCAGGCCTGGAGGTGCATGTGAGTGCATGTGCATATGTATGTGTGGGTAAGTGAGCTTTTGTGCCTGTGACTTTGGCCCTGTGTGTGGACATAGGCTACTTCATGTGTGTGAGAACGTGTGTGCATGAGTGAATGAATGTGAACATGAGTATGTATGTGTGTATTGAGGACAAAGCCTTTCGTTTAGCTTGACTCTGTTGCAAGCACACCAGGACCTGGTGTTTCTTTGTTTATTTTCACATACCTTCATGCACGCACATATACACACACCACACACACACACACACACACACACACACACACACACACAGCTTCAAGGAGTAAGCTTCAAGCTGGTACAGACTTGCCTATCTCAGAGTGGTAAGTCACTTTTGACATTAACCCATTTACAGTCTAGGTTTTGAAATGCACAGGGAATAGATTCTCCTGAGATGACCAACTTAATCTAACGATTGATGTGGAACAAACACATGTCAACATGTGTTTGCCAACTTGACTACTTATTTAGGATAGTAGCCAATAAGCAGAGCTGATGATGGAATTCTCTAGTTCATCGTTTTCTTCCTTTCCTGCATTTTTTTGTTCTATTCTCTTCTTCCCTCCTTAGATATCTATCGAGCTCCATATCATAAAGGGCATTGAATGGGATGATTAAAAGTTTCTACTTAATTCTGTGGTTCACAAGAAGCCCCTGGAGTTTTCTGAATGAGTTAGTGAAGGGTTCAGGGCTTTGGGCCCTTGCTGTTTAGTGGTTTTGACCTTGGCCTTGAGGAGATGGTTACTGGCCTCTGTGAGGCCTCGTTTAAGGTAGTGGCCATAGTGATAGTGAGAATTGCTGACGCTCACATGGCTCCTGTGAGCCAGGCATCGTTTCAGTTGCTTCAGGTCCATGGACTCCTTTACCCTCCATAGCCCTCAGTGCTAAGTGCTATTATTATTCCCACTTCACTGATGTGAAAACTGAGGCCCAGAGCAGTTAGGAGACTTGCCCTTGGCCACAGAGCTACTAAATCAAGCCAAGATTTGCACCAGGCAGTTGAGCTCCATAGTCCAGACCCTTTGCCGTAAGCTCTCCTGTCTCTCAGTGTGCAGGAGGAGCAGAGGGAGGAATTTGGGGTGCCTGAGCAGGACTTGTGAGTGCCGGGGTGTGTGGGTGAGGGTGAGGGCAACTCTGACATGCTCCCAGGTGTCTGGTTTGGGCCACAGAGGACGGTGGGGTCCTTCGATTCAGCCTCTCAGGTTTCAGGGCCTGCCTTGGCCTTGGCCTAGAGCAGTGGACCTCACCTCCATTCAAGGATGGAGTGTCTGTACATCGCTGTACACTTTGTAGTTCCCTGGGAGATCTCAACACATTTAAGTTCATCGTGCAAAAGAGAACCAGAAACAGTTTACCTGTAGGAAACAGGGCTCTGTTCTATGTGTGCAAAATATAGTAAAAACCATACGCTCATGGAAAAGTTGTTGAACTTGCAGTTTTATTCTGTTTCCCATTAATATTCATTTCTCCATTTGTCATTTGTTCACTAATTTTTGTTAAGAAAAATCTTTGCTCAAAAGTAGACAAGTAGTTCCAAGCACTAGTTTTAAGAAAAATGTATCAAATAAAAAATTTTAATTCAGCACATTCTCCCCATGAACTTAATGTTATTATCATTATGTGGAAACCATTGAGTAGATGACCCTATTCAACTCCCAAAGCACCAGAGTTGGAGAACTGTGTCCAACTGTCTCATTCTCTCTGGAGAATGAACCTATGGAAACAGAGTCTCCTTAATTCCCTGGTCCTAACTCACTGTGGGTGCAAAGAAAGTTACATTAACAATAATAACTTAAGTTCTGCTAGTTCTTCAGCCACCTCTTAAATTCTCTCCAGGTTGTTCCCTGAGCATGTCCCACATGTGTTCACACAATGGGATATAAATAGAGATGGTATATAAACCTTAAGGAAGTATCTTTAAAAGTAGGAAGAGATGTCCTTCTTTATTACTTCTTGCTTGCTGGAATGCAGCTGTAATGGATGGAGGTCCGGCAGTCACATAGAACCATGAGTCAACTTTGGGAATGCAAGGTAGAGTAGCAAGATAGAAGGAACATGGGTTCTTTCTTTCTTTCTTTCTTTCTTTCTTTACTTCTGGCTGCTTTGGTTCTTTGTTGCTGTGCACGGCTTTCTCTAGTTGCGGGGAGTGGGGGCTACTCTTCATTGCGCTGTGCAGGCTTCTCACTGCGGTGGCTTCTCTTGTTGCGGAGTCCGGCTCTAGGTGCGTGGGCTTCAGTAGTTGCAGCACGTGGGCTCAGTAGTTGTGGCTCGCGGGCTCTAGAGCACAGGCTCAGTAGTTGTGGCACATGGGCTTAGTTGCTCCGCGATATGTGGGATCTTCCCGGACCAGGGCTCGAACCTGTGTCCCCTGCGTTGACAGGCGGATTCTTAACCACTGCGCCACCAGGGAAGCCCGGAACATGGGTTCTTGATCCTGTGGTATGCCATACCAGCTCAGTATTTCTTATTGCTGGACTTCTCAAAAGTTAGAGAAGAATAAACTTTTATGTTGTTTAAGACGCTATTTTTAGGGTTTTTCTTTTCCTCAAAGCTGAACCTTACCACAACAAATACTGATGCCAAAATGGAACTGTGTTCTTCTCAGTCCTCCTGACCAGAGCCTCTCTGTGTCCATGCTGGAGTGAGGCAATGAGTCACTCCCCAACTCTGCTACTTACTGTTTTACTTGGGCTCCACAGCAAAAGGTCTTCAGATTCCCAGAGTAACCCTTTTCCTTACCTTATTTTTCTCCCCTAGCAATGTGTTAGTCCAGGCTTCTCATACTTTAATGTACTTGAATCACCTGGGGAACTTGTTAAAATGCAGATTCTGATTCAGTAGGTCTGGAGGTGGGGCTGGAGAATCTGCATTTCTAACAAGTTTTCAGTTGGTGTTGCTGCTACTGGCCCAGACCAGGATTTGAGTACTAAAGCTGTTGGAATGCTCGGCTGTGAGCTGCTTGCAAGCATGGACCATGTGGAATCTCGTTTGTTTCCATAATGCTTGGCGCACAGTAGACACTCAGTGTATGCAGAATGACTGACTGAATACTGTAATAGGCCATTAGTATGCAAGATGCCAAGAAGTCCTGCAGAAAGGAAACTGACCCTTTGTTTACTATGCATATCTCAAATTTATTTTCACTGGAACCCTATTTTCAAAAATACCTATTGACATTCCGTGGAAATAGTGCTGTGAGAAACCCACTTTGGCAGACCCTGATTTACATGGGGTCTTTGCCGACCCTGTAGCCAGAGTGAGCCCATTTCCATATGGGAGCCTCATATACAGAATTCTATTTGGGTGTCTGCTTCAGCAATTAGGAGAAATTGTTTCAGCTCAGACTCCCTGTATCCCTGAGGGCCTGCAAACTCCTTGAGGGGACATATTTGAATACATTAAAATATAGGCTCGGGTGCTATTGCCAAGGTGTTGGGCCCAAGCAGTGCCCAATAGGCCTATGACCCCCCTCAGGGCAGTGAGAGCCTGAGTTGTTTGCTAATTAGCATGCTCCTGTGGATTTGTTCAGATGTCTTTGTTCCCAGGCTGAGGCAAGGAGGAAGTGCTGGGGAGAAAACTGAAGGAGTTTGAAGCTGGGGAAAACGCTGAGTTTCCCTCCAGGGTTGATGTTGACTAGGTGAAGCCCTAGAGCTTTTTCCTGTAAAAGAAGCCTCCTGGGCTCTGGAAGGTCTGCTTTGCCAGCTTCACGGGAAGGAGGGAAGCTGGCAGGAGGGTCTTTGTCATCCCTCTGTGGGAGCATTCTCAGAAATGCAGGCCTGGGGCTTCCCTGGTGGTGCAGTGGTTAGGAATCTGCCTGCCAATGCAGGGGAAACGGGTTCGAGCCCTGGGCGGGGAAGATCCCACATGCCGCGGAGCAACTAAGCCCGTGCGCCACAACTACTGAGCCTGCGCTCTAGAGCCCGCTAGCCACAACTGCTGAACCTGCACACCCTAGAGTCCATGCGCTGCAACTACTGAACCCGCAACTACTGAAGCCTGCGCGCCTAGAGCCCGTGCTCTGCAACAAGAGAAGCCAAGACAATGAGAAACCTGCGCACCACAATGAAGAGTAGCCCCCGCTTGCCACAACTAGAGAAAGCCTGCGCACAGCAACAAAGACCCAACACAGCCAAAAATAAATAAATAAATTTATTAAAAAAAAAAAAAAGAAATGCAGCCCTGGCTGTCTGTTCAGGAGCCCCATGAATGCCCTGTAGCCCCCACCAAGACGAATGCACAGGATCAAGTCATGGGGTCTACACGGGCTGCATCCCCTGAACTTGAGCACCCAGCTCCTTATCCTCATTTTGGGTCTTAACAACAACTCTGGATCAATAAGGAAAAACCTATTCAACATTCTGTTGCATATGTCAAAAGATATGGCCCCTATGAAATAAAGGCAGAAAGCCATAGGAATAGAGGGACAGACAAGCCACAGAATGAGATTTTTTAAAAAGTTAAATGAAAAAAGAATTAATGAGAAAAGGAAACACTGTGATAGAAACTAAAAATGTAATCACAGAATTAAAACTCCCCACTAATCCCTTGGTGAGATTAAAGAACAGAATTGGTGCTGTGAAATATTAAATCAGTGCTGTAGAGGTCAAGGTTGAAAACTCTCATCAAAAATGCAGGGGAAAAGACAAAGAAATTAAAATGGCAAGATAGGTATGGAGACCAGAGACTAAAGCAGTGCCAAGCAGACACTCCATGCTTCTGCGGGTGAGATTGGAGAGAAGCAATCATCCAATAAACCAGGGCTCCCCAACCCCTGGGCCGCGGACCAGTACCGGTCTGAGACCTGTTAGGAACCGGCCGCACAGCAGGAGGTGAGCGGAGGCGAGCAATTGAAGCTTATCTCCTGCTCCCCATTGCTCTCATTACCGCCTGGAACCATCCCCCCCACCAACCCCCGTCCATGGAAAACTTCTTTTCCACGAAGCCTGAACCATCCCCCCCCAACCCCCGTCCATGGAAAACTTCTTTTCCCCGAAACCGGTCCCTGGTGCCAAAAAGGTTGGGGACCAATGCAATAGACAAGAGAACACCACACGAATCCTGAGTGTGCAGCTCGGAAGAGATCAACGTGTGCCACACAAACATCGCTGAAGATGGAACTATATCTAGACACCTCACAAAAATGTTTAAGTAGTAGGATCTTAAAAATCCTACGAGTATATGCGCAGAATAAAGAGGAACCTACAAAGGAAGAGAAATCAAACTGGCTTCAGACTCTTGCTGCCCTCAGTTTTCAGAAGAATAAAGAAAAAAATTGCAATCCAATTATTTGATGCCCCACCCAGGTACATTTAATATTTGAAGTCTCAAGAAAGATACGCTCAAATATGCAAGAGTTTAAAGTTTTCATACTCTCAAGTATGCAAGAGTTTAAAGGACATACCACCTTGTACCCTTTCGAACAAGGAACTTGAAAGAGCATTAAATATTGTCAAGAGATGAAGCAAATTTAAGAACTGAAAGTGGGGAAGCCCTGGTGCAAGAGGACAGGGAGCAAGTGCCTGTTAAACAGAGAAAAATATAAGAAGTTGTAAAAGTGGTACAAAATAATGAAAGTTAAAAATATTCTCAAAAAGAGGCAAGAGGACTCAGGAAGTACTGATTTACTCTTGTCTGATATTTAGAAAAAAATGTGGATTAAAGAATACTTCTAAAAAAATTAAAACTATCTGTTGAATTATAGACAGAATATGTATCTCATATATACATATACACAATATAAGATACACTATAATGTATAATACATGAGATATAATGTAATACGTATGTGTGTATACTCTTTCTCTCTCTCTTTCAGATAAAAACCAAAGAATACATGGTCCCACACCAAACAGCAAACACTAGAAAGAGCAAGCATTAAAATAATCTTTAGGTCTTTCAAGATGACTCTCTTAGTAACTTTCAAACATGCAACCCAATATTATTAACTATAGTCACCATGCTGTACATTACATCCTATGACTTATTTATTTTATAACTGGAAGATTGTGCCTTTTGACAAGGAGAGTAGATCTTAAAAGTTCTTATCAGAAAAAAAGCTTTTAATTATCTTCAGGTGATAGATATAATACTAAATATATGTTACAACAATTAATGTAAATGGGTTGCATTTCTTTAAGACAAAAATTCTTAGACTATATGCTATCTATAAGAGGAACTTAGTGAAGCAGGAATTAAAAAGCAAATGGGATTCAGCAATTCCACTCTAGGTTTGTACCTAAAGAGTTGAAAGCATGAACTCAAATGGATACTTGTATACCAATGTTCATAGCTGCATTTTTCACAATAGTCAAAAGGTGGGAACAACCCAAGTGTCCATCAACAGATGAATGAATAAACAAAACGTGGCATGTAGATACAAAGGAATATTATTCCTCCCTAAAAAGGAATGAAGTTCTGATACATGCTACAACATGGATGAAGCTTGAATACATTATGCTAATTGAAAGAAGCCAGACATAGAAGAACAAATACTGTATGATTCCATTTACACGTGGTACCTAGAATAAGCAAATTCATAGAGACAGAAGGTAGATTAGAGGTTGGCCAGTAGATTTGGTGTTTGGTAGTGCCTTTAAGCTGGTTCCTGTGCCTCCATCGTCCTTTGAGTACTTCCTTACTTTCTAGCAAGACAAGATGTTCCAGGTTCATTTGTACTTTCCCTTTCTGAACCCTGGAGTCAGCCATTTCTCCAAGGAGTCCTTGTTCCTTTCAGTGTATACTGGTATTTAGAAGTCAAGATCTGGGCACTAGGTGTGCTCATTGCTATTGGGGTATTGCTGCTTCCAGCCTCCTTCATTGGAATTAGGGAATTAGCCTGGCCTCTCAACAGCGGGGTCCACAATGGCTCTCCCTTTGTTGAATGTGATAGAAAAGGGGGGACATGCGCCAAAGGAGCTTTTTTCTCAACCCCTCTCTACTCTATGAATGGAACAATTTTGGCAAAACCCTCCATTTGAGTCACCCCCAAGGAGAAGACTAAAACCTCTTAGATCACTGTTGGCTACTGAAAACATCACTCACCTATCCTACACCCCCTAAGCTCCATCAGGGGCCTTATCCTTGCTGAACTCTTTTCTCTTCTAGTTGACATTCATAGGGCTAAGGCACAGCAGGACCCAGGCCTCTTCCCAGTGGGAGTGGGGAATGGGGCAAGGATTAGGATCACCAGGGAGCTCACGTCCCTCAGCAAGTCTTCATTCCAACCAGAGGCAAAGAAAGGAGAGACATCCTAGCTCTGAAGTTTCTGCTGCTCACTCCCAGTGCAGGGAAGCTGCTGGTGCACGGGCACCTACGGCACAACCAGGGCTGGGAAGAAGCTCTGATATTGGAAATCCAGAAGAAAGCATGACTTCAGAGTTCTTTTCTAAGAAATGGCCCTTTTGCTACCACAGGGAGTTATCTGCAGACAAAAATTATTATTTTTCATAGAAATAGTCCTTCTCTGTTTCCCTTCCTTGTCCCCAGACCAGCATCAAGTAAGTGATTCCCAGGGAGGGGAGGGCAGGAAGAAGAGCCCCGTGACCTGGGGGGCAGGGGATTCTCTTAGGCCTGAGTACCCCAGTAGTCATGATCCCCTTCCTCCCATACTTCTGAGGACTTGGACGTGCTTCATGCCTCATCATCATTGATTCGAACCTTCCCAGCTGCACCGCTGCGTGGATCAGATGGCCACTATGAATTCAGACATCTCACACCTATAGACAGGGACCTATTGTGCCTTAACAAATTGCTTTTCCTGTACGCTGTAGCTGGGAGAGTCTCTTTCTCTCTTTCTCAGTAACTTTTTTGAAAGATAATTCGCCTCCCATACAATTCACCTGTTAAAAGTGTGTATCATTCAGTGGTTTTTAGTAAATTCACAGATATGTGTAACCATCACCATAGTCAATATTAGAACATTTTCATCATCTCAAAATAAAGAAACCCTGTACCCTTCAGCTATCATCCCTCTATCTCCCCAACCCCCAGCCCCCAACCCTAAGAAACCGCTAATCTACTCTGTTGTTATAGATTTCCCTAGTTTGGAATTTCAGATGAGTGGAATCATATAGTATGTAGTCTTTTGTGACTGGTTTCTTTCACTTAGTATTAGGTTTCCAGGGATTGTCCATGTTGTAACCTGCATCAGCACTTCATTTCTTCCACATTCCTCTTGAGGGTAGTGAGCAGGCCAAGTGTGGATCCATGGAGTAGGGGAGTATCTCCAGAGACCCCCACATCCAGGCTCGTGGTGAACGTGGCTAATTTCAGGGCATGTCATTCGCTTCCTCCTTAGGTGGTTGGTGGATCAGAGACCCGTAACTTCTCCCAGAAACTCCTTGCCAGCCTGGTGGGGATTGTCTTTGTACTTTACAGATAGGCTTCTGCCCAAGGCCACCGTGGTCACCACTTTGATCTTGCCAAAGGACATCTGCTATTTCCAGGTGTTCTGAATGTCCTCAGCCTGCTATAACTCACACTGGCGATGAAGAGGATCAAATAGTATTTGTAGGTGCCTGCACACTTCTGAAGCTCTTCTGCGGGGTTCTGAGCCCTAAACTTTTCTCGGCAGCCTTAGATAAGGAAACATTCTTGACAGGCTTAGACTTGGACGTGAGGCTGCCTACACTGTAACAGAAGTTTTAAACCTGTAATAGGTTGGCCTGGATTTTTTAAAAACTAAAAGTGACCAGAAAGCCATGTGATCTGTTCAAATGCCAGTGTGGGGCAGGAAGGAGAGATTTCACAGAACTTGTTTGAAGGTAAGCGAATGGACAAAGAAATAAAACCATTTTATGTTTATGCCCTGCTGCCTTCAAACTGTTTGATACACTGGTTACACATTTAAGAACATAGAGGCCGAAATCCCAAATGAAATAGTGATCAATCCAGTGATATGTTAGAAGAATAATACCTTATAGTCAAGTCAGTTTTATTTCAAGAATGTAAAGATGACTCAGATGAGGAAGTGCATTGGTGCAATTTATCACAGCAACAGGTCAAAAGAAAACTTTTGGCAGTAGTTCAGGAACCTGTTCACAAGGCATTTTTATTCCTCTTGTACCGGTGCCAAACAGAAGCCAACAGGACAAAGGTAATGTCTGTTTGCTGCTTTGATAGACTTAACCTCAAAGAAGCCATTTGATTTTGGGATGGTGACAGGGTGTTTCATGTGACTAAAAAGCCACCTTGCATCATTCTATGGCAGCAGAGGAACTTCAGCCATGGGTGGACGATTTTTTGAATATGGAAGAGAGTCCCAAAGTTTAAGGTGACAAGAATTGCATTTGAGAAACTCTTCAGGCTCCATCTATAGTTCTCAATGGAGCTTTTTAAGGTGCTTCCAAGATCAGGAAAGGGAAATTGCTGAACACTGAAACAGCAAAAAAATGTAGTCCAGTGAAGGTGAGGCCAGAGATTATCAGGGCCAACACGGACATGGCTTCTAGACATCTCAAGGCCACAAGTGATTTTGCTGCTTGATTTATCGACAGTTCTATTGTGATATATTTTACATACAATATCACCAACTTTAAGTGTACAATTCAATGGGTTTTGACAAGTGTTTTCAGTTGTGTAACCACCACCACCACAATCAAGGTATAAAAATTTCTGTCACCCCGAAAAGTTTCCTGGCGTTTCTTTACAGCCAGTTCCCTTTGCACACCCTCAGTCATGGGCAACCACTGATCTGCTTTCTAGTCGTGTCTGCTGTG
Source organism: Balaenoptera physalus (assembly GCF_965194825.1). Taxonomy (NCBI): domain Eukaryota; kingdom Metazoa; phylum Chordata; class Mammalia; order Artiodactyla; family Balaenopteridae; genus Balaenoptera; species Balaenoptera physalus. The sequence goes on along the minus strand of NC_138886.1, from coordinate 34,783,660 downwards.
GGTCTCCGGAGCTCCCACGGAGCATCTCTGCCATCTTCGGCATTCTGTACTGCCGATTCTAGCTGCCTCTGTCTCCTTGAACTCTGATCTGTTCCCCAACTCAGCAGGTTTGCTGGTCTTGGTTTGGGTCCCCCTCCCTGTGCTGTGGCTTGGAAACTCCCTCCAGGCAGTCAGCTGGGACAGCTGTAGAGCCTCACCTGTGGTTTTTCCTGAGTCCTGTATCCTGGGTCCAATATGTGTATAAGACATTTTACTCATTTTGTTTGGTTTTTAGTTGTTTAGGCTAGGATGGCAATTTCTGTAGCTGTTAATCCTTCATGAGCAGAAGTGGAAGTGCTCTGACTCATAGTTTGCTCTTTGCCTGTTGATCTCATGTTACCTGGAGTCACCAGAAGATACATTAAGGCTGGTGGCCACTCCCTTGTGGCAGGTGTATAGTTTCAGCTAAAATGGAACAATTGTGTTTCCAGTTTGGAACCCATTGCCTCGTCAAGGCATGAAGAAATATATAATAGTAATAATTCATTTTGAAATAATTTCAAATTTAGTGGAAATTTGCAGAACCAGTTGTACAGAGAACTCTCATTGTTGTCAACTGTCCCGCAGAGTCTCTGTTCCCTCTCTGGTCCAGGACCAACCCAGGCTAACATGTTGCACTTAGTAATCATGTCTCTTTGGTCTCCTTCAATCTGGAGCCATCCCCCAGTCTTTCCTACTCATGTACACCCTGACGGTTTTAAATGGTACAGGCCTCTCATTCTGGATCAGGTTCCTCGGCCTGGGTCCATCCAATGTTTTCTCATGTCCAGACTCAGGCCATGCTTTCTTGGCAGGAATCACATAAAAACTACACTGGTCTCTTTCAGTGCACTGTGTCGGGGGAATGCGATGTCAGTCATTGCTCCACTGCTGATTTAACTTTAATCACCTGGTTATATCGTTGTCTCCCACCTTACTCCATTGTGAAGGCACCATTTTCCCCTTGGTAACTGGTGGGGACATGGTATGAGACTATGCCAATATTCACAGGTGCCTTTTTGAGGGAGTAAAACATTTATGATTTAACTTTGCCCTAAAGAATAACAATAGAGGCGGAGGAACCAAGATGGCGGAGTAGAAGGACGTGCTCTCACTCTCTCTTGTGAGAACACCAGAATCACAACTAGCTGCTGGACAATCATCAACAGGAAGACACTGGAACACACCAAAAAAGATACCTCACATCCAAAGACAAAGGAGAAGCCACAATGAGACGTAGGAGGGGCGCAATCCCAGTAAAATCAAATCCCATAACTGCTGGGTGGGTGACTCACACACTGGAGAACACTTACACCACAGAAGTCCACCCACTGGCGTGAAGGTTCTGAGCCCCACATCAGGCTTCCGAACCTGGGGGTCCGGCAACGGGAGGAGGAATTCCTAGAGAATCAGACTTTGAAGCCTAGTGAGATTTGATTGCAGGACTTCGACAGGACTGGGGGAAACAGAGATTCCACTCCTGGAGGGCACACACAAAGTGTGCGCATCGGGACCCAGGGGAAGGAGCAGTGACCCCAGGGGAGCCCTCCCAGAGTCTGTCATTAGCCCCACCAAAGAGCCCAGGTAGGCTCCAGTGTTGGGTTGCCTCAGGCCAAACAACCAACAGGGAGGGAACCCAGCCCCACCCATCAGCAGTCAAGTGGATTAAAGTTCTACTGAGCTCTGCCCACCAGAGCAGCAGTCAGCTCTACCCACCACCAGTCCCTCCCATCAGGAAACTTACACAAGCCTCTTAGATAGCCTCATCCACCAGAAGGCAGACAGCAGAAGCAAGAAGAACTACAGTCCTGCAGCCTGTGGTTCAAAAACCACATTCACAAAAAAATAGACAAGATGAAAAGGCAGAGGGCTATGTACCAGATGAAGGAACAAGATAAAACCCCAGAAAAACAACTAAATGAAGTAGAGATAGGCAACCTTCCAGAAAAAGAATTCAGAATAATGATAGTGAAGATGATCCAGGACCTCGGAAGAGAATGGAGGCAAAGATCGAGAAGATGCAAGAAATGTTTAACAAAGACCTAGAAGAATTAAAGAACAAACAAACAGAGATGAACAATACAATAACTGAGATGAAAACTACACTAGAAGGAATCAGTAGCAGAATAACTGAGGCAGAAGAACAGATAAGTGACCTGGAAGACAAAATGATGCAATTCACTGCTGCGGAACAGAATAAAGAAAAAAGAATGAAAAGAAATGAAGACAGCCTAAGAGACCTCTGGGACAACATTAAACGCAACAACATTCGCATTATAGGGGTCCCAGAAGGAGAAGAGAGAGAGAAAGGACCCGAGAAAATATTTGAAGAGATTATAGTCGAAAACTTCCCTAACATGGGAAAGGAAATAGCCACCCAAGTCCAGGAAGCGCAGCGAGTCCCATACAGGATAAACCCAAGGAGAAACACGCCGAGACACATAGTAATCAAATTGGCAAAAATTAAAGACAAAGAAAAATTATTGAAAGCAGCAAGGGAAAAACGACTAATAACATACAAGGGAACTCCCATAATGTTAACAGCTGATTTCCCAGCAGAAACTGTACAAGCCAGAAGGGAGTGGAATGATATACTTAAAGTGATGAAAGGGAAGAACCTACAACCAAGATTACTCTACCTGGCAAGGATCTCATTCAGATTCGATGGAGAAATCAAAAGCTTTACAGACAAGCAAAAGCTAAGAGAATTCAGCACCACCAAACCAGCTCTACAACAAATGCTAAAGGAACTTCTCTAAGTGGGAAACACAAGAGAAGAAAAGGACCTACAAAAACAAACCCAAAACAATTAAGAAAATGGTCATAGGAACATACATATCGATAATTACCTTAAACGTGAATGGATTAAATGCTCCAACCAAAAGACACAGGCTTGCTGAATGGATACAAAAACAAGACCCATATATATGCTGTCTACAAGAGACCCACTTCAGACCTGGGGACACACACAGACTGAAAGTGAGGGGATGGAAAAAGATATTCCATGCAAATGGAAATCAAAAGAAAGCTGGAGTAGCAATACTCATATCTGATAAAATAGACTTTAAAATAAAGAATGTTACAAGAGACAAGGAAGGACACTACATAATGATCAAGGGATCAATCCAAGAAGAAGATATAACAATTATAAATATATATGCACCCAACATAGGAGCACCTCAATACATAAGGCAACTGCTAACAGCTATAAAAGTGGAAATCGACAGTAACACAATAATAGTGGGGGACTTTAACACCTCACTTACACCAATGGACGGATCATCTAAAATGAAAATAAATAAGAAAACAGAAGCTTTAAATGACACAATAGACCAGATAGATTTAATTGATATTTATAGGACATTCCATCCAAAAACAGCAGATTACACTTTCTTCTCAAGTGTGCACGGAACACTCTCCAGGATAGATCACATCTTGGGTCACAAATCAAGCCTCAGTAAATTTAAGAAAATTGAAATCATATCAAGCATCTTTTCTGACCACAACGCTATGAGATTAGAAGTCAGTTACAGGAAAAAAACGTAAAAAACACAAACACATGGAGGCTAAACAGTACGTTACTAAATAACCAAGGGATCACTGAAGAAATCAAAGAGGAAATCAAAAAATACCTAGAGACAAATGACAATGAAAACACGACGATCCAAAACCTATGGGATGCAGCAAAAGCAGTTCTAAGAGGGAATTTTATAGCTATGCAAGCCTACCTCAAGAAACAAGAAAAATCTCAAATAAACAATCTAACCTTACACCTAAAGGAACTAGAGAAAGAAGAACAAACAAAACCCAAAGTTAGCAGAAGGAAAGAAATCATAAGGATCAGAGCAGAAATAAATGAAATAGAAACAAAGAAAACAATAGCAAAGATCAATAAAACTAAAAGTTGGTTCTTTGAGAAGATAAACAAAATTGATAAACCATTAGCCAGACTCATCAAGAAAATGAGGGAGAGGACTCAAATCAATAAAATTAGAAAGAAAAAGGAGAAGTTAAAACAGACACCACAGAAATACAAAGCATCCTAAGAGACTACTACAAGCAACTCTGTGCCAGTAAAATGGACAACCTGGAAGAAATGGACAAATTCTTAGAAAGGTATAACCTTCCAAGACTGAACCAGGAAGAAATAGAAAATATGAACAGACCAATCACAAGTAATGGAATTGAAACTGTGATTAGAAATCTTCCAACAAACAAAAGTCCAGGACCAGATGGCTTCACAGGTGAATTCTATGAAACATTTAGAGAAGAGCTAACACCCATCCTTCTCAAACTCTTCCAAAAAATTGTAGAGGAAGGAACACTCCCAAACTCATTCAATGAGGCCACCATCACCCTGATACCAAAACCAGACAAAGATACTACAAAAAAAGAAAATTACAGACCAATATCACTGATGAATATAGATGCAAAAATCCTCAACAAAATACTGGCAAACAGAATCCAACAACACAGGTAAAGGATCATACACCACGATCAAGTGGGATTTATCCCAGGGATGCAAGGATTCTTCAATATACACAAATCAATCATTGTGATACATCATATTAAAAAATTGAAGAAGAAAAACCATATGATCATCTCGCTAGATGAAGAAAAAAAGCTTTTGACAAAATTCAACACCCATTTATGATAAAAACTCTCCAGGAAGTGGGCATAGAGGGAACCTACCTCAACATAATAAAGGCCATATATGACAAACCCACAGCAAACATCATTCTCAATGGTGAAAAACTGAAAGCATTTCCTCTAAGATCAGGAATAAGACAAGGCTGTCCACTCTCACCACTATTATTCAACATAGTTTTCAAAGTCTTAGCCACGGCAATCAGAGAAGAAAAAGAAATAAAAGGAGTACAAATTGGAAAAGAAGAAGTAAAACTGTAACTGTTTGCAGATGACATGATACTATACATAGAGAATCCTAAAACTGCCACCAGAAAACTACTAGAGCTAATCAATGAATTTGGTAAAGTTGCAGGATACAAAATTAATGCACAGAAATCTCTTGCATTCCTATACACTAATGATGAAAAATCTGAAAGAGAAATTAAGGAAACACTCCCATTTACCACTGCAATAAAAAGAATAAAATACCTAGGAATAAACCTACCTAGGGAGACAAAAGACCTGTATGCAGAAAACTATAAGACACTGATGAAATAAATTAAAGATGATACCAACAGATGGAGAGATATACCATGTTCTTGGATTGGAAGAATCATTATTGTGAAAATGACTATACTACCCAAAGCAATCTACAGATTCAATGCAATCCCTATCAAATTACCAATGGCATTTTTTACAGAACTAGAACAAAAACTCTTAAAATTTGTATGGAGTCACAAAAGACCCTGAATAACCAAAGCAGTCTTGAGGGAAAAAAATGGAGCTGGAGGAATCAGACTCCCTGACTTCAGACTATACTACAAAGCTACAAGACAATATGGTAGTCAAGACAATATGGTACTGGCAGAAAAACAGAAACATAGATCAATGGAACAAGATACAGAGCCCAGAGATAAACCCACACACCTATGGTCAACTAATCTATGACAAAGGAGGCAAGGATATACAATGGAGAAAAGACAGTCTCTTCAATAAGTGGTGCTGGGAAAACTGGACAGCTACATGTAAAAGAATGAAATTAGAATACTCCCTAACACCATACAGAAAAATAAACTCAAAATGGATTAGAGACCTAAATGTAAGACCAGACACTATAAAACTCTTAGAGGAAAACATAGGAAGAACACTCTTTGACATAAATCACAGCAAGATCTTTTTTGATCCACCTCCTAGAGTAATGGAAATAAAAACAAAAATAAACAAATGGGACCTAATGAAACGTAAAAGCTTTTGCACAGCAAAGGAAACCATAAACAAGACAAAAAGACAACCCTCAGAATGGGAGAATATATTTGCAAACGAATCAACAGACAAAGGTTTAATCTCCAAAGTATATAAATAGCTCATGCAGCTCAATATTAAAGAAACAAACAACCCAATCCAAAAATGGGCAGAAGACCTAAATAGACATTTCTCCAAAGAAGACATACAGATGGCCAAGAAGCACATGAAAAGCTGCTCAACATCACTAATTATTAGAGAAATGCAAATCAAAACTACAATGAGGTATCACCTCACACCAGTTAGAATGGGTATCATCAGAAAATCTACAAACAACAAATGCTAGAGAGGGTGTGGAGAAAAGGGAACCCTCTTGCACTGTTGGTGGGAATGTAAATTGATACAGCCACTATGGAGAACAGTTTGGAGGTTCCTTAAAAAAATAAAAATAGAATTACCCTATGACCCAGCAATCCCACTACTGAGCATATACCCAGAGAAAACCATAATTCAAAAAGACACATGCACCCCAATGTTCAATGCAGCACTGTTTACAATAGCCAGGACATGGAAGCAACCTAAATGCCCATCGACAGACGAATGGATAAAGAAGAGGTGGTACATATATACAATGGAATATTACTCAGCTGTAAAAAGGAACGAAATTGGGTCCTTTGTTGAGATGTGGATGGATCTAGAGACTGTCATACAGAGTGAAGTAAGTCTGAAAGAGAAAAACAAATGTCGTATATTAATGCATGTATGTGGAACTTAGAAAAATGGTACAGATGAACCGGTTTGTAAGGCAAAAGTTGAGACACAGATGTAGAGAACAAACCTATGGACACCAAGGGGGGGATGCCACGGGGGGGTGGGGATGGTGGTGTGATGAATTGGGCGATTGGGATTGACATCTGTACACTGATGTGTAGAAAATTGATGACTAATAAGAACCTGCTGTATAAAAAAATAAATAAAATAAAATTCAAAAATTAAAAGAAAGGAAAATAGAAGAATAACAATAGAACAATAGGTATCATCCAGTGAGCATTTATTATGTGCCAGGCGCCATGCTAAGCACTTTCCATATCTTAATTTAATCCTCAAACACTGTGAATTAGGTACCACTATTCCCTTTCACAGATGCGGAAATTGAGTATGTGTGGTAATGATTTAGGAGCAGGACACACTAGATGCCTCCCATTTGCTCTTCTTGAGAACTAAAAATATTTTCCATTTAGTGCCCCCCAAAACTGTAAAAGACATTAACTTAGAAAGAGTTAAAAGAACCAAACGGGACTTACCTGGTGGTGCAGTGGTTAAGAATCCGCCTGCCAATGCAGGAGACATGGGTTCGAGCCCTGTTCCGGGAAGATCCCATATGCTGCGGAGCAACTAAGCCCGTGTGCCACAACTACTGAGGCCACGTGCCACAACTACTGAAGCCTGTGCGCCTAGAGCCCGTGCTCCGCAACAAGAGAAGCCAGCGCAATGAGAAGCCCATGCACTGCAATGAAGAGCAGCTCCTGCTTGCCGCAACTGGAGAAAGCCTGCGTGCAGCAACAAAGACCCAACGCAGCCAAAAAAAAAAAAAAAAAAATTTATTAAAAAAAAGAACCAAACAGAAGTGGTTTGAATGTTTCCCTTGTATCTCAAATGAATCTGTTTTTGGCAACTAATGACCCAGAGGTTCCATCTGATGCTTTAGTAGATAATACCCCTTAAAATATGCAGCCATTTAAAAATTGGGTCAAAGACACTTGTTTAAAGCTACCAAAGTTGTCAAAAATAAACCCCACTAAACCTCATTATTTCTACTAATGTTAGGTCAGGTTATAAAAGGAAAATGAAAGGTAATGATTAAAAATGTCAATCCAGTCAAAGCCATCTGGAAATTTGCCAGTGCTGGGACCAACCCAAAAAAGACCTAGGATACTATCTCTATGTATAAAGGAAAACCCCATAACAGGCATTATTAAAATATGAGAATTGATAGAACAATTTTGATGCTGGTAAAAAATTATGACAGTAAAATATTTTCAAATACCCTTGAGAAAGAGACTGTAATTTTCTCATGTATTAATTATAAATTAAGCACTGTCTCTCAGTCTCTGTTTCAGTTTTTAATGAGTATTTTTATCTGAGTTCATTTTTATTAAATCTCCCATGGGAGCAGAATGGTGGATTTACAGATATTTTACTAAGGCCCATTTATCATGGGCCATTTGCTGTGGTCATAAATTTTGTGGTTGAATGACAATGAGTGAGGAGGGAGTAGAACAAGAAGTAGATTGAGGCTGAGAAATAGGGTGGGATTAAAGGTGGGTTTACACAGAAAACAAACAGCTTTTATGTTTTGATACAGCTCAAAATGACCTCGTAAAAGTACCACATTGAAATGCCCTTGGAATGAAAATAGCAACATTAAAATGGACTGCTTCACTTATATGCCCATCACAACCCTCACCTCAGGTCAAAGGATTCACAGACATAACACACATAGTTTTGGCTTTTTCTGAAGACCCTAAAAGCCGTGGATTGGAATCCTGGGTTGTGAGGCCAATGTGCTGAACCAAGATACTGAGCTAGTGAGTGAACCTGGCTGACTGCCTGGCATCCAATTCTCTGAAGTTTTGGTGTTCTCAGTTCATCACTTAGGGAATGACTCTACTTAAGTGATAAAAACTTTGGTTTATTTTTTGTTTGTTGTATGGGTATATGTGCACATGTACGTAGTAAGTGGAGATAAACAAAACTTTAATGAAATCTTCAAAAGGCAGTTAACTAGTAGTGGTCATATGGGGCAAGTGAGAACAGTAAATACGAGTGTCTTGTGGGAATGTGATTCTAGAAATCATGAGCCTATATATCTGAGTTCATTATTTTGGTGGTTCAGAAGTGTTTTGGAAAGTGTGGCAGTAATGGCTGGTTTCCTTTCTTGTATATAATAGATAGGTGAGTTTTTTGCTGAGCACATGGCTGCCCAGAAAAAAGACTACATTTCCCAGACTTCCCTGCAGCTAGTTAATAAAGTTAATAAAGCTGTGTAATAAAGTTCTGCCCAATGGATGTAAGTGATGTGTGAAACTTGGAGGTTGTGCCCTTAAAGGGAAGAGGCATGTTCTCCTCTGCCCTTTCTAGCTGGCTGGAATATGGACACATGGGTGAGTCATTTTGGACCAGGTGAATGAGGAAACCCCAGGATGACAGAGCAACAAGAGAGAGGAGGCCTGGGCCCCTGACAGCTTCACAGCCAGAGCTGCCATACCAGCCCAGACTTATGGTTTCTTACCTATTTCTTAACTAACACCATAGTAAATCAAGGATCCATTGTAATTGTTTCCATGCTTGTCTCCATCATCAGGCTGTGAGCTCCTTACGAAGATCTCTCCCCATATTTCTCTCCAGTTCCTCACGGTAGCCCCAGAACTACTCTGGGCCATGGCACAGAATAAGCCCTTGTGAATATTTATTGAATGAATGAATGAATGAATGTACTGTGACGCATACCAGCCTGTGATGGGAGCTGTGATAGATGCATCAGAAGAACTGTGGAGGGAGAGCCACCTCCCAGTTGGAATTTATGTCTAGGAAATTGTGTTTGGCTGCTTGTAACAGAAAACCCAAGTAACAGTGACCTAACAACATAGTGATTCATTTTCTTCACATGGTAAGGGTCTGGGGGTGGGTGGTTTCTAAATTAGATTTAGTGCTGTCAGGCCTAAGTTTCTGCCAGTCACTTGGCTGCTTCCTCATGGTGGCAATATAGTAGCCAAACTCCAACCATCATGTCTGTGTTCCAGGAAAGCAGGAAGGTCAAAATGGTGAAAGGGAAAGCCAGCCAAGCCTGTCCCCTCCTAAAGGGCTTAGGCTACTCCAGATATTTGTAGGGACCAGGACAAGAGTATGAAGGGAGACCCAGATACCGTAGGTTTATCAATTTAAAAGTTGTTAATTCAAGCGAGAAGACTGTTAAATAACATATTTTTGTCTTATTGCTTTGACAAAAATACCTTCAAAATGATAAAATCTAGAATATATGTCAGGCTATAATTTTTATATGACTGAAGATCAACAAAGTACCAAAGACAATTGAATTTAATTATGACTGAATATATCTGGGTATTCTGTTGATGAGCTTCCAAAGTCTGAATGAATAATAAAATCAAGGTATACATAATTTATAAGTTATTATATAGTTATTCTATAAATTTTACATTTTTGCTTTTATCTCAGCAAAATTCAATAATTATGTTATCATCAAGATTTTCACAGATTTGTATTCTGTTGGCAGTAATGATCTAAAGCAGAGGTTGGCAAACTATGACCTGCCGGTCTGTTGCCTGTTTTTGTAAATAAACTTTTACTGGCACTTAGCCAGGCTCATTTTTTTACATATTGTCCACGGCTGTTATCACATTAGTGTCAGAGGTGAATAGTTGTGACAGAGATTGTATAGCCTAATAAGCTTGAAATTTCTGACCCTTTAAGAAAAAGTTTGCCAACCCCTGATCTAAAGGATAAAAACATAAAATGTAAGTGTAATGAAAGTATACAGAAGTTGAATATATTTTTATCAAAAAGCATTAGTTAAAAATAAGTGAATGTAGGGAATTCCCTGGCAGTCCATGGTTAGGACTCTGCGCCTTTACTGCCGAGAGCCTGGGTTTGTTCCTTGGTGTGGGAAATAAGATCCTGCAAGCCGTGCAGCATGGCCCAAAACAACAACAACAACAAAACAAAATAAGTAAACATAAAAACCAAAGAATTAAAATCATTTTTCATATACATATTCTAGAGAAGTTATTTTTTCTACAGAAGTCATAATTATTTAACAATTAAAGGTTAAAATATAAATTATAATTCATGTATTGAAATATTTAAATAAATTTATTTTATTTTTAAAATTTAGTTAAACAAATCATAGTAAACATTTTATAGAAATAAAACTTGGCATTCTGTCATTCAACATCCACGTGATTGCCAAGGTAAATGCCTCATATCATGCTTTGTGTACATTCTGTCTAGACCTACAAGTATACAAATTTGAGAGTAATATGAATTGTTAAGTATGGCAACATGTTCTTCAGCTGCCATGTACAACTGCTGTGAACACCCTGCTAATAGTGAGTACCTCCAGAAGGGGATTGGAACTGGGAAAGGAGCAAGAAAATAGATGCTTGGCACAAGAGGGAAATGATACTTTGGTCTGTAAGAACATAACATTCATGCTATGTGCTGGGAAGGAATTAACAATTTTTCCCATTACCTAAGCTCTTCTGCCATTCAGTCCTTCCTGATTTCAGAAGCAGCATTCATCTCCACTGTCATCAGGCACAGACACAAAATTTCCAGACTCAGTATTGTTTCAAGGAAACAGGGCAAGGGATGTGGAAGTGTATTTCCCTGGGGCCTGAATGGTGCTTGTAATAAGAATAGATGTTTAGGGCATGGATTGCTTGTGTCAGTGTTAAGCACGTGATCCCAAATGATAGAGACCATCTTTGTGTTCATTAAGAAATGGGTGTGCTTGTGTGTGTGTGTGCCCGCATGATATACAAGGCCCACTAAATCATGGGACCCAGAGTGGGGTCTGAGGACAGACTGAGTACTAAAAATGCTTTCTCAGAAACCCGCCCAAATGACTTCTGCTTACATCTCATTGGCCATGACTATATGCTGTGGCCACTGATGGCTGCCGTGGAGCCCCGGCACACTGTCAACAAGAAAACCAGGAAGAAGGGGAATTAACTATGACATTGGCTATGAGCAGTCTCTGCCACACTGCCCTCTCCTCTCCACTCTTTCTCTCTGGCCTTGACCTTCTAATCCAGCATCTTTTCCCTGCCCCCATATACAGGTCTTCCCTGCAGTTCCTCCACCTTGAGCCAAGAGCCTCCATCTCTATGTCACTCCCAGCCAGGGCTGAAATGCTCTGGACAGAGAAGCTGAGAGTGGGAAACCCCAGGTGGCTACTCAGTGCTCCCCCTAAGCCGTGCCTCCAGGAACATGCCATTGTCTGTGGACCCAGTGGTTGTCACAGAGCTAACTGGCATGAGCAGTGCAGGGGCCAGGTGCCACCTGCCTCCCAGCTCCCCCTTCATCCAGGTGTGGAAGGACCTTATCACCACCTGGTTATGGACTATTGTCCTCTGAAGAGCTGCCAGAAGGGTTTGCTGCATTCCTGTAGATCAGCGAGTTGTGTCTCTCTGGGAAGGTGAGGGCCTCACCCAGACCAACCACAGGGATCCAGCTCCAGCTGGGGGCCTCGGTTAGTTCTCCTCCCCTCTGGGACCCTGCCCCTTTCAAAGTTAATGTAATAAAGACAACGAGATTTTTGGGAGCATGACTCAAGTCTGGGAAGGAAAGAGATATCTTTTTACATAATTAGTTACTGGAGATATGCCAACAAGAATCATTTTTTGTGGGCTCAAAAGTATGCCAAACTTTAGATATTTCACCTGAGGCTAGATCATAGTGATCTCACCCTGCTCCCCTTTACCCTTGAGACTTGGAGCATCCGCTACCATGTCGAGCAGCAGAACTCAAGCAAAGTAAATGGTGACTGACAGCTGAAGCTGGAGGCTGGGATTTAGGATGAGGTGGGAACTCTGGCAGAAGTAGTGGAGCTCAAAGGAGCCTGCAACTGTGGGGCTGAGAGAGTGGGCTTGTGTGGGAGGTTGCCTGGGGACAGCTATGTGTATTTGCCTGCTGAGGAAGGGGCCAGGCCACTCTTTCCCTTGTGACTTCCTCTTTTGGGGGACCTGCCATCCTCGAGATGTACATGTATTCGGGGGGTGGGGGTGGATTTCCTGGGTGTCTTGATAGGCAGCCCTGTCAGAAATAGATCTGTGTGTGTGTGTGTGTAAGTGTGTATAAACCTGTGTTGATGGGCATGTCCGAGAGTGAGTGTACATGGACATGTGGGTGCCTGGGTGCAATCAGACCCTCTTGTCTTCCTTGTGAGTAGCCTCTATCAATTTCATCTTTGGCTCTGAATGCACAGGTGTAAGAGCTGGGGCTCCTAAAGTGTTGCCACTCAAAAAAATAAATGTACAGAGCAATAACTCAAGCTGAAGCCTCAGGGAAGCAGCTTTGCAAGCTGAACACCCTGCAGAAGAATAAGCCACAGGGCTTGTGCCAGCCAGCAGCTGGTCCGCACTCTCCACCAGGGGAGACCTGCCAAGGGTCACCGATGAACGTCAGTGACAAGCACAGAATGGCCACAGACCCCAAGGGGCGGGGGTGGAGGTGAAATGAGCTGGTTGGAGAAGTAAAGCAGGGGCAGACTTTTCCTGTGCCTTCCTGGCTGCATCTCACGCAGAGAAGCCAACGAAGGTCTTCCAATTTCTGTAGGAAAATTGCGTGGTATGTATGTGTCTATGTACGTGTGTGTATCAGTATAAGTATGCGTGTGTGCACACAGGGCATGCGTGCAGGTATAGGCACATGTATGCATGTGCACACATGTGTGCATGAGTATATGTGTGTGCACGAGTATATGAGTATGCACATGTGCATGTGGGTGAACTCTAAAATACTTATGACAATTGTCATAAAGGGTGGGGGACCCATATCATCCTTTTAGTCCAAGAGTTCATACTAGAGTCCATGCTTGGGTGCCCGTGAACCCCCTGAGATTACATGCCAAAATGTTTTTGCATGTGTATTTTTCTTCAAACCTGGTTTTCCTTAGGTTCTCCAACTTCCCAGATGGTTTAGGACCGTGATAGGCAGAATAATGGCCTCCCACATCCTGATCCCAGAACCTGTGAATATGCTATATTACATGGCAAAGGAGAATTAAGGTTGCAGATGGAATTAAAGATGCTAATCTGCTGACCTTGAGATGGAGAGAGCATCCTGGACATCCAGGTGGGCCCAGAGTAGTCACAAGAGTCCTTCTAAGTGAAAGAGGGAAACAGGAGAGGTGTGCAGGAGTAATGGTGTATGAGAAAGACCCAACCAGCCATCATTGGCTTTGAAGAAGGAAGGGGATCATGAGCCAAGGAATGTGAGTGGCCTCTAGAAGCTAAAAAGGCCAGAAAACAGATTCTCACCTAGAGCCTCTAGAATGGAATGCAGCCCTGCCGACACCTTGATTTTAGTCATGTGAGACCCATTTTAGACTTCTGACCTCAAAAACTGCAAGAAATTTGTGTTGTTTTAAGCCACTCAGTTTGTGGTAATTTGTCACAGCAGCCAAAGGGAACTAATAAAGGGACTGTTTTCTTTACTTAATCGTATTGCTTCACGCTTCCAGGCCCTGTGCTGGCTCCCCCAATTCTCCCCACAACTCCGGGGTGGGACTTGCTCCTCTCCTCTGAGCAGTAAGGAAACTGAGGCTCAGATAGGTGAAATGGCTTACTGAAACTCATTCAGATGTTAACTGAGGGAGGTCGCTTATATGCTCAATGTGGATGAGGGGTGGGTTTAGCAAAGAGGCAGTGTGGGGCAGTGGGCAGAGCTGCACTGGGAGTGGGGAGACCTGTGTCTTAGCTAAGGCTCCATCCTAACTTGTAGGACTTCAGGCAAGTCACCACCCCTCTCTGGGTCTCAGTTTCCCCATTTTTAAAGTGAGAGAATTGTACAAGAGCACTTTCAGTCCTGATGCTCAGTGACTCCAGGTAAGACAATATATATATATTGAGTAAATATATTATATATATATATATATATATATATATATATATATATATATATATGCTCAAGTGGTTTATTAAGACTCCAGAAACAACCAAAAGGAGAGAGGTACTGCCCTTCCCTACTCCTTGACTCTGCTTCCCAGCCTTCATGCCACATCCTATTGCCTGGGGGCCAAAGAGCTGGAAGGGGGCCCAATGGTGGTGGTAGCAATATTGCTGAGGGGAGAAGAGAGTGGAGTAATTAGCCAGGGTGTGAAATTAGAGCATGAGAGAGAGCAGGGGAAAGGAAGACCTCTGGGGGGAGCGCAGTGTCTCCCTACCTTTAAGTCCCCGAGATGCCACCTGGGATCATTCTAGTTCTGCAGTTTTGATGGTGAGGTTTGTTTTCACGGGCAGGCATATGTACACAGGAAATGACCTGATTTCCTTCCACTACCGCTCCCAGGGTCTGGTGGACTCCTCTCAGCACCAGGTAGACAAAGGGCCTGGACTTAAAGTCAGGAGGCCCAAATCTACCAACCTGCCTGGTCATTGTCTCCATGGTCTGCAGGGAGGACCCGGGAGCTATGGAGGTGAGAAAGAGTTGTCCTCATGGGAACCTGTTTTTCCTGAGCTCTTTCCCTCATTCTGGAGAACCACACCTTCTAGTGTTTTTTCCTCATCAAGTGGCAAAGAAGTCAGCATACAGCTAATCTAGCATCCGTCCACCCTTGGACCTGGGCCTGGTGCTCCAGTCCCTTGCTACTCTCAGTGTGGTCTGTGGCCAGCAGCATCTGCATCCCCTGGGAGTTTGTTATAAATGCAGGGTCTCCTGATCCATGTGCACACAAGTGTGAGAAGCTCTACTGCAGAGGCTATAGCTCTGCCCTCCTCCCTTGGTCCTCCCCACAGGTAATGAGGACCACCCAGAGCCCAGGCCCTTTCTGGACCTCACTCCAGCACTCTCCATCCTGGGATTTCCTGCCCAAAGGGACCAAGCCTGCATTCAGGACTTGTACTTGTCTCTTCTGCAAGGCTGTTGCACCCATAGCCCCAAGGGATGGTCAAAGGGTGACTGTGGGAGTAAGAAAGGGGTTATGGGGGTGTGGAGTGGATCTTGGGTGTGAGGGCTTGAACAAGAACCTTACATGTGCACAAGATCCTTACAGCGCAGGATGAAGTCAGGCAGGAGGGTGGAAAGAGGGGAACAGGTGCTGTGGGCTGCAAGACTCCCTCTTTTACTTGTCCTGGGTTCTTAAGTCGTCAAGGGTGGGCCTGTGTGACTTTATAATTGTTCTAGCAATGGATTGGGTACATATCTGTCTATGGCTGTAAGTTGACTCTTAAGGTGGGGGTAGTTAAAAGGTTTCTTAGAGGAAAGGGCATTGGAGCTGGGCTTTGACAGATGAGTAGGAGTTCAATTGGTTGAGATTGAAGAAGATAGAACTATGTAAGCAAAGATGTGGAGGTAGGGAAGTATGAGGCGTTTGTAGGAAAAGATGAACTTTATGCTGGATTATTCTTACTGTGGGACCAAATCATGTAGGTGAGGAGTCTGGTGACAGGGAGCCCTTGAGGATTATGAGCAGGGAAACTACAAGGTGAAGGCAGCATTTTTGGAGGAGTTTTGGATGGAAGCATGGAGAGTAAGTTGGAGGGGGGGATACCAGCAGTGTGGAGACCAGGTTTTGACAGGAATTGAAGCAGAAACAGTGGGAACTGGGAGTAGACGTGAACTCTGGGGACATCACGTAGATGTCTGCCTGGGCTTGGTGATCAGTTGGATGGAGGCAGAGTGTGAGTGAGAAAAGACATGTCCTGAGTCTTTAAGCTGCCATGACAAGGTGCTCTCACAAAGGTGGGAGATGTTGAGGCTGAGATGCCTGGAGCAGGGAGCACCCAGGTGGAGAGTTCCGGAGAAGCCTGGCTGGAGAGAGACTTGGAAGCATCAGCAGACAGATGGTCAAAGGCGGGAATGAGAACACGAGAGGAGAGAGGACAAGACTGTCCTTCAGTCTGCACTGAAGGGGAGGCCAGCGAGAGGTGCTCGGAAAGGAGTGTCTGGGAGGTCATCGACAAAGCCCAACTATCCTTGTATTAGGGTGCCAAAGAGGCCTCTGGTGTGACATGACTAGCCTCACCTCCATAGAAAGGATACTGAATTGGTCACAGGGACACCTGTGGTCTCCTGAGGAGGGGTTTGGGAGAGGATGACTTGGGACCAAATCATGTAGGTGAGGAGTCTGGTGACACTTACCCAAGTGGACAGCATAGCGTAAATCACAGTTTAGGGTGTGAAGATTTGCAGACCCCACACCTACTTTCTGATGATTTATTCACATCCAGGAAATATGCTGAGAGAATCAGGGGAATTGCTGGGTCATCAGCAGATCCTTAAAGCTTCTTGGACCATTGCAGGTTGCTCTGTCTGTAGTGGAACATTAATGCAAGGGGAGAGGTCTCATTTGTAATTAATCAAGCAGTAGTGAGAGCAATTGCAGGGAGCTTGCATTGATTCCTAACACGTCAAACAAAATGGCGCCCAGCAGCCAGCGATAGCAGCCTTGGAGAGGCTGGCCAAATTGGATTAGCAGACCAAATGTCTGTTCTAATGCCTGAGAGATGGACGAGGCACTTATTAAATGGTCCACAGGCAGGGATGTTTCGAGTACTTAATCAACCCTTCATTTCCCTCCTCCAGGGAATAGGGAAGCCTCAGTGCCTCCCATGGTGAAAAATTACCAATCCCGGCAAGATCTCTCCCTGCCATTTTCACTGTACAATGTACATGAATTATAGCAAGAGCCCAGGGAAGACAGTGTAAGGATATTTGGCAGTGGAAACTGCATAGGTCTGGGGTGGGAGACCTGGGTGCGAGGTCCGTCTCTCCCACCTCCTCACTGTGAGGCTGTGGGTCCATCATTCCCTCTCTGGGCCTCAGTGCTCCCTTCAAGGCCTCCTCACTTTGATGAGCTTAAAACAGTTCTCTGAGGAGGCTTACAGGAGGCAGCAGGCAAGGTGGCTTGCATAGCCAAGTGCTTTTTCTGGGGTGAAGACTTGCTTTGTCGGGGAGAGAGGCAGGGTGCCCTTGGATTTTCTCTTTGTGACTTTAATTCAACCTTGGCCTACAGGGTAGAAAGCCCCTTCTGTCCTCTATCACCTCCCCTTCCTCTTTTCTCAATTAAGAGACTTAAATTTCAGAGCCGGAGAGCACCGAAGAAGCCTTCGAGGGCCCCTCTGTTGGAGTCCTGGAGGCATCCCTCTCTAGTCTCTGGTAAGATCTCCCCCAGGGTGGCTTTTGAGGTGGGATTCCCCCTCCCTTGCCCCCACTTCTTACCCAAGGATGACACTCTTGATTAAACCCGTTTTTCCCCTTGAAGGAGAAACAAAAGGTAGGGGGAGAGGGTCCCGTGTTAGACTTTGCATCAAGGCCCATTACTGCCAGCTACATGGTGACTTTGACCTCAGTCACCCCAGGCCCATCCTTGTACAGTTTGGGAAACTGAGGCCCAGACAAGGGAAGGGCTTTGCCCAAGATCCCAGGGTGAGTTTGCTCTGGAGCCAGGGCTGGTCCTCTCCAGTGCACTCTTCCCCCCTTGCCATAGCCCTGCCTACATAAGCCAGGGGTGGGACCACCACTGGGTCTGGTCAGCAGGGGCCACAGTCACAGTGGAGCCCACCATGCTTACCTTGAATGTCCCTCTCCCTGTCCTGAGGTCTGAGATCCCTTCTTGGTCACATGGATGTTCCCTTTGCAGGCTTCTGTGTACACCGGGATAGTACCCTTTGTTCCTTTCCTCCCAGGAGCGTTTTAATTAGAGCACTCCCACCCACCCAAGGTGGCTGTGTGGTGGGACCCACCAGGTTCTAGGTGGGTCTACTTTACTTCAGGGAAGCTTAGTAAGCCTTCCCATAATAATCCTTATTAAGAACCAAATATAAACATTAAAGAAAGCAAGATAAAGTCCTGGGGAAAAAAACCAACAAACAAATCCCACAAACTTCTAGATAAAATTTGTGCTCCATCACTCTAATCCTTCTATTATCCACCAGTGCTGAACGTAATCCCACTATCATCACCACACTTCAGCAGAATGCTTCTTTCAAGCTGGCCAGAACATTTATTTCAGGGTCAAACATCTTTACCTTTGATATTCCTGCTAGCAGGGGGCCTTGTTCTTACTCTCCACTGATGGGATGCCAGGTGCAGCTTCCACCATCAAGCCTCTCTGACTCCAAAAGAATAACAAACAAAACAGTTGGAGAAGGGAGTGAGATAGCATCCCCTTGGGCTCCAGCCGCCCCTCCTTCTGCATTTAAAGGATCAAAGGGAGGGATGAGTTATTGCCTCAGCAGGTTGGGGTGGCCCTGCTCCCTGTCCTTCCCGGTAGGAGCCGATTTCTTAACTGATTTATTTACCCCCTTGGCCCTTTCTTCATCTTTCTGATTAATAGTTTACTTGGGGGTTCTGGGAAATTTACATTCAATTGCTACCATAGCAACCAGCTCTCTTGCACAGGATCCCATAGCAAATGCATTTTGGGCCTTCTGGAGGAGCTGGGTTTATAAGGATCTCAGCATATACTGGGGCAGAATGGGCACGATGATATTCTACTGATATGAGTAAGAATTATGAGCAAGGATATGAAATGGTC
Organism: Balaenoptera physalus; assembly: GCF_965194825.1. Taxonomy (NCBI): domain Eukaryota; kingdom Metazoa; phylum Chordata; class Mammalia; order Artiodactyla; family Balaenopteridae; genus Balaenoptera; species Balaenoptera physalus. The sequence continues at coordinate 34,764,492 of NC_138886.1, read as the reverse complement.
TTGCCACACTGTAAAGGATGGTTTTAATGCCTTTCCTCTCCCCTTTTCTTGTCTCTATTTCACTGGGCAACCCTCCCCCTCAAAGTTCTCTCTTAGGTCCCCAGAAAGTTAGTGCCCCGTGGGACAAAGGCAGGACCAATACGTGGAGGACATGGGGAGGCTCATTTTCTTTTAGCAAAAGGAAGAGTTTGTAGCAGGCTGAACCATCTGAAGGTCCAATTGGCAGCCTTGGGAGGTAGTGGTCTCCCCATCATTGGAGGTGTGTGGACAAGGGCCTGTTAAAGGGCTCTAGGGAGGACTGCACAGGGTGAGGGGTGGCATGTGTGGAATCTCTGGGTCCCTTCAGCGCTAGGATGGGGGAGTTGAACTGAGCACATTCCCCCAAGCTAAGCAGAATGTCAGATTTGAGCATTTTAGCTCCCTGGGCACCTGGGATGTCCTTTGTGTTCTCATAAACTCAATGCCCAGCACCCTGCCTGGCCCATAGGTGAATGAATGAATTCCTTAGGGTTTTATTAAGTGTGTGGGCAGAATCTACTAACTGTTTATATGTCCTTTTATTATGATAATACAAATCTACATTTTAAAGCATGACCAAATAACAACTTGAACTGGAAGCAAAAGAAAAATGACTTTGCTTTTAAAACTCCATCCCATGTGCTAGAGTCATTCCCTGAATTACAGTTGAGGCATGGAAGTGTTTGTCCTCTACAACCATATGGAAATAGGGAGGCCATGTGGTGTAGGGGAAAGCTCTGCCCGAAGGGACAGGAAAGCCCACCTTGGACAAGTCCCTTACCCTCCTTGTGCCTCTATTTTCTCCTCTGTGAACTGGGAGTAATGGAAACCATCAGGAATGACCAGCTGGTTTTCATTTATGGCTGACTCTGACTGATGGGTAGAGGCTGCCCACAGTGCTGTGTACAGGAGGATTCAGTTGTTTCTGGGCTCAGCCAAAGAGTGTGTGGTAATAGATTAGCAATGTCTGCCCTGGACTCCAGATGGCAGGAGGTTGGCCCATGTGTCATATATTTTCCATCCCTGGACTAGGTGATCCCAGAGGGCCCTGATAGCTCCAGATGCCAAGACTTAATGCTGCTACGTCACTTCCGTCATTCCTCTACCTTTAAGCCAAACTTCTTGGCCCTTCTCTACTCTTTTTTTTAAAATAAATTTATTTATTTATTTATTTTTGGCTGCGTTGGGTCTTCCTTGCTGCACGTGGGCTTTCTCCAGTTGTGGCGAGTGGGGGCTACTCGTTGTTGCGGTGCGTGGGCTTCTCACTGTGGTGGCTTCTCTTGTTGCGGAGTACGGGCTCTAGGCGTGCAGGCTTCAGTAGTTGTGGCTTGCGGGCTCAGTAGTTGTGGTTCGCGGGCTCTAGAGCGCAGGCTCAGTAGTTGTGACACACGGGCTTAGTTGCTCTGCGGCATGTGGGATCTTCCAGGACCAGGGCTTGAACCCGTGTCCCCTGCATTGGCAGGTGGATTCTTAACCAGTGCGCCACCAGGGAAATCTAACCCTTCTCTACTCTTAAGTCTGTAAAATTATGAAAAAACTGTGAGGCTGCTGCTTCAAAACTTGGTTACATTTTTTGTTCTAAATAGAATCGTCTGTGTGAAAGACCTCAGACCTGGTTTGTATATTATGCAGATTAGTGGAGAAATGCAGGGTTTAGATTCCACGGAACACTCGGCTTGCAGCAGTTTGCAGGAGCGCCACCTGAAGAGGGGGGATGGTTGAAGTCTTTGGGAAGGAGGACAGTGGATGGGCTACTGCAAAGAGCAGATGGAGTCAGGTCTGTAGGGATTTATTCTGGGTGCACAGCTGCGTTCTAAGACTGAGATTCCTCCTTGGCAGCAAGAGGCCATACCCGCAAGGGATTGAGACTTGGCTGCCTTCTTGGGTAAAATACCCTCCACTATTTTTCCCCAATATCCTCTCTGGCCTCAACTGCCTCCACCCTCCCCCCACCCACCCTGGGCTCTAGTTACACTGGCATCTGCACCATTCCTACGCGTACACGTCTTTTCTTAATCCCATACCTTTTCCAGCACTGTTCCAGCCACGTGGCATGCTCTCCTCCACCCAGCAGACTCCTATTCATGCTTCAAGATCCAGCCTCAAAGTTATCGCTAAGATGACTTCTCAACCCTCTGGACCATGTAGAGTCCTGCATCCCCATTCCCTTCTCTGTGTTTAGACTGGCAATGTTGTCTGGCTTCTTGGTAAATCCCTACTTTGCTTGGTTCTGGGTAAGCCTGGACATAATGGAGTGAAACATCTTAGAATGCAGTCATTTTGTGATAGAAAATAAAGATGACTTAATTCTCTGATGAGAGCAGGAAATTCAGTTTCTGTACGAGCCCTCCCTGGAAGCTCATCCCTCAGCCAAGGGCTGTTTGAGGGTGTAGAATGGACTCCTTTGGCCATGCACAGGCCTCTCCTGAGGGCTGGGTTGGGCTGGGGGATGGCAGGGTGTGCCCTGTGGCTGGGCTTGACCTCACTGAAAGGCCTCATATTTCATCTTTTGATGTTATTTCCAAGGGAGGTTACATGAGTTATAGGTCCCATCACAGAGGTACCCTGACCTGATAAAAGCAGAAAATGCTCAGCCAACAAAGTAACGTTTGCGTCGCATTACCAAATCATACCACTTGCGGTTTACTATAAATTAATATGCTTTTAAAATAAATGCGTGATTATCTTGTGATTAGCAATTATAGTGCATTGCTTTTTTCTTTGATATTAAAAGTGATCACTTAATAAATGTAAAGATTTAAAATATGTCACCATTCGTGTAATTGTTTCTTCATATCTTCATTTACTAGTATACAAAGCACCTCAAAAATTGGAAGTGGCCCAGGCCTCTCTTAGCCTCTGAGAAGCCCCACTTGCCTCAGGTTGAGAAAACAATAGCTGTGTGACCTTGGGCAAGTTGCATAAACTGTCTTCCCAGCCTCCGTTTCCTCATCTGCCCCACTTGCAAAATGATGAAAATAACTCTGCCTTGCAGAGTTTCGATGATGTAACCCTGCATGGAATATGTAAAGTACCCAGCAAAGTTTCAGATGCACAAAGTTCCCAGTAGACAATAGGTGCCCAGTTATTTGTAGCGGTGATTATCGTGTTTTTACTGAAGTACCAGCTTATTTCTAGCTGTTTTGATGCAGAATATTCCTGTATCTGTTATCTGTTACTGTGTAACAAATCACTTTAAAATTTAGTGGCTTATTATAAAGCAGAAACTAACACACCATTGTAAAGCAATTACACTCCAATAAAGATGTTAAAAAAAATGTAGTGGCTTAAAATAACAACCATTTATTAACCTCAAGATTCTGTAGGTTGGCCGTTTGGGTTGGGCTCAGCCAGCAGGTTTTCTGGACTCAGCTGGCATTCCTCCTGCTTCTGTGGTCAGCTGTGGCTGGCTTTGCTGATTTTGGCTGAGCTCTTCACATGGTTGGGGGCCTCTGCTGGGACAACTGAGTTGACATTAACTCGTCTCTAGCAGCCTCTCCTGGACTTGTTCACATGGCAGGGACAAAAATCCCAAGAGAGCGAGTGGCAGGGTGCAAGGTGTCTTGAGGCTAAGGCTTGGAATTAGCACAATGTCACCTCTGCCACAGTCTATTGGTCAAAACTAGACAGTCTCATAGGGTGGGGAAACAGACTCCATGTCCTGATGGGAAGAGTTACAAAGTCACATCCACAAAGCAGCATAGATACAGGGAGGGAAATAATGGGGGTCACTTTTGCAAACAATCTACCATAATTCCCTCTTTTTAAACAAAAACCAGAGCTTGAGTTTATCCCCATGTGCCCCCGTGAGCAAGTGGTGATGAATTCTGTTCTTTTCCACTGTCTGATTCAAGCCTATTTTTAGATCTAGCCTAATAAAATGAATTTCACACCTGGGTTACTTACTCACCCACTTTGTTCTTATCAATGCCTGGGACAAACACATAGGCAGCCTGGATTTGTAGTTCCATTACCTCCAAGCACAGTAATTGTTAATTACTTGCTTTATTTGGTTCTGTTGCATTTGCCAATAGTCAATTACCTATGTTAGGTTTTCTTGTGATCAGTGGGCCTTATCCAATATTGCAGCTCAGCTCTGTTTTTGTCTCAGAGATGTCTTTTCCAAGAGAGTTACAGAAAACCCTTGTTTACTAGTTTATTGAATATTAGCCTTTATCTGCTTATTTCAAAGACTCCTTACTTACTGCTGCAAGCACCAAAGTGCTCAGGCTGAGTTCTTAGAATCAAAAGACTAAAGATAAGCCTCCCCTTTGCCTGATCTGGCTAAATCCCCGTACCCGGAATAGAGGAAAGAGCGAATCATGGGATCCTGGGGCATTCATTTAGCTCAGGCCTGAATCTCTGAAACTGCCTTATCCCTTCTAATCCACCCTCCGCATCTCGGGCATGAGACCTAATGCAGAGATCTGATCGCATAGCTTGTGCTAGAGTGCATTGACGGACCCCATACCTTAATGCTTCCTATGCTCATGCCCTTCCTCATATGACTTTGCAGGTGCATGCCTTTGAATCCAGACTAGGCCACATGGTGTCCTTTGGTCAACAGAATGAGGTGGAAGTGATAATGTGCCAGTGCTGAGCCCAGGCTTCAAGATGCCTTGCATGTCTCCTTTTGCACTTTTACGCCTCTGCCATTGCTATGAGAAAGACATATCAACGCAGGCCTGATGGCCCCAGGAGGAAGATAAGAGACTCATGAAGAACCGAACCAGTTCATCAAAGCCCAGCCAGGACCAGCCAGCCCCCAGCTGACCCCAGATGGGTAAGTCATGAACACTGTTGTTTTAAGCCACTGCGATTTGGGGTGGTTTATTATGTGGCAAAAGCCAATTTATCATTCTTGTGATTAAACCCCAACACTGGTCCCTTGTAACATAAAGTCCAGGTGAAACCTTGCAACATCTGGGCCCAGCTACTTCTCCTGCCTCCAGATCTCCCTTTTTACTTTATACTTTAGCAATGACCCCCAAATGGCTTGCAGTTCTTCAAATTCATCATGTTGGTTTACATTTTCTATGCCTTTGCACCTGGTTTGCCCTCTCCCTGGAATGCCATTCTCCTCTCCTTTGTCTGCCAGGAAAACTCCTATTCAGCTGAAAAAACCCAGCTCAGGAATTGTCTTTTCTAACAGATCTCACTGTACTCTCCTCTGTGGTAAATCACCTTCACTTCTGCGAGAGGTTTGGACTCATAAATATTTCTATTGCTACCATGTGACATTGCCATCTATTAGACTGATTCACTTGAGGATGAGGGCAGCCTTAATTCATCAGTGTATCTCAGTGCCTAAAGCAGTGTCTGTTTGATGGCTAAAGGAGGTGTTAGGATCCCTCCTAGCTGGGGGAATTGCCCACAATGGGAAGATGGTTATTTCTTGCTTCCTTTTTCCCCCCCAAACTCACATGCTGGAATTTGCCTATGTTGTGTCTCTTTGCACCGAGGTTCTGACTCCCCTGTAGGGGGCGCTCAAGTGCTTAATGAACAAATGAATCCTTGGTCCTGTGGGTCCCCCCACTGAGCTATGAGCTCCTCCAAGGCTGAATCTGGGTTTGCCCACCTCTGTGCCCATTGTGTTGGCACTGAGCCTATACACAGGCAGTTTCAGAAAATCCATTCAAAATATTTATATTTCTGGAATATCCATCAAGTACCAGGCACTGTTCTGGGTGCTGCTGATAGGTGGTGACCAAGATAGACACAGGTTCCCGCCCTCCATGCATTCCAACTGGGAGACAGGAAAAAGAAGAGTAAACAACTTAGTTAAATAAAACGTCATTTCTGTCCCCATGGCGAGAGGAATTTTCTTGCATTTGGAGGTTATCTGTGAGTAGTGTCCAACTTAAAAATGAGCCATTTGTGAAGAGTGCTTGGGACGCTGAGGGGCATCTCAAAGAGAGAGCAGTTAGTTGTTCTCCAGAAAAATGAGCTGTTAGATACAGCTAGAGGTCAGCGATGGCTGATGCTACTACAACAGCCAGGGATGGTGTTGAGGGGAAAACAAGGTCATTTTGAATCTGAGCCCTATTCTGAATGGCTCTAGGGCACATTCCAAATCGCAAACTCTGATTTGCAATCGTGCTGTTTTTCACTTGGATAACTTTATATATTGTGCTCCAGGGTGAGCAGTAACGACGATGTATTTACTTAATGATGTGAGGGAGGCCAACCAGTAAATAAAATAATTACAAAGTGTGACAAGCACTTTATAAAGGAGCCTGAGATGAAGTTATGGGGGAGGCAAGGGTCAGATTATGTGGGGCCTTGAGACTGTGGTGAGGGCTTTGGATGTTAATGCAAGTGCATCAGAGACCAGGGGAGAGAGGATCTGATTCGTGTTTAAAGAAATCACTTCCACTGCCATGTGGAGTAAATTTGTATTTGATTGAATCAAATATTTCTGGAGAGCATCCCAACAAATTGGCTTCTAGTTCTTGAAGCTATCACCTCCCCTTGCTGAATTTCACTATCTCCTCATAGAACTTGGGAGCCTAATTTTCCAAGGAGACAAACATTCAATTTTGGGTTTAGATTTGCATTAGAAAGAGACCTTAATTACTCTGATCTCTAACACCTTTGAGAAGCTGATTTGAGCTTTTCAGAGGCAAAGAGTGTTAATTGGCTGAGGGGCCCAGCTGAGCGGAAACCCTCCACCGCCAAGTGGGTAGGGGGATGAGGCTGGGAGAGGAGGAGGGGGGTTAGAGAGAGGAGGGGACCCCTCGGGGAATGAGGGGAACCAACACACAGGAGTTTTCTCCTTGTCCTTCAAGATCCAACTCACTCCCACTTACTCCAGGAAGCTCCCCCCGCCCCGCTCCCCCCATCCCAGGACTCCCCCCACCCCAGGACTCCCACCACCCCAGGACTCCCCCCACTTACCCTCAACTGCTTCCTGGGTAGCCAGTGCCTCCCTGGGATCCTGGTTTCTAACCACAGCACTTCCCCTTGTATTGGATGGTCTGTAACAGAGCGACCCTTCCACTTGAAGGACAAAGACCCATCTCATGCAGCTCTGCCTCCTTGCACAGCCCATAGTGGGTGCTCAGGAAATGTGAAATGAATGAACACTAGAACAAACAATAATAATTATGTTAATAATAACGTAAGAATAGAAGCCATCACTTATGTAGGGCTTCCTGTTTAAATGCTGTTTAGTCTCAGAGTTAGAAAACATTTAATCCTGTTCTCCAGTTTTTGCCAGAGCACATGTCCTGCATGAATCACTATTGATACTTATAGATTTGTGGGATCGTTTAATATTTACCACCTCATGAAGACAAGATGCCTGTCTGTTTTATTTATCACTTGATCCACAGTGCATAGCCCAGTGCTTGCCATATAAAGGCTCAATAAATATTGTTGAATGAGTGAGTGCTTGCATACCTCAAGTGACGGGGAGTTCACTATCTTTTGATAGTCTTGCCCATCTTTGACACCTTTTCCTGTTAGTTGTTCCTTTTACTGAGCTACATCTATTTTCCTGGAGCATCCGTCTATCTAGTCCTGAATCATGGACTCTCCCAAAGACAGCTTCCCCCTCCTCCCCGAGGCTGAAAGGCTATGACCTATAAATGTCTCTCCTTAACTCCCTCTGTTCTTCCACAGCCAGTTCCTTCCTCAAAATGACCCAGCATCCAGTCACTGCCTTGTCGTGGTTATCCACTCTGGACACAGTCCAGATTGTCCTGCTCCCTCTCAGAGTAAAGACTTGATATATGTAAAGATGGGACCCTCACTTCCCAAATTCTGAGAATTACATTTCTATTAATGCAACCCTTTCAATGTGTTTACCTCTACCCTATTTAAATCAAGAGATAAGGCGTCCAATATGGAAGGTGGGTTGACCAAATGAGGTCTTTTCTATTCTTTTCTATAGGAATAGAAACTGTTGATGGTAGGCACATAGGTGTTCACTGAAAAACTTTTTCAACTTTTTGGTATGTTTGACATTTTTCATAATAAGATGTTGGAAAGAGAAAAAAGTTCAATAGAGTAATTAAAATGGAATACTAAAAATATTTTGATTAACTCCAAAAAACACAAAAGGAGAAACAGAGAAAAAGAAAACAGGACAAATATAAAGCAAATAATAAAGTGGCTATCCTAAAGGCAGCCATATCAAAAATAATATTACATGTAGAACTAAATATTTCAATTAAAGGCACACGTTATCAGACTGGTTAAAAGAACAAGAGCTAGTTAACTGCTGTTTACAGGTGTCAGCTTTCTGTGGACACTGCTGTCTACAAGTGAAAGAAAGGTTGAAAGTAAAAGGATGGAAAGAGATGTACTGTGCAAAAGCACTAATTATAAGAAAGCTGCAGTAGCTGTATTAATTTCAGATAATATAAACATCAAGGCAAGAGGTATTATCAGAGATAAAGAAGTAAACTTTATAATGAAAAGTGGGTCAGTTCATCAGGAAGACAAAACAATTATAATTTTGAATATGTGCAAAAACAGAGTATCAGAATACACAAAGCAAAAATTGATGGAGAAAAATATAAAACTACAACCATAGTTTTTACTCTCCTGGTAATTGATAGAATTATTAGAACAACAATAGTGAAGATATGAAAGATCTCAACAACATTACCAAGCACTTTGACATCCAACAATTGTAGAATACTTATTTTTTTCAAGTGCCCATGGAACATTCATCAGGATAGACCGTATACTGGGCCAGAAAATAAAACAAGCATTGATAAATTTTAAAAAATCAAAGACTTACAGAGTATGTTCTCAGACTACAAAGTGATGAATATAAAGGTACAGATTAAGAAGCTCAGTGAGCTCCAAGAACAAGAAACATGAAGAAAATGATATCAAAGCATATCATGATATAATTGCTCAAAAGCATTGATAAAGAGAAAATTTAAAAAACAACAAGAGAAAAAAAGACATGTACAGAGGAAAAAAGATGAGGACTATAGGAGATTTCTTATCAGAAACAGTATAAGCAACACCTTTGACATACTGTATGATTAAAAAAAAAGCCTTTCAACCTAGAATTTTATATTCAGCAAAAATATCATTTAAAACCAATGGCAAAATAAAGACTTTTTCAGACATATAAAAGCTGAGGCATTAGCTCACCCACACTAAAAGAAATGCTAAAAGAAGTTGATTAGACAGAAGGAAAATGACACCAGATGGAATTTTGAATTCACAGAAAGTAATGAAAAGCATTCAAAATGGTAACTATATGGTAAGTATATGCAATATATTTGTATTATTTAAAATTCTCTTAATGATATTTTACTGTTAATATTAAAATAACTGCAATGTAACGTGGGATTTATAATATATGTAAATGTAAAATGCATAACAACAATAGCACAAATGTTGCCTGTAAGAAAAACATTTTAACTATAAATACACAAATAGGTTAAAAATGGATTGATGGGAAAAATACTATGCTAACACTAGTCAAAAGAAAGCTGGAGAGGCTATATTAATATCGAAGTATATTTCGGAGCAAAAAATATTACCAGAGATAGAGAAGGTCATTTTATGATTACAAGAGGGAGTCAATCAACATAACATAATCCTAAATGTTATGTGCCTAATCATAAAGCTTGAAAATTCATAAAGCAAAACTAATACAACTGAAAGGAGAAATAGAAAAGTCAACAGTTGTTGGGGATTTAAATAACCAAAAATTGATAGAATGAGTAGACAGAAAATCAGTGAGAATATAGACAACTTGAACAACGCTATTAACCTAATCCAAATGACATTTAGTGAATACTCCTAACAACAGCAAAATTTACATTCTTACCGAGAGCATATGGCACATTTACTGAGATAGACTCTATTCAGGACAAGTCTCAACAAATTTAAAACAAATCACTTCATATAAATTATTTTCTAAGTCACACTGGAATTAAATTATAAATCAATAACAGAAAGATCTCAAATGTTTGGGAACTAAGTAACACACTTAACTCCTAAGTAACCCATGGATCAAAGAAAAAATGAAAACTGAAATTAGAAGATATTTAGAACAGAATGAAATAAAAATACAATACCAAAATTTGTGGAATGTTGCTAAAGCAGCACTTATGGGGAGATTTCTAGCACTAAATGGCTATATTAGAAAAAGAAAAGTTTGAAATCATTGACCTTGATTCCCACCTTAAGGATAGAAAGAGGAGAGCAAATGAAACCCAAAACAACTGAAGAAAGGAATAATAAAGATCAAAGTGAAAATAAATGAAACAATATAGAAAAACAGTAGAAAGAATCAATGAAAACAAAAGCTTGTTCTTTGGGAAGATCAGTAAGAGTGATAAACCTCTAGTTAGACTGACCAGGGAAAATAGAGCAAAGATACATATTTCTAACATCAGAAATAGTAGTGGTATCACTATAGATTCTCCAGATAGTAAGGGAACATTACGAACAACTTTATGCCAATACATCCGACTACTTAGATGAACTGGACAAATTCCCTGCAGGACACAAATTACCAAAGCTTACTCAAGGAGAAATAGTTAACCTGAAAAAACTCTTTATCTATTAAAGAAATTGAATTTACAGGTTATAAAAACTTTCTCACGCTGATAAATTCCACAAAACATTTAAGAAAGACATAATACCAATTTAACACAAATTCTTTCAAAAAGTTTAAAGGGGTGGGGGATAGGGGGAGGAAATATTTCCCAATTCGTTCTATGAGGCCAGCTTCACCCTGATACCAAAAGCAGACAAAGGCATTATAAAAAAAGAGAACTATAGTCTAATAATCCCTTACGAACACAAATTGAATCAAACAATAGACTAAAAGGATATTTGTGTCAGGACCAAGCAGGGTTTTCCCCAGAAATGCAAGGTTGGTTTAACATTAAAAAATCAATCAATGTGATTCACGATATTAACAGACTAAAAAAGAAAAAAAAAACATCATGATCTCATAAATACAGAAAATGCATTTGACAAAATCCAACTTCCATTCCTGATAAAAACCATCAGCAAACTAGTGATGAAAAGGACTTGCTCACCATGATTAAGGACATCTATAAAATCTCAATAGCTATCATCATACTTAATCATTAAAGACTGAATACCTTTCCACTAAGATCAGGAATGAGACAGGGCTATCCTTTCTTGCCACTTCTATTAAACATTGTACTGGAGGTCTTAGCCAGTGCAATCAGGCAAGGAAAAGAAATGAGACATTCAGATTGGTAATGTAAAACTGTCTTTGTTCACACACAACATAATCATCTATGTAGGAAGTCTACTGGAATCTACAAAAAGCTACTAGTAGTAATAAATAAGTTTTGCAAAGCTGCAGGATACTAGATCAATTTACAAAATTTCAATGTATTCTACACACTAGCAACAAACAATTGGAAATAGAAATTTTAAAACTTACCACTTATCAGTAGTATCAAAAGATATAAAATACTTAGGGATAAATCTGAGGAAAGTTATAAAAGAACTGTACCCTGAAACTATAAAATATTGCTGAGAGAAATTAAAGAAAACCTAAAAAAAAGAAGTTGGAAGAATCAATATTGTTCAGATGTCAGTTCTCCCCAAATTGTGATCTATAAATGCAGCACAATGTCAATCAAATTCCTAACAGGGCTTTTTGGCAGAAATTCATATGTTGATTCTAATATTCATACTAAAATGCACAGAGTCCATAATAGCTAAAATATTTTTTGAAAAAGAAGGACAAAACTGGAAGGCTCACGCTAGCTGAATGCAAGACTTATAAACATATAGTAATAAAAATCATGATATTGGCATAAAAGCAAATAGATAAATGAGACAGAATAAAGAGAATAAGGAGTCTGAATAAAGTGACCAGAAATATAACCACAAGTATAGTGACAACTGATTTTTGACAAAGGTGCAAAGGAAATGCTGTGGAGAAAAGGACACTTTTTAGCAAAGGCTAGAACAACTAGATATCCAAATTTAAAAAAAAAAGGCCCCAAAACCAAAAATATGGATTTATATCTTATACTATATACAAAAATTAATTCAGTGGATCATAGACCTAAATGTAAAACCTAAAACTGTAATTCTTTTTTTTACATGGAGGCATAAGACAAAATCTTCATAACCTTGTATTAGGCAAAAATTTCTTAAATATGTCACCAAAAGCACAATCCACAGAAGCAAATTTGATAAACTGGACTTGATCAAGTTAAAAACTTCTCTTCAAAAGATATTGTTATGAGAATAAAATGTAAGCAACAGACTGGAAAAACATATTTGCAATTCATATATCTGAAAAAGGACCTATATCCAGAATATAGAATGAACTCTCAAAACTCAATAATATGAAAATAAGGAATCCAGTTTACAAATGGACAAGAGAGTTGAACAGATGCTTCATCAAAGAAGATTCAAGGATGGCAAATAAGAACATAAAGATGCTCATCATTAGTAATTATCAAGGAAATGCAAATTAAAAACCACAATGAGATACCGCTCACTGGTATTGGATGTAATACCCGCTGGTTTGAATATAAAATGTTACTACTATTTTGGAAAATAATTTGGCATTTCTTAAAAAGCTACCATATGATCCAGCCATCCTTCTCCTAGGTATTTACCCAAGACAAATGAAAGCTTATGCCCATTCAAAGACTTCTACACAACTGTTCACAGCAGTATTATTTATGCATCAACAAGTAAATGGGTAAACAAAATATGGCACCTCCACACAATGGAGCACTATTCTGCAATAAAAAGGAATGAATTATTTCTACAAACAACATGTGCCTGTCTCACAATGAATTTTAAAATAATAATGCTGAGCGAAAGAAGCCAGACAAAAGGGTATATATATTATATCTCATTTATAAAATTCTAGAAAATGCAAACTAATCTATAATGAGAGATAGCAGATCAGTGAGGATGGGGTTGGGAGGAAGGGATTTTGAAGATTATGAGGAAACCTTTGGGAATGATGAATATGCTCACTCCTGATTGTGGTGGTTTCACGTCTGTGTGTGCTGCGTGTGTGTGTGTGTGTGTGTGTGTGTGTGTATCTTAAACTATATCAAATTTATACTTTAAATATGTCCAGTTTATTGTATGTTAGTTATATGTAATAAAGCTGTTTAAGTACATTTGAGCCTTAGTAAGATACACACACACACAAAATTCCTGAGCCCTGTCCTAGGTCTACTGATTATGTGGGGAGGAGGCCTAGGGTCGCAGTTTTGCAATTCTGATGCACACCCCAGTTTGAGAGCTGAGGCCCCATCATGTTGAAATTCCTTCCTGTGGCCTGCGAGGCTCCCCTCCTCCTCTTCCTACTTCCCTTGAAAGCCTCACCTCTCCTACTCCCCATCTCATTCTCTGACCTCCAGCCAGGCCAGCTGTCTGAGGTTCCCTGATGGGTACATGCTCTTATGACCTTGAGCCATTGCAGACACTGTTCCCTACTTGGAATACCCTTGTGCTCTTCTTCAGTTGACTAATTCCTGCTCGTGCTTCAAACCCTACTCAGGAGGCACCTCCCCTGGGAAGCCTTCCTAGCCACCCACTCTCTGTCTGAGGCTCCCTCACCTATGCTTTTTTCCTGGGGACCTCTCTGAACTTCCTTTTCTTGATCTGTAAAATGAGCTTAAAAATAATACTTACCTTGGAGAATTGTTTTGAACTCAATGAGCTAACAGAAAAACTATTTAGGATACCTCTTGGTGTATATTAGAATTCAAGAAATGGTGGGCACTGTCATTGTGGCTGTTACTGTTTTTTCTTATCACTGTTGTCAGAGCCCTCGGACCATGTGATGTGTGTACCATTCAACACACTGGTGGCTGCTGTTTGATCTTCCTCCCCTGGATGGTGACTTCCCTGAATGTGTCACAGACATTCAGTTAGTTCAGACCACAAGCATTTTTTGAGCACCCTCTCGTGTCAGACCCTATCTCAGGTGCTGGGGACAAAGATTAGGAGGAAGGGAATGGACTGCAGAGGTGAAGGCAGCAGAGAGGTACCAGAGGAGAGTGTGAGGGGCACAGACTTCTGAAGCATATGCTCTATCACATGTAGCTGTGTGACCATGGACAAGTTATTTAACCGCTCTGTTCCTGTTTCTTCAGCTGTAAAATGGGAGTAAAAGATAAGTTATCTTACTAGGTTGACGTATCATTTTATTTTACTTTAACAACACATACATAGTTTTGATCAAATGAGTTGATATCTGTAAAACACTCAAAAAAAGGCACTGGAATTGGCAATTAGCAGGGCATCAGAGATGTGGAGAGAGCTAATTTAGAGGAGGCAGAAGCCCAAGTGCAGGGACAGAGGAATGAGTGACCTGAAAGGGTGAGAAAGGGAAGTGGAGGCAACTCCTTAGAGCTGTTTGGATGGGAATGTGAGGAGAAGAAGGAGTGGAGGTTCAGTGGGGAGGGTGTGAAAGGGTTCTGAGAGACCAAGTGTTATTAAGTTGAAGAGAAGCTTCCAGGAGGATGCGAGTGACTGCAGGTACAGGAGAGAGCAAGGAGGACAGACGGACAGAGCGGTGGGGGGGGGGGGGTACTGCGTGCATGTACAGTGGGAGGTGAGAAGTGGTCATCAGTGCTTGCTGCCCTCTCCTCCGTTCTCCGTGGAGCAAACTCAGCTGTGCAGGGGCAGATGGGTGGTGTATGGAGGGTGTTGGGGAGGGCTGGAGAGGTGTGAAATAGCTCTTGAGGGTGTGGGGGAGGGTTACAAAAGACTGACAGGCAGTGCTAAGCAGAGACCAGAATTTGGAAGGCTGCCAGTCTGTGGGGAGCGGGGGAAGGGAGACTGATTCACTTGCAGCTGCAGCCACTAAGGCGGAGGACAGAGAAGGTGGAGGGTAGCATTGCTTTAGGATTGGGCTGGATCACTGCTAAGAGGGCCAGCTTGTCTCTGTTTGCCTGGGACTGTCCTGGTTTTAAAACTGAAAGTCCCATGTTCCAGAAACTCCCTCAGGGTGGTTGGTCACCCAACTGGGCAGAGTGGTGACAGCACGGGGATCCAAGGGCTATGAGGATGCTGGTTTCTGGAATCAGTGCCTGGATGGAGGCCTCTGCAAGGGACGGGAGCATGGCCTGCACACTCAGGATATGGCAGTGCGGGGTTGGGAGGGAGGGCAAGGACCTAAAGGTGTTACTCACCTGTCTTCCCAGTGCCTGAATAGTGCCTGGCTCTCCACTGAGACTCGAAATACTTTTCCAGAGACTGCAAAAGCAGACATTCACATGCTACTTTTAATTTTTCCCAAGCCACACAGCTTCTGCATTAACTTAATATTCTTCAAAATCAGCTCCTTAGTAAGTATGTCTTAAAAGGAAACAATCTCTACCCTACATGGAGAAAAACAAAGGAACCTCTCTCACCACCACCAAACAAGTGTTGGATTCTTTTTTTCTCCTAAATATTTATTTATTTTGGTTGCGTCAGGTCTTAGTTGCAGGCACATGGGATCTTCACTGAGGCATGGGGGATCTTTTTGTTGCAGCGCGTAGGCTCTTCGTTGGGGCACTCGGGCTTCTCTCTAGTTGTGGCATGCAGCTTCCAGGGCACGTGGGCTCAGTAGTTTGCGGCACGCAGCCTCTCTAGTTGAGGTGTGCAAGCTCAGTAGCTGTGGCCTATGGGCTTAGTTGTCCCGTGGCATGTGGGAATCTTAGTTCCCCGTCCAGGGATCGAACCCCCGTCCCCTGCTTTGGAAGGCAGATTCTTTACCACTGGACCACCAGGGAAGTCCTCAAGTGTTGGATTCTAACTGGATCTGCTGCCTGACAAAGGATTTGAGTCTGAGAATGCTCCTTCTCTGATAACCTGGGAGGAGCACCGGCATCAGGGAGGCATTTAAGATGCACTGTGCCAGACAGATCTGCTCAGGGGGATGGAGACTCCACAGGGACTCAGCACTCCCAGGGTACTGAAGTCTGTGTCCCTTTACTACCTAAAATCATCTTGCCTTCCTCATTTTGGAGAATGCTATGGTGAAGTATTGAGAGTGTAGGTCCTCTTGGTATTCTCAACAACAGCTGTGCACTTAAATACTGAGATGTCACTTTGGTGGCATTTCCCTGAGAAGCCATGTGTAGACTCAGAGAATGTTACAGCTGAAAAGGTCCCAGAGGACTCAGCTGATCTGAACCCCCTATCCCACCCCTGCCTGCATTTTTTTTCAGGGTAGAAAGTGAAGCCCCAAGAAGACAAGGACTTAACCAAGGTCACCCAGTTGGAGCTGGGACTCACTGTTCCCCTGTCCTCCCAACTCGGCCATCACACCAAGTTGGCTGCTTTTCCCAATCCTTCCCCACTTTGCCTTCAGAGACAATTTTGTTTCTTCATTTCTGACTTCTTGTCAGCTGTGATTAATGAGGAAGTCTGCCGCATACATGATTTTCAGCTCTACCCAGTTTATGACAAACAGGTTAGACCATTTAAGTCAGAATAATGCTATTTAGCAAAGCTGGATTTAGAGCTGGCAGAAATTAAGAAAATTAATTTAAAGGTTAAAATAAAGGGGGTGACAATCATAGATTAACACCTGAAAAATCTCACTGCCTGTACACATGCCTAATTGAGAAGTATGTGGAAGATTCCATCCGTGAAATTCAATTATCATGCAAGCTAGAGGAAGCAGCTTCCCTGGGGAAGAAACTAGGCAGTCCAAATCAAAACGACTCCACCTGTCTGTTTTCCTGTCAAAAGAGTGAGAAAACCTGCCTTGGTGACGGTGAAATATGGACGGTATGCATTAATAGTAATGAAAATTTCCAGGGGTCCCTTTCCGGAATGGGATTACCTCCGCAGCTCCTCCATCAGAGGTCAGCCCGGAAAAACCTCCGAGGCTCCACAAAGCCTGTGGATACGATACCAAGGACAGACGGACTCCTGACATCCTTTCCCCACAGCTTCCAGGCAAGACTGGATGGGGCTTTCAGACAAAAGGCGCTCTCAAGACCCCACACCCCTTCCACTGATTAGGGGCTTCGTAACCCAAGCAATCAGCAGAGAAAACTCTAGACAACTGTAATGATTACAAATGAGCCGATGGTAATTGACCCGCCTTTTAACTGCAGGGAGAGGGGGTGGGGTGGCAGATTCGTCAGTGCTTGCTTTGTCTCTCTGATGGCTGAGCTTCACCCTGGAGCACACTGCAACCGCTGATCTGCAGAAGAGCCGGACAGAATTCCTTTTAGATTAACTGTTTTGGGTGGTCGGGCTACTGTGCTGGGAGGTTAACAGTGTACAAAGTGCTTTTACATTCATCAACTCAGAAAATTCAACTCAGGAAACCCTGAGATAATGTCTCCCATTATATAGATGAAGAGACCAAGGTTAAGAGATTGGCCTCAGCTGCTTGAAAGATCGTGGTTGGATTCCAATCTCACGTATGTTTGGTGTTGCACTGGTTAATACAGAGGAAGGTGTAGTCTCAGTTTTTCAGGAGCTCCTGTTCTGGAGGAAAGGACTAGACACAAGACTGGGGAGATCATCGTTGAAGGTCAAACGTGATATGATCATCAGAGCTGGTGCTCAGGGAGAGATCAAAGATGGAAGAGACTGCATGATGAAGAAAACACACTCAAGGACGGGGGTCAAGTCTGTCTTGATTACTGCTGCAGCTCCGTAACTGTGCTCGGCACAAAGCAGGTTTCGAAAATATTTTTTGAATAAATGAATGATTGATGGTGATGCCTCTTGAGACAGGCCTTGAAGGATGTAAAGAATTTGGGGGATTTGGAGGTGAGCAAGTGTGTTGGGAAATTATTGACCAGGAGAATGAAACATGTAAATCGTAGGATATCAAAATTGCAGTAATATTGGGTTTGCTGAATCCATGCTGAGTACAGACAAGCTCTGGCTAATAACAATGTGGTTTTGCCAACCTATTGAAATCCAACAAATCTTTGCAGCATTATCTTATGGAGGGTGACAGACAGGTCTTTGGTTCACGTGCATTCCTCTTCTCTCAAAGTCATTGGGAGCACTGCTTCAGGGATCACCTGTACCTCTTCCAGTGACTTAGAGCTTCCAAGTTAGTTTTTCTCACCAGGAATGATTTTGAATTCTAATGGCCAGTCCCAGATTAGAGCAGGAATAAGGGGAGAGGAGAAAACTCAGTGGGAAGGGAAAAGTTCTGTGTTTAATTGGAGACTTGTGTAATTTTCAGTGCAGTGAAAATCCATGAAGACGGCTCTTTATGCTGACTGTCTTTTGAGTCCTCAGGAACACTTATGAAGGGAGTGTCTAGTGTCAGGGCAGATTCTCTGGTGCTACCCAGGAGGAGCTCGCTGAGCTGGAGGGGATGGAGAACGTGATCTCCAACCTGAAACGTGATCTTCACATTTGTCTGAGACAAGAGGGCCCAAGGGGCTCCGGGTCAACATGAGAATCAACAACTTCCTAGAAGTGTGAGGCAGTGAAGAAAATCTGCCTGTCCCTGACTATAGGATTCTCATTTCAACCTCTAACCGATAAGTAACAGTGGGTTTGTCAAGCCCTGATCAGGAGGGGTTTGTGGGAGAAGTCTGATGGTTCTTCTCCATTGCAATTCCCTTCCATTCCAGTCTCTGACTTCCTCTGACCCCCACGGAATGCACCATCTCCTTTGCCCTCGGGCATCTGGTTAGGTTCAGTCTAGGGAGGCAGCACAGGAAATGGGAGGGTGGAAGACAGGAGAGGTCAGGTATTTCTTCCCCACTCCCGTCCTGCTCTGGCATCGTGTCTGTGGCAGGGTCTGAGTCCCTCCATGACTGCCGTGAGCAGGCGGCTGCTCCTCTGTGGCTTCAGCTCTCATGAGACTCTGAGAACACTATTTCTTCCCTCTGCCCCTCCAGGCCTCGGTGTGGAATGACTCCCTTTGTGACAAGTCTCTGGGTGCTTCACCATCCTGCTCACATCCCTGCACATGGTCCCTTTGCCAAAGTCTCTTCAGTGAATGGATTTATATTTCTTGCCAAGATCCTGACTGAGAGGAGATTTCAGGCTGGAGATAGGGGTTCCTGCCTCGTTCACCTCTGGACTCCTCTGGTTTGATTGCAGAGCTTGGCTTTAGCACTCTCAGTAAATAGATACAGAAGTCTTTATCCTCCAGGAACCTACATGGTTTGAGAGAATCCCTGTCCCCTGCCTTCTCCCTCATCTCAGCATGTGAGGATGGCCCTCCTGCTGGGCTTCTTCATCACAGGGAGGCTGGGCACATCAGGATAGGAAATGCTCACACCTCTAGGGCCTGGTGGCTTAAGGTCTTGTCTGCTGGTCCAAGTGTGCAGTGCCTCTGTGTTTCACCCCCCAGGGCCCAGCCTTGGGGGTCCCTAGAAATGACAAGTATATCACATGGCTCACGTGGGGGAGGTGAGGAAAACCACATGGTCAGTGAGGAGAAAGGCCTCGTCCTACCTTCAAGCTTATCATGTCCAAGTGGAACCTGGTTTCCAGGAGAAGAAATAGCTGACTTTTAGGATTGGATAGACCTGAGTTTGAATCCTGGATCCTCTTCTTACACACTGGGTGGCCATGGGCAAATCACTTCATTGCTGATTCCCTTTCCTCATATGTAAAAGGAGAGTGATAATAGCCTCCATGCTGCAAGGTGACCGCGAGGATTGCATGTGGTATAGATGGGAAGGGCTGGGATATAGGCTGGTCCTGTGACCCACACGTGCTCATCCTTAGGTCCTCCCCACTCGAGTACAGTGCTCCTGGAGAAAGCAATTTCCCCATTTCCACCTTTCTATCTCTCCTACAAAATGACCTTCATAATACTGTGTCCCAAACGCAGCCTTTTACGTTAATATCGACTCAAACCTCCAACCCCCACTTCTGAGGAGGATCCAATGCTCCCCAAGATTTCTCTAAATTCTGAAGGGAATTCGTTTCCCATGGTCACCTTTGGCTCTGAGTTAGTCCCATTTCTGGATCATCCTTTTATCTCTCCCATGTTGTTTCTTTCCTATACTGTTAATGAGATATTCAGCCCTTTCCACAATTTTTGCAAAACCAGACTTCCCCAAAAGAGAAAAAAGCTTGCACTTTGCCAATGCAGGCTCTGGGCTTCCTCTCCTCAGTCCATCTCCTTTCCTTTCCCCTTCCTCCTGATTGTCCTGGGAGCTCCAAATTCTCACTGTTGTGCTGAGCTCTGCAATCTGGTGCCCCTGCTCCCCAGTTCTGCTGCAGGCCACCTGTCCTGCCCGAATCTCTTAAGTGTACCCAGGAGAACAGAAGGGTCTTTCATCTTATGCTCCTCTCCCCTTTGAACAGTGCCCATGTACACAGGACTATTACCCATCCATGACATAACCAGGGCAGGGCACTGCGAGATCTGAAAGCTCTGCCGCCAGTAAGACCCCCTATCATCTTTTTCTTCCACCTGCACGCTTTCTCAGGGGGTCTTTCCAGAGGTGGACGGGGAGCTGCCCTTTCCAAGCTCCCAGTCCTGGATTGGAGCCCTAGCGCTGGAGACGTTGGGATGTTCTAGGCATGAAACACTCCTCTGAAAGCCTGCCTGGAGAATCGTTAGCATAGGCAAGGCAGGGCTGAAGGTAGACTTCTGTAAAAACGTATGGTAGGGGGTGGCAAGGGTGGGACAGCCCTGGGAGCCAGTCCACAGGCATCGCCCATCACACATACCACAGTGTAGCTGGGACTGCGTGGAGTCAGGTGTCCTTCGAGCGCGTGACTGGGTGACCCTGTCTGCCTCACTCTCCTCACTGTCAGGTGACGGTGTGGGGCTGGGCAAACTGGAGCCCCAGCCCAGTGCCCTGAGCCTGGCGAGCTGGCCGGAACACAGACATCCTGGCACAGGGGCCCGTGCACACCCGCTCTCATGCAGAGCCTGCGTTTTCTCTTGATCACACTTTCTCTCACCTTGTCCTTGTGTCACTGGATAGGATCCCATCTGTCACACTGAGCCATCTGCTTCCTCTCCTGCCATCTCTGATGCCCAACTCTAAGTAAATTTAAAAAACAAAGAGGTAGGAAGCCGCTGACAGCCACATTTATCCTCATTTCTGTGCCTGGCAATGGGAACTGAAGGGCCAGCTTTGTGGGTCTGAATTAAAGATTAGTTCCGGCTGGTGAGGAGGGAACAGCTCCATGGCTGTGACACCCTGACCCGGGATGACACCACAGGTGGCAATGAATGTGGGCTGGGGCTGAGGAGGAAGGTATTGAGGCCAGCATGAAGGGCAGTGGCAGGACACCAGCTTCAGAGTTGGGCAAAACTGGGGTCCAGTCTGGTTTGCTGCTCAGGACTGGGGGCTTGGAGAGGCAGCTCCCATTCCAGCTCTGCCTTATAAATGACTGACCTCACAGAGTGCTCGGGAGACTAAGTGAGGATCATATGGATTGATAGCAGGTGTGTGTTGGTGCTCCATAGAGAGCAAGTATTTCTGGTGACTCGGGGTAGGCAAGGAAGAGGATGGGGTAGACGGGGAGCCCCTTGGCTAGGGAAGGGCATTAGGGAGGAGTTGGTGACCCGGGGCTCCTCTGTGGTCCTCAGTCTCCACGTCTCTAAAATGGGACTAGGACAGTGGGACCAAACGCTATGGAAAGTTTAGAAGAAACAAGAGAAATGGGACAAACTTGGAGGACATGTAGGTCAGAGGAGCAGGAGACCTGGCTTAGGTGCCACTGTTGTGGCTTCTGATGGGATGGCTCTGTGGCAGGTTGTGTTACTGTTTCCCTTGTTTTCTGCCCTCCTTGTGAGATCATAATTGCCCCACCTCACTGACATCCAATTTGGCCACGTGACTTACTTTGGCCACTGAAAGTAAAGGGAAGTGCCATATGCTAGTTCTGAGTAGCAGCTTTCAGAGCTGTCAGATATTTCTGTTACTGCTCTTTCCCTTCTTCCACAGGACCAGAATAAGTTGTTCTCATCTAGTCTGGGTCTTGAAATGAAGATGGAGTGGAAAAGAGCTAGAGCTGACCCACAGTAGATACGGATGTGAGCCAGAAATAAATGTTTGTTGTGTGTTATTGACATTTCAGGGCTGTTGGCAAAAGCTGACTGATTCTGGCCCTTTCAAATCCAAGCTGGTCCCAACCCACATCTTGGAAAAGGGATGCAGCCTGCTCCTACCTGGGTTCCTGCAATCTCTGGTTTTTGCCAAATGAGGTGCCATCTATCACTCTCTCTGGGTCTCAGTAATTTGCCTGCGAAATGATGCGTTGTGGACAATTGGGAGTCAACAGGGAGGGGGAGGGTGTAGGGCCACACAACTGTGTCATCCCAGCCCCAGAAGACCTTCACGGTGTAGGCAGATATGCGGCAAAAATAAAAGCGATTTGTCATTGTGTCCTCCTTGTGCTCTCAGCTACATAGCTTTCCTAATCTCACAGAGCACACCACCACAATTTCCAGAGCCCAGGATGCAGGCCACACTCTTCTCACTCCAGGTTCCCACAATTAGAGAGAGGCCTCCATGGCTCATTCCAAGGACGTAAGCTTAGACCTCCCTGCACATCAAGGTCTAAGTCCTTCCTGACCCGACCCAACAGAAGTCATAACTGGGGAATGGTCAGGTTCTGAGTCATGAAAGTGTGCTGGGCAGGCAGATAGTTTAACTCAGCTTCAGAATGAAAGCCTTGGCATTTAGAAAGAGGGGATAGTTAATGGCATCATGAATCCTCTTTCTACTGTCCTGAGATATTTAATTCTGGCCCCAAACGTGACTCTTCTATTCTGGAAGACTAGAACCCTGCAGGTAGCCAAGTCTTTCTGGAGTGGACACCAAATGTTAGGAAGTGTCCTGGCTTCTGAACATCCTGCCTATGTTTGGGCCTGACTCACTATAGAAGCAGAAAAGCTGGACACTCACTTCCCAGGCCTGCCTTGTAGTAGGCCAGGGGCACTCAGACCCACCTGCTCCAGTGACACAAAGAGACAGTGGAGGCTCTACCCTGGTGCAGCAGCAGCACCCAGCCTCCAGGGGCCATGGCGGCAGTGGGGTGGGTGGTGACATCCAGTGCCCAGTGAGCTGTGGCTAGCAGGACTTGGGGCCAGTAGTAGTGTCCTTGATATCCTGGCTCTGTAGTGGAATTTTGGCTGTGGTCCTGGCCTCTGCCCATTTTCTAATCCCAACTCTGCATCTGTCCCATCCACACTGTGAGTTGTTCATTATGCTTTCACTACATTTACTTTCTGCTTATTATCAGCTAGAATCTGTTTCTTTTGCTTGCTAATAGGAGCCCTGACACTTACATCACCCTCCTGAGAAGGCAGGTCATCATCTTATCCCAGACCAAGCAGGTTGTCTGTCAGGGGATACTTTCCAGGCATGCATGGTTCTATCTTAAGGAGCATTCTGGGAAATAAATGCAGTTATTTCCAGGAATATTTTAGTGCCCTTATAAATTACCATCCAGACTGCTGATTCATTCCTTATTCTGGTTCTGAGCATGGCTGGCCCCATTCTCAGGTGGTAGGCATGTTGGGGTATAACATAAATGTGGTTTGTAGTGGTTCCGGTCACACATAAGAGCCAGCTCCCATTCTGGGCATGGACAGAAGGGGGCATCTGTCATAGCTTCATAGGTATCAGTCCCAGAGGACCCCTTAAGATGGTCTAGTCAGGTAATTTTCAAAGTGGTGCTGGCAAACCAACTGTATCAGGATCACTTGAGAAGCCTGTTGAAGATACATGTTCTAGTGTCCAACTTACTGAACCAGTGAGGCCTGGACATCTGCATTCTGATGCTCTAATCCAACTCCCTGACCCCACTACAGGTGGGGAAAGAAGAAGCCAGGTATCCTGACCATCAGGTGCTCAATAGCCCCTCTGAGGCCCTTGAAGTAGATCCAACCCCTCCTAGGCAGGAAAGCATGATCCAGGTTGGCTGTCAGCAAGACCAGCCTGGTGGGGAGGGGATGAAGCTTCTGGAAGAAAACTGTGATGAGTATGGAATTTATAATCTGGCTATTTCAGCAAATATTTGTGTACTTTGCTGAAAGGTACACTTTCAGATCAATTCTGCACTGCGTCTCTTTCAAATTATTATTCTAAGCTTGCAAAATTGAGTTTATCACTGACGTAAAAATAATAGACTCAGGAATCATTCATTACTTTACTTTCCACCCTCAGGAATCAGCCCAATTTTTGAAAAAGTCAGGAAAGTCCAGAATGACCCCAGGTTTCCTAAGTAAGGGACTGGGGGATGAATTGGGAACTCAGTAGAGGGACAGATTTGGGGGACGCAGGACATGTTGCTTTTGTGGTGCATGTGGAATCATCATAGGAATATTGGTGGGCAGAGGCCAAACAGGTCTGGAGCTTAGGAGAGAGGTCTGGTTTGAAAGCAAAAAGTTAAAACTTTCAGCACAGGTGAGATGGTTCAGAGACATTGTTTTCTGTGATAAAAGAGACCAGGCCTCCTCAGCCCCTTTGTCTGTCAACAGAAGATGGGGGTGTCATAGGGAAGGAAGGGTGAATGGTGAGAGGCTGGGACCAAATGGTTTATAAATTTAATCTAGCACCAACATTCAGCTACTCTGGGCCAAAAACATTTGTGAATTCAATTCAACTCAACTCAACTCAGTTCAACAGACCCAGTCACTGTGCTAAGCACAATGCAGTTCATCCATTATTTATTGAACACCTACTATATTTTAGGTCCTGGGTCTCATCAGTGAACCTGAGACAGTCTTCATCCTGAGTGGACTTCCACTTGTCATATTTGGCAGTGGGTCAGGGTGTGATGTTTAGTTAACCATGTTAGGACTGAAGTCCAGAGAGAGGAGACAGCATTCCCAGGGTCACAGAGCAAAGTGGTGAGAGAGGCCCAACACAGGGTTCCTGATCTCCAGCCTAGTGTTGGGGAATTCTCTGAAGCATGGTACAGCCAGGAAAATGAGGTAGGATATGAATGGTCAGTGTGAAAATATGATTAGTATTTGATTATTTGCACAAAGGATTAAATAACTAGGTTGGCTCTGGAGTCCCACTGGGGACAGCAACAGGGTTTTGGGGCTGACTGCAGTAAATAGGGTATCTTGAGCTGGATGAGTGGATGAGAGAATCTCAGGAGTCAGTGATCATCCCATTCAATCTTCTACTATTTAAAACAGTCCTGCACATCCCCAATAACGAGGAGCTGACTACTATCCAAGGTAGCTCATCTCTTATTTGGGTAGCTCTGACTATTGGAATTTGTTTTTCTACAGTGAAGCAAGAGCTCTCCTGCTGGGGTTCAAATCCATTGATTTGTCTTAGCTTAGCTCCTGAGTACCCCAGATCATGTCTGCTCCCTTTGTTCTGTGACAGCCCCTCAGAGACTTGGAAGTGACCGTGTCCCATTGAGCCTGTCTTCTCCAGGTTAAGTGTCCCAAATCCCTCAACACTGGGTCCTCTTCCCATCCTGTCCTCTCACCCCTCATGCATTACGGTTCTCCATTGTCGCCCTCCCGGAGCTGAGCACAGCACTCCAGAAGTGTGGGATGGACATATCCCGTGATGAATGTGTTCTTTTAATGCTTATTGCAGGACTAGGAGCTGCCTGTATATTAGCCTGAGACAAACGACCTTGTGACCCAGTGTCCATCTACCAATGACTCCTTGCTTCCACTTAAGGACATAGGCACCTCCTGATTCCTCTGTGTATGTGGAGGAGGGGTGAGACAGGAAGGGCCCAATGAAAGTGGTTTCAACCCTGTGCAAGAGAAAACCTGAGAATACAGAAGGTGGTCTATAAATTCACAGCATTCATTAATGACTGGGCCAGCAAATAGGTTTCATTCCCTTGTTACTCAAAGTGTGGCCCATGGACCAGGAGTATCAGCATCACCTGGGAGCTTTCTGGGAAATGCAGAATAGCAGGCCCCACCCTAAACCTACTGAATCAGAAGCTGTGTTTTAACAAGATCCCCAGGTGACCTATGTGCCCTTTATTTGCATTTTATGAACCTTCAGAGTCATGTTGCTTGACTTAGCCTCCAGGGCATGTGGATCACACCAGGATGACCTTCCTAAAACTCCAACCTGGCCGTGTCACTCTGCTTGCCTACATTCTTTCAGAGGATCCCTATTGCTTTCAGGATAAAGTCTAATCTCTCAGGCATCACGATCTGGCTTGTACCAGTCTCTAAGGGGTATTTCTCTACTCAGATCTGAATGCCCAGTCATACCAAATGACCCCAGAAAGGCTAGACTGTTCCCCGGAAAGGTTAGACCATTTCACACCTCTATGTCTTTGTACATGCTGTTCCCTCCCCGCTGGAATTCCACCCCTAGACTTTCTCCCCTGAGAATTTCCTCCTCAGCCTTCATTTTAGCTTCGATATCACTTCCTCCAGGTGCTGCCTGATTTGTGCCTGCATCAAATCTAACCCTTCCATCTAATAAACACGTAACAGAGACACACTGTGCTGTCATCACTGACTCACAAGTGTCTTCCTCATCAGGTTGTGTATTCCTTGGACCAGAGTCTGGTTTATCTGAGGGCCTAGTACACAGTAGGTACTCAGTAAGTGCTAAATTGCTGAAGCAGTTAGCAAAGGCCCCAGTGTCCACAGGAGAGCCCAACTGGAGGGAAGACTTATTCAGGAAGGTTATTCCTCATAGTACCTGTCTCCCTGCTCCCAGGTGGGGGCCCTCTCTGCCCATGAAGAGTCCTCGGAGAATCAGCCCATCATCATCCCAACGCTACTAAGTTATACAGCAGCCAGTGCCACTACCAAGAAATGCCACTGTCCTCAGAGAGCTTCCTGGATCCTAGGCCTTTTACAATTCATCCCATTTTCCCAAGCCCACTGTGGGTTGGACTTGACTCCCAGAAAGCCAAGATGGAGCAGATCTATTCCTTGTCTTGGAGAGTTCACATTCTGGTCAGGAGTCAGGCCCAAATGACTTGTAAACAGTGCTCTGGAGATTTGGGGAAGAGAGGTCCCCACTGGGGAGGATGTCACTAGGTAGGATCAGGGCAGGGCCAAAATACCAAGACATAAAACAGAAGCAATAGTGTAGCAAATTCAATAAAGACTTTAAAAATGGTCCACATCAAAAAAATCTTTAAAAAAAAAAAAAGAAAAGGGAGATGGGGGCTTGCCTCAACCCCAGTTTGACCGTATAGAAACCAATTGGTCAAATAAATACGGATTTTAAATTACTCAGGATTTATAGTGGGTCAAATCTAGTGATCATTTCTAGAGAAAACAAGATATGGGGGGAAGTAAGCATTAAAATAATCATAAACATTTTGTTTCCATGAAAGTGAGATGCATGTCTTAGCCTAGGTTCCCCTAAAAGGCAGAGACTGAGACGTGAAGGTGGTTCATTTAGGGAAACTGGCGCCAGGGAACTGGGAAAAGTGAAACAGGAAGGAAGCTCCCTGTTATGTAGCTGGCATCTGCTGTGAGCACCTGGGCTCCATCTGGCTGGGACCCTGAGGAGCCATGAGGAATGCACCCCATTGGGCAGAAGAAGGGAGCATTTCTCTACTGGTGTCCATCCCCCATTGGTCAAGGGTTGTTGCTCTCTGAGGAGTTAACCCTCTTGTACTTCAAAGTTTGCACATTTGTCAGAATGTCCTCTGTGACCACATCAGAAAAGTCCCAGAGCAGAAAATAGGAGATAGGCAGGTAGCTGAGGTGACGTGCTCTCAGGTGACACTTACACACAGCTGGTTGCCTCAAAAACAGCTGGAGTAAAAAAGTGACTGAGAGGATGTGAGGTGGGGCATGAGAGGTATCTGATACAATGTGTAATACTTAAGAACAAATAATTTTAGTCTAGCTCTAATTATTGTGAATAAAAGCTCAAATTTTCTATTTTACTTAGAGCATTTAATTTTGGTTTAATGAACACATGGAACACAAATCTTAAGTGTACAGCTCAATGAATTCCAAGTATTCTTTTATATTCTGCAGTTGATTTGTTTATTTTACAAAAAAATGACTTTGTTGTAATTATTATTTTTAAGAAGTAAATAGAGTACCTATTTAAAACTGTACTTGGAAGATGGGTGGCTTGTTCTAATTTGCATCAAGGTGCCATGTGGACTAGCAGTGAGGCCTCTGAGCAACAGTGCTGTGTGTCCTAGTAGAGCAGGGAGGGACACTGCTTCACCAGTGGGTGAGGTTTGGAAAATTGTAGCCAAACTGACTTTTTGTAATTGAATGTTTTTGAAACTTCAACTAGGAGAATTCGCCATTTTAAAGGTCCTTACAATAATAAGGGAACCCCTTTAAATCAGGGGAGCCTGTATGCTTAGCTTTTGGAATATTGAAATTGCTTCTCTCCCTCCTGGACCTCCTTGAAGGTGTTCCTACTAGAGAACACTTGGAATTGCAGGGTTGAGACTAAAACCAAAGCATGTACCAGAGCAGGGCTTCTCAACGGAGGGATGATTGATGTTCGGGGCCAGAAATTCTTTGCTGGGGCAGCGGGGGGAGGTCTGCCCTGTGCATTGCAGGAAGTTTAGTGGCATTCCTGGCCTCTACCCACTAGATGCCAGGAGCAACGTGCTTGCCCCTCCACCCCGTGTGACAACCAAAAATGTCTCCAGACATTGCCAAATGTTCCTGGGGGGCAAGATAGCCCCCATTTGAAAATCCCTGC
This sequence comes from Balaenoptera physalus, assembly GCF_965194825.1. NCBI lineage: Eukaryota > Metazoa > Chordata > Mammalia > Artiodactyla > Balaenopteridae > Balaenoptera > Balaenoptera physalus. The sequence continues at coordinate 34,735,942 of NC_138886.1, read as the reverse complement.
TTTAGAGGGTGAAGGATCCATTTGCACAGCTAATTATTTCTCTCCAATACTTCTTTCCATAAGCTCCCATTTTCTACACTTTTCTTTAAAAAACAAACAAACAAACAAACCAGATGGTATACTATTTCCCCAGTCAAAGGATTTAGTGAAAATCATAACTCAGGGGCCTGCAAGATGATGTGGCCAGGCCAGTGTCTGAGGATGCCCAGTTTCTGGATGTTGGAGCTGGGCAGTGAAGATCTGGAAGGGGAGTCAGGAGATTTAGTACTAACCAGTTTATACTGAAGGAATGGCAGGCGGGTGGGAAAGGTGTGTTGGGGGGATGGGGAGAAGGCCTGAGGAGCCCAGCATGTGTCCACGTAAGGGGGGGCCATGACGTGAGAGCTCATGGAGCCCTCCGAGAAGCTGCCACATCTGACTGCGACCATGGCTGCTGCTGTGATATCCTGAGAAAAATGGCTTCTGCTTCACTTCTGCCTTCCAAGAGTTCCTCTCTTTGACAAACTTTAATCCTACAAACCCTACAGGAAAGGAGATTCTGGCAAATGTAGTTTCCAGTCTGATAACAGGAGCAGTGGTTGCTAGAAGATCCAGAAGAGCCCACCGTCAACTTGGCTTCCACACACATTGCTTTCACTAAGACTGACTTCTGAATAAAAACAGTAACGACAGCACACTCCACCTGAAACGATGCATCTCTCCTCGGTACAGCTGAAGACAAGCTCACCGGCCCCTCCTTCCGCCAAAAGAGGAAACACAAAGTCTCATAGGAAACTTTATCCATCTCTGGATGATGTTTACTCATCTAGCTGGATCATCCTCCCCCCTTTTATACCCTGTAACTTAATATGGAGATATAGGATTAAACACTATTAATGCACTTCATATTAGCTAGAAGAGAATGGGTGAGGGGAAAACAGAAAAAGAAGTGGTTAACAGATATAAATATACTCATATCAAAGCAAGAAAACAAGAAAGCAAGTAGTTCCCATTTTGGCAACTGGTCATGTGGTTGTAGCTGGAATTTGACTTCTTTCTTTTACTACCCATTCCTTAATCTTTTTTGCTCTTAGCAAGCATTTTGACTAGTTATGGTTCCTTGTCTGGTGGAATAACTCAAACCTTCATTCCTGAGGAGTCTATGTCATTAGACTATGCTGATGTTTTCCATGCACTTTTACCACAGAACATGAGAGTATTAGAAAACATCCAGAAAATTTCCTGGGTCCCAGCAAGACTTCTCTTTATCCCTGTCTTAGTCTGTTTGGGCTACTATAACAAATCACCAAGACTGTTGTATATAAGCAAAAAACATCTATTTCTCACAGTTCTGGAGGCTGGGAAGTCAAAGATCATGGTGTCAGCAGATTCAGTGTCTGGTAAGGACTTGCTTCCTCATTAATGGCTGTCTTTTCATTGTAACCTTACATGGTGGAAGGGTCCAGGGAGCTCTTTGAGGTCTCTTTTATAAGAGCACTAATTCCATTCATGAGGGCTTCACCCTCATGACCTAATTACCTTCCAAAGGTCCCACCTCCGGATCCCAGCACTTTGGGTGATGAATTTCAACATATGAATTTTGGGGGGACACAAACATTTAATCTATAGCAGGCCCCATTGTGAAGTAGCAACTTAATTTCCCCTTGGTAATCAGGTCTAATCATTCCAGTAATACAGAATGGACCGTTGTTGCCTCCCTTGAAGGAAGTAGTCTTCCTCTGGGAACCAAGACTTCTATGCCAAAGAGCCAAAGTCATGGGGATAGAAGCAAAAATGTTGCTGGTGTATCGTTAAGGGTAATAGTGATGTGAGCCACTTATACTTCCCCTTATTGATCCTCGGACCTCTGAATCCTGGCTGTGGGAGACACAGTATCATACATAGGTTACTGAGTAAGAGCACATGCCCCATTACCCTAGACTGCAACATCTCGTCACCCAGCTGGTGCCTATCAGACCTGCTGTTTCAGAGTGATGGAAAACACGGTCAGATTAGCAAATTCTGGGAACTTGAACCCAAGGATTATTTCAGAGCAGTCACCAAAGCTTTATGTTTTCTTACTCAGACCTTGAGTTGGGAACTTAAAGCCTGAACTCATCACTGTCTTTTTTAAATTCTTCATCACAATTAGAAATAGCCAACTAATCCCACAGTCCTTATAATCTTTACTTCCACTATAAAAGTTCTATTGCAGAGCTAGTTGGTCACTTGACTTTCTTTCCACAGATACCTGACTTCAGATAGGTAATAATTTAAGCAAAGTTTTGTCACTTTATGCCATGGATTACCATGATGTAACAATGGTGTCGTTAATTCTAATATTAGTGAGAGAATTTCACACTCTCATCCTTAAGGCTCTGTTTCTTGAACCACTAGTGATTTCAGTCAGGAAAACAGAGCCATTACAAGTATTATAAGAATAAGGGGTTTAACATAGGAGGTAGGGCTTCTGCAAATCTGAGAGTAACCATCGGAATGAGGTTCTAGAAGGGGAAAGTTGAAGGGTTTGAGAAGCAGTTGCTAACCACTTCCACCTGAATTACAGGTGGCAAAGGTGGTACAGGTAGCACGGGTGGGAAAACCTGAGAAGCTGCATGCATCTGGCCCCCAAAGTGGGTCTGTGGGATGAGAGCTCACCGGGAGGTCTGCAAATCCACTGTGTCTGTTGAAACTGCCATGCCTGGTGACTCTGCAGTCATGTCTGACTTCCATGGCTTCCCAATAACAACGGCTTCCTGTTGGCATCTCACTTCCAAATTTTGTACAGGTTGCTCTCGTTGGCAAGCTCCATCCTGGAACATTCAGGAAACAGCATACTGGGAAGTGAAGTTCCAGCCTGTAAAAGGAGTGATGGTGCCAAGTTGACAGCAAGATAATCCAGCACAATATCCAACAATGGGGGATTGGTTAACTGAATTATAATATAGTTATATAATAAAATCTACACAGCCTGTGTCGGTCAGGTTTCAACCAGAGAAACAGAGCCAGTAGGAGATATATGTATTCAAAGATTTGTTGGCTTACATAACTGGGGGCTCTGGTTAGGTGAGTCTGTAGGGCAGCCCACCAGGAAGGGCACAAGCTGAAGCTGCAGTCCACAGGCACAGTTTCTTCCTCAGTGAAGCCTCAGTTGTGCTCTTCAGGTTTGCAGCTGGCTGACTCAGGCCCTCCCACATTATCTAGGATAATCTCCCTTACAGTTAACTAATTAGGGACTTTAATCACAGCTACAAAATACCTTCATGGCAATACCTAATTTAGTGTGTGACTGAATAACTGGGAACCATAGCCTAACCAAGTTGACCTATCAAGCTGACCATCCCACAAAATGAAGGAGATTGTATAATATGACAATTCATGATGCTCTAGAACATTTAATGATATAGAAAAGTGTTCATGAAATATTAAGTTAAAAAAGGCAGGTTATAAAACAATATATAGAGTATTCTATTTGTGTGAAACTGTGTCTATTTAAGCATAAAGAAAATATGCTAAAATAGCACGTGAGATGTTTTATAGTGGTAATTACCGGGTGCTGAGAGACTGGGTGATGAAAATTTTCTCCTTTTTGCTCTGTGTATTTCCTAAATTATTTACAATGAATAAATGATACTTTATAATAAGAAAAAAATTTAAACATTCTATTTTAGACACCTTAGGAAACCTTGCTAATTAAATACCAGTAGGTTTCTCCCAAGGAGTGGGGGTGGGGAGGGAGGGGATTTCTCTCCCCTCCCACTCTCTCAGCCTTTCCTTCTCTATCTACTTCCAGACACCAAAGGTACTTGCAAAATAGGAAGCTCTCAAGTCTTAGCATGAAAATGCTTCCCTCTTATTCCTCTCTTTAACAAGTATGAGTGGATGCGGCGGGTGAGATGTCAAAAGTAAGCGTTTAATTTAGTATACACGGTGGAGAGAACCTTTAATATAGTATTAATTCCTTGTGCAAGTTAGCAAGGCTTAATAACCATGTGAGCCATTGGGAATCCTGGTGTGACTCAAAATGACATCTGCATTAATGGTCTAATTAATAATGTATATGTTAATAAGAATCTCATTAAAGCCAGGGTACAATTATCAATGTAGGATGCAATTCCTTAGCATCTGTGGGCCAGTGTAGTGCTCTGGTGATTCCAGTTGCAATTACCAATGATAAATGACCTTATAAGTCTCATTAATTGATTAAGGAGGCAGCGATTAGGTGTAAAAACTTAACTGCTTTGGAAGTACAAAAACCACTGGCAAGACAGTGATGATTACAAATCAGGAGGAACTGGGCCAGCTCGTCACAGGCAGTGGGGGGTGCAGAGTGAGCAGTAAGAGACAGCACGCAGGTTAACCAAGACCACTCATCCATGTCTCCCTTAACTGCACCCCCCGTCTGGGCATTTGACTGTGCTGTTACTAGTATTTTAATAAGAATTATATCAACACTAATTAATATTATGGAAAAGTTATTTTTCAAAGCCAGCACCTTAAAGTTAATGGACTTCTTTGGTCCATTTTCCTCTTTAATTTAGTTTATCTTTTCTCAAATCTTATTGAAATTATTTCAGTCAAGGCCATTGTTTCACCATGAAGACTTGGTTTATCAATCAGTTTTCTTAAAATTGACTCATGATAGCATCTGCCTCTGTAGCTTTTCTTTTCTTGACCACTATTTTGACCAAGCCCAAGTTTCTTGGGTCATATTTAGCAAATCAACGTCAAGATGATTTGGTGCTTTGGTCAATTTTTAGTCAATGAAATTTCCACCATGTGGAGCTTTAGCCTTTGTCAATTGTATTTTATGCTGATTATTGCCACCAGTCATCCTGGCTGTACGTTGGGTAAATGAGAGCTAATCTTTATTTCTAAGCTAACCCATGAAAAAAAATGTGAGCAGGTTTATGAACCAGAGGCAGACATTAGGGGAGAGGGAGGAGGAAGGAAAGTGGGGAAGGACCCAGAAGGGAGGACAGATCCAGAGCGGGGAGAGACAGAGAGGTGGAGACAGACAGCAAGAGATGGTAGCAGCTCTAGCTTATTGGCCACTCTGCTTTTGACTTTTCATCAGAGTCAGAACATCTGCTTCTCTGCTTACCTAATTCCATGGTTTCTGAGCCCCTGTTCTGAGGTGGATCCTGGGCCATGGGGAGTGGAGCTAAGTAGTGTAGGCGGTCTGCTCTCCAGGATCCCCAGTCAAGGGAGCCAGGCATGGAGGCCGAGAGCTAGGCCATAGAGGTGGTGATCCAGGGTAAAGGAGCCACCCAGATGCATCTCTGCTTCCCCAGAAGCTGGCACAGGGCCTGGCCAGGGAACATGCTCATAAATGAAGAAAGCTGTTTATCTATTAATATGTGTTGAGACTTTACTGTGTCCCAGGTACTATGTTAGGATCTGAGGGTACAGCTGCAGAGCAAGCAGTGCAATGGGAGAATGAGAAGGAAGGGGCTGAGAGGAAGCAAGCATGTTGAACATATAAACATATAAACTCAGATTTTTAAAAAAGTAGGCAGGAATTTAGTAATTTTTTTTTAAACTTTTTAAAAAAAATTTAATTAATTAATTAATTTATTTTTGGCTGTGTTGGGTCTTCGTTTCTGTGCGAGGGCTTTCTCTAGTTGCGGCAAGCGGGGGCCACTCTTCATTGCTGTGCGCAGGCCTCTCACTATCGCGGCCTCTCTTGTTGCGGAGCATAGGCTCCAGACGCGCAGGCTCAGTAGTTGTGGCTCACGGGCCCACTTGCTCCACGGCATGTGGGATCTTCCCAGACCAGGGCTCGAACCCGTGTCCCCTGCATTGGCAGGCGGATTCTCAACCACTGCACCATCAGGGAAGCCAGTAATTAATTTTTAAGATTGAAGCCAGTGATGCTAAACTGAGGGCTTGTTTGGAGAGGGGGCAACACCTGGCACAGGTGAGCAGCATGCCTGGTGGGGGTGATGTTTGTGATAGTTTCTTCTTTCTCAGCTCTTGGGTCTATGTGCCCAAAGCTGTTACCCCATCTTGCCTCCTGGTTTCCTCTCCTGGGAGGCCCAAGAAGGGCTCAGGAAACTTGGATTCTATCCCTGCCTCTGAATGCTATCCTCCTGGCTGTGGCCTGCAGTTTCCCCATTTGTAGCTCCACTCTGCCCAGTGCCCCTTCTCATGGGGCCACCAGTCCTTGCCATCAGGAAGTGCCAGCTGGACCCTGCTTAGAATCTGGGGCTCTACCCACTGGTCCTTGACCCCTGGAAACCAGGTCTTGCCTTCTCAGGGGTGGTTCCAGACAATTGAGACAGCCCCTGGGCCAGAACCCACTGGGACTCAAAATCTTGGGCCTTCAGTGAGGGATTTCAGGCCCTCCATCACCTGATCCAAATTTCCTTAAATTCTCCTTCCTGCACTCACCATCTTATACCTACCTGTCTTGCTGAGATGATTTTCCCTGAGGCTGTTATCAGTGTGGGGCTGGGGTCCTTCTGTTGAAGATAAAACCAGGTTCCTGGAGTCTTCAGAACTGACTGGGCTCTGTTGAAAGGCTGACCTGTTCATATCAAATTGAGGCTCATTAGACAGAAACCTAACATTTATTGGCCACCTGCCATGTGCCAGACTCTGTGCTGGATTTTTAAGTGTCATAATCTCAACTACCCAATTGCATTTATCATTCACATCTTGCTGATGAACATACTGAGACCCAAAGGGTTTTAGTGGCCTGTTCAATGTCCTGCAGGTACTAACTATCTCAGCCCTGCTTTTTGCTGCCCCAGGAGTTGTCTCAGGGTCTGCCCAGTGGCCAGATCTCCACTGGCCCAGAAGCATTTGGGGGTCTGCAGGCCCTCACCAAGTCATCACCTCCAGGGGAAGCAGGGGCAGGTGGGCTAATGGGCTTCAGGTGGTAGCTCCTGGCTTTGCCCTTTCCCTGATGGAGTCCCCAGAGAGAGAGAGAGAGAGAGAGAGACTGGCAGAAATCAGTCCCTGTGGCCCCCAGATCATGTTAGCCAGGGACACTGTAAATCCCCTTGACTGCCACACAGCATCTTATTATCTTAGAAAGGAAAGACCCTAGGTGATGATCTGGTTCTGTCCCTTACTGTTCAGAGAGGGGAAGGCACCTGCCCAAAGTCATATCAGGGCAGGGCTGGGGTCCCACCTACACCTCCTGACGGCACCAGCCTTGTTCTGTCTCCTTTTCTCCGTGGCTCAAAGGTCAACAGAGGCACAGCTGGAGAGCTTACAAAGGCTTTTCTTCCTTTCTCTCCCTTCCTTTAACTCTCCCTTTAAGAGTCACTTTCTGCTTTCCTCTTGATAAGAATTTCATAGCAATTCACACACCCTGAAGGGTGAATGCATAGCAGATTGCTAAAGCCAGGCTGTAATTATCCATCCTTCTGTTCCAAGTGAGGAATTCACTTGCGTTGGGTGAATGCTGCCGGGTCTGTCAGCCGTGCTATTGTTTCCTGAGCACTAGCTCTGGACTGGCTCTTTGGGGACCCTGAATTGGAAGGCACAGAAATGAATCAAAGAGTGCTGTCCCCAGGAGTTCCCAGTGCAGCAGGCGACGGGAGATGGGCCACAGATAGCTAGGAACAGAGAGAGCATGGCAGGTATCCAAGGTACAGACCCGTAAAACCCTGCAGACTCAGGTGGGATTTGGACGATGCAGGGGGCAGGGGTGGGGCTTGGTCCAGCTTCAGGTATGGAAGCTGCAGGAGCAGAGATGTGGAGGTGGGAGTTGAAGAATGGGGTCTGGCTGTGTAAGAAGGCACGTTGTGGGAGACGAAGTTGGAAACGTGATTCGGTCTGACCGTAAGCCCTAAACACCTGCGACGCTGGCCTTGCCCAGAGGTTATAAACTGGCTGCGCTAGAGCAGATTGAGGCCTCTGATGAGTTTGTGTGGCCCCCGCAGTGTTTTTGTTTTGTTTTTATTTTTAATATTTCGAGTTAGTGACCAACCTTTAAAAACCAGAAGATTTCATATGAGAAATGGATTTCCAGCTCTTTGGAAACACTCAAAGAACTGGCAACCCTGGGCCTGCATTTTTGCCTGGTGACACAACTAGTGTGTATTTGGGGAATGTGTGTTTTCTGTGCTTCCGTCAGATCTTCTGGGGGGTTCGTGACACCTCCAGAAGTCAGGACCACGGTTTAAGAAGAATGGAAGAATATTGAATAACATGGAAGCTGTTCACAAAATAATAAGCAGAGAAAAGGTAAAAAGGAATATTAACTGTACAATGACATTTTGGAAAAATGTATATATATTCTTAGGAAATATTGGTTATCTCTAGGAAATGTGATTAAATGTGACTTTTATTTTCTTTGCTTGTCTCCATTTTTCACAAGGAATATTTATAGCAAGAAAATGATTAAAAAATTTTTTTTATTGGAGTATAATTGCTTTACAATGTTGTGTTAGTTTCTGCTGTACAGAGAAGTGAATCAGCTATGTGTATACATATATCCCTTCCCTCTTGGACCTCCCTCCCCCCCATCCCACCCATCTAGGTCTTCACAGAGCACCAAGCTGAGCTCCCTGTGCTATACAGCAGGTTTCCACTAGCTATCTATTTTACACATGGTAGTGTAAGAAAATGATTTTTTTTTTTAACTTATTTATTTATTTATTTATTTTTGGCCGTGTTGGGTCTTCGTTTCTGTGCGAGGGCTTTCTCCAGTTGCGGCAAGTGGGGGCCACTCTTCATCGCGGTGCGCGGGCCTCGCACTATCGCAGCCTCTCCCGTTGCGGAGCACAGGCTCCAGACGCGCAGGCTCAGTAATTGTGGCTCACGGGCCTAGTTGCTCCGCGGCATGTGGGATCTTCCCATACCAGGGCTCGAACCCGTGTCCCCTGCATTGGCAGGCAGATTCTCAACCACTGCGCCACCGGGGAAGCCCAAGAAAATGATTTTTAAAATCAGTTTTTAAAGTAAATCTGAGCTGGTTGACAGTGTTTAAAGTCTTTCGAAATTCGTCAGCCACATGTAGAAAAAAACTGGAACTCTTTAGTCTGCCGACCTGGACTCTATACTCAGCCTCAGGAAAGTCGTCTTTGCATCTTTGTCTGGACATTTGGGACCCTTTGCACAGTCTGGGCGTTTGGTGTTACATGTCTCTTCCTCCTCCACCCTCTCTCTTTCCTGCTAAGCCCCTACTCATCCTTCCTGGGTGAGTTAAATGCCACCACTTCTGAAGCCTTTATCCATCCCGCTCTGACAGGGCCACCTGCCTCTTCTTCCCCATAGGGTTGTTTGTGAAGTATGTGTCTGACTCTGCCACTGGACTCTGGGCTTCTAGAGGGCAGAGACCATGGCGTCTTCATTTGCTGGCTTGTTCATTGGGACTTGTGTGCACTATGTGATCAGAAAAATGCTTGTTGAAGTCAATTGACTGGAAATGAAGAGAGAAAAATGAGGGGTTCAGTTAAAAAACATGGATTCGAATCCCTGACCTGCCTCATAATGCCTGTGTGGTTGACCAAAGACAAGTCCTTAACCCATCTGTCTACTTGTTCATCTGTAAATTGGGCACACAGACCAGCTCTGATGACTAAATGAAATGATGTGTGTGAAAGTGCTACGGAAACCACGAAGTACTAATGAATGATAAATTACTGCTGTTGTGCATTTCCATTCCTTTAAGGCAACTCTTCCTGAATGTTCTGGATGGTATGGACTGACTTACTCAAAGTCACATGGAAAGGCAGTGGTGGAGCTAAGACTAAAATCCAAATCCTTCTCTATTTATGGGCTGTTAACTGTCCTGTTACAGCAAGTATTAAAAGAAACTATAAAATGAAGTCAGAAGCTGTTGTTGTCTTCTCTGTGCAGGTGTTGTGGTTTCGTTTGCTGCTGGAGGATAATAGGGGCATGGTTCTCACCCTGACTGAGCTGCTCCAGCCCTTGCCATGTTGCAGCCACCATCTGTCCTGCCCAACTTAGAAGCAGACATGAAATGCCTGGTTTAGACTCTCCTTGCTCTTCTCTTTGAGCCTTCAGTATCCCTGTCGGATGCTGAGGTGAGGGCTGGAGTGGAATGGGGAGGGAGGCCGTTTTGCTTGGTGCCTACAGTGAGATGGGCAGTTAGGACTCTGTCTAGAGATAGAGGAAAGTGAACTGTCACTGGGCACACTAGGTCAGGCCTGCAGATTGGCCAACCCACAGAGGCCAATGGCAGAGAAGATGCTGCGCTGTGGGAAACATGCTCCTAAGGCTTGTGCAAGACATGGATGTTAGGTCCCATCACCCAAGCCCTTGAAAAGATGTGGTAAGTATGAGCAGAGGGGCATACAAAGTTGGCACATTTTGGAGTATAAATTCTGTACCAGGTTAGGCAGTGCATACCCAGGGTAGTGGAAAGAGGCCTTGCACAGGAGGTCGGGACCCGTCAGTTCTGAAGCTCCAGCTTTGTGAACTTGGGTGAACCACCCAGCCCTCCTGAGTCTCCCTTTCCTTTATCAGATAAGAGATTCCTTCATTGTACAAACATTTATTGAGCACCTACCATGTGTGGAGGAAACCTTAGTAAACAAAACAGACAATATGCCTGATCTCAAGCAGTTCATATTCCAGTGTTATGGCCATAATTCCTGCCCTGCCATCCTCCCGGTGAGGAGACAGCAGGTGCAAGAGTGCTTTGTAAGCTGTGGTGTGCCTGTGAAAGGCTGTGGTCAAGATTCAGCCGGGCTTGTAACTCAGTTGATCTTTAGCCATCCAGAAAACTGTGTTCCTCCAACAGATAATTGAGGTTAATGTCAGGAAGCCTTCCTCGTGCTTCAGTTACCTTTTAAACATTGAGTTGAATCAAATTGGTAAAGGCCACAAGTTTGGAACAAGAGTTAGTTGTGAAGTCAGTTGATCACAACCTCCCACTGTCCCTTGTTCAACTTTCAGGCACATATTTGGTGAACACCTACTGGGGATCCGAGATAGAGATGGAGAGGAGAGTGCCTGCAGGTCTATCACAACATGGTTGGGCATCAGACAAGAATTTAGACAATTATAATGTCCAGTGATAAAGGACAGGAGGGGGCAGGGAAGTTCAGGTGACCATAGCACCCCTCACCTGGGCTGGGGAGGGGGTGGTCAGGGAAGGCTCCTTGTAGGAAGTAAACTCTGACCTGAAACCTAAAGGAGATGGGAGTTGGGGCTGCAGAGAGGAAGTACAACCCTGAGCCATGCCTGGGTAGAGACGTGGAAGCACTGAACGGAGAATCAGTGTACAAAGGCAGGAACAGGAGCAGCGCATTGGAGAAGGGCCCTTAGTGGTCCAATCTCCAATTTTATAAGTGGAGAAACCAAGGCCTAGAAAGGTCTTAAGCTTTCTCAAGGGTAAAATGGAGAATATGTGACCTAAATGTTAACTAAGACCTCTTAGAACTCTAATAATCACAAATATTTTGGTCTTGAGGAGTTGTTAATATTCCCATTTTACTTTGAGGAAATTGAGAGAGAAGGTGAACCAGGGCCACATAGCTTGTTAGTGGCAGAGTCAGGATTAGAAATCGTGGCCTGGATTCTAAAATGCCATGTGAGTTCTACTCTGTCATGTTGTCTCCAACACTGATTCTGAAGACCTCTGAAGCTGTCTACACTAATGGTCCTGGGATTTGCAGCCCATTAGAGCCACGTAGGTAGGTTTTAAAAACCCAGTGCCCATGCAGAATCCAGGAGGATTCTTTTTATTTTTTATTTCTAAGATTACTTTTACCACCTTTGATGATTTCTCATGATAAAGACTGCTCAATGTGGGGATGAGGGCAATATTTTCAACCTCCTTACAGTCACATAATTTGTTTTTGTTTTTTTTAATTTAATTTTATTTATTTTTTAATAAATTTTTAAATTTTATTTTTGACTGTGTTGGGTCTTCTTTGCTGAACGTGGGCTTTTCTCTGGTTGCGGCGAGTGGGCGCTACTCTTTGTTGCGGTGCACAGGCTGCTCATTGTGGTGGCTTCTCTTGTTGCAGAGCACGGGCTCTAGGCGCACAGGCTTCAGTAGTTGTGGTGCACGGGCTCAGTAGTTGTGGCTCACGGGCTCTAGAGCACAGGCTCAGTAGTTGTGGTGCACCGGCTTAGTTGCTCTGCAGCATGTGGGATCTTCCCGGACCAGGGCTCGAACCCATGCACCCTGCATTGGCAGGCAGATTCTTAACCCCTGCTCCACCAGGGAAGCCCCTATTTATTTTTTTTTATACAGCAGGTTCTTACTAGTTATCTATTTATATATATATTAGTGTATATAGGTCAATCCCAATCTCCCAGTTCATCCCACCACCTGCCCTCCCAACCCGGCTTTCCCCGCTTGGTGTCCATATGTTGGTTCTCTCCATCTGTGTCTCTATTTCTGCCTTGCAAACCAGTTAATCTGTACCATTTTTCTAGATTCCACATATATACATTAATATATGGTATTTGTTTTTCTCTTTCTGACTTACTTCACTCTGTTTGACAGTCTCTAGGTCCATCCACGTCTCTACAAATGACCCAGTTTTATTTCTTTTTATGGCTGAGTAATATTCCATTGTTTATATGTACCACAACTTCTTTATCCATTTGTCTGTCGATGGGCATTTAGGTTGCTTCCATGACCTGGCTATTGTAAATAGTGCTGCAGTGAACATTGGGGTGCATGTGTCTTTTTGAATTATGGTTTTCTCTGGGTAAATGCCCAGTAGTGGGATTGCTGGATCATATGGTAATTCTATTTTCAGTTTTTTAAGGAACCTCCATACTGTTCTCCATAGTAGCTGTATCAATTTACATTCCCACCAACAGTGCAAGAGGGTTCCCTTTTCTCCACACCCTCTCCAGCATTTGTTGTTTGTAGATTTTCTGATGATGCCCATTCTAACCAGTGTGAGGTGATACCTCATTGTAGTTTTGATTTGCATTTCTCTAATAATTAATGATGTTGAGCAGCTTTTCATGTGCTTCTTGGCCATCTGTATGTCTTCTTTGGAGAAATGTCTATTTAGGTCTTCTGCCCATTTTTGGATTGGGTTGTTTGTTTTTTGAATATTGAGCTGCATGAGCTGTTTATATATTTTGGAGATTAGTCCTTTGTCCGTTAAGTCATTTGCAAGTATTTTCTCCCATTCTGAGGGTTGTTTTTTCATCTTGTTTGTAGTTTCCTTTGCTTTGCAAAAGCTTTTAAGTTTCATTAGGTACCTTTTATTTATTTTTGTTTTTATTTCCATTACTCTAGGAGGTGGATCAAAAAAGATCTTGCTGTGATTTATGTCAAAGAGTGTTCTTCCTATGTTTTCCTCTAAGAGTTTTATAGTGTCCAGTCTTACATTTAGGTCTCTAATCCATTTTGAGTTTATTTTTGTATATGGTGTTAAGGAGTGTTCTAATTTTATTCTTTTACATGTAGCTATCCAGTTTTCCCAGCACCACTTATTGAAGAGACTGTCTTTTCTCCATTGTATATCCTTGCCTCCTTTGTCATAGATTAGTTGACCATAGGTGTGTGGGTTTATCTCTGGGCTTTCTCTACTGTTCCATGGATCTATATTTCTGTCTTTGTGCCAGTACCATATTGTCTTGATTACTGTAGCTTTGTAGTATAGTCTGAAGTCAGGGAGTCTGATTCCTCCACCTCTGTTTTTTTCCCTCAAGATTGCTTTGGCTATTTGGGGTCTTTTGTGTCTCCATACACATTTTAAGATTTTTTTGTTCTAGTTCTGTAAAAAATGCCATTGGTAGTTTGATAGGGATTGCATTGAATTTGTAGATTGCTTTGGGTAGTATAGTCATTTTCACAATATTGATTCTTCCAATCCAAGAACATGGTATATCTCTCCATCTGTTTGTGTCATCTTTGATTTCTTTCATCAGTGTCTTATAGTTTTCTAGGTACAGGTCTTTTACCTCCTAAGGTAGGTTTGTTCCTAGGTATTTTATTCTTTTTGTTGCAATGGTGAATGGGATTGTTTCCTTAATTTCTCTTTCTGATCTTTTGTTGTTAGTGTATAGGAATGCAAGAGATTTCTGTGCATTAATTTTGTATCCAATCCAGGAGAATTCTATCAGCGTCTCTGGGGGTGGGACGCAGACATTGGTATTAAAAAGAAAGCAAAACAAAAAAACTCTCCAGGTGATCGCAGTGTCCCTGTGCCTATGTCACTTGGGGATCTTGTTAAAATGCAGACTCTAGAGTACAACCTCGGCTTCAGAATTTTTTTTTAGTTGATTTACAATGGTGTGTTAATTTCTGCTGTACAGCAAAGTGATTCATTTATACATATATATATATTCTTTTTTTCATGTTCTTTTTCTTTATGGTTTATCACAAGATATTGCATATAGTTCCCTGTGCTATACAGTAGGACCTTGTTGTTTATCCATTCTCTATATAATAGTTTGCATCTGCTAACCCCAAACTCCCAATCCATCCCTCTCCAACCCTCCCTCCCCCTTGGCAACCACAAGTCTGTTCTCTATGTCTGTGAGTCTGTTTCTGTTTCATAAATAGGTTCATTTGTGTCATATTTTACATTCCACATATAAGTGATATCATATGGTATTTGTCTTTCTCTTTCTGACTTACTTCACTTAGTATGGTAATCTCTAAGTCCATCCATGTTGCTGCAAATGGCATTATTTCATTTTTTATGGCTGAGTAGTATTCTATTGTGTATACGTACCACATCTCCTTTATCCATTCATCTGTCGATGGACATTTAGGTTGTTTCCATGTCTTGACTATTGGGAATAGAGCTGCTATGAACATAGGGGTGCATGTATCTTTTTGAATTATAGTTTTGTCTGGATATATGCCCAGGAGTGGGATTGCTGGATCATATGGCAACTCTATTTTTAGTTTTTTGAGGAACCTCCATACTGTTCTGCATAGTGGCTGCCAACTTACATTCCCACCAACAGTGTAGGAGGGTTCCCTTTTCTCCACACCCTCTCCAGCATTTGTTATTTATAGACTTTTAATGATGGCCATTCTGACCAGGGTGAGGTGGTACTTCATTGACGTTTTGATTTGCATTTCTCTAATAATTAGTGATGTTGAGAAACTTTGGGCTTCAGAATTTTTTTTAATATTTAATTAAATTAATTAATTCATTAATTTATTTATTTATTTTGGCTGTGTTGGGCCTTTGTTGCTGCGCGTGGGCATTCTCTAGTTGTGGTGAGTGGGGGCTACTCTTCGTTGCAGTGCGCAGGCTTCTCATTGTGGTGGCTTCTCTTGTTGCGGAGTATGGGCTCTAGGCGCGCGGGCTTCAGTAGTTGTGGCACCTGGGCTTAGTTGCTCCACAGCATATGGGATCTTGCTGGACCAGGGCTTGAACCCGTGTTCCCTGCACTGGCAGGCGGATTCTTAACCAGTGCACCACCAGAGAAGTCGCCTGGGCGTCAGAAATTTTTAATCATCATCTCCAGGTGATGCTGATGCTGCTGGTCCCAGAGGCACACTTTAATTAGCAAGAAGTTCACACAGTGCTGTATGTCCCTGCAGAACCCTTTGTCTGACACCTTTCCTGGTTTTGTCTCTCTTTCAGACGTACACAGGCACACACACACACACACACACACAGAGAAACACACACACACTCACACATATACGCCGCTCCTTCCTGGCCTAGGATTTTAAATGCCATCCTTCAAACCAAGAGGAATTTCCCACGGACACTGAGCCCCACAGAAGGTGACTGCTTGTGAAAACACTAGCTGCTCTGCTGACCTACCAGACTTGGGGTGTGGTGGGTATTGTCAGGCCCCCAGAGGCAGAGCTGGGGACTGGGGGAAGCAAGCCAGGCGCTAGGGCACATTTAATTAATTTATTTTATTTATTATTTTATTGTTGGCTGTGTTGGGTCTTCGTTTCTGTGCGAGGGTTTTCTCCAGTTGCGGCAAGCGGGGGCCACTCTTCATCGCGGTGTGTGGGCCTCTCACTATCGCGGCCTCTCTTGTTGCGGAGCACAGGCTCCAGACGCGCAGGTTCAGTAGCTGTGGCTCACAGGCCTAGTTGCTCCGCGGCATGTGGGATCTTCCCAGACCAGGGCTCGAACCCGTGTCTCCTGCATTAGCAGGCAGATTCTCAACCACTGCGCCACCAGGGAAGCCCTAGGGCACATTTAAAGAGACACTCCTCTCTGGTTCCTGCAGGTGCCCACCCTGCACTTGCAAGAGCCTGAGAGGGGCGTCTCCTTAAGTTTCGCTGCCTAGGCACGTTGCCTCACTCTAGTCTGGACTGCCTCCCCCACCCCTGCCTTCCTCTTGAGGCCGGCACATCGTTGAACCTTCAAGTCTTTTCAGCTGGGTCCTTCTTCCTTCCTTCCAGGTGGCAGTCGTTATCCCTGCCTCTTCAGCACCGTATTCTTGGGCTTCGTCCCCGATTCCTAGGCAGAAGGCAGTTTCCTAAAGCAACAGTTTCAAAGTGTGGTCCCCAACTAGCAGCAACAGCATCATCTGGAAACTTGTTAAAATACAAACTCTCAGGCCTCACTCCAGACCTACTGAATCCGACTGACGGGTGGGGCCGTCAGTTGACTGAACGAGGCTTCCAGGTGATTCTGATGCCTGTTCAAGTGTGAGACCCAGTGTGTGGCTGCGGGGCAGTGGTCATGGGGTGGTCAGCAGCCCTAGATTCCAGGCCTGGCTCTGCCCTCTCCCAGACAGGGAGGAGATAGCTTGGCAGAGACATCGGCCAAGACTCCTCCAGCCCTGACTCTCAGGACTGCGGTTGTGCTTGTCAACTTCGCTCCACTCCAGGGCCACAGTGCCCCTGGCAAACTGCTCTCCCTGGGGCTGACCCCTGGGGCAAGGCTGTGTATTGCAGCCTCTGCTCTCTCCATGGACATCATTAGCTGAAGAGAGTCCTGGCTGAGAAGAGTTGACTTCAGAAACAGAGTCTTAACAAAGAGAGGGAGTTCGGGGCTGGCAGAAGGAGAGGCACCGTGAGCTGTGGGAAAACTCAGCTCCACAGAGGCCTGGCTACATCTCAGCCTGCCAGGGGTCAGGGCAAGCAGGAAGGGGTTTGAGCAGTGCACATGCATTTGGCTGCAGGCAGAGGTAGCTCCAGTGTGTCACAGACTCACCTTCTCTCAAATCCTGTGTCCATGGAAGACAAGGCTTCCCATGACCTAAATGCATTCACTCATTCAGCAGAGGTTCCTGAGCACTTTGCAGCCTTGGATCCACTGTGAAGGGCCAGGAGATGGGGGTTACAGAGAGGAACTGGACACAGGGACAAGGGCTCTACCCCCTAGACTATGAGGGAGACCTCATCACGATAGCTAATGTTTATGGAACATCTATTATGCTCCAGGTATCTTGTTTTACCTGTGTTCACACATTTCGTTCTCACAGTGCATTATAATAATAATACCATATTATTAACAATATAGGTCCTCTCAGAATACTCACTTAAATATGAAGAAACAAAGGCACAAAGAGGTTAGATATCTTGCCCTATTAGGTGCAGAGTCAGCATCAGAACCTAGGCGATCTGGGTCTTGAACCTGGGCTTTTAGCCACAGGGCTCTACACCTCCTGCTCCATAGGTGAGACTTCACCATGAATTAATATGTTAAACAGCTAGACAAGAACAAGTCAGAAACCCAGGCTCCCCACCTGGGGATGTGACAGGCTGATTTCCTGCTTTTGGCCTCAATTTCCACCTCTGTAAAGGGGGCTGGTAATTCCTGTGAAGCCATCCTCTCTCCCAAGGCCATGGTGAGGATTACGTGGGTGATGGCTGAGAATGGGGAGTGAATTCAAGGTTGAGGGGGCTGTGCTAGGTGGTGGGAGGGGTTTCCATTTACCTGGGCTCACCTGGCTTGCCCAAGCTCATTGGTCAGCAGTAACAGCACCACCACCTGCCATTTGTGTGACTCTTTACAGACAAGGGACCTGAGGCTCAGAGGTAAGTATCTCACCTGGGGCATGAAGCTCAGGTTATCTAGGGGAGAAGGAGTCCAGCAGATGCATGGAAGTGGCCAGAGCCAGCAGAGGCTCTTCTCTATTTTACAATATATTTGAAATTTCCTCATCATAGAAGCAATAAGAAATGCCTAGAGAAGGACAGAGTCAGGGCTGGAACCCAGGCATCTGTGTTCAGTGTCTGCACTCTTAACCTCTGTGCTATAAGAAGGCTGAGAGCACTGGTGACCCCTTGGTGGCCCCTTGCAAACATCATGGGGGGATGGGAGGTGTTAAGCCTGGACAGGCCAGGGGCTTGGATCTGGGCCTGCAGCCTTGGACCAGGCCCCAAAGAGTCCAGCTCTCTGCCCCTGCCTCAAAACTCCTGCCCCAGCCACTCTGAATGGGCAAGAGAAGAACGCAGACTGGGGGCCATGGGCAATCAGATCTACTCATGGAACATTTAGACTCACTCAGGGTCTGGAATCGGCTTAGAAGCTAGTGTTATTGCCTGGTTTCTATCCCATCAGTTGGTGTGGGGAGCCTGGAGGTTCCTGGGGGAGAGAGAAGACCATTTACAAGGAAGCAGGGCCTCCTAGAACGAAAGCAATGGAGACTCCCAGCCCTTCCCCATGACTGTTGCAGTTACCAAAGCATGCCTGGTGGCCTGGAGAGGCCCTGACCAAGGCCAGACGACAAGACTGAATGGAGAGGAGGGCCCTGAGAGAGAATTCATCCTGAAGGGAGAGTGATGGCACTTGCAGGCTGGCATCTCACTGGGGCAGAGGATGGGAGGGGACATGGACCAGGTCCTGGTAGGGTCTGGGTGTGGGCAGCACTGGGTCTTTCTTAGAAATCTAAACAATTACCTACTCTATGGACCAGCAAATCCAGTCTTAGGGATTTACCTAAGACAAACAAAAACATAAGATCTCAAAAAGAATTGTTTAAAAATAATTCATAGCAGCTTTATTCACAAATAGATAAAAACTGGAAACATCCCAAAGGTCCATCAACAGGAGGATGGACAAGCAAATGGTGGTATATCCATATAAAAGAATATGACTCAACAAAAAGAAGAAACAAACTACTGATATATGTAATAACTTGGGTAGATCTTAAAAACACTGGGCTGACTGAAAGAGGCCTTCCACAGTATGATTCAATTTAGATGATGTTCTGGAACAGACTAAACGAAGTTCTGGTGGGAAAAATTCAGAACAGTGTTAGCAGGTGGAAGTAGAGGCAGGGAAAGGTAATGAGGGAAGTTACTGGTATGAAAGGAATGTTCTATATTTTGATGGTGGTTTTTAGATTATACAGGTGGATGAATTTGACAAAGCCCATTAAATAGTAGACTTAAAATTTATATTTGATTATATGAAAATTTACCTAAAAAAAAGAACTGTAAACAAATATGGAACTCTAGTTAATGATATACATGTTGAAGTGTTTCTGGGTAAAGCATAATGCTGTCTGCACCTTATTTTGAAATGCATCCAAAAAATAAGATGGATAGATATATGATAAAGCAAGTAAGGCCAAGTGTGGGTAAATGGGTATTCACTTTACAGTTTTTTCAATTTTCCTGTGTATTTGAAATTTTTCATAACAGAATGTCATAGGGGAAAATAACTGGTGCAAATTTTATTTCTTGACTGGACCCTGACTGACACGATCTATGTATGTACAGTAATTTATTCACAGATTCTTCTGTTCGTTGATACTTAGACTGACATTGTTCACTGTTGCTAGCAAGACTGCCATCCTTAATTGTGTCTCTGTGCACAAAGCTACCTAGAAGTAGCTTTGCTGGGTGAAAGGATCTCCAACACTTTATAAGGGGCAAGGGGAAACCAGGCCCAGAGAGGGTGATAATTTACTCCAGCTCACACAGGAAGCCCATAGTGGAGCTGAACCTGGGCTCTTGCTCCCATGCTTTTGCTACAAAAGGTAGAGTCCTTTCCTTGCTTTCTTGGCCTTGAAGGTGACAGAAATGGCAGAGATAGGGTTCTGCCATCTAACAGTTCAGAGTTAGGTTGGGTGACAAGATCCTTGGAGGAAAGTGGTCAACAGGGGGAAGGTTGGGAGAAGGTGGCTGCTGTCACCCTCAACCTCGGCAGGGCCTCCAAACCAAATCAGAGGTGCAGCAGGAGAAACAGATGGGCAGAGAGAGGAGGCTGTACCCACGCCCTGGCCAGTGACCACCAACAGTAAGTCTCCATAACTGGTCTCGTGGAGATGATAACTGCTGTTCTAGGCAGGAAGCTGCAACTCTGATCTGGAAGGACCATCTGCTACCCAGGGGTAAGGCACTCAGAGACTGTCTCTCCACAGACTTCTGGGGCTACTAGGGGAGCAGCAGATGTACAAAGGCAGCCAGAGCCAGGCAGGCGAGGGCTTCTCTCTCCTCTTAGTGTCTTTGCGATTGTCATGAAGGAAGAAAAGAAAGAGGAGAGGAGAGAAGACCAGAGGCAGGGAGACCCCCATGAGACGGATGAGTAACCTGGGTGAGAGGGGGCCTAGCCCGAGGGGCAGGGGGAGGCAGGAGGGCAGGTCTCATGACGTGAAGGAGGCGTAAGTAACAGGGAGCTGTTTAGATGTAGAGAGGTGAAAAGTGGGGGGCAACGTGCCCCCAGGACCCTCACCTGGACACCTGACCTGGGTGCATGGTATTGCTGTTCAGCTTCCAGAACCAATGTTTGGATTGGAGAACAATGATGGTTCCTTTTTAGACTTAATGAGTGTCAGAGGGAGTTCTTCACGACTGAGGATAATTTTTTTTGGATGCAGAAAAAAGTAACAAATTAAAAAAACCGTTTTTCGCTGAGTCTTTAAGTTTAAATTCAAATTTTACTATCCTAATCGTAAATCCAAATTCCCTTAAAAGGTCTCATTTACAATTTATTTCATTAGGTTACTATAAGCATTTTGAAGTGCATTTATAAATTTGATGCATCCTGTTTTCATCCGGAGAGCTTCTCATGCCTGACCTAACAAGAAAACCTTTCCAAGCACTTAAACTACTCTTGTAAATTTAATAGATCAAAGTCCTAAATATGGTGATTCTTAAGGTCTCATAAACATCCCAGTACTGTTTACAAAACTAATCAAATTCTCTTACAACCTTTAATTTAAAATCATGTCTAAAATCAATTGCTCAATTACATATTTACAATGAAATCTCAGATATGCCAAATTCTCTTACTTATCACAAACCCTGCAAATACCAAGTATGTACAGGCCATTCCTAAACTTAACACAAATGTATTAATATTATGGGTTTTGTTGACTTTGTTATTTTTGTATTCAATTTATACCTTCCAGGGGTTAAAAAAAGACCCTTTTTCTTTTTTTTTTTTAAGACCCCTTTTCACTAGGGGAACAGCTTTCTCATCTCAAGAGAACTGAGGTCACCACTCCAGGAATACCACTCTCATTTCAAGTGAGCTGAGGTTCCTGGTCATTCATTCATAGCCATGATCTAGTTATAATCTCAGAGGACAATCTCTGCTGGTTGCTCAGAGGTGTGGCTGGCACAGGAGACTTAGAACCATAATCATCCTGGGTGATACCTTTCAGGTACTTTTTCATGTGACATCAGGGGATTCCGAGTCTGTATTGTTCAAATAGAGCTGGATTCATAACCCAGGCCCCCTAGGTGCAAGTTATACCATTACCTAAATTATTTATCTGATTTGAGTCTGTGACCATCACCCCACCCCACCCTGCCAACCATGTTGCATCTAATTTCATCCAATGAATCACTTTGTTCAATACTAATTGAATTCCCTATCCTTTTCCTATTTTTCCTTTCTGACAGGGAGGCTAGCCCTTAGGAGGAATGATCCCCAAACACCACAGTGAGTTTACACAGTGATGACTCCTCCTTCAAGGGCTCTATGCCCATTTACTCAGGTGACTGTAAATTGGGGAGCACCACACACAGCCTGTGGCAAGTACGCATCTCTGTCACTGTATTGCACAGCAGATGTAGGCAATACATAAACAAATGAGTGGCCAACAAACCAACAAACCTTATTTATAGACGCTGAAATTTGAATTTTATATCATTTTCACATGTCATAAAATACTCTTGATTTTTCCAACTATTTAAAAATATAAAAACCATATTTGGCTCGCAGGCAGAACAAAAATAAGCAGTGGGCAGGATTTGACCCTGAGGCTGTAATTTGGTGACTCTTGTTTCTAGTGTGTTAACATTTGTCAATTTCACATTGTTAATTTTTAGAAATTAGTATTACCATCAAAGAAGCTGTAACTTTTTGGAGAGTCACTAACTTATTGTGTCTCAGGTTTACCCTGCTTGGGGACAAAAGCCTTTTCTTGTGTCTTCTTTCCCATGTCTTAAGGTCCCCCCAAATCTTGCTTTTGAGATCTTAAAAAATCTGGAATCAGTTAACTTCATAAACTCTCTACCCAAGTATGACCTAATTTTACTGTATTATATGTATTATGTATTAGGGTTTTGTTTCCATTCATCCATCACAACCTCCACCACCATCCCCCACTTTCCAAAACCAAGTCTTGGGCCATGTCTTTAGACAACAAAGGTCCAATAACGTGTTTTCCCAGACAAAGCAATCATCCACTAAGGTGAATTTAGCTTTCATCTCTGAAATGCAATGATTCTGGCAAGCAGATTTTACAATAATAAATTTAATCTCTACTGTACATGACCAAGCCGATCCTCACCACAATTTTCTGTGGATGGAAAAATAAGGAAATTTAGACTTTGTGAAATTGCGTAGAGACTCTAGCACCAAGCCAAACACTTCAATGGATGGAAAATGGTTTGGTTAAACTGGAAGCATAAAACAAATGTGGCTGTTATTGTCTTCACTCTTATTATCTTGTCCACAGAAAATGATTCGACTGGCACAGGGGTCGCAAACTCAAATGTCTGCAGAGGCCAGACTGATCCCCAAAAGGACCAGGTGTAGGAAAACAGGGAGTGATGGGGACTGGGCCAAACAGAAACATGTACTTCCCACTGAAATACATTCAAAATAAAAATATATCCCCAAACAGCAGTATATTTGTTAAATAAAACACATTCATGAAACAGATGCAACTCTCAGACCATCAGCTTATAATCTCTGTGTCTGTCCTTTCCATTTGTCCAGCTCATTCATGCATGAGGCTATAAAGAGTAACATCCTGAAAAGTGCCTCCTTACACTCCTTGCGTCCAATCCCTTCATTGTAAAGGCCAGCAAACTGAGGTCTGGGTCAGAGAAGGGACTTGTCCAAAGCAGCACAATCAAGCTGCTGTAGCTAAACCGGGAGTCAAACCCAGTTCACCTGAGTTCCAAACCAGTGCTCCTCACCCTCTTCATCCATCTATAGGAGTTCAAAACAGGAGGATGCTAAGGCCGGCAGAGTGAAGCCTATAGCTGCTTATTCTGGCTGCATCACTTAATTAATTCACCCACCAGTTGGCTGAGAGGATGAAAAGATGAGTCAGCTGGTATTATGAGTAAGTGGCTCCCAGCTGCCTCCCGCCGGCCAGAGCTGCCCTATCTTTGAAGGTCAGACATCAGAGCCCCAGCTCTGCACGTGGAATTTAACCACTGGGGCCCACATGACTGTAGGCAGCCAGACTAAGGAGGGGGCGAATAGATATTCACAGACTCGGGATTCCAAGTACTCAGAGCTGTGCAGCCACCTCCCCACCCTCCCGTGTGGGGCTCAGACGATTTAAATATCACAGCCACAGGAGTCAGACACACATTTCAATGTCACCCCAATTAGGGTGCCTGCAGGGTTGGATGGGACCTGAGGGAAGCAACAGGGATGCCTGCTAAATGAGAAAATGAGGGTCCCACAGCCTCAGAGACCCAGGACCCAAGTGTTCTTCTAAGGAAAATGGAAAACCCTGGGGTCCAGCTGCGCTATGGGATCTTAAGGAAATCCCAGCCCTTCTGTTGGCCGCTGCTGTTAAATGGACTGATAGGATCCTTACTGTGCATATTGGACAGTGTTCTCATGAGGAACAAGAGGCAAAAGGAAGGTACAAATACTATGTGAATAGTGCTGCAGTGAAGAATTTGGGCTGTTAGTAAGGGTCCATAAGGTGGCAGTTGAATGGGAAGGACTAACAGAAGTCTTTTCTCAGGAGTAAGGTGCTATGATGGTTGTCATTACTATTGCTGCCGTCTAAAGGGCTCTGTTCCAGAAGAGGGGCTCTGGAATAGCTGTGCTCTGTGAGTCCCCAGAGGCAGAGTGAGAAAGTTTAGTGGCAGACAGTTTGGGGAACAATAGGAGGAAGACTTTTGTAAGAGAGTTGTACAAAGTCTGGAGGGACTTCGGCGAGAGGAGAGGCCATGAGCTGGCCATGGCTGGGTGGGTCCAAGGTAAGGCAGGGGGACCGAGTGCGCCCAGGCATGTGATGGCAGGAGGAGGTTTGCACTGCATCACCTCTAGGTCCCTTTCAGGCCTAATGCTTTGAATTTCAGATTTGGGGGAGAAGGGCAGAGGGGGAGGATAGTAAAGGAGAGGAAGTTAAATCAGGAGCCAGGAGCTCTGGTCTAGGCCAGGCTACACATCAATTTGCTGGGCCCTCCTCTGCCCTCCAGTCTCCATGTCCCACCTGGCTCTGCAGCCTAACAGGAATGGCTCCACCAGGTCAGTGCATCTGGGACTCTTTTTCAGTTGCAGAAGCCTCTTCAGGTGGCCTCTATGTGGAAGGCCATGCTCTGGACACTGGACAGAGTTGCTTACCCCTTCTCCCCTGGGGACCTTGGTGGTCCCTTCTTGAAAAGTTGGGCTTGGAGGAGCACAGTTTGGAAGCTATGACTTGGGGACTAAAGACCCCTCAGCTCTGATAGTCTTCAAGCTTTTCACAAGTATTAGGATTGGGTGCCCAGATCCTCTGGGAATAGAGTCCCTGTTCACAGATTCGCAATTATGTCACCTAGAGATAGCCCTCTCAGGACCATAGCCCCTGTTCTTCCCCCACCCCCAGCCCCTCTGCCCCCAAACCAAAGGTGGGAACGTGGGTTTGCAGAGGAAAAGACTTGATTAATGTCCCGGCTCTGTTAGAGACGTAGGATGAAAGGAGACTGTCAGAATTATGAAAACATGTCTGTGTCCCTAGGGAAATCAGTCCTTTTGATCTCCTGGGCTTGCAATTAGTCTGTGGGGAGCCAGTGCCCTGTGATTCCTGAGTTGTCTTAACCATCCTGCTGGCAAAAGGCAGACAGCAGCCCGATTTGGGGGTGGGGAGTGGGAGATGCAAATCAGGCTTGATAATGCAAGCTCCGTGCCTCCCTCCTGTGCGTGCTTCAGTTCCTAGTTTATAACTCCTCATTTTGCAGGTGATCTTCAGAAAAGTGGAGACAATTAATCACCCCAGATCACCTGTGAATATGAGTTTCCCTTTTGGCAAATACATTCCCTCGTCCCCCACCCCGCCTCCGTGAGCTCCTTGAATATAGGGATGGTGCTAACAGTGAGGTGGGTGGCGGAGGGGCTCCACCCAATGCTCCCCAGAGGCTTTTTGCTGGTTCTGTGCTCCTCTCCTCCCCTGCCTCCTGTGTTCTGCTTTCAGTGGCCCACACCTGTGACTGACTCGCCTTCAGCAGCCTGCCCCAGGCTACTGGAAACTTCCAACAATGGCAGACAGATTGAAGTGCCTGGGAATTAAGCTTCTCCTTAGCTAATGACTTGCAGGGGTGGGAGTGTGGAGCCGAGCTCCCTGGTCTCGGGACAAGACAACCCTGAGACGTGGCTTATACTCCAGAGCACCCTGGGGAATCAGGCCGAAGCTACCCTCTGTGAGAATTGGCTAGAAATCACTCCCTTCCCAGTTTCCTTCCTTCCTTCTCCTGCTTCCCACTTCCTTACTGGTTTTCCTTAGAGCACCTTCTTAATAAATCACTTGTACATGAATCCTTGTCTCAGGGACTCCTTCTACATCCCCAATACCCAGGACAGGGCCTGCTGTGGGGAAGGGATTCAGTTACTGTGGGGTGTAGCAAACAAAGGAAGCTATGGAAATTACCTTAGAGACAAAGCCCAACTCCTCATCCTGGAGATGAAGAGACTGAGGCCAGAGTGAAGGCACTTTGCCAAGGTCTCAAGGGAGGCAGAGGCTGAGCCTGAGTTAGAATCCAGTTCACTGACCCCCAGGTCAGGGGGTGTCCCCAACTGCTGAGTGGCTTCTCTACAGCAGTCCGGTTAGAACTAAGACAGAAAGTGTCCAGAGCCTTGGGAGGTGAAGGCCAAGGGCAGTGAAGGCTTAAAGAAAGGAGAAGTCTCTGCCAATGTGCAGAGGAGGGTATAGGGCTTCCTGGAGGAGGGAGCACTTGAGCTGGGACTGGTAGGATGAACAATAAGGGGTGGTCAGATGGGACGATGGCATTCCTGGCAGAGGGAACTGCATGAGTCAAGGCCAAGAAGCTGGAGAGTATAGATTATGTTTGAGCAGCAGAGAAGAGTGAATTGATCAGAGACTCTTAATAACTGAAGTCTGATGGGACATTCCAAATATCTGTTATCATAGTAGCTAAACAGTGATGATGGGGACCAGAGACTGGGAAGGGTGGCATATGCAGGTTCGGGGCCTCCTCCTGCCTGTCCAGTGTCCCCACAGACAAGTGCTAGGTCCTATAGCCTCCACTCTTGGAGGCTTCCTGCTTCCAAGTTTCTCCCCAGGTTTGTCCCTGCTGCTGAATGAGAAGGCTCTGGGCACTCACAGGGGGTTGGAATTTCTGAGCACCTAGAGACCTCTCAACTAGTCTTGAGTCTAGCAAGTGGGACTTGGGGGAAGACTGGAGGGGGCTCCCAACAGAGAAAGGCAGTTTGGCTAAATAAATTCTTTATTATTTATTTATTTATGGCCGCATTGGGTCTTTGTTGCTGCGCACGGGCTTTCTCTAGTTGCGGTGAGCGGGGGCTACTCTTCGTTGTGGTGTGTGGGCTTCTCATTGCAGTGGCTTCTCTTGTTGCGGAGCACGGGCTCTAGGCACGTGGGCTTCAGTAGTTGTGGCTCGCGGGCTCTAGGGCTCAGGCTTAGTAGTTGTGGCGCACGGGCTTAGTTGCTCCGCGGCATGTGGGATCTTTCTGGACCAGGAATCGAACCCGTGTACCCTGCATTGGCAGGCGGATTCTTAACCACTGCACCACCAGGGAAGTCCCTAAATTAATTCTTTATATCCCTGCCCTTCTCACATTACACCAGGCTGCCTCGGTATACCAATCCGTATAACTGGGGCTTGAACCAAGAACACTTTGGGGACACTTCTCTGGCATTCAGTTCCAGTGCTCTGTTCTGTATTTGAGCTGTGATGCTGAAGAGCCTCCTTTTTAAAACAGTCCAGCACTGAGCTAAATTCATCAATACCAGGGTTTCTGGTTATAAATACGGGGGCAAGGGGCTGTTATCAAGTTTTTAAAACTAGAGAAGAGGAGAGGCCCTTGTCCTTCTTAAAGAGCCTAGAAAATAGCAAAAGACAAAAGGACCTCAGCTCTGATGGACGGTTATAGATAAATGACCCATGGGCAGAGGTGGATCTGATTTGGGTGGCTCAGAGTGGGACAGGGTCTTGCTCAGTTTCTCACATCAAATGGGGGGCAAGGCTGCGGAAGGACCCAGACTGCCTACCTCCCAGGCTAAGGCTGTTTCATTCTGCACTCAAATTGTTGTTGTAGCTGGCCTTCAACGCCTCTCAAGGAATGGACCACCCAGACCTATAGGGTTATATAGTTTGGAAGTTTCCATAGCTGAATGTGCACACATATTCCTGGGGACTTTCTGGACTGAAAGAAGACCTCTAACAGTTTCCCTAGTGAAGCTGATTGTCTCCAAAGAAGGCTGTCATCGATCTCTTCCCTCCCTGTATGTGTATGCCACTCCAACCACTGGGAAGTAGCCTGTTTCCCTTCCCCTTGATTCTGGACAGGTCCTTGTGATTTACTTTCACAAAATGAATATGGTAAAAGTGATGTGTTGAGACTTCTGAACCCAGGCCTTAAGAGGACCAGAAGCTTCCACTCTCTCCCTCTTGGAATGCAGTTGCCACGTAAGAAGTCCAGTTACCTTGATACCACCATGCAGTGAGGAAGCCCAAGCTACACCTTAGAGAGATCACCCAGAGGACCACCAAAGTACCAGACACCTGAGTGAGCCTTCCTGGAATTTGCAGCTCCACCTAGCCATCAGATGAGCGCAGCCCAGTGGGTGACCTCAGCTGATGCCATGGGTGGTAGAAGAACTACCCAGCTGGGCTCAGCCAAACCACAGAGTCATGAGAAATGTTTTTTATGCTAATACATTTTGGGTTATTTTACAATAGATAACCAAAATAACTTCATTTAAAAATTTTTTCTGACCCAGAGTTTTTAGTGGCTTAGTGTCATAGGTGGTAGGGACAACAGTGGAGCCCAGCATGGAGGGACCTGCCGGGTTTGTGCCCTTTTCCCTGGCCCTGCCTGCCCTGTTTCAGACCAGGAAGGTGCTGCTTCCACAACTTCACTGCCTCCCAACTCTCCCCTGGCGGGGGCGGCGTGGTGATTACTGCGGGGTGTGAATCTGACTTTGGAGCCAGTGGCTAAGAGGATAGGACAAGCTGATGAATGGTGGCAAAGGGCAGGTTAGGAGGCTGAAGGGTAGCTCCATAGCAACCCTCATCCTTAGGATGAGGATCATCGATGCAACAGCATTCACTCACATTAGGCTTCGTGGAGGGGGCTGGGGAAGGGTATGAATCAGAACACGTTCTTGGCTGCACCGAGTACCTTGGGGAGAAAGACCCAGAAACAGAACATTATGGGCAAAGGGCTGAAAGTGCCCAGAAAAGGGAGGGACTGGTTCTGCTTCAGATGGCCTGGGGGAGGGGGAGATGACATTCGGTCCAGGCTGTAAAATGGAAGAGAACTTTGGTCCAGAATGGTGGAGAGAGAGAACCCAGGAGGGAAGGATAAGTTTGCAGAGGGAAATTTGGCTGTGCTCCCTGAAGAGCAGAGGCTATAGGGAGGCTGGGTGGTCACCCTTAAGAGAGAACTTTGACCATTCTAACTGAGAACAGTGAAAGGCAGAGGCAGAGAGGCATCTGGAAGAGGCCTAGATAGAAGCTGCTTGGCTAAGAAGCCTCTTCTCAGTGTTTCTAAAAAGGAAGAAATAACAGAGTGGACCAGACCTGGGGGCACCTGGAGCTTGGACTCAGAGGCGGGGTCAGGTGTTCTCACCTGTGTGAGCTTGGGCACATTCCTGATCCTCAACGAGCCTCAAATCTTAGTCAACAAATGCTCAATGAGTCCTGGGTCTCAGGCCCTGGGAATCCCAAGAGGAACAAGGCAGGATCCCTACCAGGGAGGGACTCCTTGACCAAGAGGGAGACAGACCGTAAGTGGTCCATTTCAATATAATGCAGTCAGGGCTGGGATCTGGGGTGAAAGGAGGGCTGGCCTGACCTGTTTTAAGTGGGGACTATCGGTGATGGCGATGTGAGGTTGAGGGGACCATCACACTCTGGTTTCCAAATGACATCCTGAGGTCCACCTGGGCCACCCAATAGGCTTTAGGGTGGCGGAGATAAAACATTAGATCAGTGGTTCTCAGAGGGTGACCCCCCAGTCCAGCAGTATCATCATCACCTGGGACTTATTATAAATGAAAATTCTCAGGCCCCTCCTCAGACCTACTGGATCAGATATTCTGGAGTGGAGCCCAGATATCTGAGTTTACACAAGCCCTCCAGGTGATTCTGATGCTTGGTAGAGTTTGAAAACCACTGCATGAGGTGAGAATTATCTATTGGCTTGAGGGTTTGGCAATCAGTATTTGGTATTTGCAGGTTGTAACAGGCAATCGGGTGTTATTGATTAGTTCAGTGAATTCTGGAGTTTGTTTTATTTCACCATCTACTGCTTGATTTATTGGTCCAACTGTTATTGACTTCTGGTCCCACAGCACACGCCTCTGCCTTGCTCCAAATGTAAGGTGTTTTTGAGCACCTAATATATGGTCCAGGCAAAGCCCTTATCCTTTATTGGCCTCAGTTATTTCACCTGCGAAATGAGCCAGGGGAGTTGGAGTGCATGAGCTCCAGTGTTCTGGGTGCTGGTGGATGTTCTCAGGGGACTTATGAGCTAGTCATGCCTTGTGGCTGGCAGGAGCAGAGCCCGACGTAGAGGGCAGAGGGCAGGGAAGGAACACAAATAGGAGCATGTGGAGCCCAAATGCCAGCTCCATCACAAGATGAGGACAAGCCCTGTGCTGAGAGCACCCAGGAGAAGCAGAACTTCATTCTAACGGGGTGAGGAGATGCTTCAGCTCCCCATGATCTCCATCAGCCCCACAAAGCCAACCCAAATAAACACACAATCTAAGTATAGACAGTGAAAAAGTTGTGCAGAGCTTTTAGACAAATCTCCTAGTCCCCCCTCCACCCCACCCACCAAATACAGTGCTGCCCTGGAACTCTCCTATAGAAATTCTGGAGTCTCTGCTATGAGGGATAATGGATGGACACTGGGAAGAGGTGACATAAGGAGCAGGCCATGAGAGGTGAGTAGGAGTCTTCAGACATAGGGAACGGCATGCACAAATGCATGGAGGCCAGAGCAGGTAGGGCACTTTGGGGGCAGTGAGAAGACCACTGTGGCTGGCACGTGGGCCATATGAAGAGGGGTGGAAAAGGCTGAAGACCTCAAATGCCAGGGTCAGACCTTTTAAATTTATATGTTCTAAGCCAGTTTTTTGCCCTGCATTCCTTAGCAGCCAAATCCTTCTGAAAAAAGGACATCTTACATCAATCTCTCCTTATAAAATGAATAATAAAGGCTAAGATTTATCTACTACTTTCTATGTGCCTTACATAGATTGATTCCCTAAATTCTCACAGCATCCCTCCTTGGCAGGCAGTATTTGCCATACCTAGTTTTGGTCTGGTAAGAGGGGGTAGGTAGGCTTTGAACCCAGAGCCCTCTGTGCTCTGTACTCACCATCTTTGTTTGAGGTGGGGCTGGGTGCTGGTGCTCTGCTTGCTCAGTCTCCCCTTATCCCCACAGTGGGCCACCAGGTTCCCCCACATGACACAGTGGCTCCAGGGAGAAGAGGTTGAACCCACTGTTCTGATCTACCCCCCGGGGTTTGGAAGGAGGGACTTAATCACAGCTTAGCACTGCGTGGAGAGGGAAGGATGGGAGAGGGAGGAGGTCTGGACCAGGCGGAGGCAAGAGACAGAGCTGGGGCAGAGTCCTAATGGCCTCTTTACAGCTGGAGGTCAGGGGATCCTGCTTCTAAGCCAGCCACTGCTGACTCTGGTCCTGAATGAACAAGCCTCTGAACCTCTCTGGATTGTGTTTCCCAGTTGTATCATGGCGGGCTTGGACTAGGTCAGTGGTTTCCTACCGTTGCAGCACTAATATTCAAACACATTTGTCGGTGGAAGTCCATTACATAAAGCTGACAGGAGTGACTATTATAAATGTATGTTTAAGTTCAAATGTACAAGCACTACTTATTATAAAATCAACCAATGAGAATAATGAAGCTATTTCAGTAACTTAAACAATTTGAAGTTGGTATTATAAATAATAGTTGCAACTTGTTATCAGCATCAATAGCCAATTTATTTCAGTATTTAGATTTGGTTTCATTGTATTATTAAAATCCTGATCCAGCCGGAAAAACAGTTGCAAATGCTAACAGATTTTCAAAATACTTTACTTTCCATTCTCAAAACATTCTCCAATTAAACTGGTCCAGGAACTTCAAGAGGATTAATAGGCAATTATTTTGTTTCAGGATTGAATTATTAATAATACCTAAGCACAACTCTCATTCCTTAAGCTGCATTACATTTGGAGGGAGATGATGAGTAGGTTTCTTAGTTTAAATATTCATTGTTTGGCAGAAAAATACTTTTCAAATGTAGCTTGAAGGATGTTCAATGTTGTCATTTAAGAAAATCTCATGCCTCAGTGCCCGTCTCTGACAGCTCTTCACTCAAACTTTCCGAACAGTCATATTTACTTTGTTTTGCATGTGAAGTCCAAACTTCAGGATGCAACTTTATGCTAAACACGTTACCTAGAATTGTAATCAGAGTAACCGTGGGACCCTACATTGCCAAACTGAGCCCATTGGAGTTAATGGAAGTCAGACAAGAAGTGCCCAAACTTAACTCTGAGCACTAAAAGTGTTTTCCCCATACGATAGTATCAAGACTTCTGGCACTTTTACCCATTCCCCAGTTAGCACCAAACCCTTCTGTGGTGTCAGGAGTAGGCCACTAACTGAGCTGGTATTTAATTGAGTGCTTCACCTGAGTCACCTAGGAGTGGGCTCACAGGAGTTGAGAGCTCATATCCAGGCCCGAATTACCGGGGGGGTGGGCGGGGGCAGTGCAGGTGAGGCAGGCGAGCAGCCTTTCCAAGCAATGGAGCTTATCCTCAGAATCCACAGGGAGGCCCAGGCTGCAGAATCTTTATCCCGAGGTCCACAGGGAATCGCACTGTGCAGCATGTTGGCAGCCTTTGTGGGCTAAACTTTGGATGCCTACACAGCATTTTTGCTTCAAGATTTAAAATAATTAAAAATATATATTTAGACAATGCTTGGG
Organism: Balaenoptera physalus; assembly: GCF_965194825.1. NCBI lineage: Eukaryota > Metazoa > Chordata > Mammalia > Artiodactyla > Balaenopteridae > Balaenoptera > Balaenoptera physalus. Next base: position 34,703,508 of record NC_138886.1, on the reverse strand, counting down.
GAAGTTACTATCGGTCTTCTTGGGATCCTACTGGGCTCCCAGAATTCCAGTTTGGAAACTGTTAAGTCTAGGCAGTGTCTCAGGGATCCTGTGGGTGGACATCTGAGGGTCATCCAGCCCTTGCTGGGCACCGGCATTACCAATGATTGATTCTATTTTATCCTCCCATCACCCGACCCCAGATGTTTCCAGGAGTAGAAAACCAAGCCCTCTTGGTCTCCCCCAACCCCCAGCCTGTGGGATTCCCTTCTAGGAAAGTCATTACTGCCTCTCTTGGTCGTCTGCCAGCTCTAAAGTGTCTTTTTAATTGCATCTAATTTGGCCTCATCTCATTAAATCCTTAATTTAAACCGCAGCGATCCCTCCAGCTCTGGCTGCCTAATGACAAAGGGGCCCACGTGCCCTTCCCCCTTCAGCACAGCTCCCCGTCAGGGCTGCTCTCATTTCCAGGTGGTCTCTCTGGGAGGCTTCTGACAAGTGGCTGTCGTCCTCGCCATGCTGGGTGTGGAGCAGAGCCAAGAGGGCTTCCCGGGAGCAGTAATTACCGGTAAAGAGCCTCAACCCTCCACCCCACTGGTGCCCTGCTCACAGGCCCAAAGTCGCTGCAGCAACAGCATCCAATTCTCGTGGTGTAGCAATGGGAGCATGGTGAGGAGAAGCACCTAGATTAAACAATAATAACCACATGGTAATTACAGTAGCCACCGTCAAGTGCAGGACATCATCCGCACCAGGGAAGGTGTCACTGGCCTCATGCTGAGGGTGAGGAAATTCAAGCTTATAAATGGAAAGTGACAGGCCTTGGGTTATAAATGCAGATTTGTCTGGCCTGGAAGGGAGGACACTTCTATCTCCCCCAGTCCAACCTCATCTCCTACCAAACTCACCCTTGTCACTCCTCCTTAGCCACCTAACCATCTCAATGTTCCTAGAACATGCTAGCACTCCTACCCCAGGGCCTTTGCACTTACTGTCCCCTCTTTCTGGAATGCTTTCTCCCCTACAATTTAACTGATTCACTTCCTCTTTCCATTAGATGTCAGCACAAACCTGCTCTCTTCTGAGAAACCTATCTTGACATCCACCATCACTGTCTGTGCCCTCACCCTGTTTGGTTTTGTGGTTTTTGTTTTGTTATTGCTGGTAGCACTTATTACTAGCTCTTACTAAATTATATATTTATCTTTGAAAAATGAAACACTGTAAGAGCAGAGAATGTTTCTATCCTCTTCACTGCTCTGTGCCTAGTATCTAGAACACTGTCTGGCACAGCTATGTCTTCAAGAAGGAGAGAACAGCTCTTAGCCCAGTCTGTGAGCCTCCTGGCCCACTTATGTTCACTGCCAGATGCCCTGTGGCCACTGAGCCTGGACGCTGATGAGGCACAGTTCCAGCCTTTTTGGTGGTACTCAGCCATTCCTCTCCGAAGCCTGTCAGCTCCCCTGGCACTGCAGGGAACTGGGTCTGACCCTGGCTTCTCACTGGCCTTCTGGGGAATCTTCCTTCTCAAAGGCCAGCTCCTCTCTCCTTTCTTCCCTTTCAGGAACCCCTCAAGCAGCTCAGGTTTTTGGAAAGCAAAGGCCAAGAAAGAACTGATGCCTGCCAGCAGCTCCTCCAGAGTCGAGGAAGAGCAAAGGCTAGTTCCTTTTTGGAACAGGGAGGGAAAATACAGTTAGAGGAAATACAGATATACAAATATCTAAATGTATTATCTGCCAGAAACATGCATATATAATTTAAAAAAATAAAATCACAAGCCTCTGCCTAATTCCAGTGACAATGCAGAGGGAGCCCCTTTCCTTCCCAAGGCTGGGTGAACACTCAGAAAATCCATCATCTTTTTTTGATCCTCCCCCGCTGGGGGGAAGCAGAGACTGGGCCCCCCTCCCCTGCAGGCTGGTGAAGAGGCAGGTAATGAGTATCCGGGCAGCAGACTCGATTTCACACTTATTCCTGATAATTGGTCACCCCGTTCAAGAGCAGGTGGGTCCTGATGCAGTAGTTGGCAGGGGACAGGGCCAGTCCGGAGGGAATAGAAAGGTGTTAATTGCTCTTTCCCCTCCCCTAGGTAGGTCCCTATTAAGAAGGGAGTTTTAGAGCTATGGGATGTCCAGGAGAGGCCTGGAGGATGCAAAGGGCAAAGTGTTAGCACTTCCTTATGTTACTGCAGAGAGGGTTAGTTTAGGTTCATGGCCAGTCCTAAGAACCTGCTGAGCTCGCTAGCTGGTGAGAGGCAGAGCTGGGACTTAGAGACCAGGGCTGTGAGAGCAGAGCAGGGATTTAGAAACCAGAGCTGCCAGAGCCCAAAGCTTGTGGCTCAAGCACTCTGGTGTCCTGTTTCTTGTTGAATGGAACCATTTGGAAGGAGGGATCTAGCTCAGGTGACTCTCAGACCCAGACCGTGGCCATCCTGAAGAAAGGACTTAGAGATAAGACACCTCTCTTAGTTAGGGGCACCGGCTCTGCCCTCCACCCAGTCACCCAAGCCGGAGTCCTAGGAGTTGTCTAAAACTTCTCCTCTCCTTCACGTCCTCTACCCAATCAGCCCTGTCCCTGCCAATACTGTATTCAGGCCTGCTCATCTCATCAGGATCTCCATAGCAGCTTTCTTGCTCATGTCTCTGACCTCGGTTTACCCCCTCCTCTTGGTCACCTACCTTGTAGCCAGAATAATCTTTATGAAATTCAAGTCTGATCTGTCTGCTCCCGGGTCTAAAACCCTTCTGTGGTTTTGTGTCACCGAAGCATGGCATATGAGGCCTTTCTTATTCCAGCCTCTGGCTCTCTCCTGTCTCAGCCAATTATTTCCAAACACAGTGTTCTCCAGACACACTACACCATCTCCCACCTCCAGGCCTTTGCTGCTATTGTTCTTATTACCTGGAATATTCTTCGCCTTGCTCCAGAAGTCCAAATCCTACTCATGCTTCAAGGGCCACGCCTTCTTCTTCTTCTTTTTTTTTTAAATTGAAGTATAGTTGATTTACAACATTGTGTAAGTTTCAGGTGTACAGCATAGTGATTCAGTTTGGGTTTGTTTTTTTTTTGCAGATTATAATCCATTATAGGTTATTACACATTATTCTTATACACAAGGTATTGTGTGTAATTCCCAATGCTATACAGTAAATCCTTGTTACTTATCTGTTTTTTGTATGGTAGTTTGTATCTTTTAATCCCATGCTCCTGATTTGTCCCTCCTCTCCTCTCTCTCCCCATAAGTTTGTTTTCTATGTATGTTGAGTCTGTTTCTGTTTTGTATATACATTTATTTGTATTATTCTTTTTTTTAAATTAATTAATTAATTAATTAATTTTTGGCTGTGTTGGGTCTTCATTTCTGTGTGAGGGCTTTCTCTAGTTGCGGCAAGCGGGGGCCACTCTTCATCGCGGTGCGTGGGCCTCTCACTATCACGGCCTCTCTTGTTGCGGAGCACAGGCTCCAGATGCACAGGCTCAGTAGTTGTGGCTCACGGGCCTAGTTGCTCCGCGGCATGTGGGATCTTCCCAGACCAGGACTCGAACCCGTGTCCCCTGCATTAACAGGCAGATTCTCAACCACTGCGCTACCAGGGAAGCCCTATTTGTATTATTCTTTAAATTCCATGTATAAGTGATATCATACAGTATTTGTCTTTCTCTGTTTCACTTATTTCACTCAGCATAATATTCTCTAGGTCCATCCATGTTGCTACAAATGGCAATATTTCATTCTTTTTTTTTTTTTGAATTTTAGAATTTTATTTTATTTATTTTTTTATACAGCAGGTTCTTATTAGTTATCCATTGTATACATATTCATTCTTTTTTATGGCTGAGTAATAGTCCATTGTAGATATACCACATCTTTTTTTTTCCATCATTTTTAATTTTATGGTTTTTTTTGGTTTGTTTATTTATTTATTTATTTATTAACATCTTTATTGGAGTATAATTGCTTTACAGTGGTGTGTTAGTTTCTGCTGTATAACAAAGTGAATCAGCTATACATATACATATATCCCCATATCTCCTCCCTCTTGCATCTCCCTCCCACCCTCCCTATCCCACACCTCTAGGTGGTCACAGAGCACCGAGCTGATCTCCCTGTGCTCTGCGGCTGCTTCCCACTAGCTATCTATTTTACATTTGGTAGTGTATATATGTCCATGCCACTCTCTCACTTCGTCTCAGCTTACCCTTCCCCCTCCCCGTGTCCTCAAGTTCATTCTCTGCGTCTGTGTCTTTATTCCTGTCCTGCCTCTAGGTTCTTCGGAACCAATTTTTTTTTTTTTAAAGATTCCATATATATGTGTTAACATACGGTATTTGTTTTTCTCTTTCTGACTTACTTCATTCTGCATGACAGACTCTAGGTCCATCCACCTCACTACAGATAACTCAATTTCGTTTCTTTTTATGGCTGAGTAATATTCCATTGTATATATGTGCCACATTTTCTTTATCCATTCATCTGTCGACAGACACTTACGTTGCTTCCATGTCCTGGCTATTGTAAATAGAGCTGCAATGAACATTGTGGTACATGACTCTTTTTGAATTATGGTTTTCTCAGGGTATGTGCCCAGAAGTGGGATTGCTGGGTCGTATGGTAGTTCTATTTTTAGTTTTTTAAGGAACCTCCATACTGTTCTCCATAGTGGCTGTATCAATTTACATTCTCACCAACAGTGCCAGAGGGTTCCCTTTTCTCCACACCCTCTCCAGCATTTACTGTTTGTAGATTTTTTGATGATGGCCATTCTGACCAGTATGAGGTGACACCTCATTGTAGTTTTGATTTGCATTTCTCTAATGATTAGTGATGTTGAGCATCCTTTCATGTGTTTGTTGGCAATCTGTATATCTTCTTTGGAGAAATGTCTATTTATGTCTTCTGCCCATTTTTGGATTGGGTTGTTTGTTTTTTGATATTGAGCTGCATGAGCTGCTTGTAAATTTTGGAGATTAATCCTTTGTCAGCTGCTTCATTTGCAAATATTTTCTCCCATTCTGAGGGCTGTCTTTTCGTCTTGTTTATGGTTTCCTTTGCTGTGCAAAAGCTTTTAAGTTTCATTAGGTCCCATTTGTTTATTTTTGTTTTTATTTCCATTTCTCTAGGAGGTGGGTCAAATAGGATCTTGCTGTGACTTATGTCATAGAGTGTTCTGCCTATGTTTTCCTCTAAGAGTTTTATAGTTTCTGCCCTTACATTTAGGTCTTTAATCAATTTTGAGTTGATTTTTTTTTTTAAATGCACAACGTGAAAGTTACTAGTTAAGTTTTTTTTGGTTTAGTTTTTATTTATTTATTTATTTATTTATGGCTGTGTTGGGTCTTCGTTTCTGTGCGAGGGCTTTCTCCAGTTGCGGCAAGCGAGGGCCACTCTTCATCGCGGTGCACGGGCCTCTCACTATCGCGGCCTCTTGTTGCGGAGCACAGGCTCCAGATGCGCAGGCTCAGTAATTGTGGCTCACGGGCCCAGTTGCTCCGCAGCATGTGGGATCTTCCCAGACCAGGGCTTGAACCTGTGTCCCCTGTATTGGCAGGTAGATTCTCAACCACTGCGCCACCGTGGAAGTCCCTGAGTTGATTTTTGATACCACATCTTTTTTAGCCAATCGTCTGTTGATGGGTACTTGGGTTGTTTCCATGTCTTTCTTAGCTACTGTAAATAGTGCTGCTATGAACATTGGGGTGCATGTATCTTTTCAAATTAGAGTTTTCTTTTTTTTCTGGATATATACCCAGGAGTGGAATTGCTGGATTATATGGTAGTTCTATTTTTAGTCTTTAAAGGAAACTTCATAATGTTTTTCATAGTGGCTGCACTAATTTGTATTCCCACCAACAGTGTACGAGTGTTCCCAAGAACCACTTCTAATGGAACCCTTAAGTCTTCCTGGGAAAACTTAGTCTTGGCTGTGACTCCTAGTCTTCTTTTTATTCCAGCCTTGACACTTTTAGGTCTGTATTGGGTAGAATAATGACCCCCCCATCCGTGCTTGCCACAAGATGTCCAGGTCCCAATCCCTGAAATTTGTGCATATATTACCTTACATGGCAAAAGGGACTTTGCAGATGTGATTTAGTTAAGGCTATTGAGGTGGGAGGAATAGCCTGGATTATCCAGCTGGGTCCAATTACTCATAGTTTTTAATTATTATTTTAAGGGCTTTTTAAAAAAATTTTATTTATTTTATTTTTGGCTGCATTGGGTCTTTGTTGCTGCACGCAGGCTTTCTCTAGTTGCGGCGAGCGGGGGCTACTCTTTGTTGCAGTGTGCAGGCTTCTCACTGCAGTGGCTTCTCTTGTTGTGGAGCACGGGCTCTAGGTGTGTGGGCTTCCGTAGTTGTGACTCGCGGGCTCTAGAGCAGAGGCTGAGTAGTTGTGGAGCATGGGCTTACTTGCTCCGCGGCATGTGGGATCTTCCTGGACCAGGGCTCGAACCTGTGTCCCCTGCATTGGCAGGTGGATTCTTAACCACTGCGCCACCAGGGAAGCCCTGCTCATAGTTTTTTTAAGAAGGAGGCAGAAGTGTGAAAGACAGAAAAGGAATGTGACAATGGATGCAGAGGTCAAGTGATGTGGGGCCATGGCCAAGGAATGCAGACAGCCTCTAGAAGCTAGGAAAGGCAAATAATTGAATTCTCCCCTACAGCCTTCAGAAAGGACCACAGTCCCCCTAATATTTTGATTTTAGTCCATTGAGACCCATATTGGGTTTCTGACCTCTAGAACTATAAGATAATGTATTCGTATTGCTTTCAGTCACTAAGTTTGTAGTGATTTGTGACAGCAGCCATTGGAAACTAATACAGCATCGTACTAGAGGTGATTGTTCATGTGTCTGTGAGTCCCTGGATACAAAGGACAAAGGACAAAGGATGAGGCTGGTCCTCCCCTGTGTCTCTAACACCCAGTACAAGGTCTGCCACAGCGATGATGCTTAGCAAACATGGGATGAATGAATGAGTGAGTGAGTGAGTGAGACACTTCCTTCCCCTGGTACCAGCAGACCCACTGTGGTTATCAGGTGTTTGAGAGTTCTTGGGCTGAAATGAAATGGAATTGATTTCCTTTCATACCCAGAAAGCATGGTTCCCTATTCCCCACCCTGCCATGTCCACGAAGATTAGTTACGTTGCCTCAAAGACATCCTCCCCTGGGCTATGAGATCACTTAGCCTTCCTGGCCCCGGCTCACTTCTAGTAACTCTCATGTACATCAACAAGGTTGTTAGGCTCTGAGGCTCATGGAACATCAGGGCTATAGGAGCCTCTACAATCGACTCATCTCACCTCCTCATTTATAGATGGGGTGACTGAGGCTCAGAGAGGGAAGGAGCTGAAGTGGTCAAATTGTGGTCCTATAGGGCCAGGAGGAGAATCCAGCCCATGCCTCTTTCACCCACCCCTCCTGAGGACCCAGATACTAGTATTGATACCCCCATTTTACAGATGAAGAAATGGAGGCACAGAGAAGTTAGTTTACTCGCCCATGATCAACTAGTTGGTGGTGCTGATTTAAACTGAGTCTAGTTCCAGAGTCTCCCCTCTTCTTCTCTGCAGTATACTGATGGATGGGGAAACTGACACGCAGGCAGTGGTGGCTGGAGAGAAAGCAGGTTACGGCTTAAGTTCAAATCAGAGCCCTCCAAACCCACAAGGTGGGAAGTGCCTGGGCTGAGAGGAGGCCTTGGGAGTTTGCCTTCTTCAATTAGGCTGTTTGCTTCTCTGAGTCCAGGGGATAATTTAACTAATGGTGCTGGTTTTCTGATACTATCGATTGGTCAAGATTAAATATGTTTGTCACAGTCAAGTGAACTAATCACTTTATTGTATTTCAAGTACTAATTTCATCAGATAGATGTAGGGGGGTGACCTGGGGGAGGTGCAGGGAGATGAGCACGTGCACAGATCGGGGTGGGCAACAGCACAATCGATGCAGCTGACCTGCCTGAAGGTATTTGGAATACTGGGTTTTCTGGATGCCCGCAGCCATGCTGCTCAGACAGGAGGAATCTGCATTTTCCCCGGCTTCCTCCATCACTGTTCCAGGGCCCTCCTGAAATTTCTCAGGAAAGGCAATTTCTCAAGCATTATTGGAAAATGGTAGATGTTTCCAAATAGCTATCCTAAATCACCCCCTAGCCACTACTCCCAAAGCCACTCTGACATTGCTGGATGCAAATGCTGCCTCTCTGAGCCATTAGCCATTCCAGGAACTACCAATTCACGGCAAAACCTGAAAATGAACTAATCAGTCTTTCGGGTTTGGTAAGGCTTTGCCATTTCCATGTACATAGGACAAGAAGATCCAGGGCTTATTAAATCATCCCCTGGCCCTGATGCAATTGAGTAAACCTCCTTCCTTGTGAGACAGGGTGAATATATATACACATATACACACACATGCATGCACACACACAAACATGCAAGTGCACACACATGCATGGACACACAAATACACATACACATAAATGCACATGCATACACATACACACCCATATAGCATACACATATACCTGTAACGCACACCCCAGAGATGCATACTCATGCACACACAGGTACACACACTCACAAGGTTCAGAAGTTCTCAAGAGACAAGCTGTTTTCTTAACACAAAAGACTTGTTTGTCCCTTGCACGTAGAAGCACGAGAGATGACTTGACTGGATGACTGAAGATGAGGCCAATTTCTGTAATTCTGGACACAAACCCCCCACCACATCTCTTTTCTCTTTTTGCCATATTTAATCACATCAAACACAGGCCATCAATTGTAGTCCCTGCAGCCAAAGAAAGTCAGGTATCTCTCTTCCACACTTGGGTTTTTGAGGCTCAGTCCTGTGGTGATGAGATGAGGGACGGCCGGTTCCCAGTTTACCCCCAGGCACTGAGAAGTAACCCACCACAGTCTTCATGAGCACGCGTTTAAATGGAACGGCCTCAATAAAAAGAGTCCTTTCCAGAGGAAATCACGTGCTTCTGCTCAGAAGAGCCTTCTGTAGCTGCCCACAGAGCCCCTCAGGCTGTCTGGACGTGTTTAGCCAGAGCCCCCTCACCAGAGGATCGGTTCTTTCTCTTATCTATACAGCTTTCAACAGCATCTCTGGAAGCACGTAGGGCTTTGGAATTTACCATTCTTATTCTATAGATGTGAAAACTGAATCCCAAAGAGGGAAAGAGGCTCACTAAGGGCATCCAGACAGTCAGTAGTGAATTGGAACTGGAGTTTGGGTTTCTGACTCCAAGACTGGCACTTTGTAAATCTCTGGGCAAACTCTGCCCAAGCTTTCAGAGCCTTGTAAAGCTCCCCCTTTATCAGGTCCCTGTTCTGTGTCCAGCCTTCTACTCATCGCTGGACTTCCTGACTGCTGTTATGCCCTTAAGCAGAAGTCCCCAAACACTCTTCAATATGGGCTGCTCTTTCCAGTGATCTTCAGGCCTGATATCAAGACAAAGGCTGACTGTGGGGCTGGGTTGAGTGGGCCAAGACCTGTGTTCTTGCCAGGCAAACTCTATTTTTAGAAGCATATTTTTGTGACTTAGAATCTGTGAGATCTGGGGGCTTTCCTGGGGAGTTTGTTCAAGCTCTTGGAGATACATCCTTCCCTAGGAATCCTACTGGGTTAAACAAGACAGAAAAAAATAAGTGGTGGCTCCCCAGGGGAAACATTGAAAGAGCAACAAGAAACAGATTTGCTGAACATTCTGAGTCTTTGAGCATCATTAAAACCTGAGAGCTGTGTGTTGAGTGTGTAACCTTTAGTCTTTTTTCATGCTGTGTAACTCCAGATGTTTTACTCCCTAAAAAGAGTGTTTTTCTACATGATAGAGTACCCAATTTGCAAAAAATAACCTGGTACCCAGCCCGAGCCAACAAAACATCGGCAGTATGCCAACCTCCAACACGTTTGTTAAAAGCCAGACCTAGGAAATGTTTCATGCATGGGTTTTGAGGCCTGATGGATTTGGAATCAGGAGGCCTGGGCTCTAGCCTCTGCTTTACCTTCAGCTTGTCAAGAGAGTTGCCTGAGGCCCACAGAGCATGAGGCAGAGCGAGTGTTGAACACCCAGCCGTGTTCCCTTTGAGCAAAGAATCAAATCCAACAAGATCAACATGCACATCTGAATATAGGCTGGGAACAGGGAGAAAGCATGTGTGCAGTAGTCATGTCCAAAATAGCTCCTGGTCAAGGTGTCAGGTAAGGAAGTATTCCCTTTCCATTGTCTTCTTCTCTATGTAGATTCCTAGGAGCTACAAGGCTATGAGATGGCCACAGTCCTACAGGGGGGTTCTGGGGGCACAGTGGAGTCCTCTGGCAGACTGACATTGACGTTTCAGGAGGGGTTCATCAGTGCTGTCTCTTCAGCTCTCATCAGGATCACCACCAAGTCTTCTTCTCTGGTGTTGGCCTCTGGCCCTCTGTCATGTGTACTATTGACCACTTCCTGAGTCCCTGTCCTCCCTTGGTCCCCAGAATCCCACAATTTCCAGGTGTCCCCTCTCTGGCAGTTCCCTCTCTGCATCTGCAGTTACCTTTCTCCCAGCCTGTTCCTTGAAGGTTGGTGTTCTCCAGGACCATCTTCTTGTCTGCCTATCTATCTATCTATTTATCTAACTCTCTATCTATCATCTATCTACACCCTGAGTCATTGCACCCAACCCCACAGCTTCCATCACCCCCACGTATGTGCCCATGAATCTCCAGAGCTCCAGACTTATCCATCCGCCTGTCTACGTAACTTCTCCATTTGATGCCCCACAGGGATTTTTCTCAAAAAATGAGTCCAGAAACAGGCAGTGTTTGGCATTGACTCAGCAATTCAAGCATTTCAGAATTGAGGTTTTTGTGGTTCTCTTGACCTTTTCCTTATGGTTGCATGAAGACAGCTATAGCGCCAGCCATCCCAAGTGCATTCTACACAGGAAGAAAGAAGACATGGAGAATGGCAAAGGGGCTTCCAAGAAAGTCCACCAGCAGCTTCCCCTTACATCTCCTTGAATGCTCCAGGGTATGTAAGGTGGCAGAGTGTCCTATCTGTGTATAGTTTTAGTTGGCATGCTGCCATCCCCATTGTGGGAACAGTAAGGAACAAGAGGAGACCTCTCCCCTGACGGAATCAGGCTTCTCCCCACAACCCCTAACCTGCACCCTCATTTCTCTCTGTCCTTCTGATGGATCCTCATCCACAGTCAGAATGATCTTTCTAACATGATCCTCTGGTCAAATCACCTTCACCAGCACCTTCACCAGGGGTCTGCCCCATGCTGGATGCCCCTAGGTAAGACTCACTGGCCTGTAATGTAAAATTCTTGGCCTGGCATTTAAGATCCTAGAGAATTGTGTTATCTTCAAAAACTGAAAGTTCTATTTCTTTGCTGCAATGTTCCTGGTGGATTTCAGACAAGTGCAGCCATCCTTGAGGGGGAAAGTGGCTGATAACAGAGGATTTAAAAAAACAAACACATTAGCGGTGGCCTGCCCAGATAATGAATAGAGGAGAAGGTTATCTATCTCGCTGATTTATATTGTTACGGTTTCTTCCATAGACCAAAGTGGGACTGTCTTTACATCTCCTGCCCTCCACATTTGATGCAGCAAGGAAATCACATTTTTCATGAACCATGGGAATTACTAAACGGTAGTGGTTTTATTTGTTAATGATTGAACTTGGCCATTTCTTCTACCAGGGGCTGAGTCCTGCTGTTATGCACAACTTCTCATCCAGAGAGACACCACGGAGAATAAATCAGGAGCAGGACTCAGTGTGACAGCCGCAGTCTGGCAGGCCCTGGGGTTTGGGGGCTAATGGGGTCTCACGGCAGGGAGGAACTACTGCCAGCCAGGCTGGGGAAGAGAGGTAATGTTGAGACATTGAAAAATGAATGGAAAAATTTTGCCACTTCCTAAAACCGATGTCAGTGGGTGAATCATAGATCGTGCAGGGACTATGAGAGCTGGCAAGGCCTCCATGATTGGTGAGCTCTGGGCTGTGGCTAGGTTTTATGGGGGTCTATGAACCCATGAAATTGTGTGTAATTTTTCAGTGCATATGTGCATTTCCCCGGGGTTACAGTTCATAGCTTTCATCAATTCTCAAAGATTAAGAACCACTGGTCTGGTTCAACCCACTCAGCATACAGAGGAGAAAACTATGGAGTCCTTGGAGGAGAAGGGACCAGTTGAGTTCCCCTAGGGAGAAAGGGGCAGAACTGGAGTTAGGAATTAGGAGACCCAGATTCCTGGTCAGATCCTGGCTGTGTGACCTTGGGCTAGTCGCCTTACCTCTCTGAGTGTTTTTCTACACATGGAATTAAAGGGTGTAGAGAGGATTAAATAAAGCGATTAATGGACTTCACCACCTACCCACAAAGTTAGTATGTAATTGATTGTCAATAAATATTCTTTGCATCACTGAGTAACTTTGAAAATCATTCTTTTCAGCTATCTTTCATTCATTCAGCAAATATTTATTATCTCTTATATACCAGGATGCTGGATGAACAAAGCAGGCACAGTCCCTGCCCTCAGAGCTGGGAGTTAAGTAGGAGATACAGTTAAGAAAATAGACCACAGTTATTGCTGTAACGAAGAACTATTACATTCTTGATGTAATTTTCATAATACAGTGTGATGAATATCCTTCCAGGGTTAGCACAGAAATCTGGGGGAGCATGGGGTGGAGGCACCTAACCAAGGGTGGGGTGGGGGGAATCAAGAAAGGCTTCCCAGAGAAGGCAGCAACTAAGCTGAGCCCTGAAGGAGAAGCAGGAATTGGCCAGGCAAAGAGAAAGCTGGAACATTGTGCAGAGAACAGCATGTGCAAATGTCCAGAGGCAAAAGAAAGCTTGATGCATTTCTTTAGGGAAGTAAAAATAGATCAGCCTTGCTGTTTTTGGCTGCTGCAGGCAGCCAAGAGAAGCCACACTGAAATCAACCTGCATAGTCAACACATCTGCATCCTCTTCACCTTTTATCATCTATCTTTGCATTCACTTACTTAATGTTGGCACCTTTATACATGATCACATCCTCCCTGTTGATCCAAATTGTGCAGTCTCCCTCTAGCTAGCCTTGGGAACTCTGTCAAAGCCCCCTCTTTAGAGGTGAGGAAGCTGGACGGGTAACTGACTTACATCAGGTGATGCTGGAATGAGAACCCAGGCAGGGCAGTCTGGTGAGCTCATGTTATCAGAGGCAGACAATCCTTGTGTGGTTTGTTGGGCTGTCCCAGGCTGGCCGAGCTCCCTGGGTCACTGTCCTGCCAGGGACAGCCTGAGTGATCACACTGGAGATGATTAATTCCTGCCTCTCTCAGCGCACCCTGGGTCTGCAGCCAAGTGCTGCTGTCATCTCTTTATTTTTCTGCTCCACTGTTATTGAAAATCAATAAGCCGTCCAAGCCAAATGAAGTTCAGTGACTGGGACTGAGTCCATAAATCAAATAAAAACTAAATTATATTTAAAAAGGGAAATGGGAATAAGAAGGCTGCTTTGAGGTGGATGTGGGATCCCGAGAATCCGTTATCACAGTGGCAAAGAGATGACCAAGAAACTGGTACTACCGGGCCAGGGCGTAGGGTGTTAGGGCTGAAAGTGCCTCAGGGAACACTTTATCCAGCCCCCTCTGTTCCAGATCAGAAGACCGAGGCCCAGAGAGGAGAATTTCCCCTCTGGTTGCACAGTGATAGGCAGAGCTGGCTCCAGACCCAGGGCCCGCTGATGTTCACCCTCTACCAAATGGCATGCAAATCAATGAGAAACAGCAGCTGAATTGAAGTGAATTTAAGAGAAAAACAAAGAGAGAGGCTTTAAATTTTTCTGTTGTCAAATCTGTCACTCTTTTCCTTTACAATTTCTGCTTTTAATGTTATGCTTTAAAGTCCTAAGCAAAGATGTCTGTTTCCAGACAAGGAGTAGGCAGAATAGTTCCTGGAGCTCATGTGGGGCTAGGAATTCTTTATGTTCCCGCCAACCAGAGTGGAAAGACCTTCTTATACACAAGGCATTGAGTAGGGTCCTCAGAAGGGTATTACCTTAATAGTGAGGCCAAATTAACCCTAGACTAGAGGCTGTGCTGCAAGCCTTGAAAAGATCCAACTGATTTGGGCTCCAGAGCAAAATCCAGTGGTGTTTAAAGGAATACAACTAAAGCCAGCAATCAACAGTGTAAAATTGACAACGTCCAGCATCCAATAAAAAATTTCCAGGCAGGCAAGAAGCAGGAAAATATGGTCTATAATCAGATAGAAAACTAATCATTATAAACAAACCAAGAAATAATAGAGATGGTGGATTTAGCAAAGAACATTGAGATAGCTGTTATGATCCATATTTTTGAGAAAGGGGAAAAGTGATCAAGATGAGGAGAGAATGGAAGTTTTTAAAGTTTTAGATCCAAATAGAAGTTCTAGAAATGAGAAATATAATATCTAAAATGAAAATACACAGGATGTCATTAATACCAGGTTAGACTTTGAAGAAGTCAGTGAATCAGTGAATTTGAAGCTATAGGTTTAGAAACTATCCAAAATGAAACATATGCTTACCATATGATCCAGCAGTCACACTCTTAAGCATCTACCCAAGAGAAATGAAAACATACTCACATGAAGACTTGAATATTCATAGTTTTGTTCATAATAAAGAACTGGAAACAACCCAATTGTCTGTAGACTGATGAAGTGATAAACATAATGTGATATATCTGTTCATTGGAATGGAATATAATACTCGGCAATAAAAGGAATTAACTACTGTTACCTGCAATAACACGGATAAATTTCAAAAACATGATGCTGATTACATTTATATGATATTCTAGAAAAGGTAAAACTACGGTAATAGAAAGCAGATCAGTGGTTGCCTAGGGTGAGGAATGAGGGGAGGGAACTGACTGCAAAGAGACATGAGAGAACTTTTGGGGGTGATGGAAATGTTTTCTATCATAATTGTGGAGATGATTACATGACTGAATATGTTTGCCAAAACTTATTATAGTGTATGTGCGTGGGGTGGGGGAAGATAGGTATAGTTATAAAAAGGCAACTTGAAGGATCTTTGTGGTGATGGAACTGCTCAGTGTCTTGACTGTGGTGGTGGATACACCAATCTACACGTGGGATAATATTGTATAGAACTAAGAACGCATATACAAATGAGTACAAGTAAAATGGGGGAAATCTGTATAAGAACCGTGGATGTTACCAATGTCAATATGACTTATGATATTAACTGTAGTACTACAAAATGTTACCATTGGAGGAAACTGGGGAGAGGCTACATGGGATCTTGCTGTAGTATTTCTTACAATTACACATGAATCTATAATTATGTCAATAAAATTTCAATTAAAAACTCATTGTACATGGATGGACCTGGAGGGAATTATGCTAAGTGAAATAAGTCAGAGAAAGACAAATACTGTATGATATCACTTATACGTGGAATCTAAGAAATACAACAAACTAGTGAGTATAACAAAAAAAGAAAACAGACACACAGATATAGAGAACAAACTAGTGATTATCAGTGGAGAGGGGGAGGGGCAGTATAGAGGTGGGAAAGTGGGAGGTACTAGGCTCAAGCATATATTGTACAACACAGGGAATATAGCCAATATTTGCTAATAAGTGTAAATGGAAAGTAACCTTTAAAAATTGTATAAATTTTTTTTTGTATAAATTTTTTAAAGTTAAAAAAACTCATTGTACAAGTAAAATTGCTAAATTTTATTATATGCAAATTATTCTTCAATGAAGCAAATTTTTAAAAAGTTCTATATGACCCTCTAAAACAAAGCTATATTTCTGTTTATAACCTGCTCTTTCATGAGAGCTTCAATGGGACTTTTGCTCCACTTGTATGAATAATTATAAATTAGGAATATTTAGGAGTTTTGTATGTTTTTTCTTAACATGTGGCAAGAATGATGGTTTGTCCATCCCTAAAATAATAAAGATATTGTCTTAAATGAAAGTCCTAAACTACCCCAGGAAAATATAAATATCCACCCATATTTTCTTGTCACTTCATGTTTTCCATTTAGACCTTGTCTACAAATGAAATTTTTTTGGTCTATGCTATTAAAAAAAAAAGGTTTTTTTTTCCGAAATGGTTAGCTAATAGTCCTGACACCACTTATAATGTAATCCATTTCCCCCAAGTCCCAACATACATGTTTAAAAAGTTACCTTTATCATATACTAAGTTTGCATATAAATTTGTATCTATATATGGACTCTACTCTGTTCCATTGAGCTGAATGTACCAAATTTTTTTTACAAGTATCTCCATGTTTTCTTTATTGAAACTTTATAATAAGTTTTCATACCTGGTAATATTAGTCTCCTCATTTACTATTTATTTTCAAAATGCTCTTGGCTATCCTTGCATTTGTGAACTTCAAAATCATTTTGCCAAGTTCTCAAATATTCTGCTAGATTTCAACTGGTATTTTATTAAATTTACAAATTTGGGGAAAATGGGTACCTTCATATTACTAAATCTTTCTACCCAGGAATATGATATGTCCAAGACCATCACATTGCACAATTCCAGGGGGCTCCATTACATTAGAGTCATGAAGTGTTCAGCCTGCGTGGCAATAGACAAGGGCTGAAGATATATCTTTTCATTTATTCAGTTTGTCTTTATATCTCTCAGTAAAGCATTACATCTTTTGTTATATATATCCTGTACATTTCTTGTTATAATAATTTCTGAGTCATTCATATTTTTGCTACTCTTGTGAATGGGCTCTTTTTATCCTTTGGATTTTCTCCCTTGTTTATTGCTAGTGTATTGAGAATGACTTTTTTTTTTTTTTTTTTGCGGGGGGTAACTGACCACTTTCCTGAATACTCTCATTCATTCTAGCATAGGTTTTAGTTGATGCCTTTGGATTTTCAAGCTAGAAAATTATATCATCTGCAAATAACATCTTTGATTCCTTCTTTGTGCTATTCATACTCTTTGTTTAAGAATCAATCAGCTGTCCTCTGTTAAATGAGGGTGGTAATCGCAGGCATTCACGTCTTGTTCTTGCCCACAATGGGGCATTTCACTTCGGGTGTGATGTTGGCTCTAGGTGGGAGATAGATATTCATTTCAGTTAAGGAAATATCTTTCTATGACAAATTTACTACGAGTATTTAAAATTTGGAGTAGAGTTTGAATTATGTTCTTCTGTTGCATTTTCAAGATAATCATGTTATATTTCTCATTTGACCTATTAGTGTAATGGATTATATCAACAGATTTATATCAAACCATTCTTGCCTTTTTGAAATAAACCTTCTTCAGCTTGGCGTATTATCATTTTAATATACTTCTATGTTTTATTTGCTATTGGTTTATTTAGGATTTTTAAAAATCTATAGGCAAGCATGCTCTGTTGTGACATTTCTGTTGAGCTGGGAATCAGTGATATGCTGGGTTTATAGAAGGAGCTGGGAAGATTTCCATATTTTTCTTTGGTCTGGAACTGTTTAAATAGCATGGGAATTATTTGTTTCTTGAAGGTTTAGAGAAATTTGCTCATAAAACAGTGTGAGCTCTTAGCCTTATTTGGTAATGGTTCTTCAATAATTGTGTTGTCTTCTTCCATAGTTCCTCATTTTCTTTCTTTAGTTAATTTTGCCAGTTTATATTTTCTCACAAGATTATCAATTTCCCCAAGTTTTAGAGACATCTAGCATAAAGATATATTGAATACATAGCATCCTCTTCTAACTATAAAATCTCATCAGTATCTTTAGTTTTGTCACCCCTCTCATGTTGTCATGCCGTATTTTCTGTTTCCCCCTTTTTATCTTTATTACTTTTTCCTGCAGTACGTATAATTTATTGGACTTTTTGAAGAAACTATTCTTGGTTTTATTAAATCAGTCTACTAGGTTTTTCTTTTTATTTTGTTGTTGTTTTTTCTAACTTCTTGAGTTAAATACTTAGGTGACTAATTTTTATTGTTTCTTTAAAAAATGTACTCTGAAATTTTCTCTGAGGACAACATCGACTCTAAGCTTTAATATGTAATATTTTCATTTTTCTTATTTCCTTGTATGGAATATGTTTTCATTTCCATATTATTTCCTATTTATTGCTAAAATAAATCCTTTGTAATAGGGGCTCCCTCTCAGTTTGGCTGAAGCCTAAAAGCCTGGGAATAAAACCCCCACATGCTGAAGTGAGAAGCCGGACCGTCTCTACAGCTCTTGCACAGGAAGCATCTGGAAACCAAGTTTGGCCACCTTAGCCCAACATCCACCTCAACTATATAAAAGGGTTGAGTGTGAAGAGTCTGGGAGAGGACATTTCTCTGAGAAAGTTCTTGGAAGTATTTACCCTTTCCTCACCTGGGGGAGCCTAGGAATAGTTCCCCTCATCTCCATATATGTCCCCTAGAGCCTGGGGCAGTGGACTGGGAATGACTGACTCCTGTAAGATGCAAAGCCCTGAGGCCGAGGCTGCCCACCTGAAGGAGCCGAAAGAAAAAGGACTGCACAGAGAACGAGTTCATTTCTGCCAACAGAAAGGGGCAAGGATGCACATGTTTTCTCATGGACCTGCTGTGGGTTACAAGGGGGAGACTTGACCTGGGGCCATCTTATTAGGGACTTTGCCCCAGAAGTCCCCTTGGAGGGTCGACAGACCCAACAAAGATAACGTGGGGGAAATGGACCACTGGATAGCCCAGGGCTCAGGGTTGAAGTCAGTTGGAGATGTAAGCTACCAGCCAGAGACAGGCTTTATCCTGTCCTGGAGATTGTAATGGCAGGGTCCCAGCTGGGGAGATCTCTGTGAAACCCAACAAGTGCCACCAGGCCCAGAGAACACCAACACTGACCCACACAACAGCAGCCACATCAGGCTGTGCCATCTCCCCTGACACCTGCTGCCTCTGGGCCTCACCTGCGGGGTCAGGAGCCGCAGGCCAGGAAGCTGGGGGGAGCAGAGTAAGGAGGGGAAGTGTGACAGAGGCACCCATGCCACCTCCCCCACTACAGGCTTCCCAGCTCCGACTGAGCAAGGGAGGGGAGAAGCTTTAACTGAAAAAAAGGGGCACATTTTAATTACTGAAAAAGGGCAATTTTTGTGACTAAAGATGGAGGTTTTTTGGTTTGTTTGTTTTATCCAAGGTTGACTGGAAATGTGGGACACACGTGCTGAGATTTCATCCAAGGTTTGGAGAAGAAGTAATCAACATAGAACCAATCTGAAAAGACAGCAGGGAGAAAAAATAAACTTCTTTTCTACTTGTATATTATTGAATTTGGCCTGTTCAACCAAACAGCTATGGTTTATTAGATTATGATAAGAGAAGATAGCCCGTACAATTCCAACTTTCCAGAAATGTGGAGGCTTTCTTCATGGCCTAATATACCCCAGTATGGTGGACATTTTTCTTTGGTTGCTCAGTGTCTGAATCCCCTTTCTATGTTTGACATTGAGTGTGCCTAACATCTGCTTTCCCGGCCTCGCTCTGTTCAGCCAAGTTGTTTAGCTGCGTTGGACAGGGTCTGTTGAGGTAAAGAAGTAGGAGCCTTGAAAGTCCACTTCTGGACATGAATGGAGGCAACACTGAGTTTTCAGGGCCAGCGGGGCCAGCAGCAGCAGCCAACGGCACAAATAGCACATCTGGGGTTCAATCGTGGTGACCATGGGGCCTCACCCAGGCTGGTATGTGGCTGAATTCCTGGCTGCTGCTTGGTCTTGCTTTTCCTTGTCAGCTTTCGAATGATGATTGCAATCCTTCCTGACAATGTCAGTGGGGGGAGACAGACAATAAACCTGATAAATAAATAAATTACATAGTACAGTTGAAAGTGAGAAATGCTGTAAAGAGAAATAAGGCAGAGTAAGGAAAGTGGGGAGCTGAGGTCCGGTGGTCAGGGCCCCACTGAGATGGGGATTTTGAGCAAAGACTTGAAGGAAGTGAGGGAGTGTGCCATGTGGAGATCTGGGGCCCTGCAGGGGTAAAGGTCCTGAGATGAGAGTGCCTGGAGGGTTCACAGTACAGCAGTAACACCTGTGTTGGAGTGGAGTGAGGGGGCGAAGTAGAGGTATAATTAAAGAGGTAACAGAGCCAGTTGCAGTGACCTCAAAAGTGATTATAAAGACCTTGACTTTTACTTTGAGTGAAATGACAAGCATGGATGGTTTTGAGCAAAAAAGTACCATGATCTGATTTATGCTTTAAGAGGATCATTGGGTGTCTGTGGATAACAGGCTGTAGGAAGACTAGGGTAGAAGGAGGGAGACTAGATCATAGGCTGTGGCGATGTTCTAAGCAAGAAAAGATGGTAGCTTGGACTAGGGTGGTAGTAATGAAGGTGATGAGAAGAAATTAGATCTGGGATCCATGTGGAAAGGAGAGCCAACAGGATTTGCTATGAGGAGTCCGGGTTGAGTCCAAGGTCTCTGGCCTGAGTCATTGGAAGATAGAGTTGCCATTTACTGAGAGAGGGAGGGCTGTGTGTAGCACACTTTGGGGGATGACTGGGACATCAGTATTGGACATTAGACATTTGAGACAACTCTTAGATATCCAAGTGGAGATGTTGAGTTGGCTGTTGGAAATCCAAGCCTGGGGTTTGGGAGAGACTTTGGGTGTGGATTTAAATTTGGGAATTGTTAGCAACTAGATGCTATTGAATCTGTGAGACCGGGAAGATCATCTCAGTGTGGATAGTGAAGAGAAAATGTCCAAGGACCGGGCCCTGGGGCACATCAGTGGTAACAAATGGGGGAAGAAGAGGAACCAGAAAAGAAGACTAAGAGGCAGTATCCAGCAGGGGGACACCTGGAGAGTGTGGTTTCCAGGAAGCCAGATGAAGAGTCTTTCCAAGAAAAGGGACCAGTCAACTGTGTCAAGTTTTTTGGTTTTGTTTTTGTTTTTTTTAAATTGGAGTATAGTTGATTTACAATGTTGTGTTAGATTCATGTGTACAGCAAAGTGATTCACTTATACATATACATATAACCATTCTTTTTCAGATTCTTTTCCCATGTAGGTTATTATAGAATATTGAGTAGAGTTCCCTGTGCTATGCAGTAGGTCCTTGTTGGTTATCTGTTTTATATATAGGAGTGTGTATATGTCAATCCCAAACTCCTAATTTACCCCTCCCCTCCACCTTCCCCTTTGGTAACCATAAGTTTGCCAATAAGTTTACCAATCCGTGATGGTCATTTTTTTGATATTCAAATTGTCCCATCTTTGGCTAGTAGAAGCCTCTTCAAGTTGGCTTCCTGAGTTCTTTTGCCCTGACCCTTGTAGTCTTTGTTTTTTTCTTTTTTTTTTCAATTTTTACTTTATATTGGAGTATAGTTGATTTACAATGTTGTGTTAGTTTTAGGTGTACAGCAAAGTGATTCAGTTGCACATGTACACATTATCTATTCTTTTTAAAATTCTTTTCCTATTTAGGTTATTACAGAATATTGACAGAGTTCCCTGTGCTATACAGTAGGTCCTTTTTGGTTATCTATTTTAAATATAGCACTGTGTACATGTCAATCCCAAACTCCTAATCTATCCCTCCCCTCGTGTCAAGTACTTTTGATAAGTCGTGGAAGATGACAGAGAATATACCACTAGCCTTTGAGGTGTGAAGGTTATTGATGAGGTCATACCCTCCCAATACTTGATATTGTCAGGTTTTTCCCCCTAATCTGGTGAGTGTGAATGGTATCTCATTGTTGCTTTAATCTCCCCTGAGATTTACAAGGCTGTTTTCTTTGAGATTCTGGGCACAAATTAAGCAGGAAGATGGTGTTTGTTGGGTGGGCACTGAAGTTGTGGCCACCCCAAAAAGCAGCCCTCACTGAACTTGTGTGACTGTAGGTTTTTCAAGGGTCAGATGGTAGAGGAGGTTTGAAGGGGCTTCCTGTCTATTTTAAGCAATTCTGCATTTCCTGAGATGAGCCTGAGAAGGTTTTCTCCATCTCCTTTACATGTCTTATCATTAGTTGAGTGTTCTCTCAGATTTGGGAAGTAAGTTTTCTGTGCACCTTCGTCATACCTGGTAGTGTGAGGAATGCTCTGTTTTCATCATTGTGTTAGTGACAATATAGGGGTGGGGTAGGGACGGGGAGTACCACCCAAGTGCCGTTTTTAATCAGAATTCTTACTTAGAAATATTTAAATTTTTAAGAAGTCCAAACCACCCCTTTCCAAATTACTTAGTGTTTTAAATATCCATCTCATAGACACACCCTGCTGGCTTAACTCGTGAAAGATTTTCAACTTTCCTGAGTATGATGGTTAATTTTGTACGTCAACTTGACTGGGCCATGGAGTGACCAGACATTTGGTCAAACATTATTCTGGGTGTTTCTGAGAGGGTGTGTTTCGATGAGGTTAACATTTGAATCACTAGACTGAATCAAGCAAGTTGCCCTTTCTAACATGGTGGACCTCATCCATTCAGTTGAAGGCCTGAATGATAAAAAGGCTGACCCTTCCCTGAGTAAGAGAGACTTGTGCCAGAGGGCCTTCGAACTGGCTCTATAGCAGTGTGCTGGCCTTGGGATTCAAACTGGGACATCGGCTCTGCAGATTTGGGGCTTGTCTAGTCTCCATAATATCCATCCTATTGGTTCTGCTTCTTGGAGAACCCTGACTAATATGATGAGGAAACAGAAGAGGCCCAGGAACTTTGCCAATGCAGGCACTGCCAAGTGGCCTGGGTACGACAGGCCTCCTTCACCCACCCTGCACAGGTGGGGTATATACCTTGGCCTCTCAGGGCCTCCATCTTGCTGTGTCATCTGTGAGAAGTTGGACTGGATGATCCCTGAGGCTTTTTCAGCTCTAATCTTCCAGGTGCCCTGAGATGCTGGGCTACTGAGAAGTGAACAGAACCAAGCCTCCACACCATTTTCCACCTCCCTAATCAGTAATGGGCAATGTCTACTCTGTTTCCACCTCCAAAAAAGGGTAAGAGTGGATGTTGGCAAGGATAGGCAGGAGAAGGCATTCTGAGCAGAGGGCACAGCACAAGCAAAAGCACGAAGAGGGACGTTACTCCTTGTATTCAGGGAAGGCAAGGTGGGTTGGGCGATAGGTTCACTAGGTGTGTAGAGGGAGGGATCTTAACGCATGTGCAGCCCTTTGTGGTTTCTGAATCCCCTTAACACCCTCAGAACCACACTGTGACATCAACATTTCAATGCTTATTTTACAGGAAAGGAAACTGAGGTTCAGAGGGCAGTAGCTACTTCTCTAGGGTCAGACACCTGGAAATTAGCAAGGCTGAGATTTGATTCCAAATCTATCTGAGCTCATCCCCAGACACCACAGAGCTTTAGAGGCTGTATGACCCAGCATATCTAGTCAACTCTTTTGCATTATCCTAATGACAAATGAGGGTGTAATTCATTGGACCAGCCATACAGCCGTTCTGATTCCACTGTCAAAGTGGGGGAGAAACAAGTCCATCATTTCTTGATCCGAGGTGTTTTTATTTTGATTCCGCCTCCCACCCAGACCCTACAGAGCCCGAGGAGGAGACATATTTTGATTCTAACAGCCTGTGTACATCAGCACACAAGGTGAAGGAGAGATTATAACTTTATTCTCACTTGGGGGCAACTGGTTTTTCTGGGAACATTTGAACATCCCATAAAGCTCATTTCTTTTGCAAATGAGTCAGATAACACAGAACACTTCAAAGTGAGATTCCGTTGGGCTTTCCATCTGGCTGGCCTCTGGGGGAATGCATCTCGCTGCCTTTGTTAACCAGGTCCTGGGAGCTAGGATGTTATGCTGAAATACAAATAACTGTGCATTCGTGGGGAACAAAGCCAAGATATGATCTCAACTGCATTTCGAGTGAAACTCCCTGTCTCCCTCTATGGCTCTCCGTCTTCCACATGTTTTCTCGCTCCAAGCAGTTGTGCTCCGTCGTGCCCTGCACCTAGGAAGGCAGGCGTGGCTGGGTCCCGGCTTATTCACCCTGTCTTGAATTTCCACGTGCTCTTGGATAGCACTGTCTGTGTGGGCCTCACTTCCCTGTGTGTGCACTCCCAGAGCCTCCACATCCCCAGAACTGTGCCCTGGAGAGTCCCACCGGGTGGCTCGCTCAACTTCCACCCAGTCCTTCTAGTTGGAGGGTCTGGACACCTTAAGACCACATTCCCCCAGACCCTCTTGTGGTGAGAGTTGTGGATGTGAAGTAGGTGCCATCCATTAGGTGCACCGGTGTGAGTTTTGGAAGTCAGAGCGAGGAAGCTCCATTTCCCTGCCCCTGCTTGCTGCTCCTCCGGCCGGCGGCAGTGAGGTCAGGGAAACCCACAGTCTCCCTGCAGCTGCGCACCCTGTCTGTTCTCCAGTTCTTTTTTTTTTTTTTTTTTTTATAAATTTAGTATCTTTCTTGGTTTTTTTTTTTTTTTTTTTTTTTTATTTATTTATTTATTTATTTATGACTGTGTTGAGTCTTCGTTTCTGTGCGAGGGCTTTCTCTAGTTGTGGCAAGTGGGGACCACTCTTCATCGCGGTGCGCGGGCCTCTCACCATCGCGGCCTCTCTTGTTGCGGAGCACAGGCTCCAGACGCGCAGGCTCAGTAATTGTGGCTCACGGGCCCAGTTGCTCCGCGGCATGTGGGATCTTCCCAGACCAGGGCTCGAACCTGTGTCCCCTGCATTGCCAGGCAGATTCTCAACCACTGCGCCACCAGGGAAGCCCTCCAGTTCTTTAGTACACAGGGCATTACACGGCGGTGGTGGCAGCAGTGGCACCTTGACTTTTCTATTTAAGCAGAGCCAGGTGGTGTCTCCGAGGCTGTAGTAACCCCGGGGATCAGGTCTGTGTCATCCTGACGATTCTTCCTGGAGGCCGGCCTGGAGCCCACTACTATAACCCTCCCAGTGACTGCGTAAGGTCTCCCTGCTCTGATCCAATCCCTTCCCGCCTAGGGTGCCTAGAGTGGTTTGTGTTCCCCTTGCTGAATGTGCTTCACGCACCTCTAGCCTGCCTTTGATAAGAAATTCGGTCTCCTGCCGAATATTTCTCAAGATTTTTGTACGTGGGGTGGGGGATTTACATATCCTTGCCTTTGCCTGCCACCTCTGGTTTCAAACTTCCATAATACCTTCCACTTGGCCCCCTCTGGTTGTCTCTTAACTATATATATTAGTTAGGGTTCTCTGGAGAAACAGAACCAGTAGGATGTGTACACATACGTGTGGTGATGGCCAGGGGGTGGGGGGGCTTGTAGAGAGAGAGAGGTTTATCTTAAGGAATTGGCTCACACAATTGTGCGTGCTAGCAAGTCCACAATCTGCAAAGGTAGGCCGGCAGGCTGAAGACCCAGAGATGGATTCTAGTTTAAATCAGGAGGTAGTCTGCTGGCAGAATCCCCTCTCCTCTCGGGGGAGGTGCATCTTTTTCTTAAAGTCTTCAGCTGATTAGATGAGGCCCACCCATACCATGGAGGATAATCTCCTTCAATCAAAGTCTATTGATTTAAATGTTAACCTCCTCTAAATAGTACCTACACAGCAACGTGTTTGATCTAATTACTGTGGCTCACCCAAGTTGACATAAAGTTAACCATCACACCATGTCTCCATCTCACTCTTTGGACAACGCCAGTCCCCAGTACCCCATCTTGCTCATTCCCCAAAGCACCACTAGCACAAAAGCTGAGGAGACATCATAGAACAAGAAACAACTTAAAATTGCCTGCCGACGTTACTGGTGCTCAAGTTCATTGATCATTCCTGCCACAGGGAGGCCCTTTCCAGCCATCTCTCTCCTTTGCATCTATCCATTGCCTTGTCGATGAGATGCACATCTCCATCCTGAGTCCTTCCCTCCTCTCCACACTCTCAGTACATTGGAAATTCCCACATGCTTTCTTATGTGGAGAAATTTTTTCCCTTAGTCTCAAATTTTTCATTCCGAATTATGCCCTTGGCTTTACCTGTCACAAGTGGAAAACTTAGTAACAAGTCCCCTGAACAAGCAGAAGCTACTTAGGAAGACACTTAGTAACACTCTCACGCAGCTTGGGCACGGCCCTTCCTTGGCTGAAAGCATCCCCACCATGGCTCACCATGTCCAGAGGCACAAGTCCTGGTCATGTGGGGTTTCTATGATCTGCTCCACCAACCTGTGGGTTCCTGATGAGTCACACCTCTCCTTTGTGCCGCCACCACCCCAACTCCTGCCACAGAATAGATGGTGTGGTCAGGCACCCACCAGGACCCTGGGGCTTTTCAGAAGAACCTTACCTGGGACCTTGTTGATCTCCAGGCTCCAGAACCTTGGATGTCAGAGATCAACTTCAAGATGAGGAATCATACCCACCTGAAGCCCCCTCCACGTGGCCACCTGGGTTCCCACGGCTGGTTCTGGTTCTAACACCCCCCTGTCTTCCTCTTCCCATCAGCATTGTGTGAGAGTCCCCAGCTCCTATGAGCGGGCTGAGCCTTTCTGGGGGATACAGCAGCCCCCATTCTGGGCAGCCCGGCCAGGAGCCTCTGCTCAACCCCCCTCAGGACCGCCCCCTGGCAGCTCCCCTCTAGCTCCTGTTTGCCGAAGTTTCTTCCTCCTTTGTGGTGCTGGGCTGGGATCTGGGCAGCTGGCCACCTCTGGTGGGAGTGAGGGAGCAGCCATGTTGTCTGTGGCATATGGCTCCAGGAGAGGTCCCACATGGGGCTGAGGATGAGTTCCATCAGAGGGTGGAGCCCTGGGGGGAGCTGGGCCGAGGGATCCTCTGTCCACTTCTCTGGATGCCCAGAGTCTTGCACTCACTCTATTCCTTCTTGCAGCTTGGCATTCTAGTCTTAGCAGCTACCATGGCAGCACATTGACTTACAATTGGGTTGACTCACTAACACTGTTGGCGGATATGCACAGGGCAATCTCACCTCACCCACTCCTGCTGTACCTTACTCAACACCCTCAATACGGGCAGCCTGAGAGGAAGAAGAGCCCTGCTTCTGCCCCTGGCACCCTGAGGGGTTTCTCTGGGCATCCTCTCCCTACTGCCCATGCCCCACCAGTCTTGGGCTCCTCAGGGACAGCTCCGATCTCGTGTCTGACCCTCTCAGCCTCTGGTCATAAGAGCCACAGATGTTGTTGAGTACTCTCAGAGACACAGTGGACAGTAAGAAGAGGTCTGGCCTTCTGGTGCTTTCTCCTTGAGAGGCAGAATGCTCGGGTTAAAGGGCACAGATCAAGAGTCAGACAGACCTGGGTTCAGATTCTGGCTACACTTGGAATACGTGTGGTTACACTCTCTGGGCCTCAGTTGCCTAATCTCAAAGTAGGTAGCCAGCTCCTCACTGGCAGGGCGGCTTGTGACTATGATGAGAGGGGCTTTAAGGAGCATTCCATTGTGCGTGTCCACACCCTGGGCCCACAGGAGGGCTGGCGATGGAGCCTGGAGCACACGACACTGGGATATAATGAGACAAAATGTGTGAAAGCCCTTGGCATAGAGTAAGTAGTCATATTGAATGGGCAGAGGCTGAGGCAGAGAGAGACCCACACCAGGCAGCCAGGTCCCCCACCTCCCAGGCCAGAGCTCGCTCCTCTGCCTGGCCCTGCACGGTTTGCCAAACAGTGGCCTACAGAGATCACATGAAATGTGCCTTTGATCCAAGACATGTGACATCCCCACCCACCCACAGAGAAGTGTCTGCTTGGTCTGTTTCTTGGCCCAAGGAATTTCCATGTCATTTAGCTCCTCCTGAAGGGCCACAATTCTAGGCCTCTGTGGATAACAGCACACTCTCCCTGCTTCATGAGCTCTGTGCTCCTGCCAGCCCTGGTCTGCTTGAGGCTTGAAGAGGGAGCCCCAGGAGGCCGCACGGTGGGATAGGGAGAGGAGCAGGCCAGGCCAGACCCTGGGCTGCCACCCTCGCCTTCCCTCCCACTTGCTGTGGGACCTGAGGCAAGTAGCTGCTCATGCCTTAGTTTCCCCTCTGCCACCCGAGAGGTTTCAGATCTCAAACACCAGACTCTGAGGTATTTGGTCCCCTCGCCTCCTGGGCACTAATAAAGAGAAAACCCACCTGAGTCCTCAGGAGTTCTGCTTATACTTACCTACCAAGCTGACCGAAATGCTAGTCTTGTGAGAGCTCCTCTTAGCGTGGCCTGCACTTCACTGTCTCTCCATTTGTCATGGTCCCACTTAACATGCTTGGTCTAAACCATCTCACAAAAACCTAACCCACAGGACAGGGGAGGTGTAGTTGAGCAGAAGCCCATGTGAAAAGCCTGAGGGATGTGACCTAGCCTGGGGTTGTCGATGCAGTGAGAGGGGGTGGCACCCACTACCATTCCCAAGGCTCTGGTCCCTAAATCCTGGCTCCTCAGCCATCAATGTGAACATTCACGTGCTCATGCAGAAGCATCCTGTCCTTTTCCAGCTGTGCTACAGCATGAATTCAGGACTTCTGGCTATCATTCCCACCCTTTGCTTCAGAGACACTGCTAAGCTATTTTGTAATTAGAATGATAAAAAAGACCTGCAGATATGCTTTAATGTAACCCACAAAAGGAGCATGTGCATTTCTTGAGTCTCCAGCATTAAAACAAACAACTCTTCCCCAGCTGCTTAGATCCAACCACTTCACTTTCCAACAGCTGTTTTGACATATGAGGAAATGCCGAGAGGTCAAAGATGAGCTGAATGATTTCCAGGCACAAAAGAACAAAAAGGATCCAAAATGTGGAGAGGATAATCAGAGGTCCCAGCAGCTGGCTGAACTATCTGGCTCTGCAGCTTTAGGGGAGCTGTGAGAAATGGGGATATGTGTCCTGTAAAGCCTGGGCCCTGAAACTTTCTCTGGCCCTGACATGATCTTTTGTTTTTTCACCATCAGCGTGCCAGAGGTGGGTCCACAGATTGTGGAAGTGGGAAGTGAGTTTAGACTCATGGGTCCAATTCCTTCATTTTGGAAACTGAAGCTCAGGGAAGGAAGAGCCTTGGTTTTAAATGTCAGGACCCAAAGGCTTCCTGACTTTAGACCAACCTCGTATCAAAAGCCCCCTAGGACATGCTCCTTGTCCTAGATTTCTCTCATTGCTAATAAATTTGTGGTCCTCCTTAAAAGAGAAAGCTTCTCTCCATTGCTGGGCCCAGGGAAATTGAAAAATAATACAATGACCCTCTGCCAACACCCAGCACTTCTCTCTCTATAGCAACTAGTTCTAGCTTTTTTTTAAAATTAGTTAATTTATTCATTTATTTTCGGTTGTGTTGGGTTTTCGTTTCTGTGCGAGGGCTTTCTCTAGTTGCGGTGAGCGGGGGCCACTCTTCATCGCGGGGCGCGGGCCTCTCACTGTCGTGGCCTCTCTTGTTGCGGAGCACAGGCTCCAGACGCGCAGGCTCAGTAGTCGTGGCTCACGGGCCTAGCTGCTCTGCGGCATGTGGGATCTTCCCAGACCTGGGCTCGAACCCGTGTCCCCTGCATTGGCAGGCGGATTCTCAACCACTGCGCCACCAGGGAAGCCCAGTTCTAGCTTTTGATGGAGGAGCTAAGACCCAGAGAGATGATATCATTTGCCCTAATGGTATACTGAGTATGATGACCCATTGAAGGGCTGTTTCTGACAACCTATTCCTTCCTTCCCTCCCCCTTCTTCTCTTCCTTCCTTCCTCCCCTCCTTCCATCCTTCCTTTTTTCTCTTTCCTTCTTTCTTTCTTTCTCTCTGAGAAAAAAATTGTTTAACACATTTCAAGAATATTCATGCTCAAGAATTGCCCAAGACATCTGGACCTTTAAAAGAGTTATTACAATTTCAATAAGTAGAATGTATTTTAAAATATTTAAAATGAGGTTTCATTTTGTTAAGATCAGTAACTCATTAATAGCTTTTCAGATCATTTCTATATTATGATATTTTTAACCAAGTTTAATTTCTAAGTTTAATAGTATTATTTCCACATGGTTCTCCATAATTACATACATTTGATGCTTTCTAAAGCCTTAGGAGAGGAATTCCCTGGCGGTCCAGTGGTTAGGACTCCACGCTTCCTCTGCAGGGGGCACAGGGTCAATCCCTGGTCGAAGAAGTAAGATCCTGCATGCCGTGTGGAGCAGACAAAAATAAATAAATAAATAAATAAAGCCTTAGTATAATAGATATCACTGAAAATATTTGTCCCTTTTTGTTTTCTGAGCATAGCCCATATTCAGCAAACATTTCACAAACACTGACTGCGCCCGACCTTGTACAGGTGTGCAGGTGTGGAGGTGAATAAGGTTCAGCCGCCACCTCTGGGAGGCTCACAAGCTTAAAGCGTACATGGACAGGTGGATAATGGGAGGCAGCAGGTATCCCAGGTGCTGTAAAGAGGGTGAGGGTGAGGGTGAGGGAGTGCACAGGCAGGTGAATTCCACTGTCAAGGAGCAGGAGTGAAGCAGGGAAGAAGGGCACCAAGAGCCACATGGAGCTTGGCCTGAATCTTGAAACAAGCAGGAGTTGGAAAGGGTAGCTCAGGCAGCAGGAACACAAGGGAAGACTCAGTGTTGTTGAAGAACATCGTCGTATGTCTGGCATGTGGCTCCTTCCCGGGACTGGAGCATGAGGCGCGGGGACAGGGAAGGGGATGAGGGTACTGAGACACTGATGTCACACAGCTGAGCTGATAGTCAGTTCCAGAACTTGGACTCACCAGCCATTCTGCCTCTTTAGCAAATCCCAAAGTACTGATCAACCTGCACCTCACTCCCCTGTGATCCGCACCCACAGGGGCCCCCAAAGAGCAGACCGTTAGGGCGAGTCAGTACTAAACCCTCACCGGACCTGGCAGATCCAGTGCCAACCCCCATGCTCCCAGCCAATGAGCACAGCCCTCACAGAGCCTGACTCCTCTCTGGGCTTCAGTGACTGCGTCTAACAGCGCAGGCTGGGCTAGCCTCTCTCCAGAATTTCTCAGCAACGGGATTCAAAAGGCAAAGCAATTGTTATGATGCAGAAACTAACACAGCATTGTAAAGCAATTATACTCCAATAAGGATGTTAAAAAAAAAATACAAAGCTGAAGATCAAAAAGAGAAATTAGAGTAGTATCACCAGAAAAAAGAAAAAAAGAAAGAAAAATCCAATTTATATTAAAAAAAAAGGCAAAGCAAAACAAAAACTTTACGCTCTGTAGGCCGAGCAGGTGGCCAGTTTGCCAGCCAGCTGCCCGACCTGGCATCAGTGGTTTGACCCACACGGGCGCCTGGCACCGGTTAGGAGGAGGGTTTGGGAAGAGGTTCTGGCAGACTGGTGTGCCTGGCCTCCCACACGTGCCAATGAGAAACCAACAGAGGCGGTAACCGGGGTGGGCAGCCTGGGAGCAGAGCAGGGGGGCCGTGGCACAGCAGGGCTGGCGCTGTTCTGGGGGCTGTCAGGCTGCTGGAGCTAAATCAGGGAACCTAGGCAGGAGTGTGCTTGGGAGTGCGGTGCTGGGTCAGGCAGTCTCCACAGAGGCCTGGGACTGCCTCTGCAGACTGGACATGGGGCCTCTGGGGCCCTAGCCAACCTCCAGGTCAAGTGCAGGCCCTGCAGTGTGGAGGGGAGGCTGGCCCAACACAAACGAGGGCAGGGGACAAGGGACAGAAAGTTCACCCACCTGAGGATAAGGGGGTGAGGGTGGAGGAGACAAGCCCAGAATAAGGGAGGGATCCAACCTCACACCTGTCACTGGCTCCCTGAGTGACCCTGGGCATGTTCCCCATCCTCTCTGGGCCTCAGTTTCCTTAGCAACATGATGGGGTAACTGTTACCTGTTCCACCTTACCCATAGGAGTCTTGTGAGAAGATAGAATCACAAGCCAGGTAACAGATATGAAAGGACTTATAAACAGTCAAGGCTGGGCTGAGCCCCTCCACCCTTGGCCTCACTGAATCCTAGCTAGTGACCACTCTGCCATCTCTGTGACAGGATTTAGTGGTGGGGAGGGAAGGGTGTGGCAGTGGTGACCTATTTTGAAGCTGCATTTCCATACCACTTACAAGGAAAAACTGGGAAAGGGTTTTAAACTGGGCAGTAAAGACTGGATGTCCTTCTAGTAACTTCTAGATACTCTTTCTTTCAGGCTGTCTGCTCTTTCATTGTTTTTGAGCTATCTTACAACTTTATAAACTATAGAAAACTGATAGTAACACATGATTCCCATCCATAGAGATGCAAGTGAATTTTGTCCACTGGCATTGCAATGATGATTGCTCTATGGGTAATGACTACTTTTGTATCTATTTCAACATTCCTGATTGCCTACATGCACAGTTCTGTGAATCCTCCTTTGAATATGCTGTAACAGCTTACGGAGTCCCTCATTAATTATGAGTTAAAGTATTTGACTCATGTTGTTTTTATATCTGTATGAGAATCATTGTATTGGTTTTCTATTGCTGCATAACAAATCGCCACAAATTTATCAGCTTAATGTAGCACACATTTATGGGCTCACAGTTCTGTAGGTCAGAGGTACCAGCACAGCGTGGCTGGATTCTCTGCTCAGGGTCTGCTGGAATCCAAGTGTCAGCCAGGCTGCGTTCCTTTCTGGAGCCTCTGGGGGAAGAATCCACTTCTGAGCACATTCAGGTTTTTGGCCAAATTTGACTCTCTGAGGTTGTAAGACTGAGACTCCTGTTTCTCTCTGGCTGTCATCTGGGGGCCGCTGTCAGCAGCTGGAGATCACTTCTCTCCATTGGGAGATCACAGCATAGCAGTTTGCCTTCTTCCAGGCCAGCAGTAGCATGTCTCATTGTTTTTTTCCTCTGTGACCACCCGGAAAAAAAATGCTCTGCTTTTAAAGGGGTCTCCTGATGAAGGCAAGACCACCCAGAATAATCTCTCTTTTGCCATATAACAAAACATAGTTGCAAGGGTGATATCTTATTTACAGATTCCACTGACACTCAAAGAGGAGGGGATTATACAAGGCTGAGGATCATTGAGGGTCGTTTTAGAATTCTGGCCATCACAGATGATTTTACCTAACAAAAAATACTTGAACACAATTTACAAAAACTGAAAGTCCATTAAAGAATGGGAAGGGGCTAGTAGAGATTATGAGGGGGCTAAAACACTTCTCTCTAGGCCATCCCTTGGGATTACCACGGACCCAAACCCTGACCCACTTTATGGTCAGCTTGTCAGTGATGTTGAGTTTGACTGTCTGTCTCCCTGACCAGACAGGGAACTCCTCCCAAACTAGAATCTAGTCCTACCCAGATCTTACCTAATCTGAAGTTCATAAAGCAAGTCCTGGTAAGTGGTTTGGGATCAGGGTGTGAGAGATTTTCTTCCCTATCTTGATTCTCCCTTTTGTTGATTTAAAAATTAAATACCCTCTAACACACAAATATCTCTTGGGTCTGGGAGTAGGGTACAGTGGAGAAAGGATGTAGAGAGGCTCCAGCATTAACCATAGTATTGTCAAACGGGAACAAGGGACTCACAAGGGCCATCAGACCATGTCCCTAGAAGATGGAACAGGGGTGGTTCTGATTCCTATTTGCTGTGAGGTTTCAACTTCAGAGAAGGCAGAGAACAAGACAGAATCACTGAGAGTTCCATCTGGTACCTTCAGGGCCTTCACCACATCCTCCTCTACTGGAGGAAACTTCAGAAACCCAGAGCATCACAAGCTTCTCCCCCGGTGCCAACTCCTGACAGCTCATTCCATCGTTGCCTCTGTGCTTTAGCATATGCTGTTCCCTTTGCCTGGCATTTCCTCCTTCTCCCTAAACTCCGCAAAGGAACTTCCTTTCAATTTTTAACACTCAACTCAAACATCAGGTCTTCTGGGAAAACTTCCTTCAGAGGCATCGCAGCAGTGGAAAGAAAATGGGCTTTGAATTTAGTTAGAATTTTGCTTCTGTCCCTTCCAAGCTATGTGGCCTTGGTAAAACTATATAGCTCTCTGAGCTTTTGCTTTATCTGTAAAATGAGCACAGTGTAATCTTTGATGATAAAGCCCATCTTAGTGACTGATCACAGAATAATAAGAACAGTGACCATGTATTCCATGCTTGCCATGTGCTGGACATTATGCCAGTTGCTTTAAATGCATTTTTCATTTATTCTCCCGAACAACCCAATAAAGGAAGTTCTATTATTCCATTTTCCAGATAAGGAAACTGAGGTTTAGAGAGGTTGAACCCAGTCTTATCTGTCTCAAAAGCACAGGCTCTTAATCATTATGACATAGTGACTCCTAGAAGGTCCTCAGGAAATTGTTTCCCTTTCTTCTCTCTCCTTCCCCCATGCTCACCTCTGGACTATCAAAATTGCTTACTCTTCCTCTGTGTCCTCATAGCCCTTATACATCCAGTGCCTCTATGATGCTGTGGAAGAGACAGTATTAGTTTTTTTCATCTGTTTCCATCTCCTCCAGCCCCCAGTGTTGGGTCTGGCACAGAGCCCGCACAGACTCTACCTATTATTCCAGTGAATTCATGAATCATCTTGAGTCTTTTTAGGAAGTGACCAGGGTATCATTTATATAATAAAATGACTATGAACCATAAATAAATTACAGAGAGAAGGCTGCCCCTTCCACTCCATTCCCTTCCCTCAGGTTTTCTCAGTTGAAGCCATAGGCCCCGAAGGAACACAGCAGCAGACAGATAAAAACATCAAGGCCTGTTCCAGCTTCACACCAGCCCCTGGAATTTAATTTAACTCATACAGACATCAGTGTTGACACTCTTGGGGGCTCCCAGAGAAGCCGCACAGAACAGCTGGTAACAGCTGTGATGGGTTTGCCTTCACACCTCCAATTGAATCATTGAATCGCAAGGGAATCCCAGGGAGGCAGGGCCCTGGAAACCATTTTCTAGAAAGACACTGATTGACTCCCAGGACCTCCGTTTCAGAAGGAGCTGCCAAGAACACCCAGTGACTCCTTTATTTTTAAAATAGCCAAACCAAGGGCAAGGGATTTCCCCAAAGTCACACGGCTTTCCCAAGTTTTGATGAAACAGCATTAAGAATGTAAACAACTATAGCATCTTACAGCTTCAGGTGCGTGGTTCCTGTACTTAAGATTCTGCCTTTTGCTCTCTTCCCCATGCGTCCCGAGGTTACTGTACACCAGGTAGTTAACACGGGTAAAGTGGTTCATCAGGCACGTGGTTTACACAGGGTCCAGATTATCATCTGAACTCCCCATTTTTAAATTTTTATATTAAATTCTGACGTTTTATATTAAACTGACTATTTTTATATTAAATTATGACTCTTTCATATTAAACTCTGATTCTGAGAGCAGATAACTCAGTGACAAAACCAGCTTTTAAAATGAAACAAATACAGAACATATTTATTGTGATCCTTTTAATAATTTTCTATTACCAGCTTAATTTAACCCTGATCTTATTCCACATATTGATTGAAGTTACACTTTCTAACTCACCATGTATTTTGGTTTGGAGACTAACTTGCCTTGGAGGTTTCCCTCAACCTCAGTCTTAGAATTAAATTTTCTATGCTTGCTTATTTTATAGCACACTGGACTCTGTCAATTCAATAACATTTAAAAATGTGTTTATTTATTGAGTACTCATCACAGTAAAGGCTGGGGGTGAGTGATTTCTGGAGGAGGGACCTACAGATATGAATAAGAGGTAGCCACTGCCCTCAAGGAGCTTATGATTAACTAGAGAGTAAAATCATTAACAGATCATTAAAAACAAGGTAGTAAAATGAAAATAAGGCCAGAAATCATGACCGTTAAATCTGTAAGGCAAATGACATAACTACATAAATATTTTAAATTTCTGTAAGGCAAATGACATCGTAAATAAAACTAAAGTACAAATGACAAATCAAGTAAAAACATTTTCAACACTTATTATATACTAAAGGTTAATAGTGTTAATGTATAAAGAACTTTTCACAACCTGATAAAAAAAGAAAAACAACCCAATAGTAAATGTGAAGAAGACTTGGACTAGAAATTCACTTAAAGAGAAATAGAGTAACACAGTGCTCAAAGATATACAAACAAAGAAATACAGATTAAAACAACAAAAATATTTTCTTACCTATCAGGTTGACAAAACACTTAAAAAAAATTGATCATGCTTACTTCTAGCAAAGTGGTAGAAAAAGACATACCCATTTGGGAAGGGGGTAAATTGAGGGAGTATTTTAAAATCAATTTGGCAGAATCCATCAAAGATTAAAATGCGAATATCTATTGACCCAGACTTTCCACTTCTAAAAATTTATTCTGCAGATTTCCTCACTCAAATGCACAGAGATACACATCCAAAGTTGTTCACTGCAGCTGCTTGTACAACTGTGAAATTTCAAACATCTTATATGTCCATCCGGAGATTTGTTAAATGAATTAAGGTATAGTCATAAAATGTAATACTATGCACATGTTAAAAAAAGAATTCATAGGAAAAGACACAATATAAATTGAGTGAAGAAAGCAAGAAACTGGACAGCATATATAATATATTCACAATTGTATAAAAATCTAAAACATAAATATATATATATACCTACATATTACATGCATTTAAAAGGTCTGAAAGGACGTATACTATTATAGTAATTATCTTGAGGAACTGGGATCTTGAATGCCTTTTTTTTTTTTTTAATTGTAGGTGAATATTTAATTTTATTTATTTATTTATTTTTGGCTGTGTTGGGTCTTCGTTTCTGTGTGAGGGCTTTCTCTAGTTGCGGCAAGCGGGGACCACTCTTCATCGCGGTGCGCGGGCCTCTCACTATCGCGGCCTCTCCAGTTGCGGAGCACAGGCTCCAGACGCGCAGGCTCAGTAATTGTGGCTCACGGGCCTAGTTGCTCCGCGGCATGTGGGATCTTCCCAGACCAGGGCTCGAACCCGTGTCCCCTGCATTGGCAGGCAGATTCTCAACCACTGCACCACCAGGGAAGCCCCTTGAATGCCTTTTAAGATTTAATATATGTACTTCTTTTTGTTTGGATTACTTATAATTAGAAAAATAACAAAAATGTAAAAGAATATGTTCTAACTCCTCTTGCTTATTCCTGTCCTCCAAGCTTCTTCCCAAACAACATTAGGACCTGTGGACATTGGACTATGGTCCACTTGAAGACTCATGGTTTTCTAGCTTGGGTGATGGGTTGATTATGACAGGCTCACAGGGATGGGGACACAAGAAGAGAATATTTGTGGAAAAGGAGTGGATGAGGAGTATGGCTTTGGGCATGTGGGTTGGGAGGTGCCTGGGACCCTGATGGAAATGGTCAGCAGACAGTCTGCAGTCTGGGGAAGAGCTCTTGAAGTCCTTGCTTGTAGGTGATTACAGAGGTCAAGACAGTGGATAGATGACATTGACAGAGTTATAGAGTGAGAGGGGGAGATGCCTCTGGATGGGGCAGGGTAGAGCCACACTGTCCATCTTTCTGTCCCTTCAACTCACCAAACTTGTCCCTGCCTTAGGGTTTTTATATAATTTGAGACTTTATATATTTCTTGTCAATTGTTCCTTTTATCATTATGTAATGACCATCTTTATCCCTAATAGTACTTTTGGCACTGTCTATTTTGTCCAAATATCTATATCACCTTTCTCTTGGTCAACCTAGAATATGCACAGGGCTTTTTTTAAATTGAAGGATAGTTGATTTATAATGTTGTGTTAGTTTCATGCCTAGGGCTTTTTACAAGAGTTTCAATCTGAGAATTTCTATTCTTTCATCAAAGACTTTAGTCTACTTACATATGTTGTTCCTATCAATTTTCTTAGGTTTATTTCTTTATTTTAATTTTTAAAATTTATTTTTGGCTGTGTTGGGTCTTCGTTGCTGTGAGCAGGCTTTTCTCTAGTTATGGAGAGTGGGGGCTACTCTTCGTTGCAGTGCGCGGGCTTCTCACTGCGGTGGCTTCTCTTGTTGCGGAGCATGGGCTGTAGGCACGTGGGCTTCAGTAGTTGCTGCGCATGGGCTCAGTAGTTGTGGCTCGCGGGCTCTGGAGCGCAGGCTCAGTAGTTGTGGCGCACAGGCTTAGTTGCTCCACGGCAGGTGGGATCTTCCTGGACCAGGGATTGAACTGGTGTCTCCTGCATTGGCAGGCGGATTCTTAACCACTGTGCCACCAGAGAAGTCCCTAGATTTATTTCTACCATCTTATTTAAAGCTTTGTATTTACCATGCTTTTTTTTTTTTTTTGCCTTCTATCAGTGTGATTGAATCATCTTTTATTACATGATTTCCCTTCCACTCATTAAGAAATGATACATACTGTTTCTACTTTTATTGGCTACCCTTGATTTTTTAATATGCATATTGGATAGTATCAAGTTAATCACTACCTATTCCTTCTTCCCAGACAATATGAGGCCCTTAGCATAACTTGGGTTTCATCATACCCCTCCTGTCTTATTACTGTTCAGTATTTTAGTCACACCTTATTTTTATATTTTCCAGATTATTATTAGTATTTTATACATTAAAATACTGTTAATTATTTAGATTTAACCATATGTTCACTATCTCTTTCCTTCACATAGATTCTTACATTCTATTCCTCCTTTCCGAATCTGAATTTCTTTTTCCTAAAGTATATCCTTGCATAATTCTTTCAGAAAGGATCTATTGGTGGTAAACTGTCTCAGTATTTATCTAAAAATCATTATTTATTTTAACCTTTCTTAAAGCTTAATAATTGTAGTTTAACTTTTTTTTGAGTGGAGGAGTGAGTTATAGAATTCTAGGGTGATAGTTATTTTCCACTGTCTTATGGATTTTGTTATTACTGTTGAGAAGTCTGTTGTCCTCTGTCATTTCTAATCAGTCTATCTGTTTGCTTTAAAGATCTTCTCTTTGTCTTTGGTCTTCTGTAGTTTCACTCTGATATATTTAGGATTTTAAAAAAATCTTGTTTGATACTTGTGGCACTTATTGAATCTGAAAATTCTTGTTTTCATCAATTCTGGAATATTCTCAGCGATTATTTTGAGATTTCATCAAATATTCTCAGCCATCCTAATAGAGCCTCTCCACTTCCTCTCATTTCTAACCTCATGAAGTACCTATAAATGTATGTTGGAGCTGCTCATTCTGTCCTTCATAGAATGAACTACTCATTCTATCTTCTCAATTTCTATTTCACATTTTCAGTCTCTTTAATGCACAGTATTGCATTCTGTGCCTCAAACTTACCTTCCATTTCACTAGTTCTCTTCAGTTGTGTCTAATAGTCCATTCACTGAGTTTTTATTTTCAACAATTATATTTTCATGTCTAAAAGTTCCATTTGATTCTTTTAAAAATATGCCTTGACAATATTGCCTTGTTTTCCTTGTCTTCAGTATCCATTAAAAATGTTTTTTTATTATTATAAAATATTATTTTATATTAGCTGTCAGATTTTCAACTGTCTTAAGTACTTGCTGATCTACTTCTTACTTTTTGTTGTCTTGCCTGACTCTCACTTACTGAGGATTTTTAATCTTTTTTTTTTTTTTTTTTGGTAATTTGCACTATAAGCTCATCTGCAGGCTTCGTCTGTGGGAATTAAAGGCACAGACCAAAACAAAGAGTGAGTGAATTTTTTCTTGTCCACTTTTTAAAAATTAATTAATTGGTTAATTAATTAATTATTTTGCTGCATTGGGTCTTGGTTGCGGCATGCAGGATCTTTCATTGTGGTGCACAGGCTTCTCTCTAGTTTTGGTGCACGGGCTCCAGAGCATGCGGGCTCAGTAATTGCGGTGCGCGGGCTTAGTAGTTGTGGCATGTGGGCTACAGAACGCATGGGCTCTGTAGCTGTGGCACACGGGCTCTCTAGTTGTGGCATGCAGGCTTAGTTGCCCGGTGGCATGTGGGATCTTAGTTCCCCGACCAGGGATTGAACCCGTGTCCCCTGCATTGGAAGGCGGATTCTTAACCACTGGACCACCAGGGAAGTCCCTTCATGTCCACTTTTCATCAAGGGTTTGACCCTCTGTGTCCTAAGCCTACTGGGTGGGAAGTGGGAAGATATAGCTCTAACTTTCTACCACATCTGGGATCAAACTGTTATTTCCTGTCTCCTAGTGGAACAGTAGAGTTCAACCTGAGCCCATGGTTGAACCTCCCCATCCCCATCCTCCAAATTCCCATTAAATTGACCAAAGGAATACAAAATAGAGAACAACCTGTATGAGGGATGAATACCAACAAAGGCTGGCACTTGCCAGACATTTGAGACATTCACGTGAAATAAAGTACAGCAAGGCAAGGCTAACTGGAGTGGAAATCATGTGTGAAACCCCAAATCGCATCTGAGGAGTAAGAGCCCTGTGAGTGTTTCACTGGCCCCCTCAAAGTTAGTGTGATAACTTCCCAAGAAGAGAAAAGAGAAGGAGAGGAGTTGATACCTCAGTCCCACTAGTACTTCTGGAGGGGCCAGGACTTTGGATCGTGGTCCATGGCATGCTCTCAGCCTACAGTTGGCCCAGCTGGCTCAACAAGCAAGGTGGGTGCACCCAGGTAAATAGCCTCTCATGAGGGCTGTTGTGCAAATTGTTGTGTATTTGCTTCAGGCTGCCACAGCAAATCAGAAAAAATGTGTTGCCATGGGGCTCCTTTTGACTGTTTCTCTCAAATCCCATGGAAATTATATCCTGGAAAGGTAAAAACACAGCAAATCTAATCTTTTTCCTTTCTAATTCATCTGGAACTGAAAGATTTAACCAAATATTCACACAATCTCTGATCAAACTCAACTCAGCTCCCGATTCTGAACAAAACTTAGCTTCCCCATCTGTTAGGATGAGCAAATAGAGAAAACTCATCAGATATAAAAAGAGGTTCAATAGTTCAAAAGAAAGAGACTATATCTGAGGAATTAAGAGAAAATAGCTCCCTCAGATTAGACTTACTGCAAGAAACAGAAGGAAACTTAGATAAAAATCTAATTTGCATTTTCAGTTCCATTCAGGAAGACATCGCACTTATGAAAAGGATTGGTCCGAAATAATACAAACTTGTTTTCAAATGGAAAGCATAATTGCTAAATTAAAATGTTACAGATTCCATGAAAGTCAGATTGGACACTGTAGAAAATCAAATGAGCAATATATATATATAAAAATGATATGTTCTTGATACATTCTCCAAGAACCCAGAGAAAGCAAATAAAGACAGTAAAGCATAGTAAAAAGATGAGAATTGTGGAAGAAAGACCTAGGGTCTATTGTACTTCTATAGATCATAGAAATTCTCAAAGGAGAGCATGATAGATTATTAAAAATGGTCCCCTTGACACTCCTCCTATCAAAAGATGGAGTCTATTTCCCCACCCACTGAATCCAGGCTGGCCTTGCGATTTGCTTTGGCCAAGTGAATGCAGCAGAAGTGCATTCTGTGACTTCTGAGCCCAAGCCTTGTAGCTTCCACTTTAACTCCCAAGACCATCATGTAGTAAAGAAACTCAGTCCACTGAAGCCTATGGAAGGATGAGAGACCACGTGGAAGACAACCAGCACCAACTGCCAAGCATGTGAGTGAGTTCATCTTGGACCCTCCAGCCTCACCTGAGCTGTCAGATGATTACAGCCACACAAACAAGTGATTAAAAACATTTTTGAGGAGA
Source organism: Balaenoptera physalus (assembly GCF_965194825.1). NCBI lineage: Eukaryota > Metazoa > Chordata > Mammalia > Artiodactyla > Balaenopteridae > Balaenoptera > Balaenoptera physalus. Next base: position 34,661,983 of record NC_138886.1, on the reverse strand, counting down.
TACATAGGTTTAGAGATGAAAAGAGCAGCAGAAGAATCCTTCAGATTGCTAATCCACAGAATTGTAAGCAATAATAAATCATGAGTGCTTTAAGCCACTGAGTCTTGGGGGTGGTGTGTTATGCAATGGAAACAGAAGAAGAAGAATTAAGAAAATTATCATGATAACTTTAAATGGAGTACAATCTATAAAAATATTGAATCACTATGTTGTATGCCTGAAACTAATATAATATAAATCAACTATACTTCAAGTTTAAAAAAATAAAAGGAAAGAATCATAAGAGTGTCCAGAGTCCTCTTTTCCCCCAACTGAAGCTTCTCTAGCATTCACCAGTGCATCACCAGAATGAAGAGCTCACTTCTGGTCCCTAATTCACATGATGCCCAGAGATGTTATTATGAGGCATCCCTGGCTGTGACCAGTGGGGTGAGGGTAGCACTGACTTGGTGGCTTGGCTTTAGTGGGTCATCTCAGAAACACAGGGGACACCTGACTCACCTGTGATTCATACAGTAGCCAGAGGGGATTATCAAGCATCATCTTTGGAGTATAAAACCGGTCCTGTCTCTAACCCATACAGTGACTATACAGCACTGAGGGCAGTGGGTTGAGCTATGATAAATGGGAATCAGCTGCCTTGGTGAGTACCCTGAGATGTGAATGGGCTGAGTCCTCCGTTCTGGCTACTGCACGACGCAGGCCATGCATGCCTCTCCACTTTCCACATTCATTTGCACCAACAACGGGGGGCTGCGACCCAGATCAGGAGGGGCTCAAATCCTGATGACCTTCCTGCCTTCAGACACAAAGGCCTGGTGCCCACCCACCTGTATGATACATATAATGGTCTCAGTGGTGGTAGGAGGGGGACTTTTGCACAAAGGAATACCCTGCCTTAGAAGTCAACCTTCTGAGGGTGACAAAGGTGACTTCATGGCATTTCTCTCTTAGATTAGAGAGAAAAAAGTAGTTTAATTTTGACAGCGATACCTACTACACTAGATGAAAACCTCCCTGAGCTAAAGAATTGCATCTTTTGATAAAAAGGTTCATTGGCCATCAGAGAAAAACAATGAAAGGAGATGCACACCTAGACCTACTTTGGTGATTTTTTTTTAAATAAGGAAAAAATTTTATAAATATCCAAACAGAAAAATAAAAAAGGATATCTATAAGGTGGCAGATGGAGTTATAGGCATCAAATTTCTCCTCTGAAACACTAAATGCTACTAGGCAATTGTGCTGGGAATCCCAACACTCTGCTGGGTTTGATGCACTAGGAGGACCACAGGACTCAGCATTTAGTTATAGTCATGGCTGTGATTCATTACAGAGAAAGGAGACAAAGCAAATCAACAAAGGGGAAAAAAATGCATGGAATGAAGACCAGGGAAACCAGGAGCACACTTTCAGGAGCTTCTCCCAGTGGAGTCACACAGGACGCATTTCTTCCCCAGCAATGAATTCTGACAACACATGTGACATGCCATCTACCATGGAAGCTCACTAGACACTCAGTGCCTGATAGTTTTATCGGGGGGCTGGTCCCCTAGGCACCCTCTGCCTACTACGTACCAAGATTCCAGACTCCTAGAAGGAAAGCAGTTATGCAGCATAAACCACGTTGTTTGTACAATTTAGACACAATGATTCACCCTTACGAGTTCTGGAAACTATGGGAACCCTTCCCAAATCCAAGTTCCCAGACACCAGCCAAGGGTCAACCTTGCCAGCAGGCCTTTCAAAGGATAACAGTCTCAGGTCTGCTCCATTAACTCTTTTCTGAACAACAGTGAGATAGCACATGCATATTTTTAAAGTATGGCCCAATAGTTGTTTTTAATTGAAGTATAGTTGATTTACAATATTATATTAGTTTTAAGTGTACAGCATAATGTCAGTATTTTTGCAGATTATACTCCACTATAAGTTATTGCAAGAAAATGGCTATAATTCCCTCGACTGTACAATATATATTCTTGTTGCTTATCTATTTTATACATAGTAGTTTGTACCTGTTAATCCCATACCCCTAATTTGTCCCTCCCACCTTCCATCTCCCCTTTGAAAACCACAAGTTTGTTTTCTATATCTGTGAGACTATTTCTGTTTTGCATATACATTCATTTGTATTATTTTTTTAGATTCCATATATAAGTGATATCATACAATATTTGTCTTTCTCTGTCTGATTTATTTCACTTAGCTTAATATTCTCTAGGTCCATCCACATTGCTGCAAAGCAGAATTTCATTCTTTTTGTGGCTGAGTGATATTCCATTATATATACCACATCTTCTTTATCCATTCATCAGTTGATGGGTGCTTGGGTTGCTTTCATGTCTTGGCTATTGTAAATAGTGCTGCTGTGAACATTGGGATGCAGGTATATTTTTGAATTAATGTCTTCATTTTTTCTAGATATATACCCAGGAGTGGAATTTCTGGGTCATATGGTAGTTCTGTTTTTAGTTTTTTGAGGAACTTCCATAATGTTTTCCATAGTGGCTGCACCAATTTACATTCCCACCAACAGTATACTATGGTTCCCTTTTCTCCACATCCTCTCCAACATTTATTATTTGTAGACTTTTTTTTTTTTTAATTTATTTATTTATTTTTGGGTGTGTTGGGTCTTCGTTTCTGTGCGAGGGCTTTCTCTAGTTGCGGCGAGCGGGGGCCACTCTTCATCGCGGTGCGCGGGCCTCTCACTATCACGGCCTCTGTTGTTGCAGAGCACAGGCTCCAGACGCGCAGGCTCAGTGGTTGTGGCTCATGGGCCTAGTTGCTCCGCGGCATGTGGGATCTTCCCAGACCAGGGCTCGAACCCGTGTCCCCTGGATTGGCAGGCAGATTCTCAACCACTGCGCCACCAGGGAAGCCCCTATTTGTAGACTTTTTGATGATAGCCATTCTGACAGGTATGAGGTAATATCTCATTATTGTTTCAATTTGCATTTCTCTAATAATTAGTGATGTTGAGCATCTTTTCATGCACCTGTTAGCCATCTGTATGTCATCTTTGGAAAAATGTCTATTCAGGTCTTCTGACCATTTTTTTTTTAAATCACATTGTTTTTTTGATATTGAGTCGTATGAGCTGTTTACATATCTTGGATATTAACCCCTTGTCGATCACATTATTTGCAAATATTTTCTCCCATTCCATAGGTTGTCTTTTCATTTTGTTGATGGTTTCCTTTTCTATGCAAAAGCTTTTAAGTTTAATTAGTCCTCATTTGCTTATTTTTGCTTTTATTTCTTTTGTCTTAGGAGACAGGTCCAAAAAAATATTGCTACAATTTATGTCAAAGAGTGTTCTGCCTATGTTCTTTTCTAGGAGTTTTATGGTTTCAGGTCTTACATTTAGGTCTTTAAACCATTTTTGAGGGGTTTTTTTTGTATATGGTGTGAGGGAATGTTCTAGCTCATTGTTTTTTTACATGTAGCTGTCCAGTTTTCCCAGCACCACTTATTGAAAAGACTATCTTTTCTCCATTGTATATTTTTGCCTCTATTGTCATAGATTAATTGACCATAGGTGTGTGAGTTTATTTTTGGGCTCTCTATTCTGTTCCATTGATCTATGTGTCTGTTTTTGTGCCAGTACCATACTGTTGAGATTACTGTAGCTTTGTAGTATAGTCTGAAATCTGGGAGGGTTATACCTCCAGCTTTGTTCATTTTTTCTCAAGATTGCTTTGGCAATTTGGGGTCTTTTGTAGTTTCATGTAAATTTTAGGATTATTTGTTCTAGTTCTGAGAAAAAAATGTCATGGGCATTTTAATAGTGATTACATTAAATCTGTAGATTGCTTTGTGTATGACCCAATAGTTTTAAACTCAGATGAATTGTTGTTTATGAGCCATGGCAATAGACAGACATTCTCAGATATGCAAAGTAACACTTCATACCCTTCCTAAAAAAATTACTTGAGTAAGAGTATTAGTTTTCTATTACAGCTGTAACAAATCACCACAAATTGCATAGTTTAAGACAACAGAAATGTATTATCTTACAGCTATAGATGTCAGAACTCCAACATGGGTCTCACTGGCAAAAATTAAGGTGTCAGCAGCACTAGGTTCCCTCTGGAGGCTCTAGGGGAGAATCCTTTTCCTTGCCTTTTCCAGCTTCTAGTGGCCACCTGGATTTCTTGGCTCATGGTTTCTTCCATATTCAAAGCCAAAAGCAGTGGGTCAGGTCCTTCTCATGCTGCCCTCTCTCTGACCTGCTTCTGTAGTTACGTCTGTCTCTGATCACAGCCAGTAGGTTCTCTGCTTCTAAAGATTTCTGTGCTTACATTGAACCTGGATTATCCAGGATATACTTCCTGTGTTAATGACCTGACCTTAATCACCTCTGCAAAGTCCTTTTTGCCAAATAAGGTAACATATTTCCAAATTCTGGGGATTAGAATGTGGACATCTTTTGGGAGGTGGGGGGATTATCCTGCTGACCTCAGTAAGTATTCCAGCCCACGAAGAAGTGAATCAAAGACCATAGGACTGGTGGAGGGTATAGTACAGGGGTTCCCCAGATGGAAGAGGAAGAGGGGAGACTAGAACCAATGTTTGAGAGAGTGTGTTTGAAGATTGTAAACAATTCAGTGGTGGGAGAGCAGATCATGGAAGTGGAGGTGGGGGATGATGGGGAAAGATGGTCTGTAGTCGAATCACAAAGGTCTTGAGTACCATGATGAGGTGTTTGTTCTCCATGTGAAGGCCATGAGCAGGACAGAGACATCCATATGCCTTAAAACTCAGTATGACAGCAGGGCAGGCAGGAGGATAGCCACAGTGGCCTTGTGACGCTGGTAAACCCACTGAATTTGGCTCTGAAGAGCTGGGAGGCTAGGGCAAAACTGGAAACATGTCAGTTTCTGTCCCTTTATTTTCTCTCTTCAGATCTTAAAAGCAGTATCCCACAGGAGCCACCTGGATGGCTTTTTTTTTTTTTTTAAAGGAATTCCTTTATTTTTTAAATTAATTAATTAATTATTTATTTATTTTTGGCTGTATTGGGTCTTCGTTTCTGTGCAAGGGCTTTCTCCAGTTGCGGCAAGCGGGGGCCACTCTTCATCGCGGTGCGCGGGCCTCTTACTATCGCGGCCTCTCTTGTTGCGGAGCACAAGCTCCAGATGCGCAGGCTCAGTAGTTGTGGCTCACGGGCCTAGTTGCTCCGCGGCATGTGGGATCTTCCCAGACCAGGGCTCGAACCCGTGTCCCCTGCATTGGCAGACAGATTCTCAACCACTGCGCCACCAGGGAAGCCTGGATGGCTTTTTTAATTAAGGAAGCAGCAATCAGTAAGCAGAGTAGACCACTGTTTGGGGAGGTGCCCAGTATGCCCCTCCTCTGCAGAGGTGAAGGGAACGGAGCTCCCTGGCTTCCTGCCCGCAGGGCACTTGGCTAAGTAAGGACCCCACCTGGGGATCTGATTTGTAAGAGTGGGCGATGTAAAAATGAAGCAATTTAGAACTGGTTTGTGGAAGCAGTGTCCATTGGTGGGACAGTCATTCCTGACTAGACTGAAATATGATTCCTGCCCATTTTCCAAGCCGGATCCTCCAGCTTCCCATTGATTTTATAAACCTTCCAATATCCTTCCAATAGATTCTTTTTTAAAATGTTTGCTAAAGACTCAGTTTATTTTGCTTGCAACTGGTAACCCTGATCAAGTTAGTAACTCTTGCTTTACGCCTTTGCTCAACCCAAGGTGTCTCTGTCATGCTACATGAAGCAGAACCACAAGTTCCTCAATGATCTAAATGTTTTTGTGAAGGACACAGGCACCCCCACTGAAGGCAATTTGCCTTCTCTCTGGATGAGAATGTAAACTGACCTCTGGAATTCTCATAAATCCAGAGACATAATTCTCAGACCAGTGCTGGCAACAAGAGCTGTCCCTTTAACCAACTGCATGGAAGGCCTGGACTACAAGCCCTTGTCAGAGAACCTTGTTGCAAAGACTTCCAGGCATGAGTCATGAATCAATTGCAAAACTGTACCTGCCTGAGACTTGATGCAGGCCACGGGTATCTGAGACAGTCCAATGGTCAGGCCCATGCTCTAGTCCTCCACTCTGAGGTCTGCCCCTGTATTAAGTATGTGGGCCAGGTTTTCTTAGCTCATCCACCCTACAAAATGTGTTCCCCTCCAAGCTATGGCAGAGTTATGCTGTCTCCATCTTTACAGAGCTTACACATGAGTGCTGCTTGAATAGCTAGTGGTACCACTGTTGACCAATCGTGTAAATGAACCAGATAATCTCATGCAGTCTCAGTGTCCTCATCTTTAGAATGGAGATAATAAAACTGATATCTCTGAGAACCTGTGAGACTCAGATGACCTAATGGATTTAAAAGAATTTTGTAAACTGTAAAGAGCTGCACAGACATGCAAGAGTTTAATTATGTTACTTGATGTCTTTCAGTAGGAAATCAAGTAGTAAAGTCCTGTGATTTATTTCCCGGAAAAAAACTATCTTTGCCTAAAGAGTGATGCACATGGTCCCTGCTCTCTGAAATGGGAGATGATAACTTTAGTAGCCAGCAGTCTTTTGTGGCAAGTGATGGAAACCCAAGTTGAAATACTTTAAGTCAAAAGGGGGGTTTATTGGATCATGTTACTAGGAGAGGCAGGGGTGAGGCTGGCTGTAGGGATGGCTGGAAACGGGGATCCATCCATCAATTGACACCTCTTTCAGTCTTCTCTCCACTGTCTCACCTTCGTGATCCTCTGCTTATTGGCTTTGTCCTCTCTGTCTGCACATGCTTTCTCCATGTACTGGGGACCAGGTCTTCAAACCTTCAGATTCCCATCAGCTCAGTAACCATAGGAAAAAATCTTCCCCTCTAGCTTCAAATTAAGATGGCTAAACTCAGATTTACCAGATTTCTTAGCCATGGAAGTAATACTTAATGTGCAACAGAGCACATTCTCCTAATATCCATTCTCCTCTTCTTGCTGGAACTTCCATTTTTGAGCTGGGCATATTTCTGATCAGTTAATACATTCCCCAGCCTCCCTTGAAATTAAGCATGGCCATGTGTCCAAGTTCTGATCAATGAGAGGTAAGCAGAAGTATTCTGAGGTATTTCTGGAAAACTTAAAAGGAAGAGGCTGCTCTTTTCTCCTTTCTATAGTTTGGAATGTGGATGCAATGGCTAGAGCTCCAGCAGCCATCTTACACTGTGAAGTGGCTTTGGGCATGGAAGCTACGTATGGCAGAGAACAAGATAGAAAGAGCCTGGGTCCCTGACACCGTGTCTCTGTCCTGCCAGCCTTGAACTGCCTCCTCTTTTCATTTTTATGTGTGAGAAAAAAATATACTTCTATCTTGTTTAAGCTACTATTGTGGAGTCTTGGTTATTTCAGCTAAATCTAATCCTAAATGCAACTCAGGTTGAGGGGAGAACATCAATTGACAGAAGAAGGGGCTGGGGAAAAAACATCCCAGGAAACATAAAACAATAGCTGTCAGAGTAGCCCAGTATCTCCCTTCCTGCCTTGGACTTTAGGAACCTTTCAGCAGCCTGGGGTTCTCCACTCTTCATGCTCCCTTTAGTCTCAGTCTGTGATGTCTTCCTTTTGCATGCTTTGGTTAATGCCAATGTTTACAAAAGTAAGCAGAGTGTACCATGAAAACCACCTTTCCAACAGTGTGCTCCATGAAACACTCATCCCCTGAGGTGCTTGGAGGAAAGTGGATCCATGGTCATTAAGTCTGGGGAATGCTACCAACTACTCCCTCTCAGAGATTCACAAAGCATATTAGCATGGTAAAGGCTCTGAAAAGTTCTTCAGTTAAAGAAACCCCATTAATTTTCTTTAATTCAGCTCTTCCCCAACCTTATTTTATCACAGAAACCTCCTTTTCCCCCACATAACACCTACTAATATCCCATGGGGAAAGAAGCTTTGAGAAATGTTTGATTAGATAAGTAATAGCAAAAGTAGTGGCCGTGACCTTGGAAACTGCTTGGGTGAACAGGTGTTTTAGCAGCATCACTTGGGTTTATACATATAGTCACCCACCAGCCATGAGGACCTGTGCTGGTTGTACCTGGATCATGATGTCGTAGCTGTGGCCATAGTGGGACTGTGACTTCTATCGTTCTAGACCCAATGTTCCAATGTCCATTTTCCTCTGTCTCTTTCATGCGAAGTTTGCAGACAGCTCTGAGTCTGGTTTTGGTGAGATCAGCAATCATTTAAACTCCAGAGAAGAGAAAGGCTGTTTGTTGGAGTCTCTGCAGGTGCAAACCTGCCTTCAACACACAGACCAGAGACAGGATGAGAATTAAAGCAAGAGATGTCCCCCCGTAAGCTGGGAAGGGAAGCCCTCTGTAGTCTTGGCCAGATTGAAGCCAGAGCCTCCTGTGGAGTATAACCTCCTCCAACTGTCTGAGAAATGTGAGCCCTGCTCTTGAATCATGCGACCAAGCAAGCTTATGAGGGATCTGCACAAGCAGATCCCCACGGGTCTGCTGAAGGCTGGGCTACCTGTCCTGCAGACTGTTTGGGAGGAAGTTTCCAGTTCTGTTTTCCCTGGTCTGGGAGCACAACTCTGGATTGCTGGCTGACATATCCCCTACAAACTGACAGACCAGAGGCTGCCAAGGAGAGGGACTGAGGACAAAGTGAGGGAAAGAAATCCCCAGGCCAATCTGTGGGGAGAATCCCCCTCCCTTCTGTCACAAAGACAGGCAGCAGCAGGCACCTCCTGCTGTTCCTTCAAATTGAAACCTCTCTCTCCTGCCACCCCCACCAAATATCCAGTTCTTTTGAGGTCCATCCCAGACACAGAATAGAATGACCTTTAAATTAACAGATTTGAACTCCATGAGCTGCCCTTTATTGCCCATGTGGCCTTGGGAACGTCCCTTAGACTCCCTGGAGCACAGAGAACGTGGGTCACTGGGAAGATACGATGAGTGAGAGAACCACCTGGAAATGCCCAGCGGAGTACTGAGCACACTCTAGGTGATATATATATGTATACACACACACACACACACACACACACAAAGTATATATTTATTTATGTATTTAAATATCTCCCCCCCTGGGACTTCCCTGGTGGAACAGTGGTTAAGAATCCGCCTGCCGATACGGGGGACATGGGCTCGATCCATGGTCTGAGAAGTTCCCACATGCCGTGGAGCAACTAAGCCCGCGCGCCACAACTACTGAGCCTGCGCTCTAGAGCCCACGAGCCACAACTACTGAGCCCATGCACCACAACTACTGAAGCCCGCCTAGAGCCCGTGCTCTGCAACAAGAGGAGCCACAGCAATGAGAAGCCCGTGCACCGTAACAAAGAGTAACCCCTGCTCCCCACAACTAGAGAAAGCCCATGTGCAGCAACAAAGACTCAATGCAGCCAAAAATAAAATAAAAATAAATATCTCCCCCCTTCCTTGCTTCCAGCTTTTTCTTATTCTTCCAAAGTGAGCTTTCCTACTCCCAAGTCTTTCTTAAATAGGACCTGACTTAAAGTAGGATTTTCTCACCTTTTCCACTTTGGGAACAAGACTTCTATACCTGAAACTGAATGTGAAGGGAGTCACAGTCGACAGTTTGAAGTCAATTTTAGAATAAATTTTGATTGATTTGAGAAGTTGATTCTTGGAGATTATCTCCATGAAATATGTTTTCAGGGGAGCTTGGTTTTATTTTGTTTTCTTTTATGTTTTTCCATGAATGTGCTTCCAGCCTAAATCTGTGAAAGATTATCCTGGACCAGGTGCAATTCATTCTCCCTTTGTTGTCGGGATTTCCAGAACAAAGAGATATCCAGTCCCAAACTGGAGTGACTTCATATATTGTAGAAGGAGGGAGGGAGGGAGAGGGGGAGAGAGAGAGAGAGAGAATGCCACAGACAATGAGTGGGGAGGGTTGAGAAGAGAGAGGGGGAGATTGGTTTTCAGATCTGTTCTGAACCTCTCAATTTTATTCATAGAAGTCACAGCCAGCCTTGGTTGGAAAGCAGCAGTTAATGTAACTGTAGGTTCTGTCGGAAGCTTCCTCATAATCGTCAGCAGGGCAGCCGCTTATGCTGTAAGAGGGAGATCAAGCCCTGTTTGTATATATGGAATTGCTTTCTCCCCTTTTCTTGGTAATAAAAACCAAAACCACATGGGAGTAGGTTTCAGCATTCCAGGTGCAAGGACACTGAGTTCTCTGGTGTGAGTCTCTCCTCTCCAGCATAGCAGAGTCATATTCCTCAAATTCAAATGGGACCTGGACCCCCAGTCTTCAAGGCTCTCCTGCTGCCACAGAAATTGAAGTCTACTCCTGGAGTACTGTCCCCTCAGCACTCCACTGCAGAACCCTAAGAGGAGTGTGTATCTCCTCAGCCCACCCCTCATCAGGAGGCCGCCATGAGGCCTAAGTGCAGGAGGGGCCCTAACCCAGGCACACCTCCGGGGGAAGTCCCACATCTGCTCACTCATCAGCCCCTAATACAGGGTAGGACATCCAGACCCTCAGGAACCCCAGACAGGCCCAGGCATTTGAAAGTCATTTAATGTGCAGTGCACATTTGCATAGTAAAGGCTTTGAGAGGTCCTGCAGTGAAGTAATACATTTAACTTTAAGTAGGTGCATTCCTTGCTTAACTAACCTTGGACCACCTTTCTCACGGAAGTCTGGTTATCTCATTGAGAAGCACTCCGTGGAATGTTGGAAGATGATGCCATGGAGCCATTCACAACCCCGGACACAGCCGTGTCCAGCCCCCTGAAGAATAGAGATAATCTCTGATCCAGTTTTGGGTCCACAAAATCTAGCACATGACCTAGAAAAGAGTGTTTGTGGAATGAATAAATGAGTGAATTAATGAAATCAGGTGAATCTGGGAATTATAACTGTGTGCCAAACTCTTCTCCAGGGCAATTAATACTATGACCAATGCATAGCTTGGTTAAGACCAAATATTTTTTTTTTCCTCAACATTTATACCAATTACAAACTGGCAGGCCTTGAACCAGATCTGTCTAATATATGTGTTTTGTTTGGCCAGCACAGGGGCTTATTTTTTTTTTAATGCCTTTAGATAAAGTCTGAACCCTGCAGCACAGCCAGGTTCTACCTCTTCCTATCTCACCCTGGCCTCTTCCCACATTCTCATCACCTTCTTAGCTCCTGAAAGCTTTGAGTTTGCCATCTCGGCTTAAATCTCCCTGGGAAGTTGCTTTTTCAGTCTGACCATGGACATCTTGAATTCATTTTGAAATGGATTTTCCTGGGTGAGAAATCATGCAGATCTTTAACTTTAGACCTTTACAATGAAATAGCTATAGAGCTCTATGTGGCACAGGCCCTCATACACTTAAGGCAACTCCCTGAGCCAAACTGATGATGTGGTGGGGACAGCCTTGTCCATGTGCTTGTCTTCCCACAGTGGTGATCCTCAAGCTTGTCACTGGGAGAGCTTATGAAGGCCCACTTTGCTTCTGGGTTAGTGGGTCGTCCACAGGGCAGAGAATTTGCATTCCTAACAAGTTCCCAGGTGATGCTGTGGCTGATGGCCCAGGGACCACACTTTGAGATCTGCTACTCCATTGTTTACAAAGCTCTCACAATCATTACCTTTTTTTTTTTTTTTTTTAATAAATTTATTTATTTATTTATGGCTGTGTTGGGTCTTCGTTTCTGTGCGAGGGCTTTCTCTAGTTACGGCAAGTGGGGGCCACTCTTCATCGCGGTGCGCAGGCCTCTCACTATCGCGGCCTCTCTTGTTGTGGAGCACAGGCTCCAGACGCGCAGGCTCAGTAATTGTGGCTCACAGGCCTAGTTGCTCCGCGGCATGTGAGATCTTCCCAGACCAGGGCTCGAACCCGTGTCCCCTGCATTGGCAGGCAGATTCTCAACCACTGCGCCACCAGGGAAGCCCCACAATCATTATCTTATTAGACCCCAACATCCAACCTATGGTGTGACCAGGGAAGGAATCGCTACTCACAGACCACAAATGAGGAAAGGGGGGGACTCAGAGAGGTTAATCGATGACCTAAGGTCACACAGCTTGATGTGAATTAGGGTCTTCCAATGGCAGGTCAATCAGCCTGTGGACAAGGATGTGGTCAAAAGAGACCATCCAACATCATTCTGCTTTAGGACAAAGGGATTGGATTGGTGAACAACTGAGCTAGCATTTCAGGAAGTTACTTTCCTGCAGGAGAGATCTCTGCCGCCAAAGTGGGAGCTGACAGACTGTCTCCAGCCCTCTCAACAACAGGACTCCACACTGTGGCTCTACGTGGACAAGAAGTGAGAGGGCCCAAAGCAGCCCACCACCCACTCCACCCTGGGTTTCTGGCCCGGTAGCAGTCCCAGCCAAGGCAGGAGAGGAGCAGAGATGCCCCACGCACTGGAAGCAAGATACCCCTCACTGAATTTTCTGTGTAGCAACCAAAGTGGAGTGAGAGACGGGCACAGACTGCAGCTTCTAGGAGGGAAGACGGGGGGAGCACAGACCATATGGAGCAAGAGTGACAGAATTTGGCAGTGCAGTCTCTGCAGATGGGCCTGCTTATGTCCAGACGCAATCTGAGGCCAAAGACTGAATCATCTCTCTAGCAATTTCTTGTTTCCAAACACGTCTTTTGAAGAAGGTGGGGATGCTCTGCGCAGATAAGCAGACAACAGAAAAGAAAAGCTGCTTTTGCCGGTGGTGGTGGAGGTGGGGCTGGGGAGTGACGGGGGAGAAAGGCTGCAGAATGTCCCCTTGAGTGGGGTGGACGTCACTGGATGGTGAGAAGGGAGCCTGGCAGATGGGTAGCGTTTAGAGTCCATATCAAGTTTTTTACGTGTGTTTTCTTCTGTGAGCCTCACGACACTGTAAGAGGGTTAGCATTATCAGCCCCATTTTACAGGAGGGAAGACTGAGATTTTAGAGGGTGATTTGTCAAGGTCTCCCAGCTGATGAAGGCAGAGTTGTGAGTGAGGAAGAGCAAATGGGTCATCCACACACATCCGAGGGTCCCCTCCACCCCCTGTGTCCAACGCTGAGATCCTTGTATCAGTCTCCTAGGTGATCCTGTGCCCCAGCCCCTCTGTGGCCTTCCAAGTTACTCAGTCCCCAGCAGGGCTCCCCAGGGTCTGTCTTCAGAATAAAGTCTGGGCTGCTCTGCCTGGCATACATTCCAGGCCCTGCAAGGCCAGGCTCCAGCCTGCATCCCCAGCTTCGTGTCCATCCCTCCACTGTGAGGCTCCAAGCTTGGGCCCAGCCAGTTAACTTGCAGTTCCCTGAACACACTCAGGGCTGTCTGGCCTCCAGTCTTGGCTTTGGTGCCTTCCAGTCACATGTCCCTGTGGCATTTCTACTTTGTTATCTTTGCTTGTGCCTGTGTCTTTTCTCTCCTCATTTAAATGTCAGGTCTTCTAGGACTATGACCTCCCTCTCCTTGCCACTCATCCCTGCACCATAATGAACATCCTTCACATATGTGTCCCACCTTACAGTTCGCAGAGTGCTGTCCCTCTGCAAGGTGACAAAAGGGGGTAGGTATCAGCCCCATTCCAGACTGAGGCCAGAGAAGGGAAGGGATGCCTAGTTGGCAAAGCCACAGTGACTGAGCCCAGGTTCCCAGAGTCCAGGTCCAGTGCTCTTTCAGCTGTACTCCAGTTTATGGAAGGTGACTTTATTTACTTGAGGACGAGCTGCCCATCCACACAGAGGTGGTGCCCACATGCCTCAGGGTTGCCTTTGGGGAGAAAGAGGGCTGTATTAGTTTCTTGTTGCTGCTATAACAAATTGCCACACACTTAGTGGCTCAGATAATACAAATGTATGATTATCTTGCAGTTCTTTAGGATGGAAGTCTAACTCAAGTCTCCCTGGGCTAAAGTCCGGGTGTTGGCAGGGCTGTGCTCCTTTTTGGAGGCTCTAGGGGAGAATCTGTTTCTTGCTTTTTTCTGCCTTCTAGAGGCCACTTGTATTCCTTGGCTTGTGGCCCCTTCCTCCATCTTCAGCACCAGCAAAGAAGGCTGGTCAAGTCCTTCTCAGGTTGCATCTCTCTGACGTCCTCTTCTGTCTCCCCCTTCCACTCTTAAGGACCCTTGTGATTACATTGGACCCACCCAGAATCCAGGATACTCTCCCTCCCTCTTTTAAGGTCATCTGATTTTCAACCTTAATTCCATCTGCAACCTTCATTCCCCTTTGTCATGTAATATAACATAGTCACAGGCTCCAGAGATTAGGGCATAGACATCTTTGGGGGCATTATTTTGCCTATCGCAGGGACAAAGAGAAGATCCCTGTCCACAGAACCCATCAATGGGTTACTTGGCAGAGTAGGTGACTCAGGCTTGGACCAGATGTGCCAGAGCTTCAGCACCCTGTCCAGGGATACAGTTCTGTAGGACCTTGGAAAGTTCATGGATGGCTGAACCACTTCGATTTTGTTATCTTTATTTGTGCCCATGTCTTTTCTTACAGTCTAGTCCTTTAAAACCTGGAGCAAGCTCCCTAGCACCAAGGTGCCCAGGGAAACTGAGGCTGCCCTGGTCGTAGGCATTTAAACTTGCCCAAAATTTCCCACATCTTATTAATCTCTCATCCACCACCCATACCCACTGCTTGTCTAATCTCAGGACGTGGCACCATCTCCAACCAAACCCCTACTACCACTCCCTACCTCCCACGCACCCAGAGGCCTGGCCTGTTTATAATGAGAATTGGGTCACTTAGAATAAAATCCAAACTTCTTATCAAGGCATCCAAGAGTCCTGCACACTCTGGCCTCAATATACTATCCCCATGTTCACTGAACTCCAAGAAGACTCGCCTCCTTTCCATCACCTGAATACACCATGTACCTTCCTATCCCAGGGCCTTTGCACAAGCTATTCCCTCTTCCTGTGACTCTCTTTTTCTACCTTTCCCCTGGCTGATTCCTACTCATCCTTTAGATCTCAGCCCTTTTCAGAGAAGCCTTCTCTGATACCTCTCGCCTCTCCCAATTAGGTCTCCCACATCCTTGTCTCTCTCTCCCAGAACCTAACTCTTTTACTTCATAGCATCTATGTCATTATCTCTGCCATGTGCAGGACAGAGTACACTCAGGCTCTGTCACTGCAAGAAGGTCATTCTTTGGACCAAAATCTTTAGGATTAAAATGTGCTAAACTTTTCAATTTTATCCTCTCTTTTCAAGGAAAAGGAATGAGTCCAGCCTTAGAATCTCAGCTTCTACAGACTGATTTTTTTCATGGTCTTTGAGGTCAGGCCGACCCCTTCCTGCTCCCTACTCCTCCACCAGCTGAGCAAGTAAGTCACTGTTTCTCTCTGGGCCAATGACTCTGCTCCACCCAGCTGACTCTGGCCCAGGAGGGTGTAGAATGCCCCTCACCTGCAAGCCATGAGAAGGCCAGAGGCCACCCAGTCCGAATCTAACACCCAATAGAGATGAGAAAAGGTGATGGCTAACCAAGTTGCACATTGTCCCCAGGATGCCCTTTCTGACTCTCTCGTCTCCTTTATCTGCCATTAGCACTCTGCATCCTCTGGACAGGATACATGCTGCCAGAATCTGTTCTGCACCTTCATGATCCCTGCTAGGAAGGCCAGACTTTCCCATCAAGGACTTCAAGGGTTTCCTCAGGTTACTCTGGGATTGGCTTCAGACACCCAGGCTAAACAGGGGCCAGTCCACTGCAGAGTGGGCCATGGGCCCAGGGTCCACTTCTGCATCCTGCATCTCAGATACTTCTCTGCCAGCTGTATCCTTAATAATGCAGCCTTAATAAGCCCTTGCTGAGGGTGAATCTCAGGGCAAGATCACTCTGCCCTCTGCCCTTGGTTCCCCCAGAGAGACCCATTTGGCCTACAGATGAGATCAGGCTGGTTGTCCAGAGCTCTTGGGGATGACAGGTGCTGGCCTCTCTGAAGATGGCTGAGCCAGGGTTCACAGTGCCCATCCTAGTCATCTCATTCAGAGTCACGATGATGATAATAATAACATGAATCAGAAGGTCACAATTTTTTTTTTTTGAGTGCCTACTACATGCTAGGCACAGGCTGGGTGCTTTATCTGAATTTTCCTCTATTCCTCCCAACAAGCACATTTACAGATGAGGAAACTAAGGACAGAGAGCTTAACTGATTTATACAAGGTCACCTGGCCTTTGACTTAAGAAGCTAAAATGAGAACCAAGTTCTGCCTAACTTCTCACTGAGGTAGTCATATTCACAAAAATGCAGTCCATGTATATAGCATTTTATAGTCTATGGAGCTCTTTCGCATCTGCCACTGTCTCTGATCTTTGCAGTAACCCCTTGGGCTGTGTATCATCAGACCATTTATTCAGATGGGGACACTGAGATTTAGAGTAAGGAATCAACTGGCTTAAATCAGGGGGTGTATGATTTATCTTTTGCCAGGTGTGTAACAAGTAACTCCCAAACTTGGTAGCTTAAAACAGTACCCATTTATTATCTCACAGTTTGTGTGGTCAGGGATCCAGGCATGACTTAGCTAAATCTTCTGCTTCATGGTCTCCCATGAGGCTGTAATCAAAGCATCAGCCCAGGGTCTGTGGTCTCATCTGAAGGCTCAACTTGACAAGAATCTGCTTCCAATCTCATTCACGTGATTGTTGGCAGGATTTAATTCTTTGTGTGTTGTTGGACTGAGGGTCTAACTTCCTTGCTGGCTGTGGACCAAATACCACCCTCAGTTCCTTGTTGGGGGGGGCCTTTCCAGTATGGTAGCTCATTTTATCAAAGTGTACAAGCCAAGAAGGTGATAGAGTCTGCAAGCAAGGAGGTCATGATCTTGTAACCTAATCATGGAAGTGACATCCCACACGTTTGCTGCATTCTATCCATCAGAAACAAGTCACAACTTCCACTCCAGACTCCTACCCCAGGGGAGGGAATTACACAAGGGCATGATTATTAGCAGGTGGGATTATTGGAGGCTGTCTTAGAAGTCTGCTTATCCCAGCAGGGGCCTGGGCTGGAGCCCGGGGTGTGCAGCTCTGAGTCTGGCCCTTCTTCCTGGACATGGAGATGTGCTGGCACGGTGGCAGGTGGCAATCTTCCCTCATCAGTGCTCTTGGGAGGCTCTTAGGGCCATGCAGAGCCTGGGCCAGACGTCTCCATCCCAGGAAGAGAGCCGGCCCCATTTTAATTACATTGTCGCCCCCAGGGAAGCCTGTGCTTTTCTCCAGATAGTTTTGCTCCCCCTTTACTGCCATTCCTGTCTTTAAATCAAAGCCGCTCTCTGTTCAAGGGCTCCTGGCCCCGGGCAGGATGAGGATTTATGAGTGGGTGATCCAGAAATGTAATATAAAGGAGTCAGGACCCAGACAATAATGTAAACTGAGAGGTCCTGGAGAGGCGGGTGGCCAGGCCCCAGTGACCTTTCAGGCTCAGCAACCATCACAGCCTCCCCCTTTATGAAACTCTTCCATCATCCATCCTTCCCTTCTGCCTACCCCCGCTGTCCCTTCTTACTGCCCGTGCTGCAGCCTCCCACCCACAGCCAGAACCCAGGTCACCTGCATCTGCCTCAGCCTGCCTTTCCAGAACTGCTTCTGCTGTCCTCCCCTGTCCTGTCTCCCTTCTCAAATCCTTCTGGGCTCCAGTCTACGTGAATAGGCTCCTGTCTCCATGCCTTTGCTCAGGCTGTTTCCTCTCCTGGGATTATCCTTATCTCCAAGTCCTGGAGGTGAAACCTCCTTTAAGACTCCTTCCCTGACCTGTCCCTGTCTCAAGGCACTGAGCACTGTGAGCCTTAATATTGGAGTCTGTTATGTCCATGCCACCCTCCCCACATTAGACTGAGACTTCCTTAAGGGTAGGGGCTGGGTTGGAACCCGCCATGGTTCTACCACTACCTGGCTCACGGGAGGTGATCGGTCAATGTTGGAATAATGGGAAAAGTCAAGGTCAGAAAACACTAATTCAAAAAGATACATGTACCCCAATGTTCACTGCAGCATTATTTACAATTGCCAAGATATGGAAGCAACATAGGTGCCCATTGACAGAAGAAAGGGTAAAGATGATGTGGTATATATACACAATGGAATATTACTCAGTCATAAAAAAGAATGAAATCTTGCTATTTGCAACAACATGGATAGACCTGGAGGGTATTATGCTAAGTGAAATAAGTCAGACAGAGAAAGACAAATACTGTATGTTTTCAGTTATATGTGGAATCCAAAAAACAAAACAAACAAACAAATATAACAAAAGAGAAACAGACTCACAGCTACAGAGAAAAAAACTAGTGGTTACCGGAGGGAGCAGGGGGAAGGGCAAGATAGGTGAAGGGGATTAAGAAGTACAAACTATCAGTTATAAAATAAACAGGTCACAGAGATGTAATGTACAGCACAGGGAATATAGTCAGTATTTTATAATAATGTTGTATGCTGTGTAATCTCTAAAAAGAGTCACTATGTTGTACACCTGAAACTAATATAATATTGTAAGTCAACTACACTTCAGTTTAAAAAAAAGAAATTATCTTTGAGCAAATAGTGCTCTGCCTTTACCCATTCCATGTGTGGTCAGTGACTGCCCACCCTGCTCCTTCTCTCTTCCCTGGGGTATTCTCCTGTGTCAGGCCTGCTGGTTGCAGCACCCTGACCCTGCCACATACCACATGCTCCAAGCACCTATTCTCTGCCTCCCACACACGTTTGGGAGACTATGGGTGGGAACAGCTGACGGCAAAATCTTCTTTGCCCAGAGCAAAACCACCTTCCCAGACACATGTGGGGTCACAGATATCCAGAGGGACATAGACATTTGTGCTCAGAAGATGCCACCCAACCCTCTCCTGCTTTCTCTCTGACTTGGTTGCCTGGCCAAGGGCCGCTTGGGTCGCCCAGGAGTCACCCCTGATTGCTGCTTCTTCCTCGACTTTTCTCCATTCTCCAATCAGTCCCGTGTTCCATAAGTTCTACCTTCTATTGAAAGCGCTCTTCCCGTGTGCACCCTTTTCTCCACCCCAACTGCCACTGCCCCGTCCAGGCCACCAAGGATCCCCTCCCTCCTCCCCCATTGCTCTCCCTGCCTCCACCTCACCCTATGCATTTATCCTCCACTCAGGTGGCCAGAGCCAACATTTGTATCAAGTCCCTCACTTGCTCAAAAACTCCATGGCTCCCCACTGCCTGGGAACAGCACTCACGCTGCCAGCAATCAAGCCCTCCGCAGTCTGGCTGCCCTGGGGCTTCTGTGGCCTCATCTCCCATCTGCCGCATCATCTCTACCCACACTCTCCAAGGCCCCGCAGCCTGGACCACGCCCCGTTGCCCAGTGCTCCTGGTGCTTCCCATCTCTACTTCCTCCTCATCTCTGCCCAGGTAGCCCTACCATCCTTCCAGGACAGCACAAAGGCTGCCTCCTCCTTGAAGCCTTCTGTGACTACCTTCCAGAAGGCAGTGAACTCTCAGCCCCCTGAGATCCCAAAGGTTTCGCATTAAGGGTATAAAAGGCATTCTTTTCTTGCCATCTTTCACCCCCAATTGCGAGCTCCCAGGGGGCAAAGACTAACCTCAGCTCCCTCTCTTCCAAACCCCGCCCCCTGCTGCTGCCTCCTGCGTGGAGACAAAGACGAAGCCTTCCCTTGGGGGAGGGGAGCTGCCTTGAAATCTCTTGGAGGCTCCTGATAGCTCAGTCCGGGAGAAGAAAGTGGCCCAGAAGGCTGCGCTCCACGGGAGGGGTTCTCACCAGAAGGCCCAGTGCTGGGCCTGAGCCAAGGAGTGTTTGCGGGAGCGCAGGGGTGTGCGGATGGGGGAGGGGGGCTTGGCAGCCACAGGGGCTGGTTGTGATCCGCTCTTGTTCTAGTTCCCTGATGTCTTTGTTCAGAATCCCCACTGTGCTCCTCACTGGGCTAGGCGGTAGGGGTAAGGCATGGCTCAGAGAGGGGGCGGGGCCGGCCCCCCTCCTTCAAGGGGAGAACTGAGAAAGGGGAAGAGCCTGGAAGGAGCCTTTTTGTGAAAGGGCATAGCTGGGCATGGGTCCCTTCCGTTGCTTAGGGGCTGATTCCTTCTCCTTCAGGCTCTTCTGTCTGTCTGCCCTGAGTCTCCAGCCTCTCCCTCTGGGCTGGCTCCTTCTCTTCAAACAGCCCACGCCCACCCCACATCAGGCTCCCCTCCTCCCCTCACCCTGCCCGCCCCCCTTTCCTAGGGGTGTCCTCACCAAGGATGCTGTGGGTCAGGGTGCAAAGCCCACACCCTCCTCTTCCTGGGCACCGCAGCCCACCCGCTTGTCTGAGCCAATCCAGCCAATCCATTTTGTTTCATACTCATCCGCGCCCTGACTCTGAAGTAAAGTTTACCACACAATCCACACAGCCGGAGGGACAGCCCAGGTTTCCATCTCGTCTCCGCCCCTTATCCCCAGGTGCCCTGGGCCGATCCCTGCACCACTCGGAGCCTCAAGAGTCCTCACCTAAGATGGAGGGAACAGTACCTGCCTCACAGGTGCCGCAGTGCTGACCAGGCACACAGGACTGCCACATATCATCAGGAGTGCCCTGTCCTTACTCAGTGTCACAGCCCCGTGGTGTCCACTCCACAGGTCTTTCCTTGTGAAACCCACCTTTCCAAGCAATCCTTCCTTCTCTATCCACCCTTCTCTTCTGCCCTCCTCCTGCTCTTCCTGGGCAAGCCCAGCCACCCCTCGGCTTCCACAGCCGTGAGGACACCACCAGCTCCCAAGCCTGCATCTCCAACCTAATCCTCTCTCCCGAGCTCCGGAGGCCCTTCTTGGCCCTCCCTCAGGCACCTCAAACTCAACAGTCCCAAACAACGTGTCTTCCCCATCACACCTGCTCTTCCTCCTGAGTTCCCCATCTCAGGGAGTGGTCCCACCATCCACTCAGTCCACAAATCCTGAAGTGATCCTTCCCTCCAGACAGCCCAAGTTCAGTGACAGCTCTGTCACTTTCAAGCTGTGTGACCTGGGACCTCAGTTTCCTCATCTATGAAATGGGATAATAGCCCAGAGGTTGTGAGATGATTAAATGGCATCATTCACTCAGGGTGACAGCACAGAACATGGTATGACCTAAAATCTATTGTAAGCTATTGTTATTATTATGCCTACTAGAGGGGCCCTCCTCTTAATCTAACAGCTACTGTCCCTCTGGATTGGCTTGGGAGGAAGGCAGGATGATGCCCATGGAGCCATGGAAGAAGACAGGGGAGGATGGAGCCAGATGAGGAGGAGGAGGGGTTCATGGAGCAGGGGATTCCCAGTAGAGGACTGTCTGTGGGCCACGAGGGATAAGGCTCCTGGGGAAGAAGAGCTGGCATGGGACAGGGAGATGTCCAGGACATGCTAATGGGGCCCAGGTTAGTGCCCAGATGACTCCCTCTCAGGTCCTTTCCAGCTGTACATGCTCCCATTCTGGGGAGTTCTCTGCGTCTGACACCATCCCCTTCCTAGAACATTAAAGCTGGAGAGGCATCTCACTGAGCTCAAGACCAAAACTTCCAGTAGAGCTGTACCACTATTCAATAGGCTACCTCAGGAGGTAGCAAGCAGCTGGTCAAAGAAGGTATGCAAGTGGAGGCTGGTGGGCACTTGGCAGGCAGGCTCCAGAGGGGACTCTGGTGTCTGATAACATCAGAATGAAATGATAGGGAGAATGAAATGATCTTTACGTTTCCTTCCTGCATCCTGCCCCAAGAGACTATTGTCAAAATATTCCTAATTAAACCTTATAATAAAGATAAAAGATAAGAGATTGTCCATCTGCCCTTCATGTATTATGTAGAGTGATTCTTCTGTATCAACCAACCTCTATACTGTTACTATTCTATAGGAGAATGGTTTCTAGGAGCACATAAAGTAATCTTTTAACAGTTCAATTATTAATGTGCAAGTGTTAATTTATGGAACAAACATTAAAATTGCACTTACAGTTACCTCCTTGTGAAATGGAGATTAAATGAGATAATGCATATATCTGACCCTTTGTAAGCTCTTAATGAAGGTGAACTGATTTGGAATAAAAGATCAACTGCCAAAAAAAAAAAAAGATAAAATATACAGGCACTAAAAAGTGCTAGACTTAAATCCATACCATGGAATACTACTCAGTAATAAAAGGGAATGGACTTTTTTTTATCGATATATGCAACAACTTGGATGCATCTCCAAGGAGTTATGCTGAGCGGAAGAGTGATGGTGGGGGAACCAATTCCAAAAGGCTGCATACTGTATGATTCCATTTATGTGACATTTTTGAAATGACAAAATTTTAGAAATGGAGGACACATTTTTGGTTACTGCTGGAGGAGGGGGGGGTAGATGCTGGAACAGAGGCGGGTGTAGTTATAAACACGTGTATTCATTTCCTATGACTGCTGTAATAAATTACCAAATTTAGTGGCTTCAAACAACACAAATTTGTTCACTCACAGTTCTGGAAACCAGAAGTCCAAAATCAGCGTCACTAGGCTAAAGTCAAGATGTTGACAGGGCTGTATTCCTACTGGAGTCTCTATGGGACAATCCGTTTCCTTGCCTTTTTTAAAGCTTCAGGAGGCTTTGCTGCAATGCTTTGATGCATGACCCCTTCCTTGCATCACAGCAACCTCTCATATCCATCATTTTCTTCTTCTTTCTTTGACCTTCTTGCCTCTCCCTTACAAGAACTCTTGTGATCACATTAAGGGCCCACCTGGATAATCCAGGATAATCTCCCCCATCTCAAAATCCTTAATCATATCTGCAAAGTCCCTTTTACCATATAAGATAACATTCACAGGTTCCAGGGATTAGACTGTGGCTACCTTCAGGGAGAGGGGTGGTGGCATTCTTTAGCCTACCACAAAGGGCAACCCAGGGATCCTGTGGTGTTGGATACACAGACGTACACAGGGGACAAAATTGTATAGAACTTGACACTCAAGGAAACACCACTGAGTACAAGTAAAAACTAGTGAAGTCTGAATAAGATCGGTAGGTTGTACCAATGCCAGTATCCTGGACGTGATAATATACTATAGTTTGGCATACTGGGCAAAGTGCACAAGAGCTCTCTCTGCATTATTTTTCACAATTGCATGTGAATCTACAATTATTTCAATAAAAATTTCAATTAATAAAAAAGTGCTAGACAGAAGTTTGGCAGAAGCCAATTTGGTTATCTTCTGAGTGCCTCTTCCCTGGAAACGTCAGTCCCACCCACAGGGTGGGCTCTTAGCAGCCATGTGTTGTGAGGTGAGCTTTCCCTCTAGGCTACAGGTGATTGGGCCAGGAGTGGGCACTTGGCCCAATTAGAGCCACTTCTCAGTTCTTTGGGACAATTTAGAATTGGGACACCAGAGAGTTACCCTTTGGAAGGCTGGACTAATAACGCATAAACATGTGCTTTGGGTGTCGTGTTCCACCACACAGAGGGAGGAGCAGGGGATGCACATTCGCAGGCAGAGATGATCAGAGCCTCTGCAGAGAGAAGCAGACCAGAGCTGGAGGAGAGGGCACCCTGGGTTCTGCTTAGCTTTCTACCTCCTGTTTCTAATCCCTCTGGGGTGTGGCCTGACCTAGCCCTTGGATTTCATAATATTCTCTCTGTCTTGGTACAAAATCCCCTCCCTCCCCATCCCCTAACCTCCAGCTAGCCAAAGAGGATTTCTCTTATTTACAATCAGGAAGCCCTAACTACTAAAAATGGAGTGTGTCAGGACTCTGAGCCCCACAGCCTGCTTGTCCCCACCCAGGTGCCGTGGAGAGGTGCATGTGTCACCCCTCCTTGGTCCTTTTTGTATCTTGGGCTTTAATTCCTGTTTCTTACCCTCTGGGCAGAATTTGTCTGTCTGCACAGTGAAGGAGAGGGCCTCGCCCAGGAGCCCTGTCAGCTCCCCACACCATCACACCGCAGGCACTTGACAAATGTGCGTAAGATTGAGGAGAAACCATCCTGAGAATCCTTAGTCTCGAGGCAGAGGACAGTCTGAGGAGTGGGCGAGCCGAAGCACTGTCACATCTTAGAGAAAAGGAGAATGAGAAGAGTCCAAGTCAGCTCCCCCAGGCAACCAGGAAACAATTTGCAAGATGGAATTCAACAAGCAATGCCAACAAGATCATAATGACCATATTTATGGGAGAATGTGGAGGCCTGAGCGTGGGTTTTCATTATCGTGTGTACAAATGTGATCATCTCCGTGCAGCCAGCCTCCCGCTCCAGGCGGCAGCTGTTGGCTGGTGCATGGTAATTTGATGTAAATTGCCCCCAAATATGGTAATTTTCTCTCCTACCAGGGGAGTTTGAAGTCGCAAACCTGGAGATGTTGGCAGCAGATGTTTTCTTACTTCTCTGCAGGCTGCTGGTATTGTGCAAAAGGGCGAGCAGATCTGGAGACAATGTTTACCTTTGCTACCTCCAGCATGCATGTTGTGTGGACTGGAATGAGCCACTTTACCTCTCCGAGCCTCAGTTTCCTCATCTGTAAAATAGGCACGATGTCTGCACAGGCTGCTTTCAGGAGCAAAGATATAGTCAGAGCACCTAGTACAGCGCTTTTATTAGTATTATTGTTTCGGTTCTCAAAGTTGCCAGTTGTGGGGGGGGGTTGAGCAGTCAGTGCCCAGGGATGTCCCCTGGTCCCCAGTAGTGAGTTCCCCCAGGCAGAAAACAACAAGAACAAGATGATTAAAATAAACATGAAAAGTGCTGTGGGAAAAGGTCTGACTGAGGACAGACTGAGGGTTCAATATCTGTACAACGTAAGAGCTCATTGGAATTTGTAGGGAAAACATCAATACCCCAATGATGTAAATGAGCAGAGGGTACAGATAGACTGTTCCCACCAGAGAAAGGCAAATAGCAATCCAACCCAAGGAACAATGTAGACTCCTTCTTTTTCTTTTCTTCTTTAAAAGATAGTGAAAGACATCAAGTTGAAACAGCCTCAAGATGGCTTTATTCCCATAAAACAGGAAAATTATTCAAAAGAGGAACCTGATCCAGGTGAAGTTGCTAGTGAGGGTGGAACACCCAGCTCTTGGGGTGGCAATCTCCGCGGGCATGGATGCTTCACTAGGTGACCTAACTGTGTGTACCAAAAGTCACAACAGGACGAATGATCCGGGGGCCTCGCTAATGTATGTTTCTCCCGAGGAAGTAATCCAACAGAAGTAAAAAGCTGAGTAAACAAAGATGCTGTGGAAAAATGTGGAAAAGCAGGGTGTGCATGCATTCATGGTAGATGGTGAATCGAGCCACGATGCTTCCACATGAAATACTCTGACATGCTTAAAAGGGGAATGTTTTGAAGAGTGGGCATACAATGCGGAATCATGTTTATGGTATATTTTAAATTTAAAAACAGAGAACAAAAGGCTATTAGCAGCATGATTGAAACTATAAGCACATGTGCCCATGTGAGGGGAGGACGGCTGTTACGGAAAGGAGAAGCCCCCTTGAGAGAAGTGGGGAGACGGCACAAAGGGAGACTACCTTCAGCGTGAGAGTTCTGTCTCTAGGCCACAAAAGGTCGTCTCAGAGTAGCTGCAGCAGCAGTAGACGGGCTTTGACAGCCCTGAAAAGCTGACCTGGGGTGTGAGGGGAAACTCCTTCTGGGGGCTGCTGGCAGCTCAGCTCCAGGAAGAATCTTCTTGTAGTCAGAGCCTTCTCATGGTGATGTGGGCTGGGTCCTGAGGTAGTGAGCTCCCAGGGGCTGGAGGTACGCAAGCAAAAGCTGGGGCAGAGTCAAGTGCAGGTAGGCAGCTGGATGAGACGTCACCCATTTAGATGGTTAAATGATGCTAATCTCCTGCCTACTCATAACAGCACATCTGGCCAGATATCCCCCAGACGGAAGCAGGGTAAACTCATTTGTTCACGGAACACAGGGAAGGAAAGAGGGAGAGAAAGTAGGAGGAGGAGGGAGGGAAGGAATGAGGGAGAGAGCAAGGGAGAAAAGGAGGGAAGAAGTGAGGGAGGGAGGGAGGAAGGGGAAAGGGGGAAAGGAGAAGGAAGGAAGGGAGGAGAGGTGAGGCCCATCACGTGCTAAGCAGGGATCTAATCCCTTTGTAAACACTGTCAGAAACTTCTCCTCCTAATTGAAAAGCCCATGCGGCTGCTTAATCCAGTCCGTGTTAATGAGACCAAAACACATTACAGCAGATATTGTGACTGCAGTCATCACAGCGCCAGGGCTGAGGTCACCAGAGTGAATACACTGACAGAAGCGAGGCTGGGTCAGTCTTGGCCTTTATGGGCATCATCGTGTTGTTCCCTCACTCGAACCACCCTGCGGCGAGACTCTGTCAGATGCAAAGGGTCTGCAGGATTTTCATGGGGGAAAGTACCACTCCCACTACCTAGATTGTTGTCCCTCTGAAATGGAAAGTAGTGGCCTCTAAAGGCCTAGATAGAAACATCTGCTCAAACAAGTATAGCAAAGTACAAATCTGTTCATAGGACCTTTTTTTTTTTTTTTTTTTTGCCTGTTTAATGACTTCAAAGAAATCGTTACCAAGCTAAAATGGGCCATTTGGGAGGCTGTGGTTGAGGCTATATGTTCAACCAATTCTCCCCTCCTGCTTGTGACATTTAACCCCTCCTACAAAAGGTTAATGCTGTTATCTTCAGCCTCGCTCTTAGCAAAAGGTCTCTCGTCATATTTTCAATTAATTAGTGAGTCACCAAAGTGCTGTGGCCGTGGACCTAGACCTTGGAGTCGCACCAACCTTGTTCCAGCCTTGCCATCCCTCACATGGGTCTCAGGACAACTGTGCATCAATTCCCTGCTCCAACCTCACCCTCCCCAGGCCATCCTCCACACAGGCTACCAGAATGTTCTTTCTAATTTACCATTCTGATTCTGCTTTAAGACCTTCCACGCTCCATATTGCCTACTGGATAAAGCCTAAAATCATTCATCTCCTTTCATTATTGTTCTAGCATTAGCTCCTCTCACCACACCCCTAATCATCACCACCCCAACTCCCACTACAATCACACGTCCTACTGCACCCCAGCCATTGACCTGCTAGGAGAAAGCTACCTCACTCACAGGGCTGGGCTCAAACCACAATATCTAGGCCAGCGCACTTCACATTTCACAGAATATGTAGTCGTCTGGTTTGAAGAGTTCTTAAAAATAGAATCCTAGCTTCGCACAACACTTCTCAGTTTACCAGCCTTGTCATGTAAATTATCTCGTTTAACCCTGACCCCAGCCAACTCCATGAGTGGCTATTATTATGCCTGTTGTACAGGTGAGGAGCAGAGGCTGAGAGAGATGGCTCAGAGCCTGGAGGCAGAACTGGAACCCAAGGGTAGGAACCAACTCCCCTGAGCACATCGTGCAGTCTGGCCCAACAGTTTGTTTCCAAGATCCCAGGTATTATTTCCCCTGTCTTACCAAAGAGGAAGCTGGAGGGGCCAAGGAACATTCTGGTATCACAGAGCTACTGAGTAGCAGGGCTAGAGAGACCCCAGTCCATCCAGCTCAATGCCCACATCCCAGCTGCCTTTCCGAGGCAGCCATAAAGAGGCCAAGTTGAAGTTACCCTTTGACCTTGGCAGTCATTCATCGTTGGGTTCCAGGGACAGGGTCTTCTAGATCATTATTTAGAATGTGATGGGAAGTGGGCATTTAACCAGACAACAGCTGTCGTGTGAATTGAGTGACCCAATTGTCCTTGAGAAATGTGTGTCTTCTGGGAATGACTCCCAGCCCTTTCTGTCCCCTGGTCTGAGGTGACTAATGGGAAATCTATGTCTGACCCTGAATCCGGTGGCAAGGAGAAGAGCCTTAAACCCTGGTCTGGTGCAAGGGGTGCTGCACACCTTCAAGTTGTGTTTCACAGATTGCTTTGAAATCCTAGTTATCTGCTCATTTGTTCGTTCATTCCACAAACATTTCTTGAGACCTATGCTGTGGCAGAAACCAGGCATTCCCACATCTGTGAGATGTGGCTTCAGTCTAGTGGGGAGCTAGACAGGTAAACATATAAGTAGGAGGCTTTCTTAGCCAGCTCCTGCCTTTACCACAGGAAGGAGCGGAGGCCTAGAGCAGGTGGAGGCTCTTCTCTGCTTTCAGAGGACAGATTTGCACAAATGTGCATTCGAGCCAGAGACCTCACAGTGGCATTTTTTCAGGAGGCTGAAGGGGTTGAAATTTCTGTTTTCCCCAAGGCAACCTGTAGGAGAGTTCCTTTGACAAGAGAGTAAAACATCTGTGTTTACAAGAGAGGCAGCTAAGGGCCTCTGAGGCTGCCTCATGAAGGTGTTGCCTCAAAAGACACAGTCTGAGGTGGAGGCATCCAGAGGCAGCAGCCAGAGCCTGGCTTAGAGCCGCGGGTGCCGGTTTCTTCCTTCTGGTCTCCGGTCTTGGTGGGAGCCGGCAGACCCTGGCCCGGGACCAGGTCTAGACTTGCTTCCCACTGAGCGGTTGTTTGATGGATGGACTTCATCTCATCTCTACCCTTTTCCATCCAACACTCAGCTCACATAGCGCTCAGAACATTTCTTCATCCTGCTGTTTCCCATCTCCTAGGTCGTACAGAGCTCCTTATCTTCATAGTCAAGGCCTTTACTACAGCTCGTCTCTCCTCGTCAAACACGCCCGTATCCCATGCTGAACCCGGATCAAAGTTCTTATTTCCAAACATGTGCCTTCTTTCCTGCGGGCCTGTGCCCTTGCTGTCTGTCCCGTCTGGCGGACACACCCCTTCCCCAGGCCTTTGCTCCTGTCCATTAAGACCCCTCCTCCTCCTGGCCAGGAAGACTGGCCTCCTCTTTGAGCATGCTCCACTTCCCTGGGTGTTGAGGCAGCCCCAGAGGCAGAATGTTCTGAATTCTTCCTCTGCACACTCCCCTGGTCAGAGTAAAATGCACAAGGAGCTATTTGAGAACAGTATCAGGCAACACACTATCAGTTAAGGAACTAGTGAGAATGTGGGTAGGTGCTTTGCTTTTCCCAGGGAACAACAGCTGAATCAACCCCATGAGAGGGTGACTGCAAAAGTAAGTACAAACAAACTCTCTATTGTTGACACAACGCTCCTTCGTCCCATGGAAGGCTTACTTTGACTCAAATTGTAAGTCTCTGGTTCAGTCACTAGGTCATGATACTTGTACTCTCAGAGCCTTAGTTTCCCTATATATAAAATGGGATGGATGAACCCACCCATGTGTGGAGGTGGAAGTGCTTTGTAGACTGTGAAGTGAAGTAAACCCAGCAGAAGATCCCAGGCACCCGGTGGCATCTGAATTCTATCCCCGGGACCAAAGATACCACCTAAACAGCCTTCAAGCAACGAGAGGTCTCATCACACAAAGTCTCACTCAGAGTAGCCAGGAGTAATCCCACTGAAGAGATGCCAGCTGAACTCTTCCCGAGACCTGGAGGTGCAGAGGGCTGGTGGAGCCAGGACTGACTGCACACAGGAGCCTTGGACGCCCCATGACGAAGAACAGGGAGGGTCTGCAGGCTCCCGGCGGGGCAGAGTCGGTGGGTCCAGGGCCAGGGCTGTAGTATCAGGGAAGAGAAGCTGGACAGAGGGACCCATTCCCAGGCCTCTGCGTGGTGATCTGTGACCGAGTGAGATACAAGGAGGGACAGAGGCCAGGGACAAGTCTCTTCCTCTCAGTTTCCTTACTTGTAAAATAAGAACAAGGTGCCCTCCAAGTCCCCCTTTAGCCCTGAAATTCTGTGGGTCAATGAGAGCTCTCCCCCAGTGAGCAATCTGCTCCTGCACAAGCACACAATATGAAGAAGCCGAAGCAGATTGTTCTATATTCATTTGGAAACTAACTCCCTGAATCAGTCTCCTCTCCCCCAAATGCTTGCTGTTGCTTTTCCAAATCTCAGCATCAGAGCCACAAGTTCCAGGTATCTCTGCATTTGATGCAATCAGGCTAGAGAAATCTCTCCTTCCAGACCATAGCCAGGTGGAGCCATCTGCAACATGGAGCTGAGAATAAAGCAGCAGAAAGACTGTTGTTGTGAGTGGAGAAGAGGTCAAAAATGACCCTTCAGCCTCGGGAGGCAGAGGTAACGTTGGAATGCCAGGCCTTGACCACAGGTGGGTCAGACGGAGGGACAGTCTGTGTCCCATGAAACTGACCCTCCTAACCACAGCCTCAGGAGTTAGATGTCATTTCCCCCATTTTAGAGGTAAGGAAAACAAGGCTCAGAGAGGGGAAGTCACCTGCCTAAGGTCACACAGCCAGTGGCCAAATCAAGCTTCAAAAGGTAGTCTCACTGGGCTACATGACCTCCCTGCTGCTGACACTGATCTGTTATAAGCATGTCCCCATTAGCGGAGTGTCCCTCCAACAATAAGTGCTGGGTAGACTCAGCTCTTATCCCAGGGCTCTCAGACACAGAAAAGATGCTCAGTAAATGTGGGCGGAATTGAATTTAATTGAACTGAATTTCCACGGGAGCCCACCTGACATTGGAAATTAATGGACAGGTGATCCCCTGTCAGGGCCGTGGTGTGTATCATCTCTGCAGTGGCTCCCAGGAGTCAGGCAGACAGATAAAGTGTTTCCGTCCCAGCGGGGGGCACAAGATCAGACTCTTAGAAGGAATTAATAATATCCAAGGAATTCCTCTGGAACAGTAGGGGGGAATAAAGATTCTTCAAAGAAAGCCTAATAGCGAATTCTCTGGATTTTCCAGCTAATTTGAAGGTACCTACTTGGAACATTTTCTTGTCAGAAAAGATTTTAAAATACATTCATTCAGTGTGACATGATAATTGAGCCTGGCTGCCTGATGAATGCCTTTTATCTATTCCTGAGCTATTGTTCCCTGGGATCGAGCTGATGGGCTGGAACGGGCACTTTGTTAAGTGCACAAATAGAGCTACTTTCAATGATATCTGGCCATGAGATGCAAGGGGGTCTCAGAAAGATGCTGTCGGGAGTTTGTAATGATCAGGTATCAGAGAAAGAAGGAACTTTAGAGATCAGAAAAGGCAACTTCCTCATTGTTCACCTGGGGAGACCAAGGCCCAGGGAAAGACAAGGACCTGCCAGTACTACACGCCAGGAAGATGGCAGAGGTGGGACTTAGACCTGGATGTTCTGACCCAGAAGCCAAGCCTCGCCTTCCTGCCTACAGGACTCCTATGGAGAAAACACAGCAATGGACAGTGTGTGTCCGTGCCACTCACACCCCCACTTGATCCTCTGCCTGTTGCCCGGGGAACACTCACCTGTTTCATTCCAGGGCTTGGCTGGCAGAGCGCAGTGCATTTCTGACAGCTACCTCTTCTCGGCTATACAATGCTGTTATCGAATCAGCTATTTTCACAGGCCCTTTTCCCTTTCTCCATCTTTTATCTTTTCCTTTATTTTAATGCCTTTGTCTCATGGAAGGCAAATTTCCAGGCCTGGCCATCTGATAATCATTTGCAAAGGCTCCATGCTTCTTTATCATCCTTTCTGAGATGAAAGGACTTGTTTGGACTTATTGTTTATCTTTACATAATATTATGGCTTATATTGATTTTTCTATTGAAGTTTCTTCAGTATTTTTAAAAACCAGTTTCTGTGTTAGGGTGTCTGAGAGAACTCCATATGTTAATAAATTGTTTGCAAAATTGTGACTTGGGTTTTCTGCTTTGTCAGAGCAGAGTGGCTATTTCTGTCTTTAAAAACTCAGTGAACTGCCTTTCATTAACATTTAACGAATAAAACAGTTCCATCGGGAGTACAAAGTTGACATTTTCATTGTTTTCCTTAGAAAACACCACAGTGTTAATCATCCCTCAAGGGACTTCGTTTTCCACAAAAGTAAGATAACAAAGGCCCAGGGTAGGTGTGCATGTATGTGCACACTTGTTGGTATTTAGACATGTATGCATGTCTGTTTTTCCATGCTTATGTCTGTGTGTCTGAATGTGTATTTATGACACTATACACATGACGGTATTTGTCTGCCAATGTGTAATTAGCCATGTGTATGTCTAGGTTTTTGTTGTTGCTGGTGGTGGGGTGTGTGTGTGTGTGTCTGTCTGTATAGATGAATCTGTGTGGATCTGAATGTATGTGAATATGTGCATTGTGTGTCTCTGTGTGTCTTACGGCCATGTGACTATATTCATGAGTAGATGTTTTCATGTACATGTGCTGCTTTGTATGTATATACACATCTATCCAGGTGTGTGAGTGGGTGTTGTGTGTGTGATGATTTGTGGGTTTGTGTGCCCATGTGTCTGATTGTAGGCACTTGTGTGGGGATGTCTTTGTCCGTGTTTCACTACTCGAGTGTTTGCAGGAGGGGATGCCCAGATTAGTGTTCAGAGCCTCCTGTATACATGCACACAGTACCCTCTAGTGGACATCAAAAGAAAGCATCCCCCCAAACCCCCACAAAAAAGAAGGATCTGAATCACCTCTCGTTCTACACTAGTCCATGGCTACATACAGGGCAAAGTTTCCAGGATGGTCCTTGAGAGGCAGGGGAGGGTAAGGCTTCCACTTAACAGGGAACTCCCTGCAGGTCCAGCCCACTGGCAGCTGCTTCGTAGTGTGGGATGAAAGGACTCATCCTCAGGTATGGAGGCTAGATCACTGAGCTTCCACTTAGTGGATCAGTGGGCCAGGAGGAAGGGAACCTGCATGCCACCAGATCAGGGTGCAGAGGAGCCTTACTCAGAGCTTCCACACTAGCTGGGGCCCTGCCTTCTCCATTGTCCCAGCCAGGCCCAATTATAAGAACACGTTCAGCTCCACGCCCTTCATGTACCAATGTACCAAGTTCCATGTCCCAGGAAATAGGATCCCTTCACCTGAGATGTTGTATGAGTTTCCTCTTGCTGCTGTTAACAAATTACTACAAACTTAGTGGCTTAAAACAACCCAAATGTATTATTTTAGAGTTCTGGAGGTCAGAAGACTAAAACAGATGGGCAGGACTACGTTCCTTCTGGGGGCTCTAGGGGAGAATCTGTTTCCTTTCCTTTTTCAGCTTCTGGAGGCTGCCTGCAATCCTTGGCTCATGGCCCTGCATCATTCTGACATCTGCTTCTGTTGTCACATCTCTGTCTCTTACTCTGACTCTCCTGCCTCCCTCTTTCCTTGACCCTTGTGATTACATTGGGCCCACCTGGATAATCCAGGAGACTTCCCATCTCGAGATCCTTAATCACATCTCCAAAGTCTCTTACTACATGGGATAACATTATCAGGTTCTGGATATCAGGATGTGGACATCTTTGGAGGACCTATTGCTCAGCCTACTGCAGATACCCATTCCAGAGTCCCTCATCCCCCCGTACAGTTCTGTGTAGGTCAGGACAGACAGACTTGAGCACCTAGGTTCATTTGTGGAATGTTCACCCTGTGTCTGACATTGCACTGAACTCTTTATGGACCATCTCACTGGATCCTTTCAACATGTCTATGAGGTAAACACTGTTGTTATAGTATAACTGAGACCTAGCAAGGCTAAATAATTGGCCAAAAGTCACACAGCTGGAAGGCATGGGGACAGATTCTGAAAACAGAATTTTTCAGCTTCAAAACCATGTTCCTCACCATTAAAAGACATCGCAAGGGTCAAACTTCCATTTTATAGAAGAGAAAACTGAAACCCAGAGGCAGAGCATTTGACATCAATCAATGCCTTAAGAGAAATGTAAAGATCTGTCCTTTTAGGGACTACGGTACCAAGCAGTCATGGGTGATCCAGGGCATAAAGATTGTTTAAAAGACAGGTGTAGGGACTTCCCTGGTGGCTCAGTGGTTGGCTCCAAGCTCCCAGTGCAGGGAGCCCGGGTTCGATCCTTGGTCAGGGAACTAGATCCCACAAGCATGCCGCAACTAAGAGTTTGCATGCCACAACTAAGGAGCACACGAGCCGCAACTAAGGAGCTCGCTGGCCGCAACTAAGGAACCAGTGAGCTGCAACTAAGGAATCTGCAAGCCACAGCTTAGAACTGGTACAACCAAATAAATAATAAAATAAATAAGATTTTAAAAAAACGTTTAAAAAGACAGGTGTAATAAAAGTGCTAACAAAAGATCAAGATGAAAAAAAAACAACAATTAATTACATGGGACTGAGTGAACTGATGAGGATGAGTATAATTTTTGTGACTTTCTGTCTGAATTTAAAAAAAAAAAAAAAATCCCACAAGGACTCAGAGGCAGGGAATATACAAATCAATTTTCACTGCAAAGTAAAGGAGCTGTTACAGTGGAGGATTACTGGACTGAATGGCAATATTATGACATAGTATGAGTGTGTTTCATGTTTGGTAATTGCAATCATTGTTGCTTTTGTTGTGGTCATCCATGTACAATGCTTGGTGTCAGTCTATTTATCTCTTGTAAAAGTAAAATACAGTGTGTGTGTGTGTGGAAAAAAAAAAAAAAAAGAAAAAAAATTACTTTTAAAAACCCAAAAAAAAAAAAAAAAAAAAAAGACAGGTGTATTAAGGTATAATTTACATACAGTAAAATTTACCTGTTTTTGGTGTACAGTTCTATGAATTTTGACAAACATATAGCGTCTTATAACCACCACCACAATCCAGAAATAGCATATTTCTGTGACCTGCCCAAAATTTACCTCATGCCTCTTTATAGTCAAACCCCTCATTCCATCCCAGCCCCTCCAACCACTGACCTATTTTTATGTCCCTTCAGTTTTTGCCCTTTCCAGAATGTCATAAGTGGAAATATAGATGACCTTTTAATTCTGTTTTTTATTGGGGTCTTATTTACATGTTGTAAAATGTATGCTTTTTGGTATAGAGTTCTACAAGTTTCAACAAAAATGCCCACAGTCATGTAACCAATGCCACAGTCAAGACACAGAACTATTCTATCACCCCCCAAAATTCCCCTGTGCTGTGCTTCTGTAGTCATCTTTCCTCCCCACCCTGACAGTCAGTGATCTGTTTTCCGTTCCCATAAGTTTGTCTTTTCCAGAATGTCATATAAATAGAATCATACAGTATGTAGCCTTTGAGTATTTCTTCTTTCACTAGCCATAGTGCATCTGAGATTTATCCACGTTATATGTATCAGTAGTTTATTCCTTTTAATTACTGAGCAGTATTCTATTGTAAGAATGAACCAGTTTATCCTTTGACCAGCTGAAAGACATTTAGGTTATTTCCCAATGTGGTGATTATGAATTATCCTTTGTAGGTTCTGCTGGATTTGCTTTGATAATATTTTACTGAAGCTGTTTGTATTTATATTCATGAAGAATATTGGACTATAGGTTTCTCTTTTTTCAGAATGTCTTTGCTTTTGGTATCGGGGAAGTGCTGGCCTTATAAAATGATTGGGAAGTGTTTCCTCCTCTTCTACTTTCTGTAAGAGTTTGTGTAGAATTGGTATTCTTTGTTCCTTAAATAACTTGGTATTAGAATTCACCAGTGAAGCCATCTGAGTCTGGAGTTTCCTTTGTTGGAAGGTTTTCAGTTATGAAACAGGGCTGTTCCTGTTATCTGTCTCTTCCTGAGTGAAGCTTTGGTAGTTTGTGTCTTCCAAGGAATTTGTCCATTTCATCTGAGTTATTAAATTTATTATTGTAAAGCTGAGGAGAAAGTATTGAAATAACCAAACACAGGAGTGAATGAGTTACTTAAGGAGACCATAGCAAACAAAGAACAGAAATTCTGGGTTAGGAAATAATCGGAAATTCATGAAAAACTTCATGCTTTTTTGAAACGAGTCAGTGTATTAAAAAGTACAATTATGCACAAAGATGTAGAGCAAAGTCTTATCAAAAAATTGGAAACCACATAAATGTCAAAGTTAATAGAGTATATTCACTTGATAGAATATATGTCATTTAAACCATGTAAAAATATGCATAGCAAAGTCTAGAAAGAAAAACACCAAAATGTTAATAATTATTTGTTAAGGTTTTGAGTCTATGGGGTCCTTTTCTTCTCCTTTTCTATTTCCTCCAAATTTGCTATATAACATTTTTTTTTTTTTTTTTTTTTTTTTTTTAAAGGTTTTACTCTTTTTTTAACAATTTTTATTTATTTATTTATTTATGGCTGTGTTGCGTCCTTGTTTCTGTGCGAGGGCTTTCCCCAGCTGCAGCAAGCGGGGGCCACTCCCCATCGCGGTGCGCGGGCCCCTCACTGTGGCGGCCTCTCCTGTTGGGGAGCACAGGCTCCAGACGCGCAGGCTCAGCAATCGTGGCTCACAGGCCCAGTCGCCCCGCGGCATGTGGGATCCTCCCAGAGCAGGGCCCGAACCCGTATCCCCTGCACCGGCAGGCAGACTCTCAACCACTGCGCCACCAGGGAAGCCCTATATAACATTTTTTAATGGGATAAAAAATCACATTTCCTCCCACCTCTAGTGGGGCATAACTAGAGTTCCTATCAAACACAGGACCTGACACATAGTAGCCCCTCAATAAATGGAGTAAAGGACCAGCACCTGAGATGTGAAGGCCCCTCTCTCCTGGGGCCTTGGCTGCCGCCAGGGCTGCTACTTCTGTTGCTGCTGTCACCATCACCGCCACCAACCTGGGCTTAGGTCCAGCCCTGCCTGCCTCCTTGGGTCCTACATTACTCCACACTGCCCCAGGTATAGTGTGTGTGCACATCAAGTGGCCAGGCCAGCTGCTTGGTCTGCACACTGCCCTCTCCCCATGGGGCTGAGCCCACGCACGCATGCCCTGCCACCAGGCATGTCTCCCCTCTCACATGCATGCTCCGTTGTCTCATTAGACTTCATTTACAAAACACAAGTTCAAAGGTAAACGTATTAAGCATTTCAAGACAATGGCAGCAGAACATAAAACAAATGCCCTGTGCAACTGCACAGGTTGCTTTTCCAGAAAACCAGCCTGGTAAAAGCATGGTGGCTTGGGCAACAGGCTTAATGTGGAATGATATTCCTTAGAAGTCAGAGTGGGTGCCAGGACAGGCCCAGTAGTTGCTATTTGTGGAATACACATACACTCCATAACTACAACTGTGTAATTATATATATTGTGGAAAGTAACAGGAAACCAAACGTCATGAGGACAGAGAATGTTTATTGGTTTTATTTACAGCTATAGCCTCAGAGCCTAGCACTTAGTGGGTAATGAATATTTATTAAATATAATTCTAGAGATTCCTAGCCTTAATCTTTCTCATGAGCTTGATAACTCCTATACATCCTTCAAGATCCTATTGAAAATGTCCCTTACTCTAGGAAGCCTTCTGCAACCCTTCCACAGTTAATGGTTCTTCTTGTGCTTTTACTACACCTTGTGCAGCCCTCCATATTAGCACAGAGCCAAAGCATGAGATTATATAGCAGCACATTATATAAATCCTCGTAGCTTGGTTTAGTTTCAAAATTTTTCCTTAGGAATTTTGTAACTATCAAAATTCTTAACCCCATCAACTAGGATAAAGCAAATTATTCTATGGCATTTTCTAAGAAGGAAGGTATCCTTCCTTATCTATTAATGATCCTTCCCTCCTTTTTTGCCAAATGCTTTTATTTTAGTCCTAAAATGTTTCTGTTTACTTTTTTAAAATAAACTTTTTATTTTGGAATAAACTTAGATTCAAAGTTGTGTAGATAGGAGAGAGTTCTCCCTGTAGTTAGCGCCTTACATTATCATGGTACATGTGTCAAAACAAAGAAATTTGACATTGGTACATGACTATTAAGTAAATGCCAGACTTTATTTGGATTTCATCAGTTTTCCATTAATGTCCTCTTTCTGCTCCATGATCGAATGCCAGACACCATGTTGCAGTGAGTTATTGTGTCTCCTCATGGTCTCCTCTGGTCTATGACAGTTTCTCAGTCTTTCCTTGTTTTTCATGATCCTGACAATCTCGAGAGTCCTGGCTGGGTATCCTTTGGAATGTCCCCCAGTCTGGTTTATCTCATGTTTTTCTCATGCTTAGACTGGGATTGTAGGTTTGTGGAAAGAATAGCACAGATGTGAAGTGCCTTTCCCATCACATCATTCCAGGTGACACTCGACAACACTGGTGAGGTTCTCCTTGTTACTTGGTTGAGGTAGTGTTTGCTAGGTGTCTCTTCTGGAAAGTTACTATTTTTTTCCTTTCCATGCTTTATTCTTTGGAAGCAAAGATAGGATCTAGAATTCTATCTCATGTGTCCCAGAACCTATCACCATATTATAATTAAGTGGAGACCCAACGATCTGAGAATTACTATAAACATGTGATGCTGTGTTACTCAAATTACAAAATAACCCTGATTATGAGGAGGTAAGATGAGAGTGTTAGTGGCACTAATTAGTGTTGTTTGTCATAAGCCCTGTTCATATTTCCAATGCTGGCTGCACCTGGCCCCCTAGGACAAACGACATAGTTGTTCCCAGGCCCCTGCTCTGTCCTAGATGTTGTCTCGGGCTCTGTGGCTTGGACTATAGAGTTGAGCTGCTTCAACCCCTCTCTTATACAGTAGGGGAAACTGAAGACCAGAGAGGGAGAGGGCTTGCCTGAAGTCACCCTTGAGTAGCAGAACCAGCACTGGAACTTGAGTCTCTCACTTGCCCAGTGTTTACAGTAATGCTAGCCATAATCTGGGACCCTCCTTCCCCAAATTCCTATTCAGACAGGAAGGGTTCTCTGCTTTTCTGCATGGCTTCCCATTCCAGTCTCAGTATCTGTGTTCCTATTGTACAATCAAGCCTGGGTCTAGCATGGAAGGTCCAGAGAAAAATAATCATACTTCCACACAGCCCTCAAGGACCCCCTGGCAGGCAGGGTGACAGTTCCACTGAGGGCTTAGTACATGCTGGGCACAGAGTAGATGTAAATAATTGTTGGATGAATGGATTAGCAGAAACATTTAAATTCACCAGCCCCTTCCACCTGGTTAAGGCCCATCACCCACTTTGATGGTAGCATATTCCAGCTCTTGAGAACACTTAGCAACCTCAACCTTTACACCAGTGGTTTGACTAAAGACCTACTAAGGGCCCTTCCCCTATAAAAACCTATACTCTGAGGGCAGGGGCCATGTTGGTCTTTCTCACCAGCTGGATGTCAGCCTTTAGCACAGAGAGTAAGCACCTAGTAGATGTTTGATGGGTGAATGAATGAGTGAGTGGATGAATGAATGAATGAATGAGGTCCCAGGCACAGAGAGGACTGGGCTGTCACACACACACAGCAGCCAAGTCTTCTAGTGGCCCAGATGCAGCTTCCATTTCTCACCAGCTGCCAGGCCATCACATCCGATGCAGGTTTTCAAATAAAAGCGAGAAGTTGAATGTTTGAAGCTAAACAAAGCAGTGGGCTGAGCCAACTTTCCTGGAGGCAAGCTGCTTCCCCCTCCACCCTGCCTGGCACCTCAGAGCCCGCAGCCAGGCCTGTCCCACAGCCAACCCTCAGCTTCCAAAATCTGCACCCAGTCAGGAAATGTAGGGCTAGGGGCTTCTTCGAGGGAGGTCCCCCATCATCTTCCCATCCTGGACGGCCAGGGCAGACCTGGTTTTCCTTTCCTCGTCCACCCCCCTCTCAGCCAACACACCCAGATCCTGGGGGTAGAGGGGGGAGGAGGTCTACATTCAGCAGTGGAAAGAAGGAAAGAAGGAAGGAGACCTCACACCTGGGCACCCGCTGGGAGCTCTGCTAGGAGCTGGGTGCCCCACCTGGACTGGTTGCTCACAGCTCATTACAAGTCAGAGGCAGGGGCTGTGACCACCTTTTACAGATGTGGAAAAGGAGGCTCAGAGAGGTTACTAACTTGCCAAGGCCACACAGCCCCATTGGTGGCAGGGCTGATTGGACCTCAGCTCTGTCTGATCCCAGAAACTGAAGTCTTGCCCCAGGCTGTGGAGAAGAGGTTTCTGGTCCCAAACTCTCATGTCTTCCTCATTGCCAGAGTATTTCCCTTTTCTCTTCAGTCCACATGAACCGCCGCCAGAATGATTCACTCCTTTGTTTATTTATTTCGTTTTTGCTCTTAAGGCTAATATAAGTAATGGGGAACAGGGGTGTAGTTATGGAGCTACCAGCCATTCACTCCCTGGTGTGAATTACTGCAATCCATTTGCTTTCCTTTTTTTTTTTTTAATTTATTTTATTGAAGTATAGTTGATTTACAATGTTGTGTTCATTTGCTTTCCTTTTGACCCTGACCCCCAGCTGAGTCTCCCTTGCATGGAGCAGGTGGAAATGTTGTTAAGAAAAGAGAGTCAGGGTCACTTAACAGCCTTCACTGTAGTCAGTGGGCAAATTGGGAAACTGAGGTCAAGGGCAAAGAAGAGAAATGCCCAGAAGCTGGGTTAGGAAAGCAGGCAGAACGAGGCCCCAGTTCAGGAATAGAAAAGGAGATTCC
This sequence comes from Balaenoptera physalus, assembly GCF_965194825.1. Taxonomy (NCBI): domain Eukaryota; kingdom Metazoa; phylum Chordata; class Mammalia; order Artiodactyla; family Balaenopteridae; genus Balaenoptera; species Balaenoptera physalus. Next base: position 34,621,725 of record NC_138886.1, on the reverse strand, counting down.
CAACACCAGAGTGAGCTCTTCCCACCAAAGTCCCCTGGTGAAGGAGAAGGAAAAGCAAAGGTGAAGGTGGTGGGGTAGAGGTGTGGAAGGAAAGACAGAGATTTTCAAAGAAGGGGTCTTCCTGAAATGGGTCATATCTCCTGGGATACAATTGCCTGTCCCAGTAAAGGAGGCCCAGCCCCCCTGCCCCCCCAGCACCCACACACTTATCTGAAGACCCTAGTTTAAAAAGATGCAAGCAGGGACTTCCCTGGTGGCGCAGTGGTTAAGAATCCTCCTGCCAATGCAGGGGACATGGGTTCGAGCCCTGGTCTGGGAAGATCCCACATGCCACGGAGCAACTAAACCCGTGCACCACAACTACCGAGCCTGCGCTCTAGAGCTCGCGAGCCACAACTACAGAGCCCGCGTGCCACAACTACTGAAGCCCGCGCACCTAGAGACCGTGTTCTGCAACAAGAGAAGCCACCGCAATGAGAAGCCTGCGCACTGCAATGAAGAGTAGCCCCCGCTCGCCACAACTAGAGAAAGCCCCCGCGCAGCATCGAAGACCCAATGCAGCCAAAGATAAAATTAATTAATTACTTTAAAAAAAAAAAGATGCAAGCAATCTAACCCCATAGCTGGCAACAGCCTAGTATCTTAGAAAGTCTCTATTCTCTACCTGGGTTCCAGCTCCTGCTCCACCACTGAACAAGGCTTGTGGATGTCTCTGAGCCTCAGTGTCCTCTTCTGTAAAATGATTGCTCCCTTTTGAGGGAAGAGTTCATGACTATAAAGCATGAAGTACACCTAGTATATGATTGGCTTTCATTAAAAAGAGAACAACTACCTTTTGTTAGGACTAGAAATGGACCTCTTACTTGCTCCTCACTCTGGTTCCTCCTAGCGCCTGACTTGAAATCTCTCACTGGTCTGCACAACCCAGCAGAAACCCCTCCCAGGCAGTGCACGGAGGCCAGGCCTGGAACCCAGGAAACCTAGATTCAGTTCCCACCTCTTCCACAGACATGCTGTGTGACCATAGAGTTGTGCCTTCACCTCTCTGGGCCTTAAATCTCCCATCTGGCATTGAGGTTAACAGTCTCCAAGTGCTTTATTTCATTTATTCCTTATGCCTATCTTAGGTAATAAGTATTATTGATATTCCCTTTTCACAGATGCGGAAATCAGGGCACAGAGAGGTAAAGTGACGTGCCTAAGGTTATTCATCTAGTGAGAGGCAGGGTCAGGATTCAGTCAGTCAGGTCTCTCTAATTTCAGTCATCCTGGAGAACCTTAAAGCAGCAGGAGTGGTGAGGCAGATGGTGAGCATGGTGGGCTCCAGACAGGCTTGCAAGTCTGTGACAGATTTGAGGAGAAGGCAAAGGACCAGGAGGCTGGGAGGAGGTGGGGGAATGTCTGACTCATCAAGGCAGCTGCAAGGAGAGGAGCCGGTGAAGACTGAAGGCAGTGGGGGAATCGGGCCAGAGCCAAGTCTGTGGCCAGGGGCAGAGGGCGCTCCTTGGAGAGTCTGAGGGGCCTCATGGGCACAGAAAGGAGCCCTGGACTGAACTCTTGGATGGCAGAGGATTTGTGTTGGGGCAAAGGCTGATGTAAGGAGTCATGGCCTTGGGTGTAATGCTGATCTATCCCATGATTATTGTATACAGCCCTCTATCTCGTCACTGTGTGATCTGCAGGTGGTTATCAGTATGTCCTCATGGTGATCTGGGGAGGGAAATGGGAGGTGAGGCCTGTTTCACAAACTTTAGAGGTGGGTATTGAGTGGGAGCAGAGAATTTAGAGAGATCTGAGCCATTTGTTGGAGCCAGTCCTGGGCTCCCCAGCAAAAGAGATGTAGGAAATCCTCCTGTCTAACCCTCAGCTGCTCTGTCACTTGAATTCTCTCCACCAGAGAGGTTAAAAACAGGTGGTCACCAGTCAAATCCGTATTTTGTTTGGCTTGCAAAGGGTGTTAAAAATTTGTAGTTAAAATTTTATTTTATTTTATTATTATTTTAATTAATTAATTTTATTTTATTAATTTATTTTGGCTGTGTTGGATCTTCGTTGCTGCGCGCAGGCTTCCTCTAGTTGTGGTGAGCGGGGGCTACTCTTGGTTGAGGTGTGCAGGCTTCTCATCGTGGTGGCTTCTCTTGTTGTGGAGCACGGGCTCTAGGCGTGCAGGCTTCAGTAGTTGTGGCACGTGGGCTCAGTAGCTGTGGCTCACCGGCTCTAAAGCGCAAACTCAGTAGTTGTGGCACACGGACTTAGTTGCTCCGTGGCATGTGGGATCTTCCCAGACCAGGGCTCGAACCCGTGTGCCCTGCATTGGCAGGCGGATTCTTAACCATTGCGCTACCAGGGAAGCCCCTGTAGTTAATATTTTAAAACAGGGAGATGTGGGGCAACTGGAACTCTCATCCACAGCTACTGGGGTGTAAATGAGAACAACCTCTTTGGAAAGCTGTTTGACATTTATCTGCTAAAAGCTGAGTACCTGCATGCATGCATGCCCAGAGGCCCAGCAATTCCTCTTCCAGTTGCATCTGGGCACCAAAAGACACGCGCTGTTCAAAGTAGCACAATATGTAATTGACCCGAATTGGAAACAACCCAAAAGCCCATCAAGAGTAGAGTGAATGAATAAATTGTGGTATATTCACACAAAGGAATACTATACAGCAATGAGGATGAAATAACAGCTACATGACTGAATCTCTCATGATGTTGAGGGACAAACACTAGATGCAATGTCCTATGATTCCCATTAATAGAGTTCCATTTTTGTAAAGTTAAAAAACAGGATAAACTGGTTTATGGTGTCAGAAGTCAGGACAGTGGTTACCTTTAGGGAGGGTCACTGGAAGGGGCACTGGCTGGGGTGAGGGTGTCTGGGCATTCATAATATTTTGTTTCTTGATGTTGATGCTGCTCTCACAGGTACATTCATTTTGTGAAAATTCCTCAAGCTGTACACTTGTGATGTATGTATCCACTTTTCTGTTTCTGCATTATCCTTCAATAAAAAGTTGGGTTGTTTTTTTTTTTTAAAGCAGTACAGCTTAAAAAAAAAAAAAAAGAGGGAGGTTGTTTATAACTACCCAAGTTTTCTGCTTCTTTGGAAAGTAGGAAACTCTGACCACTCTGGCTTGTGACCCAGCCTGGCTGTCCCAGTGAGAGTGTGTGGGACGTCTGCTGACCACAGTCCTCACCGCTTTGTTCCCTGTCCTGAGACACAGGACTAGTTACTGTATATTAACCCAGTTGCAGCATTATTTTTCTTAGAGTAGAGAAGTATTTGCATCTACCAAAAATAGAACAGAAAGAAAGACAGAAGGAAAGATGGACAGAAAGAAAGAGAGAAAGAAGGAAAGCAAGCATCCCAGCAGGCTAAAAGGGCCACATGATCTCAGAAAAAAAGTGGGAGAGATGATTCTTGTTTGGCCCTCTACATGTTTAATATACAAACCCACTTCACTCTTGGCAGGTCATTTGCCTGGCCCCTGGATGCATTTCAGTTTGCAGCCCTTGCTCTACAATACCCCTGCCAATGTCTGGCCTCTGTTTGCACACCCTGATGACAGGGAACTCATTCCCTATCAAGGCAGTGCTTTCCATTATGGGGCAGTTCTGGTTGGAAAGTTCTTTCTCAAGCTGACCTGAAATCTGAGAGTCTCAGACTGTGACACCTGGATGAGACTTGGGAGATTTCCCAGCCAGAAGTCCTCAGCCTTTTTGTCCCCAGAGGCCCCTGTCATTACACATTCCCTTGGGCTCTTTGCTGGGATCTATTGTGTCTACCTCTCAAGTGGAGTTTATTAAGTACTCACCTGAGAGGACGTATTTCCAAGCAATAGTGTCCTCTGGAATTTTTTAACCCTGAAAAGCCTTTAACTGGGAACCGCTGGTCTAGTCTAGCCCCCGGGCTTTGCAGGTGAACAGCAGATGCCCAGAGAGGAGAAGAAAAGTCCAAGGACACATGGTGAGAACGCCTTAGCAGATATAGCTCTCTGACCACTCCAAACCCTAACTGGTCACTGGGGTTGTTTTCATCCAGCCTGACCCAGGCAGAGAGCAGAGGGAAATGGGAAAGGGACAAAGGAGGGGTAAACTTTGGTGAAGAGAATAGGAATGATACAAAGGTGAATCCAGGGCAGTTTGTGCCTCTCTCCAAGGCAGAGAGTGCCAGGAGGGAGGCCAAGTGCACTGGGCAAGGGGCAGTGGCTCTGGGGGCACAGGCTGGATGGGAGATGAGCGGGCATATGAATAGAGGGCAGATTCCATCGCAAGCTTACTTACCCAGGCTTCATGCTCCCTCACTCACTCTGAGCCACCTGTTCCCAAACCCTCCCTCCCCTCCATGCTCTTCCCACCTCCAGGCCTTTGGTCCCAATGGTCCTTGGGCTGTTCCCTCCTCTCTCCTCTGCTGCTCAAATGGATCACTGACCAACAGAATGCTGGACTGGGTTGTGCCCTTTGGTGTGCTGGTCACACTCCACAGTCATGGTTCTCTTAGTCCTTACAGTGGCCCTGCAGAATGAGTATAGTTATTTCTGACTTACAGACAAGAAAACTGAGGCTCAGAAAAAGTACATTTTAAAATTTTAGGGACACAGAAAAATGAAGTGGGGAAATGAGACTGGGACCCCAGGTCTTCAGGCTTCAAGGTCAATGTTCTTTCAAATACACTTCACCACCGTGCCCTTCATGTGAAAAATATTCCAAACCATGGGATCTCATATATATTCATAGAAAACAAAACTGGATAGAAACATCCAAAAATGGGAATAGTGGTTATCACTGGATGATTTTTATCCTTTTCACTCCAATATTTTCAGTTCAATCCATTTTTGTTTACAATGAACATGAATTGTTTCTATAATCAGAAAAAAAAAAAAACACATTAGAAGTTAAATCATTCTCATCTCCCCAAAGCCCAGCTCGGTTTAGAAGGAGAGCTCCCTGGAGATTAGCAGCTCGGTCCTCTAAACCTTAGTAGTTGTGTCCTGCAGTCCTTGCTATGGACTGAATTGTGTCCACCTAAAATGCATATATTGAAGCCCTAACTCCCAGTAAGACTGTATTTGGAGATAGGGCCTATAAGGAGGTAATTAAGGTTAAGTAAGATCATATGGGTGGGACCCGGATCCAATAGGATTAGTATACTTATAAGAAGACAGCTTTCTTTCTCTGCCCGCCATGTGAGACACAGCCAGGAAGTGGCTGTCTAGAAGCCAAGAAGAGTGTTCTCACCAGAAACTAACTCTTGGCCTCTAGCCTCCAGAAACGTGAGAAAATAAATTTCTGTTAATTTAGCCATTCAGTTTGTGGTATTTTGTTATGGCAGCCCGAGCAGAGTGAATCACCCCTTCAACAGCAGAGGAGAGTGGGCCTGGAGCAGGGGTTAGGGTACTCACGAGACTCCCCGGGGGTGCTTGGGTGTTTGTGGAAGACACAGACTACCAGATCCGCCCCCACCCCCAGGATTTCAAGTGGGCGTGTCAGAGGATGAGCCCAAACAGATTCAGGTCCTAATCCCTGGAATCTGTATTATTTTAGATGGGAAAAGGGACTTTGTAGATGTGATTAAGTTAAAGATCTTAAAATAAGGAGATTATCTTGCATTATCCAGGTAGGCCCTAAATGCAATCAATCACAAGTATCCTTACAAAAGAGAAGCAGATAATATGCTGCTGACTTTGAAGATGGAGGAAGGGGCCATGAGCCAAGGAATGCAAGAAAAGTCATTCTAGAAACTGAAAAAGGCAAGGAAATGGATTCTCTCTTAGAGCCTCCCCTGTGCTCAGGAAGGAGTACGGCCCTGACACCTTGATTTTCTTTTTCTTTTTTTTTTTGACACCTTGATTTTCATCAATGAAACTGATTTCAGACTTCTGACTTCCAGAATCATAAGAGAGTAAATGTGCATTATGTGCACCACACAAGTTTGTGGTAATTTGTTACAGCAGCAATAGCAAACCAATACACAGTGTCATATCCATTTGGTACAACCAGGAATGTTTAGAGCAGGAAATAAATATCACCTCTGGTTCCAGAGCTGTAAGTGCTGGAGGTTTCAGGCTCACATATGCCTTTGTTGTTAAGGGGAGAAGGAACTTCCTCAAAGCCCCAGTTCCTCTGAGAGAGCAATGACTGACACTGATTTCCGGAATGTTCAAGTGAGGTTGGGTGAGTTGGACATCCTGGGTTAGAATCCACCACTCATTAGCTGGGTGACCTTGAGCAAATTATGCAACCCGATCTTTTCTTCTGACTCTGACTACACATTAGAATCACCCTGAGCATTTCAAACCATACCTGTGGCCAGTCCCTATCCTTAGAGACTCTGATTTAGGTGGTCTGGGGTGAGGCTTGGGCATCAATGTTTTGTTTTGCTTTTAATGGATTGTTTTTGGCCGTGCCACACAGCTTGTGAGATCTTAGTTCCCCGACCAGAGATTGAACCCATGCCCTCGGCAGTGAAAGCACAGAATCCTAACCACTGGACCACCAGGGAAGTCCCGGCATCAGTGTTTCTATAAGCCCCCTGGTGATTATAACACGCAGCCAGACTGAGCAACCCCTCTCTAAATCTGTTCCTCCTCCAAGATAGAAATCATAGTTAGGTACATATCACATGGGTGTGAGGAGCCCGAAATGAGGTAATCCATGTTAAGTGTTCAGCACATAGTAAGCCCTCAGTATATATTAATTATTATTATACTTCAGTCTAGACAGGTGGATCATGTTTCATCATCATCATCTTTCATCATCATCTTTCAGTGTCCCCTACTCTATCCCTTTTCAAAATTTTCAGGATAAATAGAAAGGCTCAGTAGATCACTAACATGGTGACATTTTCAGGTACACTTAAACCAGGCATTTCAAACTCCAGGGAGACACAGACGCGGTCTAATCAGAGGTCTCTCTGGCTTTGTGGGAATCCAGTGCCACACTCAAAGCACAGGGCAGTGTCACCTAAGTGAGTGTCTCGCTCCCGGCATTGCCTTAAGGTTGCAAGAAATGACCCATTTATAAATATTCTGGACGGAAAGGACCTGTCTGGCAAGCAGACCAGAATTTTTAAAAAATCCTTCAGGTTTTAAGACCAAGAGCTTGATTTACAATGGACTCAAGGGTTGCCTCGAAGGGGTGGCTTCGAGTTTTCAAAAATAATTGATTTTCCTCTTCTGTGCTCCTCAGAGCTCTTCAGGCAGAGGGAGAAACAGTTTCCTAACTGGAGAGAGCTTTGGGAATGGAACCCAGGGGCTGCAAGCTCTGGGAGCAGGAATCAGGGAACAAGCAAGGGCAGACCCAGGTTTTGTGGGGCCTGACGCCTATACGTTAGGGGTGGGGTGAGGCACTCTCTGCCACACCCGAGGCTCTGGGAAGCAGAGAACCGATGATGGTGATTATAAAGAGATAATGATTAAACAGGTTTGCAAACGTTGCTTGGTGAATGAACCACCTGCCCCAGTATAGCCGTTCCTTTGTCCCCGCTTGAGGTCTGAGATGGGCTGAGGTGGAAGGCAACCTGAGATTCCAGCTGGAAGATTGTTCTGCCCCCTAGTTACCCCTCCTCTTTGTTTTGTTTTTGCTTGAAAACAAGATTGAATTATCCTTCTTTCCCCTCTGGGTGTTACAAGTCAGGAAGCCTGTTAAATAAACATGCCTATTAAAGGCACTGATCTGTCCCCAGCATGCAGTTAATTGCAGCTCCAAGGCCACAGATGTAGTGGCTTCCGGATGTGGAGGCTGCCTCTTGGTGCTACTCTACCCCGCCCTGGCCTGCTGGGGTCTCCTTGCCTGGCTCGGGGTAAGTCCCTGTCCCTCCCTGGGATCCAGTCTCCTGTCCCATATAATCAGGGTGACAATACTATGAATTCATAGTCATCCTATCACAGTGATGAACCCATTTGGCTCAAGTCCTAAATGACAAGCCAGGACTCATTTTCAGCTGAAAAGCACTAGTACTGCCGTATGGGTACTTTAATATAAAATGATCACCTACTAGTTTGTAAGCAGCCGATGTCTAAGCCCCCAAGAGCCCACCTCCACTCTGACCTCCCAGCCCCTGCCCTGGGACCCCGCCTCCCCCAAACCTCCCCATGATTCAGCATCTAGAGGAATAATGCCTGGCTAAGTGAGGGGGACCCAAGGACTGGCCATAGAAGAGTTACAGCCAGGCTCACGTACATTGTCAGTGCTGGACGTTCTGTTAGTTAACGTTTTGAATAGCATGCCTGGGCCCCTCCACGGACTCAAGCACTTCCTAGTCTTGATATTGTCTCTCCGAGGAGCCTCTCCCACCCTTTACATCCCAGAGTGGGGCCCAGCTTGCAGAAGAACCTGAGTACAGCTGGGAATGAAGCCACCTCCCAGCCAGGGACCCCTGATCTGTCCACCCACCCTCCTTTCTGGCAGGTCATCTGGTCCAAAAAGTTGGCCTTGAGAGGACAGAGCAGGCCAGCTGTCCTCCAACCCCATGGAGGACTCTCACCAGACCAGGTAGAGGCCACACTCCCTGGTTCCTGCCCCTGAGTCACTTTACACTGCCCCTTCCTCATGAATATTCCCAGACCCCTCCACCCAGGGGCACAGCTGCGAAGGACCACGGAGCTACAGAGACCCCTGGAACTGCCTCAAGGGTCACCAGGGGGTGGGGGTCTAGCAAGCTACTCCTCTTTACCTGGCTTGACATTGGCCTTTTGTATAAAATTTCCCCTCACTGTGTGGACAGTTAGGCCCAGAGGGCACATAGTGAGGCAGGCCTCTGGCCCCCCGAAGCCTGGGGCTCTGCCCACTCCATCTCATGTCCTCTCTCCTCTGTGGTTCCATTGTCCTCATTGTGCAGACACATCACTCTGTTCTGGGGAAGGAATATTCCATGATCCATACATAATCCATATGAACAGATGTACAATGGGAAACACCTTCCTTATTCCAACCCTGAGGCAGTTTCACCAACCTGCAACTAATGCCTTAATCAGCCTGTCTGAAAAGGTTGTTTAAATACCACACCTGACACCAGGTGAACAATAAATAAGACTGTGGCACCTGTGGGTTCTTATTACGGTTTCTAGTCCAACCCCCTCCTCCCAATGGATTCCCTGAAGGACCTGGAGAAGCCCTTTTGCCTCTCTGGGCCTCAGTCTCCCCATCTGTACAGTGGTGAGGTTGAAGCTCTAACAGCCCCCTTGTTCCCTGATCTGTCCCTGATTCTATAAGGCCAGGGGCAGGATTAGCTGTCATGGGAATCCTCTCTGGTAGGGGCTGCTCCTCCTGGATTACACACTGAGGCAGATACATGGCAGGATATTTAGAATCAGATTTGGAGAGGAGAGACTCAACCTGGGTCAGTCACCTCCAGTAGCTTGCGGGGTGCTTAAGAGAGTGGCATTCAAAGTCAAACTTTGCAATTCCAGGTGTACTACTTACTAGTGAATCATTTTCTCCTCTCAGCCTCAGTGTCCTTAGCTGTCAATGAAATTGATAACACTTGTCTTCACAGCAGAAGGGTCTGTAGACTCCTAGTTATCCCATGTCTTGTCTTTCCACAGTCACAGAAATGGAAGCCCTCAAAATGACCACCCAAAATAAAAACTACTTTCCCAGCCTCCTTTGCAGCTAGTTGTACCATGTGACTAAGTTCTCGCCAGTGGGATGAAAGTATAAGTGTTTGGGGGCAGCTTTGGGGGCCCTTCCTTTAAGCAGCTGGCATGCATTCTTTGCCTTTTTGTCTTCGTCCCTCCCTCCATCCTGCTGCCTGAAATCTGGATGTGGTAGCTGCCATTTTGAATGATGAAGACAATGCTTACTGCTAAGATTGACCAAATGATGAATTGGAAGGGGCAAATATCCTTGAGGATCATTTATCACCTTCCTAGACTACTTACCTCTGGGATTATTTTACTTATTTAGAGAAATCAACTCCCATTTTGCCACTGTTATTAGAGTTTCTGTCACTCAGAGCTAAACCTAATCCTCACTCACTGCCATGGGATCTGATGAAATTAGAAGGTTCTCTCTAACCAAGGCACCCTCCTGCCTTAAAGTCCTTCTGTGCCTCCTCAGGATAACACTGAAACTCCTTAGCATGACATTTAAGGCCCTTCGTGATTTGTCCCCTCTAACCCCTCCAGCCTTGGCTCTCCACTGCTCCCCACCCTGCACATCATACCACAGGCACCAGCCAGCAGGAGCTACTCACAGCTCCCCGACACCAAGCCACCACTCACCTCTGGCCTTTAGCACATGCAACTCTGTCTTCCAGAAATGCCATCTCTCCCCTGGCCCTTTTCAGATTTCAAGATTCAGCCCAAGTATCACCTCCTCCAGGAAGCCTCCCTAGACCTTCCCAGGCTTTGTTTTGCTCCGTTTCTTGTTTCTCTTTGCTCCACCGCGTGAGAGACGCACACCAGTTTCTGTGTCTGTCTGCCTCCCCAGTCTGTGAGTGGCCTGAGGATGGGGATGGTGTCTGGTTCATCTCTGCACTGCCAGGGCCTCGGTGACAGGGTTGTCAGTAACAGGAGCTGAGTGAGGGAGGGATAATGGGTAGCAGATGCTTGCCAATGTGGAAACTGCTGGGCCTCGTGAGGGCTGTGCTAAGGAAATAGTCTTTGAAGCTGAGAGAACTGACTCGAGACAGAGGTGAAAGTCAAGGGCATCCTGAGCAGCTGCTCATCCCTGCTGCCCTACTCTGGTCACCTAGGAGCTGGATACTGCTGGATCCAAGACACCCTGGTGCATTCGTTGGCAGATCTGCACTATGTGTCATTAATGGTGGGGCAGCATTTCAGGATCACTCAATCAGCAAGTGTGTGAAGATACACTTGGCCCCTGCCAACTCTTTGCACTTCAACCGTTGCCTCATTATGGCCCAGAACCAGCAAAGATAACAGGAAGGGAAAGTCAGTTGAATGGGTTTCATAAGGAACATGCATTTGGAGTCCAAAGTTTGTGGTCCAAGGACTCTGCTAACAATGAACATTATTTAGCAGCTTTACTAGAACTTTCGGGGGCCCTGATCACCTAATGGCCCTTTTGTTCATCTCATATCCCCTCCTTTTATAGTGGAGAAGACCAAGGCCAAGAGAGAGGAAGTTGCCCAAGGTCACAGGGAGAGGCTGGTGAAGGGACCAGCAGCCAGGCTCTCACTCCAACCCTCATGCCCTTTGCACAACCCTTGCCCATTCTGTGATTGCTGTCCAATAATTAACTGTGGATTTAGAAAGACATGGACTCCTTGGGACCATTCATGAGGGTCATGAAGGGACAGATCCATTATACAGAGTCTTTGAACCAGGAAGATACATCCTATTGATGTGGTAACATTTTTTCTTATTTTTTTAAAACTTTTATTATGAACAAGTTTAAATATACACAAAAATAGAGAGAGAGAGAGAGAGAAAGAGAGAGTATAATGAATCCTCTGTGCCCATCAGCAGCCAGCTTAATAATTATCAACGCCTGCTGTTCTTGGTCATGTAACTTGGTAACATAACTTTTCCCCAGGAAACTAGAGGAAATACGTGCTCCAACCAGTATGATCTTTTCAAATTGCAAACGGGATTGGGATCGTGTTAACTGACCTCCTTCTTCCTCAAAAGTCTAATAGGATCCTCTGCTGTGGAAAGAAGACAGCAGGGCTCCCACCCTGCCCTAGACAGCCTATCTCTGGACTTCTTTTAAGTGAGGGAAAGGTACACTTCCCTTTTCTTTAAGCCACTTTATTTTGGGTTTCCTCTTATGTCAGTAGTTCACAAGTGTAGCTACATATTAGAATCAACAGAGGAACTTCAAAACAAAACAAAATGAAACAACAATAAAAACCAGACAACGCAGTACAACCCTGAGGGGATTCCAATTCAATTGGTCTGGAGTGTTTCTCAGGCATCAGTGTTTTAAAAAGCTTTCCAGGTGATGCTAACACACGGCTTTGAAATCTGAGAACCTCTGTTTAAGCATATGTGTCTGAACTGATTCTGATATGTGGCTCAGCTGAAAGGTCATCTTCTCCCAAGAAGTCCCAGGAGGAGGAAATCTGGACTCCCTCTTTGTGCTTCCACAGAGCTGGGTGCTAATCTCTATTAGAGGTATATGGCAGTTTATTTTTATTTTATTTTTATAAATTTGTTTATTTTATTTATTTATTTTTTGGCTGCATTGGGTCTTCGTTGCTGCACACAGGCTTTCTTTAGTTGCGGTGTGCAGGGGCTACTCTTCGTTTTGGTGCGTGGGCTTCTCATTACGGTGGCTTCTCTTGTTGCAGAGCACGGGCTCTAGAGCGCAGGCTCAGTAGTTGTGGGGCACGGGCTAAGTTGCTCCGCAGCATGTGGGATCTTCCCAGACCAGGGATTGAACCCGTGTCCCCTGCACTGGCAGGCAGATTCTTAACCACTGCACCACCAGGGAAGCCCTATATGGCAGTTTAGTGCATTCATTTTGTTTGGGTCAGTCTCTCTGCTGCCTCCAGGTGGGACCATGTGTGCCTGGGCCAGGGGTCAGAGTTCTTAACTGGGCCTCCAAAATTCTGCGTCCACGCCTCCAGCCTCTTCCAGAACCATTCACCCCTTTGCACTTCCCACTTCTGCCCACTTGTCTTTTCCCAGTTCTTTGAATGCATCTTGACCCCTCCCACCTCCAGGCCTGGGCACACGCCTGTCCCTATTACCTGCAATTTAACCTGCCTCTTCATTCAGTTGGGCCCTACTTGTCTTTCAGATCTCATCCTCTACCCTTGCTACTCAGAGCGTGGGCTTGGCACTAGCAGCATTGGCATCACTGGGCAACTTAGACACGCAGAACAGAAGGCATTTATAGTTAACAAGGTTTATTAACAAGGTCTCCCAAATATGTAGAATGCTATGATGGGTAGTTCTGACTCAAAAATATGATTGGGGTGAAGGCAGGAGAAGGGGGTGCTGTTTTTAGAAGAAAGGAATGTTGGGCAGACAAGAGAAATGATGTCCACCGTAATTATGGAGTGTCTACACAACAGAATACTGTCGACCACCTGGCCTGCTCCAGCTAGGCCAGAGGCCATAATCCCAAATGCCTATAAGGCCTATAGATTGAGTGAATCAATGTATTAGTTTCCATTTGTTAGCTGTAACAAATTATCACAAATTTAGTGGCTTAAAACAACACAAACTTTATCTTGCAGTTCTGGGGGCTCGGAAGTCTGAAATGAGTGTCACTGGGCAAAATTACGGTGTTGGCAGACCCATGTTCCTTCTGGAGACACTAGGGGAGAATTGTTCCCTTGCCTTTCCCAGCCACTAGCATTCTTTGGCTTGTGGCTGCATCACTCCAACCTCTGCTTCCATCATCATATCTTCTCTGATGTTGACATTCCCGTCTCCCTTTGATGAGGACCCTTGTGATTACATTGGACCCACCCATATGATCCAGGATCATCTGCCTACTTCAGGATCCTTAACTGCAGATGCCCATGTGCTGCCACAACGTCTGCTTCCATCCCAGTGTTATTTGTGTGTTTGCGTGAGAGTCTCGATTCTAGTCGGAACTCAGACACTCATTCTCCTTTGTGACATTGGGCAAATCCCTCTCCCTTTCTGGATTTCAGTTTTCTCAACAATGAACTGAGGTGCAGAGGGAGGGAACGAACAAGGAAGCCAGGCAGGTGGGAGGGAAACAGTTTGTGGTAAAGACTCAGGGCTGCTTTGGTTTGACAACATTCAGACTTAGTTCATGTTCACAGACTGTAAATTTAGCAGAGTGTAGAGGTCCACGTAGGAGAAAAAGAGGGGGGGAGGTATATTTTGGTTTGCTTTTGCATGCATCTTTATTTTTAAACTTCCATTTCCTGCACCTCCCTTGGTGTCTTGACCCCGTCTTCCATCTTCTGTTCAAATGCAGAGAATGGAGGCACCTGCTATGTTCATTGTAGAATCAATGCCCAGGGCAGCTGGCGTGTCTTTTTGTTTGAAATCTGTCTGATCCATTCATTATCTCAGAGCCTGGAGTCTTCTCCAGCAGCTTCCTAGACATCCAAGGCTTCAAAACCCTGAAAGATAGACATAGCTTCTCTTCCCCCACCAGGCCAGTGTAAACACATCCCTGGGTGACATTCTTTGCTGACAATGACCTGACTATGGCTTGTGTTATCTCACCATTCCCCTTCAGTCCTTTCAGTCCAAACACTCATAGTGGCTCCAGGCCCAACTTGCATTCTAGAGGCCTGGATCGTTTTTTGCCAATTAAAAAGCTGAATCTAAAACATTCCTCCTGCAGAAATAATCTGTGCATTTTACCCTGAGCCATTGCACATTCATCCGTCTCTCTAAACCATAAATGTCAAGCACTGTGGAAGGTTTTAATTTTTTAAATTTTTGGATGCTTTTACAAACACCTTGCAACAGGACTACTTTCTGGTGCCAGCCACAGCTTATGAAGTGTCAAGGGTGGGCCTTCTGGATGGACTCTAGATACAGACAAAGCATTCACTTGATAAGTCCCTTTCTGAAAACCACCCATGATGGAGTCATAGAATCCCAAAGACCACTTAGGCTGCTGCTTCCCAAATATAGTTGTGCATCAGAAGCGTATGGGGAACTTAAAAAATTCCTGGATCACAACCAACATCTAATAATTTAGAATCTCTGAAGGTAAGCCCAGGGAGATTATAAAGTTTGTTGTTGTTGTTGTTGTTGTTTTAATGCTCCCCAGGCAATTCTGATGCACAGCTACATTTGGGAACCACTGGTCTAGTTCAGTCCTTATCTGGTATTCTCCTCTATAGGATTTTGCCCAGTGGTTTTATATCCTTTCTTGTACTCCTCCAGTGATGGGGTGCTCACTGCCTTTCAAGGCAGCCCCTCCCACCCATCCTTAGCCAGCTCTGCTTTGTCATGAAGTTCTTCCTCTGACCCCGTTAACTTCCCCTCATGGGTCTGGCTCTGTCTTCTAGGACCCCACAGACTACGTCTGTTTTTGCCCTTTGGAGATTTGGAGGGTGAGATCCTGTCCCTTGAGCTCTGAGGGGTGGATACTCCCAGTTCCTTCAGCTGCTCCTCACAGGACACAGTCTCTCCCAAGGGGTCACTTCTTGTTTGCTGCTGGCCTCTCACACCTGCCACAGCTTTCCAAGTGGTCTGACCATAGGAAGACTGACTGATACTTGCTTTGTCATAGACTCACTGCCTCTATCAATGAGGCCTGTTAATAGTTGACCAAATAAGCCTTAAGTTAATCTACCAAGGAGTGCCATGCCAAGTGCCCAAGGGGTGCTAGGCTGGTCATGTGCTGTGTGGGAGGCAGAAGGGGTTTTGCAAGGGGCCACGTGGTTGCTGGGAAAACATGAACATAGATGTGGCAAGACACAAGATGTAGTGCTTTTAGTGAAGAACTAAATTTTGACTCAAGGACTGTGAACATCCTAAGGATGACATGGTAACAAAAGCTTGCATAGAGATGTAGCTTAAGGAAAGAATCATGTGAATTAGTCAGGTTCAAACAGGAAAATGTGAGTACTCTAAATATGTGGAGAGGTAGAGAGTTAATACAGACATTGGGTGCTGACAGAATTGCTGGAAGGGCCAGAGGGAGGGAGAATCAGGGAGGACTCGACCTTCAGGACTGACGCCCAGAATGAGATGGATGTGGCCCACCAGTGCTGTTACTATCTGAGGCCACCTCTGGAGCTATTTAGCTCAAGACACACCCCTGCAGCCATGATTCAAAGAGCAAGGGAACAGGTAGCTGGAGTCAAGGAGCTGCAGTCGCAGTGGCCACCCCACACCCAGGAAGCTGGAGAAGGATGCAGAAAATCCTCATGTTTCTGCCATCATGCTAGTGATGACCCAAGGGGGCAGGACAATACCCTCCACCTTCCACATGTGACAGGGGTACTGCTAATCGGCACCACTGAGTTCACATCCAGAACTCTAGCTGCAAACAAGGCTGGGAAACAGCTTGTAGCTTCCTAATGTCTCCAACCAGAAGGAGGGTGCAGTGTAAGTGAAGTGACTGAGAGATGCAGGTTCTGGATTTAGCTTCCTTTATGGCAACAACAAGATGGAGACAATTTAAATGTCCATCAACAATCCACCCTACCATGGAATTCTACACCACCCCGGAGAGGATGATGTTGTCTTTTAATTAATTAGTGACATAAGAAAAGGTTCATAATAAATTGCTGTTAAAAAAAAAAAAGGTAGCAAAATAGAGGTCACCATATGATTTCATTTTTATTAAAAGAATTTTTGAAAAATGCAGAGGAAAAAATACCAGCAAGATGAATGGCAACTTTGGGGTGAAAGGATTGAAAGTAATATATTTTCTTCTTGTATCCTTTTCTGTGTTTTCCAAGCTTTCTACATTGCACATATACTCTTTATGTCCTTTTTTAAAAAATGCAGCTTTTAAAAACACAAATATAAAATCAACTGGGAAAAAGAGCAGAGAGAGTGGAAGACAGTCAAATTAGTGAAACAAGGAAAAAACTGAGAGAGAGGGGAGACCCAGAAGGGGTTAAGGAGAGGTTCAAATGATGCTAACCTAACAAGGCGCATCGTGTGCGAGAGAGAAAGGAAAAATACAGTTGGGGTCCAGTCTCCGATTGCTGTGTGACCTGAGAACTCCTGCCCATTCGTCGTCTTTGTTTCTGCTCCCAACGAGGGCCTTAGGACTCCAGCTCCGAGGGGCGATGCGAGAGGAGAGCGCTGGCGTGTTGCGGGATACCCCCCGGGGTAGGGGGCGCTGGGACGTGGGAAAGGTGTGGCGCTCCCCGCCCCCAGTCCCCAGTCCCCAGTCCCATCACCCCAGTCCCAGCAGCCCCAACACGCCTGCGCCCGGAGGGAGGAGCTGTCTTAGCAGCGGGGCGGGAGGTCAGCGGCGCCCCAGGCGCAGGCGGAGCCTCATTGGTGGCTGAGCCCCGCCACTGCGCGGAGGCGGGGCCTGCGGCGAGCACCCAGCCAGAGGCCAGGCTAGACCTGCGAGAATCCGAACCTGCACCCGAGCGCGAGCGCCAGCCTGCTGCAGGTAACTGGCGCCCTTCCCCCTCGGCCCCCCAGGCAGGCCGCAGCTCCCCTCCCTGCAGTGGAGGCTTCCTCTCTGGGTCTCGGCTTCCCCACGTGGGGACCGGCCTTTCTGCCCCGGCGGCGTGCACTGTAGGAACCTCTTCACGCTTCCCACCCCTCCTTCCAGCACCCGGGTCCCGGGGTGGCGCCTTATCGCCCCGTGGACTCACACCCTCGAAACCTTCCCGGTTAGCTCGGCCTCATCGCTCCCGCCCAGAGGGCCTACTGGGCCCCTGACTGTAGCCGAGAGGCCAGGACACGCACTGCCTCCCCGCAGAAAGGATGAGGTGGGAGCCACCCTGTCCTCGATGACCCAGAAGGTCCGGTCCTTGGCACATTGGGCGCTAATAGTGGGAACTGTAAGAAATTGTCCGTAGTACGGAAGAAACACAAAGCTAGGGCTGTGGGAATCCAGCCTGAGGCTCCTATTCTTAATTGCTGTGTGTCCTCAGTGAGTCCCAGAACCTCTCTGATCCCCAGCTTTCTTCCACAATGAGGGTCATCAGGGCTGCTGGAAGCCTCGGTCAGGTAACTACTGAGAAGGTGGCCTGCAAACTGCAAAGCATGGTGTGCTTTGAGCAGTCCTCTTCCCATATGCAGGTGGAGGCCCAGTGCACACCCCACGTAGGCCCCTAGAGTAGAAACAGCCTTGGCTGGGCATGAAAGCAGGCTTGCCAGCCTTGGTCTGTGACCACCCCTCCTGCCTGTTGAGCCCTTGCACCACCACCCCATGGATTAGTGACCCCCCATCCCCCTTATCCTGACCTCCCCTGGGACTCCTCCTTCCTCAGACCCAGGCCTGTTGGACCCAAGGCTGCTTCTGTCCCAGCATGGGGCAGGGTCCTGAGCAGAGTGGACCTGTGTGCACCCCTGACAGTTCTGCTGGCTCAGCTTCTTCCAAGGGATGGCTTCCTGGGCAGCACTGATTTGCGTGGGGCCAGCGACCTGGCTGGGGTCTTGTCTTCCTGGATGAGTTCTCTGCTCCTCTCCCTCCCCAGTGTCAGAGGGTGTGTGTGCTGGGGGTAGGGCAGGTGCAATTCCTTTTGGGGGCTGGTGGGGTAAGGCTCAAGAGAGACAGCAGAAGTGGAGGGATTGATGTCCTAGCTGGAGAGTAACTGCTTTAATGAATCTAGAAAATTTATATACCATTTAAATTTCATTGAACAAATTTTATAGACTGTTTAAATGTTATAGTTTTTTTAATAAAGTCTACACTGGTTTCAGAGTTGTAGGCAAGAGTAAACAGAGCCTTCTTTCCAGCTGCCGGACTCACTGCACTCCTGGGAAAGCTGAAGCCGGTCCCCGAGGGACTGGGCTGGGCTGGGCTGGTTTCTGAGGGTGCCACCAGCTCCGATGACCTGGGTGGGTGTGCCAGGCTTTTCATACGCACGACCCCATTCAGCATTCAACAACTCTGGTTCTGAGTCCCTTGGGTTTTTACTCTACCCGTAGATCCGTTAAACAGCCTTAGTAAACAGCCTTTGTGGATATTTTGATGTTTCCTCTGTCATTTAATAACTACCCACTGAGCAGCTACTCTGTAGGCAGCGTAATTCTAGGTATCAGGCACATAGCAATGAATGAAACAGGAAAAAAAGTCCCTGCTTTCATGGAGCCCATTTTGTTGGGGAGAGGCAGACAATAAACATATAAGCATGTACATATACTATTTGGTATGTCAGATGGGGGAAAATAGAGCACAGTATGGGGGAGAGAGAGCCCTGGGGCTGAGGAAAGTTGCAGTTTTATAAAGGGTGGTCAGGGAAGGCCTTACTAAGAAGGTGACATTTGAGCGAAGACCCAGAAGAGGTGAAGGAGTAAGCAAGAGGCTAGATCGGACATGACGAATTGAACCAGAGAGTTCTTCAGGGCTCTGTAGCCCTTATGATCCCTGTTTTCAGAGGTGACACCCCTTTATGCTAGAATCTTGGAACGTCTGAGCTGATGGGCCTTTGGGGGACCGCTGCTTCCCTCTCCGTGTTCACCCTGGCTCCTGTCCCTCTCCAGAGCACTCAGCATGCTGCGCTTCCTGGTGCCCCGGCTCTTTTGCCTGCACCGTCTGGCCTCCCCATACTCCTCAGCAGCAGCCCTCCCCAGCCCCATCCTGAACCCAGACATCCGCTACAACCAGCTGTTCATCAACAATGAGTGGCAAGACGCGGTCAGCAAGAAGACCTTCCCGACAGTCAACCCTGCCACGGGGGAGGTCATCGGCCACGTGGCTGAAGGGGACCGGGCTGACGTGGATCGGGCGGTGAAAGCAGCCCGGGAGGCCTTCCACCTGGGGTCTCCATGGCGCCGGATGGATGCCTCAGAGCGGGGCCGGCTGCTGAACCGCCTGGCTGACCTAGTGGAGCGGGATCGTGTCTACTTGGCCTCACTGGAGACCCTGGACAATGGGAAGCCTTTCCAGGAGTCTTATGTCTTGGACCTGGATGAGGTCATCAAGGTATACCAGTACTTTGCTGGCTGGGCTGACAAGTGGCATGGCAAGACCATCCCCATGGATGGCGAGCATTTCTGCTTCACCCGGCACGAGCCTGTTGGCGTCTGTGGCCAGATAATCCCGTGGAACTTCCCCTTGGTCATGCAGGGCTGGAAGCTGGCCCCGGCACTTGCCACGGGCAACACTGTGGTCATGAAGGTGGCAGAGCAGACCCCCCTTTCTGCACTGTACTTGGCCTCCCTCGTCAAAGAGGCGGGATTTCCCCCTGGGGTGGTAAACATCATCACAGGCTATGGCCCAACAGCAGGAGCGGCCATTGCCCATCACATGGATATTGACAAAGTTGCCTTCACTGGCTCCACCGAGGTGGGCCACGTGATCCAGAAGGCGGCCGGTGATTCCAACCTCAAGAGAGTCACCCTGGAGCTGGGTGGGAAGAGCCCGAGCATTGTGTTGGCTGATGCCGACATGGACCACGCCGTGGAGCAGTGCCATGAAGCCCTGTTCTTCAACATGGGTCAGTGCTGCTGTGCCGGTTCCCGGACCTTCGTTGAAGAATCCATCTATGATGAGTTTCTCGAGAGAACTGTGGAAAAAGCTAAGCAGAGGAAAGTTGGGAACCCCTTTGAGCTGGACACCCAGCAGGGGCCCCAGGTGGACAAGGAACAGTTTGAACGAATCCTGGGCTACATCCAGCTTGGCCAGAAGGAGGGGGCAAAACTTCTCTGTGGTGGGGAGCGTTTTGGAGAGCGAGGCTTCTTCATCAAGCCCACGGTCTTTGGTGGTGTGCAGGATGACATGAGGATTGCCAAGGAGGAGATCTTCGGGCCTGTGCAGCCTCTGTTCAAGTTCAGGAAGATGGAGGAGGTGATTGAGAGGGCCAACAACACCAGATATGGCTTGGCTGCTGCTGTGTTCACCCAGGACCTGGACAAAGCCATGTACTTCACACAGGCACTCCAAGCTGGGACGGTGTGGGTGAACACCTACAACATTGTCACCTGCCACACACCATTCGGAGGCTTTAAGGAATCTGGCAATGGGAGGGAGCTGGGGGAGGATGGGCTTAATGCCTACACAGAGGTGAAGACAGTCACCATCAAGGTTCCTCAGAAGAACTCGTAAGAACAGCTGCCAGGGAGCGCCAACTCTAGTCCAAGGATGCCACCACCACCTGCCAGTGGTTGCCAAACAGGTTTTTAGCCATGGACCCCCTTTATTTGTTCCAGATGAACACTTAGAGGGAACCTCAACAAATAAAGCAATTAAAATGAGAGCTGCTTTAGTTAAAGCAGGGATGGGGGCCGGGCTCAGAGCCCTGTCCACCTGCACTCCAGCCCCCTTGGTGGCCCTGTGTTACTTCCATGAAACCTTAGGAGTCTCTGAACGACAGATTAAGAAACACTGATCCAGACCATGGCTCTCAGTTCTTCTTACTGATCCAAGGACTTCCCGGTGGATTAACTGACGTCTTAGTGGGTAGACTCATCTCAGACATGGGATTGGAAGGCATTAGGAGTTTTAAGCTAGACCGCATAATCTTGGCCCCATTCTTCAGTGACGTACCCTAAAAATCAAGGCTGCTTTTCTTTTTCTAAGTACCAGTTGCTGGCTGGTTTGCTTGCTTGCATTGCTTCATTTTGCTACTGATTGTCCTTAATTTGAGGGAAGAGGTAGACAGAAAATGCATTTATATAACCATTCACTTAAAATAAGCTCAAACAGCCCTAATGTCCATCAACTAATGAGTGGATAAACAAAATGTTTCTATGGAATATTTCTTATAATGTTCAGCCTTAAAGAGGAAAGAAGTACTGACACATGCTACAATGTAGGTGAACCTTGAAACCATTATGCTAAGTGAAAGAAACCAGACGTACAAGGCCACATATTGTATGATTCCATTTATATGAAATATCCAGAGTAAGCAAGTCCATAGAGACAGAAAGTATATTAGTGGTTGCCAGCTGGGGGAGGAGGGAATGGGGAATAGCTGCTAATGGCTATAGGATTTCTTTTGGGGAGGTTTTGAAATGTTCTGGAATTAGTGTTGATGGTTGCACAACTTTGTGAATATACCAAAACGCACTGAATTACATACTTCAAAAGGGTGAATTTTATGATATGTGAATTAATTTCAGTTAAAAATTAAAATAAACTCACATATTCTGTTTGCAAATCAATTTTGTATCAATATTCTTTTGCTGCTGAACATTTTACAAAGTCTTGGGGATGGAAGGGACCCCGATAGTCAAAAGTCTCCTCCATAATATTTCTAGTTTTGATTTTGTTTTCTCTCACCTGAGTGACAAAGTGCAACTTTAAGACCCACAGAGAAAAGGGCTGGGTCCTGCCTAGAGCCAGTTTATTTCAGCTCTCATTTCAAGGCTTCCGCTGGTATTGTCCCTCCAGCCCTCACCGATACACACCAGCCCTCAAGCCAAGCTCAGCATCAGGGCCATCCTGACATGCTAGGGTTTGGGGAATTTCAAACCTGAGTGTTCAGTTTGTTTGTTGTTAGTCTCACAGCTCCATTCCCCAGCTGATGGGAGTGAAACCAAGTCAGCCAGAGCACGATTCAGAAACAGAATGCTGATCCTCTCTCTCCTTGTCTTCCATCTTTCTAGACCATGCTGCTCATGACTCACCATACTTTTAGGTCCACTCAGCCTTGTGAATGCACCCCCCACCCCATCATCTCTTTAACACCCCATTATCTCACCTAGGCATTGAAACGATTTTGTTCAGTATCTTACCTTGGAGTTGGCCTGAAACTGCTTCCTGAGGATTCAGAGTCTGTTTGGTCCCTTCATCTCTCCTTCCTAGGATCTCCTTTCTACACCGTTTGTCTAAGGCTGGGATGACCCTGACTGCCCCCCAAAGTGCACATTTTACCTATTTTTCTTGGAGGCTATTGGCACTTCCCACCATGGTGAAAGTTTCTCGTGAAGTAGGGAAATGAGTGAGTGGGTCGATGGGTCAGTGGGGCCTTTAATGATTAACATACAACATCTCAATGTTTTGACAAATTCATTCCTCATTTGCTTCTCAATACTTCTAAACTGGACTTCCCTGGTGGCGCAGTGGTTAAGAATCCGCCTGCCAATGCAGGGGACATGGGTTCAAGCCCTGGTCCGGGAAGATCCCACATGCCGCGGAGCAACAAAGCCCGTGCGCCACAACTACTGAGCCTGCGCTCTAGAGCCCATGAGCCGCAACTACTGAGCCTGCATGCCACAACTACTGAAGCCCGTGTGCCTAGAACCCACGCTCTGCAACAAGAGAAGCCACCGCAATGAGAAGCCTGCGCACCACAACGAAGAGTAGCCCCCGCTCGCCACAACTAGAGAAAGCCCGCGCACAGCAACCAAGACCCAACGCAGCCAAAAGTAAATAAGTAAAAAATAAGTAAATTTAAAAAAATTTTTTCTCAACCAAAGAGGAGTTTTGTAGAGGGTGTCCCAGTATGGGGTGGGACTGGAAAAGGATAATCTTCTAAGTCCCTCATTTCAGTCCCTAAAATTCTGAGACTGAGGAGTCAAATGGGTCAGATTCCCAATCAGCTCAGCCCCCAAAATCCCTCTGTTCTTATCACCATTGCTCTGAATGCGGGGAAGTGTGAGCAGGGAGGCTGAACCGGGCATTATTACTGAGTGTGGACACTGCCTACATGACTTCACTTGGTCATAGACGTTGCAATTCCGGGGCATCCACCCATTCGACAAACTTACACCAAGCACTTAGTTTGTCAGTCTCTATGCCTTACATGCCTTTGAAGTCTCACAAGAATCCTATGAAGTAGGCAGTGGGGTTACCCTTTTTTCAGAGGAGGAAAGAGAAGCTGAGAGGTTTTGTATGCAGCTCATTTGGAGTAATTTTCCCATGTGCCTACACTATGGGCCAGGAGGAAGGTGTGATACTGTGATTTATAATGAGACGTATATATATATTCGGTCTTCGTGCATTTCTGGCACAGCTCCTAAAACCCTTGGAATTTCCGAAGTGATGAGAGTGATAAAGGTGTTTTTTGTTATGTTAATGAAGTGACTTTTGGGCCTTGTCAGTCAGAAGCACAGGTAACAACCTGGGGGTGTGGGGGGAGACAGTCTAGTAGGACTGACTCCTAAATGGGATTTGACACTATCTCTGGGTAGATAGTGTCAGAATTGAGTTGAATTCTACTACCTGCTTGTGTCTGAGAATTGCTTGTTGGTATGGGGGACCCCCCTTCTGAGCAACACACACTTTGGAATTGGGTCCAGGAGACAGGGGAGGGGGAGGCAAACTAAGAGCACATATAATCAAACCCCAAAGCCTGGAGAGCCCACAGCAATGCCAAAGAATCCCAAACACCCAACCTCTTTGCTGGAGCCGTCAGGCTGCTGCTCGATCACCCAGATGCCAGGCCACTTAAGAACTTGTTTGGGTTGGCTGTATTCTGGGTGTGAGGCTGGCCTCTGGTGGCCACTTTGTTAATTAATTTGAAGGCTAAGGTGCTGGCTCTAGGCAAGTTGTAGGGAAACAATTGAATGAGGCCGTCCCTGTCCTGCAGGGCCTCATGGTCTGGCAGGGGGATAATTACAGACCAAGGTGAAAAGTGCTGTGATAAGTAGAAGTACAGAGACTGTAAGGTCACAGAAAGAAATAATATTAAGCACCCACAATGTTTGTAAGGCACCTACAATAATGTTTGTTATATCATTTAATGCTTCTGATTACCCTCAAGGCACTTATTATTTTCATGCTTGATAAATAAACATGGAAGCCCAGCCATGTTCAGCTAGTAAGTGGAGCCAGGACTCAAATTCAAGTGTTCTGACTCTGTCTTCTGCACCCAGCTCAGCCCAAGGGAAAGGCCTAATGGTAGGAGCATGGGATTCTGCAACATGAAAAGGAGATAATCTGGCACAGGGATGCAGGAAGGGTATTCCTGGGAGAGGAAAGGGCATGGAGTCTGTGAGAAAGCACAGAGGGTGCAAGGAATGGTGTGAGGAAGGGAGAGACCTGGGAGGAAGCAGGGACTGGATGGGGAAGGGCCTTTACCCCTGTGAGGAAGGCCGCATGTTGTCCAACCACGAGGGTTTCAAAGGAAAGTGATGGGGTCATATTTTGGTTCCTAAAGCTGGCTCTGCTTCAATGTGCAGGATAGGTTGAGGGGTCAGCTTGGAGTGGGAGCCCACTCGGGACACTGCTGCCTATGCCAGGGATGCTGACCTGAACCAGGTGTGAGGATGGGTGGGAGATCCGGGGAGCCAAGAGGTGGGCTTTGGGGTGTGGTCCCAGACTGCTTGCAAGAGGAGAGTGAAAGGGTGACCCTGAATTCCTTGCTGGGATAACAAAGTGGGTGGTGGTGCCCCCACTGGGAAAGGGAGCCTAGCTGGTGGAGCAGGTTTGGGGACAAGGTAGTGAGTTTATTTATTTATTTGTTTGTTTATTCAGCACACTTTATTGAGTGCTGGTTATGTGCTGGGAAGTATTGTTGGTTCTGACGATACAGCAGGGAACTAAAGTCCTGCACATCCTCCCCATCAGGGGGAGGCTGACTGTAAGCAAAATAAATGAAATATTTAGTCTGTCAGATGGTTAAGGTTATTAGGGAGAAAGGTCCTGCTGGGAAGGGGAATAGGGAGTATGGGTGGGGTGGGGTAGGAATTGTTATCTTCAATAAGTGATAGACCATCTGAAGAGGTCCATCACTTAACAAAGGTCTCACTGAAGAGATGACAAAGGACTGAAAGAGGTGTGGAAATGGCAGGTGCAAAGGTCTGGAGGCTGAAGCACACCTGAGGTGTCCAGGGAGCACAAGGAGGCCAGGGAGCTGGATGGAGCAAGCAGTGGGGAGAGACAAGGACAGAAAAGGCAGGGCTGGGGGAGGGGCAGAAGGTGAGAGCTTTGAAGGTCACTGTGCCGATTGGGGCCTTTACTCTGAACGATGAAGGAACCAGAAGGGGAACAGAGCTGTAATGTGATCTGACATGTTTTAAAAGGATCACTGGGTCTGCTGTGTTGACAACAGATTGCAGGGAGGGCGAGGATAGCTTGATCTTGATGATGCTGACATCAAGGGGTGGGTGGAGGATGAGAATTCTGTGAAAGGCACTAAGGAAAAGCAGGAGGAGCAGGAGGAAGACCTGGGAGAGAGGAGTCAAGAAGCCAAGGAAGGCGGGAACGGGAGGGAGCCATGGGTGGAATGAGGTGTTTCCAAGAGATCAAGTAAGAGGAGGCTGAGGCCATGGGGGTCCCTGGAGACCTTGGTAAGGGCAGGTTGTGTGAATGGGTGGGGGCAGAAGCCAGACTGCTGTGTGTTGAGAGCACCACTTAATCCCCCCAAGCCCCAGTGAGCTGTACATTAATCCTAGAATTGGAAGACCTTGGAAGGAAAGCAGGAAGGCACATTGTGAGGGCCTTTGAGAGCCCCTAGCCTCCCCATTCACTTAACTAGAGTGGACCGAGTGACCGTCCAAGGCCAAGGAACTCAGTGGGATCAGAGCGTGGCCTGGATTACAGGTCTCTTGCCCCCAACCAAATGCTCTTCCCACATGTATCAGGGTAACATTAGCTGCCACAACAAATAAACCCCCAAGTTTTCAGGGTTCAACACAACAGTGCTTTATTTCTTGCTTATTAGATAATAATCTAATGCAGGTGTGGTTAATCAGCACTTGTCCTCCATGTGGAGATTCAGAAACACAGGTTCCTTCCATCTTGTGGCTCTACTGTCTACAGTACTTCTTGACCATTTTTATGTTATGTATTCCTTTGAGACGCTAGTGAAAGCTAATTTTTTTCACCAGAAATAAATACACACATGCACATCCACACAAAATCTGGCACACTTTCAAGGGGCTCATAGACCCCATGAAGCCATGTATAGAATTCCTATGAGTCCACAGGCCCAGGTGAAAACCTGCTGCATGGGGCCTTAGAGACCTCATGTCCCCTGTTAGATGGGGAAGAAAGTACAGAAAAGGCACAGCTACTTCTTAAGGCCCTGGCATTGGCGTGGAATGCACTGCTTCCATGCCCAGCCGTTGGCAAAAACCATCTGACCCAACTGAGGTGCAGAGGGAAGTGGGAAACGTAGTTATGGGGACACTTCCATGTTGTCCTCAAGTTTCGGAGGACAGCTTGCCTGTCACACACAAGCACCTCTTTGCAGTTGTGCGCAATGGTTAGAGTGTGTCTTACAAAGATGCTTTTAAAGCTTAATCCTCTTGTGGGCTGTTCACTCCTACCTTCCAGCCTTACGCATGCTGTTTCTTTCTCCTTCCTTCTTTCCTCTCCAAATTCAGCCCATTGTCTTGGAGCCTTGTTGGGGACCTGCCTCCTCCAGGATGCTTTCTCTGACCATCTCAATCAAGTCATCTCTGGCCCCTTTGAGCTCATAGCACCCACCCTTCCTTTAGTCTTGCCTTGTGGCAGCTCTCGGGTCCGATTTTCTGTCCCACTAGGCTGTTTCCCGCAGACCCCCAGCATGTCTGATCTGACTCCCTGTGTCCTTGCCACTGAGCTCACAGCCCTCAGTATCCCCTAGAGAGCGGACGGTGCATGTCCATTCATGCATGGGATCCTCGGGCAGCAGGACAGGGCAGTGATGCTGACCTCCCTGGACTGATGAGGAAATGAAGGCTCCTAGAGTAGAGGCAAGTGCCCCAGACCCACAGACCATGCAGGGTTCTGGGTCTTTCAACTCCAAATCTAATGCCCACTCTACCCCAGGGATGACTGCAGCACCTTCAGTAGCAGAGACAGGTCCAGCTCTCTGCACCAGGGCTGCTACTCTGGGGGCTGTGAGCAACAGTAGATCC
Organism: Balaenoptera physalus; assembly: GCF_965194825.1. Taxonomy (NCBI): domain Eukaryota; kingdom Metazoa; phylum Chordata; class Mammalia; order Artiodactyla; family Balaenopteridae; genus Balaenoptera; species Balaenoptera physalus. The sequence continues at coordinate 34,594,444 of NC_138886.1, read as the reverse complement.
CTCAGCACCGAGCAGTGCCTGGCGCCCAGTAGGTGCTCTGTAGATGTGTGTGGTGGGTGGATTTACCAATGAAGATGAGAAAAGCTTCTGCTCCCTGCCCCCCATCCCCTAGCATTAATGATTTTTACTCTTCCCCTGACATCCAACCACTCCCTAATATCATGGGGGAGATTTAGGATAACAAAGAGACAGCCATAGTGAAAGGAGACACAGGTGCAGTTATTGCTGAACTCGGAGGCAGTCATGACTGTGAAAAAGTTCACGCTCCAGGAGAGAGGTGTCGGCTTGAGCTGAGCGTGGGCAAGTGTATCCAGTTCTGCCCTGGTGATGGGCTCCCCACGCTCTGAATTCATTATTCAGCTGCAGACACCAGGGCACTTTAGTTTCCCTTAATTAATTAAAATATCACATAATAATCATTCTCTGATTTAATGTTCAAGAGGCTCTTGCGAAGGCTGGGGATGAGGAAATTTATTATAGGAGACTGTTCATTGTCAAATGGTTTGCTCGCTCTTATTAATTTTTCCTGCATCATCCATCTCTGGGGGAGAGGGGAGGGCAATGTTTTTTAAAGATATGGGCTTAATTTCACCCTAAAACTTGAAGAAAAAAATCCATTTTGACTAAAAACTACCCTTTCTTGTTTAAGGTGGAAAGTGGATATCTTTGGGATTGAACACTAGCTTTTGGATTATCTTCCTCAAGCCTAGTTATAACCTAGTTGACAACAGAAGACTGAGATTCAGGCCCACCTCTTATAGCATCAAGTCCAACCTCTTCTGATGGCAGTTAGGGGTGTGGCCAAAAACTACCCTGCTACCTGCCACTAGAGCTCTCAACCACAACTGGTCACTACTCCCCATGCACAAACTACACTGCACTTCTCCACCCCTGCTCCTTTTACGTGCTACTTCCCTAGCCTGGAATCTCCCACATCACTTCAATCCCCAGCTCAGATGGCTCTCCTCTTCTAGGAAGTCTTCCTTGATCTCCCCCTACTCTGATCACAAAGCAGACACCTTGTGGTGTGTGGCAGGATGGCAACCTTGTCCCACTCATCCCCACTCAAGTCTCACCTGAGTGCAGGGCCCAGGTCCCACACACCTTCATATTGCCAGTGTCTGCACCCTCTCGCCTCTGGAGAATGCTGTTCCGTGTGCATGTGGGGTAACAGAGGGCACATCTAAGTGAATGAATTAAATAGTAGAATGCTTATACAGTGGGAGACTCCAGTTCAGAGGGAGTTAGAAGGATCAGGCTGGCAGTAGATGATTAGTTAGGGCTGGTTAAAAATTGCAAGCAAGGTGACCAGGTACGACTGTAACCACAGCTCAGGTGTGAGAGGTAAGGACGATTCGGATGACAGTAGCTGATGTGGGCAAGCAAAAAAAGGGCAAGATGCATAAGGGATGACGGAGAAGTATCAGTGGGACCTGGACCCACCTACAGCAGCGTTCCAAGGACAGAGACCACAAAGACTGTCCCTAAAAACATTTATTTTCAGAGTGCAGGGGTCCTGTGACATCATCACATCTATGAAAATAGGGTAGAAAACACAGGCTCTGAGGGCATCATGTTTCCAAATGATAAAAGCCACAGCATACATTCGCTTAGCCTCTGAGCGGTCTTGGGGCTCTCACAGTTGAAAAGTCATTAGGTTGGAACAATCATGCTAACCTACCTTTTTGGTTTTGGTGAAAACTTCAGACAGTGTAACATTATTATTATCTTTTGTACATCATTATGATGCTACACCCAGCCTCCTGCAGTCTTGATGCTCAGCCCTGTCACCCCGGGGCTCCATCTACCCTGCTCTTTGGGTCCACATCCAGCTCTCCAATTTTGACTGGGCAAATTTGAGGTGATTCAACTGATTTTGCTGAATGTGCTTATTAGCAGATGCATGATGTTGTTCTACTACCTTCTCTACAGTTCCCTATTCCTCTGACACGGTTTCACTAAGTCTCTTCCCAAGCCATCTCCCAACCACTCAAATCACAGAGGAATTAACTGCAGACTTAGATACGGAAATCGCTGCCATGGGGTTTGAGGGAGCCGAGTAGGGAGGGGACATGAGCAGATCCCCTGGAAGGCCCAACCTCCAACAGACAAGGACAGCTTCTCTTTTGATCAACTTCAATTTTGACTTTATTCGAAGAAGGGGTTCCAATGTGTTAAAGTTTGAAAACCACCCATCTAGTTTCATTCCCTTCTTATTCAAATGAGGAATCGAGGTCCAGAAAGTGAAGGGGACTTGCTCAGGGTCACCCAGAAAGATAGGGGTGAATTCCCAAACGGACCTCATGTTTCTGGATTCCTGGGCCACCCTCCTGCTATGTTCGTCAGGGTGATGCCACCTCAGCATTTCAGATGTGGAACAGCCAGGCTTAAAGGCAGAAAATGCAATTCCAGAAAGGGCACCAAAATGCAATGCCCAGTGTGAGCGGCTTGAGAATGTTGCTTTAAAAGTTGAGATGGACCTTAAGGAGAATCCCTGAAACCTGTGGATCTGGCAGCATCTTCCTTTCCATAGTTACGAGATTGTTCTGAGAAGCAGCACCATGGAGTGGAAAGGGTGCCAAAGAGGACCGGGCGCCCTCAGCTCCAGTCCTTCTCAGAGGCTTTCAGGCCTCAGGCATGCGCTTTACTCTCGGAGCCTGGTTTTCTTCATCTGTAAAGGGGGAGGGACATTAATGCTCATCCTGCCTGCCGTCCCAGAGATGGGAAGTGACCACAGACAGAACAGTGTTTCTTGAAATTTAACAACCATCCACATGTGAGATCCCAATTCTGATTTTAAAAAATTTTAGTCACCTAGGGGGTCTATTTTTTTAGGCTAGATATTAAATATTCTTTTTTCTTTCTTGATTAAAAGAAAAGAAAGAAAGCTTTATTTCTGGGTAAGGTCAAAACATCTCTAAGTAAAATGTATTCTACTCCACTCTAATTCCACAGCCCAGAGAGAGCAGTTGACCCCATTTTTATAATTTGATGTCCAAAAGCCAGGTCTCCACTGCCAGCTTGGTTAGAGAATGCTGGGCTTGTTAATAAGTGGACATCTTGGTCCCCAGATGCCCAGCCAAGGGGCCCTGAGTCTGGTTAAGTGTTCCATCTAGGACTAAGTCTCTTTAAAATGGGAATACAGCAGGAATAACAGCTGTCCACACCTTCATATGAAGCAATGGCATTTGTTTTTGAGGGAATATTATTTTTAAAAGAATGCTAAGACTACACTTCCCATATTTTTTCTGTAGGACCATCTCACTCCAGGAATAGCAGTGTTTGAAGGGACATGGGTAACATCCAGTCCAAATACCACATTCACAGCTGAAGAGACCAAGGCCCAGAGAGGGAGGGACCTACCCAGGTCACACAGCAAAGTTGGAGAGGTCAGGCAGAGGACAGCAGGACCCTCCCCCCTCTTCCTACAACACATACTAAATCACTAATCAGCCCTAGACAAATGAGGTAAAGAGTCACAGCTGACACACGCCTCGGTCCAGCCCTTTAGAATTACAAATATACCTAACGTGACCTTCCCTCGGAGGGAGAAGTTAAAAAAAGAATTCTCACAGAGCTATTCATTTCAGAAGTATAAAAAGGCTACATGCAGTCTGTCTTCCCAATGTTTGCCCTGCTAAAAACTACATCTGTATACGAATCTAGTTTGCGTCTAATTTTTAAAAACATACAAAAGCGGTTATCTACAAACACAGTTCTTCCAGTTCTTCACAAAGCAAAAAAGATCCATGACTTGACTTTTCCATCGTCCTGTAATCAATGTTTCTAAGACCCTAGAAGAAAAGAGGGAAAAGAATTAGAGAAAAAAAGCCTGCTCTGTCATAGTCAACTATGTGTTAGATGGAAGGTGGAGGAAATGCCCCTAACTTTAAATCTCTCCCCACCCAGGAGTGGTGCTGGTGGGGAGCAGAGGTGCCTATGGGGATCTAAGAAATACATGTAAGACCAATGGATGGGCATTTCAGGGAGGCAGATTCCAGCTTACTATGTGGAAGAACTTTCAACTATTGGAAAAATCCACAGATGGTTGTTTGGTGGTAGTGAGCTCTGTGTCCCTGGAGGTATGCAAGCAGTAGCCGGCCAATTCTGCATGTTGTAGACGGAACTCAAGGACTGGGCCATGGCAATGGTATTAAAATTCCATGGTTCTTTGTGACCCCTTTTAAAACTCATTTATAATAGACTATATTCATACCCTGGTATCATTTCTGTTTTTAAAATATAAATATATGTACTTATAAATTATACATATATTTAAAACATGAAACATACATACACACATATGTACATACAGAAGTATACATACAAGTGTACAGGACAAAAAGTCTCGATACTTGACTTTTTGATACATATATATAACTATACACATATATAAAAAACTAAAAGTTAAGTATCAGGAGGGCAACTTTAAGAGCCATCTCCTCACTGAATTCCTATTTGACGATTTTACACCTTACATTTTCCTCCCTGTTTCTAGAAGCTCTAACTACTTGCAGAGCTACAGACAAGGAAGAATCTGGGAATAGACCCATGAAGCTCAGACTGTCTTCTTTGCGGGCGTGTTTTCACCCGGGTGCTGTCATAGTGACCATGTCTGCTCTCTTAGCACCCTCACTGGGCGGACTTGGAGAAATAGAAAAAAATAGGTGGTCTTTTTCACCTGACAGACACCCATAACACTCACAGCTCTTGACTTTGCATGCTAGTGGGAAGCCCAGTGTGATACGTGTGTAGAACATACCACAGAGTCTACCTGCCAATTGTAATATGTTCCTACTCTTGGTTTGCATTTCTCTGGTTTCCTTGATTCATGTATTTTTCTTCTTATTTATTATGCATCTTATGACTCATCTCAATCTCCCGTGACACAGGTGTACAAATACTGCAGATGACTTGGAACATGCACATTACCCCCTCACATGTGGTCATCTGGACCCGGGAAGCGGGCGGCTCTGTACTGGCTCCGATCCACCACGGTGACTGTGCCGTGCGACTGGGCCTCCCCTACCGCGTTGGCTGAATGGCACTGGTACACCCCCTCGTCTTCCTTCCTCAGAGGGTTGATCTAGAAGTTAAACAGGCAAGTTTGTACAGTCATATATGGCACAGCAAAATCACTTATTTAGTTCTTAATGAGTCTGAACACTTACTCCTTTTCAAAGTGAGAGAGCTCACCCTCTATTTCTCTTCTTGCCTTGGCTGCCGAGAAAGAGTTAAACTTCCTTCTCAGTACCTTCTGTATCCTGGCTTTCATTTTAATGTCTTCTCTGCATTTCTGCCTTTTACTGTGAGCTACCTGGTCCTTTTATTGAAGGTGATAGGTATAGATTCCAAGGAAAATACTGCAAACTAAAAGAACAAAACTCTACTGACCACGGAATAGCTCACAAATGCTCCCAATGGAGGCAGCCTTTACAAGATAACACCAGAGACAACCTTCCCCCGCCTCTCCTTGTAATAAAAGGGGGGGAATACACTTTATGTGAAAAAGTCATGGACCCAACTGCATTCTGAGTCTCTGAGCTGGGTGGAGAAGTTGCCCAAGCTGGCCGAGATGGGGGTGGAATGAGGAGGAGACACCCTCAAGAGCCCGTCTCACGCCCCTGCAGAGGAGATCCACAGCAGCTCCCTCCTCTCTTGCTTTCTCTCGTCATAACAGCTTCTCTCAAGTGTGAGTCACTACCGACTGGAGAGGGTTTGTGCACCCCATCTCGTTTGGATCCCATGGTGGCTGAAGGCGGAGCACCGTTATCCTCACATTACAGGAAACTCACAGGTAGGTCACAGACTGTTAGGGTCACTAGACATGGTCCAGTCCAAGGCCCTCTTTTTATGGTTGTGGACGCTGAAGCTCTGAGAGGTAGGGTAACTAGCCCCACAAGGGCCCCCATCTTGTCACTCCATCGCCCTTTCAAACACAGGGCATTCCCTCTTCTCAGCCAAACTGCTGCACGTGGCATAGAAGAGCCCTGGAGGAGGATGCGAATGTGCCATCTTCCCTCTTTATCAGCCATGTGGTCTCAGGCAAGTGTATTAGCTTCCTATGGCTGCTGTTGCAAATGACCACACGTTTAATGGCTTAAGACAACACAAATTTATTATCTACAGTTCTTGAGGTCAGAAGTCCGAATGGGTCTCAGTGGGCTAACCCAAGGTATCAGCAGGGTTGCCTTCTTTCTAGAAGCCCTAAGAGAAGCATTCTAGAGGCTGCCTGCAGTCCTTGGCCTGTGGCCCCCTCTTGCATCTTCAAAGCCAGCAACAGTAGTTCATGTCTTCTGACACTGCCATCTCTCTGGCTCTCTCTCCTGCCTCCCTCTTCCACGTTTAAAGGACTCTTGTGATTATATCGGGTCCACCCAGATAACCCAGGATAACTTTATTAAAGTCAGCTGATTAACAACTTTAATTCCATCCTTATTCCCCTCTTGCCACACAGCATACCATATCCACCAGTTACAGGGATTAGCACATAGACATCTTTCTGGGGCCATAATTCTGCCTACCTCTGAAGATCACTTCTGCTCTCAGGGGTTATACTACCTGCCCTGCTTTCCTCTCAGTTACTGTAGGGTCCAAGGAGAAATGGATCAGAATATTTGAAAGGTGTAACATGTTATAGAAATATAAAAGGTGCTTTATAAGGGCCAGTCAATAATAGCCAATAATCCTAAACAAATGAGATACTCACCAAAACCCAGGCTGTGGCTGCGTGGTCAGAAGGGCCCCCTTGCACGTGGACAGCTATATTGACGTGGTCCCCAGGCAGGTCCTTCAGCACCTGGGTGCCCTCAGGAGACCGTGTGACCTACAGAGGACAGAAAAACCAGGAGTGATTTAGAAAAAGCATTTCTGGATAAGGACCACCCCACAGACACCCTCGTTGTCTTCACTCTCCTGCTGACTTGAAGGCTGAGACCCTAGTATCTCTTATTCCTATTAAATGCCAGTTTCTTCCTACTGAATGTATGTACAGACAGTGCCCCCTGCTGGACAGCGAAGATGTAGACACCACCACTATCAGAATTTCATTGCCTTTCTCAGGGCTGTTGAGATAAGGGGACAACATAGGCCAGTCTCTCAAAAACTGAGCTACAGAAAGATCTAGTTTTGGAATAGGATTGGGTCATTTGCCACCAGCCAAGTCTTTCTAAAACCCAGATCCAGTGAAGGAAGCTCTAACTTCATCCCAGCTGACCTAGGCTAGATAAACAGCAGAACTTCCTGGACAGCTAAGTGGCAGAGGGAGCAAATGGCAACACCCCTTCTCTGGGGAGAGGTTTGGGGTAAAAGTTTTGAGGCATAAATCTGGAGGCAGAGGAGTGGAACATAAGTTTTTTTTTAATCCTCCAATTCACATATAAACACACAAAACACCCTTAAAAAACATTTATACCCTCCCCCCCCCAAACACACACACAGGGAAGTTCTTGGATATAAATACCTTCCTCCATGTGACAACTGGGGCAGGCACAGCTCTCACCTCACAGGACAGGGACGCCTGTGCCCCGGTGACGTTGTGAACATTCTGGGGTGGAGTGATGACCACAGGAGCTGGGAGAAGAAGACAAGGGAAGACAACCTTGACCCTGATCAAGCCCCCCACATCTAAGATACCCTGCCTGCAGAGAGCATGTTGGGGCAGATGAGAGCTCCCCACAGAAAGGACACACTCATAGGCAAGGAATCATAGAAGAGAGTTTTCTTAGACCTGGAAGGAAGCCTACTTGTTTCCTCCTCCATTGCCTTTGTTCTACTAACAGGAAAACAGGGATCCAGAGAGGAAGGCGACTTCTCAAAGTCGCCCAGCACGTCTGTCTGTGGTCTCATCACACTCCCTCCCAGGATCCCTTCCAGGACCCCAGCTGCCATCTGCTTACAGCTCAACTACACGACAGTGCGCCAGGCTCCGGGAGGGGCTGGTGTCACTTCACCCACGGCAGAGTCTTCTACCAGATGGGCTTTTCTCCTTCCGCATGGAGGGCATTTCAAAGAATAACGCCACGCAGAACAGCTGCCCTCACCCCCTGCTGAGACCCCCTGCGGTTCAAGATGCTCATTTGCATATCACAGGCTCCACACACCTTCCCATCCCCATCCCCGAGGGCAAGACTGCAGGCATGGACACCGAGCCTCGCTGCATGGAGAAAGGTAAATCAGGGAATCCGGCAATGTGGTGCTAGGCTGCCAGGGTGGGTGTGGGCTCGCTGGGTGGGACAGGAGAGCATGTGGCGTTTGAGTTAGACATTCTTAGCTGATAACCCACACTCTGCCCTTCTCCCTGTGCCTGGCACCTGCTCTACTCACACTGGAACTAAAAGAATCAAGTCCAACTGCCTCAGCTTTCAGGCCTTCCATCCAGCCCTCAGCGTACCTGCCTGCCCTACCCTGCCCTGCCCTGCCTTCCCTCTACGTGGAGTGCACCCCCAGCTCCCCATCCTGAGGGCCTGGGGGTGTGTCCTAGTCCAGGACCAGGGGTTCTGCCCCCTTTGACTTGCTGAAACCCCCCCTGCCTTGCAGTGCAGGTGCTTCATCTCGTCTCACAGACCCACCCTCGCAGCTGGCCACGTGGGGTCTTGGGCAGGGCGCAATGTGGAGGCTTGGTGGGGAGTATGCTCTCGGCTCAGGTTTGCTGTCTGTAAGATGGGGATAATACCCCTGCTTCACAGGGCTGTTGAGCTGATCTTACCACGTGATGAGTGTGAAACTTGAGGGTTTCAGTTAGCACAATATGCAAGTGGGGGGCAGGGTAGGCCTGTTAAACAGATGACTCCACGAAGAAACACATGACAAATAAAAGAGCAAACACATTCACCCTTGGGCCATCAAAATGCAGAGTTCACGACTCTTGGGGCTTCACCTGGGGACTCACGGACATCCCTGCAGCCCTCCACAGGCCAGCCTTGGAGAGGGAAAGGGCCCTCGCCCACCTAGGTGGGGCTGCAATGAAAAAGGAGAACAAAGGGAGAGAGACAGAAGGCTGGAGCAAGAGCATGGAGGGAAGGAGTGAAGGGGCGCAGAAATGAGACTGGCCTGGCCCCTCCAGACAGACTGGGAAGCAGACCCTGTCAAACTGGTGCCAAAAAATCTCTGGGAAAGGGTCTTAGAGCTATGGAGTCTCAAACTGGAGGGGCCCAACTCCCCAAGAGCATGTGCCTGACTGTCTGTGATGGGCTCATCTAGCCTTCACTTGCATGCCCCCAGTGATGGAGAGCTCACTACCTATGAAGCCAGGTCCTTCCATCCTTGGCTCTGCTGGTAAGAAAGCTTGTTCTCACCTGGAGCTAAAACCCACCTCCTGTAACTCCCACCTATTTATCCCAGGGCTGCCCTCAGGAGCCCCACAGCACCCTGGGTGCCTCAAATGGCTTCCAGTGAGTTGAATACAGACCCTGCCCTCCTCACCCCCAGGCTGCTTTCTTCCCCCTCAGCCTGATCAGCTCACTCCTTCAGCTGTGACCAATTGAACGCCCTCCAAGCACCACACCGCTACCCACAGCCCTGAGTGTAGCCAGTCCCCTGAATGAACCAAGGTTCTAGGCTTCTAACATTGCCCAACGTGACCCAGCCACCTGCCAACCGCTACAAAGAACCACAGCACCGCTGCTCTCTGGCGGAGCCCCATCTGCAATGGACGACAAAGAAAGTCTAATTTATTCACATCCTCCTGCCAACATTACGTCCTTTGGAGCCCAAACCAGTCGTCAAATGGCTCGCTGTGGGAACAATCAGAACTGCATCTTATTCCAAAGCCCTCAATAGATTCCAAAGGGACACTCAATCAACATGTTTTACTTTCTTTCATGTAGAGTCATAAATTTTAAATGAGATTTCATCAATCCCTTTCAGGCCTAAATGAATAAGCCAGTAAATCACATTTCATCTTTCTCTCTCTTTGCATTTCCCTCTTTTTCCATAACTACAATTAAGAAAGACCATCTTGGAAATACTGCCTTTGCCACTAATTTCAAGGCAGAAAATAGCACTTCTTTTCCAAAAGAGCCCCGTGCTTTTGGTGATAAAGTGACGTTCAAATTTTGATTTCTTTTTAAATGTACATACAGTACATTCATTCCTTCTAGTATACAGTTCTAAGTTTTGACAAATGCATACACTGTGTAACCACCACCATACCCAAGATATAGCATTGTTCAGTTATCTTGAAAAATGTCCTCATGTTGCTTAATCTGTTTTTAATTTTAACATATCTGATTTTAAATTTAAAATATTTTTATCCATAATAGCTCTTCACAATCAGTCATCATTATCATGATAGTATTAATGGTAATAATACCACCCTTCTGCTTACAGGCTTAAGCCATTCGATCCTTCCAGCAATCTCCCCAGCTGCCAGCTGGGGGAGCTAGCCAGGGTTACCCCGTCTTAAACAGCAGGGTGAGGCTGTGAGCCCATGAGCCCAGCGGTCTAGCTCTGAGCTCTGTCCCACACCATCCTGCCTTCTCCTGAAATGACACTTCCATGTCTGCTACTCCTTTCATCCTCACACCAGCCCTGTGAAGTAGGTGCTTTTAGCCCCACTTTACAGATGAGAAATCCAAGGCTCAGAAAGGTGAAGCACCTGGAGGAGTGACGATGCAAACCCAGGCACGCTGATTCCATTAATTCCACATGGATTTTTAAAGTGAAACATTTGTTAGCCATATGGACTCCATTCCAGAATAAGAAAGAGTTCCTTAGGGATTGTGTGGGGAGCCCCCAAGATAAGTCCCAGGATCAATGATTTGCTACAAGGACTCACAGGACTCGGCACAGTTTACTCACAGCTGGGATTTATTACAACAAACAGAGACAAAGCAACTCAGCAGAGGGAAAAGAGGCTCATGGGGCAAAGATCCGGGAAACCAGGAGCACACTTTCAGGAGCCTCTCCCAGTGGAGTCGCACAGGATGTGCCTAATTCCCCAGCAACGACCTGTGACAACACGTGTGGCATGCCCTCTACTAGGGAAGCTCACTAGACATTCAGTACCCAGGGTTTTTATTAGGGTCCGGTCCCTCAGGCAGCCTCTGCCTCCTATGTACCAAAATTCCAGACTCGCAGAAGGAAAGCAGGTGTGCAGCATAAACCATGCTGTTTGTACAGTGAGCTCCTCTTATCAGTTTTGGAAACGGTGGGAAGCCTCCCCACATCCAAATTCTCGGACACCAGCCAAGGGTCAACCTCGCCATCAGGGCTTTCTAAGGATAACAGTCTCAGGCCTGCTATGTTTACTCTTTTCTGCACAGAAATGAAACTCTCCATCATCACCCCAGGGAACAGCTCTTGTGAAGATACCATTAAATGGGCAATGTGTCCTTAACCCTGGCAGGACATTCCCAGTCTTACTGTCCCCAAGGGCTCATTTGAGTGTGGCGCTAGGGTCCTTCACATATGACTACCACAGGCAGGTTCAATCCTGTCTCTGCCACACTCCAGTTTCTTCTTTAAAATGGGCACAGGAGTCCATTCTCTCCGCTGTGCCCTCCACATAGGCTGTTGTGAGGACAATCACAAGACCTCTCGCCAAGTGTAAAAGGCTTCCACGGAGGGACCTGAGGACCCCGCAGGTTGTGCTACCCCAAAGTGTAGTATCCTCAAAGATGCCTTGCCGGCTCAAGACCCTCTATTGGCCTCTGGTGAGTGGGCCTATCGGTGGGCCCTGCCTGAAGGCTCCAGAGGCCGTGGCCCATAGCCCTGACTCTGGCGAGCCCGGGGCACAGCCTCTCACCTTACTGCTGCCCGAGGTGCCACACTCCTGGAAGAGCCAGGGCTCTCCTTTCTACCTGCCTTTGGCAAGAGTCATGTGGCTTTCAGGAGGGAGGATGGTGTCTGGTCAGCCGGGTCTGTGAATGTGCCAGCTTCGTTTCCCTAGTTCTTCCTTGCTAAACACTTGTTTCCTTCTGCTTATGTCAGCAACAGCCCTGGAAATGCTAGGATGGCACAAACCCACCCATCAGGTAACAGAATAGTCACCCAGGTGGGCACTGGGGGTGGGCAAAATAGTACCAAGGGAAACTCAAATGCCCGGGGGCCTGGTCGCTAACCATTGGGCAAGTTGCTAACAATTTCCTCCTTATCTGCAAATGAGGATAATGACTGTGGCCCTACATCCTCCACGGTGAAGGGAGAGAATGAATGTGACTGTGTTATTAACCGTGTGGATCTATACAAATGAAAGGGATCGATATTGCTAAGTGTGTGGGGATCTGTCCCCCAACCCCGTCAACTGAGTGTCTTTGATGGCTGGAATGAAAGATCTTCCTTAATGCCTCTGAGATTTCTTTAAAGTTAATGGCGCTCGGGAAGGAAAGAATATCAGAAGTCATCCCCCAGGAACCCATCTGCTCATATGAAAAAAGCACACAGCCAAAGACTTTAATAATCAACACAATGAACAGCCCTGATAATTTATGCTAATAGTCATGTTAGGATGTGGAACCAGAAACAGCTTAATCCGGCTCCCTGCAGCCTATGCCTCAAGCCCCCTCCCTCGGCATGAAAGGCTTTTGAGCACGAGGCCCCCCCTTCTTTGTCCCTCTCACAAAGTGGTATTCGCTGCCTCTCCTGGTTACCTGGTAACACATGCCTTGCACAGACTGAGGTTTCTAAGTGCAGCTGGAATTTCAACCGAGGCGAATTTTCTAAGATTTCGGATCTCGAGAGCTCACTGAAGCTTCAGGGGCTCAGTGCCCTCATGGGCACTGGCACGGGACCCCGTTCCTATTTAATGCAGCATTCAAAACACGACCTCAGCCTGCTTTCTGCAGGATCCCAACCTCCTCCCAATGCTAGCAAACAGTCAGGGTGCATACATGGAACAAAGCAGCCTTTTATTTTATTTTACTTATTTTTGGCCTCGCTGCGTGGCATGCGGGATCTTAGTTCCCCGACCAGGGATCGAACCCATGCCCCCCTTCAGTGGAAGTGTGGAGTCCTAACCACTGGACCACCAGGGAATTCCCCCAAAGCAGCCTTTTAAATTAATGATAACAATAACAATTACAGTATTGTTACTGATAATAACAGTAACGACAACGCCATGCCACCTTACTGTTGAGAAATGGAACTAGTAACTCAGTACAGAATGAAGCGTCACCCTGCAGCATGGCACTCAAGGTCTGCAATAAGCCTGCCCCAGACTACTTCTGGGTATCATCTCCTCTGCCAGCCATCCCACTGGGTACTGCCCACGGGTCCACTGTTCACACTCACCCCAGGATCTCCTACCTCCTTGTATTCGTTCATGCTGTGCCTCCCCATCCCCCCTTCTCAACCCAGGAATTTTCTACCCATCCTTCAAGGCTCCTCTCAGATGCCTCCCCTTCTGTGAAGCTATACCTGTTTCTCTCAGGAGCCATCACCTGGTGCTAAACAGAGGAACCAGCAACAAGCCTTGGGGGAAAAAAGGAAGGTGGATTCAGACTGAGAAACCCTGAAGATTCAAGGGTAGCCAATTTGCAGCACCTTCCTAATCAGGTTGCCAGAGGGCTAGAGGTGCATGGCCCCATCTGAAAACAGCCAGGAAAACTCAGGCTGGAGCCCCACCTCAGCTGGTAACTAGCCATGTGGCTCCAGGGAATTCTCTTCTGCCTGCCTCAGTTTGCCCTTCTATTAAATGGGAGTGAGACCTGGCCAGGGTAGTTGTAAAAATCAAGGAAGAAGATGGAATGCAAAAGCGATTTCTAACAGCAATGAATTATTCTTATGTGGGAACATAGTGGGTCTTCAATACATGTGTGTCGATCAAAGGATTACTCTCATTATTAGCATTTTGGGGTGTTTCAGAGAGTAGGAGGAAAGGTCAGAATTTAAGCCTGAAAACTGTTTCCAAATGCCCCTCAGAGGCATGGGTAAGAACACTTCCCACACCGCTGGAACCTAATATTTACGGAGGCCGCATTCCGTTAAACTCAGGTGCTTGCTTATTGAAGGCACAGGTGAGGACCGAGGAGGGGTGATTTTATTACCAATATTGAAGCAGAACAGCTGCTGCTCTGACTCAGTCTGTTTCCCTTCAAGCGAGGTCCCCAGGGGCATTGTTAAAAAGTGCTCCTGCCAAGTTGTCTGGATAAAGGATGGCTTGAGGGCAGCACAGAATGAGGTGCCGCCTTCCCTGGCTGGAAAAGATCCCCCGTACACACCTTCATGCTTCACCAGGACACAAGGGCAGGGGGGCCACACAAACATTTCAGGACAAAACGAGATGGGAAAACAGTGCCGGGGTCTGGATAGTGGCTGATGACACAATCGCTGGTAGGGAAGGAGAGCTAAATTCTGGGGAGGCCCGACGCCTGTCACTAATGGGATCATTAAGAGCAGCTTCTGAATTGCCTCTGTTTGGCCCCGTGCACATCTTTACTCCCAGGGCCTGTGCCTGGGGTGGGCTCAGAGCCCACAGATCAGAGTGGAGGGGCTGTCACATTTACTTGTCATTTGGTAATTTTCAATGAATTAGGGGTATGGGGCTTCCATCTGCCATCTGGCTGCACTCTGGTAACCATGGCAACCGCCACCTGCCTGACTTAACATTATCAAGTCCTGTCCTGAAACAGTACTGAATAGGGTGCCGGGGACCCGGAAGCTAGCCAGGCTTTACAGATCACCCTGGATGAGTCCCCTGCCCCATGGGTCTCAGTTTCCTCTGCCTAACATCAGATTTGGTCTAAATGCCTTCAAGGCAGCTGTCTCTTAGGAACAGAATACCAGCCCAGGGAGGAATCATCTGAGACCATCAGCACCGGTTAGAGTCTGGGGACCTGGTCAGCACTTCTCATGTCTCCTGCATGTGAAGTGAAAGTGTTACCTGTCTGGAAACAAAGAGACCTGCCTGTGAATTAACTGCTGAGGAAAGCAGATTGTAGAAGCGGTGACAGGAATGAGAAGAAAGGAGACAGGACTGTTTAAATGCCACAGGGCAGAAGCAAAGGTTTGAAGTGGAGGAACCTCTACAGTGGCTCCACAGGGGCTGACACAGCCCCTGGAAGGAAGCAGCCCAAGGCTGCAGCCAGGGAAACGCCAGCCAGCTCTCTCCTCCACTGGGAGCCCCAACCAGGAACAGCCAGCGGTGACTTTCCTGTGCTTTGGGGGCTGCCTCAGACCCCCCAGTGGGCAGCACATTATTTCCAAGTTTCCAGGGACAGGGGCCTTCTTGCCTCATCTCCAACAACCCGTTGGGTCTCCTGGGCTTGAGGGCATCTAACTGGGATGCTTGCGGGGAAATAATACTAGAAATTTCCCAAGGCTGGAAAAGGCCGTCCCCCGCCCCCAAGGCTTCCTTGTTGGAGCTGAAGTCATTACACTGACTGAAACATTTAGGTCTGGACTTGGTCTCCAGTCCCAGGCCAGAACCCCAAGCTGGGGCTCCTTGGGACTCTCCTGCCAGAAGCTCACCTAAACTCGCCACTGGCCCCTCTAGGCAGCCTAGACAAGGGGCTTTTCTCCAAAACCTAATGGGCCAGCAGGGTGCTTTGCTGGGCATCCCTATACTGATATTTTGGTTTATTTCTGTTTGATTTTTTAAAAATTACATATAGAGGGTGAGCAAAGATGGCACCCATAGATGGTTTTATTGTGATGTGAATGAAGCTTATGTTTCTAGGTCCCAAGCAATCATCTTCTATTACTTAAAGTGGGACCCTCCAAATTTTATAAGCCTTAGCCTCACAAAACCTGGGTCTGCCCCTGATGGCACCATAATCTTTTCAGAGCTTGGGTCTCCCAAGGTCTTACCTGTCCTGGGTGGGAGCTTCCTCAAGACTCCCAGCAGGGCCCCACCCTACACTCACTGAGTCCTGGTGCTCTGATCCCCTGACTCCTGAGTCCCAGTCTGGAGCTCTAGCCCCCCTCCTCCAGCATCTCCATCTGCCCTCCCTCTTCATTCAAACAACCTACCTCCCGCCACATAAGGCCGGACCCCAGGGATTTGGACCCAGTGGGAACACCTTGCTCCCCAAACTCCCGGTCTCCTGGAGGCAAACATGCCAGGCCTGGAAATAACTGTACCAGCAATTACTTAAGTACCAAAAGGGACAGCAGGCTCATCAAAATTACGACCAGCTCGGTGGCTGGTGTCTTCCTGGGTTTGGTAAGGAAGGGTACAGGATGTGGATTCCTGCCGCGGTCTCCTTAAATAACTGGCCAGGTAAGGAAAAACTGACCCCAGAGGGAAAACTGAGGCCCGTGCAGTGCTGTCCATCGCGGTGCACGAGGTGATCCTTCACCCCACAGAGGGTCGGGGTCCCTCTTTCTTTACCCGCCCCATTAGTGCAGGGCAGAAGCTGGACTCACCAAATTCGCAGGGTCCGTCCCGCGCCTTGTGCAGGTGGCCGTGGTGCGCGCGGGGCACCTGCCGGGCGCGCAGGCGCAGCGCGCAAACGCTGGGGTACGAGCGGCCGTCGGAGCCGCAGACGGCGCCGCGCTGCGCGCACACGCAGAGCCCAGTGCCCTCGGGCCCGGCCCCCGCGGCGCGGCTCGCGCACACCAGCCCGGGGCCGCAGCGCGCGCCGGCCCACCCCCCGCAGCTCGCGCCCTCGGCGCCGAGGCAGCGCGCGCAACAGCCGCACTCGTCGCGCGCCGCGATGCTGGGCGCGGGGCAGCGCGCGGGCTCGGGACAGCGCTCCGGCCGGCACGGATAGCACTCGGGGCTCTGGCCGCCCGCGCCGCGGAGCCCGAGGCCCGGTGCCGGCTGCGGCTGCAGCAGAAGGAGCAGTAGGAAGAGCACGGGTGAGCGTGGCATGGTCCGCTCTGGGACGGCAGTGGCGCCTCTGCCTCGAGCTCCGCTCAGCGAGCGCGGCGCCTCCACCCCGCCCGCCTCGCGGCCGCTGATTGGCCGGGCCTGCACCGCGGGGCTCCCGCACTCGGCTGCTCGGCCCCGGACTAGCGCGGCCGGGTAGGCTCCTGGCCCGGCCCGGGTTCCGAACTGGAGGGGTGTTCTGAGACCCGCTCTCCGGCAACCAGTGGGCTCTTGGAGACCCACTCGGGGCGGGAACTTGCCCGAGGTCGCTCTGGTAGAGCAACGATTGGATGTACGGTCTCCGGATCCGAGGCTAGCTCCAAGTACTATTCCACTTAATCCAGAAGGATGCGCTCTTTTATTTTATTTTGCATTTAGTAGTTTTCTAAGTTTTATTTTAAAAAGGGAATATATAGTTTAAAATTTCAAAGTTTAAAAATGGATGTAACTATGAAAAGAGGGCTTCCCTTCCACCCTATGACCCAGTATCCCACCCCCCAGCTTCAAGAGGCTACACCGTTTATCAGGTTCTTGGGTATCTTTCCAGGAATTTTGTATGTTTATAAAACCACGTATGATTACATAGCCCCTCCCTTTAAACACACACACACACACACACACAAGCATGCTCTACACATTACTCTGCACTTGGTTTTTCTACCCGCGGTATTTCCCATAGTTTCCCCACCTCTTACCATCTGTGAAACTGACCGTTTTGTAAATACAATCAATGGAGTGGAGTTTAACTGACTTTTTCCGCCATAATGCTATATAAAGTCATGGTGTATCTGAAAGTCAGCAGTGACTTTGGCTGTGATGAGATGGTGATACATTTTGGATTGTCCTTGGACATTTTAACTTTGCAAAGTGTTTAACTGCACAAAAACGTAGTTATTTAACCAGTTGTTTTCAGTACTTTGCTACTGCAAGTAATGCTCTGATGTCCTGGAGCACAAGCAGCGCGTATCTGTGGCATAGTGGGGTGTGCGTGCTGGGAAGACGCAGTGGAACAGGTTCTTTCAGTCAGATTTTTATTCCTGTGGCCTCTGTGCTTGCTCAGAGTCAGACTCTGCACCCCGTCCATGGCCCAGTCCTGGCAGGGGTCCCAGACAAGAAACCCAAGGGAGTCTTGATTGCTGGAGTTTAATGTGTGGCCAAATGAGGACACTGGGTGGAAGGAAGGACTTGTTGACCAGACTTTACGAGTGGCTTTTCATGCCTTCACCCCCTAGCCCTCATTGGCCCTGTGCTGTTTTCTTTATTTTCTGAATTTCTAGAGATGGAGGAAGTCTCTTGGAGTCTGGGAAGACCAGCTACAGTACTCTTGTGTGATGTCCATTTTGCTTCTCAAGCCCAGGTCCTTTCCAGTTTGCAGCTTTCGGGAGATGTCCTTACTCCCAAAAGGAGCCCCTGCGGAGGCCACTTTATATAGTGGTCAGAGCAGGGCCAGCTGCCTGGCCTGCTCCAGCTCTTCCCTTGCAAGCAGATACATAGAACAGGTACAGACAAGCACCATGGGAGTGGTGGTAGATGGTGATAAGGACTAAATATAATAATGTCGGTATAGCACTCGACATGGCTCTCAGTACTTATTAGCAATTGATTTCAACCAGGAGGCTGCTGTCTTTACCTGGAATGGCCTTTAAAAGCGCTCACACCCCTTGACCTTCTACACCCTTCTATAAGCCTCTCCTAAGGAAATATCACTATGTGTGAAGATTTCATTCTGGAGTTGGTCACTACAGCAAAAAATTGGAAAAAACCTAAATGCCCACTGATAGGCAATGATTAAATAAATTATGGTATATCCAACAATAAAGGATTATCTGGGCATTGAAAATGAGGAAGGAGAGGTAGCTTAATTGCAATGAAAAGATGTTTGTAATATACTGTTTAGTGAAATAGCAATGATAAATTGCATGTCTAGTATGAAGGCATATTTGTAAATATGTGGTTTTTTATATGTGCAGAAATTCAAGATAGTTTAATGATGTAAAGGAAACACTTATAATGTTAAATGGAACAAAACAGGGCTTGAAAACAAAAGAGATAAGCTCCATGCAGGTTTTCAGAAACATTCTTCTTAGTGGGTTCAAACTTTCAAATGGGCATGGCTGTCCAAAGTGAGAATGGACTGCTCCAGAGGTAGTGAGCTCCCTGTCAGTGGAGGAGTTCAAGGATGGCAAGGAGTGTGGAGGGGATCAAAGCATCAGGGATTGGGTGAGAGGATCTCTAAGTCCTTCAAACTGAGCCACGATTCCCATGGTACAGTGCCCTGAGACCTGGACTGGACAAAAGCTGGTCGTGATTGGCAAATAAATGTACACAGGAATGATTTGCCAGCTTTTAATGCAAACATTGAGAGTGCAGTAATTGAATGGTGTCATAATGATGAAGTTAATGTGTGCTTAGTGCAGGTTGAGATACACAGTCACAGAGGCACATTTACAATGATCTACATGCCTTTTAAGTAGTAGGAAGAGCATTCTGTAAGCATGACTCAGAATTAAAGCAGAAGACTCATTTTCCAACACTGAGCCTGTGGCATCTGGTCGGAGAAAACATTCCAAAGCTTTGAAGGTGATAGGCATCCATTTCCTTTTAAAAGTTGCCCGCGAGCCTATAGCCCAGCGAACTCTGGTTCCCAGAGCACCAGTTAACACTGTGGGCAACACCTGTGGGCCCATAGGATTCTGGGAAAAATGGAGATGAATTCTCCTAGCGGGAAAGGGGGTTGAGGCACCTCTGCCACATGGCAGGTGTGAGCTCCCGTGGCGTGAGTGTCTACCTCCTCTGCTCCCAGCGGGCACACAGGGAAAGCTGGCTAATGCCCCACTCAGGGTGGATGCACGCACACCCAGCAGCTGCTAACATGGGTGTGAACGTCCCAACTGATTCACTCCTCCTGTGAATGTAGATATGAATGGCTCCGTTCATATCTACCCTGCCCTCTGGGAGTGGAGAGGGGCTCACGTGAGCAGAGGGCCCTCCATCCACAGGCCATACCCTTGAATCTCAAGCATGACAGTCAGGCCAGGCATAGAAGGTCCCCACCCAGGCTGAGGGAGTATGAAATCCCTGTCTCCAGGCCTCTGCTGGACCATTCCAGCGTAGAAGGAGAGGTGGGTTTCCAGAGAGAAGCCCATGAATGAGGGGTGGGAGTTCTAGGAGCAAAGATTTCAATCCAATACTGTGTAAGAGGGAACATCCAAGATGTAGAGCTCTGCAAAGATGGGGCCTCAGATGCTGAGCAGCCAAAGTAAAATGGTAGAGGGCTTTGCCCTCCTGCCATAAACAGCTATAAAACCTGGACAGATAAAGAAAACAGCTGTGTGCAGGCACTGGATAGTATTTTCCAACGTGGGGCTGTGATCCTTGAGAGGGGACACAAATAACGTGAGCCCCACATCTACCCAGACCTTCCTCCTAGATAGGTTTCCCAGGCCACAGTATGGGAAGGTGGAGCCCAAACAGATGGCAGAAGGTCTCCTGGACAGATGAGGCAGAGATCAGAGTTCAGGGCTCTGGTAGCTGGGTTTTGTGGGGAGGCAGCCACAAAAGAGGGAGGAACCACAGAGAGGGAACCCTGGAAGTCGGTGTAGAAATTCCCCTTCAACCTTTGGCTGATCCTGAACCACACAGGTGCAGGGTGAGATCCGGAGGCTCCGCAGAGAGCAGCCGCTGGGAGGCTGAGGGCTGGGTGGAGATGCTGGGGCTCACACAGGCCCATCCAGAATGGAGTGCCCCAGCCCACCAGGAACCCTTCTCCAAGCTCAGAGACACCAGGCAATCAGCTACCCACTGCAGAAGTGTGAGTTTCAGCTCTAAGAGCTCATGCCATATGCTACTAAGTTTAAATAATTCCAACCTTTCACTTTTTTAAAAAAAATATTTATTTATTTATTTGGCAGCTCCAGGTCTTAGTTGTGGCACGTGGGATCTTCGTTGCGGCACGTGGGATCTTTTAGTTACAGCACGTGGGATCTAGTTCCCTGATCAGGGATCGAACCAGGGCCACCTGCATTGGGAGCGCAGTCTTAGCCATTGGACCACCAGTGAAGTCCCTCTCTTTGTTTTTCTAGTCCTGATAGTGGTAGCTGCTTCCTGCAGTTGCTACCTCCAAATTACCTAGTCAACAGTTCTTTACGTTAACTTCCTTTTTTTCCACCTGATTAGACCCTAAGTGGAGTGGTCTCAAGAAACAACCCTTAAAGATGGGTCACAATCAGAGAACCAGAGAGCTTAACTAGAAATAAGCACCAATAATACTATAAATTATTTACTAAAATAGTAAATTTATTTCTTATAAATAAATAAGGTAAATTAAGGTAAATATTGCTGAAAATGACATAAAATTTAATTGTGTGGTTTGCATAATTACAAAGTAAGTTGAATTTACAGCCTTGCCAATTTCTTGTGTGAAAGTTAGGCCATTGATTAGGCAGGAGTGGGAACTTGGATTTTGATTGGTTAGCCTTAATTATACATGGCATAATCATTTCTGGTAACCAAATCATAAAGTTCTATCAGGGTACCCATGTTAGTGGTGCTCTGCTGGTCAAAATTTGAGACTTTGAAATAAAAAATTTGTCTTATTTGTGCCTCCAAAAAAAAGAGAGAGTTAAAATGGGGTTATCTGGTGGGCTCAGATGAAGCTGAAAGTTTGGAGCCTCTGAGTTTTTCTGAGCCTCCCCTGCCAGTGGAAGCAGCTTGCAAGTTATGTGTGGGAATACTCACTTTCCCTTGCTTAAGGACACTGTGATAAGTTCACCCAGGGCAGTTATCTTGCAAGGGATACCTTTTCTCCTCAAGACTTAACCCTGCCCCCTCTTATGGCCACTAGACTCACAACTGGCATCAGAGCTCCACATGTTCAAACAGGGCAAGTACAGAGTGTGATCCGGGAAGATGCAGCTTCTACACTGAAAGAATGGCAAGATTTTGCTAAACTACATTGCAGCATCCTGGGGAGTATGTGCAGGAATGGATTCTAAGGGTGTTAGACCAAGAAGGACAGTTGAATACATTCAATAAAAGTTGAATTTATTGATACAAGTGCCTTACCTGAGATTATGGGCTTAATGTGTTGGTTTGTACAGCTGGTTATGCCTATAGTTTACTTAGCTGTTGGAGTGAAATTGAGACTCAATGATGAGCATCTTCCCTATTGTGTTATAAAGGAAGGAATCAAAAGGCTTATGGGAGATGTTGGAAGAGAGTTATTATTGACAACCTGCACACCCACCCACCCACTACATTCCCCAAGGGGGGGCCCAGAGGACTTTCCTTTCCCTACAACGTTGGGGAATTCATTAGTGGGGGGAGCAGTAGTATCCTTGAAAAGCCCTGTGGTGGCTCTCCTCTGTCAGTCACATATGAGGATGGGAGATTCCACCATTGAGATTGGCTCCTTGAATCCACTGGGGATGATGGGATCCCAGAAGAACAGAGGCCAAGTGCAAGTACTTAACTGCCAAAGACTTAGCTGGGTGCAGGTATCATAATGGACGGCAGGGTGAATTGGATATCACAGTGTTTGACCCACAGGGATCTTTGGCCTTGGCTAATTGTCAGTGTCCCTAAGAATGAAATAGGTGGCCTCCTACTAGAAGGTTACTTGCTCTATTACAATAGGAAAAACTCTGGGTCTCATGTCCAAAAACCAATTTGAATCACTGTAGAAGAAAGCCATGGTCTCTCTTTTTTAAAAATATTTATTTTTCTATACAGCAGGTTCTTGTTAGTTATCTATTTTATACACATCAGTGTATGCATGTCAATCCCAATCTCCCAATTCATCACACACACCCCCACCCGCCGCTTTCCCCCCTTGGTGTCCATACGTTTTTTCTCTACTTCTGTGTCTCAATTTCTGCTCTGCAAACCGGTTCATCTGTACCATTTTCTAAGTTCCACATATATGTGTTAATATATGATATTTGTTTTTCTCTTTCTGACTTACTTCACTCTGTATGACAGTCTCTAGATGCATCCATGTCTCTACAAATGACCCAATTTTGTTCCTTTTTATGGCTGAGTAATATTCCATTGTATATATGTACCACACTTCTTTATGCATTCGTCTGTCGATGGGCATTTAGGTTGCTTCCATGACCTGGCTATTGTAAATAGTGCTGCAATGAACATTGGGGTGCATGTGTCTTTTTGAATTATGGTTTTCTCAGGGTATATGCCCAGTAGTGGAATTGCTGGGTCATATAGTAATTCTGTTTTTAGTTTTTTAAGGAACCTCCATACTATTCTCCATTGTGGCTGTATCAATTTACATTCCCACCAGCAGTGCAAGAGGGTTCCCTTTTCTCCACACCCTCTCCAGCATTTGTTGTTTGTAGATTTTCTGATGATGCCCATTCTAACCAGTGTGAGGTGATACCTCATTGTAGTTTTGATTTGCATTTCTCTAATAATAAGTGATGTTGAGCAGCTTTTCATGTGCTTCTTGGCCATCTGTATGTCTTCTTTGGAGAAATGTCTATTTAGGTCTTCTGCCCATTTTTGGATTGGGTTTTTTTTTTAATATTGAGCTGCATGAACTGTTTATATATTTTGGAGATTAATCCTTTGTCTGATGATTTGTTTGCAAATATTTTCTCCCATTCTGAGGGTTGTCTTTTGGTCTTGTTTATGGTTTCCTTTGCTGTGCAAAAGCTTTTAAGTTTCATTAGGTCCATTTTTTAATTTTTGTTTTTATTTCCATTACTCTAGGAGATGGATCAAAAAATATCTTGCTGTGATTTATGTCAAAGTGTGTTCTTCCTATGTTTTCCGCTAAGAGTTTTATAGTGCCCAGTCTTACATTTAGGTCTCGAATCCATTTTGAGTTTATTTTTGTGTATGGTGTTAAGGAGTGTTCTAATTTCATTCTTTTACATGTAGCTATCCAGTTTTCCCAGCACCACTTATTGAAGAGACTGTCTTTCCTCCATTGTTTATCCTTGCCTCCTTTGTCATAGATTAGTTGACCATAGGTGCGTGGGTTTATCTCTGGGCTTTCTGTCTTGTTCCATTGATCTATGTTTCTGTTTTTGTGCCAGTACCATATTGTCTTGATTACTGTAGCTTTGTAGTATAGTCTGAAGTCAAGGAGTCTGATTCCTCCAGCTCCGTTTTTTTTCCCTCAAGACTGCTTTGGCTATTCGGGGTCTTTTGTGTCTCCATACAAATTTTAAGATTTTTTTGTTCTAGTTCTGTAAAAAATGCCATTGGTAATTTGATAGGGATTGCATTGAATCTGTAGATTGCTTTGGGTAGTATAGTCATTTTCACAATATTGATTCTTCCAATCCAAGAACATGGTATATCTCTCCATCTGTTGGTATCATCTTTAATTTATTTCATCAGTGTCTTATAGTTTTCTGCATACAGGTCTTTGGTCAGCCTAGGTAGGTTTATTCCTAGGTATTTTATTCTTTTTGTTGCAGTGGTAAATGGGAGTGTTTCCTTAATTTCTCTTTCAGATTTTTCATCATTAGTGTATAGGAATGCAAGAGATTTCTGTGCATTAATTTTGTATCCTGCAACTTTACCAAATTCATTGATTAGCTCTAGTAGTTTTCTGGTGGCATTTTTAGGATTCTCTATGTATAGTATCATGTCATCTGCAAACAGTGACAGTTTTACTTCTTCTCTTCCAATTTGTATTCCTTTTATTTCTTTTTCTTCTCTGATTGCTGTGGCTAGGACTTCCAAAATTATGTTGAATAATAGTGGTGAGAGTGGACATCCTTGTCTCGTTCCTGATCTTAGAGGAAATGCTTTCAGTTTTTCACCATTGAGAATGATGTTTGCTGTGGGTTTGTCATATATGGCCTTTATTATGTTGAGTTAGTTTCCCTCTGTGCCCTCTTTCTGAAGAGTTATTATCATAAATGGGTGTTGAATTTTGTCAAAAGCTTTTTCTGCATCTATTGAGATGATCATATGGTTTTTCTTCTTCAATTTGTTAATATGGCGTACCACATTGATTGATTTGCGTATATTGAAGAATCCTTGCATCCCTGGGATAAATCCCACTTGATCATGGTGTATGATCCTTTTACTGTGTTGTTGGATTCTGTTTGCTAGTGTTTTGTTGAGGATTTTTGCATCTATATTCGTCAGTGATATTGGTCTGTAATTTTCTTTTTTTGTAGTATCTTTGTCTGGTTTTGGTATCAGGGTGATGGTGGTCTCATAGAATGAGTTCAGGAGTGTTCCTTCCTCTGCAATTTTTTGGAAGAGTTTGAGAAGGATGGGTGTTAGCGCTTCTCTAAATGTTTGATAGAATTCACCTGTGAAGCCATCTGGTCCTGGGCTTTTGTTTGTTGGAAGATTTTTAATCACAGTTTCAATTTCATTACTTGTGATTGGTCTGTTCATATTTTCTATTTCTTCCTGGTTCAGTCTTGGAAGGTTATACCTTTCTAAGAATTTGTCCATTTCTTCCAGGTTGTCCATTTTACTGGCATAGAGCTGCTTGTAGTAGTCTCTTAGGATGCTTTGTATTTCTGCGGTGTCTGTTGTAACTTCTCCTTTTTCTTTCTAATTTTATTGATTTGAGTCCTCTCCCTCTTTTTCTTGATGAGTCTGGCTAATGGTTTATCAATTTTGTTTATCTTCTCAAAGAACCAGCTTTTAGTTTTATTGATCTTTGCTATTGTTTTCTTTGTTTCTATTTCATTTATTTCTGCTCTGATCCTTATGATTTCTTTCCTTCTGCTAACTTTGGGTTTTGTTTATTCTTCTTTCTCTGGTTCCTTTAGGTGTAATGTTAGATTGTTTACTTGAGATTTTTCTTGTTTCTTGAGGTAGGCTTGTATAGCTATAAACTTCCCTCTTAGAACTGCTTTTGCTGCATCCCATAGGTTTTGGATCGTCGTGTTTTCATTGTCATTTGTCTCTAGGTATTTTTTTATTTCCTCTTTGATTTCTTCAGTGATCTCTTGGTTATTTAGTAACGTATTGTTTAGCCTCCATATGTTTGTGTTTTTTACATTTTTTTCCCTGTAATTCATTTCTAATCTCATAGCGTTGTGGTCAGAAAAGATGCCTGATATGATTTCAATTTTCTTAAATATACTGAGGCTTGATTTGTGACCCAAGATGTGATCTATCCTGGAGAATGTTCCGTGTGCACTTGAGAAGAAAGTGTAATATGCTGTTTTTGGATGGAATATCCTATAAATATCAATTAAATCTATCTGGTCTATTGTGTCATTTAAAGCTTCTGTTTCCTTATTGATTTTCATTTTGGATGATCTGTCCATTGGTGTAAGTGAGGTGTTAAAGTCCCCCACTATTATTGTGTTACTGTCGATTTCCTCTTTTATAGCTGTTAGCAGTTGCCTTATGTATTGAGGTGCTCCTGTGTTGGGTGCATATATATTTATAATTGTTACATCTTCTTCTTGGATTGATCCCTTGATCATTATGTAGTGTCCTTCCTTGTCTCTTGTAACATTCTTTATTTTAAAGTCTATTTTATCTGATATGAGTATAGCTACTCCATCTTTCTTTTGATTTCCATTTGAATGGAGTATCTTTTTCCACCCCCTCACTTTCAGTCTGTATGTGTCCCTAGGTCTGAAGTGGGTCTCTTGTAGACAGCATATATATGGATCTTGTTTTTGTATCCATTCAGCAAGCCTGTGTCTTTTGGTTGGAGCATTTAATCCATTCCCGTTTCAGGTAAGTATCGATATGTATGTTCCTATGATCATTTTCTTAATTGTTTTGGGTTTGTTTTTGTAGGTCCTTTTCTTCTCTTGTGTTTCCCACTTAGAGAAGTTCCTTTGGCATTTGTTGTAGAGCTGGTTTGGTGGTGCTGAATTCTCTTAGCTTTTGCTTGTCTGTAAAGCTTTTGATTTCTCCATCGAATCTGAATGAGATCCTTGCCAGGTAGAGTAATCTTGGTTGTAGGTTCTTCCATTTCATCATTTTAAGTATATCATGCCACTCCCTTCTGGCTTGTAGAGTTTCTGCTGAGAAATCAGCTGTTAACCTTATGGGAGTTCCCTTGTATGTTATTTGTCATTTTTCCCTTGCTGCTTTCAATAATTTTTCTTTGTCTTTAATTTTTGCCAATTTGATTACTATGTGTCTTGGCGTGTTTCTCCTTGGGTTTATCCTGTATGGGACTCGCTGCACTTCCTGGACTTGGGTGGCTATTTCCTTTCCCATGTTAGGGAAGTTTTCGACTATAATCTCTTCAAATATTTTCTCTGGTCCTTTCTTTCTCTCTTCTCCTTCTGGGACCCTATAATGTAAATGTTGTTGCATTTAATGTTGTCCCAGAGGTCTCTTAGGCTGTCTTCATTTCTTTTCATTCTTTTTTCTTTATTCTGTTCTGCAGCAGTGAATTCCACCATTCTGTCTTCCAGGTCACTTATCCGTTCTTCTGCCTCAGTTATTCTGCTATTGATTCCTTCTAGTGTAGTTTTCATTTCAGTTATTGTATTGTTCATCTCTGTTTGTTTGTTCTTTAATTCTTCTAGGTCTTTGTTAAACATTTCTTGCATCTTCTCAATCTTTGCCTCCATTCTTTTTCCGAGGTCCTGGATCATCTTCACTATCATTATTCTGAATTCTTTTTCTGGAAGGTTGCCTATCTCCACTTCATTTAGCTGTTTTTCTGGGGTTTTTGTCTTGTTCCTTCATCTGGTACATTGCCCTCTGCCTTTTCATCTTGTCTCTCTTTCTGTGAATGTGGTTTTTTTTCCACAGGCTGCAGGATTGTAGTTCTTCTTGCTTCTGCTGTCTGCCCTCTGGTGGATGAGGCTACCTAAGAGGCTTGTGCAAGTTTCCTGATGGGAGGGACTGGTGGTGGGTAGAGCTGGCTGTTGCTCTGGTGGGCAGAGCTCAGTAAAACTTTAATCTGCTTGTCTGCTGATGGGTGTGGCTGGGTTCCCTCCCTGTTGGTTGTTTGGCCTGAGGCGACCCAACACTGGAGCCTACCTGGGCTCTTTGGTGGGGCTAATGGCAGACTCTGGGAGAGCTCACGCCAGGGAGTACTTCCCAGAACTTCTGCTGCCAGTGTCCTTGTCCTCAAGGTGAGGCACAACCACCCCCCGCCTCTGCAGGAGAGGCCTCCTACACTAGCAAGTAGGTCTGGTTCAGTCTCCTGTGGGGTCACTGCTCCTTCCCCTGGGTCCTGATGTACACACTACTTTGTCTGTGCCCTCCAAGAGTGGAGTCTCTGTTTCCCCCAGTCCTGTCGAAGTCCTGCAATCAAATCCCGCTAGACTTCAAAGTCGGATTCTCTAGGAATTCCTCCTCCCGTTGCCGGACCCCCAGATTCAGAAGCCTGACATGGGGCTCAGAACCTTTACTCCAGTGGGTGGACCTCTGTGGTATAAGTGTTCTCCAGTTTGTGAGTCACCCACCCAGCAGTTATGGGATTTGATTTTATTGTGATTGCGCCCCTCCTACCATCTCATTGCAGCTTCTCCTTTGTCTTTGCATGTGGGGTATCTTTTTTGGTGAGTTCCAGTGTCTTCCTGTTGATGATTGTTCAGCAGTTAGTTGTGATTCCGGTGTTCTCGAAAGAGGGAGTGAGAGCATGTCCTTCTACTCTGCCATCTTGCACCAATCTCAAGCCATGGTCTTAACCAGGTTCAAACTTCATCTAGACACGGAGCCCCTTGTTGGAAGAGGAGGCTGTGCCCCCTTGAAGAACTCTGTACAGATTCTAGAAATCTTCATCTAAGCCCCCTCCAGAGGGACCTGTGATCATTTACTAGAGTGGTCCACTGTAGCCCACAGTCAACATGGGGGCTTACAGCAGTCAGAGCCCACGTTCCAATCACAGTGAACCCACCTGTGCTTACTTCTCCAGGTACTGAATCGACTAGACACACCTGGCAACTGGCAGAATCCCAACATCAGTTCTGTGACACATGGAGTAAGGTCTCCTGTTAGAGGCAGGAAGCGCCTGGAACTTACCTTTTCTGCCAGGAGAGTAAAACAGCTGCCATCAGTTTCTGTATAAATAATTGAAAGAGGAGTCACCTTGCCAAAGGGAGCATTCATTCTTAGAAAGCAGCACAGCCTAGTCTCACGTGAGGAAAGCGTTGGCCTCCTTTAATGAACATTTGGCCCAGCTCCTTTCAAAGTAATAATGTGCCTTTATGGTGCTAAGGAGCATTTGGTCCCTTCCTGAACCAGGGTCAACAGAAAAATAAGGTTTTTTTCTTATTCTCAAATGACTCCCCTGTTGGGGAGGGGGAGTTTCTCCATTGATCTTATTACAGCTCATCCCTAATTCGTAGATTCATTGCTTCATTCTTCATTCAGCAAGCTCTCAGAGGGCCTAACCCCTGCCCACCAGGCCTGTGCAGGGCAGAGGGGGCGGGGATGGAAGAGCAAGCCAGGCTCTTAAGAAGGCAAGGCAGATAGGAAGCAATTTCAGTGCAATAAACGCTTCTACAGGACAGTGCTCGGGGGAAAAGAGAGTCAAGGAGGTTTTCTGGAAAAGATGCTTCCTCAACTGGGTCTTTTTTTTAATGTTAATATTTAATATTAATAATATCTTACGGAAAAACCCTAACGAATTTTTGGCCAACCCAATACAATTTTTAAAGGTTACATTCCATTTACAATTTTTACAAAACATTTGCGATATTCCCTGTGCTGTACAATATATTCTTTTTTCTTTTCTTTTTTTAGATAGACTTCTTTTTTTATTTTATTATTTATTTACTTTTCTTTAGTTTTTTGGCTGCGTCGGGTTTTAGTTGTGGCACTAGGGGGTCTTCACTGAGGCGTGGGGGATCTTTCATTGTGGCGTGGGCTTCTCTCTCGTTGTGGCGTGCAGGTTTTCTCTCTCTAGTTGTGGTGCACCAGCTCCAGGGCGCATGGGTTCTGTGGTTGTGGTGCACAGCCTCTCTCATTGAAGCGTGTGAGCTCAGTAGTTATGGCATGCGGGCTTAGTTGCCCCGCAGCATGTGGGATCTTAGTTCCCCGATCAGGGATCGAACCAACATCCCCTGCATTGGAAGGCAGATTCTTTACCACTGGACCACCAGGGAAGTCCCTGTACAATATATTCTTGTAGCGTATTTTAAACCTAATAGTTTGTACCTCTTACTCCCCCACCTCTGTATTGTCCCTGCCCCCTCCCCTCTCCCCACTGGTAACCACTAGTTTGTTCTCTACATCTGTGTGTCTACCTCTTTTTTGTTATATTCACTAGTTTATTGTATTTTTTAAAGTGCATATAAGTGATATCATACAGTATTTGTCTTTCTCTGCCCGACTTATTTCCCTTAGCATAGTGCCCTCCAAGTCCATCCATGTTGCTGCAAAGATTTCATTCTTTTTTTTAATGGCTGAGTAGTATTCCATTGTATGTATATATACCACATCTTCTTTATCCATTCATCTGTTGATGGACACTTAGGTGGCTTCCATATCTTGCCAATTGTAAATAATGCTGCTATGAACACTGGGTGCATGTATCTTTTTGAATTAGTGTTTTTGTTTCTTTTAGATATATATATACAGGAGTGGAATTGCTGGGTCATACGGTACTTCTATGTTTAGTTTTTTGAGAAAACTCCATACTGTTTTCCAAAGTGGCTGCACCAATTTACATTTCCGCTAACAGTGTATGAGGGTTCCCTTTTCTCCACATCCTTCCAACACTCAGCTGCGTCTTGAAGAGCCAGTAGGTGCTGCCTGGAAGGACAGTGGAGAGAGGGCACAGAATGTCCGAAAGCATGAAGACCAGAGAGAACAAGGCATAGTCAGGAGGGAGGAGAGAGCTCGTGGGGATGGGGGTGGGAGGTGCAGAGGCGCAGGAGGCCGGAGAGGGCAGTGAGGGCCAGATCACCAGCCTTGCCCAGCCAGCTTGGGAAGCTTGGAAATGTGGAATATCCAGGCTTGGCCCCTATAGCTCAGGGCCTGCATTGTTGTCTGAGACTGACACTTTAAAGGTGGAGGGGGAGGGACAGCACATGCCCATCGAGGAGCCAGAGGTTAAGTCTTTGAGGAGAGTCCTTCCTACTTCTCCGTTCTTCCCTTCAGCATCTTTTCCCAGGGCTTCCACCAAAATGCAGCCACCTGTGCAGACTGCCACCTTGTGGACAATACAGGGATTACAGATCTAGAAATGACTTTCTCATTCCTTAGTTCAATATACTATAGTATTTCCTAATAATTCAAACGAGCCAAAGTGCTGGGATAAGGTGCCCTCGGTTTAAGGGGAGGACAAAAATGCATACAGACGATCACCGAATGCTCAGAGGTGTGAGTCTACCTGAAGCAGTGGGGTTGGTGAGAAGATGTGGGAAGGCTTCACAGAGGTGACATCTGAGCTGGGTCAGGTAGGGAGCAAGGGTCTTTAGAGACCACCTCTGACATCCTCACTTTACAGAGGGGGCGACTGCAGCCCAGGGTAGGAAGGGACTCGCTCAAAATCAGAGTCCTTCAGGTGGGTGTCCCAGGCCAGGGCCCCTTTTCCTGTGCATGGTTGGTCTCCAGTTACAATGGGTCCCCCTCCCAGTGCCAGAAATGGCCTTTGCAGAATCTGATCTGCTGCTCCTCTCTGTCCCCGGGCAGCCCCATCCCAGCAGTTTGTCCAGCCTGCCTGTTGCTGCAGTAATCGCTTCCCTCGTTCTCTGCACTCCGCCTGTGATAAACTGCAAAGCACCGAAACCCTCCCCAGGGAGGACACTGTACTTAAGCCAGGGTCTTGGCTGACCTGGGAAGAGGGCACAAGGTGTGTCTCCAGGGCATCTACCCTCAGGGACTACCATACTTCTCAGTACACAGGTACTTTGTAAATTTTGGGACCTGAATGAATGGGTGAGGTCAGGGAAGGGGAGGTGGGTGGCACCTGAGAGGTCGGTCAGATGTCTTGTGGACTTCTCCAG
The DNA here is from genome assembly GCF_965194825.1 of Balaenoptera physalus. Classification (NCBI taxonomy): domain Eukaryota; kingdom Metazoa; phylum Chordata; class Mammalia; order Artiodactyla; family Balaenopteridae; genus Balaenoptera; species Balaenoptera physalus. The sequence goes on along the minus strand of NC_138886.1, from coordinate 34,562,824 downwards.
AGCTGAGTCTAGTCTGGGAAGATAAATTGGGGCCAGGTCACAAAGGTCACTGAACATTCTCCCAGAGAAGGAGTTTGTCTTTCTTCTGCCAGCAGAGGGAGCCAGGCCTGTTTGTGACAGAGGAGGGACAGGATGGGAATACAGGATAGTAGTTTCATTCTTTTTCAAAGTGAGAAATATTGTCCCTAGTCAAGGGTCATACCCATTGATATTACTTAAGGAAGAAATTGCCCTGCCCTAGGTCTTCCAGATATTTTGGTTCTTTTTTTCTAAATTAAATAATTAAGCCATATGCCTATAGAATAAATAGAGGCTGTCCTGTGATAAGCTCCCAACACTCGGGAAACAAGCATGGCCTTTGTGATGCACTGCTGAATTTCCTTCTGTCATGTCGCCAGAACCCTGGACCCTGATAAACACAGGGCTTAATTAGAGTAAGTCTTCCTAACCTGGGTTCTTGTGTAGTCATCTCTTTCCTCACGTTCTGCCAACTGCAGCACCATCACATGGCTCCTGGAAAGAGGTTTCTAGCGGAGTGCTTAGGGCTCTGTTCTATTAAATGTTTTTATCAGTAACCTGGATGAACTCAGCGAAAGTGTTCAAATGCCCCAGTACTTCAAAAAGGAATTAATGTACATTGGATAGAAGAAGCAATATTCAAAAAGGCTTGCAGAGGTTAGAATGGCAGAGAGAAATCAAATGTTGAACTGTCCTACAGACGCATGTCAAGTTCTGCATTTAGACTCGGCACTAACATGCGAAAGCACGAGGGGGAAATTGAAATGGATTACACAGGGTTGTCTCCAGGTTCAAAGAGGCCACGTCTGGAGCATGGTAGCCACTTAGAAATGGTTCCTTATTACTGTGACTGAAACTGTGCTGAACTTAAGCATTTTAGAACAAGAGTCTTGGCTTTTCTTCCACTTTAACATGGCTGTCTTCCTAACGCCCCTGGGCAGTCAGTGGCAATTCAATAGTGACTCTTCCTTAATGGTGTGAAGAGAGGAATTGTAGAATTGTGACGGAAGTAACCAGGAGAATCCGAGAATTTAAAATATCCATTTGAAGCCTGGGCAATGGAGCCAGGAAGCACCTGGCACATGGGCACTCACAGAAGAGATAGCATCTCCACGTGCCTGAAGGAGGAGAGCTTTACAATTCTTTTCTCTGAATGATGCGGCATGGATGTACTGAGAACTGCTTCTTCTGGGAAGGAGAGGGCCTGGTTTCAGAGGAAACACACTGACAGTGTTTCTTTGTTTGCAGGTGTCCAGTAAGAGAGTTATGTTGTACTGATCCTCATATTTCTCTGTCTTTTTCGTTTTTCTTTCATCATTTTCAATTTTGAAAACAAGCATTTGTGGGGCCTCCCCTGTCTCCCAGACGTCATGGTGAATCAGGTCTAGTCCTGGCTTCCAAGCTACCGTGATCTAATAGGGGGACTGGGACTTGGGCACAATTAACCGGGATGTGACCGTCTGCTCCACATTCCAGTTGGCACTCGGCAGGGAGCAGGCGCCCTCTAATTGCTCATGTTCGTTGAGGGCTTGCTGTGTGTCAGGCACCCTCCTAAGCATTTTATATTAGCTCATTTCAACCTCATCTGTCATGAAGTAGGTATAGCTTATCTCAGATGAAACCGAGGATCAGAGGGGTTAACAACATAACGTGGCCAGAATTACAGCTGGTAAATGGTGGAGTTGGCCCCAAAGTCCACACTCTGTACCACTGCCCCAGGCTGCTTCTCCACAAATATGTGCTAAATGGACAAATATAGAAAGCCTAAATATGTGCCATAAAAGAGATGCAGGCCAAGCCAAGAGAAATAAGATTACACCATGGTGATCAGGATATTATGCCAGATATTATGCTTGAGGTGGGACTTAATGAACAAAAAACCATGGTGATAAGCAGCTGGGAGGCGCCATTCTAGGCAGGAGTAAAGGGATCAAGGTGGGCGAACACAGATGGCCTGAATTGTCGGTTATGGTGCCTATTCACTGCCTTCAGGACCCCCTCCCGCTCCATCAGAGCTGATTAGACCAGGGGTGTTATGGACTGAATTGTGTCCCCTCCCAAATTCATATGTTGAAGCCCTTACCTCCAGTACCTTAGAATGTGACTTTATTGGGAGACGGGGCCTTTAAGAGGTAATTAAGTTACAACAAGGCCATTGGGGCAGCCTGATGCAATCTGACTGGTGTCCTTATAAGAAGAGATTAGGACATAGAGATGCTAGGGTGCAGGTGCCCAGAGGAAAGGCCACGTGAGGACACAGCAGGAGGGCAGCCCTCTGTAAGCCAAGGAGAGGCCTCAGGACTGCAGACACCTTGATCTTGGACTTCCAGCTTCTGGAACTGTGAGAAAATAAAGTTCTGATTTAAACCACCCAATATGTGGTATTTTGTTATGGGGGTCCTAGCAAACTTATACAAGGGGTGTAGGACTGAGCCAAAGACAGGAAGGCATAGACTGGCTGTGACCACCTGGGAAAAAGATGAACTGGGGCAGATCTTTTCTCTTAGGAGTTAGAACTGGGGAACCCTGGGAAGGAGCCAGTGGACTTTGGAGGCAGAGGTTGAAAGGATACTATGAACTAAAGTCAGGATGGTGGTGAGTTAAAGCCCCAAGAGAGCAGAAACCCTAAGGAAGCAAAGGGGTTGAGTCAGAGAGAGGAAAGATTGAAGAAAAAGGCCAAAAAATGAGAGAGACAAGAGAAAGACCACTTGGCCACAGAGGGGAGGAACCTTTCCCAAGAGTGGCTTCAGTCTCCAACGCCTTCCCCGGTTGGGCCCCAGCCCTTTCGGGAGGAATTGGAAACCCCTTTAACTCCAGGCAACTCGAGTGGATCTCTGTTCCTTGTTTCCTAAAGAGCCAGAGTAACATGAAAGGCCATGTTTAGGGATGCATAAGCAACTTTGAAAAAAATATAGATGGAAACCAGTGGAGATGAGGCTGGAAAAGAGGGTTGAAGCAACTTCTTGGAGGGTTTGGAAAGCCAGGGTTGGGAGAGCAGACCATGGAGGATGTTTGGCAAGTCTGAGCTGTGCTTTAAGGAGATGCGTGTCTGTACTAGGCATGGAGACTGGAGGCTGCAGGGCTGTTAGAGAGCACTTGTGTTGGTCCAGGCAGGAGGTGGTGAGGGCTGCAACTGCGGCAGTAGTAGTGTGAATGGAAAGGAAGTTGTATTGATTAGGATAAGGACTAGCTGCTCTAACAAACAAACTCCAAAGCATATAATGGCTCTTACATAATAGAAGTTTATTCCTTATTTGTGTAAACTCTCAAATGGCTATTCCTAGTCTCCCCAAGTGTTGATTCAGGGACCCAGGCTCTTTCCATGTTGTGGCTCCACCATTCTGAACACCAACTCCAGGCTGGCAGAAGGGAAAAGAGGAATGAGCCCTCTGACATCCAAGGGGTGGATAAGAGCCACCAGGAGGCAGAACGAATGAGGTGAGAGAAGGGGAGGAGCCACAGACAACTCATGGGTGATAAGAGTGTGATGTTGCCATTAACTGGCCTGGCAGCTGATGGATGCAGTGAATCAACAGATAAGAACACCTGGGGTCTAGTTTGCATTTGGCTCTGGATGATCATTTGGGAACAGCATGGCCATTTAGAATCCATGGGCCATTCTGGTAACTGGGAAATCTTAACACACTTCTCAGCAGCAAGAGTCACGCTCTGCCCTGATCAGGACTTGACCATTCCTTAGCTTCCTGCATCTCTCTGGGTGTTATTTGGTTCTCGGTCCCACTGATGAGTGTTTAGTTCTTGTTCTGTGTCTCAAGGTCAGACTCCGGAAAGAGATGGCCTGTTGGGCAGAATGTCCATCACAGATGGCAGATTGATATGGTTTGTGACTGGCTGCCCTTGGGTCAGGCCCTCAGCTTTGGTCCAATGAGCAGTGCTCTGGGGCACAGAATCGCATGGCACCAGTATGGATGCTCACACCCTTGGCACAGCTCTGTGGACATGGCAGGCTTTCTAAGGCTGGTCCTCTTAGTGTACTTCCCTTCCTTAAGCCTCTGTCTTCTTATCCTTAAAATCAAGAACTTGGACCATATGATGCTTACAAGTCCTCCACACTCTGTGCTATGTTAGCGAGGGCAACACTAGCTGCTGTAACAAATAAGCTGGCACTTCACTGGCTTATTACAATAGACCTTTATTTCTTGCTTATGGACAGTTGGTGTAGAGGACAGCTTCCTCTACATGGTGATTCCGGGACTCAGGCTCCTTCCCATCCCATTCCTTTTGGGCCTTTGGGTCCTAAACCAGCAGGTGCGGAAGGAGAGGGTAGAAAAAACACACTTGCTTCTTAACTGTCTTAGCCTAGAAGTAACACACATCACTTCTGCTCACATCCCATTGGTAGCCTTAATCCCGTGTTTATTCCTAGACTCCTTGGTGGGCTGGGGAGTGTGCCCCCTGGCTGGGCAGGTCCTTGCCAGCAACAGCTTCACTTTATGGCAAGGGAGCAGGAATTCCTTGTGGACAACTAGCCCCGGTTCTGCCACATGGGTGGGGTTCAGTTTTGAACTTGTCTCCAGCCACTTCTCCCAGCAAATTGTCTTGTTTCCAAGGAGAATCTTGAAGCCAGTGGTGCTAGTTTCCTAGTTTATTGCCTTGAGGCAGAGTCCTGCTTTATTGCCTGTAATAATTCTTACAGCTAGCCGAAGAGGCCTCAGCTTCTGGGCAGAGCTCCAGTAGCTCAAGGAGCCAGTGCCCACAGCCAGTGAGGGCTAAAAGAGACAGCAAGAGTCTTGGGGAGAGGAACTAGGAGGGCAGTTCCTGCTTTTGCATGAAAAAGCATGGGAAGGGCGGTAGAGCAGAAGAATAGCCAGTAGTGTTCCCAAACAAGGAAGGAGGCCACCCACTTGCTGTCATTTCTCTGGTAAATATTTGACTGGATGTTTGCCTTTCGCTGAGGTTTTATTTTTGGGTTCTGTGAAGGGAACTGGGCAGAACGTCAGAACATCAGAAGCAGTCATCACCAAGAGGCAAGAGAAGCCCAAAGAACAATCCAGAGAAGCAGATTGCTCACCAGCGCTGCAGGCAGTGCTTTTCTACCAAGATGCGTTCCTCAAACGCAAGGTGAGTTATCAGGGTCAGGCTTGAGACAAGTCATGCTGGACAACTGTATGTTCCTGGCAACTGTATTCTTCTTCTTCTTTTTTTTTTGGCCATGCCCTGACCAGGGATTGAACCTGGACCCCTGCCAGTGAGAGCACCGAGTCCTAACCACTGTACCGCCAGGGAGTTCCCCCTTTTTTTTAATTAAAATTTTAATTGATGTATAGTTGAGGTACAGTATTAGTTACAGGTGTACAATGATTCACAATTTTTAAGTGAATACCCTCCAAATCCATCCATGTTGTGGCAAATGGCAAAATTTCATTCTTTTTATGGCTGAATAGTATTCCATTGTACATATGTTCCACATCTTCTTAATCCATTCATCTGTTGATGGACACTTAGGTTGCTTCCATATCTTAGCTATTGTGAATAGTGCTGCTATGAACATTGGGGTGCATGTATCTTTTCAAATTAGTGTTTTTGTTATTTTCTGATATATACCCAGGAGTGGAATTGCTGGGTCATATGGTAGTTCTATTTTTAGTTTTTTTGCAAAACCTGGCAACTGTCTTCTTTGCTATGGTGATTCATGGAACTGGGAGGAGGGCATGGTTTACCTAATTTGTAGGCAGCTGGCACAGAGGAAGGAACGATGGATCAGTGAATAGATTTCTGTTCGTCTTCAGTTTAGAGCCACAGAGTGGAGTGGGAAGAGCACAGATATGGTGTTAGAGGACCTGGGCTTGAGTCCTGGCTCTGTAGTTTCTAGCAGATCTTAAAGCCTTGGTTTCCTCATCTATTAATCAGGTGTAATAACCCCTGTCCTACCTAACCCACAGCTTTGTGAAGATCATCTGAGAAAAGAATGTGAAAGGACTTTGAGAGCTGTACAGTCCCATCTAGAAGCGTTCTCACTCAAACATATAAACTTAAACACTTCATTTTAAATGATCCCAGAACTAAAAAGGCTACTCAAAAATAGAACAAAAATTAGAGCCATCACTTTCTGGTGTCATAGTGTTCTCTGTTTAGATTGTCAAGGGATGTTATTGTGGGGAAGGAAAAATAATTTTCCCTCTACCCTTCTAGGTTCTTGACTGAGACACCCCTGTAATAAAAAGATTAACAGGAGAAAAACAAACAAATTTAATAACGTGTATGACTCCTGTATACATGGGAGATACCCAGGAAAATAGAGTAACTCCTCCAAATGGCTGAAGCTGTCACCCTAAATACCATCTTCAGCTAAAGACAAAAGAAAATGTTGGAGTTGAGGAGTTAGTTGTAGGAGGTTATCAGGAAAAGCACAGTAAACAAGGGTAAGGTCATGATGCAGATTTAAATAATTGTTTTCTACATTGATAAGAGTTTCTAGAGATAAGGTCGTCTTACCTTGTCTGCCTTATCTACCATTCCTGGTACAGTGAGGAAGACACCCTTACAAACAAGAGATTTCTCCCATACATGTAAATGTCTCCTATAAAAGCTGCATTTTCAGAGCTTCCCCTATGTCTGCAGTTTCTTAAAAATAACCGTCTTAAAATAATCCTTATGCTGAAGAGGCATATCTTGGGGTGACAAATTCTGCCCCCCTTATCCCACTTTTGAAACTTCAAATAAGTTTCACAGTCCAGAAGCTGAGTTGACAAATTGCTCCGTATCTCATTGAACCTGTCTCAGTAGTGAGAGTAGATCAGTTTAGTTAAACAGTTGTGTCTCATTTCAGGAGGTGGTCTCGCAGGTGTGCTCCCAGAGTTAGGCCTAGATAGTGCCAGGGGTCAGGTATTTATTAAGAGGCATTTCTATGGAAACAGAAGAAAACCGAAGCTTAATGGTTGGAGAAGACTCTAAACCACTTTCTGAGCCCAGGAGGCAGCCAGTCAAGAAGATTTTCTATATGTTAGGGTTGAAACATCTTTTGCAGTTTGAGTGTCTCTGATGATGTCATCAGGTGTTCAGTTACACTTTCTGAGTGGCCCACAAAGCAACAGGCACAAACGATGTCTAAACATGAGCTGTTATGGTGATTTCTCTGAAGTTTATATCAAGCCATTCACATTCAGTTTGCAGGGTTTCAGGGAAAAGGGCAGCTTTTGTTTTTAGTGATTCCAAGTCAAAAAGGTGGGAGAAAATTGGAAACATTAGTTTGGAGATTTGTAGCCAGATATTTGAGGAAACAAGAATTCAGGATCCAGTCCAGTTTACGGGTAGAAAACAAAACCTCAGAGACAATTAACAGAACTAAAATCTTATCTACAAGTGTGTATTATAGTTTCTACTGAAACATAATTTTTCTAAAATCACCCTTATTTCTATCAAAGATAGCCAAATGAAGACTAATTTGTTCACAAAATAGGTCTAGTTTCAATAAACTTGACCCGATTATTTGTACAAGCGCAGCAAGAATAGCAATTGACCATGTAGGGTCTTTTAAATATTCTTTGCTGGCTTTTCATAAAGAATTTCAGATTGAACTTTTAAAAGCATCTAGAGGTCAGGAAGCCAAGCCAAAGACTTTCCATCAGACTTTGCCTTAATGCTTATAGATTTGGGTTGATTCCTCTCTTCTTGAGGTCCCCCAAGTATCCTGTACCTGCCAGGAAGGGACTTTCCTTACTAACCTGGTAAGACTGTCAGGAACCCTGAAAGCAAGGTACCAGGCTGTCTTTCCAAGGGGATTTATTGACTCTATAAACTCAGCCTTAATTATTTAAAACTGTCTTGTCATATCTGATTCTATGAATCTTCTCAAATCTGACATTCCAACCAAAGCTTTGATAATATAACAAATGTTTCCAATTGTGTCCTGTTACAAGAAGAATAGATTCTTATTAACTTAGGCAAATAAATATTTTGTCATAAAGAACATTCACTAAGTTTCCAGATTCTGGAGGGATCAGGTAGGGAGAAAAAGTAATTGTTTCATCCTTATTCACGAAGGTACACTTTATCAAATTGCTCTAAGTCATAGGTAGCTTAAGAGAAAAAGTTTCCTTAATATTAAAGAACTTAATCTGGAAAAACAAAACATTAAAGAACCAACAATGTTTCAGACAGAAAGTCATAAAAATTATAATCATCCTCCTCAGTTCGTTCAGTCTGTTATTAATTCTTGTTCTGCTTGAATCCAGTTTTTTCATCAGTTCTGGAGATTCTTACTCAGTTCAGTTTTATGATCTTAAAGTTATCAGAAATCTGTGCTTGCCAGAGTCCTTTCCATGAATCTCCTTGAAGATGAAGCACACTTGCAAACACTTCTGCAAAAGCATCAGAGTAAAACAGTAACTTCTGTAAATGACAAAGACTTAAAAGTGGCCATGGTTAAAGATCTGATTAGAGTTCATTACAATGCGATTGACAAAGAAATTTGGTTATCTCTGTAACAGACAACATTCTAGTTATTATTAAGGTAATTACTAGAATTATGACTGATTAACATTATACCAGACATTTCAGAAGTTTAGGAATTTCATACAATTTCTGGAATGCTTATATACCTATACAAATACAACATAAAGAAGGCTTAGTATTACGTCTTATTTGACAATGCTTCCCATGTAATTTAACATATCAGTAAGCCTCTATCTCTCTGTTTTTAAGGAGAAAAAATCTTTTGAGTTGTTCCAGGGGCCCTCTGGAAAATCCCAATATTACTTCCGTGTCAAAAAGACTTTAGTTAGAGTTTGATTTGGCGAAGTTTGTCAAAAATATCAAAAAGTTTGGACACTTGAATAAATAAGGATCACACTATGAAACAATACATAGTTGTCTATTTAACCAAAGCGACAATAAAAGATTTTAAAGGCAAATAGAGATTGTTACACAGTTGTGAGCAAAACTTATCTCTTTTAATATTGAGATGATTCAGTTCTCTTAAATAATCAAAGACCTGATTAAGACAACATGAAGCACAGGAAATTATTTTGATAAAATACCGAATCTTTGCTTTCTAGGCAGATAACTTAAGAGGGTAAAGAAAAACCTTTCACAACTTCTTATCAGGAGAAGACCAATAGCCCAATAGAACTTTGTCCTTTTAACAGATGAAAGAAAATCAAGTTCCAGTTTTATATAAGTACACTATTGATATTAAGACTTATTTTAAATACCCTTATAATAACAATTCAATTTTAGCCAGCTTGATTACACAACGTAAAATTCTCTTTCTCTCCCCCTTCAACTTTCTATATACATTTAGTTTATCCTTTATTTTCCATCTTCCCATTCTGAAATAACCAGCTTTACTTTAGGACAAAATCACTTTCATTTCCTTCAACAGAAATGCATCTCCATACATCATATCTTTTCTTAGGTAAAAATATATCTTACTTTTCTTGCATATAGAGTTGTTTCCCATATTATTTCTGGTAGCTTTAATTACATATATTAATTAGAATTCTTAACCCTTAGCAACCTTAACTTCTAGTGAAAACTAAGAAGTGAGCAATTGTGAACTGTTACACCAGAATTCCATAGACTGGCAAATTTATTAATACATTTCATAATTTTGAAGCATACACTTTTTCATAGTACAATCTTTCAATGTGGCACAAAATACATTTACTAATAAACCCAAATATCTTTAGTTTCTCTGTAATAAGAAGATAAGAGTCAGTAAACCTATGTTCAGTAGTTAATGTTTCACTGTTTCATCTTATTTGGAAATGATCTAGATATTCAGTGAGATTCCATTATTTAACTTAGCTTAGCAAAACTTTAAGGTTTCAAGTTACCAAAAAGATTTTAGTAGCTATTTTTAATTAGAATACTATACAAATATTTATTGCTGGAAAGTTCACCTAAAAACTCTTATCCCACTTACATCTATCTACACCACTTCCTCCCAACAATTATGTTTAGACTATTCACAAAAACCTAATGAGACATTAGACAAAGTCAGGCATCATCCCAAGCTATTTTCCTTGCTGACCAATTTTGCAACAGAGATAATGTTATCTATGTATTTATGAGAGTTTTAGAATACCCAATCCTTACAAACACATGTCCTTCAACCCAAATAAATAGAGCTCTTTATACATTAATTTCGACAATACCATCTGGAGGTAGAGAAATATCACATCTCTACAACATACATTTATAAACATACATAAACATACAGACAGATGCAAACAAGACCTTATAACTATTGTTCTAAAATTTTAGCCATGAGACACATACAATAATACAAAACTCACTAGCTTATGAAAGAACAGTTGGATTCAAACTTTGTTTTGGCAGTTGTCACCTGCTCAGATGGCTAAAGCTTTTTACTAACATTTGTGGGAGGACATTTAAGAGTTTTCATTAGTCTGATTTCCACATAGTTCCTTCTCTTCTGCTTCTGATGAGAAACTTCTCCCTAAAGTTTGCTTTTCAAAGAATGGTTCTTAGGTCCCAGAGAAGATGAATGTAGAAAATCTACATCAAGAAGGCACAGAGAAAGTACTCAAGTTTTTGCCAAGGAGTTTTGGGGTATATTTGCCTATTATTAGAGGTCTAGAGTAATTGCTATTTAAAATTGTCCTTCTTTTTCTTAAGTGCAGTACAACTCTGTTTCTGAAATCCCAATATCTACAAGCATTTTAAGATGAAAAGGGGAGATTTGGGGATTAATAAGGCTAGGTGGACTTTGAATTGTTTCTAGAGCCACATTTCTGGTTTTGTAGAGATTTGCAAGACAAAGACAATTGTTTTCTGTTTCAGAGAATTGGGCTGTAACCTGAATATCAAGAGACTGACCCACCCATCCAACTAAACTTGCTGCTTTGTATAAGGGTGATTTCCTACTAAGATGGAGATCAAAAGATTTCTACATTAGAGAGCTTCAGGGTTTAATAGACTGAAGAAGTCTAAGGTGTTTTAAACAAAGGCCTTATTTCTGAGTGCATATTCAACCTTGGACCAATTCACCTTAGGGGGGAAAGCCTCTACAATTGCTCTATCAGCCTCAGAATATCAGCCTCTATTGAACCATTTCTGAGTCACTTGTAGGAGGGCCTGGGAGAAATTCTGGCTGTCTTATTCCTCTGTGAGGGGTTTTTTTCCCAGGGGCCCGCCTGGCTTGTCTGATAACTACGGTATAATCATGGGTGGGAAGAATACCCCTTAACAGCCAATCTAGGTCCCTGTGAGTGGGGCTGTGAATGGTCACTGATCTTTCCAACTCCTCTCTTAGTTTGGTAGGATCTTCTGAAAGTAGAGGTAAAAGGGCTTTGTAATTGAGAAGATCTGCGTTTACTTCACCTCTCTAAAGCTTTATCCTTGAAGTTGGAATAATAGTCCATGCTGCATAGGTTGTGAAAAGACTGAGATAATAACTGTAAAGACCATACATAGCCCAATGTCCAGCATGTGATAAACCTTCAATGAACGATAGCTATTATTGTTAATTTATTAAGTGAGAAGAAATGAAAATGAATGTTGCTTTATTGGACAGTTAAGAATGGTAGGGAGCAGAAAATGGGCTTTTGCCTTCTTCAATCACCAATTTTTTGCATGGTAACTCCGTCTGAAGTTGTCAGATAGGCGTGAAAACACTCCCATACACTCCCTCCGAAAGGAGGGTACCTACCAGGTGCAGACTATTCCTCTCAGTACAGTAAGCTCAAAATGAATGGGCAAGGTCAAGGCAAAGGAAAATAAACAGAGATCTGGACACACAGAGGAGTAAACAGAGAGGAGGCCCTGGGAGAAGATGGAATAAAGACAGGCCAGACACAAAAGGTCAATCAATATCTCACCTTAAAATTAGCACCCATGGGGACTTCCCTGGCAGTCCAGTGGTTAAGACTCCACCCTTCCAATGCAGGGGGCGCGGGTTGGATCCCTGGTCCGGGAACTAAGATCCCACATGCCGAGCGGTGCAAAAAAAAAAAAAAAAATTAGCACCTGTGTTTGAGTCCCACTGTGGACAAGTGACAGGCTCCCTCTGACCTGTGCTCTCCGAGGATCCAGTGAGACCTTGGGGATGAGAGTGCTTTATAAACTGTAAAGCACTGGTATTTCCCGCAGTGCCCTGCTCAGAACAGGGGAAGATCTCCCAGCTCCTGTGCCCTGGGGGAGAGCTCTGTTCCCAACTTGACTGAGCTGATTCTGTCTCTCTGAGTCAGTTAACCAGGTGGTGGTGGAGCCAAGGCACCCAGCCAGGGTGTCCAGCTCTTTGGTACTGTGGCTCCTGTGTCTCTCCGTAACGCCAGTGTCCGCCCCCCCGTCCCCCGGGAGGGGCCCCAGGGTCTGCTGGGGGCCGGGCTGCTGCTTGGAATCCTCCACTCCCACCTCGTGGAATAGCGTCTGTGGGAGGGAGTTGTAGGGAAGGTGGAAGCAGGCCTGAGGACCAGCAAGCATGGTGCTTCCCAGTTAACAAAGTACCATTCATACCCATTCTCTAATGATCTAGGGAAGTAGATCACACCCATTCTACAGATGAAGCAACCAAGACTTCAGGAGGAGAAATGATTCACCCCAGGTCGCAAGGTCTCTGACTCCAAATCCCAGGCTTTTCCTCTGGGCAGATCTGAGGCCCCACATAGGCATGAAAACCCACCTATACACACTGTCTGGTGGAGGTTACCAACCAGAGCCGAGAATTCCTACCTATAAAGCAAGGTCCAAATGGATGGGAGTAGTCAAGGCAAAGAAGCAGAAAACAGATTTGGACACACAGAGAAGACAGAGGCCCTGGGGAAAAAATGGAATCAAAAAAGGGTATCAATGTGTGTTTCATTATAGAACTTCCCCTGATTCTCAGAGAGTCACTGAAAGTGACAGACAGGGCCAAACCAATAGGCAATAAGAGAGAGAAGCACAGAAAGACACATGGAACTTTCTGGGAAGGCTGTCAGAGGCAAGCCTGAGGGGGATGGAGGAGCTGGGAAGAAAACAGAAGGGACCGTCAGCAAGGTGGCAGCGTATGTGGGTTTTGTGATAGTCGTGGACTTTATTTTATTTTAAACTTTTTATTATGGATGTGTACATATTTATACAAGAGAAGAGAGAATAATATAAAGAACCCCCTATTCCCATCACCCAGCTCCAACAATTGTCAACACATGGGCAGTCCCCTGAACACCCCTGCCCACTCCCCCTCCTCAGACAGCCTGTCATTTCCTCATGGATTTCATCTTGAGAGGGAGTTTGCTTTCCCCCACACCATTCTTAAAGCTGTGCGTGCACCAATGACCTGCACACACATCCACTCTCAAATCTTCACAAGCCCCCGCAATTCTCATGTCTTTGTGCCAAAAGAACTCACGCTGCCCTGGCCGTAGGAACAGAAAAATTCATTGAGGAGTCATGGAGGGTGACAGCTGGCAATTACTTACGTGGTCATCCACGTTGCCAGGGTTCAAGTCCTGGCTCCACTGTTCACTGGCTGGGTGAGCTTGGACGAGTTTCCTCATCTTCTGGAGCCTCAGTTTTCTCATCTGTGAAATGGGGTGATGATAGTACCTCTCACAGGCCTGTTGTGAAGCTGAAATTAGTTAATAAAAGCATAACCCTTAAAGTATAGCTTGGTGCACAGTAGGCCCTTGAGAAACATTAGCTTTCCATCCATCCATTTAGGAAACATTAGTGGGCACCTGCTGTTGCCACATGTTGGGCCAGGAGCTGTGCACATGAGAAGAATGAGGAAGGCCCCTGCCCCCTAGGATCTCCCCATCCAGTGGGGGACACAGACACATGAAAAGACTTTTCCACACAGTGGGCTGGCTGCTGTGACTGTGGGCTGAGTCCCAAGCAGTCCAACCTTCTCAGTTTACAAGTGACCAAACTGAGACCACGGGGCCCCCTGAGCCTAAGGAGCCACAGCACTTAGCAGCAGAGCTGGGTGGCCTCAAAATGGTTTTTCCTGGCCAGGCACCTTTATGTGAGCGCCTCAGAGGAAGCTGGTGGCTCTGGAGGACAGCGGGACCAATCTGGGCAAGGGTGCTCTGGGCCCCCCTGCCTGCAGTGTGGAGCAGGACACTGGTCACAGGGCCAGGTATGTGCAGCGCTCTGGCTACTGGTTAACCAGGTGAAGGACTTCAGTCCACTGTGTGGTCAGGGGCCCAGGGCAGGGGAGTCCCGGACACACCCTCACCTAGCAGGAGGCCAGGGATGCCAGGCCAGCTGCCCATGACGTGCACTGGATTGGGGCTGGGGAGGCGCTCAGTCTGGAGAGGGCTGACCCCAGATGCTCCAGGGACAGAGGAGCAGATGGGGTCTGGCATCTGAGGAGGTAGAAACAGCCAGTGAGAGTCCCCTTTCAACCCAGTGAAAGAAAATCCTTTTCTTTGGTCCAAAAGCAGGGAATGGATGGGAAAGATCAATACTGACTGAGCACTGGACTCTCATTGTATCTAGTCCTCACGGCAGCCTGTAAGGGAGTATTAGATCCATTTTCAGGATGAGAAGAGTAAGGCCCAGAGAGGGGCAGGGCCCCTCTACGGGCACACAGCTAATGACTGGTGGAGTGGGGCTCACTCCCAGGTCCGGCACTTTTCCCTCTGGCCCCCCTTACTCGGTGAGATGGAAGGGGCAACTTGGAGGATTCCCACCACTGGAGGTGCCCAGATGAGGCTTCGTGGTTGCCCATGTGTGGAGGGCTGGAGGCAGGTCCTGGGGGCATTCAAACCGCCCATGGCCTTGGGTTCCAGAGCCTTTGAGTGACAAGGCAGGAGTCTGTGAGTCTGTGGCCAGGGGTGGACCGGAGTGTCTCACATCATGGGTGTGGACAGGGTGCAGCTCAGCCGTGTGCTTGCCCAGCACGCAGAGTACACAGATGTTTCCCTCTCTCCCACCCACCTTCCTCCCCTTCCTCCTCCCCTCTTCACTCATTCATTCAGCACTTGCTTGGATTTGTGATGTACCTTGTCCCTAGTCAGAAGCTGGGGGTGGGGTGGGGTGGGGGATGGTAGGAGTTCAAAGTGGAATGAAGCATGTTTCTTGCTGATGAAAAGCCCAGTCTGAAAGTGAGAGATTAAGCATGAAAAATGCACCTGTAGCAGGAAGCAGAAGTGATAAGCACCAGAGAGCACCGCAGGCTAAGTCTGGGGGAGGGTGGAGTGTCCTTTCCAGGTGACTCCGGCCTCAGGGGGATGAGCAAAGAGGCTGGTGCAACAGTTCCAGACAAGTGATAGGGCCTGAGCTAAAGAGTTTCCAAATGACCTTACCTGCTGTCTATCCATCAGAACAAGGCCTGGTATTCGGGAACCCTGCAGTGCGAAGACCAGTACTTGCTGAAGGTGTCAGGCATCAGAGGCCTTCAGGGGTGCACAGCCCTGACCCTAGCAGTCACCTCATAGTCAAGTCTTTTTTTTCCAAGCAGCTGGTTGACACCCATTAGTGGGTTGTAAAATTAATTTCGTGTTTACGGCCAGCATTTTACAAAATGGGATGAAAAAGAACAAAATGAATAGAATTGAATTGCATTAAAGTTACCAGAGATCATATTAATGGTATTGTTTTATGAAAATTTGTTTTGCATACATGTATCTGAACTGGGTCATGGCTATAATGTATATTTGACTTGTAGTCAAAAAACTTAAAAACACTGATCTGGTCCAACCTCCTCATTTTGCAGAGCTTTGGGAGAAGAGGGTAGGGTGGGCACTGGCCCCCTCCTGTGTTCTCTCTACTAAACTTGTCTTTCCCCTAAAGCATAGTTTATATTGACCTAGGTCTCCAAACTCAGCCATCCTCATTATTCCTGACCACTCCCAGAACTAGTGTCCCATCTGCCCAGTGGTGTGCCAGGAAATGTGTAGTAACTGGCTCCCTGAAAAAAGTATGCATATACATACATAAGTTTAATATGAATTGTACTGTTAGAATAGATTATCACACAAAATTTACAGATAATAAAATATACAATGATCTTTCTTGCAGATTGCACAGAGCCAATTAAATCTCAAAGAATGCTTTCATTGATTTTTGCCAAATTCCTTTGTCTGTAGCCAACCTGCCATTGACCCGTGAGGATATTTTCGACATGAATGTTGGTTGATATTTTTATTGACATTAATGAGTAACACAAATGTGAAACAATGGAGACAAGGTATAAGTCAGAACTTCACTCATTTGTCAATGTCAGTTGCCAGAAACTATTTTTTGGATGAATGGGATAAGAGTTTTAAATTCTAGAAGAATATTTCCTCTTTTTTTTTTTTTTTTTTGCTATTCACAATGTAATGGCTACAAACATATGTTTAAATTTAATCTGCCTTGTTAACATTTTCTCTGTCACTTTCTAGACAGTCTGCAGAACAGTAAATCAA
Source organism: Balaenoptera physalus (assembly GCF_965194825.1). NCBI lineage: Eukaryota > Metazoa > Chordata > Mammalia > Artiodactyla > Balaenopteridae > Balaenoptera > Balaenoptera physalus. The sequence goes on along the minus strand of NC_138886.1, from coordinate 34,546,487 downwards.
AGCCTGATTTGTAGTGTTCACCCACTTCCCTGGTATAAATATTCCCAGCATGGCTAATTTCAAGCTAACAACATGATGTTGCTGACATGGAGATGTGAAGAGAGGCACGGTAGTGGCACAGACCATAACATAGAGTTTTCATGGTGCAGATATAACAGATGTAAATAACCTCTAGAGAATAAATCATAGCAAAACGTAGCAAAATAATTAGGAAGTGATGGGTTTTGAGGCTTTACTACCTTCCTTTTAAATAACTTATTTAATTATACATTTATATAATTTAATTTTTACCAATGGTGGTGTTTAACAACCGGCTTGCAAAATTCCTGATAATGTGACAGTCCCAAGCTGGTACAAGCCAGCCTGAGCACACTATTACATCTACCTCCGACCCCAAGGCAGGACTGTGGGGAGGCTGTGTGTTAGAGGATTGATGGGATTCACAAAGGCGGGCCAGGGCTAGCCCTGAATCAGACACCCCAGCACACAGGCTACTGCATTGCTGGAGGCATCACATGGACGGGCACGTGCGCACACACACACACACATACACACTGCACACACCTCTTCCTCCTTCCCAACCCTTCTCTGCACTCAGAAGTGGGAACCAGGTCAGGGTCCCGCTCACTGAGCTCCTTGAGCTGGACCTGAAGTAGTCCTGGGCTTCGTGATGTTTTCTGCTCACTGGCCCTCTCTGGGCCTCAGCTTCCTGAGGGAAGTTCCCATGGAATTTAACAGACATGCCCTTATCCTGTCTGTGCCAGGTGCTGGGCTGGACTTGGGATCAGAGATGAGTCAGCCATAGCCTGGAAGGTCAGCGAATGCTGGGAGCTCCAAGGGGCCACGTGAGCCAGCAGCGGGGGCTGGGAGGATGGTGACATGCAGGGGCGCCTGGCTCCCAGCCTCACCTCCTCCTGGGCAGGTTAGGTAACCTCTCGTGGCTTCAGTTCCTCATTATGAAAAGGAGGTAATACAATCTACCTCACAAGATTCCTGTAAAGATTAAATAAGGTAATATAAAATAGCAGGATTCCTAGGACATAGTGACACACAATAAAGTGACATTACTCAATAAAAGCTATTATATGTTTAACTTACGACTATAATTTATTTATTTTATTTATTTATTTTTGGCTGAGTTGGTTCTTTGTTGCTGTGCGCGGGCTTTCTCTAGTTGTGGTGAGCGGGGGCTACTCTTTGCTGCGATGCGTGGGTTTCTCGTTGCGGTGGCTTCTTTTGTTGCGGAGCACAGGCTCTGGCACGCGGGCTTCAGGAGTTGTGGCTCACGGGCTCTGGAGCGCATGCTCAGTAGTTTTGGCTCACGGGCGTAGTTGCTCCGCGGCATGTGGGATCTTCCCGGACCAGAGCTCAAACCCGTGTCCCCTGCGTTGGCAGGCAGATTCTTAACCACTGCGCCACCAGGGAAGCCCTAACCTGTGACTATAGAGTGATAATGTTAGGACCAAAGGAATCAGGACTGCGGGAGCACAGAGACACCCCACCAAGGCCATGAGGCAATCAGCGTGGGGATATTGGAGAAAGGAGTTGGGAACGCAGATGACCCTTGCTCTAGATGCACCAGCTGTGTGTCCTTGCTTGTTTCGCCCTCATAGCTTTTTATTTTCAATATTTTTTAAATAATGAAATATTTGTAATTTATACCCTATCACAGAACAAATCTTGCATGTTTTCACTTTATGCTGATTCCTGGGTAACTTCCCTTCAGAATGGTGTTTTATTGCTTTGGCATAAAATCCAGTCTTTTCCCTGATTACAAAAGCAAGCCATTCATTCATTTGACATGTGTTTATTGCTGTCTACTTTGTGTCAAACACTGTTCTGAGCAGCTATCAAGTAATACATCTGTGTACTACCCTTGGGAAATTCAAGAAAATCATTTAAAAAAAGTAGAATGAATGCAAATCTTACAACCCAGAGATGACCACTCTTCACAACGTGGGATCATATTGTTTTATAATTTTTTTTTTCACTTAACAGTGTATCATAAACACAGTTCCAAGCTATCATCAGTGGAAATCGGATTTTCTACATTTGGGGGTGCTGTTTTGCTGCTGCCCTGCAAAAGCTGTTCACCCCTCGACAGATCTGCCCCTCCAGCCCTGGACCCACTAGGAAGCAGTATGAGTCTCAGAGACCAAGAAGGGGGTCTCAGTGGCCTTCTAACTTGAATTGACTCCAGTGCCTGCTTCATCTATTCACTGCTGGAGTGAAAGCATAGCTATGGACCCCTTATTTAGAGAGCTACACTCTCTACTCTCCCTGAGCTCACCTGTTTCTAGCTCCTGCCAGACTAACTCTCAGCTCTGCCCTCCAAGCAAAAGACCGGCTCAGCAGTGAATCTGTGTAGGCAGAGTCACCCTGATGAAAGAGTTCTGTGGGTCTGTGTATCCTAACATTAGAAATTGCCTTTCTTTATTAAATGAATTCCGTTTCCTTTATTGATTAAATGAAGAAATCAAGTTTAGTCCGATCCCATTTTTGCTTGAAACTACAGGTTATAAACACACATAATTATGGAAGGAGAAAGGGCTTTTAGTTACTACTTTATACATTTGTAAGTATTTTGAATGTTTTACGATGAACCTATATTACATTTAAAATGTTATACACACATATGAGGGAGGGAGGGAGGCAGGAAGAGTGAGAATCTTAGCATTCTAGTACCTGAATTCAGGCACCTCTCTGATTATTTTCGTAGTGTATATTTTTTAGAAGTAGAATTCCTAGAAATGGAATTGCTGTATTTAAAGGTTCTTGGTATATATTGCAAAGTTAATCCTCAGAATGGTTATACCTCCTTACACTTCTGATTACCAGCAAATGAATACCAACTTGTCTTAACCTTCACTAATGCTGGGTAGCAGCGGTCCCTAACCTTTTTTGGCACCAGGGACCGGTTTCATGGAAGACAGTTTTTCCACGGAAGCGGGTTGGCGGGGTGGGGGGGGGCGGGGGGGCGGGGGATGGTTCAGGCGGTAATGCGAGCGCGAGCGATGGAGAGCGATGGGGAGCGGCAGATGAAGCTTTGCCCGGTGGCCCGCTGCTCACCTCCTGCTGTGCGGCCCGGGTTTGTAACAGGCTGTGGACCAGCACAGGTCCATGCCCAGGCCTTGGGGACCCCTGCTGGGTGGTATTGTTAATAATTCCCACTTTAATAGATAAGATAGCATTTCATCTTAATTTCTCCTTTCATTACTAGTTGAAATTTTAAGAATTTATTGAATGTTTGTATTTCTTCTTTGTTGGTGGCTTAATATTCTTTGGACAGTTTTGTTCTTGTGGTGTTTCAATTGTAGTCTTTATTTCATTTTTTTCTCTTCCTGTATTTGCTGGAGTGATTGAATTTTCATTCCTTCATATACACTTCTTAATACATTGATTTACTTTCTATTTATATCCTTTTAGTAGCTAACTGTGGATTTTTAACATACTTACTTAGAATTATATTTTACTTATGAAGCCCAGAAAGAGAAAGCAGGTTTCTACATCATCTTTCTAAACATGACAAGAACTTGGTCATCATTTCACTTCCCTTTGTATCTGCACCTGTTCCTACCCACCTCTCCCTTCTTCCGTGTGGGGTATCATCTGGTATTTCAACTCCAAATTGGCATTTCAAACATTTTATTTCACAATAATTACCTAGATATTTAACAATACATTTTCCTAATTTCTCTGTTATTCCTCTTAAATTCTTCCCCTTCCTCCTAGATTTACTTGAGAATTTCCTCCAATATTTCTTTCAATGAAGGTCTTTTTGAGTCTTTGTGTTTCTAAAAATGTTTGTATATATGTGTATATATTTAAAGTCCTGTGCTCAGGAATAATGGGAAGTTTTGCTAATTACTTTCTGTGGCTTTTTGCACCCTTCTACTTCCTCCTAGGTTCATTCTTCTTGTAGAGAATTTCCTCTACTCCTTATCTCAGAGAGGTTCTGTATTAACTTCATTTCCTTAGGAGTAAGCTCCTCTATCTGTTGAATTTTTGGCTCCCTTTGGTGGTGTAATCTTTCCTCATGTTTGATGTTCCTGGGATGGGTGCTTGTCTTTGTGCTGGAGCTTCCACTGGGATATTTGTTTGGGGGTGGGTGGCAGCTGCTGCCACAGCTAGTACTAAGGCGTGCTTTCAGTGCAGCGGGATGGAGGTAAGATGTACCGCTCGATGGGGTACCTCAGCAGCTGATCTACATCCAAAGCACCCGGTCCTTCCCAGGTGCCACCTGTGATCTGGAACACTGCCTTTCTCTCTGTGACCCATGTATACTACTCCCAGAGAAGTTAACCCCATTGTCCCTGGTCGGTCAGCAGGGTGGGAGGACTCTTGGGTCTCTGTGAGACCCCAACTCATCATTCTGTGGTCTGTCGGCAGCCCCCGCCTGCATCAGCCTCTTGCATATGAGTGTAGAGCACTTTTCTGTGGTCACAGCCTGTAGCCGTGCTGGCTGATGCTTTTTCTCTTTGATCTAGTCCTAACTGCTCTCCATCATTCAGCATCTTCTAGTAGTTTCTGTGTCCCTGATAGATTCCCTTCTTGTTTTCAAATATGGCTATTTTTTTTCTTTCTTAAAAAAAAAAATCTTTTCTGCTATTTTGAGGGTTTCTGTAGAACGAGGAGACTGATGTATGTGCTCAGTTTACTTTCCTAAAAACAGAACTCTAAATTTTATAGTTCTATCACATTTCCAACAGCATGAGTCACCCTCATCTCCCCCCACCACTTCTAGGTTGTCTCATTCCTATGTTTAGACATCACCGTGGAGTACTGGAATTTCAAAAAATTTCAGGGAAGTATGCCATGCTCATGGATTCCCAGAGGAATGCTCTTCCCTGAGGCTTCTGGGAAAAGTGGGAGCTGACCGGGAAGGAAGCCCGAGGGATGGCCAGATGGATGCTGCAGGAGTGAGGCACAGAGTGAGCAAGGATCTGGAGGGTGAGCGTGTGCTGAGGTGGTGCAGTGCAAGTCAGAGCAGCAAGAGCGAAGTGTGGTGGGAGCCCAGAAGGGAGCAGGTCCCTTTCAAAGAGAGGCCAGGAAACTGCTGTCATGTGTTTCAGACACGAGACCCCAGCAGCCTTGTCCTGCAGACTCTGAGGTCTGGAGAGGACAGAGTCCACAGTCTGTCGTCCAGATGACCGCTGTCCTGCCCCAATAGCCCAGCAGTGAATCAGAGTGAGCAGATGCTTCTTGACCTCTGGCTACGAAAAACTATGTCCAAAGGCTGGTTTCCTGTGAAGTTACTGAAGCTTAAGTCTCAGGGGCCCTCACTTGCACAGGACCCTACCAAGGCTCTAGGAGGGTGGGAGGCACCTTGGTTAAGTGTTTACATGGTGATATATTTTCCTTAAAATATGAAAAGATAAGATATTTTTGTAGTTTTATTTGAAAAGGACATCCAAATAATATAAGCTTTGGGCGCCAAGGAACCTGAATCTGTCCATGACTATGTCATCAAGAAAAGAAGGAGTTAGATCCAGTTAGTAGGGCAGTTGTATAGATAATTAAGCTGGAGAAAGAGATATGAAAGAAGATAATCCACTTAGGGAAGACACATCACAGGTGAGTGGCACTGACTCAGAAACGGAAGTTAAAAAAGATCAGATGATCTCAGTGGGCTACAAGCCAGATTCCTGACAGTGACGCTCAAGGCTGAAGGATCAATGACTGCAGCAGTGACTGATGATGTGAATGTGTGTTTCGGTTGTTTTTCAGGACCAGGCAGCTAAATGGCACTTGTGCCAGCTCGGTGGACATGGAGCTCTTCCTCCATTACTCCCTCATCCCATCAGTAAGTGAAGGCAGGGGAGGGTGGAGGAGGGAAGAGAAGGGGAGCTGGGCTGCTCCCATACACAGTCTCCCAAAGGGATCTGAATAGGTCGGTAGAGACTTGCTCTCTTACATTATGCACTAAAAACACAGGCAGCAGAAGGCTTTGAAGGTCCCAAGAGTCAGGGGCACTGACTTTTAGGGGAGTCAAAAAAGGTTGTTCTGTGGAAGCAGTGCTGGAGCTGAGGTCTGTTGGAAGATGTAATGAAGAACATTTCAGACAGAAGGGAGAGCACGTGCAAAGGCTCCGTGGCGGGCAGGAGCATGGAGAGTGTGAGAAGCTGAGAAGGCTGGCGTGGCTGGAGTGGGGAATTGAGGTGGAGGTGTCTGGGGAGGTGGGCAGGGCCAGGCCGTGTATGAAGGAGTTTGGTCTTTGTTCTAAATACAGTGGGAAGTAGTGGAGTGTTTCTGGCCCAAGGATGGTGTGATCAGATGTATGTGTTGAAATGATCACTCTGTTTGCAAGTGGGGATCAGGTTGGAGGCAGGTAAGAGAGGAGGCAGGAAGACCAGTTAGGAGATGGTTGCAGGGGTCCAGGTGAGGTGATTTTACATCATCCTAGATGATGGTGGTCACCTCCAGATGTTCAAGGGGTAAAAGCAGTAGAACCTGGTAATGGGTTGGATAGAGAGATGAGGGAGAGGGAGAGGTTGAGGATGACTCTTGGGTTTGTAATTTGCACAGCTGGAAGGATGGTGGTATCTGCCATTCACTTGTTAAGGAAAATTAGAGGGGATCGAAGTTTGGTGTGGATGAAGGAACAGGGCAGGGAGGAAAATCATGAGTTCCATTTAAGACATACTGAATTTGAGAAGCGTTCAACACATCAAAAAGAAATGCCAACTATGTAGCTGAACATATGATTCTGGACCAAGGCTGGGCTGGAGATTCAAGTTTGTGAGTCTTGTGTGTATTTGGTGGCCATTGAAAGTGTGGACATGGATGGGATCACCGAGGAAGAGAGGATGGGGCAGTAAGAGGAGTGGTCCTTGGACTGAACCATGAGGAGCTCCACATCTGGTGGTTGGGTAAAGAATGATGCAGCAAAGGAGACTGAGAATTACTGGAAGAAAACCAGAAAAGTGTGGCTGATAGAAGCATAGGGAAGAGAGTATTTCTAAGAGGAGGAAGAGGTCAACACTGAATGCTGTTGTGAGGTCAAGCAGATTTGGGCTTAATGTTTACATTTGGATTGAGCAACAAGGTGGTAATTAGTGACTTTGGCCAGAACTGCTTCCGTGGAGTATGGGAGTAGAAGCCATGTTAGGGGGTCAAAGAGCAAGTGAGAGGTGAGGAAATGGAGACAGCAAGTGTAGATAATTCTCAGGAATTTTCTGGTAAAAGGAGAAAAGGGGCATCAAGTATAGGAGAATATGACTGAATCCACAGGAATAAAAAGCAAAGAAGGATTTGCAACCTGAAAGTTATTACCCATTTTTTACAGATGAGGACCCCGAGGTTCAGAGAAGTTAAGTCTCCCTCCCAGCCAGTGTGTGGGAGAGACTGTATTTGAACCCATGTCTGTTCAGAGCAACACAAAGGAAAGCTCAGTACAAAACATTCTGGAAGCTCAACGGTGCATGCAGCCAGCTCTCCAAGTCTGGAGTTTGAGTCCTAGACATTCTGAGTGCTTTGCTCACCCACACTCTCTCCTTCAGCGAGGGCACCGAGGGGCTGAGGATGAACGTTCCCTCTGACAAACTCATTTTCTCTTTCTATAGCTTTTCATCATTTTGGTCTTGTCCCTTCTCCAAAGACGAGAGCACCATAGACAGACAGATAACGCTTCTTACCTCCTGGGGAACCGCTTCAGAATGATCATGTGAGTTGAGCCAAGGTCCATCACTACAGCTTGGGGTACTCTGTGTTTGGGACCGACACCATTTGTAAGACTAGGCTAACCACCAGTTACCTCCCCACCCACCTCTACCCCACCATGGACAGCCCTGCCCCTCCCTGCCCCAATCCACCCAAGGCCCAGAGAGTTCAGAATTGGCTTCCAAGCTATTGCACCCTCAGCACCCAGGACTGCCCAGAAGTGCGTAAAACAACTCAAGGAGGCTCGGCTAACTATGGGAAAGGCCTTCCCACACTCAGCACCATGGCTACCCCAAGAAGCAGGGGGGGAGAGAGTTCCCTGTCACTGGTGGCAGCAAGCCTCCTTGTTGGAATGGAGGCATGAGACATGCCCCAGGAGAGCCCGCTGGACCAGGGAGCTTTCAGGGCCTTTCCGACTCTGCCATTCTGAATCTCTGCTCCCTTTATCACATTTTTCCTTGAGTTCTAATTGTTCATCTCTCTGCCTCATCACCCTCTAATTAATAATAATGATGATGATGATGTAATTAGCATTTATTGCATACTGTCTCTGGCCCAGGCACTGAGCCATCTGCTTTGCTTACACTACTAGGATGGACCCCAGCATGGTGGAGGTTGTTATCCTCATGTAGTGGATGAGCTAGCTCAGGCTCAGAGAAGTTGAGTCACTTGCCCAAGGCCACAGAACTACCAAGTGACAAGAGCTTTAACCCAGGTCTGGTTGCTTTTGGCTGTGATACTCCCAGTGTCATAACCTGAGAAGACTCAAGGATGTGAACACACTCAGCTCTCAACCTTGGGCTCTGGAGAAGGGAGAGGAAGCCAGGATGTCAGGATGGAGTCTAAGGGTGATCTGACCTTTGCGGTGAGAGAAATCCAACAACAATGTCCATATACCATATACCAGCCCAGAGTAGCAAGCATCCTGGATACCACCCATTATCGGAGTCAGCCCCTCCCAGACTGCCAGGTCTAAGCCACATTGGCTGAGGCACAGAGAGAGACTGAGGCTGGTGGATAAAGAAGATCTTCAGACTTTGCCCTGGGCATTTGACATGTAGGGCCTGGTGCAGGACTTTTTAAGTAAGACCGCTCTATGGATCATGTTAAACTGCTTTGAATTCAATTAATAATGGCACAGTTTTCTTGCTCTCTGGCCACTTTCTTATGAAAAGCCCTGCTTTCCTGAGTAGTTTTAGCTTACCGTCTTCACCCATTAGTAACCCTTCGCATGTGCATGACACTCCACAGTTTATAAAGCGGGTCTTCATTTGCCATCCACAGTGTCTCCGTGATATGAGCAGAGCAGGGGTGTCATCTCTGTTTTAAAGATAGGGACACTGAGTCCCACATAGCGCTTAAGTACTACAGGTGGGATTGATGAGAATTCAAAGCAGTTCAACAAAGTGCGTGTCCACGAACGTGCAGTGAGCAGCTACTCTTCTCAAGGTCCTGTGCTAGGTCCCACTCCAGAGGAGTTCATAGTTCGCTAAACAAGTGATAAGGAAAGCATGGACATGAACCTAGCGCTGAGGGGACCCAAGCAAGGCAGCAAGTAGGTGTGCCTGATGCGGAGTGGGTTGTCAGGGAGGTTTCTGAGAGGGGTGTTCCCTGAGTTGTGCCTTGAAGATGAAGACGAGCCAGCCAAATGGAACAGGAAGGTGGGGCCCAAGTCCCCACCTGCAGTACCCTTCCCTTCCTGCCACCTTGAGTTTTCATTAAGCCCGCTTCAAATGGCACTCCAGTGGGGAAAGCCTTTTCTCTTTGTCTCAAATGCAATTGCTTTCTCTCGTGTAGACAAAGCTCTTTTGGTTAGAGGAAACAGATATCCACTCAAGCTTGTTTGCATAAAAGGGAAAGAAAGGACTTTTTATAAAGTTACAGAGATCTCACAGAAACTGGCAAGGTTGGCCTCATGGGAACTAGAGCTCTTGAGATGGGCGTCTCTGGGAGACGGATTCTATTATTGCCTCCTTGTGTCACTGGGGTCCCTTCAGCACCATTTTACCATTTTCCTCTCTGCCATCTGACTTTATCATCGGACTTAAGGATCTCTGCTTCCCCCAAACGTCGGCAAGACTCAATTTGGCATGACTTTCCGGAACAGAATTTTTACAGCTGACTGGCTCCTGTCCTCAGAATCACAAATCCAAAATACAAGGCCAGGCACGGTGATTGGGCCCATCCAAAGTCAGGTGACCATCTGACCACCCATAGTCCAATCAGCTGTGGCCAGGAGGTGTGATCACATGCCACCAGCATAGCCAGTGATACCCAAACCTTCCCGGGATATTGGAAAGGAGGACTCTTGTAGACCATGTAGGTGCAGGGCAGGTTCCCCCAACCTGTCTGGCACATACTCTTTGTTTTGGTTTCTCAAGTCATACTGCTTGTGTCTCTCATAGATGAAATTCATCCCATTTTGCTTGTTGTCATGACTGCTGGTGTCCTTGCTTATGTTCCCCAGACTTGGAGCTTCTCCAGGGCAAGGATTTTGTCTTCCTCACTTTGGTACCCTGAATCTATGCCTAGCCCCCAAATTGGCACAGAGGGCCTCAGGATATGTCAGTTGAAATAAATAGTTTACTACTCAATAATCCCTCCCCAGAGTGGGATTGATACTTTGGAAATGAACTGTGGGAAGGAGCCAGCTCTGGCCTCACGAGTTGTTTCTCTTATTCACAGACCTCTGGACTTCGTGGGCACTTTTCGTAACCGATGGTCCTATGGAGTAGCCTTTGGGGCTACAGCCAATAAGGTCATGTTCTTATTCTCAGAAGGCTACCAGCCCCTGCAAGTCCCACAATGGGCCCAAGGTATGTGTGCTGCCTCATACCTGCTGGGAGTTTTGCCGTGGAAATTCTTGCTCTTGGAGACTGCATGGCAGGGGTTCTCTGGGATCAGGGGATAAACTTTGTTGAACTGTCAATGTTCTTCTTAGCTTGATACTTGCCCAAGGTCAATGCCAAGCCCACAAAGTCTCAAGCTTTTTTGTGGGGGTTTTCTCCCAGTTAGATTCAAAGGTTTTTTAGACATAGTAGAACAAAGTCTCAGAAAATAGGTTCACTGTCACCAACCCTAGATATCTCTCCTGAGTCATAGCCATGACTGCCTTCTTGATATCAGTAAGCCCTCAGATGCTTCCTCAGGGAACAATGTTTACTTCTCTGGCCATTGATCTGAGGCCTCTTTGTTCCCCGTGCCCTGTGCTCTCCCTGCAGGTTCAACCATCCCTAATCCAGTGACTCCCAAACATCTCCTGTCCAGCTTGGTTCTCTCTCCTGGGTTCCAAGCCTATATGAGCAAATGCCTACAACATCTCCTTAGTTTTTAGGAGTTTTTAATGCAAATTAAAACCAAAATGATGCATCTCTTAGAAGTGTACAAGTTAAGCTTTGGCAAATGTTTACATCTATGGAATCATCACCACAATCATGATAATGAACCCCAGAAGTTAACTTTTTCCCGTTTGTACTCTCTCCTTCCCACCCCATCCAGTCACCACCCCCATCCCCAGGCAATTATGCAAATGGAATCATACAGAATGCAATCGGGGTTTTTATTGGGGGGAGAGGGTCTGTTTTCTTTCACACAACATAGTTGTTTTGAGATTCATACATGTTTAGCATGTATCAGAAATCATTCCTTTTTCATTTCTGAGTAGTGTTCCACCGTATGGAGAGACCACAGTTTGTTTATCCATTCACCTGTTGACAGACATTTGATTTATTTTCAGTTTTTGGCTGTTACAAATAAAGCTGCTGTAAGCATTATAAGTCTTTGTATGTTTCCATTTTTCTTGGGTAAATACCTTTGAATGGAATGTCTGGATTATTAAGATCATGTAGTAGATTATACTTTTAAAGAAACTGTCAGACTGTTTTCCAAAATGATGGTTCCGTTTGATTGTAGATTACCACCTTCAGTGTATGAGAGTTCAAGTTTCTCTATGTCCTTGACAACACATGGTCAGTCTTTTTAATTTTAGCCATTCTAAGAGGCATGTTGTGGTATCTCACTGTGGTTTCAGTTTGCAGTTTTGTAATGAGTGTTGTTGTTGAGCATATTTTCATGTGCTTATCTGCTATCACTGTACCTTCTTTGGTAAAGCGTTTGTTCAAATTATTTGCCTATTTTAAAACATTGAGGATTTTTTGTTTTCTTCTTATTGAGTTTTGAGAGTTCTTTATATACTCTGTATATAAGTCCTTTATCAGATGTATAAATTGCAAATACTTTTCCCCAGTCTGTTGCTTGTATTTTTATTCTACCAACAGTTTCTTTTGAAGTGCTGACATTTTAAATTTTGATGAAATCTAATTTTTTCATATTTTCTTTTATGGATCATGCGTATGATGTCATATAAGAAATCGTTGCCTAAGCTAAGTCACTTAGATTTTCTTCTTTGTGTTTTCTAGAAGTTTTATAGTCTCACAGTGTTTGCATTTAGGTCTATGGTACATTTTGAGTTAATTTTTTTGAATATAGTGTGAGGTGTGGATTGAATTCCTCTTTTTTTTTTTTTTTTTTTGCCTTTGGCTATCCATTTGTTCCAGCACTGTTGTTGTTACAAAAACCTGTCCTTTGCCCACTACATCGCCTTGGCACCTTTGTTGAAAATCAGTCGGCTACACATGTGTATGGGTCTATTTCTGGACTGTCCATTGTGTTCCATTGATCTGCAATATGTGAAGGTTCCAATTTCTCCACATCCTAGCCAACGCTTGTTATTTTCATTTTTTTTTAAAAAATTATAGCCATCTGAGTAGGTGTGAAGTAGTATCTGATTGTTGTCTTGATTTGCGTTTCCGTGAAGACTAATTGATGTTGAGCATCTGGCTGGATGAGAATATTGTTTCTTGCTTCATGGCTGAAGCGTTCCTCTTCTGTTTTTACAGAGTGATTATATATATGTACCCTCATTACAACCTCATATTTTCTGAGTTGGCTTCTTCCTTCCACTTTTGTCTGGACCCACTACTACCCAGTTCCTAATGTTCTTACCTTCTCATTTAGGATTCTCACTGCCAGCAGTTTCTCTTTCATGTGGGGCTTGTGCTGGGAGGGGACTTGGATATTTAGTATAATGAGCTCATGGACCCTGATGGCTCCAGCATCCTCAGACCTACTAACACCTTACTAAGGTCTGCTGATTCTCACCTATGAATCAAGGCCATCAGCACTGTGCCCAGTTTCAGCTGTTATTTCAGCTTCAATTTCCTGTGAATATCTGCTGGCAATTTTGGGTTCTTCTGTTCTTGGGATTTCAAAGATCCTATTGTCTTCCCTCTGCTTCCTCTTAATCAGATGTTGATATCAAATGGGTCCTGTCACTTAGATTTGTTGTAGATGTTTGTTTTTGGTTTTGCTGTCTTCACTGCTCTGTCTGCTTTCATGGTTGGGGGAATTCATATAAATTTAAAAATTATGCTGTTGCAGCTTCTAACCTCACAGCAATTATTCCTTTTATGTGGTCCTTACCTGCCAGTCCTCCACTATTCACATTTACACAAGTACTGATCACCTCAACCAACCATCTCCCATCCTTTGAGTGAGAAATGTCCTTCCTTCCCTCCTCTCCATCCTACAAACTCCCACTTATATTTCATGGCCTTGCTAAATGTCACCACCTCCAGGATGCCTTCTCTGATACCCAGACCCCAGGTGAGGTCCATGACTTCCTCTTTTTGTCCTCACAGCAGGTTGAATATGCCTCTATTAGCGTACGTATCACATCGTTTACTTTCCTCCCGGTCTTCCCTATTGGACTGTAAGCATCTCAAAGCAAGAACTTTGCTCATTCCCCCTATGTCCTTGGTGCCTGACCCACAACCCAACTCAAAGTAGACACTCAGGAAAGGTCACCTTGCCCAATTACATTTTAGTGGATCCTGTTAGACCATCTCAGAGCTAGTCAGTGGCAGCATTAATATTATTATTGCCTTATGGATGAAATGCACAATAATTTACAAGAGGTTTTAGAACACAGTACATCACTGCTGTCTGTGTTGCTATGGTACACTTTATGGTGCTTTACTCTCAGTGATTTTTGTTTGTTCATTTATGTGGTATGTTTCTGCCCATCATACTGTGAGCTAATCAAGGGCAGGGACCAAGTCTTCTTCATCTCAATAGTTAGCCCAGTGCCTGACATGGAAGAAGTACCAGGAAGGGCCTGTTGCTTGAATGCGTGAAAGATATATCTGCGTTCCTCCTTGTACTAATCTGGGGCTTGTCCACTCATCTCCTTAAGTCCTGAGGTCTGTGACTGCAAGTCACATGAAACCCCATAGCTGCCCTGGGTCTCCCCTGAGCCCGTGAGAAGAGGAACTCACGTCATCTCTGGCCCTGTCTCTCCCAGCCTTTGTGCTTCTGATCGGAGGCATCGAAGTCGGCCTGTCCCACTTCCCCTTCTTTGCTTGCCTCTCGTCGGAGTTCCGGCTGGTCAGCTCCATCCTGGGCTTCAGCTACTCTCTGATCTGGTAAGATGGACTCTGCCTGCCTGGCCTCCTGCAGTTCCTTTGGCCGTGGCTGGACTCTGGACAAGGGGCTGGAGGTGACCTGAGAGCTCTCTTTGGAGGGCACCTTGCCCAGAACCGAGGCCCAGGGCGGGTGGGCGGAGTGACTGGTCCAAGGCCCACCGCAGCCCCTCCTTGGAAACTGCACTTGAGGCTTCAGAAGGTCGGGCCTGCATTCTGTCTGCTCCACAGGAGGCCGCTCATGATTAGAATATTCCCGGAAGTCAGGGTTGTAGAAAAATTCGTTTCTGTCAACTGCCATCAGTCCCAGGGTTAGAAGCAGGAGTCCCCTTTGGGTGCTGCTTCTCCTTGCTGTCGCTGCTTCCCTGGGAGCCCAGGAGAAAGTGCAGGTGCCCCAGCTGGGCGTTCAGTGCTGTCACAGTCTGGCCTCTCCCCATCTCTCCATGCCTGACAGTCTCTAGCACACACCTCCAGTCATGCAAGACTCCTATATTCCTTCCTCCGTCCACTTATTCATTCAGCAGACATCCCACTGTGAGCCAGGGAGAACACTGGCGGACAGGACAGACCCTCATGGCACATGTGTTCTGGCCTCTTTGTCTACATAGTGCTCTTCCCTGTGTGTATCCTCTTCCCCCACTTGGCCCAGCGACAGATACCTGCTTATCCTTCGTGGATCATAGCCCTCAGATGTGGGACCTTTCTGACCCTCCTCTTGAGCTCTGTGCCCTCAGCGCTGACACCGGACTGGCCCAGAGCTGGCCCTGGGGAATATTTTCTGGCTGAATAATCCCATGAACACTTCTACTCACCAGCCCTGAAACTCATTTCATTGCCTGCATCCCCCTTACTGGGCCGGCTTCCCCACTACAGCATTTTCTGTGGGGCAGGGGTCCCAGGCCCATTGTGTGAACCAGCGCAGAGGGCTCACAAGCAAATGATACCCCAATGGCTACAATTCCAGAGTTTGTAAGTGGCTTGCTTTTTAAAAATTAGAAGAGAGGGTATTCAGCGTTAGATGTGGAATAATATCATCTTAACAGCTGCTGCCAGACTTTTTGAGCAGGAGAGGAAAGGGTGGTCAGAACCACTTAGCAGCTTGGGCACCTTGGGAGTATGACCAGGAATGTGTGTCCAGCCGGGAGAAAACGTTGAGGCTTATTCCTCAGGGCAGTGTTTACAGACAGGGCATGTCCCGTCAGAAAGAGCCTTGGTCCCAGAGTCAGGACACCTGGGTCTTCGTCCTGGCTCTGGGTGTGACTCTGGAGAAATCCCTTCCCCTCTCTGGGCTTCAGTCTCCCCACCTGAGTGATGAGGGGAGAAAGTAGGAGACCTCTCAGAGTCTTCCTGCTCTGCCGTTGTGGATCCCAGGATTATGTCCTCAGTGAGGATGTGTTAAATGAATTCAGTGTGCATGTACCTAGGCACAAGCTGTATGCCTGATCTGGGTGGGATGTACTGGGAACCAGTCCTCCCAAGAAGGATTCAGAGGGGAGGTAACTCCAGGCAGGTGGTATCTGAGCTGTTTTCACAGGGGCTGTGCTGGGAAGGACCCCAGGACCCCAACCCTGGTTTCTGTCCTGCAGGTTTGCTGTCACCATCCTTCACATCACACAGTGTCCCCATGGGCAGGTGAGTCCCCGCTGAGCTGTGTTTAGAGTATTCAGTCCTATCACCATGGCCAACTCGCTGTGTGACCTGGGACAAGCCTTTGCCACTCTGGGCCTCAGCTTCCTCGTGTGGGTGAAAGGGGAGTTGGAGCCATTCATGATGCTTCCATTTGTAGAGCATCTTGTGTTCATCAGGTGTCATTCACAGGAGATGTTCTCTCAGTTGATGCTCATAGCAGCCCCTCAAGGGAGGGGAGCTCTTAGCAAACCTGTTTACAGGTGAGGAAACTGAGGCACAAGTATATTATGTAACTCTTGAGAAGCAGCAGATTTGGGAGTTGAGACGAGGTCTGGCTGACTCTCAAGCTCATTTCTTTCCATTCCTTCATGTAGCCTCAGTTTCTCTGTCTATAAAATGGGAGACTCAAACTAGATGAATCCCTTATCACTTTGCCATGCATCGTCTTTCTCAGAATTAGAGGAAGCTGGTTCATCTGTTTAGCCCTGTACCCCAGGAAAAGGAGCAAGATGAAAGAGGGGTGTCACACTGCACCTAGAAGGGTTACCAGGTGTGTGAGGGGAGTACGAAGAAGCCACCTGGGCCAGGAGCCCACGGGAGCCTTGCCAAAGCCTTTCCTGGGCTTCAGTAACTATGGAGGATTAAAGGGTGTGATAAAGAGAGTCCGGGGGAAGCTGGACTAGAAAATGAGGCTGGTAGTCTGGGCCTTCCCTCTGCATCGCTGCGCTGGGATTGAGGGCATTCTGGCAAAACTCTGCCCCCAAAGAAGCCCTCCTTCCCACTGCTCACAGTACCTGAGGTTCAGGATCACAGGTATTTTCTTTGGAGTATTGGAGAGCTTTCAGTCTTCCAGAGGTTCTTTGGAAATTTGAAATATTCATGGTTAATTGGCAGGGTCTCACTTCTATGCTCAGAATCACTAACACCAAGAACTGCTACGTGCCAGGCGTTGTTCTGGGCTCAGTTCCAATCACTAACCGGAGAATCCTCAGGACACTTTGCAGACAGTGTGTTAGTGCCATTCCCAGTTCACTGGTAGGAAAGCAAGGTTCAGGGGCTAACATGACTTACTAATTAAAGATCATGGGACTGAAATCCAGACTAAGGAATTAATGAAGATTTGTTCTCATGTTTTCAAATGTATTTATGAAAACTTTATTTATAAAAATGAGACATTAGAAAGGGTCTCAAATGTCAAATATTAGGGGAAAGTTTAGATAAAGTTTGGTTCATCTAAATAATGCACTATTATGCAGCATTAAAAATAATGTTCACAAATAATTTGTAACCATGTGGAGAAGTGATTATGCTATATACAGACCTATATATTTGGTACTATCTCTACTTATAATAGATATAGCTATATGGGTATAGATAAAGGTGAAAGACACTGAAATACTGACGGTGGTTATGTCTCACATATTAGCATATGTTGGAGAGGAGGATGAAGACACGGGCCCGCACGTCTCAGAATGTGTCCGTCCCCCACCCTAACATCACTACATCAAAACTGATTTCTTCTTAGGGAGAAATACTCTGGAAACATAAAAAAAATGAAACTAACCAGTAAATTGTGAAAGATACATAACAATATGATTTGTCTTAAAACAGTGAAAAAATTTTTTTCTCAAAATGAAGCTAAAAATAGAAAAACTATGAGCACCATCTTGAGAGACCTGTTACTCTTGGGAGCCTGTGTTGCTCCCAAAATGATGACACTTATGGGCTCTCCCTCCCTCCTTCCTCCTTCCCCCCCTCCCTCCCTCCCTCCTTCCTCCTTCCTCCTTCCCCTGCCTCCTTCCTTCCTTCTTTCCTTTTCTTCTTCTCCTTCTCCCTCTCCCCCACCCCTCCCCTTCCTCTTCTCTCTCTCCCCCCTTCTCTCTCTCTTTCACCCTCCTCTCTCTTGTGAGTATTTTCCAAAAGTTATATTTAATACCTAATGAGAAAAAAGCCATGAAAGCCCTTTGTATAAAATTAAATGGGGGTGCTAAGACTCAAGTCCAGGGCTGCTGGACTCCAAGTCCACTGCTTGTTCTGATGATGTGGGACTGGGGGAGCAGAGATTGGCTGCTGACCTCCAAGCTCTGAGAGAGTTGGCCCTGGTGGGAGCAGGCTGGGGCAGGCAGGTTCCTGTGCACAGCCTCACCAGTGGCCTAGCCCTTCCCCACCTAGAGCCCACGCCCCATGGTCTGCTTCTGTTGCAGTTTGTGGGGAAGTATGAGACTGTCATGTTCTACTGGCCCTCACTGCTCTGCCTGGCCTTCCTTCTGGGCCGCTTCCTGTACATGTTTGTCAAGTCTCTGAGGGTCCACCTGGGCTGGGAGCTCCAGATGGTGAGTACTAAGTAAAAACACCGTGTGTGTCCTGACAGGTCAAGTTTTTCCAACAGCCTTGTGAGGTAGGTACTATTATTACTTCTCCCATTTTGTATTAGGAAACTTGGACCCAGAGATGTCAGTTGCATTGCTCAAGGTCACATAGCTAGTCTATAGCAGAGCCAGAACTGGAACCCAGAGAATTTGGTTGTTGAGGCTCTCTCTTACCCATTGTGCTTCTTTTTCTAGTTCCTCAAAGTAAAGAGTTAGGTTGTTTGCATGAGATCTTTCTTTTTTTCTTAATATAGGCATTTACTGCTATACACTGCCCTCTTAGAACTGCTTTTGCTGCATCCCATAAGTTTCTGTATGTTGTATTTCTATTTTCATTTGCTTCAAGATATTTTTGATTTCCCTTTTGATTTTTTCTTTGACCCATTGGTTGTTCAGGAGTGTATTGTTTGTGAATTTTCCAATTTTTCCCCTGTTATCAACGTCTAACTTTTTGTAGTCAGAAATTATGTCTGATATGATTTCAATCTCTTATGTTTAAGACTTGTTTTGTGGCCAAACATATGCTCCATCCTGGAAAATGGTCTTGAGAAGAATATGTATTCTGCTGCTGTTATATGGAATGTTCTATAAATGTCTGTTTGGTCCATTTGGTCTATAGTGTTGTTCTAGTCAGCTGTTTCCTTATTGATTTTCTGACTGGATTATCTATCCATTGTTGAAAGTGTGGTGTTCAAGTCCTCTACTATTATGTTGCTGTTTATTTCTTCCTTCAGTTCTGTTAATATTTATTTTATATATTTAGGTGCTCTGATATTAGGTATGTATATATGTTTACAATTTTTATATCATTTTGATGAACTGACCTCTTTATCATTATATAATGACCTTCTTTGTCTCTTGTGATAGTTTTTGACTTAAAGTCCACTTTGTTTCATAAGTATCACCCCCTGCCCCTGCTCTATTTTGGTTACCATTTTTATGAAATATCTTTTTCCATCCTTTTGCTTTCAGCCCATGTGTGTCCTTAAGGCTAAAATGAGTCTCTTGCAGATAATCTATATGTGGAATTTTTTTTTTAATTCACTTAGCCACTCAGTGTCTTTTGATTGGAGAGTTTAATCTATTTACATTTAAAGTGATTATTGATAGATAACGACTTAAAATTGCCATTTTGTTAATTGTTTTCTGTTTGGTAATTCCTTTTTCCTTTCTTCCTTTCTTCCTTTCTTCCTTTGTGATGTGATGATTTTTTTGTAGAGGTACGCTTTGATTCCTTTATCTTTTGTGTGTAGAATACAGGTGCTTTTCTTTGTGTTTACCATGAGGCTTAAATAAAACATTTTAGGTTATAATAGTCTATTTTAAGTTGATAACAGTTAAACTTCAATTGCATAGAAGAACTCTATACTTTTACTTCTCCTCCCCAACATTTTATGTGATTTATGTCACAGTTTACTACTTTTTATATTGTTCAACCATTAACAAATTATTGTAGCTATAGTTATTTTTAATACTTTTGTCTTTTAACTTTTATACTGGAATTAAAAGTGATTTATGCAGCACCATTACAGTATTAGAGTATTCTGAATTTGACTACATATTTACCATTATTAGTGATTTTTATACTTCCATATGTTTTTTTGTTGCTAATTAGCATCATTTTATTTCAACTTGAAGAACTCACTTTAACATTTTTTGTAGGCAGGTCTAGTGGTAATAAGTTCCCTCAGTTTTTGTTTGCCCGGAAAAGGACAGTTTTGGCAAGAGTCGTATTCTTGATTGGCAGGTTTTTTCTTTCTGCATTTTGAATACATCATCCCACTTTCTCCTGTCCTGCAAGGATTCTGCCGAGAAATCCCGTGATATCTTTAAACGGGTTCCCTTGTACCTTGTTCAAAATTCTCTCTTTGTCATTGACTTTTGACATTTTAATTATAATGTGTCTTGGTGAAGACCTCTATATATTCAGTCTATTTGGGGCTTTGTGGATCTGGATGTTCATTTTCCTCCCCAGATTAGGGAAACTTTCTGCCATTATTTCTTTTTTTTTTTCTTTTTTTCCCCCCCCAAAATTATTTATTTATTTATTTTTTGGCTGCACCAGATCTTAGTTGCGGCATGTGAGATCTTTGTTGCAGCCTGTGGGGTCTTTAGTTGTGGCGTGCAGGATCTTTTAGTTGCAGCATACAGAATCTTTAGTTGTGGCATGTGAAATCTTAGTTGCGGCATGTGGGATCTAGTTCCCTGACCAGGGATGGAACCCAGGCCCCTTGCATTGGGAGCGCGGAGTCTTAGCCACTGGACCACCAGGGAAGTCCCCATTATTTCTTTTTTTTAAAAAATATTTATTTATTTTATTTACTTATTTTCCTTATTTATTTTTTTTGGCTGCATCAGGTCTTAGTTGCAGCACACGGGATCTTTGTTGAGGCATGCAGGATCTTTTCAATATGGCGTGTGGTCTGCTCGGGTTTCTCTCTAGTTGCAGCGTGCAGGCGTCTCTCTAGTTGTGACGTGCAGGTTTTCTCTCTCTAGTTGTGGTGTGCAGGATCCAGGACACATGGGCTCAGTAGTTGTGGCGCATGGGCTCCAGAGCATGTGGGCTCTGTAGTTTGCAGCATGTGGGCTCTCTCATTGAGGCGTGCAAGCTCAATAGTTGTGGCATGAGGGCTTAGTTGCACTGCGGCATGTGGGATCTTAGTTCCCTGACCAGGGGTCGAACCTGCATTCCCTGCATTGGAAGGTGGATTCTTTACCACTGGACTACCAGGGAAGTCCCTGCATTATTTCTTTATATAGCTTTCTGCCCTTTTCTCTTTCTCTGTTCCTTCTAGGACTCCAGAAGGAGTCCCCCACCCCATTGACCCCCTGCCCCACTTCCCTGCTCTTAGCTTTCCCCAGACTATTCCGCCATGCTGATCCCCTCAGTGTTCTGGGTGGTGTGAGACAGGAATGGATCTGTTGGGCAGTGTCCCCCAAGACTGGGGAAGCTGGGCTCTCACTTCACTTTTATTTTCCCTCATGGGAGAAATTACAAGCTAAGAGGGCCTTCTCTCTATGTGCTGAGCTATACTACTTTGGAGAAGGAGTGATGTTGGTAAAGTGAAACTGTTCTTCTTGTTCTCTTTAATGCATCTATTCTTGGAGTTTTTGCTTAACTAGAGTGCTGTAACCTCCAAGGTAGATACTTGGGCCCCCACAAAGGTACTCTCACCTGTGGGTGGTTGTCAAAATTGGTGTATCTGAGGGTATATGGGAACTGGAACCTCCTGTTCCTCCAGCTTGCTGATGTCACTTACGAGTCAGAATTATAACCAGGTCTTTTTTACTCTATGCAACATCTGCAATATATAAGATTTCATCTCACAGTGTGTAAAATTTACATATTCAATATATTGGCAAAACAGATGACTATTGTGGAAAGCTCATTACACTTGGAGAAAACATTTCAAAACGTACTATTAAAGTTCATTTCAAAATAAGAAATGAGCAAGAGAAATTCCTATTCATAAAAAATAAAAACACTGGGATTTTGGGTGTTTCATTTCTGAAACAGTGTTTTGAACTATGATGAGAAATCACCAAATCTCAAAGGGAAAAATCGACTTCACAAAACAAAGGCTGGTGTAAAGCAGTAAGCAGAAGAGTCAAGGAAGGTCAGGCCTCTGGCATTTCATGAAAGAAGTGCTTGGTAAACAGGAGACGGGACCCTACAGTCTCTTCAATAAATAACGGGTGTCTGGGAATGGCAAGTTTTACCGAAAATCCTGGCCTCTATGGAGATAGCCCCCCAAAGAGACCAAAGCCCTAACAAGACTTTGTGAGCCAAAACATCAACCTCTCTCTTTTCTCACAGGAAGAAAAGCCTTTCCTGGAAGTTCACCAGGCAGAGCACGTCAAACAGCTCCTGAGGAAGTGCCCCGTGCAGTAAGCCCAGTTATAATTGTTCATGCCCCTCGGTGTTTGCACCAATATTGATGAGCCCTGACAGTGTCAGAGACCTGGAGATGACTGGAAGAGCACTGTTTTAGGACGCTTGTTTGCTAATAACAGAAACTCAACTCAAATGGGATTAAAGAGAAACGGGAAAGTTATGGCCTTACATAATTAAAAAGCCTAGAGGTCATCAGTTGCAGACACAGATGGATCCAGGGGTTTGATTGATATAATCAGAACTAGGTCTCTTTCCCTCATCTCTCAGCTCTGCTTTTACCTATGTTAAACCCTTAGTTAGGTAGGCTTCGTCCCCGTGGTGGCCCCCAGAATCTCTAAGCTTATACCCTCCTGTCTTAAGCTCATAGAGAAGAGAATGTTTTCTTTCAAATAATTCAAACAAAATTCCCATGAATGTGTTTCATTGGATCAAGTTGGACCACATGGCATCCCAGAACCAATTACTGTGAGTAGGTGATTGGAGTAAACTGATTGGTTAAACCAGGGTCACATGTTCGCCATGGGAACTAGGAAGTGGTTCAGCCTCACTTAACCACCAGGACTGATGGTGGGGAAGAGTAGATTCCCAGAAAAAAACTGAGATGTTGTTACCAATAAAAGAGGACATAGCTCTTGGCCAGTCAAGAACACCTGGTCTTCAGTGATCATTCAAGTCACCCTACCCCTGCCACTGCCACTGTGCACAAGGGGATATTGCCAGAGAAGGGATATGTCTAATCCAAGGTCATACAGTGGCAAAACTAGTTCTTTGGTTAGAGTTACATTTGGCTACATATAGGAGAAAATGCAAAATAATCATGGCACAAATAAGAGAGAGATTTATTTCTTTCTCATGTAAAAGAATTCTGGAGGCAGGCAGTCCATACTAACCCTGGACTGCCCACCATGCAGTTTACCCATTGTCTGTCTTTCTGTTCCAGTAACATAGTGGTTTCCATCATGAAGGCTGTCTGTGGCCCAAGATAGATGCTGGGGCTCCAGCCTGGGCCAGCCACCATGTCTGCCCTTCAGAAGGCAGGCAGGAGAGAAGAATGAAGGCAAAGGGGATCCTCCCAGCTGTGTCAGTTCCACCTGACCAGCCTCCCCAAAGTCCCACACCACATCTCTGGTCACGTCTAACTGGCTTGTTTAGTCTTGGTCACTCTTAGCTGTAAGAGAGGTCGGGAACTATAGCCTTTTATTTGGTAGATTGCTGTACTGAATAAAACTGAGTCTTTGTTCTTAAGAATAAGGGGAGAATGAAAACTGTGGAATCTACCAGTGCTCTTTCTCTTCACTATGCTCTAAGGTGAAGAAGAGGAGATGATATTATTTTCAGAAGAATCAGGCATTTGTTTACCGGACACAACCTGTCTTCTCTTGATGTTTATTCATTCACAGAGAGAGAGAAAAGTCTTGGTTCCAAACCAGGATATATGAGTGGGACCCCTACTTTCAGTTCCCAAGCAGGATGATTGGAACCACTGTGTTGGCTTTCATCTGCCTGTACCTTGTAAGTAGATCTAAGCAAATCCTTTATTATTTTATAAATGGGGTGGGTCTAGGATAGGCGTTGTTCTTTAAAAGCTGGGTCAAAATTGAGTATCTGTAAATCAAAGAAGTAGAATTCTTTGACCCCACCATTTTGACTCCAAGGACACTTTTACTCATGTGGTGAATATTACTGATAAATATAATCGAGTTATTTACGGAGAATTCCAGTTGCCAATTCCACATGTAAAGAACTTGCAAGATGCCACTCCATCTTAACAACAAATACAAATCTGAACAAATTGAAGAATCAGCAACTCTTCTTAGATCCCTAAGAGCAGTGAGGTCATGGAGCAAACCTTTACCCCTAAAACTGAAGAGACACGATCATCACAGAATGGAGCAGAAACCCCATGGCAAGCAGTGCCAAGGTAGGAAAATCTGAACTGTAATTGATGCCATCAATCAATTGGATATTTTGGAAATCCAAAGACTACTTCATCAATAACAGCAGAATACACATTCTTCTCAAGAGTAAATGGAAAATTCAACAAGATAGACTATGTCCTGGACCATAAAACACGTCTTAATAAATTTAAAAGAATAGAAATCATACAATGTCTGCTCTCAGATCAAAGTGGAATTAAACTAAAAATCAATAACAGAAAGATAACGGAAAATCTGCAAGTAGTAGGTATTAAAGCAACACACTTCTAAGTAACATATGGCCAAAGAAAAAAATCAAAGGAAATTAAAAATATTTTGAACAGATGAAAATGAAAACACAACTTATCAAAATTTGTGGGAGGCAGCAAAAGCAGTGCTTAGAGGGAAATTTATAGCATTGAATGTACATATTAGACGTGAAGAAAGATCTTAAATCAATCGTCTAAGCTTTCACCTTAGGAAACGAACAAACAAAAAAGAGCAAATTAAAATGCAAAGTAAGCAGAAGAATAGATGTAATAAAAATTAGAGCAGAAACCTATGAAATTGAAAACAGGAAGTCAATAAAGTACAGAATCAAAGCATTTCACGTGGTCATTGTTATCTGAGGTAAAATGAGTCAAAAGCAGGGTCAGATGGCAGGATAAAAATGGCCAAATTGTCTTCTGCTCATTTTAAATGTACTAGGATGATACCTATATAAATTAATCCTGTGATTAAGTTTTAAGTGAATGTATTAGGTTATGATGAAGTACCACGTAAACCCACAAATTTCAGTGACAACACTGAATATATTTTTGCCCACCTAACAGTGTTGAGTGAGTGTTCAGGTTTGGGAGGTAACAGTCTTCCACGTGTTTGTTCCATAACTAGTTTCTCCATCGTGTGCCTTCATCACCCCTGAGCACCCTCACCACCTGCATCCAGTCAGCAGAAGGAGAAGGCAGGTGGCGAAATGCATGTGAGAGGTTTTCAAAGGCCATGTGGACCCAGCACACATTCCTTCCACTCTTTTTCCATTGACAAGAACCTTGTTATGTGCCCACATCTAACTCAAGGGAGGCTGGCAAATGTAGTCCAGCCTGCACCCAAAAAAGGGGAGAAGAGATTTTAATGGACAACTAGCTAGAGTTCTCTGCAGCAGTGGATAAATCACTCGGTGTTATTGTGTTTATTAAATCATTATTGGTTGTCTGCTGTATGCCAAACACTATACTAAGACCTGGAAGAGAGAAGAGAGCTGATTCAGCAGAGTCTTGGCCTGGGAGTAGCCCATGGTCTAAGACAAGAAGATAAGATATGGTATGAAGTACTGCCGTCTAACTAGAGAAAAAGAAAAGGTAAAAGTGCTTTGGAAATTTAGTGAATTACTCTGGATTGAGAACCTGCCTGAAAATAGTAGCATTTGAGCTCCAAATTCAGTTCGGTTGATGAAGTAAAATGGCGTCAGGGACTCTAGAAACAATGGCATGATGATGGGGGCATGAGGGCAGGATGACAGGATGATAGGAGGAGAGCAAGCGTACATACAGGAAACAGCACCTCCTCCAATGTGGTCATTGCCAAGATACGAGAAGGGGAACAGTGGGGAGTGTCTGGAATTGTCCCCAGGGTCACCCCTTATTCAAAGTTCACTCTGTTTTAATTATTTCACTCTGATTTAATTAATGTTTGAAGAGTTCTTTGAGCCCTTGTGGTGCCTACTCTTGTATGCTGTTGTGTGAAGAACAGAGTTTGGGATGACTCTTTTCTCCAAAGAAGTCACAGTCCCATTCATCTCAGTAGAGCAAGTGTCCAGAGTCTATTGCAGATGAGTTTTAATTTTTCTTTATTTATTTATTTTATTTATTTATGGCTGTGTTGGGTCTTTGTTTCTGTACGAGGGCTTTCTCCAGTTGCGGCAAGCGGGGGCCACTCTTCATCGCAGTGCGCGGGCCTCTCACTATTGCGGCCTCTCTTGTTGTGGAGCACAGGCTCCAGACGCACAGGCTCAGCAACTGTGGCTCACCGGCCTAGTCGCTCCGCAGCATGTGGGATCTTCCCAGACCAGGGCTCGAACCCGTGTCCCCTGCATTGGCAGGCAGATTCTCAACCACTGCGCCACCAGGGAAGCCCTATTGCAGATAAGTTTTGAGCTTCCAAGAGTTTTGACCTCAAAACCAAAGAGAGACCCATATGTTATTCATATACTGAGCTGGACTCAGGTGAGACCTTGAAACATTTGCTCTGTGTCCCCAGTTCATTGTCATTGAGTTCTGCATGTTCGTGTATGTGAGAGATGAGCTGGATGTATTTGAAGGCGAATTGGAGAGCTACGTCGCCTCCATGAACCAGACGGGGACGCTGACCCCAGTCCTCCTGCAGGTGAAAGAGCTGATTAACGTCACCAAAGGTAAAACCATCCTCCACCTTTGTTCTTGCTGCCTGTGTAGGAAACAGAGAGGGACTTGTGACTTGTGGCAGGTGCACACCTATAGTGATTATTGCTGCTGGTCTTGATATTACCTGTGTTACAATTGCTCTATGCCTCCCTGGGTTGACTCGAAGGAAAAAGGGGTCAGGACACAGGCCATTTTGTTAGAACCTATTTGGGGCTGAATTGAACATGCCCTGATAATTTTCTAATCTCATGTAGCCTATTTTGTTTGATGCCAGTGGATTTAGTTGTTACTAAAATCATCATATTTTTTTCACTTTGGAAAAGATAAAACAGTGGGCCGTGACTTTATTATTATATGAAAAGTTTACTTATATCATTCAAATTTAATTTCTGCTTAGTTCAGGTTGCTATAACAAATTACCATAGACTGTGGTATAAAAACAAACATTTATTTCTCACAGTTCTGGAGACTGGGAAGTTGAAGATGCTAGCAGACCTGGTGTCTGGGGAGGGTCTGTTTCCTGACTTGCAGATGGCCACCCTCTCTTTGTGTCCTCACATACTGGATGGAGAACAGGGAGAGGAAGCAAACTCTCATGTATCTTCTTATAGGGCACTAATTCCATCATGAGGGCTCCACCCTCATGATCTAATCACCTCCCAAAGGCTCCATTTCCAAATACCATCACACTGCGGATTAGGGTTTCAACACATGAATTTTGTGGGGGGTGGGAGACACACACATTCTGTCCATAACAGTCACTTTACCTTAAAATAGTAGCTTTCTTTGAAAATGACATACTCTAATTATATGTCCATTGCCCATGAAGGAAGGAAAATTCTTCACTATTCCTTGTTGAGAAAGGACCTGGACAAGATGTCAGGATAAACTCTGTCATTGGACAAGTCAGGTCCCTTCTCTTGGCCTCAGTTTCCTCATCTTTAAAATGGGACTGGGATGAGGGTACCACATGGTTTCCAAAAGCCTTTGTAGCTCTGACATTTAATGGCTGTAAATTACCATATGTTCCTTAAGCCATGAAACAGGTGATGCAAATAATATTTTCACTTAAGACTCACAAGCTAGTAGGATATCAAAACCAGAGGGGAATAGATCTACTGTGAATTATTTGAGGAAAATTCTCTTACACATACATGACATAGAAGGTTACACTAAGGTGGTTACTGCTTCTTCCATATTACCATACTTTTTTTGTTGCCCTTGAACACTTTTATTCATCTGTAATGTTCTGCCTGATGAGTCCCTTCCTATACACTCAGCGAGCATATTCTAATGTTTGATTTAATAATACTTGTTTTAAGTCATACTTCTGAAAATTCACATTTCTACCCCTGTTTTGGGCAACTTTTTAATGCTAACCTCAGTTACTTGGTCTGGGTGAATTGTAGTGAGTATATCACCATATTCACTCATGTTTTATCTCCTCTTTGATATATTTCTCATGTTTAGACACTTTAAGAATCAGTATATAACATTTTCACTCTGTCTCAATCTCTTCCAGCTTTAAACAGCTACCCTCTTTCCAAGAGAGGCTCTTAGGCTGAACATGCTTCACCTTTGGGATGATAAAGGCATTAAATTAAAGGTGTGCGGTCATGTTCTTGCTGCTGGCTGGAAAAAGTCTGCACTCACTCTTCTTGTGGCCAGACTCCTTCCATCCTGTCCTTCCAAGGATGTGTCCCCTGCATCCCCTGGGGTGAGATTTATGGTGATTTACCCACATCCTTTGTGTTGGTGGAGGTTTGGGATAGAGCAGTTGCCTAGTCCTGGTGATGCTGATAAAGACACATCTGAACCTTGAAAGGAATGGAAATCAGCTTTCTTTTTCCTTCTTTTTAAAAACAGCTTTATGAAGATATAACTCATATACCATACAATTCACTCATTTAAAGTGTACAATTCAATGGTTTTTAGTATTTTGAAATTTATGCACCCATCACCACAGTCAAATTTAGAACATTTTCATCACCCTAAAAGAAATCATGACCACTTTCAGTCACTCCCCATTTCTCAACTCTCCCAGGCCACTATTTTCTGGCTCTGTAGATTTGCCTATTCTGGACATCTTATATAAATAGAATCATACAATATGTGGTCTTTTTTGATTGGCTTCTTTCACATAGCAAGATATTTATAAGGTTCATCTATATCATAGCATGTGTCTCAGCTTCATTCTTTTTTATTGCTGAATTTTATTCTGTTGTATGAATATACAACATTGTATTTATATATTTGTCTGTTGATGCAAATTTGGATTGTTTCAACTTTTGGTTATTATAAATAATACTGCTGTGAACATTCATCTACAAGTTTTTCATATATTTTTATATATCTTGGGTATATACTTAGGAGTGGAATTCTGGATCATGTGGTAATTATGTTTAAGCTTTTAGGGGAATTGCCAGACCGTTTTCAAAAGCAGCTTCATCGCTATGTATTCCCATCACCAATGTATGAGGGGTCCAGCTTCTATATCTTCATCAACATTTGTTAATATCTGTATTTTTTATTATAGCCATCTAGTAAGTATGAAGTGGTATTGCATTGTATTTTTTTTAAATTGAAGTATAATTGATTTATAATGTTTCCGGTATACAGCAAAGTGATTCAGATATATATATATATATATATATATATATATATATATGCACGTATATATTATTTTTCAGATTCTTTTCTATTATAGGTTATTACAAGATATTGACTATGGTTCCCTGTGCTATACTGTAGGCCCTTGTTTTTTTTAATCTATTTTAAATATAGTAGTGTGTATCTGTTAATCCCACATTCATAATTTATCCCTCTTCCTCCCCCTCCGCCTTTGGTAACCATAAGTTTGTTTTCTATGTCTATGATTCTGTTCCTGTTTTGTAAGTAAGTTCATTTGTATCATTTTTTTAGATTCCACATATAAGTGATATCATATTATATTTGTTTTTCTCTGACTTACTTCACTTAGTATGATAATCTCTAGGTCCATCCATGTTGCTGCAAATGGCATTATTTCATTATTTTTTATGGCTAAGTAATACTCCGTTGTATGTATATACCACATCTTCTTTATCCATTCATCTGTCATTGGACACTTAGGTTGCTTCCGTGTCTTGGCTATTGTAAATAGTGCTGCTATGAACATCGGGGGTGCGTTGCGGTTTTGATTTTCATTTCCCTGATGGCTAATGATGTTAAGCATCTTTTCATGTACTTATTGACCATTTGTACATCTGCTTTGAGTAATGGCTACTGAGATTCTTTGCCCATTTTAAAATTGGGTTATTTGTCTATTATTGAGCTGTAAGAGTTCTTTGTATATTCTATATACACATCCCTTACAAGAGATATAATTTACAAATGATTTCTTCCATTCTGTGGGTTGCTTTTTCACTTTTTTGATGGTGTCCTTTGAAACACAAATGCTTTTAATTCTAATGCGGTCTAATATATCTTTTTTTCTTTTATCACTTGTGCATGTCTAAGAAACCATTGTCTAACGCAAGGTCACAAAGATTTACTCTCATATTTTCTTCTGAGACTTTTATCATTTTAGCTGTTACATTGAGTGTATGATCCATTTTGATTTAATTTTTGTATATGGTATGAGGTAAGGTTCTAACTTCATTGTTTTACATGTGAATATCAGTTTCCCCTGCACTGTTTGTTAATAGGCATATTCCTTCCCCATTGAATTGTCTTGTCATCCTTGTTGAAAATACATTGACAATGGGGGTTTAATTCTGGATTCTCAATTTATTCCATTGGTCTATTTGTCTATCTTTATGGCAATATCACACTGCCTTATTACTGTAGCTCAAGAAATGTGAGTCCTGCAATTTTGTTCTTCTTTTTCAAGGTTGTATATAGCCTATTCTGGGTCGCTTCATTTTTATATGAATTTTAGGATTAGCTTGTCAATTTATACAAAAATGACATTGGAATTTTGACAGGGATTGGTTTGAATCTGTAGATCAGTTTAGGGAGTATTGCCATGTTCACAAAGAACAACCAATACATAAAAGTGATATGTTTTTCCATTAATTTAGGTCTTCTTTAATTTCTTTCAACAAGCTTTTGTAGTTTTAAGTGTACAAGTTGTATACTTATTTTACTAAATTTATTCTTAAGTATTTTATTCTTTGTGATACTATTGCAAATGCAGTTGTTTCTTACTTCATTTTCATATTATTTGTTGGTAGTGTATAGCAATACAATAGACTTTTATATATTGGTCTTGTGTCTTACAACCTTGCTGAACTCATTTATTAATTCATTTTACTTTGTTTATTTATTCCTTAGGATTTTCTATATATAGGAACATGTTGTTGGTGAATAGAGATAGTTTTATTTCTTCCCTTGCAGTCTGGATGCATTTTCTTGCCTAACTGCCCTGGCTAGACCCTCCAGTACAATGTTGGAGAGAATTGGCAAGAGCAGACATTGATTTTCTTATTCTTGAACTGATGGGGAAAGCAGTCTGTTTTTCACCAATTAAGTATGATGTTAGCTGTGGGTTTTTTGCAGATGCTTTTTATCCAGTTGAGGAAATTCCCTTCTATTTCTAGTTTATGAAGTGATTTGAATTATAAAGAGGTGTTGGATTCTTGCGAATGCCTTTTCTGCACCTATTGAGAATCGGCTTATACAGAAGCTTTTACTTCCTTCCCTCTGTCTCCATCCCTCTCTCACAAGCACACAGAATCATTCTGAAAGCAAATTAGGTACGAAATATTAAAAACATACTGAAAGATGGATGAATGAATAGTCAAGACCCTGATTCCAGTTACTGTTGCACAAGGTGACTGTTTATTGGGGGTGGATAACCACCCCCCAAAAAGCGGAGATTGGAAGTTCAAGAATTAATGATGTTTTACTAGGCTGGAGGCTACCTACAATGTGTATGCTCCATAATTTTCTTTTTCTATTACTCACTGTAGATTGAAAATATTAATACCAATGGAAAAGATTATAAATACGCAGGAAATAAAGGATATCCAGGGTGTATGGCTAAAATGAAACAGAAAATAAGCAAAAACGTTATTTGCACAAGAGGTGTGTTAAAGGAAGTACAGTATATTTTGCCCAAACCTTTCTGTTGTGAGTTTCTGCATTTTAGTTCCCCGACCAGGGATTGAACCCAGACCCTCAGCAGTGAAAGTGCGGAGTCCTAACCACTGGACCACCAGGGAATTCCCTCTGCATTTTAAAAATAGTTTCTGGTTCATCTTCTGAGGCCTCTCGTATCACCTTTTCTGTTTCAGGAGTCTGGGTGGTGACCATCTTGCCTGCCTCCCTCACATGTGTGAGCTACCTGTTTCACATCTTGGCTTGTTACAGGTAAGAGGGTTCTAGGAGTCATTTGTGTGTCTTCAGCCAGGAAAGCAGCTGACAGACTTTTCTCAGAATTCCCAAGCAGTGCCAGCAGTGTCCAAATTGTGAACAGCAGTATATATAGGGTCTAGGGACAGCCATACCTTTCGGTAGTAAAAGACAAAAACAAACAAACAAAAAACCATTGATTTGAGCTCCCACTATAAGCTTGACATTGTGATTAGAGTCTTCTTTTGGTTTTCAGCAAAACCCTAAGCGGTACTTTCATCTCCATGTTCACTGCTGAGCAGGCGAGACTCAACAAAATAACTTTAGCCAGCCTATTAGCAGCTGATCTTGTCTTCTGGTTCCTTCTGACCTTGTCATTTCTTGTACACTTCTGCAGTGCTACTAGGTGTTAGACCCGCCCTGCTCTCCAGGACTAATCACACTGGGCTCCCAGCAGGTGAATCTGGCTCAAGGGGACCTCACAGGAGGTTGGGACAAGGGAACCAGGGGCACCAGTCTCAAGAACAGCAGCACAGGAGGAGGGGATGGCCTTCAGTATGTAGCTGGCATTTGCCTGCAGACGGAAGTTGAATTTAGGTATCTATTGCTCCCTTTTCTCTCCATTTCTCTACCTTTGTCTCTGCCTCTCGCTATGCCTCTCTCTCTCTCTCTGTCTCAGTCTCAGTCTCTAGTTCACAGTCACCCACTCACTCACAGGAAGCCCAGGGCCAATTCCCGCCCCTGCAGAGCATCCTGCTTTTACATCCTCCCCATCTGGCTACCCAAAGGTTGGGTCTCTTGCAGATGACATCTAAGTGAAGACTCTCCTGGCACAAAGAGCCCCAGCACTCCATCCCAGCCCTGCCTTGCTCCCTCTCTCTGCTTTCTTCTCCCTGGGCTCTATGGGTGGACTGGACACTGCTGCTTACCCTTTCCCTGCCTGATGTAGGGATATGTCTGCTCCTTCCTTCATTAGCCTACAAGTGGCTGGGAGATATTCACTGAGGCATTTGACCACAACCAGGAACAACCACAATGCAGAGCTGGCTGCATGGATGTGGGTGGAGGGTAGCTGAGGGCACAGGGACAAGAAGGCACCTGTGGTGGGGAGGCCTCCTTCCCGTCCAGGCTGGCCCTTCCCTCCCACACCTGTCACCCAGGAGTGATAATCCCCGCCCTGCCTCCTTTACAGGACCATGGGGCAGAGGAAATAATGGATGAGAAAGCACCCTTTGGACAGCACTAGCACTGTGCCAGTATTGTTATTTTTCTTATAATTATGACAACCTACCTACAGGCTTGTGTTTTTAAAATAAAGTTACAAAAATATTTAGTGGAAAGTAAGTCTTCTCCCCATCAGGCCCCAAATTGTTGCCCAAGAGCTAAGCACTGTTATTCATTTTCTGTGCATCCTTCCAGAAATTTTCTCTGCAAATATATCTGTGCATGTTTGTATTCCTGGTTGCACACCCTACTCTGGTACTGCCAAACAGAAACACAATGAAAGCCACAGATACAATTTTGCATTTTCTAATAGACACTATTTAAAAAAGTTAAAGGAGAGGTGAAAATAATTTAATAATATATGTTATTTAACCCAGCATAACTCAAATATCATCATTTCATTATGTAATAAATATGCAAACTATTAATGAGATACTTACATTCTTTATTTCATACTAAGTCTTTCCAATTCAGTGGTGATGAAATTGCAAAATAACCTGGAAATTGCTGGAATGGGATGTTAAGAAAAAAGGAGGATACAGGTGTGAATGTGGACTGTGAACAAAAGTATGCCAACCTAATCTTTAGGCAAAGGGCCAGCCTGAGGTGGGCACATGGGAAAAGCACACAGTGATTTCTTTGGGTGCTGGGATTGTGAGGAATTGTGGCTTCTCTTTCATTTCATTTTATGTTGTTTTAAGTGGGGGGCTATCGTTAAAATTTTTTTACCTGTTTTGAAATAATATTATATAGGTAATGTATATTCATTGTAGAGAAAATAAGAAAATAGAGCAAGCTAAAGAAACTAAAAGCCACACACACAGTCTCAACTATCACATTCAGTCACCATTGAGATTAGGTAGCTATATGCTATTTTTACAAAATATATTAAGTTTAAGATTTTTAAATCATCAGGGAAATGCAAATCAAAACCACAATGAGATGTCACCTCACATCTCTCAGAATGGCTATTACCAAAAAGACAAGAGATAAGTGTTGACAAGGATGTGGAGAAAAGGGAACCCTCCTACACTGTTGGTGGGAAGGTAAATTGGTGCAGCCACTATGAAAATAGTATGGAGGCTCCTCAAAAAATTAAAAATAGAGCTACCATATGATCCAGCAATCTCACTCCTGGGCATATATCCAAAAAAGTGAAAACAATAATTTAAAAAGATACATGCACCCCAGTGTTCTCTGCAGCATTATTTACAGTAGCCAAGATATGGAAGCAACCTAAGTGTCCATGGATGGGTGAATGGGTAAAGAAGATGTGGAATACACACACACACACAAACACACACCAGAATACTACTCAGCCATAAAAAAGAATGAAATCTTGTCATTTGTGACAGCATTTATGACCTTGAGGACATTATGCTAAGTGAAATAAGTCAGATGGAGAAAGACAAATACCATATGATTTCACTCATATATGGACTCTAAACAAAACGAAACTAAAACTAAACTCATAGAACAGATTGATGGTTACCAGAGGTGAGGTGGGGGGGGGGTGAAATGGGTCAATGGCATCAAAAAGCACAAACTTTCAGTTATAAAATAAATAACTCATAGGGATGTAATGTACAGCATGGCGACTATAGTTAAAAAATAGTGAATATTTGAAAGTTTCTAAGAGAGTAGATTAAAAGTTCTCATCACAAGAAAAAAATTTTTGTAACTGTGTGCAGTGACAGATATTAACAAGACTTACTGTGATCATTTCACAATATATACAAATATCGAATTATTATATTGTACACCTGAAATAATATCATGTTATATGTCAATTATATCTCAATTTTCAAAAAAAGTATTAAAAAATGATTTTTAAGCCCTGGTCATGAGCATTACTAACTCCCACTTTTTCTTTAGAAAGCAAATGAAGAGGTTGTGGGCAGGAGATAAACACTTTCTCCCTCTGAAGTTCCATAATCCTTCCTCGTCAGAGAGTGTGGTAAGTCTACAGAGGCCTCTCTCTGCTCCGAGGCCAAAACCTGCTCTCCTGCACCTCAGACGGGGGTAGGGGAAGAGGAAGAGCTCTGGGCTGGGGGTCCAGAGTCCTCAATTCTAGTATGTTCTGCTGCTGGGTGACTCGGGACAGCCACTGTCCCCATCCAGCCCTCAGTTTCCTCATCTGTAAAATGAGGACAATCATGACACCTGCCTTGGTGGGTTGGTGGGTGACCCTCAAATGAGACAAGGATGCTGGACACGTGTTAGAGGTAATCAACATGTCTCCCCTCTCAGACCCTTTTTTCTTTCTAAATCTCAGGTGGCCATTGCAAGGTACTCTGGCTGGCAGATAGCTTATATTCTGTGGGGTAAGTGCCCTCACATGACCCATTCAATTCAATACACATTCCCTGGGCACCTGCAGAGTCCTGGCTGTGGGTAGGGAGGAGAGACGTAGGGCAGAAGTGGCCCCAGCTCTTCCTTGAGGGACCTTCCGGAAGGAGTGAGAAGCACACATTCGTGTAGGTCATCGTCACCACCTGTCCTGTGCCCACGGGGTGTATATGCTAAGGGCGGTGGTGACCAGAGGAGGAAGTGACTGTCCACACCCAGGACAGGGCAAGAAGCCTTTCTAGTGGAGTTGATGTTTGAACTGCACCTGGCAGGGTGAGCAGGTCAGCGGTCATGCCAGGCAGAAGAAACAGCGCAAGTAAGAGCGCCAGGACCTTTGGTTGGGAGGAGGCTAGAGGGGAGACTGCAGGGAGGGACCTGTGTGACTGGATCCTGAAGGGCCTTGAGTGACCACCGGCTCCCTTGGCCCACAGGCTACCTCATCATCCACGTGATGCAGAGCCTGTGTGGCCTAGTGATCATGTACAGCCTGGTGCTACCTGTCATCCACAGTCAGGCCCTGGAGATGCTCCGAGGACTGGGCATCGGGATGTAAGTGCTGGGTGGGCTTCCTGTCACTGCCCAGGGCCTGGGAGCTGGTGCGCCCTCACAGCTGCTGTTTGAAATACCCCTTCCCTGCTGGGCTCTCACCAATCCCTGGACCCATGC
The DNA here is from genome assembly GCF_965194825.1 of Balaenoptera physalus. NCBI lineage: Eukaryota > Metazoa > Chordata > Mammalia > Artiodactyla > Balaenopteridae > Balaenoptera > Balaenoptera physalus. The sequence goes on along the minus strand of NC_138886.1, from coordinate 34,510,565 downwards.
TCTCAGCTCTGACCCAAGGATGGGCTAAAATAGCAACTCATTGTGATGAGAACCTCACAGTTTACAACATGTTTCCACTCTCACTGTTCAATGGGGTCCTCACAATTGTGTCTGTGGGAGATATATATGTGCCCATTTTATAGGTGGGAAGATTGAGGTTCAGGGAGGTGAAGTGAGAGAAAGGACAGTATAGTGGAAGTAGAGAGGAAATCTGAGCTTGGGTTTTAGATCAGATGTGTGGCTTGTAAGTGCCTCTCTGAGCCTCAGTTTACCCATATGGAAAGTAAAAGTGAATGCTGACATTGAGAATTCACTACACATCTTTTCTCTTAAGAACTCTTTGAGGTTGGGACTTACATTAGCTCCCTTTTTTCAGATGAGGAAACAGAGGCACAGAGAGGCTGAGCAGTTTGTCCCAGGGGAGGAGGCAGGACTGGGAGCTGGGCAATCTGAAACCAAAGCCTCTTTAAACCACCACCCCACATTGCCACTCAGAGAATGCAAACACAGGGCGTGGTGCCCTCTGGGGACCTCCCTGCTCTGAGCTCCTTTGTTCCAAACTCACCTAGAGCCTCCTGTGAGTCTGGGGCAGAACCTGCCCTGTCCACTCTCCCGTGGCCTTCATGAGCTCTTCTAAAAACCCCATCCTTTCTTTGATTCCTATGCTTTTAAACCACTCAGCCCAGCTGCCACCCCTCAACAAAAAGACATAATTAAATCCTGGAGTTGTGGTCTGGAGCCAGAAGACCTGATGATGTAGCTTTGAGAAAGTCATCTGCCCTTTGTGAGCCTCAGTTTTCTCATCTGCACAGTGGGCAGGAGAATGCTCTGTAGGCATAAAGGGCAGAGCTCAAGCTACTGTTGGTCTGGCAGGCAGTCAGCATCTCTCTTCTCTCTATCAAGGGGCATTCAAGATGGGCTTGGGAAGAGTGGACAAGGCCACCTCAGGATGGTCTCACCCTGTGTTTCAGCCTCACCATATCCATCGTCCTGGGCCTCATGGTCCTGCAGGTATGGATCGCCGCCAGCTTCTTCCTGCAACCAAAGATGGGAACAGCTGACAAGCAGAAGCCCTTGGCTCTCAACAACAGGTGAGGGCAGAGAAGGGAGCGGGGCATTGTAGGGCTTTGGCCTCAGCAGTCTCGTTCCTTCCTCTTCACCCTTGGCAGGTTCCTGGGTGGACTCTACACTCTCTGAGAGGGTGAGGGGCAGTGGTTCAGAACTGGGGCCTAACTGCCTGTGGCCAAATCTAGGCTCTGCCCCTTATGAGCTTTGACCTTGTGTGACCTTACTAAATATCTATGAACCTCCACTTCCTCATTTTACAAATAATTGTGCATACATCAGAGAGGTGTTCTGAGGCTGAAACGTATTAAAATATGAACTTAGAACAATAGTGCCTGTCCCATGGGTAATCCTTTCTAGTTCATTCATTCAAAGCTGTTCACTCATGGAGGAAACAACACGGGCACTGAGGATAAAGAGATACCCCACACAATCTGATTGTGATGTGCTCACGGTGATCTGGAGCCGACAGACACAGACATATAGGGACAGTAGAGTCCAGAGGGTGTGAAAGCATTACAAGAGAAACATGAGTAACGAAGAAGGAGAGGCGGGGGGGTGGAGGAGAGGTGGGGGTTCTCTTTCAGCTGCAGGTGGGACGTTTGAGCTGAGGTCGGTGGGATGGTAAGATTCCTACAGGCAGAGATGAGGAGATGGCACGGCTGCAGCCCCCACTGCACCAATGCAGGCAGGAAGCCATGAAAGGGCAGGATGTGTTGGGAGAAGAGTGAGAATCCAATATTGTGGCCATGCAGTGGCCTTAGATGGTGAGGGACAGGAAGGAGGTACAAAGTGGTAATGCCAGAAAAGCCCCTCTCAGAGAGGACCCCAGAATTCATATGCAGTGTTTGGGCTTCATCCCATAGGCAACAGGAGACCGACCACGTGATCAGGTGGTCATTTGAGAAATTTCATCTGGAGGACTTGGAGCAGTTCTAGCTGGGGGCAGGTGACTGTTGCAATGGACAGTGGGAAAGCCACACCCTCTGCCGTAACCACAAACCCAGCTGTAGCCACATGAGGTTTACAGTCCCCACTCACACTCAGCCTGCCCTGGGCTCAGCACCCTCTACACTGTTTCTGAGCCAGTCCTCACATCAGCTACGAAGTGGGGACAGTCAGCTCCTGCTAACAGCACAAGGTCACACAGCTAGGAGATGGGAGACGTAGGCTTTGACCACAGGTCCGGGGGGCCCCTGAGCCCACCTGCGTAGCCACCTTCTCATACTGAAAGGTGCTGCCCCTCCGCCTGCTTTTGTTTGCAGGAGAGCATTCCACAACTTCAACTACTTTCTGTTCTTCTACAACGTGCTGCTGGGCCTGGGCGCCTGCCTCTCCAGGCTTCTTATCAGCTGCATCCTGGGCACGTGGCTGATCGCCCGCATCGACAGGACCATTCTGCAGAGTGGCTGTGAGAGAGCAGACATGGGTACGTGGCCATGCATCTGGGGAGCGTTGGTCTTGTACTTTTGCAGAAGCTGCCTGGAAGTCGGGTACCAGAGGCCTGAGTTCATACTCTTCACTTATGCTTAGAGTTTATCTTCCCATGGAGGCTATAAAGCTGAATAGAAAAACAAAACAAAACAAAACAAAACTATTCAGCCCAATGGTCAGAAGGGAATTCAGGCTATCAAATACTTGCATGTTTGACAGACCTTTGAGGTAGAATGAAGGGCAGTAAGAGGTAGCGGAATTCTATCTGAACAGTTAGAAGGTAATTTGTGAATGCATGGCTCTGAAAATTTTGAGAAAACACATCTCAGAATTACTGGTGTTGTTAGTGGCAAGCTTAGTTAAGAAAATGGTTCGTTCAGTTTAAATGCTCCAAAATCAAAGCTTTTTCTGTGGAGAAAAAACAGTTTTTGTCCTATTTCTGGCCCATGTCTGTTCATTCACTCATTCATTCATTTAATGGCTGCTGGCTTCTTCATATAAGACACACAGGCTCCTAGCTGCTATGAGCTTCATATTCCCATAAAATGAACAGATTAGGGTGTGATCTCTAAGAATCTTTCCAGCTCTTTATACCTCATTTTCTGGATTCTCAGCAAAGACACAGGCACCATTTGGGAACAAAGTGATGCTGCAGTTACGTCATGAAAAGCACAAGCTGGGCCATCCTGGGACGTACTGCATGGCCTGACGTGCCTTCTGGATTTCAGGGTTCAGTGCGTGGATTGGCATGCTCTATGTGGATCATTATCACACCAACCCTGTGCTCGTCAGCTTTTGTCACATCCTGATCACAGGCCACAGAGAGAGGAGGCTGCAGCAGGCCATCAAATACTGGTACCTAAATCAGTCAGCAGGTAAGTCTCCTGTTTGAACCTACACTGGGGTCGGACACCAGGAAACACGTACCTTCAGGCTTCCCTGGGATCCCTGAGATGTCCCAGGTTCCTCCTTCCCTGCCCCTCTTCCTCCACACTCCCTGCCCTGGGAGCCCTTCTACCCAGGGGATCAGGAGGCTTTGCCCCCAGTCAGCCTGGCTACAGGACCCCTGAGGCCTTGTGTCCTTGTCCTGCTAACTGGGCTCCTCCCTTGTTTCCAGAAACGAGCTCTAGTTCTGCTAGCTGAGTCCTTCATTCAACCATTTGTTTGAGATGCTACCCATAGCCCAGGCTGCAAGCCAGATGCCCTCCAAGATGGTGTGCAGTTTTGCTTAATTTGCCCCGTTCCTTACCACCAGCTCTCCCAGCCACCGACTCCTATCCCCTCAAGGCTCTATACTGTCTACTCCCACCCCTGCCACCCCTGTTATTCTGCTCTGCCTTCCACTGGGAAGCCCTCCAGTTAGCCATGTTCTGTCGTGGACACTCAGCACTGACCTGGACCGTTTACATTGCTATTCCCAATGCTGCGGATACCCAGATCTGTGGGACAAACTCACATCCCTCCAGCCGCCCTCATGTCCCCAGGAGTCCTGGTCCAGCTCCTTCTTCCACACCTCACACCTTCTGGGCAGCTTTCGCTACAGCCTCTGAGAAGGACAGAGACAAGCTGCCCCCTCCTCCCAGTCTACTGGTTCTGGTTCTGTCCTAGGTCCCCGCACCTCAGTGAGGTCCAGGACAAGGTGGCACCTGCTGCAGACCCTGATCAACAACCCCGGACTGGTCACACTCAGAAAATCAAGGCCAGGTCATGGCTCCCAGGACTTTACCCAGATTCTGTTGACGTGATCGGAGAGCTGACATTGACCTCCCACATTGCGACAAGGCTGTTCTAGGACATCTGCCCCTGAGAAGGCCCAGGCTACCCAGCAGCTGTCCCCTGCAGTGTGATGGGATGCACAGGCGCTGTCCACACAGATGGCATACAGACCGGCCATTCATGGGATGGCACTTGGGCTGAACAATGAAGTCTCAGGTCTAATTCATTCCCTTGGTAAAAAGATCAAGAACTAAAGAGAATTTCTGTTGAACAAACTTTGCCCAATAATGATTTCCACTATCCATGGTTAGGAGGCAGCCTTGGGGAGATCCATGTTGAGACACACTTAATTTAGCCACAGGGCAGAACTTTGTGTCACTGAAAAAGGTGGTAAAAATTTTTATATCTCAGGAGAGTTTAACCTTTTGACACAGTTTTTCTCTGGGAGAAAGTATGGCCTTAATCCAACAGGGTCCTCATTGTTTCCTCCTTTCTAGGTCTTATGGTGGTGGGAGAGAAGGAATCCACGATCCCAGCCTCCAGTCTGGTGGGTGAGCAGACACACACTGAGCTCTCTCTCACAGCCACTGGGATAAGAATCGATCAGAACTGACCTGGGCCTTGGTCACAAATCAGATGTACAGATTCTCTCTGACAAAGAGTGTGTTCCCTGAGAAAGCCACTTGTCTGAGGGGGCAGAGATGGGATGGGCAGGCATTTAAGGTGGGGGACAACAAAAGCAAAAGTGGGGGAGCAGGTTTGAGGAGGGTGAGCCCTCTGGTGTATGCAGGGCACCGTGTTGGGGGCTGGTTTGACCATCCAAGGGGGTCCAGATGCCAGACTGAGAAGCCTGGACATTTTTCTTGCTGCAGGGGGCCCAGTACTTACCCAGATTCTTCATTCCCCAGCATAAGGTCTCTGATAAACGGGGACCTGTCACTCACAAAACCTGTGCAAGTACCAGGAGGACTCACCCATAGGGTGAGGGAAGTCCCCATCCACCTCACAAATCCCAGAGCCGTTGAAACTCAGTAATCATTATTGAGTACCTACTGTAAGCCCAGTCCTTTGCTAGATGTGTCTGCCAGACTTACCTCTTTTAACTTTATCTCTGCAACCAAGCTTTGTCTTTCTGCTTTTTGAAACTAAGAAAACTGGGACTCGGAGTATTGGGATCCCCACACCACCGCTTTCTAGTTGTGTGACATTGGCTAAATTACCTCACCTTTCTGTGCTTTCTTTTCCCTACTTATTAATATAAAAAGGGAATGATACCCGCAATGCCAAAAATTATTTTGAGGATAAACTGAGTTAATATACACAAACACTCCTAAGCTAGTGCCTGACATATCCTAAACTCTCAATAAATATCAGTCGTTGTTTGTAATGTTACCCTTTGTGGTGATCTGATTAATATCTGCCTACCTCTCATTATGCTCTCAGCTCCACAAAGAAAGAGCCCTTCTCAGATTTTACTCACCATTACCAAGTATCTGCTGTAACATAGTAGGATCATGGAATGAATAAAATAATAAGGCCATGGTGACTGAATATCTCAGCCATGAATTCAATACTGAAATCAACCCTGGCATCATGGTCGAGTGGCCGCTAAACAGAAGGTCAGGAGCACTGGGTTTTGGTCCCAGCTCTGCCACTAGAATGAGTCTCAGTTTCTCTAAATGAAAGCTAGTGCAGACCTCACAGCCAGTGCCCCTCACTTGCACCCAGCCAGTGCTGACCAAGTACTTGCTACGTGCAGTCACCACTCCAGGGACACAGGACACCTAAGGAGATGAGGTTCTGCCTGCAGCATGTGGCAAGGCCTCTCTCTGCAGCTCTTGCTACAGTTGTCTCCCAGCCTCTTCCCTGGACTGGTTTGTGAGCTCCTCAAGGGCAGGGATCAGGTCTCTCTCATTCTTGAGGACATTATATATTGATAAAAGGTATAATCCATCAAGAAGGTATAATAATTATAAACATATACATATCTAACAGCAGAGGCCCCAAAACATATGAAGCAAAAACTGACAGAATTGAAGGGAGAAATGGACAGTTCCACATTAATAGTGGAGATATTAGTACTCCCCTTTCAATAATGGATATTACAACCAGACGGAAATCCGTAAGGAAATAAAGAATTTGAACAACACCATAAACCAATTAGACCTAACCCTCCACCCAACAATGGCAGAATATGTATTCTTCTCAAGTGCATAAAGAACATTCTCCAGGATAGACCGTATGTTAGGCCACCAAACAAGTCTTAGTAAATTTTTAAAAACTGAAATCATGAAAAGTGATTTCTGACCACAATGGAATCAAATTTTTAAAAATTGAAATCATGAAAATCATTTCTGACCACAATGGAAACAAACTAGATATCAATAACAGGAGGAAAACTGGGGGAAAATCACAAATATGTGAAAATTAAGAAATACAACATTAAACACCCAATGGGTGAAAGTTGAAAATGAGGGATACTAGAAAATATCTTGAATCAAATGAAAATGAATATACAACATACCAAAACTTACGACATGCAGAAAAAGCAGTGCTCACAGGAAAATTTATAGTTGTAAATGTCTGCATTAAAAAGAAGCAAGATCCCAAAACAATAACCTAACGTGACACCTTGAAGACTAGAAAAGGAAGAGTAAACTAAACCTGAAGCTAGCAAAAAGAGGGTAATAATAAATATGAGAACATAGATAAAATAAAGATCAGGAAAACAGTACTGATGAACCTATTTGCAGGGCAGGAAAAGAGATGCAGATGTAGAGAATGGACCTGTGGACACGGCGGGGAAGGGGAGGGTGGGACAAATTGAGAGAGTAGCCTTGACATATATACACTACCATGTGTAAAATAGATAGCTAGTGGGAAGCTACTGTATAGCACAGGGAGCTCAGCTTGGTGCTCTGTGATGACCTAGATGGGCTGGATGGCGGGGAGGGGTGAGAGGGAGGCTCAAGAGGGAAGGGATGTATGTATACATATAGCTGATTCACTTTGTTCTACAACAGAAACTAGCACAACATTGTAAAGCAATTATATTCCAAAAAAATAAATAAATAAAATAATAAAGGAAAACAATAGAGACAGTGAATCAAACCAAAAGTGGGTTCTGTGAGAAGATCAACAAAACTGACGAAATTTTAAGCTAGAATCACTAAGAAAAAGAGAATAGACCAAGTTATTAAAAACAGAAATGAAAGTTGGATAATACTACTGATTCTACAGGAATACAAATGGTTATGAAAGTATATTGTGAATATTTGTACTCCTACAAATTGGATAACCCAGATGAAATGGACAAATTCCTATAAGGACACAAACTAACAAAATTGACTCAAGAAGAAATAGAAACTCCTAATAGAGCTATAACAAGTAAAGAGATTGAATTCTTTTTTTAAAAAATTAATTAATTTATTTATTTGGCTGAGTTGGGTCTTTGTTGCTGCGCACAGGCTTTCTCTAGCTGTGGCGAGTGGGGGCTACTCTTTGTTGGGGTGTGCTGGCTTTCTCATTGCGGTGGCTTCTCTTGTTGTGGAGCACGGGCTCTAAGCGTGCAGGCCTCAGTAGTTGAGGCTCACGGACTCTAGGGCGCAGGCTCAGTAGTTGTAGCACACGGGCTTAGTTGCTCCGCGGCATGTGGGATCTTCCTGGACCAGGGCTCAAACCCATGTCCCCTGCATTGGCAGGTGGATTCTTAACCTCTGTGCCAGCAGGGAAGCCCGAGACTGAATATTTAAAAAACAAAAACAAACAAAACTGCAACAAAGACAAGCCCAAGACCGGATGGCTTCATGAGTGAATTCTACAAAACATTTTAAAAGATTAAAATACAGTCTTCTCAAACTCTTCCTAAAAAATGGAAGAAGGGGAAACATTTCCTATCGCATTCTATGAGGCCAGCATAACGCTGATAAGAGAGCAGACTAAAATTTCCCAAGCAAAGAGAACTACAGACAAATATCCCTTATGAAAATAGATGCAAGAACTTCAAGATTATAGTAACCAAAGTAAAAATATTTCTACTTGCTGATATCATGATTTTATAAATTCCTAAGGAATAAAAATAGAAGCAAAAAGAAACTGTTAGAGCTAATAAATGAGTTCAGCAATGTTATAGGATACAGATTAACACTCATCCATCAATTGCCATTCAATACAACTGTAGAAATGAAAAATTATTATAATTCTATAGAAGTGAGCAACCTGAGGAAAATTATTCTATTTGCAAGAGCATTAAAAATAATAAAATACTTAAAAAATATTTATTTAACCAGGAGGTACTAGACTTGTACTCTGAAAACCACTAAACATTTCTGAAAAAAAAAAAGCTAAAGAAGTCATAAATAAATGAAAATCTACCCCATGTTAATGGATTGGAAAACTTATGATAAGATGGCAGTACTCTCTATAATTTATACGTCCAATGCAATCCCTATAAAATTGCAACAAATCTTTCTTGCAGAAATGGAAAAGCTGACCCTAAAATTCATATGGAATTGCAAGGAAAAGCCAAAACAACGTTGGAAAAGGTGAACAAAGTTAGAAGACACACTGCCTGATTTTCAGTCTTACTGTAAAGCAATAGTAATCAAACAGTGCATCATTGGCATAAAGATAGACATAGACCACTGGAATAGACTGAGAGTCCAGAAATAAACTGTATCTATGGTCATATGATTTTCAACAAATGGTTGAAATTCAGCAAATGGTAATGACCATGGAATGTGGAAAACAGTGTTTTCAACAAATGGTGCTAGGAAAACTGAATATCCACATGCAGAAGAATGAATTTGGACCCTTACCTTATTCCATATACAAAACTCAAAATGGAGCAAACCTAAATTTAAGAGCTAGAACTATAAAGTTCTTAAAGGGGTAAATATCATGATATTGGATTTAGTAAAGGATTCTTAGATATAACATCCAAAGCACAAGCAAGAAAAGAAATAATAGATAAGTTCATAAGACAATCTATTAAGACTTCATAAATATGATAAACTTTTGTGCATCAAAGGACACTATCAGGAGAGTGAAAAACAACCCATGGAATGGAAGAAAATATTAGACCTGATAAGCATCTAATATTCAGTATACATAAAGGATTATTAGAACTGTGATGGTCCTCCATGTCAATTTGGCAAGGTTATAGTTCCCGGTTATTTAATCAAACACATCTACAATCAGTTGACTATAGAGGATATTACCTTTGAAAATGTGAGTGGGTCTCAGTCATTCAGTTGAAACCTTTAAGAGGCACCCACAGGAACCCTCCGTTCCCTCCAGTTCCATCCAGGTCCTACCTGTTCTCAGAGATGGGTATAAATAGCCCTTCCTCTGGGAAGTTGTCCTTGATGCCAGCCCCCTTCCCCCATCTACCAATTCAATGGGTCTCCCACTTCTGTATTATCAAATTCTCCCAGTAAATGTAAGACTCGGGATGGAGCAGGGAGTGTCCTGCACAGAGGGTCTCTGATTTCCACTCCTCTACCACTCCCCCACAGCGAGTACCACAGCTGTTCACCTTATTCCTTTTCTAGAGGAATATTCCTCTCCTGGAGGTTGATCTGATTCCCTTAGGAGGCAGACGGCTAAAGTCCATCAGAAAGAGCCCCCTAGCAAGACTGGAATAAAGACACAGACCTACTAGAGAATGGACTTGAGGATATGGGGAGGGGGAAGGGTAAGCTGTGACAAAAAGAGAGAGTGGCATGGACATATATACACTACCAAACGTAAAAGAGATAGCTAGTGGGAAGCAGCCGCATAGCACAGGGAGATCAGCTCAGTGCTTTGTGACCACCTAGAGAGGTGGGATAGGGAGGGTGGGAGGAAGGGAGATGCAAGAGGGAAGAGATATGGGAACATATGTATATGTATAACTGATTCACTTTGTTATAAAGCAGAAACTAACACACCATTGGAAAGCAATTATACTCCAATAAAGATGTTAAAGAAAAAAAAAAAAGAAAGAGCTCCCTAGCTCATCACTAGCCCCCCATCCTCGCCCCTTTCATGTTGCACTACCACCAAGGCCCTTGAGGGGGCAGTGCACACCCAGAAAACAGGACTTGGACCTGGGCTACGCTGTGGACTCCAAAGCTGGGGGGACACGGGAGCTGATGGGACTCAGGGACCTTCTAGCCCAGTCTTCTCTGATGACAGACAGGGAGACCAAGGCCTCAGTCAGGAAGAGACTTGGAGGAAACCATATCTCTTTCTCCTCCATGGTACCATCTGAGGGGAAGGCTGACTCCAGCTCCAGACCAAAATCTCCTGCAGCTCTGCTGCTTCGCCAGCTAGGAAACCGGGATGGGTGTCTTATGTCCCTGATCCAGCCATGTGGACCCAAGGCTAGGCAGCCCGTTCGTCCACTTGGCCCGTGGGAGTCCCCTGCAGTGCCCATCCTTGGTGAAGGCAGGGTGCCCTCTCCTGGGAAATGGAGCGAAGACAGGAGGAGCAGCAGGGCCCTGGCTTCCTGAGGACAGGCTAGGCTGGTTTAGTGAAGAAAGGAACCCCCACCCACCCCACCAGCCTGGAAGAAGCTAAATGCCAGCAGGATGGACCAGCATGGAAGCCAGAGACCTACTGATTCTGCCAGCTCAGCATCCCCTCCTGGAACAGCCAGCTGTTGCCACTTTATCCCATTACCAGGGCCTCCTGCCCCCAAACTGTCCCCCACCTGCCCACGGACCAAACAGACCCCTCTTCCTGTTAATCTAGACAAGACAAAACTGGAATTTTTCAAAGATACCTTAAGTGAGAAATGAAACGGCACCACGTCTTGTGCCCCTTTCCCTCTCTCTTTCCAGACTTCCAGCCTCCACTCTGCCTTGAGGAGCAGCCCCCAGCTCTGTGAGTCGTCTTTGCCACAAGCTTTTGAAAATTTGGGGAACTCTTCCTCAGGGGAGGGAAAAGGAAAGAAGGAAGGAGAAATTTGTGAATAATGGGAAGGGTGTGAGTGCAAATCCCTTTTATTTGAGAACCCAAATGATCCAAACCGTCTAGATGAGGGTTTCCACCGGGTTCCTCTGAGCTCAAAGGGCTCCGTGGGCCTGGGGGGAGCCCTTGTGTTGGCCGCCTGGGGCCTCCACTCCCATTTCTTCTGAGCAGTTCTATTTTGACTAAATTTCGTTTCAAACGGACATAGTTTGTTGCTATAAAGGAAACAATTGAAAATCTCCGATTTATCTCAATCCAGTCTCTGATATTTAAGGAAACTGATTTTTGAAGCAGTCCTAGGGAGGCTTAGAGACCGCATCCACCAGCCCAGTCCCTCTCCCCAGGGTTCGCTGCCTCCCAGGAGGTCTGGACAGTTGAAAGAGGGGGCAATGCCAGCCTTATGGGAGATTCCTCATCCACCCGGTGCTCCTATGGAGAGAGGCCTACACACCTGGAAACTTCTCCCCATGTCTTCTTCAGATGGTGAGTGGAGGTGCTCTGCAGAGCAGAGAGGATGGCATGCAGCGAGGAGAAGTTCCTGAGGTTCGGCATTCCTGGAGAAGGTAAGAGAACGAGCTATGAGGTGGGGAGCTGGAGCCCGGCTTGCTCCAGCTGAGCCTTGCAGAGCATACTGCTCACTGGACCAGTGGCTCTGCCCAGGATGTGAGTTCTTTGCCATCCCCCCCACCAACATGCCACCTCTGAGTACCCCAAGTTCTCTGGAGCTATGCAGGCACCCCCAGTGCAATCAGGCAGGTCTACAGACTGCTGGACCTGAATGGGCCTGGAGAGTCTGGAGAGGAAGCATCACTTTTCTATTTCTCCCTCAGCTTTAGGATGTATTGTCAAATTTTAAACTTTCATAATTTTGTCATATTATGACTGAGCCTGAGGCATTTACCCAGGAATGGAATTTTGGGGTCATTGAGTATGTGTAAGTCCATTTTTAGGAAATACTATCAAAGAGTTTTTGAAAGTGATTGTAGGAGTTTACACACAAAGCAGTGTATGAGAGTTCCAGTTGCTTCACATCCTCACCAACACTTGGTATTGTCAGCATTTTTCAGCCATTCTGGTATATGTGTAGTGGTGTTTCATTGTAGTTTTAATCTGCATTTTCACGATGAGTAATGATGTTGTACAGCTTTTTATGTACTTGTTGGCCATTTGGTTATCTTTCTGTGAAATGCCTAGTCAAATCTTTTGCCCATTTCTTTTTTCAGGTAGATTGTCTCCTTCCTCTTATTAATTCACAGAAATTAGTTATGTATCCTTTGTGAGGCTTTCTCCAGATAAGTATATGACACGTATTTATTCTCCTTCTGCTCTTTCTTACTCTCTTGAAGGTGTCTTTTGATGAAGTGAAATTCTTAGTTTTCATAAGGTCCAGTTTATTAATTTTTGTCTTTATGCCCCAAGGTCAAGAAGATATTCTCCTATGTTATCTAATACAAATGCTATTATTTTAAACTTCCACATTTAGATTTCAAATCCACCTGGAACTGATTTTTTGTTCATGGTGTAAGGTAGGAGTCAAGATTAATTTCTTTCCCATATGGATAACTAGTGACCCTGGGCTGTTTACTAAGACTATCTTCTCCCCATTGCTCTGCCGGGCCTCTTTAGTATATACAACATAAATGTTCGTATGTGTGGGTCTGAGTTGGACTCTCTGTTTCTCTTTGTGTTTATCCTTGCTCTACTACAGCACATTGCCCTAATGATTGTAACTTTATTCTAAGGCTTAATATCTGGTCATGTAAGCCCTTCAAGTTTATTCTTCTCTGAGATTGTCTTGACTATTCTTGGCCATTTGTACCAAGAATACAAATTTTGAAATCAAAATTTTGGAAATCAAATAGTCAGTGTCCACCAGACATCTGCTGAGATACTTTATTGTGATTGTATAAATCTATGGATCAATTTGGGGAGAAGTAACATCTTAACAATACATAGCAAAACAAACAAACAAATAAAAACATCAAAAAAAACCCAACCCAATCCATCATAATAAAAAGGAAGAAATGATAAACTGTGAATATTTGTAAGTCATATTACAAAGGGGCTCACATGCCCAATATACAAAGAGTTCCTAGAAATTGATAAGAAAAAGAACAGACACACAGTAGAAAAATTGGCAAAAGAAATGAACCCACAGTTCACGGAAAAAGAAATGTGAATAGCCTTAAGTATATGAAAATATGAATAGAAATAAAATAGAAATAGAAATGCCTACATATGTTCACCATGCAAAAGAATGTTCAGAGCAGCATTATTTGGTAATTCTCTAAACTGGAAACCACCCAAATGTGCATCAATAATAGAAAGGATAAATACGATGGGTTATATTTTTTGATAATGGGATGATATACAGAAATAAAAATGAACTACAGCCACATTCAAAAATATGTTTGAAACTTACAAACATAATGAAAGAAGTCCAACATAAGAGGGTACATTCTGTATTATTCCATTTAAGTTCAAAAACAAGCAAAACTAATTCATAAGTTAGAATATTTGTTACCCTTGGGGAGGAGAGGGCAGTGACTTGGGATGGGTACATAAAGGGGGCTCCTGGAGAGCTGGTAATGTTCTATTTCTTGCGGGTACTGGTTACCAGGTGTATTCCCACTGGATAATATATTAAGCTATACACTTATGATTTCCATACTTTTCGGTATGTGTGCTATAGTTCAACACACAAATCCTATCAGTTGGATCCAGAACTTTTTTTCTGGTTAGTCCCAAGGTCAGATGACATAGTGTTTGGTTCAAAACTCTGGAATTACATGGTCGAGATTCATATCCTGGATTTAATCACTTCCTATCTTGGAGATCTTGGCCAAGTTACCAACTCTCTGAGCCTCAGTTTCTTCATCTAATTACAGTACCCCTCTCATAGTTATTGAGAGTATTAAACCCTCTCAATAAATATTAGCTCTTGAGGTGGTCCTTGTTGGTTTTCTTTCTATGGACTATGGAGAAGATGGACGATGGACTGTGGAAGAGGAAGGAGAAGGATGAGGTTCAAGTCAAGGGACATTTTCAAAGTGAAGACTGAGGGGGAAGATGTGACGTTGAGGTGCAGGAAAAAGAGTCCAAAGGCTTGGCTTCACTCCTTCCATTCCCCGTCTCTCACCTCCTTGCCCATCTCTAACACGGGAGGTGGACTCACCAGATGACCTCTAGCTGGTTAGTCTTTCCAGTTATAACATTGTAGAGTTAGGAGGGTAATACAAATGCCATCTAAAAGCCAAACACAAGTTTCCATGTTTGAACCAAACTCAAATACAAAGGCCCAGAAACTTGGGAATTAAGGGAGGTAAATTCTCAGTGGTGATATTATGGGTTATTTTTATTTTCTCCATTCAGTTTTTTTTTCTATTTTAAACAATGTGTGTTGCTTTCTCGGAACAAAACACTGTACCTGATAATCCATGCCTACAAATGTATATCCATATGTTAAAAAATGAACCACATTATAGATGTGCCAGAAATTGGAACCCAGAAAGCATCTATCTGAGCAGGGAAAACACAGTTTCTGATGTAGAAGGGCCAAGCCAACAGGGCCTCTTAGACAAGATAGAGATCTCGCTAACTGCAAATAATTCCTGGACATTTCCTATTTTTTATTGTGTTTTTCACCCCTAACCTCACTTAAATATACTTTCTCTTTTTCCAGCTAAAATTAGTCCAATCACTTGTTACAATATTTCACCTTGTTAATAAAACCTGGGACCACAGAAGGGGAATAAAAGGGTTTCTACTCACTGTTTCTTAATTTCTGAAACTAGTCTGGACAGAATGATCACTTATTCAAGGGAGTTGTCATAGGGAGCATTTATGAGCAATTGGGGATCCCTGCTGAGGGGAGGGATTCTCTGAGGAGTCAGGAACCCCACACCTATAGGAAACCCTCACCAGGTTCAGCGTCAGCCACAAATATCTTCAGCCCTGGCCACGCAGGACTCTGGGTGCGTGTGTGGGAAAGAGCCAACTCTGGGAGAGTCAGACCAGGACACTCCGGGCATTCGTGCATTTACCAGGGAGCACTCAGTGTGTCTGAATAATGTGCAGGACACTGCTGAGGGCAGTCGAAGCTGGACGAAAGTTAGGAGGGCACACCTGCCCCTCAGAAAACCCCTTCCAGTAGGATGCCCTGAACTCCTGCATTTGACAGCGACCAACGTACAAGCACGTTCAGGGGAAGGAGAGGTGACGGGGTGAGGAAAGGGAGATGAGGGTCAGAGTGAGTGGGTGGGATCTTGTCACTGGTAGTGGCTGGAAGTATGGGTGGCTTTGGGGTGTGTGGAAACAGAAGGATCCCAGCAGAGGAGCAGGGTGAGGAAGGGCAGGGGGCAGTGGCAGATGCAGGAAGAGTGAGGAGTTTGCTGAAGCAGGGAGAGTCAGGGCGGGAACCAGATGCGGGGGGCCTCTGAGGTCATCTAGGGACTGTGGGCTGGGTTTGGTAGGGGCTGCAGAGCTGGTGAGGGCCTTTTGAGCAGGAGAGTGGGTACATCAGAGCTGTATTTTAGGAGGGTTATGCAGCAGTGGTGAGTTGGGTGAATGGAACTCAAAGAGTCACATAAATTAGCCTTTTAGTTATAATTCCATTCAAGCCTGAGGCCTGGATTCTGAGCCCTTAAACCTCTTTTAGTCTGAGAAAGAGTCCACTTATTTATAGCCACGCACTACTTTATGCTACTTCCCAGCAGAGATTGGTTTTAACCAAGACAAAGAAGATAGGATGGGTTTTCTTGACCGCAGTGGCTCAGAGATGCATCTCCTGTCTCCTGCTAGTTTTCAGAATATTCAATGTGCTGCTCTGGATGCTCCTGCCAGCCCTGAGGTATCCCCTGCACAGAGAAACTGGCAGGAGTTTCACTACTCCACGAGGGAGGCTCCCTGTCGCTAAGGGCAACCCACCTCCTCCTGGGAAAGTGCGTGGGGGCGGGGCCAACGGAGCTCCCGCCCCTCTGCGTTGCCTTGGAGACCAAGTGTGTCTAGTTGCAGCTGAGGTTGGACTTGAGTGGTGCTTTCTGCTGGTGCAGGTGCGGGCTCGGCCGGGTCCCTGGGCGCAGGGCCTCCCTCCACTTGGCGGGGCTTAGAGGGCCTGCCCTGAGACTGCCCCTGCTCCTTGATGGGCTTGTGGGGCAGGCGTGAGAGGAGCCTGCTGGGCTTCTCAGCATTCAGTAGGTGCCTAATGAGCGTGGCCAGAATCAGGCCGCTCCCTCCCTTCACGTCCTCCTACCCAGGTGTCCTTTGTTAGGGGGGGAGGGGTGCGGGGGAAGTCCTCGAACCGCGTTCTGCGCCAGTTGGGGGTTCAAGGCCGGGTTGAAATCCCAGCTGATATCTTGGGCACGTTGACTTTTCCCGGAAGAGCTTGAGAGAGTGAAGCACAAGCAATAGCTATTATTCTTTGTCCCCAAAGTCTGTCTCGGATTTGCGCCCGGCGTGGCTGGGAGAGCCGACCTTCTCAGTGAGTTCGAGTTAGGTTCTTGCCTGAGGTTTCTTTCCCTTTTGCTTCTTCGCACCCCTCCCCCTCTTCTTCTTTTAAAGTAAAAACCCTGAGGCTTGAGAGGGGCCCTGATGCTTTCTCCCAGGGTAGAGGAGTCTCAGCCCCGGTGGACCCGGCCAGCCTGTCTGCCCGGGAAGCCTTGTCCTCGGGGGAGGACTTGTCCTCGGAGGGGTAGGGGGAGGTTTGTCCGTATCCGTCCGGGTCTAATAGAGACCAAACCCCAGACAACAGCTTCCCTGCAGGGGTGTCCAGCCAGAGGCCAAGATGTCCTCAGTGGGGAAGGTGACCCAAATTCCCAGCGGGAAGGTCTACCAGCAGATCTTCGAGGCTGAGGTAAGCCTGTCCTTCTGTCCCCCCTTTTCCTGCTCCTCCCTTCCCTCCGGCCCCCTGGAAACTTCCCTCCCTCTGAAGACTTCCTTGCCTGGAATCTAATGAAATAAGGGCTTTGAAATTGCTTAGATTAAAAATAATTCTTATTGGCTCCTGAAATGTAAGGATACAAAATTAGAATGTCTGTTTCTGAAAATTAGAAAATTAAAATTAAATTAAATTAAATTAAATTTAAATTACTCAGAAATAGTCAGAATTAGCCATTGGATGTCCTGGAGCTTTTACCTAGCATGAAAGCATTTCTAATTTTTCTGTTTAAAAACTGGGTTTGATTCTATAGCAGTGTCTTAAAACCTACTTTTTCCCTGGTTAAAATATCCCAGAGACCTTTCCGTGTCACTGCACATTCACGAACTTCACGATGTTTAGTGGCTGCCTAGTTTTTGACCTAGGACTTCCCATAATTTATTAAGGTAATAATGCCCTCTTGACAGCCATATAGGTTGTTGGCATTGCCTTGTCATCTATAAAAAACTGCACAGATGAAACAATATCTTAAAAGAAACACACAGACTCAAACCCTTCCTTTGAAGTTCTGTACTGCTTATTTAAAAGGGATTTTTATTCCTACTTTGAGCCCAAAATATGCTCTCTGTGGAAGGCTTGGAAATTATAATAGCATAAAGAAACAAAAGAAACAAATTACTCACATGATCCTGCTCCCTAGAAGCAACGATTCTTAACGTTTGGGTTATTTTCTCCTCGTCATTTCTCCATGCATTTAAAGTTTTGAGATTATAATGTATAATTTTGGTTATAATTTTAATTATACTTTTTTTTTTTTTTTTTTTTTTTTTGCCCCTCCACGCTCCTTGCGGGATCTCAGTTCCCTGACCAGGGATTGAACCTGGGCCACGGCAGTGAAAGCCTGGAATCCTAACCAGTGGGCCACCAGGGAACTCCCCTAATTTATGCTCTTAATTGATATATTTTATGGTATATCATATCCTGAGCATTTCCTCATGTCATAAAAAATCCTTTGTAAGTCTCATTTTTGATAAATCCCTAACATTCAACTGAAGGGACATACTGGGTTTACTCAACCAATCTCCTATCGTTGGACAGTTCCATTTTTCCAATTCCTTGTGATTATAAAAATGCGGGGATGAGCATCTTGGTCCTCATTAGAATTTCTTAAAAGATGCCCTCCTAGAAATGGCTGAATGACTGATATGGGGAGGGGAGAGCCCACCTGCATGGGGTGTGCCCTGGGGTTGCAGGCCTCCCTCAAAGTGCCTTCCTGCTGGCCGGCTCCCACTTGACCTTCTAAGACAGCACAGTCAGCCTGGGTGCTGGGGAGTCTGCAGTTCTGATCCCCCTAACCTGGATCTTCCTGGATTTAGGTACAGCTGGTCCACTCCCTGGCATCCACCAGGAAGCGAGCTGTGGAGCGTTCCATGGCCCCAAAGGATGGCAGGAAGCTCTTGATGAAGAAGATGGATATTCGTGAAGGAGAGATGATGTCTCCTCGGCAGCGGAAGTGGGTGCACAGCCTACCCAATGACTGGGTCACAGAAAACCCTGTTCTCTACAGGTAG
This sequence comes from Balaenoptera physalus, assembly GCF_965194825.1. Lineage (NCBI taxonomy): Eukaryota > Metazoa > Chordata > Mammalia > Artiodactyla > Balaenopteridae > Balaenoptera > Balaenoptera physalus. Next base: position 34,491,950 of record NC_138886.1, on the reverse strand, counting down.
GTCCTGCTGTCCAGGCCACATCCCACACACTAGGGGTGGTCAGAATTTTCAAAAACTCAAAAAGAGCTCACACAAGATGAGGAATGAAGTCCCAGGTACCTCCCCTGAGAGAGAGAGGAAATAACACCTACTTTGCAGGATTGTTTGCTTCTCCCTCTCTTCCGTCCTCTCCCTCGCTGGGCACTGGGTATGCGGATCCCAACCTTCTGGAACTTGAGGCTTCAACAGTGCATAAATAAGCAGGTCTCCCCAAAGCGGGGAAGGCTCTGACACCGAGGACAGGGTGGTGGGACAGGAGTCAGGAAAGCTGTCTGAGGAGGGGCCTCAGCTGAGATGAGAGGATGAGGAAAGGAAACATGGAGCAGGGCTCTGAGACAGTACCGGCTTATCTGTTCCAGAAGGCTGAAGAAGTCAGCGGGCCTGCGGAGAGGGGTGGGAGATGAGGCCAGGAGAGACTTGCAGGCCACAGTCCGTATTTTGGACTGTACTGAAGTGAACAGCTGATTTGCATTTTTAAGGCCTTCAGGTTGTGTGGTGTGTAGAAAGTGGGGGGCTGCAAGGAAAGGCAGGGAGGCCAGGGAGGAGGCCACCACAGTCCACGCAAACTCGGTGGGGCTGTGAGAGGGACACAGGGCACTTCAGGTTTATTTTGGAGGCAGAACCCACGGGACTAGGTGACAGATTGGGTGGGAGGAGAGGGCTCCTGAGAGTCCTAGGTCTCTGGCCTGAGCGCTTGGGTGGACAGCAGAGGTGCCATTCCCTGAGATGGGAGCAAGTGGGGTTGGGACAGGGAGATCAGGAGTTCCTTCTGAACTTCTGAGTTCAGAAGTTGAACTTGAGATTCCTGAGCGTGCCATTTCAGTTCCCTGAGCTTAGACTCCTCAAGCAGGGAGAAAGGAACAGAAAGGAAAAGGAAAAGTGCTTCCTCACGGGGCACTTTGGAGAATGTAGCAGGAGCTGGGCTTCCCTTAGGCTCGTCAAGCTCTGCACCAGCCATAAACCTTCTCAAGTCTGGGACTCTGGGACAGGAAGTCAGTCCTGCTGTATCTGCCTTTGTGTTCCTCTTAACCCCCATTGGAGCAGGGATTGACTGGGTAAAAGTCTCTGCCCTGCCCTTTGAGTTTTCCCAGGAAAAGGTCCTCTGAGGCTTCTGACACTCAGCACCCTGAACAGCTGGGCAAACCCACTGGCCACCCAGGCACAGACTGGAGGTCAGCATTCTCCAGCCCTCTCCCTGACGCCCCATGCAGGGATCCAGAGGCACACACGGCTGGAACCTGACCATACTCCCTCCCACCTCCTGGGAGGATGGTCTTGTGCAGCCTGGCTGTGACTCTGGCTCCTACAAGGGTCCCAGGCCCCTCTCAGCTGACCTGTTTTCTACCAGACTCAGGGTCTCCTGACATCTCCCTGTGCTTCCCGAGGGTCCCCTCCTCCCCAGAGTTTAGCCTAGAACCACCTATCCTCCCCATAACTGGATATAACATCAGTCAGGCACTCTTGGCACCCACAGGACACTGTTTGGAGAAAGGCACTTCTCATGGAGGGCGCTGGCGTTGTGCTGGCTTCCTGGCACAGACAGACAAGGCCAGCTCTGCTCTGGACACAAGAAGAGAGATGTGCTTATAACCTACCAGGCCCTGCCACCCTCAAAGCGACTGGGATCACTGACTCAGCATCAGCACCTCTCTGGGGTGCCTTGTCCCCTTCTTGAAAATTCGGCCAGCCAAACCGGTCAACTTGTGCATTCATTCACATAGGACAGGACCTCTGGTGGGCGGAAGAGAAACTCGGGGTACGGGTAGATCACCACTAGTGTAAACCAAGCCCCCATGTTCCTGGGGCAAGTGGCCAAGAAGCCAGAGCCGTTAGCAGCTCCCATAGTTGGGGCACCCGGGCTCCAGTGGGGCCGCCTTAGTCCAGGGGCATTTGGTTGACAAGGCTGAGAGACCCACCTCTGGAGGGCCAGCCTGGGCCCCATCAGCTGCCACCCAGGCCCTGCAGTCTTCCTTGGTGGTAGGTGTGCCATGAGGACTACATAAGAAAAAGTCTGGAAAGTGTTGCACGTGTCAGGGCCCCGAGGAATGGCAGGCGTCACTGAGAACTGCTGCATTTCTGTGGCGCTTGCCCTGTGGACAACACATTAAGGGATTTTTATTCCAAAGCTGAGGTCATGCTCACCCACCTGGTCCTCCCTGCTGAGATAGTTTGTCCTGGGATCCCAGCTCTCTCCTCCCACACCCAGACCCCATGAACCATGGACCTTGGCGTCACATGCAGGGATCTGGGAATCCCAGCGCCACTTTGTCCAGTGACTTCCCTCCCTCATCCCCCATCCTGGACAACAGGGTCACCCCGGCCGCCTCATAGGATGGGTTGTTGAAGAAGCAAATGAGGAGCGTGCTGAATGCTCAGCCCCAGTCTGGCTTTCCCAGGTTGGCCAGGCCCCTTGGGGCCCTCAGTTTCCACATGTGGAAAATGGCTCGTGCCCACCACTCACACTTGTTGTGCAGCCAGAATGGAGCAAGATCCCTGAGGGCAGACCCCAGCTTCTCATCTGAGGACTGTGGTGTCTGCTGGCAGCAGATGCCCAGGCAGTGTTTGTTGGAGGCACATCCTCAGGGCATTCTGGAATCAGTGGGCCCGGACTATTACCAATTCCCAGGGTCTCTCTGGAGACCCAGAGCTACCCTGGAGGGGAGCAGTGCGGGGGCAGGGAGCGGGGTCGGGGCAGGGGGGGTGGCGTTGGTTATTGTTTTCCTCTGCTTGTGCCTCAGGGAAAAGGAAATAGCCAAGAAGGAGAAAGCTCAAGAGAGTGAGAACAGCATTGCTGCCAGAGAAGTGCGGGGCCTCACAGACACCGCCGGTGAGCCTCTGTTCAGGCGTGAGGGCAGGCATGGCCTGGGCCAGAGAGTGCTCTGTGGGGAGCTCCTGGAAGCGCTAATGTAGAAGCACCTGAAGGTCCCGCTGTTCCTCTGCTCAGCATCATAGAGAGCCTTCCCGGAACCCACCTCTCTGCCCTGCCCCTCTCCCCTGGGCCTTTGCCTCCGAAGCGTTTCCCCTGAACCTCCCCTGAACCTTCTCCCCAGCGCAGGGAGCTGGGGGGGAGGAGGGGCTGCCTGCACAGTCAGCATTTCCTGATGAAACCATTTGGTAAAGGTTGTAGCTCGCTCTTCTGTGATTTCACAGGAGGATTTTCCAATCTACATTGTCTTCCTTCGTATCACATTACCCTGGTTTGACTTTATCCGGATATGGAGGCTCTTTTTCTTTGTGATTAAAAAAGTAATACATGCTCACTATAGAAAAAGGAAGGAGATAAAGCAGAAGGTGAAAACTCCGCCTCCACAATAGCACCCTTTCTCCGCCCAAGAGTGCCCACCGCCCATGAAATCACATAGTGCCCCGGGTCCCACCTGTATTCAGAGGACAGCAGAGTGCAGGGTGAGCTCACAGACCCTAGAGCAGAGGGCCCACATGCCAAGCCCTGCCGAGCCTCTGACTGCCTTTGTTCTTGGACCCCCATGCCTGAGTGTCCTCACTTGTAGGATGGGGCTGGTAATAGAGCCTGCCTCTCGGCTTCATCCTGAGGAGTAACTGATTTAGAACAATACCTGGTGAATGGTAAGTGCTGATAAGTGTTGGTAATTCTAATCTGTGTATGTATTTTCTTCTATAAAACTTTTTTTAAAAACCCTAAATGTTCCTATTCTATACATACCATTTGGAACTTTTTTTGACCATTTAACTGTATATGCAAGACTTAATTCCCTACAGCACTTAGGGATCACCTTCTTTTGCCTTAAGTCTCTGCCACTGCCGGCCTGCTTTGGGGGGCCATCTCCTGAACCCAGGCACTTGCTGCCTTGCTGTCTTTTCCTGGGTACTCTGACCTCACCTTGGAGCTCTGAGGGCAACCTCATCACCTCCGTTGTTCTCCCCCAGTTCCTGAGAGGATCAGCACCATCACCCTTCAAGGGCGAGGGGATTACAAGAGGAGAGGCTGTGAGAGTGCTCTGGCGAGCTTTAAGGAGGAGATCGCTCAGATTGGGATGGTGAGAATTCTCCCTGTCGCTCGCCTTCTGTTCCTGGGCCACTCCGAGGGGAGGGTGGACTCCGCACGGTGCCCACCGCCCCTCTTCCCGGGTCCTCAGTGGCTCACCAGGTGTAGACAGAATCGTAGTAGCCATGTTTGGATGGCTTGCTACAAGTTCTGATTATGAGCAGAACTCTATATGTCAGGTACTGTTATAACCTCCAATTTACAAGTGAGGCCCAGAAAGTTCTGCCTGATTTGGCACGTAAGGGCCGAGTGGGAACTGGACTCTGGATCTGATGCTAAAGCCCAGTCTTTGATCTCCCTGCTCAGTCCTACTAACAAGGGGCCAAACGGCCTGACCCTTAGGCACTACCCTCAGTTGGCTCCCTGTTCCTCTCCAGAGACCTCTAACCAGACTAATCCCTGGAATATTGCCTAAGTGAGACAATAAGGTCCTCTCTGGGCCCCGGATCACACTCACCACTTTCTCCCTGAGTTCCCTGGATTCCGGGAGCTGGCCGTAGACCCAAAGCACCAAGAAGGTGCTCTCCCTGCCAGCTTATCACTTTCCTAATGTATCCCAACTGGACTTGAGCTCTGCTGTCACCATGAGCTCAGTGGCTTTGGTCACACAACCGAACTGAGCCTCAGTTTCCTCATCTGAAGTTCTCTTGGAATTATTTCACTGGCCACTTCTGTAATGATTATTTGTTGAGCTCCAACCATGGGCCAGGCATAAGGTCAGCACGTACTTTGCAGGCTATGATGAGGACCAAGTGAGTCTGAGGACAAGGGCTCACACATGACGTGTGTCCCGAATAGTGCTGCCCTAGTGCTCTGGCTGTGAACAATTAGTAAATCTGAACTCTTTAGGTCTAGGTAAGAGTTACTATTTTTGAGAGAGGACCGCAGCTGGGACTTCCCTACTATAGGGCTGGGGGTGGGGGGGGGTCCTTCCTGTCCCAGGGGTGTTGATACCATAGCCCTCGCCCTCCTGGCCTGTTTTAGGAAATGGAACCTCTCATCTTGGAGCCAGGAGCCCTTCTTTTAAAAAAGCTGGCTGAGTCTGACGAAGACATCAACAATCTCTTCGAAAAGGTGGAAAACGACAGCAACCTTGAAGACTACACCATCCAAGTAGGGGTCCCCTCGAGGCGGGACCTGCCCCACCTGCGTCCTGCTCCTGCTCCTTTCTTCCCTGCCACCTGTTCTCCCAGCCTGACCCAAACTTCTTGGCACAGACCCTGTTGGAGCTGCGGGATCAGGTGGCCGAGAAATTCCTGCTCCAGAAGCAGGAGATCAAGGAGCTGGACAAGACGCTGCACTCGCTTGAGTTCTCCCGGGCAGATAAAGTGAGTTGGCCTCCAGATGTGCTCTTGGTGATTTTCACTCGTGGGATTTATGAGTCATCACCTGTTTTTAGTTCTCCAGGAGAAGGGAGTCACTCACTGTGGTGCCTTGTCATTTCTAGCTAAAAAGTGTTTTGAAGAAATATGTGGAAATCATAGAGAAAACTTCCTACCTCATGCAGCCCGACGTGTACAGGCTGATCAATAAAGAAGCCATGGTGAGTGGTTTTCACGTGCAGGGGATCAGCCCGCGGGAGCAGGACCCCAGGATGCCCTAGAGCCTGGGTCTCAGGAATGATGGGCTTCTCATATATAACATTTCCAAGTAACTCAGGTTGGCTACTTGAGTTCAGAACTAGAGTCTTTGTTAAGTATTTTCAATAGAAATCTCTCTAGTACGTTTTATACTTCCCCGCCATGTTCATCCCAGTTAACCTAATACTGTGTCATCAGTGTGACCAGTGCTAATTTTATGAGCACCTACGGGGCCGTGTCTCAGCCACCATGTGCAATGCTATGTGTGCTGCAAGACAGAGGCGTGATCTCACAACTGTTGTGGTCTCAGGGTGGTGTGTGCACTCATAAGTGACCTCAGCATGCTCTGTATGCCTAGTTTTTCTAGTGGTTCTTGTCTTTCCTCCTGCTGTCTGTCTATTGCTGAACCATGCCTGCTCCTCTGGCTCTGTCCCCACTGCTTCTCTGTCCACACCCTCAGCCTCCTCCAAATGCTTCCTTTGGGATAAAAAAAATACGAGAAAATCAAGGTTGTTCATGAAAGGACACTTCTTTTGGCTACTTACTTGCATAGGTTTCTAGGTCCTGTACAGAAAGCTGGGCTTGCCGGTTAACGGGCCTCCTGGCAGCGCGCAGGGTACAGTGTTCAGAATCACAGATGGGCTCCAGCCCAGGTCTGTGCCTTGGGGTCCTGGACAAAGCACAGGCAGAGAGTGAGCACAGACCCCCCTCTCCACTGCCCAGACATGAAGGTTCCCGAAATTACTCAGCCCCAGCACCTGGAACTCCGTGTCCATAAAATGAGGATAGTGATACTTAAACACCAGTACTTGGTGGGAGGATGACGTAAGAGGACGCAGCAGTGGCCGCTCTCATTTTGAGACAAGCAGGAGTTCCTAACTTTGAACCATTTGATCGATTAGGGGAGTCAGAGTTAGCAGTGTCCCACTTATGTTTCGGCGTTTGACTTTCCTGTGTTTATTGTATGCATAACAACTGGCACTTTCTACTTGCTCTGTGTGCATCTATCTCATTTAACTTCACCAATTCCTTGTGCTGTAAATAGCATTATCTTTACATTATGGCTACGGAATTGGAGGTTCAGGAGATACTTGCCAATGCCCCCACTCTGGGAACAGCCGGCATCAAACCTCGGCTTTCAGTGAAAATTGTTACTGAAATTTCTGCCTGCTGAGCTTGGCGGTTCTCACCCTTGCCCCAGGGCAGTGCATAGAGGGCTTTGGGACATGTGTGGGGCATTTTTGGCTGTCCTAGTCCCTGGGGGACTTGGGAGAGGCTGCTCTCATTTAAGGGGGTGGAGAGGCTAAATGGCAGAACGGTGTCACACAGTGAAGAATCGTCCCGACTGCCATGCCAAAGGTGCCCTGGTGGGGTCCGCTGGGAGGACTGCCAAAGAATGTTCTAGCTCTGATGTCATTTGGTAGTTGGTACTGGTTCTCATCACAACCATATGTGGCTGGTCCCTGGTAGCATGAGCACTCTGCTTTTGGAACCAATTTATAAAAAAACAGTTAAACACTGAAAGCTTGCTGAAGTGCTTAACTCCAGTGAACTTAGAATCACCTTTTGAAACAAACAGTCTGAGGTGGCCTTGGAGCTGGGTTGAAACTCACGTGATCAGGGTTCATGGTTAAGCCTTCAGGAAAGACCCTTGTCGTGTCCGTAGCTGCTGAGCCCCAGGCAGCTTCCTTGAGTGCCCAGCGACCCCACAGTACTCCTCAGACGCTGCCACGGCCCTGCTCGGCCCTCGGCCCGCAGCTCACCAGCCCTCTCTCCAGCTGAGCCTTGTTCTGACCTTGGAGAACAATCTAGAGCCTGCCCACCTGTGACTGCAGATCATAAACCACGCCCTGCTGGGCAACCGGAGGGCCCTCGCCCAGCTGTTTGTCAACCTCATGGAGGCCACGCTGCAGCAGGAACTCGATGGCCACCGCCGCTGGCAGGGCCTGCTGGATGCCTGGAAGGCTCTCAGGAAGGAGGACCTGGTGCAGGGTTTCAGGTCGGTGGCTGCCCACACCACCCGAGGCTCCCCCCCCGCCCCCCTGGGCGGCAGCATAGGCGGGCGAGGGGGGCACCTTCTCCCTCCCTTTGTTGTTACTTTAAAATGCTCTTGCTTTTTCTGGTGGTAAAAGTAATAGGTGCTCTTTTTTAAAAGTCAAAATAGATAAAAGTATAAGGAAGAAATTAAAAATCACCATTAATTCCTCACCACAGTGAGAAGCACGGCTGATATTTTGGTATATTTTCTCCCAGGCTTTTTTAGACCCATACTGCGCATGTAGATTTGTATCTTGTTTTCTTCATACACATTTTCTCATAAGCATTTTCTGAGCACTATACAAATTGTTTGAAAATGTTAGTCTGATTATCTGCCCGCTGTCCACTCTTTACTATTACTGGGCCAAGGAGAATGGCCATCCCTCAGGCTTGGGACACTTCCCACCCTGTGGTAGCAGGTTTTACCCATGGGAGGCAGGGTGAAGAGAGGGCCCATCTCCAAGCTTCCTCCACCAGCTGGCACTTTTGTTAATACTGACACAAGGGTCCTGGAGCTTTTGGCCAATAAGGAAGGCTTTCTTTTGCTAAGACTCTTGGGACCAAGATGTCTGAGGACACCAAATAGTGTCTGTCTGTGCTGTAGCCGTGGGGGTGGGAGGCCCATCTGTACACCCACATTTCTAGATGGAGAGCACCAGAGTCGGACGCTGGGGAGGAAAGAAAAGTATGTTGAGGTCTGGCTGCACCTGTACTTTCCCTGTGACCTTGGTCAAGGGCTTGAACATACAGAGCCTTTTTCTGCAGGCACCATGATGAACTGGTGATAGGGTTTCAGTGATGGTCAACAAGATGCTGCATGGAAAGTGCCTGGTCTTGGCTGGGCTTGGGCTTGGGAGGTTGTTAAGATGTCAGTAATCATCATCGGCAGTGATGGCAGGAGCTGACATTTCCTGGGCATTTCCCAGGAGCCAGGCACGGTGCTAAGGGCTTTGCTCACATTATCTTGCTGGGTCCTCACAAGTACTCCTTGAGGAAGGTACTGTCATTAGCTCCATTACAGAAGAGGAAACTGAGATTCAGCGGGGGCAACTTGCCCAAGGTCACAGAGCTGGAGGCGGCAGTCAGGACCCACACCCGATCTGTGCCTGCTGGTCCCTCCATTCTTCTCTCCCCCGCTCTCCTTCCCTCTCTTTCCTCCCTCCTTTCCTCAGAGGCCCGGATGGAGGGGAAGGATCTGGGAGTGGTGTCCGGGTGCTAGGGTTCTGAACGTTCTTACCATGGGTCTCATCCCTTCTCTCCCATCCACCTTGCCCCTCCTCTCCTCTGCATGGTGCCAACGTGTCTGGATGCCCAGTGAGTTCATGGCCAGTGAAAGGATCCAGACTCCTCCAGCTGTGAAGATGGAGTTGGAGACCATGTTTAAGAACCAGAGCGCCCTGCAGCAAAAGCGGCTGGACCATCTCTGCACCATCTGGTACAGAAGGAGGGGCTGCTGGGGAGGGGCACCTTTCGGGGGTCCATGGGGGAGGCAGACACAGTCCTCAGCGTTGACCTTTCTTCTGAGGTGTCCTCCAGACCTAGCCATCTCCCAGTTCTCTGGTCCTGGGCTGGTTGCCTGGGTCCATGTTCTGAGGTGTCCCAGCCCTAGTGGCAACAGGGCACATGACACATTTGCTGCAGAAAGAAGTTTAGTGTGGCTCTGCCAAAGAGCTTGGAAGGGGGTAATGGCAGGGGCGAGGTCGGAGGGGAGCGGGGGAAGGAGGGGCCAGGTCAGGGGCTAGACTTTTCCCTGAGGGCAGTGGGGAGCAGAGCGGCTCCATCAGCTCTGCAGTTTGGAGGGTGGGTAGAGGGGTATGAATGAAGCTGAAGGCTCGGAGGTTGATGAGGAGGCTGCTGCCATCAGACAGGGACCTGTTAGAGGCTGTGGACGCTTCCCTCAGGCCTGGGTCCGCCTCTGATCCCATGATAAGCTCTTTGGCGGGGGCATACTGAATGTTCTAGACCCTGGAAGCCCACCGTCTGGGGAGCCTGTAGCATCCACCCTCAGCAGCAGGATGGAGCCTGTGTGGTCCTACAAGGCAAAGACATTTCATGTGTTGGGACCCGTGCACCTCGTTGGTCCCTTTCACCCTGGTGACGCTGGGATGCAGGTTCTTCCCGTCTCCCCACCACAGAGCTCAAGTTCTCCTGGGACATAAATGACTATTAGGACCCCCACAGCGTGAGCCAGAAGGACTCCCTCAGGATTGGCATCTCCTGCCCCACGTGCAGCCACATTTTCATGCAGTGTGACATTAACAACGTGGATAAAAATCTCAACACAAGGAAAAGTGCTTTTGTTGTTTTCTCTGACTCCACTTATTTCTGACTCTGAATCCCTGTTCATAAAGCTGGGCAAAACTTAGCCTTTCTTGGGGATCCTGGCCACTGAGGGAAAGTTACGGAATCCCACCCAAAGCCAGGCCTGGTGGTGGGAGTCTGGTCATCAGTTTGGTCCACACACATGCAGCTGGGCAACTGCTGCTGCTTCCAGACTGTTGGACGCAGGAATCTTGAGGAGGCTTCTCTGAGCCCCTGAGTCCTCACACGCAGGCAACCGTTGCTGTCCAGAGATGTGGGTCTTGCAGCTGCTCCCACGGTGCCACCAGGAAGTAGGCTGGTGGTACTGCCAGGCTGGCACTGCCAGTCACCCGCCATCCTGCTGTGTCTGCACCTTCCCCCAGCCCCTTTCTATCAGATGAGGAGACAGTCCTGGTCCCCAGCGTCCTCCTCCTCCCCAGGGCTCTCAGCCCACTCCCACAAATGCCTTCTCCTCAACAATGTTCTCGACTCTCCTAAGAACTTAGACTTTTGCAAACAAAATGCAGAAAGATTTTTAGGCTGATGTCTTTTATGTCCCACCACATCCCTCATACAGGCTGTGAATATGGGGCTGACTGCTGCCTGAGTGGAGGGGAGAGACAGGGCCAAAGACCTGGAGAAAAATGCATTCATTGATACTTCTGGCCAAAGCTGGGACACACTGTAAGATGGCAGTGTCTGCAGGCAGAGCGTGGAGCTGGGTGTGTGATATGACCTGGCCTGGAGGAAGGTGGGGGCAATTCTAAGAAATCAGAGGCAAGAGCACATTTATAGGACATAGGACCCAGCAGTGGGGATATATAGAAAGGTGAAGTCAGGACATAATCCCACTGTCTGGAAGCATTGCAAACACTATGCTTAAACACACAACTTAAAGGTAAAGTTGCAAAGCCTTGATCACAGAATTCCAGTGAGTGTCGAGCGAAGGTTTGGGTTTGTGGTGTTTGTGCAAAGAGGTCTGGACAGCTCCCACAAAGCACACTGGGTAGACACCATCTATGTTTCCTTGACCTGTCAGCAGCTGCTAGGGAGCCTTCTAATCAAGCCCGAGGAACTGTTCCATGGAACTGCCTCATATGGGATCACACGTAGCACCCACGTCCCATCCTGGCCCAGAGCTCCAGGCCTTCCTCCGTAAACCCAGAGCCCCAGATGCCTGGTGAGGATCCTTGTTTCGGTGCATGCCAGGCCCTCTGCAGGCTTGTGGGCAGTGGTGGCAGAGGGGTGGGGAGTCTTACTAAGATTCCCAGGGCCCCAAGAGGGAGTTATCCAAAGTCCCAGGAGAATCCCCGTGGATTTTCCTGGACCCAGTAAGTATGTGTGCATATAATTTTAAAATAGTTTTTAAAAATAAAATTTGCATTTTGGAGTAATGTTAGATTTACAGAAAAGTTACAAAGATAACACACAGAATTCCTGTATACTCCTAATCCAGTTTCCCTAATGTTGTCATCTTACACTGCCAGTGGACACTTGTCAACACTAAGAAGTTAACTTGGATACATTCCCATTAAGTAAACACCAGACTTTTTTGGATTTCACCAGTTTTTCCACTAATGTCCTTTTTCTGTTCCAGGAACCAATCTAGGATGCCACAGTGCATTTAGTACAATGTTTAGACTTGAGATTATGCCCTGCACACTCTTGCACCTACCTTTTGCTCTTTACTGTCCCACTATGAGTAGGCTGCCCTAGACCAGCCTGGGTTACATGTCTTGTCCTGACATAATTGTTAATCGCATCCCCCTTTCACTGACAAAATGTCCTGGTTTGGACAGTAAATAGCATGTCATACACATTTTTCCACCTCACTAAACACCACCTATAACTTCCTTAGTGGCTTAAAGTAACAATCATTTTTTGCTTCTCATGATTCTGTGAGCTGGCTGAGCGGTTCCCTGTGGCTGGGCTGGATGGCCTCACTCCCGTGTCTGGAGCATCAGCTGGGACAGCTGGGGCCTCTCTCCACTTGCTCTCTCAGCCTCCAGGAGGCTAATCCAGGCTTGTAGGCATGGTGGTGGTGCTGGCAGAAGAGCTCCCTACAGCAAGAGAGGGCAAGTGGAATGCATAAGCCCTTTCCCCAAGCCTTTTCTGTGTCATGTTTGCTAGTGTCCCATTGGCCAAAGCAAATCTCATGGCCAAGTCCAGATCCAGGGGTGGAAAAATAGACTCCACCTGCTGGTGGGAGGACCTAACGATACTGACCATTTTTCAATCTGCAACACTCTTTTTAGTGACTACAGAAGAGAATTCATGTATTTTACTTAGACAATTCCCTATTGTTGGAATGAAGGTTGTTTTTGATTTTTTGAGTGTTTATAAACAGTACTGTTAAGCAACTGTCTTAATGCATAAACTTTGTATGCATTTTATATTATCTCTCATTAGGTTCCTCGAAGGGGCTTCCTGGGTCATGTGATAAGCATTTGTTTTTTTTTCCATTAGGAAAATTCAGTTTTATTTTCTAAGTAACAGGCTCAATAATATTATTAGACCTTTTCACGAGGTATGCTTTTGGCACCAGGAAATCCCCAACAGGTCACTCATTTCATCGGTATTTACGTAGATACGTCCCTAGACCCGTGTTCCTTGAAGATGCTACCAATTTTAGTAAGTGAATGTTTTATTCAAGTATGGCTCACATGTCACATCTTCCTTCCCCAGTGACCTCCTGCCCCCCAATTACAGCAAAGCTCAGCTGACTGAATGGCGTTCTACTCTCAACTCCCTGAATAAGCACCTCGGTGAGTGAGCTTTGTGGGACCCCACTTGAGTGTCGCCAGAACTCTGCTCAAGTAGTAGCTTTGTAGCAGCTTCAGTCTGTCAGCCAGTCATTTATGTGAGAGTCTGTTATAAACTCAGGAGTAGGTGGCAAGTCCCTCTTGGGGAAGAAGGATTGGGGTGTGGAGAGAAGAGTAAGCTCTGAGGGTTTATCTTGGACCCCCAGACCTTGCCTGGCAGGGCCCCTCCTCCTCCCACCACCTCCCAAGTCACTGCCCAGCTGGTCCCACACTCTGACCCCCGACCACAGCATGGAGCCAGAGGGATGGCTCCAAGGACCACCTGTGAGGATGGCTCAGGGGCCAGATCCTGGATGTATGAGGTGCACTGTCCCCACTCTGGGACCTAGGGGAAGTCATGGCCTCTCTTGGCCTCAAATTCCTCCTCCATAAAATAGGAATCTCAAGAGGAGTAATAAAGGTACCTACCTTGTGGGGTTGATGTAAGAATCACGTGCAATCCTGCAGTCCAGTCATAGTTCAGTGCCTGGCTTACTCAGTGCTCAAGAATAAATGGTAATGTTTAGAAATTCTCTATAACCAGGGTCCTCAAACTCCAGCCCATGGGCCACTGCCCGTTAGTAAATAAGGTTCACTGGGACACAGCTCCACTCATTTGTTTACTACTGTCTCTGGCTGCTTCTGCTCTATAACAGCAGAAATGAGTGGTTGCAGCAGAGACTGTATGGCTCTCAAAGCTGGAAATATTACTATCTAGCAGAGTTTGCCAAGTCTTGCTCTAGAAGATATATGCAATACAATATTTCAGTTTCCTTTGAGGCAACCCAGTGAGGTCAGTGGTGTCATTGCCCCTCTGTGATAGAGAAGGATTCAGAGGCACAGAGAGGTGAAGTGTCCTGCCCAAGGTCACACAGCTAAGGAAGTGTCACAGCCAGACTTGACCTGGGTGCTTTGGTTAGTAGTACCCACCACTGCTCCCAGGGCTCTCGGGTTTATAATTCCAAAGGTATTATAATTATATTATAATACCAAGCATAAGAGCCCTGAGACCCTAAATAATAGCAATGGCTGCCATTCACTGGGCGCCTCCTAGGAACAAGCGTGGTGCTGGGCCCTGGTGACCAGCAGGGTGGATCTCTCTGGAGTGCTTCCTGTCCAGAGCAGAAATCAGACCACGCAGGATGTTACAGCAGGGAGTGGACAGGTGGCCAGCTGCATGAATGTGTATTTGGGGGCACAGCCTGGTTAAAGGTTATAAGACACCTTGCCAAGGAAGTGATCATCCAGTTGAGACCTGCAAGGCAAGTACAAGTTAGCCAGGCCCAGAGGTCAGGGGAGCTTTCTAAGGCAGAAGACTAGTATGTGGGGAGGCTGAGAGGCCAGACAGAGCTGGGGCCTTCAGGGAAAGGAGAAGGTGGCAGGCGAGGCTGGAAGATGACAGAGGGCCAGACTGTGCTGGCCATGTGGCCATGTGCGGAAGGCTGAACTTTATCCTGAAGGAAGTGGGAACCCAGTGGAAGGTTCTGAGCTGGGAGTGATAAGGTTAGAGGGGGGAACGGATCAGAGGGGTACAGGAACAGAAGCACAGAGACCCGGGGGGGCTTCATCATAGTGACTTCACAGGAAGGGTGGAGGTGTGCTGGCCTAGGCAGCGGCCCTGGGGATGGGAGAAACCAGCTTTAAGGCCTCTCCTCACCAGTTCCACTACACATCTACCCTCCCCAGTGTTCTAACTGCCATCCAGCCTGCCCTCCTCCCAGCCCTTGTCAAGGAACAACCACCACACAATCTTTGTGTTATCTTTCAGTTTCTAGAACTGCCAGGAATATTAAACTTCAGTTCCTTATCTTAGACACCAAGAGATACACCGAGGTGACTATAAACTAGAAACAGTAGAGCGGAGGAAGAGGAGAAGATCAATCAATCAGTTAATCAGTCCATCAGCTTCTGAATGTTCTGCTGGTCCATTCACTTCTTAAGGGGTTCACCACACACATGATCTGTAAACGCTCCTTAATTTGCACCTGGTTACTGTTTCGTGACTTGGTGCAACTCCCCCAAAAGAATTTCACCAGCCTCGAAACTGAGTCAAGAATTAGGGTCAGAACAGAAAAAAGTGGCTCCTTATTTGAGGTCCTTATCTTGGGGTGTCGGGAACTTTGAGGCAAGGGAGATAGCAGCCCCTGATCTAAATTATCCCCGCTATTGAGGCACTTGGCTGGGGAGAAGCCTCTTCCCTGAGCGACGGGGCAACTCCTCTTCCCAACCTCCCCTCTTCTTCTGGAAGAGCTGCTGACGTCTTTTTTCTGCCTATGGAGACGCCTACCACGTGGACTGCATGATGCGGGTCCGCTTGCAGTATGAGAAGACCTGGCAGGAGTGCCTGGCCCGAGTGCAGAAGTGCAAGGTGGGTGCCCCTCCTGGCCCGTCTGAGGAGAGGAGCACAGGGCATGGCCCTGCCCCTCTCCAGCCCGCACCCCCTGCTTTCCCTCCACGCTGGCCTCTGGGCATTCTGAAGCTGTTCCCTCAGCCTGGACCCTCTTCTCCCCAGCTGTTCCCACCCACCCCTCAGTGGCCCCCAGCATGACCTCCTCCAGGAAGCCTTCCCTGACCCCATGGACAAAGTTTCACCCTCTGATCACCTCAGCCTTCACCTTTGACCCTCTGTATCACTTCACTTTATTTATTCAGTGGAGGTCACGTCATGGGAGTTATTTCCAATGCTTCCCTTTTGTAAATAGTGTTGCCACTGGCATCACACCCAACTTCACTCCACCCGCCCACCTCTGTTAGAGGGTGAGACAGCGAGTCCTCTCACAACCCCCTTCAGTTACAATGCCTGGTTTTCTGAGGTGCAAGGACATATTGTGTCAAATGCCCCCTCCCTGCCTCCTTGGGAAGACTGTTTAGATGAAAACCCCCCAAGAGCCTAATCATTTTGAAGATGGTCTAACCTGCCGGCTCTGGCGGTAGGAGTCCCCAAGCCATGAGGGTCTCACCTGTGGGCCCCAAAAAGCTCCTGTTCCTCCATCCACCCCTCATATGTGTGTCTGTCGAGCTCTGGCTCTGCCACCAAGACTCTGAGGTGAGCAGAGTTCAGGGGAGCAGAGCGCTGTCCAGTGCAATGCACGGTGCGAGCGCTGTGGCCTCTGGGGGCTGTGCCACACTCTTGCACCCACTCTCATCAGATCCTACAAGGCCCTGCAGCGTGGGAGTCGCTGGCCCCATCTGGAGATGAGAAGACCAGTTTGCAAAAGGCACAGGGGCTGTCCGAGCCCACAGGGCTCTGCCCACTTGCCCTGTGGCCTTAGGGGCAGTCACGTGCCTCTCAGTCAGCCCTTTAGGGGCGTCAAACTTAAGGAGTAAAGCCTGGAGGGAAACCTTGTGCCCTTGGAGAGCCTCCCCAAGACCACACCCCCAGCGCTCACCACCTCGTCACTCACCCCCTCCCCAGAGCCCCATGGCCCTGTGGCCCGGAGTGCTGACGCCTTGTACCCATGCTCATGGCCCCTGGTTGGGTGCATGCAATGGGTGAATGCTGACGTCCTCATGTACCCCAAGAGCACTCTGAGCCTGACAGAGGGCGCCTGGTGTTCCTGGGCAGCGGCATTGGAAGTATACCACTGGAGACACGTTTTTAATTTGGGGGAGGTTGATTTATTCTAGATTTTGTGCATAAATCAAGTCTTTATTAACATAGAGAGCTGGCTCTCCAGTTGGCATAATTCCAGACAGGAAATGGGAGCCGTGTCTGGCTTACAGCAACACTGAGGCCGTGTAGGATGGTGGTTTATGCCTGTAGGGTCTGCAGTAGGACAGTTCTGAGTTCAGATCCCAGTTCCACCACTTGCCAGGTGTGTGACCTCCAGCAAGTTCCTTCACTTCTGTGAGCTTTAGTTTCCTATCTGCCAAACGGGGCTAATGAGAACACCTCTGGGGGATTCAGTGAACAGGGGCAGCACACAGCACCTGGACACAGTGGGCAGATAAAGCTGGACCATCTCCGCCGCTGTGGGAGTTTCCGCCGAGTTCTCGGGGACGGCTGGGAGGCGATCTCAGGGGGCAGGACCAGCCCTGAGGTGAAGCCCCCATCAGCCCTAAGCCGGGCTCTGCCTTGTTCCTCTCCAGAAGCAGCTGCTGGACTGGAAGGCCTTCACTGAGGAGGAAGCAGAGAGCCTGGTGAGCCCGTCCTTCTTCCAGATGGTGGGAAATCTCCAGAGCAAGGTGGAGGAGGAGCTGGAGGTGTTGGATGTGCGTAACGGGGGACCTGTGCAGCTGGGGAGCAGGATGGGGGCACCCGGGGTGCTGGGCTGTGAGAGGAGTGGGAGCCCAGGGGCTTACAACTTTGCTGTCACTGGTGTGTGCAGCCCCTCGGAGCAGTGCCCCTGTGCCGGGTGCTCCAGGCTCACCCCTTGGTGCCTCAGTCACCCGCGGACTCCGATTGAACAGTCTCGGGCAGTGAGTGCTCCCCGAGCCCTTGCCGAGTCTGGGTGCTGAAGGTCACGAGGAGCAATAAGCCTGCATCCCATGATGCTTAGAGTCTAGAGCAGGGGTCAGCAAACGTTTTCTGTAAAGGGCCAGATAGTAAATATTTTAGGCTCTGTGGGCTGTCAGGTTTCTGGCACAAATTCTCGCTCTGCTGTTGTCACACAGAAGCAGCCCTATGCAATGCAGAAATGAATGGGTATGGCTGTGTTTCAATAAAACTTTATTTATGGACACTGAAATTTGAATTTCATATAATTTTTACATCATTAAATATCTTCTTTAGATTTTCTTCAGCCATTAAAAAATGTAAAATCTGTGCTTAGCTCCCAGGGTTAAACAAAAATAGGCAGGGGGCTATGTTTAGCTCACAGGCCACAGTTTGCCAACCCCAGACCCTAGGAGAGTATAAAAGACACACATGAAAGAGGGAGAGGTGAGGATTTAAGAGTAGACTGTGGTGTTTGGCTCAGGTGCTGAGTCAGGGAATCCAAAGAAGGAGGGATGCCCCAGGCCAAGGTGGGTATGGCCCACCTGATGCCAGGCTGGTGTCTAGGGCGGCACCTTCTTCTCTGTAGGCCCCAAACTCCATCTTCTTCCTGTCAAGGACTTCAGTGGACACAGGGCAGGTCTAGAGATGGGACTTCAGGTCAACCAGTCCGAGGGCATGGTCTTGGACAGACCAGAAATGCTGTCCCAGCAGAGAGGGGACCATGAGCCACGATGTGGCACAGAAGATAACCTTGAGGGATGGTGCCCAGGCAGTGACGGCCAGTGACATGGGCCTCCACTGGCCGGCGAGGGAGCCCCGTGAGTGGGGCTCTTCTCCTCAGCCTGGGCCGGTTGGCACTTAAGTCCCGTTCTCTGGGTTCTGCCACTGCAGAAATCCTTCGAGGCCATGGCGAAGCAGACAGAGCGGCAGAGCTCAGGTCTCTTCAGCTATTTCCAGGAGGCTGTGCAGCTGTGGGAGGTGCATCGGAGCATGCTGCCGATGCAGGAGCTGGAGCTCGAGACGAGGATGGAGCGGCGGCGGCAGAAGCACAGCCGCGAGAGCCAGGTGTGGGCCCGGCATCCAGGTAGCCCCCACGAGGCGTGAGCGAAGGGCCACACCCAGACTGTCAGCTGCCCAGTGGCTCTGCTTGGTGGCCCGTGAACTCAGCCAGCGTTCAGGTGCAAAGCAAAGAAAAAGAACTTCAATCCATACTTCACAACGTATTTTATTTTTATAGAAAAGTTAACTCCAAATATATCTTAGACTCAAATGTAAAACCTCAAGCTATAAAACTTGAGCAGATAGGAAACTGAGGCTCGCCTTGGTCACGGGGCTGCATGGGAGCAGAAGAATCCTGCCAGAGTCAGGTCCGGGTTGTGCGATGGGTGCCGGATCCAGACGTGTCTGTGACGGGGTCTGCGTGAGAGACAGACAGACTGGGGCGCGTGGAGCATCTACCTCTGGCAGTCATCCTGTCCCCACAGGACATGAGCTGGCCCCCAGCCACCTGCCTTCACGCAGTCTAGGGGTGGAGGGGTGCACTCAGCATCTGACGTCAAGCACAACGGGTGAGAAGGAGGGCAAGGAGTAGGTGCCTCTGGAAGGTGTAGCAGGGGCCTGCCCGGGCGGGCTGGGGGTGAGGGACATGTCCCTGAGGAGTCCCATCTAAGCGGGGTCTCCAGGGATATAAAGTAGACAGAGAAGAATGTTCCAGGCAGGGAAAAGAGCCCAAAGGCCCAGAGCAGTGAGAGTAAGGGTGGTGGTACATTTGGTGCCCCTTTTGTAGAAAAGAGCCTGCCCGGGGCACCTGGACCTCAGCTCCAGGGGCAGGGTCTCTGCGTGTCACGTATACTCGTCGAGCTCTGGTAACTCACATCTGCTTCCTTCTGTTTGGGGTGTGGCTTCCAGGCCCAGGAGGCTCACCTCGATAAGCTCTTGGACCAACTGAGGCAGCAAAGCTGTGAGAATACCCTGAAGTTACACCTGGAGAAGGCCAAAGATTTTCTGAAGAATATGAAAAGCAGGTAGGCAGACCAGACTCCAGAAGGGGATGGCCTGGAATTCATATTCAAGATCAGAGGGTGCCTGCCTAGGAGCCCAACCCTATGATGCCTCCAACTTCAGAGAACATTGTGGTTCTTTGCAGCTCTACCCTCAGCCAACACAAAAGGTTTCAGGGAGAACTTTGATCAGAAAAGGTTATGCAGGGAGGTTTCCAGGCCATGTAGTTTAAAGGTCAAGAGCATGGCCCCTCCCCCCACCTTCTTAAATTTTAAAACATACATGCTTTGTTAAAGAAAAAAAAAGTTAACAAATACAAACATGTAGGAAATTCTCCTAATTTCTGCCCAACTCGTCCTTTTTGTGAACATAGACATTTATAAATGTGGATATATATATACACATACAGTGTTTTTAAAATAAGAATTGTTCTATAACTGCAGATATATTTTCATTTTTAAATGACCATCCATTCATTAATATGGATGCTTCATAATGATTTAACCATCCTCCAACTGATTAGCTTTTTAAGACTGGTGCCAATCTCTCAACATTAAAAACAGTTCCCTGTGAACTATCTTGTACTTTTGTGCCTTTGTACAGCTAATTCTGTAAGGACTATTCACAGAAATGGAACTGCACTGCCAATTGACTGCGGTACTTAGATTCAGAAGTACGTTTTAAGGCAAATAAGTAACCCCCTGAACCTTGGTCTTCTTACCTAGGGAACAGATAAAAGTCTGGCCCTTGGGGTTTTGGAGTGCTTGATGGGATGATATAGGTAAAGTTCAAGGACAGAGTTAGTACAGTAGACAGTGTGAACCCATGTTACAACATGCAGAGAACTCTCTCGCATGTGTTTCCTAAATGTTCTACAAAGAGTATGTATTCTTTCTATGATCAGAAAAATAGCAAAACAAACCAAAGACTGTTATTGTAAAAGGAAACCTACGTAGTAGCTCTGCACAGAACTAAACGCCAGGTACAAGCCCACCTCCATGTGGTCCAAGGCATGGCTCTTGGCTGGGGTCTCTCACACCCAGCTGACCCCCCTTAGACAGTGTTCTCACCTCCCTCCCTCCCAGGTATGAGAGTTTTCATGGCCTCCTGACAAAGGAAGTGATGGAGTACCCAGCGATCATACTGAAGGAACTCAACACCTACAGCTCCACCCTCAGCCGACACTTCTGTGTTCGTGAAATCTTTGAACAGGTATGGAAAGAGATACAAAAAATCCCAGCTGCTCACCAAGAAGCAATGGGGAGAGGATGACTTCTAGGTCTTATTTGCCTCAATTTTGAATGCCTCTCTAGGCTGTTGGGAGTTAGAATCTATGTCAGGACATCAAGGAGTGAGAAGCTAAAAGCGTCTCCTAAAGAGACCATCTCTTCTCAGATTAAAAGAGGTTGAAAGGCTCAGAATCCAGGCCTCAGGCTTGAATGGAATTATAATTAAAAGGCTAATTTATGTGACTCTTTGAGTTCCATTCACCCAACTCACCACCGCTGCATAACTCTCCTAAAATACAGCTCTGATGTACCCACTCTCCTGCTCAAAAGGCCCTCACCAGCTCTGCAGCCCCTACCAAACCCAGCCCACAGTCCCTAGATGACCTCAGAGGCCCCCCGCATCTGGTTCCCGCCCTGACTCTCCCTGCTTCAGCAAACTCCTCACTCTTCCTGCATCTGCCACTGCCCCCTGCCCTTCCTCACCCTGCTCCTCTGCTGGGATCCTTCTGTTTCCACACACCCCAAAGCCACCCATACTTCCAGCCACTACCAGTGACAAGATCCCCCCCACTCACTCTGACCCTCATCTCCCCTTCCTCACCCCGTCACCTCTCCTTTCCCTGAATGTGCTTGTACGTTGGTCGCTGTCAAATGCAGGGGTTCAGGGCATCCTACTGGAAGGGGTTTTCTGAGGGGCAGGTGTGCCCTCCTAACTTTCGTCCAGCTTCGACTGCCCTCAGCAGTGTCCTGCACATTATTCAGACACACTGAGTGCTCCCTGGTAAATGCACGAATGCCCGGAGTGTCCTGGTCTGACTCTCCCAGAGTTGGCTCTTTCCCACACACGCACCCAGAGTCCTGCACGGCCAGGGCTGAAGATACTTGTGGCTGACACTGAACTTGGTGAGGGTTTCCTATAGGTGTGGGGTTCCTGACTCCTCAGAGAATCCCTCCCCTCAGCAGGGATCCCTGTCCCAATTGCTCGTAAATGCTTCGTGTGGCACCTGGGTTGAGGTGGAACTCAAGCTGTCAGTGGGGATGCTCACTACCTTTGAGGTCAGTCTGGTTGCCTGGGTTAAAGTGTAGGTGCTACTGTGGTCTCCGTGTCACAGGGAGGACACTGAGCCCGTAGGGTTTAAGGGACTTGCCCAAGGTCACCCAGCTTGTGAGGAGCTGGAATTCAGATCCACCCTTACCCATGGCACACTATATCCACAACTTCACCCGCAGCCTGTGAGAGAGGGAACTTGTAGTGTTGACGAGGGGGCTCCTAGATCCTGTAAATCATGTTCATTCTGCATGTTTGCATCCAGCACTGGTGCAGCAGATTCCTGCCCCTTTGTCTTCATCCCTCCATTTATACATTCTTGTTTTTTGCTCCAGCGCACTACTAAAAATGTGTCAGAATGAGATTTTATTCTGTGATTGCCACTGTGTGATGAAAGCTTTGCTAGCCTGCTTGGGATTAAGGGAAACTGATTGGGAACACCCTGATTACCCCTGTGAAATAAGTGGTCAAGGCCTGCATCAGATGTAGAAGGGGAGGGGCGGGGCCTTTTCCTTAAAAGAAAAGATACGCCCTCAGAAGTGGCACTCTGCTCATTCAGTGTCCGTGTTTTTGCCTTGTAGAACTTGGAGGGTGAAGTCATTTTCCGATTGAGGGCACCAGGTAACACTTTTACAATTCAAGTCTGAGTCTCCCCGACTCCACGCTTGTATATCTGGGGGACTGGGGAGGCCCAATCAGGCTGCATTGGTAACCTGTCTCTTCCTGTGCTTTGGGCTTGGTCATCAACAGAACCACATGAAAAGCAATTCCAGGAGAGAATGAGAAAACTGAGGGGAAAACAGAGGCCTAAAGCAGACACGAGCAAAGGTGAGGAAAGCCTAAGTAGGGAAACGAGTTCCCTCAGGCCGGCGGAAGAGATAGAAGAAGATGGAGAAATCGAGTCCCCCACCACTCAAGAGGTGGCAGTAAGCCCACAGGAAAAGTCTGTACTGAGTGAAGAGATGGATGAGTCCAGAGAGGACTCTATTCCGGGATTAGAAGAAATGCAGGTTGAAAGAGACAGCTCCTTAAAATCACCCCCGAACCAGGCAAACATGATGGTTCATGAAGAAGAAGAGGAGGAGAAGAAGGAAAAGGTGGAGGAGGAGAGGGAGGAGGAGGAGGAGAAGGAGGAAGAGGAGAAGGAGAAAGAGGAGGAAGAGGAAGAGGAGAAAGAAGAGGAAGAGGAGGAGGAGAAGGAAGAGCGTGAGAGTTCATCTATGGATGAGGTAGGCCAGCAGCGGATTCACTCTTGGGTATGGAAGGTGTGCTGTGTTCACTCCGTGTGTCCCTAGTACAAGCTGCGGTCCCCAGTGGCGCAGTCTCCACTGGGGTACATATAGAGAATAACAAATGTATGCACACCTTTTATTTTTGTCAGCAGGGATCCAATTCTTATCCCACAGCAATGCTTTTTAAAATTCACCTTCCTCTGCTCACATCCCATCTTGCAACCTACTCTGAAGTCACCCCTCGACTTTCCTCATCCCTCCCTGGTCCTCCCTCTTTCCCGGCTCCTCTTTATTGTGTAGACCAACTTAGCCTCTCCATTCCTTCTCTCTTCCCATTCTCTGCTTATGTAAGAAAAAAGATCCATATCCAAGTTGGCAGATAGCTCGCCTTAGAGTGCAGGGAAGTAACTCTCATATTAATAAATCTTGTCCTCAAAACACATTCAAACTCACAGAACAGTAATTTGAATTCCATAATCATGAAATTGCAAAAGACTCTTTTCCTCTATTGCCGTGGAAGAATTGGCATATGAGACCTCTTTTTGAACAGGGACCCCAAACTCAAATGCCCACAGGCATGTAATAGAAAAGAGGGCTGGACACGAAGTGTAAAATAGTGCCGCATGAGAGAGACTACTGTCTTAGTCCTTTCCGGCTGCGCTAACAGAACACCACAGACTGGGTGGCTTATAAACAACAGACATTTATTTCTCACAGTTCTGGAGGCTGGGAATTCAAGATCCAGGCGCTGGCAGCTTCAGTGTCTGGTGAGGGCCTACTTCTTGGTTCACAAACGGCTGCCTTTTTTCTGTGCCCTTACATGGTGGAAGGGGCAAGAGCTCTCTGAGATCTCTTTTATAAGGGCACTAACCCCATTCATGAGGGACGGCTCTGCCTACATGACCTAATAACCTCCCAATGCCCACCTACAATTACCAACACACTGGGGATATGAATTTTGGAGGGACATCAACGTTCAGTCAATGGCAGCCATGCAGCCATTATTCACTTCCAGCCAACAATGCCCTGTGGGAATGTAGGCTCAGAATTGCCAGATTTTCTCATTTTTAAAAGAAATCAGAAATCCAGATTTTTAGGTGGAATTTCCCAATTTTAAAAGGCACTGTATGGGCAAAAAGCAATTATAGGCAAGATTTGTCCCACAGGTTTACAACCTCTGATGTCAAGGAACCTGTGGTAGGATCACCAAGTCTGTTTGATGATGCCAAGTCTAAAGTCTTGTTTTCTGCTTAGGTCAGAGCCCAGGAAGAGAGTCTGGGAGCGGTCTCCCACGAGGAAATGGAGTCCTTCACAACCTCCAGTGGGAACACTTACTTTGTCTTCCTGCCCCTGGAACAAGAAGAGAGTAGCAAGAGGCCCCATTCCAACGTTTCTGCCATTCTCTTCAATGACAGTTCCAGTGCCAAGGTCCTAGAACAAGTGATCATTCCGTCCAGACTAGTTTTAGAAATTAAGAAACAGTGAGTAAAAAACCCTTTTATTCTCATTCTCCTTGAGTTTTATTAACAAGGTGAAATAGTATAATGGAAGATTGGACTAGTTTCGATGGAAAAGAAAACACGTAGGTAACTGAGGGTAGAGATGAGAAACACAACACAAAGTAGCAGATGTCCAGGGATTTTTCGCAGTCACAGATATCCTCTGTGAGAGTGAGCCCTCTGCCTTTCCCAGGGTGACTTGCTGGCCTGGGCCTTGTATCAATACATAAGAAACAGGGTTTTCCCTACAAGGTGTTTCTGGGTTCTAGATCCTGGCATGTCTGTTAATATTAGAGTTCATTTTCTTTTCTTTTTTAGGAAAATTATATAGATATAGACCACAGTTATGAGTATATCATATGGTATTTTGCTCTGGTTATGTGACACATTTAATGTAGAAAATTGAAAAAAGTACAATGAAGAATATAGAATAATTTTACCACTGAACATTTACTGCCCCTAACTCCCAAATTTCTTTCTGGTCCTTTATGTTTGAATTTGGAACAAATGTGAAAATTTGCATTTGGCTCTTGGATAGCATTTGCATTGCCCTCCTGATACTATAGTGTCATAGCTAGGACTAACCAGCTAGAGATCACCTGGTTAGTCTACCTCCCATGTTTACATATGGACAGGAGACCAGAGGCAGGGAGTAGAAGGAGTAAAGTCAGGCCTTTGGACTCTATTCTCCTTCACCTCAGCATCATCTCACCTTGAAAATGTCTTCTGACCTGAACCTCATCCTCCTCCTTCCTCTGTCACAGGCCATTGTCTGCCCTCTCCATAGACCAGGGAATGAAGAAAAGCAAGGACCACCATCGGAGCTAATATTTATTGAGAAAGTTTAATACTCTCAATAACTAAGAGAGGGGTACTGTAATTAGTTCATTTTACAGGTGATTCTAGAAACTGAAGCTCAGAATTAATAACTTGGACGAGATCTCTGAGATAGGAAGTAGTTAAATCCAGGATATGAACCTAGACCCTGTAATTCCAGAGTCTTGAACCAAACACTATGCCATCTGGCCTTGGGACCAACCAAAAAAATAGTTCTGTGTTCAACGGATTGGATTTGAATGTTGAAGCATAGCATACATACCGAAAAGTATGGAAATTATGAGCGTATAGCTCAATTAATTTCCCAAAGGGAACACACCCAGTAATCAGTACCCACAGGAAAGACAGCACTACCAACCCCCTTCATGTACCCATCTCGCATCACTGCCCTCCCTTACCCAAGGATAACAAATATTCTAACTTCTGAATTAGTTTTGCTTGTTTTTGAACTTATTTAAATGGAATTACATAGAATGTATTCTTTTATGTCTGGCTTCTTTTGGTGAACATGTGTATATATTTCTGTTAGATATATAACTAAGAGTGGAATTGTTGGGAAATTGACTTACATGTGTGTCCATCTATCTTTTGGTCCATCTGTCTCAGAGGAGATATAACCAAAAGATACTGCCAAAGAGGTTTCAAAAGTGGTTTTGTTTTAACAGTTTACAGCAATGTATGAGAGTTCCAGTTGCTCCACATCCTCACTTGGTTTTGTCAGTAGTTTTTATTTTAGCCATTCTGGTGTATGTGTAGTGGTGTTTCATTGTGGTTTTAATTAGCATTTTCCTGATGAGTAACAATGCTGTGTACCTTGTCATATACTTATTGGCCATTTAGTAATCTTTCTGTGAAATGCCTAGCCAAATTTTTTGCCCATTTTTTTCCTGGTGGATTGCCTATCTTACATCTTATTAATTTATGTGAGTTATCTATCTCAGATATGAGTTTTTTGTTAGTTAAATACATGGCAAATGTTCATCCCCTCTCTATGCTTGCCTTTTTTACTCTCTTAAAGGTATCTTTTGATGAACAGAAATCCTTTTAATAAGGTCCTAGTCATCAGTTTTTTTCACTAGGGTTAGGGTAATTTCTGTCTTATCTAAGATATCTTTGCTTGCCCCAAGGTCATGAAAATATTCTCCTGTGTTATCTACCATAAATGTTATAGTTTTAAACTTTCATAGTTAGATGTACAATTCAACTGGAATTGATTTTTGTTTATGTATGAGGTAGGAGTCAGATTCATTTCTTTCCCATATGGATAACCAGTTGACCCCAGGCCATTTGAGAAGACTCTCCTCTCTCCACTGCTCTGCCAGGCCTCACATCACCACCTCCCCCTGATTGATTACTGTAGCTTTATATTAAGTCTTATTATCTGGTGGTGTAAGTCCTCCAACCTTGACGTCCTCCAAGATTGTTTTGACTATCCTTGGCCCTTTGTATTTCTATATAAGTTTGAAATCAGCCCATCAGTTTCCGAAAGAAGGCATTTGCCGAGCTTTTAATTGTTACTGTATTGGATGTGTAGATACATTTGGAGAGAACCAACATCTTAACAATATATAGCCAAGAAAATCACTCTACATTTTAACAGGATGAAATAATAAACTGGGAAGAATATTTGCAACTCACATCTCAGTCAAAGGACCTTATGTTCCCAATACATAAAGAGATCCTAGAAATTAATAAGAAAAAAGGCAACTACACACTAGAATGATGGACAAAAGATATTAATGTATAGTACACAGAAAAAGAAATTTAATAGTCTTAAACACATGAAAATATGTTCAATCTCAGTCATAATATGACAAAATTGTCAAATTCAAGAGTTTGACAATACATTCTGAAGCTATGGATAGATAGGAACTTTTATTCATTGTTGATGGGAGTTCAATTTGCCTTGCAACAGAAGCAGTTTGGCCGTATCTACCAGATCCACAAATGTATTTCAGGCTTTGATTCAACAGTTCCTTTTCAGGGAATTTATCCTATAGAAATTGTTCTACACTTGACATATGTACGAGGTTATTCATTGCAGTCTTCTTTGTAAGAACAAATGGTTGGAAACCACCCAATGTCCTTTAACAGGGGGTCTGGCTAAATGAATGATGGTCTACCCAAACAAAGAGATACAATGTAGTGGGAAATAAAATAAGGAAGAAGGAGTAGAAGGGGGAAGCACTTTAAGTATCAGTGTGGAAAGATATCTCCCTGGTCACAGTTGCTGACCCTCGCTGGTCTCTCCCTTAGGCTTCGAGCTGGCTTTTTTGAGCACTTAGAGAAGTGGTTTGACCAATGTGCCCTCAATGCCCGGGTCATCGTGGCCACCAAGATTGATGAGCTGGATTCAGAACTGGAGCTGCGTCTGCACCTGCACCAGCCAAGAGCCCAGCTCATTGAAAAGGACATCCACAACGTCAGGGCAGGTACTGCAGACCCCCGGTGTCTGTGCCATTGCAGCCCCACGTTCATTAGCAGCTTGTACCACACAATGCTTAGCATGTTGTCATCATACGTTGGAAGATGTGCGTGAGGGTTCGTACCTCCCAGGTTGGCAGAGAAGGTTGTACTCAGAATCCTCATTTAAGGTTTTTTTAAAGAAGGTGTTAGATGCTGAAGTGAAGAGTATTGTCCTATTTTAGCTTTGTGGATCCCAGATATGCTCACACACCTGTCAGACACACACCTGCATGGCAGATGCCCTAGAGGCAAGCCTGTAGTTCAGGAATCAGAGCTAACAGGCTCAACCTGTCTAACTGTGGGATTCTGGGCAGGTTACCTGACCTCTCTGTTCCCTTCCTAACCTGCAGAGGGCATGCTGCTGGTGGTAATTAACTCTCCTTGAAATGGTACAGTGAGGAATCATGAGCATCTGGCATAAGCCAGAACCTCCAAAAGTGGTAGCCATTGTTTTCAGCTTATAATTTTTAACACTTGAAAAGACATGCCATTTCTCTCTAAGGCAGAGGGCTCCATTAATTGGAGGGAGGGCAATTTTATTTGGATCCTTCAACGGCTCCCGTCAGGTTTTTACTCGAGTCACACTTTAAGCTCCATTATTGACCCTGAAAGCTTCCAGAGAGCCCCCACGTGACCCCACCCAGCCTCCTATTGCCTGGAGCAGCGAAAGAGTGTGGACTCCAGAGGCCCAATGCTTGTGGCCTTGGGAGACCAGCTTGACTTTTGGAACCTCGTTGTCCTCATATGGGAAATGTGTGCATTAATTATAAATATAAACAAAGATGCTCCCTGAAGGCTGGTTTCCTCCCCCTTCCCTGGCTCCTGGCCCAGTGCATAATGTGTAAAACGAGGCTGGAGAAGCAAAGCCCCAGAATCCCACCATTGGTTTTTGGCAGAGCTGAGACCACAGCGCTTCCTCCACTCCAGGAAGTAGGAGGTGAGATGAGGTGAGCTGGGGCTCTCTGCTAACTCTAAAGGCCTATGATGGAGCTCTTGAAGTCCATTGTAACTGAGGCTCATTGGAAATGAGAAGCCACTGATATAAAGGGACACATGCCAACTGCCCAGCTTTGTGCTGGCTATTTTCTCCCAGGCCCTCGCATCAAGATCCCTGCCCTCCCCAACACCCATCCCACCTGCTCCTGGGGTGGGAGGTGCTCTCCGTCTCCCAGGCTTTGTTCCTGCTGCAGGCAGGGTAACTCCACCAGCAGGCACCTCCCTGATCACAGCCGGCCAGATCCTCCTCTCCAGTTACAGACCCAGGGCTGTCTCACATTGGCCTCCCTGAGATCTGTGTCCATTCCCAGGCCAGGCCCCGGGGAGGGCAGTGGGGACAGGATAAGGGACCTTGGCCTGAAAGGTTCCTGCTCTGCAGCTGGCCCGGGAGAGGCACATCACTGTCCAGGAAAGCGCTGTCCTGAGCTGACTTGAGATCCTGGAGGGCCTCATCTCCCCTTGTCCCTTTCCAGCCGAACTCTTGCTTCACCAAGAGCGGCTGGACAGCCACTGTGCGGGGGTGATGGAGACGCTGAGGAAGGAGAGGATGATGTTCTGCCAGTTCCAAGAGGAGCAGAACATGAGGAGCAGAAACTTCCGGCGCAAGATTTACGACATGGAACACATCTTCTTGAACGCCACCAAGAGCCAGAAGTAAGGGCACCAGGGGTCTCAGCTGTAGCCTCGTGGCCCTAGAATCCCAGCCAGGTGGCTGTTCTCAAAGGAGTGGTTCCCCCACCCCCTGTGGATAATAGAAGGGTCAGGGTTTCCAGAAGGGTTTTCACCTCTTCACAAGGGTGCAACTGTATGAAGCATCTGGCCGGGGGCTGGGCGCTGGGGGTGGGGGAGCAGCCGAAGAGAGAAAAGGGTGCCTGTGGTCAGAGTGCAGGGGTGCAGATGATGTGCCCTGAAACGTCCGTGGTGGGAAAGACCGCTCCTATCAGGAGAAATCAGGAAGAGCTTCCTGCAGGAGGCCCTCGGGCCTGGGATGGAGAAAGGTGGGGAGGGGGCAGGCTTCTCCCGTCGGAGAGGAGCACTGGCCCAGCTCGAGGTGGGGATGCCCTGCTCTCAGGGCAGAGTGAGGGGTCCGGGAGGCCCCTCAGGGATTTGAGGTGAGGCTGCGGTGTGCCCAGGGAGGCCTGCGTCAGGTCACCGGTGAGGAGCCCTCACAGGTGTCTGTACCGTGGTCAGGTGCACAAGAGGCAGCTGGTTAGGGTGGACTTGGGTGTAAAGAGGAAACCTGCAGCCTGCTCTCTCAGGAAGTCCCGGGCTCCAGGAGCCACGTCTGTGGGAGTGAGTTCGAGAGAGCGGGTGGAGGGAGGAGGGGGCGGAGCCAGTAGGACCTGGGGATTCTCTTAGCAATCTGGTGGCAGGGGCCGGACAGAGGAGAGGGCTGCCCTCTGGTCCAGCTCACTGAGAGCCCCACACGCACTGGCATCGTGAACTTCCTTCTAAGGCCTCTTTTTCTACCCAGAGAAGACAGGCAGTGGTTCTGGTGACCCCACAGCTGGGCATGGCATGTGGAGCTCAAGCCACCTCCCAGGCCGCCCACCCGTGCCCAGGTCACCACCCTGCCCTCCCGTGTCCCCCAGGCTGGTCACTCTCAGCAGCACTCTGCACCGGGAACTGCTCAGCTACGTCGACGTCTTCCAGGTGTCCCTGCGCAGCTTCCGCCAGTACCTGGAGGAGAGCCTGGGCAAGCTTCGCTACACCAACGTTGAGTTTGTCAGGCACTGCAGGTGAGAGCCAGCATCTGGGGCCTCTGTGGGCCACTGGGCTTTCTCTATCGAGAGGTGGTCTTGTTTGCCCCTCCATTTTTTAATAGGGACAAAATATCCGTAACATAAAATGATCCATTTTAACCATTTTAGGTGTACAGTTCACTGGCATTAAGTACATTCACACTGTTGTGCAACCATCACCACCATCCATCTCCAGAACATTTTCATCCTCACAAACTGAATCTCTAAACACTAACTTAAACACTAACTGCCCATTTTGCCCTCCCCCAGCCCCTGGGAACCACCATTCTATTTTCGGTCTCTATGAATTTGACTACTCTAGGGACCTCATAGAAGTGAAATCACACCATATTTGTTCTTTTGTGTGTCTGTTTTCTTCACTTAGCATAATGTCTTCAATGCTCATCCATGTCACAGCATCTGTTAGAATTTCATTCCTTCTTAAGTCTCAGTAATATTCCATTGTGTGGGTGTACCACATTTTGTTTATCCATTCATCCCTTGATGGACATTTGGGTTGTTTCCCTGCTTCTGTCCTTGAGTTACCTGCATTTGTTTTTCCATGATCTTGTACTTTTAATCTAAAGCCTTGTCAACCACAGTATTTGGACTGGGTGGAAAGGTTCAGGTCTGATCAGTGGCTTTTATTTCTCCCCAATTATTTTCAGATTGTTCTCAGAGGGAGGCAACTTTTCTTCTGAAGAAATTGACTCACTGTGTCATCGACTGGAGAAGGAAGCTGCCCGGATAGAGTTTGTTGAAAATTTAATCATGATCAACATGGAGAAGATGGAGAGCGAGTACCTGGACCAGGTGAGAGGGCCCCACCACGACCTCTAGCCAGGCTCCCCTGATACCCGCTTACAAGGTGGTTGCCTTGCTCACTGCCTGATAGGCTGGTCAAGCCCCCTTTCCAACCATTAACTGAGCCTGTCCCCCTCTGCTTCTAAAGTCCAAAAGTTCCAAATTAAGCCCCACTCCTTTACTTTTTCTCTTTCTTTAAGGCTAACGATGTCATCAACAAGTTTGAAAGTAAATTCCATAACCTGTCTGTGGACCTTATTTTCATAGAGAAAATCCAGCGGTTGCTGACAAATCTACAAGTGAACATCAAGTGCGAGGTAGGACAGATTCAGTCTTCATCTGCCCCATGGGACTTGACGTTTATCACACACACCTGCATGCCAGGCACTGTCCCAGGTGCTGGGGGTACTGGTGTGGTCTCTGCCCCACGGGACTTGCACTCCAGCCAGGAAGTCAGAGATTAAATCGTAATAGTTTCTAACATCCACTGAGTTATTATGCACCATGCAGCCTGCCAGTGGGCTTATTTTGATTAACTGTTTGAGTCCTCACAAGAGCTGTGAGGCAAGTACCATTCTTATCCCCATTTTAGAGATAAAGAAACTGAGGCAGAGAGTCATTAAGTGACTTAGGGCAAGAACACAGAGTTCTTAAATGGTGGAGCCAAAATGTGAACCCAGGTCTGACTGACACCAGAAATTCAGGCCTTAACCATGCCAGGCCATCTGTGCTACAGAGGCCATGAGGGCTGTGTGAGGTGCGTGGGGACGCAGAGGAGAGGATTTCACCTGGACTAGGAAAGTGGTGTTTCCCAAGGCTTGATGGCGAAGGAAGAGCCAGCCAGGCAGGAGGGTGGGGAGCAGTGTC
Organism: Balaenoptera physalus; assembly: GCF_965194825.1. Classification (NCBI taxonomy): domain Eukaryota; kingdom Metazoa; phylum Chordata; class Mammalia; order Artiodactyla; family Balaenopteridae; genus Balaenoptera; species Balaenoptera physalus. The sequence goes on along the minus strand of NC_138886.1, from coordinate 34,460,009 downwards.
CTGGAGAGATCGTGAAAAAAATCCTGGGGAGCTGGAGCCAAGGGGAGAGAGAGCTCGAGCAAGAAAAAGTGGGGAGCAATGAGGCTGGAGCGGGGGCCGGGTCAGCAGGGCCGTGTGAGCTGGGCTCCTGGTGCTGGAGTGAGGGTGAGGGCAGTGGGGACAAGGGAAGGGTGCTATTTATTACAATTTTTTAAGCTGTATAATCTTGAAAAGTTTCTTCAAAAACATCACTTTGATGGTTTCTCTCTTCCGAATGGGTTGCCATTTTTACTTAACCATTCCTTTTTGGAGGAACATTTGGTGGGTTTCACTTATTATATACACAATGGTGTGTTAGACATGCTTGCACTGGAAACTCTGATGATGTCCATAGGGTGCCTCCCAGAGCTGGAATTACTGGGTTAGAGCATGAATGTTTTAAGGCTCTTTGTACTTTTCAGGTGGCTTGTACAGACATCCCCTCACCAATAGGGCATGAGTGTGTCCTCCTAATGCCCTCAACCAGTACTGCACGTTGCCAGTTTTATTTTTAAAACTTACTATTTGACAGTAAAAAAAAGTCCTTTAAATTTGCATTGATCGAGTTTCTGATACGACTGTGCATTTTTCCCCCTGATTTCATTTTTTCGGTACTTAATCCACCTCTCAGATAATGATTTGCGGAACATTTTCTTGATCAAAATAAGTATTCTAGAAACAAATCTCAGAACCTCTGGTTTTTCTAGGTGGCAAAATCCAATTTGCAAACAGATGGATTAAATTCTTCTCTGGAACAGCTTCAAAGCAAGGTACAAATGTGCCGAAGCTCAAGGGGAGATGAAAAAGTAAGTGCTCAGTGGATACTAAGCTATGAATAGTAAAGATGCATCAGGCCAGAATCGTAAACCGGAAATAAACTTACATCTGTGGTCAAGATTTCTCCACTACCAGCGGGGCCTCTGAGTCTTCCTACTTAACCCCTGTTTTATTCAATGGAATTAAGGACGAGAAGAGAAAACAGCCATTGCCCCCGGCCCCTAGCACCTCCCAGGCAGGCATCTCGAGGCCAGTGAGCACAGGGGCTTGAGTCTGGCCTCCCTCCCCCTCTAATGTCACCAGGCCTCCCTCCCTGTAATAGGAACACAGCCCTGGATGAATAACAGAGGCAGGACTCTGCCCTCTGAACAACCACCTTTTGTTTGATTTTCCTTTTGTTTTGACCATTGCACATAAATTGGTTACTTCCATTTTCTGTGTATAAGCTGTGGAAAGTCCAAATTGTAGCGAAGTCTGGGAGAAGCGAGGTTCCAGGTGCCTGCCAGGCCCTGACCAGCGTAGCGGGTCTCTGCGTGTTTACGTTGCTGACTTGCTTGTTTTTCTGCTTCTAGTGCATGTCTCTGTCCCTCGTGCCACCTGCACCCTGGCCACTCCAAGTAATCTTTTCTCCACAGTTCAACCAGGCACTCGAGAACCAGATGTCCTGGCCAGGGGTTCTGTCTTCCATTTCAGTGACTAAGTTGAGGTTTTATTGTTATTAGCACTGAGAGGACATTTATTTTTCTATCTTTACTGCTTTTTCTTGCATAGTTACATGTGCTTGGTGAAAAAAGTTTGAACATCCACGAAGCACAGAGTGGAGGTCCCATGTAACCTCTTGTGTTTTCGTGCAGATATTTCTACACATACACGGGGGGAGCAGGGGAAAACCAGCTTAATCTGCTGTGACCCCTTCTGCAGGCCCTTTAGGGACAACTCTGTCTCTTCAGAGCAGAAGCATTTGCTCTCCCACATTTCCTCACTTCCTATCTGATGTGTCAGGGCACTGGGCAGGGTACCTGGGGGCTTGCACAGACCCTGGCATGGGGTGGGGAGCATGAGCTTGAGCGGGCGGGTGGTCCTGTGTTGGCAGAGGACACTGGTTGGACACTTCTGCCGGGTGGTGATCAGGAGATGGAAGCAATGCATCAGATGTTCGGTGAAGGCGGTGGGGACCAGGGAAGGGTGTGGCCAGGGCCGTGTGCTCAGTGCCACGTTAAAGAAGACCTTCTGGCTGCTGGGTGCAGAAAGGCAGGGAGGCAAGTAAGAATGAGGCAGAGTGCCAAGACCAAATAGTGTCACCACTCAAGACTCCAGCAGGGACATGTTCCAATCCCGGGGTTGAGCGGCAGGGGAATGGGCGGGATTCAGGGTGCATTGGAAATGAAGGGAGTGGGAAGAGGCCAAGGCGCCACCTGGCCTGGGTCATCCAGTAGGTCAGTGAGCCATTCAGGGAGCAATGTGTGGGGACTACTGAGCGCTGTGCGGGCTGCTTGGGGAAGGTGAACATCCTCACGGGTGCTTCCCTGCCCCCTGCAAGGTATGGTCTGTGGGACTGTTGCTCCAAGGGGTCATGTATTTGACGTATTTGATCTGATAGCCAGATCACCCTCCAGAAAGGCTGTGGCCATTTCACTCCTCACACCCTCACCATCTTGGGCCAAATATTTCCTTCTACACGAAGAGCATTAGAACTAGAAGAGATCCTAAGGAACATTCTGTGTCCCCATCACACTGATGGGGAGACTAAGTAGAGCAAGTTTAAATCCTTTGCCCAGAACAAACCCATAGAACCAGGAATAGAACTCCCGATGCCCCATCAGGGAAGGATCCACTGCTGCAGTGGAGCCGCCTGAGAGAGCCAGCCCAGGGCTCCCCACTCCCACAGGGCCCTCCCTGCAAGTGAGGGGCCTCCATGGAGCCAAGAGGTGTCCTTGCCAGCCAGCCGGTTCCTGCAGTTCACATGGAGTCAGCCTGCCTGCCCGCAGCCTGCTTCCTGTGGCTTTTTTCCCCCATGTTCGCGCTAGATAGTGACCACAGAAGACCTCCTTGGCCTTGTTCGAACTTGGAAAGAAAAACTGAGCCCGAGGATTCAGTATCTCAACTGCAAGCTGGACATGGTATCCGTGACTCAAGTGGTCTTTACCGTAAGGAACGGGATGGGGCGGCCGTGGGGAAGAGCGGCTGAGCTGTTGGGTCCGGGCTCCCAGGAAACCCGCAGGGTTCAGCAGAGCCCAAGGCAAGAAGATCTCCCAGGCCACTGCTGGACGTCAGGCCTGCTGGGATGCTTCGGAAAGGCCACAGGCTGTGGAGTCAGATCTGGGTTCAAATCCCAGATGGGTCACTTCCCTGCACTGGTCTCTTAGGCGACCCCTCACCTCCCGGCAGCACCTCCTCCCGCCATCAGGGCCCACCAGCTCTCAGGGCAGCCTCACCTCTCAGCCTCTTCCTTCCCACCCGCTGCCATGAGCAGCCACCGGCTTCTCCCCACCCCACCCCCCGTGGCCTTGTCCAAGACCCCCGTCTCTTGCCCGCATGGCTGCCCTTATCCTCTCACTTCCCCCATGATCCATTCCCGGAGCTGCAGCCAGACCTCATGCTGGACAAGGCCAGTCTGCCCGTGTCACTCTTCTGCCCTTGGGATAAAATCCAGACCCTTTACCTAGACCTGCGCAGCAACCTCCTTCAAGGTCTGCCCTCCGTGGGCTCTTCATTTCTCTGGCCCCCCTAAGAGGTCTCTTCCCCCAGGCCTTCTCTCACCCCCTGGCTTTGGTGGCATGTCCCACTTCCCCATGAGCCCCCAGACCATGCAGTGAGGTCTCCCTTTTAGGAGCCGTCTCCCCTAGATGGTGCGCCCCAAGAGGGCAGAACCTGTCGCCCTCACCCCACCCTCTCTCACCAAGCTTTCAACACCAGAGGTGCTCACAGCTGCCAGAAGGGCTGTGACAGAGCCAATGGTAGCATAAGCGGACACCCCTCAAGTTCTGCTCTGGCCACCCTCAGGTCCTGCCTCTCACTGCCACACTCTGAACCAGCCCTTCCTTCTTTGGGGAGGCTCTTCCCGCCGTGCCACTAGCACTAAGCTTCCATCACACCATCAGTACTGCGCCCCACGAGATGAAACTTAGGAGTCCAGCTGGAGTCCTTCCCTTACGGTGCTGACAGTCTAGCACTGAGCCAAGATGCAGGATGAAATAGGGGACAGTTCAACTAAGCACTCGTGGTGGGCCGCCACTTCCACCCTTTCTCTAAGGTCCAACTCGAGGTGGAGGTGGCCACTCACTCATCCATGCACGCATTCACTCACTTGTCCGTTGGTCAGAAACACCGCCTGGGCACATCTACAGGTGGCCTTACAGGTCTGTGACCCTCAGCCTCAGGGAAGACACTGGAACTTCCCCTTGATAACACTGGCCCCATTTTTGACCATTTATCTGTGGTCAAATAAATGTCTTGTCTCTCTGACCAGACTGTAAGCTCCATGAGAGTAAGGGTCACATGTGGCCTCTTCATCCTGTGTCCCATACCCAGGCAGAGGCTTGCAGAAAGCAGGCACTCAAGAAACATTTTTGAAGCATGCACGTGTGAATGAATGAATGAATAGTCCTCTGAGGTAGATATGATCACTGCTATTTCACGGAAGGGAAAAGGGGGGCTCAAAGAGGTCAGGCAGCTGGCCTCCAGCCACAGCACCTGGGCAAGGTGGTGCTGGGACGGGAAACCCAGCCTGCCTGCCTGCCTGCCACCCACACAATCGGGCCCTGAACTTTGGCCTGCAGGACAACATCTTGACCAACCTGGAGGTAGAGAGTGACATCCTGGTGTCTTCAGAAGCCCATGAAGAAGAGGCCAAGGTAGACGTGGTCACCCCCGAGTCCTTCACCCAGCCAAGCCGCGTGGGGAAGTCCATGATTGAAGACCCAGCTGTGGAGGTGGTCAGGAGGATCCTGCAGTGAGTGGCCTGCGTGTGCTCAGGGGGCCCTGAGCCTTCGGGAGCCAGCCTCCATGTGAGCCCACCCTTGACAGCTGTGACCTTGTGCGGGGGCTTCTCCTCTCAAAGCCTCAGCTTCCTCCTCTGAAGTGGGGCTCACGATTGGGCAGACTCACGTGGCATCGTGGGCTAACTGGGATGGTGCCCGGTGCCTGGCCTGAGCCGTGCTCGTGGTCACTGGGGAAAAGCTCACATCCTTTCCTTTGGTTTCAGATTTCCTGACTCAAAATGTCCAACCCAGCAGTGTGACAAAGAGCGGTCCCAAACAGGTAGAGGCAAACAGGTCTCAGGGCACCGGTGGTGGGGCGGCTGGTGGTGCCACCCAGCCCCATGTCACCTTGGACCCTCTGTTCTTGTCCTGGGTGCTCGTCACCCAAAGGCTTGAAGCGACTCCGGAACCGGGCAGAGCGCTCCGTGAAGAAGGGCTTGTCCACTGCCAGTGCCACTTTGGCAGCGAGGTAGAAAGGCTAGGCTGCCTGCGATCTCCCCTCCCCAGACCCCACCCCGCCACCCTTTACCAGACCATGTCCTCAGAGTGCACCTCCTGTGCTCACAGCCCTGACTCCAAGGGACCCCACGAGGGGCCGCCTCTGACACGGGCTTTAGACTGGTCTGTGCTCATCCCCGCCCAGTGGCTTGGCTCGCATGGCCTCCCACCCTGGGAACCTGTCCGGGAGTTGGGTGGTTTTCCACGGTATTGTTTGGCTTCCTGGATTGCCACTAGAAGTAGCGATCTGTCCTCCTGCAAGTCTGATTTCCTCAGGCCGGCTTCCTGAGTTTTTTATTGTAGCTAAGGGGTTGGTGTCCTAGGCAGGTTGTTGCAGCTTATGGGCCAGAGTTCTCTATTTATATATGGTCCAGCTGTTGTCCATTTGTATATTCAGTCTCTCAGTGGTTACCAGTGAAGTACATGTTGCTAGGGCTGCCAGATAAAAATTCAGGATGCCCAGTTAAATTTGAATTTCAGATGAACAGCACATAATATTTTTAATATTATATATGTGTGTCCCGAATATCGCATGGGATGTTCACTAAAAATTTCTCATTGCTTATATGAAATTTGAGTTCTTTTTAAAAATTTATTGTTGTATAGTTGATTTACAGTGTTGTATTAAGAAATTCAAGTTTAACTTGTATTTTTATTTGAAAATTTGGCAACCCTACATGTGGCTCAACCTATTTTTCTTTGGGTCCTCACCATAGAAAAGGATACAGATTTCTGTGCCCAAGCACCTCCGTCCCTTACCCACTCTCGGCAGCCTTGTGTGGGTGTTAGTGGTCAGGGCTTCAGCCCCGCGATAAGGCTGTCTCCAGAGCTGCCGAGGGGGAGGGAGCACCTCGAAGCGCGGGGCCGCACAGGCAGGCCCGGGTGGGGCTCACGCAGGCTCAGATCTGCCTGTGTTTATCTCCAGCCTCCAGAGCACTGACCCACCTTTGCCCCCACAGCATCACACGGTATGCCAAGCCCAACAGACTAGATAGAAAGTACCAGGTGCTCGGAGACAAGCCACCTCCTCCGGCAGAGTAAGTGCCAATGCCATGTCCTTTAACTCCATTTTAACCTGTCATCTTTGTCAGGGGGCAGCTAAATCTAACTCAGCTAAGGGAAATAGGAAGTAGGGGGCAGAGCAGGAGAGGTCGGCAAGGGGATGGGTAAGGGTCAAGATTGGTTTGTCTCAGCCTGACTCACCCAAATTTATTGAGAGATATTTCCACCAAATTTAGACGTTCACCAAGAAGACAGTCTTCTTTCCTTTGAACAATAAGTTCATTTCTATTCAGTCACCTTTTGTTCCTTGAGGGCCAGCTGAACCGTCTACTGAGACTTGGTAGTAGGGCAGCCAGTCAAGGGGCTTTCTAGACGTTGGGCCTGAAGCACCCAGAGTGGCCCACTCGGGAGTAGCTCCTGGCATTCCAGTTGCCCATCACCTGACTCCAGCTGGCAGGGCTTCTTTGGATCCTGGAGGAAAAGCCAGCTACAGAACAACTTCTAGTCCCAACAGGGACCTAGATAGTCAGGTTTCAGCTCTCAGTGGAGAGTTGTAGCCAGATATTGAAGGAGACTAGAAGAATTGAGATTTGGTAAGAACTGACAAAACGTACATGACAGCAAGATCCATGCCAGTTTCCAGGGAGGTCACGAAACCTCAAAGCCAATGAATGGGGACAGAATCTACTAATCACGAGAGAGTGCTATAGTTTCCCACTGAAACATAAAATTTATGTCGCCCTTCTTTTTGATTCTTGTTTACAAAACAAGTCTGGTCTCATTAGCTTTGGCCTGATTATTTACATAAGTGCAGCAAGCATGGTGATTGACCACCTAAACTTTTTACATTTGCGTTGCTGGAACTTTTCAAAAAGAATCTCAGATTAGACTCTTAAAAGCCTCTTGAAGCCAAAAAGACGAGTCAGATTTCACCTGCAGTACCTATAGATTTGGGTGAAAGCCTCTCTTCTTGAGGTCCCCACAGTACCTTAAGGTTTTCCTTACTCACCTGTGAGGCTGGGAACCTCATAAGCCAGGTGCCAGGTGTGTTTTCCCAAGAGGGCTCTGAAGCATTGTCTCCATGAAGTCAACCTTAGTTTCCTGAAACTGTTTGGTCATATCTGATCCTATACATCGTTGTCCATGTGACATTTCAGTCAAAACCTTGGTTATACATCAGTGTTTCCAATTACATCCTGTTACAAGGAGGACAGCTTTTTGTTGAATTCACACAAATAATTATATTGCCATAATAAGTATACTTAACAAGAGTTTCTGAATTCTAGAGTGCATATGAGCGGGTGAAACATCCAGCCTGTTTCAAATTAGCCCTTTTTCCTCTTTAGCCTCAGGCAGTTGCTTTCAGGAGTTCCTCCGTCCCTTGAGATCCCTGATGGGGACAGGACACCTGAATTTAGTTCAAGCGACTGTAGCAAGTTGAGGGCTGGAGTGGGAAGGGAAAGGTCTGGCAGGGTGGACGGACGGACAGAGGAGATAGGGCTATGAAGGGGTCATATCAAAGGAAACCAGGGAACAGAAGGGAAGGTGGAAGGTGGCAAAAGGAGGAAGAAGGAGCATAGGCGTTGGCGGGGAGAGAGGTCTTAGAGGGGGTCTCCCCTCCAGTTTGGGGAGATCTTGTTTCCCCAGGAAGCCAATGAGGTTCCAAATTATCCTTAGTAAAATCACGCCAGGAAAAAAAAAAAAAAATCACGCCAGGGTCATGAATCACTCAGTGGAAAAGTATTTGGGAAAGTATACTGAAAGCATGCAGAGGAGCCTAACGTTTGCTCGAGGGGAGAGTTTTTGTCAAGGTCAACAGACAGCAAATTACTTTTCCAGAAAGCAGTTGGGAAAGGTATAGTGAAGGCCATAAGTTTATGCCTTTTGTGCAGGTCCGTGGGTCCCTCTTCCAAGGAAACCATCTATCAAGAAGAAAACGCTTGCATGATATACCATGCAATACTTTTTATCCCAGTTAAAAATGGGAGAAAACCCTAAAGGTCCAAAAATGGGGGATTGTAAACCATGGTGCATACATACTCGATGGTGTTACACAGCCATTTAAAATGATATCATAATGTAGGGGGAACACTTATAAGTGTGCAGAATGTAAAATGCACGTGAACCTAGTTCCAAACCAATTTAAAAATCAGCAGAAGGAAATACAATAAAATGTTAGCATTTATTTTTTCTTCTTGCTTTTCAGTTTATTTCTAATTTTCTTTAATTATGATGAATGAATTTTTAAATGAAAGATCACATGACTTATATACATATATTTTAGAAAATGCCAAAACTGATGTGTGTGTAAAGCAGTCACTGCATCACTTTATAGAAATTGTGAAAAAATAGTTGTCCTACAGGTACATACAGTTCTAACACATCTGTCCCTTATTTCAGTCTTACTGTTGAGACAGTTGACTTAACCGACAGGAATATTCACTGGATCTGTGCAGATTTGTTCAGTAAAGACCCCGTGTGCGCACAGTCAACCCAAAGGCCAGAGGTACCAGAAAGAGGATGTTTGGTCCTACAGGCGGTCTTGCTCATTTGATTAATATTTATAAGAAATCATTCTTTTTTCCCTCAACCAAGACTGAGGCACTGATAGGTGCAGGCACTGCGATGGGACAGGGGATTCCATGGTTGACAAAAACAGACGCACGGTGTGTGTCTTGGTGGACTTTACCAGGTGCTGGGAGAGATGGGGCTAATGGCCAGTCACACAGATCAGTCCCCAGTCCCCCTGTGGGGAGTGCTGTAAAGCTGAGGGCCACGAAGAGCATTGGAACAAGGCAGTCAGGAATCACCACTGAGCCAGGATCTAAGGAAGAGCAGGAACAAACGTGACCAAGAGGAAAGTTAGTGTTCCCTGGAGAAGAATCAGTATGAGCAATGGCCCTGGGCCAGGAATGAGTAATTACAAGAAGTGATGAGGACAAAAGAGAACAGAGACACTTGGAAGCTGCCAAACTCAGCTTGTCACATGCAAGAGGCATTAAACTAGATGAACAGAAATATTAGGTGGGGACATGCTTGGGCATCCCGAGCTGTCCAACTCCAGTTCTGGCCGGGTTGCTGAGTACTCAGAATGTTCAGTCCCTTTGGTTTTGTCCACACCATTTAGTGTGATTAGACAAGGCCTCTCAGGAATCTGTCTCCTGTGTCTTGCAGGGATTTTAAAGGCATCATCCTGAGCCTCCTCTGGGAGAGCAACGAGCACCTGCTGACCGTGGTGGAGGTGAGGGCTCTACCTGCCCCTCTGCCACCCGCTGGCCACACGTCCCCAGTGGGCTCTGCCTCTTGCCTTCTGCTGATAATGGCCTTTGGGTGAAACTGAGCAAAAGGGACTGCAGCCCCCATGACCACGCTATCCAGCTTCTGTCACCTCATGTGCTGTCTTTCATCCTAGAAATTAAAGCTCATCCATTCATTTACCCATTTATTCAGCCATCAACCATTTCTTGGCTACTGTGTGTCAGATACCGGGTGTGCCAAGAGGAACAAGCCCCGTCTCTGTCCCTGAGTGGCCAGCACCCAGCAGAGGATGACAGACACGGTGGCACCACAGAGGGATGGGTGGGGACATGGGACCAGGGGGCCTCTAGTAGGAGCGACCCAGGGCCCCGGTCCAGTGCACCCCACGCAGGGGTGTCTGTGTGCTTCCTGTCTGCCTCCCCCTGGGCTGTGAGGCTTTAGAGAAGAGCTCTGGGTCATCCGTATTAGTGGCCCAGCTTGGCGCTTCAGAGAAAGCTCTCGGCCTGGTGGGTGGAAGACCCATTTTAGTCTTGCAGGATACATAGAATTATACCGTTGGCTCGCTCGTGCCTTGCATAGCCCTGGGATACTGACAGTGGTGACAAGCACAGACAGGGAGGAGGAGCAACGCTGGCGTAGAGGACAGCAGTAGAGAAGGCCAGGGCGTGAGGAGAGCACGGTGGAGGATGCCAAGATGCTGGGCCAGAGCCCCCTGGGGAGGGGCCTGGCACCCACACTTTCAACCCTCTCCTGCAGGAGTTTTACCGCAAAGAGAAGCGCTCAATCACCAGGCCCGACTGCACGTACGAAACCTTTGACCAGTGCGCAGAGAACATCTGCAGGAAGATCCTGGAGTACCACAGCCAGGCTGATGAGTACCACAACTCCTGCCTCATAGGTGGGTGTGGCCAGCAGATGGGCTGCAGGCCGGTGGGGTGGGGGGCACAGAGCCTCTCACGGCCTGAATGATGCCTCCTGACCTGGAGGTCACTGGGGAGGCAAAGGAGCCTCCCTGTGAAAAGCTGACATCTTAGAATTAGGTAAAAACCTTGATCAGATTTAACTGGGGAGAAACAACAATGACAAAAAAAATTCCCTTTTCTTGAGAAATATGGTGATTTGTATCACTAAAAATGTTTCACTCATTGAATAGATATATTTTACAGCTTTATTGAAACATTCACTTAATGAATTTAATTTTAATATATTTAATTTTATTTAATTTTAATATATTAAAATACATTGAATTGTACACTTTACACCCATTCAGTGGCTTTTAATATAGTCATAGAGTTGTGCAACCATCACCGCGGTGAATTTTAGGACCCACTGTCCCTCCATCACGTCCCCAGCCATAAACAACCGCTAATCTACTTTCTGTCTCTATAGATTTTCCTGTCTGGGCTTTCACATGAATGGAGTCATGCAGTATTGTTTATTCATTCGGTGATGGACACTTGGTTGTTTCCCCCTTTCGGCAATTATGGTTGCTGCTGCTGCAAACGTTCACGTGCATGTTGTGTGTGGATGTGTGATTTCATTTCTCTTGGGTTCTAACTAGGAGAAGACTTGCTGGGTCATATGGTGCCTCTGTGTTTAATCATTTGAAAAATCCTTCCACAGTGCCTACTGTATGCCTGGCCTGTGATGGGTTTGGGCTATGATGAACTTGATAGACATAGCCTCCTAGAGAATAGGGACATGAAAAGAGGCAGGCAGGGTACATCTTGCCATTTATGTTTGTTATAATGACCTAAAAGGAGCTGTGAAAACACACCCATAGGTCCCGCCCCCGTTCCTATTTCTCCATGTCCACAGCTATGTGTGTTTTATGCAGTCATAAGTCCTGATTATTTCTGCCTGTACGGCAGGGAACCTGAGGGCACATCACAGGCCTGCTGTGTTGGTTGAGGGGCAGCACAGGTAGAAGAGGGAGAGGATTAGGGGACAGCCAGACCTGGGGTCAAGACCCAGCACTGCCATCTCCCAGCCATATGACCTTGACCAAGTCACCTTCTCTTGCCTGTAAATGGAGACAAGGATAATACGCACCATGCAAGGCTTTTTTGAGGATTAAGCCCCTCACAGCCCTGCCATATGCAGGGGAAATCATCAGCAGTGGCTCTCATTACTGTAGCTGTAGAATGACTGGAATTGAAACTACAGGGAGCATTTTGTTTCTCTAGCTCAGAGTTTCCCCATGTGAACTCTGTGGGATCCCATCCTATGTGATCTTCCTCAAAAGAAAGGTTCCCTGTCAAATGGGTTTGGGAAATGCTGCAGATTATGTCCCTCTCAGGCAGATTGACAGTTCACATTAAATGAAGACTTCCATTTCCTTCAGGGAGTCCACTATCCTGACCAACACTTTTGTGGTAAACTTTTAAATGCTTGGATGAGCTAGCTATGAAGTAAGAAACACACAGGGCTCCAAGATTAAGTGAGAATAAGAACACAGAGATAAATTGAGCAGTGACTCTGGCTATTGCCCTGAGGGCTTTGCTGACTCCCAGGTCCACTTGAGCCTCTGTTTTCATGGCCTCCAGGACACTGGGAACAGAGACCAAGCACCAGACGACCCAAGGTGTGCAGTCTGAAAGGGCACAAGCCACAGAAAACTGGGTCTCCACAGGGCTCCATCTGCATAGTAAGGAGAATGAGACAGAAACCACGTCCCCTCCTCCCCCAGTGACTAGAAGGAAACTGTCTTGTTATAAGCCGTGGCACTGGATAAAGAAGAAGAAAAACTCCAGTGAGAATCCATAACTATAAGCCAGCTCTTATGTGGTGTTTAAACCTGAAGTCACACTTAGATAAACCTGAATTCAACTTTGTGTTTGCGGATCATCCATAAGACCTCTAGCTGATACCTTAGCTTAAAATGATTTTGAGTTAGTCATGCCCAGATGCTTGTTTAGTAGAGATACTACAAATCCTCTCCAGAAAAGCCCACCTTCAGTTCAGGCCTCCAGGGATTCCCACAAATAAAATGCCCAGAATAAGAGTTCACCGTAAAACACACAGACACACACACACACACACACAGAGAAAAAGGCACCTTGAGCATGAGGCAGCAGAATGAGACCAGTAAAGACTTCAAATATTGAATGTATCAGACACAGAATATAAAATAATGTATTTGTTTAGAGTTAAATAAAAGAGGAAATTAGAAACATGAGTAAGGAGCAAAAGACTATTAAAATGACCAAGTAAATATGAAAGAGAACCAAATCAAACTTCTATATTAGAAAAATAAATCATTGAAATTTTAAAATTAAGAAAGGCTTTAATACCAAAGAAAATAACCAAAATGCAGCACAGAAAAACAAAGAAATGGAAATACAGGAGAGAGGTGAAGAGAGATGGAAGAAAGAGTAGGTCTGGCATGCAGCTACTTAGAGGTCTAGAGGGAGAGGAGGAGACTAGGATCAAGGCAATATTTGAAGAGATAATGGATGAGACAGAACTGCTGAAAGATGCAGTGCATTTTAAAAGCACTGGAAAGTCCTACAGAGTGTAGAAAAGAAGTCCTTTGAACTTGTTTAGTCCAGTACTTTTAATGCTGGTTTGACCACAGGACCCCTTTTGATGGAATAACTATTACCACATTGTAGACCAAGCCTTTCTCTTTGGGAAGCTGCTCTGAGCCTTTGTTGGAGAGATTGCCACAGCAACTTGGCTCTGCTCTGTGCTTTTCCCTTGTCCCCCACCCCCAATTCCTACAGAATTACGGGCCCAGATGAGGAGATTTGAGGAGCTATTGCCCCAGGTGTGTTGGCTGGTGATGGAAAATTTCAAGGAGCACCACTGGAAAAAATATTGCACCTCCACCGAAGAGATCCGGGGACAGTTCTCGAATTATCAGGAACAGCTGGAGAGAAGGAAGGTGGGGCCCCCCGGACCAGCCCCTCCTCTCCAGGACCAGAGGCCCTGGGAGTTCAGAAATGGAGGTGGGGCGTCGGCAGAACTGAGTGCCAGGGAAGGATGTGGGCCAGGCTTGGGATTGTTGGATGGGGGTGAGGGACACTAGGCACTGAAGAGACGAGAGCTGAGCCAACAGCTCCTTCATAGAAGGCCTTCAGCACGCTCCTTGTTGGATTTAACCAGTAGGTCAGCTGGTTCTATGGGGCTGTGGCCATTGAGATCAACAATAATTGTCCACATGGTCCTTCGAGCCATGGGATGTGGATGCTGTTGATTTTATTGGACTGAAACCCTGACTGTTCTGGGGCAGATGCTCAGCTCTCCCACTTCTTAACCCTCGGAGTCAGCTCCAGCCATGCCCCTGTCTTCCCTCCTCTGCCGCTCCTCAGCCCTTCACACACCCAGGTCAGTGCACACATCAGTCTGGCCGTGGCCATAATTGGCAGAGGACGTAGGCCAGTGACTTTTTGGTCCTGACCTCAAGACCAGGTCAAAAAACCTACTGATTTCTGGATTGTCTGAAGGATGAAAATGCCCAGAAGCTCCACCCAAATCTCGGACACCCCGCACATCTCCAAGAAATGGAGTCTCTGTGTCAAGTGGAAGAGAAAAGGCAGGAAGATTTGGACACCTTGATTGCGGTGACCAGGGAGCAGCTGGAGGTCAGTAGTGCCATCCACTCCATGTCTAGATGCTGGGGGCTGCACTGCCCTCCGGAGGTCACCCCCACTGACAGCCCAGCAACAGCACTGAGCACGGCCCTTCGCTGACACCCTGGCCAAAGCAGGGTGTGAAAGCAGGCGGGTGTCATAGGTGGAGATGGTCTTTATTGGCCGTTGTAACTTGCATTTTTAAATTTCTAAATTAATTAATTACTACTGAGAACTTCTTTTCCAAGATCCATGTCAAGTTTTATTTCCTCTTTAGTAAATTGTCTATGTCTGTCCCTTGGCCATTTCAGAATCATTTCCTATCTTCAAACCAAGTCCCCTCTAGGGAGAGGCCTCCTAGGGAAGACCAGATGCCTGTTAACTTGGACACAGTTGACACGTGGCCCTGGTCTTGTCTCACATGCTGCTCCCCAAATCCTCCCTCAGCCTGTCTTTGGAGACAAGTTCCTCTCCCTGCAGCACTGTGCTCCCCATGTTTCCTCCAGGAATTCACCCGGAAGTACAGCCGGTTTTTCATAGCCAGCTTGGCCACCTTCACTGAGAAGTTCCTGCTGCAGTTGGATGAGGTGGTCACCATTGACGATGTCCAGGTTGCAAGTATGTGCACCACCGGCCTTGTGCCCTGGCCCCAGGGGGTGTGACACAGGGTGATGGGCCTGGGGTGGGGCGGTCTGCTTTCCCCCAACTCCCCCAGAATGAAAATACATTCTCTATGGAGGGGACTGATGAATTTTTGTTTGTTTTAATTAAAACTCTCTTTTTTTAAACTAAAAAAGCAAATCCCAAATGAATCAAAGATTATATATGAAAAATGAGATCCTAATGCTAAATATTTTCATAATCTTGGGGTAGGGACAGCTTTCCTAAGTATAAGAACCAGAAGCCATAAAGGAATGGCTGGCACTTCTCTGTGGCCAAAACAAAATCAAGGAAAAATGTCAAAATATGGAAAGACGAACCACAAACTGCAAAAATATTCCTAATAACTAATAGGTCAGAGAATGGCCTAATATCCCTGTGGTATAAAGAACTCTGACAGGCCAAATTTGTAAAAAGAGATAGAGAACAAACATGTAATTCAAAAGGCCAATAAATTTAAAAGATGCTTGATTTCACCAATGATGAAAAATGTGAATATAAACATTATTAAGATATCATTTCTCGCCAACAGCCTGGCAAGGCTTTTAAGTTCAGTGACAGCCAGCACTGGTGAGGCTGTCAGCAAGCCCGAGCACCACAGAGCCTCTCAGAGAAGCGTACGTCCACCCCGCTCTCTTGGAGAACGTTCTGTCGGTGCCGTCCAAGTCCTGAGTGTGTGTGCCTTTGACCTAGCCGTTCAAACCCTGGGAATTTATCCAACAGAAATACGTGCATACTTTTTCAAAGATATATTTTCAAGCATATTCTTCACAACACTGCTTGAAATTGCAAAGAATTGGAAACAATGTTAGTATCTACATATAGAGGATTGGGTAAATAAATTATGGTCCAGATGTAGGAGGGAGTACTGTGCAGCTGTTCAAGTGGGTGTGGTAGGTCTCTATGTGCCAACCAGAAAGTCCTGAAGGAATACTGTCACAGGAAAAAGCAAGGTGACCATTATACTTACCTGTGATACTATTAAAAAAACATATGTGTGATATAAACATGCACCCCGCATACATGTAAATGAATCTGTGTGAGAGACAGACAGAGACAGAGAATGAGAGCGACAGAGCCTGAGAGACAGGTACCAGACTGTTGATGACCATCTCTGGTGAGTGGGGCTGTGAGAGATTTCTAAAATCTTTTCTTTTTCCCCGTTAGGTGATGTTTAAATTTTTTATAATGTGCACCAATTACTTTAATAAGTACACAAAGATTCAAATCATATATTAAATATTATCCATTTATCACTAATCTATTAAGTAAATAAATCTATTATTTTTATTTTTTTAAGTTTTCATTACACAGACAATGAGTATTTTTTACAGTAAAATGAGAAATTCAATATGAGTTACAAAGAAAGAGAAGAACATGGTCCTTCTACCCAGAAATAAGTGCCCTTAACATTGGCTGTCCTCCTCGTTATTTCCCTTCGGGCACAGGCCTGTGTGTATATCAGTGGGGGGATGGGAGGATGGATCACAAGTGTGTGCTCTTTTGTAAGCTAATTTCCCCTTGGCAGACGCTGGGCAAGCCAGTCACCGCCTCCTTGAGCACTTTCAGTTGCTGTGCAGGAGGACACACGGGAACTATGTTACTGAGCTATGCACCCTACTGGTGCACATCGGGCCACATCCAGCTTTTCACTTCTGTAATCGTGCTGAAGGGAACATCTGCATCCATATTTCTCTGTTTCGGGGCAACAGATTCCTAGAAGTGGACTTTCTAGGTCAAAATGTATATGAATTTCGAGACGTTGGTCACTTTCCAGTGTTGGGGGTCTCTTTGGCAAATGTGAGCCTGCTTTGGGAGAGCAGAGCCTGCAGAGACCCTGGGGTTCAGACTTGAGGGAACACAGGCGAGCTGAGCCAGCAGGGAGGCATCCTCGGTAACTTGGAGGGAACCGCCAGGCCAGGGAGACCCCCTGCACCAGGTCTGCAGGAGCCTCTCCTGCTCTGTAAGTCGGGCTTCTGAGCCAAGCAGCCTGGCCCTGCCATCCACGCAGACCAGGGTGCAGAGGGCTGCTCACCGCGTGGACGGAGCCCCCTTCTCTTCACGTCAAAGGGCAGGTCAGTGAGCCGGACATGAGAGGGACAACCTTGAATGTATGCATTCCAGGAGAAATTCTTAGTTCAGGACCCATTTGAGCTAGTATAAGCCAAAGAAGGCTCTACAAAGCATATTCGGGGGCTCACAGAAGCTGCAAGAAAGTCAGAGTATCATTCTGAGGGCTTTGGAGTTGGGAACCATGCCCAAACCATACCTCGCATCCTCCAGCTTTGACCCCCCTGCCATCTCCTCGGCCCCCACCTATGAATCTGGTGCATTTGGCTTCTGTTTGGGAGGGGCCTCTGCCTCCTGCCTGAGACTCCAAGTGGGGAAGAGGGGAGCGAGCCCTCATTTCTCTAAATGTGAGGTCGGGGGTCGGTCCCCTTGATCTCAGGCTGTGGGTGAGGCCGCCGTCAGTAACCTGTCTCTTGCCTGCCAGAGATGGAGCCCTCGAAACAGAAAACATCAATCCTAATACGGAGGAAACTCACCGGGCTGTCCCTGGAGGAAGAGAGTGAGAAGCCCCTGATTGAACGGGGGAGCAGGTGAGAGCCGGGAGCAGGGAGGAATACCACAAATGGCTGGATTTGCTAGGGGTGGTGCAGTGGAATGGTTAGGGCCACGAGCAATGACGTCAAACAAACCTGGTAATCTTGGGAAGGCGTTGTGTCCTAAGCCTGTTTCCTCATCTGTGAAATGGGCATGGCAGCCTACCTTACATGATATTATGAAGAGAAAGTTCAATGAGATTGTACTTGGAGTGCCCCGGCACATACTAAGAGCTCAGCAGCTATTAGTTCATGTGATAAGGACCCACAAAGGGGCCCCCAAAGAAAGGGAGGCCTGTCCCAGTGTGGGGCACATTCTCAGATTGCTGGTGGCACTGTGATCCACTACAGCTGTCCATCATGTATGACAAGAGCTACCAAAGTGCTTGTCCCCTGTGACCCAAGAATGTTACTCTGGAAGAAGGAGTAAGGCAGCGATTTGCCCAGCTAAGTTGTCAGCAGTGGTTTTATAGCAGAATAGGAAAAGCAGGCCAGGAACTGATGACTGCCACCTGGCTGGCCAGCTGATGAGGAAACTGGGACCCAGAAAAGGGAAACACCTAGAGGTGTGGGATTCCCCTTCCCCATGCAGAACCCAACTGACTATACACACGGATTTTAACTGTATGAAAATGCAAAAAAAAACTTGATGAAGCTTAATGTTAAATGCTCAGTAGGGTTTTTCTTTTTTTTTTTTTTAACATCTTTACTGGAGTATAATTGCTTTACAATGGTGAGTTAGTTTCTGCTGTATAACAAAATGAATCAGCTATACGTATACATATATCCCCATATCCCCTCCCTCTTACGTCTCCCTCCCACCCTCCCTATCCCACCCCTCTAGGTGGTCACAAATCACCGAGCTGATCTACCTGTGCTATGCAGCTGCTTCCCACTAGCTATCTATTTTACATTTGGTAGTGTACATACGTCCATGCCACTCTCTCACTTCCATTCTCTACATCTGTGTCTTTATTCCTGTCTTGCCCCTAGGCTCTTTAGAACTGTTTTTTGTTTGTTTGTTTTAGATTCCATATATATGTGTTAACATACAGTATTTGTTTCTCTCTTTCTGACTTAATTCACTCTGTATGACAAACTCTAGGTCCATCCACCTCACTACAAATAACTCAATTTCATTTCTTTTTATAGCTGAGTAATATTCCATTGTATATATGTGCCACATCTTCTTTATCCATTCGTCTGTCGATGGACACTTAGGTTGCTTCCATGTCCTGGCTATTGTAAATAGAGCTGCAGTGAACATTGTGGTACATGACTCTTTTTGAATTGTGGTTTTCTCAGGGTATATGCCCAGTAGTGGGATTGCTGGGTCGTATGGTAGTTCTACTTTTAGTTTTTTAAGGAACCTCCATACTGTTCTCCATAGTGGCTGTATCAATTTGCATTCCCACCAACAGGGCAAGAGGGTTCCCTTTTCTCCACACCCTCTCCAGCATTTATTGTTTGTAGACTTTTTGATGATGGCCATTCTGACTGGTGTGAGGTGATACCTCATTGTAGTTTTAATTTGTGTTTCTCTAATGATTAGTGATGTTGAGCATCCTTTCATGTGTTTGTTGGCAATCTGTATGTCTTCTTTGGAGAAATGTCTGTTTAGGTCTTCTGCCCATTTTTGGATTGGGTTGTTTGTTTTTTTGATATTGAGCTGCATGAGTTGCTTGTAAATTTTGGAGATTAATCCTTTGTCAGTTGCTTCATTTGCAAATATTTTCTCCCGTTCTGAGGGTAGTCTTTTCATCTTGTTTATGGTTTCCTTTGCTGTGCAAAAGCTTTTAAGTTTCATTAGGTCCCATTTGTTTATTAGCAGGGTTTTTCTTTTAATTAAGACGTTTAAAGCATGATAATTTTTTTTTAAAGAAATGCTAACCGTTTTCACCAGGGATGAAGGGGCACTGTGAATGATGAAGATAAGCCTGTAAGACTTTTCATGCATGTTTGTTTGTAGGCAGTGGCCGGGAATCAAACCCACCAAAGTCACCATCCAACACAAGATTCTCCTCCGGAAAACACCATCAATCACCACCACCAAAACGACCCTGGGCCACCTGGCATCCATGGAAGCCCGAGATGCTGTCTATTTGGTGAGTGGAGAGACAGGGTGGGGTGGGTGCACCCTCAGGGAACGCAGGACAGCTCGGCGTGGCTGCCTTGGGAAGGAGGGAGCTTGCTATCACCAGGTGCCCTGTCATTTGGTCCATGGAGCAGATGACACACGTCAGGGTACCCCAGGGCACAGTGTCAGCACTGGGAACAGCCAGTGTTCTTAAGCACCAGCACGTGAGCCACAGGTCGTGTCCAGTTCCAATGATAGCTCGGGTCTGATGGTGTGAGCCCCAGTGCTGCAGGAGCCCAGCCGAGAGACACCACACTCAGACTGGGGGCGGTGAAGGAAGACTTTCTGAGGAACAGTTGAGACAAAGTGAGGGGACAGAGTAGTCAGAGGCATGGAGGCCATGGGAGCAGCGGGTGACAATGGGTGGAATAAGGGACAGTTCCTGAGCACCTGCTGCAGTTTCTGTTCTCAACATGAGCCTTCTCATTGGATCCTTGTAACAAGCACATGAGGAAGGTAGAATTGTCCCCATGTTGCTGCTGAGGACACTGAGGCTTAAAGAAGTGTGTCCCCTGTATGCCACTGCAGAGTGGCAGAGCCAGGATTTGAACCCAGTGCCTGTTAGACCCCATGGGGCCTGCCCGAAGAGGAGGCTGCACCCAGAGGCCTCCTGCCGGACCTCTCGGCTCTGAAGACGTGTGGACCTTTGTTCCTGGTGCCCCAGAGAGAAACCTCGTCCTGAGATATGCTGACCCCAGTATTTGGAGAGCCCTCAGTTCCCAGGCCACCATGCTAAGACCCAGGCAGAGGGGGCAACCCTGCGGCCAGGTTCAGTGAGGGCTCAGGCCTCGTGGGCTCAGCCTCTCGAGGAAGCCAGGACCCGAGCTTCAAGGAGGCTACATTGTGGGATGGCGGTTAGGAAGGAGGGCAGAGTCCAGAATCAGGTAGAGCAGGTCCTAGTCCCTGCTCAGCCTTCTTCTAGCTACATAACCCCAGGCAAGGTTGTGAGCCTCAGTTTCCCAATCTGTAAAATGTGGGAAACAACCGGGCCTGCCTGATGGGTTGTTGGGCAAAGTAAATGAGAAATGACTTGTGGAACTCTTGCCGGTGCCTGGAGTGGGTTCAAAGCTACCTGCCAGCAGGTTACAGTGTTCCTCTAGGGCACGGAGCCCAGAAGCCCTTCCTCACGTGGCCTCCTCCTGCTGCTTGCTCCCAGAAATATTTAGCGTCATTTGAAGAGGAGTTGAAGAAGATCCAGGACGACAACACACTGCAGGTGAAGGAGGCTCAGCGCTGGAAGGACAGCTGGAAGCGCTCTGTGCACACCATCCGGGGCCTGTACTTGTGACACCCTCAACCCACTCCCAATAAAGGCTTGTTTTGTGTGGACTCCTCATCCATCCACCCACCCTTCCTTCCATCCATCCATCCTTCCACCCATCCATCTATCCATCCATCCATCCATCCATCCATCCGTCCATCCATCCATCTCTGCTCTATGCCCAGCGCTGTACCTTCTCAGTGACCAGGACACGTTGTGGTCCCTGCCCACTTGGAAATCACTTCCAGTGAGGAGCACAGAGGTGAAAGGGGGAATTCCACATGGTCAGCTGGGACGGCGGATAACAGGAATGGGTAACTTAAAATAGAGATCAATACTTAAGAGGAAATAACTTCCAAAAGGCATGCTGGGCACTTCATCTTGCAAAATTAAAACTTACGGGAAAGAGTATATTGCACATTTAACAAAAGTGAGTTTTAATGGCAACTATGCACTGATTCCTAGACCCAATATAGACTTCATTCAGTGTTGACTGGGTATCTGGCAATTTGGCCAACTATAAGATTTTGGCAGATATCTTCTAGGCCTCTTTAACTCTGCTAAGGGTCTCTTTAGTCCTGTGAGACTCAGATCACTCTCTTTGGAAACCTGCATCCTGCCGTCTTCCTTGTCCTCTTTCTCTTCTTCTTTGATTGCAGCATGGCCTCACTGTGCCAGGTCTCACTTGTCAACAGCTCTCTGTGCCCTGTGGACACAGGCGGCTCAGGCTCCTTCCTCCGCTTCCTGAGCTTCTGCTGCTCCTACACAGTTTGAATGTTAACGTGGCCTCAGTCTGAGTTTCCATGTGCTTTATCTCTTAACGACTCGATGAGGTAGGTATTGCCCGCATTTTACGGTTGTAGAAACTCAAGTCCAGGAGGTCAAGGCAACCCGCTCAAAGTGACACAGGCAATGCAGAACCTCAGCAGAGTTTGGGTTCCCCAGAAGGGGACAAGGACTTGGAGGCAAGTCCTTTGTTTTGGAGATGATTCCAAGAAGCATGAGTGAGGACCTAGGGAAAGGGAGCCTGGAAGGAGAAAAGCCACTGACGGGGCTTTGAGGAGTGGCCCCTGCTCTGGGTGACCAGGCTCCACCTCGCTGGAAAACAGCCTCCCACCTGACCTGACTCTGTCAGCGCAGGTAGAGAATTGCCCGGCATTAGTGCTGCCACACTGCCCCTTGTGCCAGTTTTTGGGACAGGAACCCCCCGTGGTGCCAGACACCCCCTCAGGCAGGGGGTCTCAAGGGATGCTGGCTGGAGACCAGCTCCCCAGCTGCAGGTGAGTCAGGTGGGCCAAGGGGATATGAGGGCAGCAACAGCAGCGTCACCGCCTCAGGTTTCCCAAACCTAAAGCCAGGCCCCTTTGCACCACTCTGCCACAACACCCTCTTTCCCCAAAGCAGGGAGTCACGTCTGCATAGCCCCTTCCAGCCTGCGGCATGCTCTGCAGGTACACGATCTAATTCAGCCCTGCCAGACACAGGTGGCAGGCACCATGTAACCCCTATTTTGTAAATAAAGAAACTGAAACTCAGAGAAATGAAGATACCTCCGAAGTCACTCCGCGGGAGAGTGCTGCAGCCGGGGTTCCAGCCCAGCTCTGACTGCCCCTGAAACTCAGCCTGCAGTGAATGCACCCGGGTGCTTTGTAAGTAGGAAAGCTACCTCTCTCCTCTGCCAGCCTCAGAGTCTCTGCGCCTGCCACCCGCTCCTCCCGGACACTGGGCAGCATGCACGGAGAACAGGACGCAGACCTGGGCACAGGACAGCCTGTGGTCACTCACTCTCCACCTCCTTCATCTGGGTGACGTCCCAGTGGGCAGGGAAGGCTGGAGGAAGCACGCCTGCTGTGGCAGGAGAGCTGGGAGGGGGATGTAAGGACTGGGGCAAGTATTGGGGGCCCACCGCAGCCCAGACAGAGCCTACAAACAGTGACAGTGCCAGGAGCGCAGAACTGGGAGGCCTGGGCCGATCCTTCAGTGCCGTGTGGCCCTCTGAGTCCAGCTCTTTCACCTGTCCAGTGGGACACAAACTCCACTCTCCTGGCCCGCTGCACCCAGTGAGGCCCAGCTTGCTGAGCTGGGCCAGCCTTTGTGCACTGAGGCCACAAGGTTGAAGAGGCAAGGCAAAAGCAAGTTCCCATTCTTTTCTTATTTCCCCCTCAGTATGCTGCCTTTCATTGTTTTCCTTATTATTCCAAAAGGAATAGATATTCATTGTAGACAAAAAAAAAAAAAAAGGACCAAATGAGCAAAACAAAGACTATAAAAACCCTGGCATCCAGAGACAGCCGTTCCCCACACCATTTTCCATGTGTGTGCGTTGTATTTGCCAAGCGGAATCATAATATGCATTCTGTTTTTAAATTTCAGCTGGATATACCCTCTCCTATCCTTAAATATCCACTTAACACCATCACTTTTCATACTTTGCTGCCACTGCCCACCGTGTGGAATGGACTTCACGTGCTGGCAGTGCCCTCACACACCCACAACTGAGACCAAGTCACGAAACAACACTCACCCTTACGGGAAAGGCTGCGCTCTAATATTTTCCTTTTTTGGTTTGTTTGTATTTTGTTTTGGTTTTTTTTTTGACCCTAACATAATCCACTAACTCAGTTCATGGCCCACTAAGGGGTCTTGTCTGCAGTGTCCCACTGCCAGAGGAGCCGGATGCCCTCTGTCGGACAAAGGGTGTGTCCCGGGCAGGGCTCTTAGAAACAGGGCATCCCCCAACATGGACTCTGTGCACGTCTCTAGTCATCGCCTCTGGTTTCTAGAAGTAGACTCCCTGAGTCAACGGAGAGGGCATCTGGGGACACGGCACAAGTCACCCTCCAGGAGAAGAGTCAATGAGGATTCAGTGCCCATTTCCCTCATCCACACCAAGTGTTCTAGTTTCAGGAGCTTTGGGGGAAACTTTTTTGCTGGTTCAGCAGATGAGGAATGACATCTAATTCACTGTGTTAATTTTACTTTTCTAATGATAAGGGAGGCTACACTTTTCATCATTGAGTCATTTCCAAAATGTGTCCACTTTTCCCAGTCCTGGGGTGAGCCTGCTGAACACGCCTCCCCGGGCATCCCCAGGGGCGCAGCCCGTGTTCCATGTCCAGCCAGGAAGCGCCACTCTTTGTGCAGCTACTAAGTGGTTAGTGACTGGCTTGTGACCCACAGGATACAGCAAGAGTGACGGGAGGTCACTTCCAAGATGTAGCGACAAACAGTCTGTCCCTTCCCTCTTCCCTGCTCTCCCCTGTGTTCCCTCCCCCTCCCTTCCCTCCCTCCTGCTCACTGCCTCCTCCCAACCCCGCACCTCTCTACCTCCCTCTCTCTCTCTCTGTTACATCTCTGGATCTGGGGAAGCAGGCACCCATGTTATGAGCTGCGCTGAGTAGTCTTCTGCCCAAGAGCGAACTGAGGGAGCGCCCAGGCCAACAGACGGAAAGGAACTCAGACTCTCGGTCCGAACAGAATCCTGCAGCCTGTGAATGAACTTGGGAGCAAGTCCTCCCAAAGTTGAGCCCATATGAAGCCACAGCAGCTGCCTGTGAGACACCTTGAAGCAGAGCAACCCAGCTAAGCCGTGAACAGATTCCCAGTCCACACAAATTGTGAGATATTAAATATTTGTAGTTTCAAGGTGCTAAATTTTGGAGCAATGTTGTCAGAGAGGAATACACAGCTAACATAGGCTGCGGGCCCCATGACCCAGTCCGTCCCTCCTCCCCTTGCCCTGCTCCCCCTCCAGCCCCGCCCAGCCGCCTCCCTACACCCTCTGGCCAAACTCTCTTCTGCCTGCAAGTCTCTGCCCCAGTGGTGCCTTCTCCCCCTTGTCATCTGGTCCCAGAAAATGTCACCCCAGGGAGGCCTTTCAGGTTCTCCTACCCAGTGACTCCCTCGTCCTCCCTCACGGCACCCTGCTTCATTTCAGGCAGGGCACTTGCTCTCTCCTGTCACATGTCCCTGGTGTCATGCTTTTGTCCATCTCCCCTGCAGACTATGAGTTCCTTGCAGGCAGAGACCACTCAGTCATCTTCAGCACCGCACCTGGCCTCCCGGAGCACCTGGAACAGGGTGAGTGCTCGGCGGCTCAGTGATTAAAGGGGAGAATTTGGGAGCCCCCCCCTTCTTGATTTTTACCAACTCAGTCTGTGGAGGTGAACGCTAGTAACAGGAGGTCGAGTTGCCTCTGAGGCTGGGGGACAGCCAGAATGACCTCTGTGTAACTCTTTCTGCTCCAGTTGCTCCCCCAAAGCTCGGTGGACACCATAGACACCAGAGGCTGCCTGCCCCCTGGTGTCCAGCACTAGAACTGCAGCCCCAGGCAGGGATACGGCAAAACCAAACAGGCACCTTTATTTGTGTGACCTTTCAAGGCAGTTGCTCTCCAGAGTCCCAGATGAGCAAAGAAGCAGGACCTGCAGGCTTCAAGGGCAGTGCCAGGGACCTCGGAAGCCTCCCTTGCCCCCTCTCTCTGTCCACCCCAGGTGTCCTCTTCATGCGTGAGGCATCCTCATCTCAGCCAAGACAGTGATTCTACCCCCTGCTTCTAAATGAGAACCCTGAGGGCCCAACAAGAATTAGTCCTGTCCCTGGACATTGGACTTGGTTTGTGGGGCCTCTGCCACTATGACAAGGAGATATATGCCAGAGGAGAGACCTGTCTTGTCCAAGGTCACATAGTGATTCAACAGCAAAGCTCATACTTCGGTTAGGATTAGATTTGGCTGCATACATTAAGAAACCCCAAATAATGGTGGTATAAACAGGGGAGAGAGATTTATATCTTTCTCATATTAAAGAACCCTAGAGGCAGGCAGTCCATACTAATCTGGGCTGTCCATCATGGAAGATGATAGATCATCTGTCCTGCTCCAGCATCTTAGTATATGATTTCCATCATCAAAATGGTCCAAAATGCCTGCTGGGGCTCCAGCCTGGACCAGCCATCATGGCTGCCTTTCAGATGGCAGGAGGGAGGAAAGAATGAGGGTGCAGGGGACCCCCTCAGCTCTGTCAGTTCCATCTGACCATCTGACCTCCTCAAAATCTCACACCATACTTCTGGTCACATGGTATTGACCTGAACTTTGTCTGGTCACTCTTAGCTGCAGGAGAGATTAGGAACTCTATTCTTTTAGTTTGGTGAATTGCTGCCTGTATTCAAACTGCCTCTGTTTCTAAGCAAAGGGAGAATGAAAACTGTGAAAACTACCAGTGCTCTCTCCCTACACAGAACTCCAAGATGAGGAGAAGGAGATGGGGTTATTTTCAGAGGCATAGGGCATTTGTTCACCTACCACAGCCTCTCTTTTCTTGGTGTTTATTCATTCACAGACAGAACAAAAAGTCTTGGTTCCAAACCAGGATATATGAGTGGGACCCTTGCTTATTGTTCTCAGCAAAATTATCAAAATCACTCTGTTGGCTTTTGTCTGCTTGTCCCTTGTAAGTAGATCTGGGAAAATCCTTTCCTATTTCATAAATGGAGTGGGGTGGGGTGGAGTGGGGATTGCGGGGACTTTTAAGCAAGCAGCGTGTTCCTTAAAAAGATGTGTCAAAATTATTTCTCTATAAGTCAAAGAATAGAATGCATTGACCCCACTATTTTTGACCTTCATGGTGAATATAGTAGGAAAAATAATCCACAAAAAATAGAACTGTTAGTGGTTAAAACTGCTCATGGTAAAATTTATCATTAACTAAAAATTAGTGGAAGAAAAATATATTTGAAAACATTTTGATACGTGTAATTTGACCCCAGAAAACTGACTTGGTAGAAAGAATGATCCCTAAAATTTACAATAACAGAATCTATAGTCAGTAAATTATGATGTGGACCCCAAATAAAGTAATTTACATTTAAAAATTGATCCTGATAAAAATAATTTCAGTGAATTAAGAATAAAAGTGGATAACCTAGAATTGATTTTCTGTTATATGTTTTGTCTAATATTATCTCATTTACTTTTTTAAATTTATTTTTTATTGAAGCATAGTTGAATTACAGTGTTGTGTTAATTGCTGCTGCACAGCAAAGTGACTCAGTTATACATATATATACATTCATTTTCAGATTATTTTCCATTATGGTTTATCACTGGATATTGAGTATAGTTCCATGTGCTATACCGTAGGACCTTGCTGTTTATCCATTCTCTATATACCAGTTTGCATCTGCTAACCCCAAACTCACACTCCATCCCTCTCCCACCTCCTCCCCCTTGGCAACCACCAGTCTATTCTCTATGTCCCTGATTCTATTTCTGTTTCATAGATAGGTTCATTTGTGTCATATTTTAGATTCCACATTCATTTACTTTTTTAATACTTAATAATCTTCATATTTTAGAGCAGTTTTAAGTATATAGAAAAAGTGAGCAAATAGCACAGAGTTCCCATATATTCCTTCTCATTGTCCCTCCCCCGCAATTTACTCCATTTTTTAACCTTGCAATAATGTGGTTCATTTGTTAACATTTATGGACCGATATTGGTACATTAACAACTAAAGTCCATAGTTTACATTAGGGTTCACCGTTTTTGTTATACAGTTCTGTGAGTTTTGGCAACTTCATAATGTCATGTATCCACCATTACAGTATGGCCCAGAATAGTTTTACCACCTTAAAATCCCCTGTGCTCCACCTGTTCTTTCCTCTCTCCCTCCCCTCAAACCACTGACTACTGATCTTTTCACTCCCTCTATAGTTTTGCTCTTTCCAGAATGTCAGATCGGTGGAATCATACATTATGTGGTCTTTTCAGATTGGCTCCTTTCACTAAGCAATATGTATTTAAAGTTCCTCCGTGTTTTTTGGTGGCTGGATAACTCATTTCTTTTTACTTCTGAATAATATTCCATTGTGTGGCTGTACATAGCACTGTTTGTTTATTCAGCCACCTACTGAAGGACACCTTGATAGCCTCCAGTTTAGGGCAATTATGAATAAAGCTTTTAAATATTTGTGTGCAAGTTTTTATGTGTAGACATAAGTTTTCAACTCTTGTTGGGTAAATACCTAGGAACATGGTTGCAGTATCATATCGCTGGTGAGACTATGTTAAGCTTTGTAAGAAACTGCCAAGCTGTCTCTCAAAGTGACTGTACCGTTTCTGCCTTCCCACCAGCGATGTTGTTCCACACCATCACCAGCATGTGATGCTGTCAGTTTTTGCATTCAGCCCTTCTGATAGGTGTTTGGTGGTATTTCGTTGTTGTTTTAATTTGCAGTTCCCTAATGATATATGATGTTGAGCATTTTTTCATATGCTTTCTGCCATGTGCTTATCTTCTTTGATGAGATACCTGTTCGGATCTATTGCCCATTTTTAAATTGTTTGAGTTTTGTTTCTTGAGTTTGTGAGAGTCTGTTTTCTTTGTGAGACCTTGTTTGTCAAGATGCTGTTGAATTTTAGGAGTTCTTTGTGCATTTTGGATATGCTTGCTTGTCGTCTTTATATCTTCTTTGCTGAGGTGTCTATTCAGATCTTATAACCATTTTTAAATTGGATAGCTGTTTCCTTACTGTTGAGTTTGAAGAGTTCTTTGTATATTTCGGACAATAGTCTGTTATTAGATAGGTATTTTACAAATATTTTCTCTCAGTCTGTAGTTTGTCTTTTCATTTTCTTAACAGTGTTTTTTGCAGAGCAGAAGTTTTTAATACCAATGAAGTTCAACTTACCAACTTTTTCTTTCATGGATCAAGTTTTTGGTGTTTTATCTAAAGAGTTTTTGACAAACCTAAGGCCACCTAGATTTTTTCCTATGTTATCTCCTAGGACTTTATAATTTTCCATTTTCCATTTAGGTCTGTGAACCATCTTGAGTTAATTTTTGTGAGTTAATTTTTGTGAAAGGTCTCTGTCAAGGTTCATTTTCCTTTGTTTGCATGTGGATGTCCAGTTGTTCCAAAATCCTTTGTTAAATACTGTCATTTCTCCATTAAATTATCTTTGCTCCTTTGTTAAGAATCAGTTGACCATGCACATATGGTCACCTTATTTTTGATAAAGGAGGCAAGAATATACAATGGAGAAAAGACAGCCTCTTCAATAAGTGGTGCTGGGAAAACTGGACAGCTACATGTAAAAGAATGAAATTAGAACACTCCCTAATTCCATACACAAAAATAAACTCAAAATGGATTAAAGACCTAAATGTAAGGCCAGACACTATCAAACTCTTAGAGGAAAACATAGGCAGAACACTCTATTACACACATCACAGCAAGATCCTTTTTGACCCACCTCCTAGAGAAACGAAAATAAAAACAAAAATAAACAAGTGGGACCTAATGAAACTTAAAAGCTTTTGCACATCAAAGGAAACGATAAACAAGATGAAAAGACAACCCTCAGAATGGGAGAAAATATCTACAAACAAAGCAACTGACAAAGGATTAATCTCCAAAATTTACAAGCAGCTCATGCAGCTCAATATCAAAAAAACAAACAACCCAATCCAAAAATGGGCAGAAGACCTAAACAGACATTTCTCCAAAGAAGATATACAGATTGCCAACAAACACATGAAAGGATGCTCAACATCACTAATCATTAGAGAAATGCAAATCAAAACTACAATGAGGTATCATCTCACACCGGTCAGAATGGCCATCATCAAAAAATCTACAAACAATAAATGTTGGAGAGGGTGTGGAGAAAAGGGAACCCTCTTGCACTGTTGGTGGGAATGTAAATTGATACAGCCACTATGGAGAACAGTATGGAGGTTCCTTAAAAAACTAAAAGTAGAACTACCATACGACCCAGCAATCCCACTACCGGGCATATACCCTGAGAAAACCATAATTCAAAAAGAGTCATGTACCACAATGTTCATTGCAGCTCTATTTACAATAACCAGGACATGGAAGCAACTTAAGTATCCATGACAGATGAATGGATGAAGCTCATGGGGTTTAAAACAATGGCTGCCAACCTCTGTCCTCGCCTTTCAGCAATCAAAAGCAGCAATCAGGCAATTAGCACTCAGAATACACAGCCCAATATTTGGAAGACAAGGTCCTTATCTCTCATCCTGGCTCCAGCAAGTTGCACCAGGAACATGGCACTAAGGCTGCTTGTCACAAGAATGGAGATTGGGGGATTGTAGCTATACCATGCAAAATTTGCTGAAATTCACCCAAATTTACCAGCCTCTTCGTGAAGCTCTCCTCTGAATGCTGTAAGTATAGTTGGACTAGACTCCAGAGTTCCAAAATAATTTTTTCAGACAGTGGTGGCCAATTCAATAGTTGTTTAGGTAGAGTGATGGACTCCTGGAGCTTCCTATTCCACTATCTTACATGACGTTACTCTCAATACCTTTTGTGGCTGATAATATTCCACTGTATGCATATACCATATTTTGTTTATCCATTCATCATAGGGATGATTCTACTCTTTCTCTTCAGCCAACAGGTGGAACTAGAGCCCATGGGTAGACATTCTAGAGAGGGAGCTTTGAGATCAAAATGGCATTTTGACCTTCACAGCTGCCTGCCCAAAAAAAGAACAGGGCTCACACACAAAGGGAAGTTCCCCACTGATGCAGAGGTGGTCCACGCAGAGGTGTGACATATTGGAACTAGCCAAGAAGGGCTCCCTGTCTAGTTGATTGGCCTGTTGATGCCAACAGGAGTCTGGAGAAAAATTAAATCACACTCCTCCATTGTTCTCCATTTTACCATCCAGGACCCACCAGCCCTGGAGGTGAACAGAGAGCCTGTCCAACTTCTCCACGAAGGAAAGGGTGCAGAGAAGGAAATAGGAGGAACTGTTTGGAAACTTTTGCAGCTCTATCTGAAAAGAGAAATTCTAGGGATATAGAGTGACAAAGTAAAGCTCAAGCCTCTTTCTGAACAATTGTCAGCCCAGAAATTGGTTTCTGGACTTGGGGCAAGCTATTTGCTCACCTATGTTATGTAGGGTCTGTGGCTCCTCATAGAGGTTTTGATAGGGGAAATGTTTTTTACTCGGCCTTTATTCTTTTTTTTTTTTTTTTTTTTTTAGTGTAAGATTATAACACATTTCTCTTTATAATAAAAGCAAACAGAAAATCAGTTAAGATACAGTGGAATAACAAGAAGAGTAAACTTGACCTAATTAACATGCATAAAATAATACACACAAAAACTGAATAATACACATTCTTTTTAAGTACACCTGGAACAATTCAAAAATTTACCATATTATGGACCACAAAGTAAGGTTCTACAAATTTCAAGCAACTAAAATCATACAAAGTATATTCTAGGGTCACAGTGCAATTAATTTAGAAACCAGTATCAAATATTCTACTGGAATATCCCTGTTGATTTAGAAATTAAGAAAATATATGCTTAAGTAAATAGGACTCAATGAAGAGAATATATTGAAGATTATAAAATAGTTTTACCTGAAGAATAATAAAATTCCCAAGTATCAAAATATGTAGGTTACAGTTAGAGTCATGCTTAGAGAAAATTTAGAGCTTTAAAAAGCACATATTCAAAAAGAAGAAAAGCTAAAAGTCAATGAGTTATGCATCTATCTCAAAAAGTTAAAAAACAACCAAATAAAATCCAAAGAAAGTAGAGGGAAGGAAGAAATAAAGTTAGCATAAATTATATAGAAAATAAATAATGGAGAAGATCAATAAAATTCAGATATTGTTTCTTTTAGGACATTAGTAAAATTTTTAAAACCTCATATCGATACTAATGAGAAAAAAAGAAAAAGGCATGAAAAAATCATTATCAGCAAGAAAAAGGGGACATGGACATAGATTACGTAGACCTGGAAAAGTTAACAATAGGGTAATATGGACAACTTTTTGCCAGTTTGAAAATGTTGAAGTAATGGAAATTTCTAACAATATAACTTTTTTTTTTAACATCTTTATTGGAGTATAATTGCTTTTCAATGGTGTGTTAGTTTCTGCTTTATAACAAAGTGAATCAGTTATACATATACATATATCCCCATATCTCTTCCCTCTTGTGTCTGCCTCCCTCCCACCCTCCCTATCCCACCCCTCTAGGTGACCACAAAGCACCAAGCTGATCTCCCTGTGCTATGTGGCTGCTTCCCACTAGCTAACTACTTTACATTTGGTAGTGTATATATGTCCATGCCACTCTCTCACTTTGTCCCAGCTTACCCTTCCCCCTCCCCATATCCTCAATTCCATTCTCTAGTAGGTCTGCATCTTTATTCCCATCTTGCCCCTAGGTTCTTCATGACCATTTTTTTTTTTTTTTTAGATTCTATATATATGTGTTAGCATATGGTGTTTGTTTTTCTCTTTCTGACTTACTTCACTCTGTATGACAGACTCTAGGTCCATCCACCTCACTACAAATAACTCAATTTTGTTTCTTTTTATGGCTGAGTAATATTCCATCGTATATATGTGCCACATCTTCTTTATCCATTCATCTGTTGATGGACATTTAGGTTGCTTCCATGTCCTGGCTATTATAAATAGAGCTGCAATGAACATTGCGGTACATGACTCGTTTTGAATTATGGTTTTCTCAGGGTAAATGCCCAGTAGTGGGATTGCTGGGTCGTATGGTAGTTCTATTTTTAGTTTTCTAAGGAACCTCCATACTGTTCTCCATAGTGGCTGTATCAATTTACATTCCCACCAACAGGGCAAGAGGGTTCCCTTTTCTCCACACCCTCTCCAGCATTTATTGTTTGTAGATTTTTTGATGATGGCCATTCTGACCGGTGTGAGATGATATCTCATTGTAGTTTTGATTTGCATTTCTCTAATGATTAATGATGTTGAGCATTCTTTCATATGTTTGTTGGCAATCTGTATATCTTCTTTGGAGAAATGTCTATTTAGGTCTTCTGCCCATTTCTGGATTGGGTTGTTTGTTTCTTTGATATTGAGCTTCATGAGCTGCTTGTATATTTTGGAGATTAATCCTTTGTCCGTTACTTTGTTTGCAAATATTTTCTCCCATTCTGAGGGTTGTCTTTTCATCTTAACAATATAACTTTCCAAAACTAAAACAAGAAGAAATTAAATCTTGAATAGTCCTATTTTCTTTTATTTTTTTATGTTTATTTTTTATTTTTTTTCTTATTAGTCATCAATTTTATACATATCAGTGTATACATGTCAATCCCAATCTCCCAATTCATCACACCACATCCCCCACCCCCTGCCGCTTTCCCCCTTTGGTGTCCATATGTTTGTTCTCTACATCTGTGTCTCTATTTCTGTCCTGCAAACCGGTTGATCTATACCATTTTCTAGGTTCCACATATATGCGTTAATATACGATATTTGTTTTTCTCTTTCTGACTTACTTCACTCTGTATGACAGTCTCTAGATGCATCCACGTCTCTACAAATGACCCAATTTCGTTCCTTTTTATGGCTGAGTAATATTCCATTGTATATATGTACCACATCTTCTTTATCCATTCATCTGTCAATGGGCATTTAGGTTGCTTCCATGACCTGGCTATTGTAAATAGTGCTGCAATGAACATTGGGGTGCATGTGTCTTTTTGAATTATGGTTTTCTCTGGGTATATGCCCAGTAGTGGGATTGCTGGGTCAAATGGTAATTCTATTTTTAGTTCTTTAAGGAACCTCCATGCTGTTCTCCATAGTGGCTGTATCAATTTACATTCCCACCAACAGTGCAAGAGGGTTCCCTTTTCTCCACACCCTCTCCAGCGTTTGTTGTTTGTAGATTTTCTTATGCCCATTCTAACTGGTGTGAGGTGATACCTCACTGTAGTTTTGATTTGCATTTCTCTAATAATTAGTGATGTTGAGCAGCTTTTCATGTGGCCTTTATTCTTTTTATACATTTTCCTTCATTTGTTTCTTAAGTCCCTTATTTCCTTCATCAGGTGTACAAAGAGGTGGCATGGCATTTCAGGAAGAGGATGGACTTGACATCTGTTGAATAAATATTTATTGTTAGCCCGTCTGTATGTGCCAAGTGCTGGAACATTGCAGTCACCATGATTAGAGCTATATATAAATACATATGCTTTGTAAATAAAGCTCCCATAATTACTGTGATATTAACAAGTGGTTTATAGTTCAACCTTCAAACACATTTTCAGCCACATGTACTGTACAGAGAGAGGGAAATTCTGTGTTAGTGCTGACATACTGTACTGCTCTCAGATTAAGAACCACTTTGCTAGAGAAAATCTCCTCTAGTGGCTTACCCTGGCCAGCAGCTAGCTAGCTCCTTTCTTAGACAATAGCTAGTCCCCAGGTGTTATAAATTTCTAATAGCAAATATAAAACATCCTGTTTTAAGGAAGTTGCTGCTGAGAACCAGGGATCCAGTTTTAAATGAAAAAGACTAAGTGTGAGGGCATGAGAAGACAATTGGGAGGAAGACCAGCTCCTTTACATGTCGTGGGGAGATATGACTTAGTGTGAAGTGAACTCCAGGAAGAACCCCCAAAAGAGTGGTTTTATCTTCCTCAACTGGTGGTGAGTGCTGGGGAATATCAGGTAATGTGGTAGTGGTGTGATGCAGAACTCTAAGAAGCACATGTATCCAAACCTATGTCTGCTGGAGTAAATAAGAATGTCTTGTTCACCTTCTCTTTGGGTGGGATTGGCTGCTGGGGGGTTTCTAGAAGCAGCACCCAACTCAATATGACTCTTTTATGAAAAATATTTTGTAACCCCCTCTTCTACTCCCCTGAAATGAAATTCACAGATAAAATAGCCTAGAAAGTTGACTGTATAGTAAAACTGTGAAAAAGTTATTTGTATTTATATGTAAAGCAGAGTTTTTTCCTCTACATGAGTGACTGGCAAGACAGTCACATGTGGATTAGGACAAGGACAAGGTTAGAGAAACTTCTGCAAAATGGGGGACTGTTCTGTACACAGCAGGACAATAAGTGTCCACCTGGCCCACTAAATGCCAGGAGGTGCCCCTGATCATTGTGACAACCAAAAATAACCTTGTGAAAGTCCAAAGTGCCCCTGGGGGGAGATGTTGCTCCCACAAAGAACCACTAATGAATGGGAATTGACCAAACAGCCCCAAGAGAATGCTCTTTTGCTATTTATTGGGTTAACTTTGCCACTTAAGGGAATCTGAGGCTAGAACAAGACCAAAGGGCTCCCAATTTAACAAAAGACCAAGCCCCAAATGATTTACCCAAAGTCAAACAGCACAGGGGCAAAGGTCCTCCCTGAATAGTACACTTTTAATCCAAACCCACACTTTGTGAGCACTGTCTGCTTCTTTGATTTCAGGGTCAGCTAACCTGCATGGAGCACCTGCTGTATGCTATGTGGTTTCTTCTCCCTGCCTCCTTCCTTCCTCACCCCTAACATCTAGTAGAGTATAATTTTTGTACCCACTGGTTTATTGACTGTTACAGAATCATTAATACTGTAGTTGGTTGCCTTGCTTACAGTATTTGTTATGCCACCTCCATGCCCTACCCCACAACTGGGCCCTTAACCAGTTGATAACTCAATGTCTGCATCCTTGGAATCATCCTTATATCTGGGCCTTGTCCAAGGCTGAGCTGTGTGAATGACCCACAGCTCGAGAAGGGACAGAGATCTCTTAGAGAGCCAAGACCCTCCCCTGTCAGTCTAGGACCTTTCTCTACACAGTATGGCTTTAAGCTTTCATTATCCCCTGTTTTCCAGTGTTCGGTGCCTGTGTGGCCTCTACAGCTTTAGCAATCAGTCCCTTCTGGGGATTAGCCTCTTTCAGCTGACTCACCTTGGAGGCCTTTGTACGCAGATTAGGGAGTTTTGCTTGTTCAGCACATCCTTAGCTTTACCAGAGCCTGGATTTTAGCAGGATTCCCAGAATCTCTCCCTTTTGTTTTTTGTTTTGTTTTAGTTTGTTTTTCCTTACTCAGTTAAAACGAATGCAATTGTCTAGAAATTTCTCTGCATTTTGTTCATGAGGCAATAGCTGATGGGAGAGGGAGTGATCATGATGTCAATGATTCACCAAAAGTAGATCTGTCCAAAGATTCCTTTTGTCATGGATCTATTTTCCTGACCTTTTATGTAAGCAAAAATACCCAGGAGGCTGGGCTTCATCCACATACATACCTTTGAACATGTTGTTGTCTAGCTTCAAGAAGGAGTTAAAATTGTTATTACTAAAATTATTTGCAGTTAAATAACTCAGGGTAAAAAGACGAATAAAATCTTTTCAAGTTGTTCACAAGGGAGATAAGACATAGAATCACTTCCTACATCCTCCTCCACTGCAAACAAGTTTGAGGGATAAATAAGGGGCTCCAGGAGCTTAGCCACAGCCCCACTTTCAGGTAGGGACTTCAAGGAAGATTTCCCGGGAAAGGAATTACATAAGACACTGAATAATACCACAGCCAAGTCCCAGGGGCTCATTTTGTTGTACATAAAGTGATAGAAACGAGAGTTTTGGGTTTGGTCTTCTTTTTGGAGACAATATAGAGAAGATACAGGCAAAATCAGATGGGAAGTGAGATGAGGGCAACCAGAGGTGTCTAAAATTGCCTCTCTAAATTTTGGAGGGTGGGAGAGCTACCTATGGCAGCTGTAAAGTCAGAGAGGCTCTGAGAGGGAGGATGAGGTGTGTCTCTTTCTTGGGCTCTATTGCAAACACCAAAACATCCATCAAGTGAGATAAAAACAGAGTGAGCCACAGGTATGTTCTTGGAACGTTGTTGCTATTTCCCCTTAATTCTAAATGGTGTTCACTGAACTGAGAGAAGGAAGGGAGGGTGGGACAGAGATTCAACTCAACCAACAGCTTTGGTTCTGTCTGCTTTTTACAGGTGTTTTGGTGTTTGTGTCCAATGTGGTGGCTCTCTCCAAACGAACGGTCTCCCCAAGTGTGGATAAAAATGCATGAAGGGCTTTAGATGAAGGTTTAACACTTGAAATATTTCCTCCTTTCTCAGCCCAGGATAAGCTGGCAACAAATCCATCTTCCTTCCTCATCCTTGGGCCTCACACCTGGGCATGCCCTTTCTATGATAACCTCTCTTGGGAAGTATCTGGATGGGCAGAGAATGCTTGCTAGGCTGCTGCCTACTGGCCAGCTGTTCTTGATCCCCCTACTATCCGCCTTGCCTACCCCTGAAAGCCACCTGAGCAGACCACTAAGGACCTCTTGACAGCCCTTGGGGATGGGAAGTGTGCCTGCCTTTCCTGAAAGAGTGACCCAGATGCTCCTGGCCCCCACTCCTGTCTTCCAAGGATGAGCTTGAGCTTTTGCTGGGAGAGAATGCCTTCCACCTGAGTCTTGTCCATTCTGAAAATTCTGCTTTACGGCCTCACGACATATGCCTTCATCTAAGGAAGTTTTTAACAGGGGTTCATAGTAGGACTTCAGTCAACTGAAACCTTCTCTGAAATCATGTGCCAAATTTTGTATCTATCTGTTGCTTTCACATATTCTGACTCCCTTCCCCACAAAATGGTAAGAACCATTGTGTTTAAAGAGTAGCCAATTTGTGTCATCTCTGATGTCCCTTAATTTCCCTGAAATCCAATTATATCCAGGGCATGGGAATTAATTCTTGAACTCCCTGGGCCTTGGACCATTCCCAAAGAAAATAAAAACAACTTCCTAGCCTGTCCTTGCTATGTCAACTACCCAAGGACTTCTGAGAACCTCCTGATATGTCTCAGCCAAAAATCTACCTGCCAGAATGGACACTTCACCCAAGAACATATCTGAAGGGGCAATAAACACATGAAAAGATGCTCAGTATCATTAGTTATGGGGAAATGCAAATTAAAATCTCAATGTGATATCTTTACAGATCCACTGGAATGGCCAAAATTAAAAAGTCTGACAATTCCAAGTATTGGAGAGGATTTGGAACAACTGGAATTCTCATACATTGCAGGAAGGTAGAAGAAGGGGAGCCCAAAATGATGTAGTCACTTTAGAAAATAATTTGACAGTTTCTTGTAAAGTCAGACACACACTTTATCCTACAGCTAGCAATTCTATTCCTAAATCTTTATGCAAGAAAAGCACATGACCACACAAAGACCTGCATGTGATTGGTATAGCAGTTTTATTCACAACAGCACCAAACTGGAAACAACACAAAGGTATATCAAATGTGAATGGATAAACACATTGTGACATATCTATACAGCAATAAAAAGGAACAGATTACTGATATATGTTTACAACCTGGTGATTCTCAAAAGCATTATGCCAAGGGAAAGAAGCCAGACACAAAAGACTACAAACTGTATGATTCCATTTATATGACATTCTAGAAAAGGCAAAGCTATAGTGACATAGATCAGTGGCTGCTAGGGGCTGGAGGTAAGAGGAGGAAATTAACTGTAAAGGGGCACAAGGAATTTTTTTGGAATGGTGAACTTGTTCGATATCTTGATTGTGGTGGTGGTCACATGTCTGAATACATTTGTCAAAATTCATCAAACTGTACATTTAAAATATGTATTATATGTAAATTATTCACCAATACAGCTGACTTTTTTTAAAAAACTAGCTGCAGAGCATCATTTTTCTTTATATATAGGACAGTCCAAACATGGAACTCTTTTTTGCAATGATAAAGGACCTCAGACTTGGGGTCAACACATCATTTTATGATTTATTTTACATATTGGACTCTGGAGTTTATCCTAATTTCCTACTCCAACTGGCACTCTTTCAATTGGGAGCTGCTTTTTACATCTTTCCCATCTTAAATGTGGAGCCAGAGGATGTTATGAGCACTGCAGAGTCCAAATTGTGTCTGGTTGTATTTTAGGTCTATTAAATCCACTGCAGTGTTTGGAGCAGACTGGAGGGGAGAGAAGGAAGAGATCTGAAATAGACTGAAATACAGCAGTGGGGATGGAAAGAAGTGCCAGGGAGAGATATTTCAGCAGACTTTGTCAGGGACTAGATAAGGGGTATAAAAGAGAGCAAGCAGTGTTCAGAGAAGACTTTGAACAGTTTCCCATTGCTTTTGAGAAAAAGCCCGAACTCCTGAGCATGGGCTATCAGGCCTTCCATAATCTACTTCCAGTCTCCCTCTTCATTGCCCACTGCCTCTTTTCACTGAATCAGAAGCTCTGCAAGCACAAAATTCTGTTACTTAACAGCAGCTGTTCAGTACATACTGGTTGTATATACATATATACAAATGTCCATTCACCTACTGATGGACACTTGTGTTGTTTTCATTTTTTGGCTATTACAAACAAAGCTGCTATGAATATTCTTGTCCAGGTCATTGTGTGGACATATGCTTTCATTTCCCTTAGGTAAACCGTGGTAATAGAATTGCTGGGTCATATGGTAGGTGTAGTACATCCATACAATGGAATACTACTCAGCAATAAAAAGACAAACTATTGGTGCACACAACAACATGGATGAATCTCAACATGCTTCTGCTGAGTGAAAGAAGTTGCATACCCTCCCACCCCCAGCAAAAAGACAGCCCGTATTGTATGATTCCATTCATATAAAATTCTAGAAACAGCAAACTAATCTATAGCAACAGAAAGCAAACCAGCAGTTGGGAGGGCAAGGGACAGTGAGGAACATAGGGTGCGGATTATAAAAGTGCATGGGGAAGCTTTTTTGGGGTGATGGAAATGTTCATTATTTTTATGGAAGTGACAGTTTCACAACTGTATACATATATCAAAACATCATACTGTACATTTTAAATATGTGCAGTTTACAGTATGTCAATTATACCTCAATAAAGCTGTGAAAAATACTGTTTGAATAAATAGGCTCTCCGTAAATGCATATAGAATGAATGTAGAGAAGTGTTCACTGTTGGTTTAAGGGACACAAACCAATATGCCCAATAAATATTGGTAGAATTAATGTACAGAAGAAATATGTGAATAAATAGTAGGTGTTCAATAATTTTATAAGGAATGAGTGAATGAATGAATGTATTTGACAGATGTTTATGTCAGCCTATCATGTGCCTGGGACTATCCTAGGCTCGTGGGAATAGATTGGGGAACAAAACAAAGATCCCTGAGCTCACAGAGCTTTAATTTGAGGACAGTAAACAATGAAAAGATAAGTAAAACACATATAGTGTGCTAGACAGGTGCCAAGGAGAGAGAAAGCTGAGAAGGGGGACAGGGAATGTCAGGGAAGGAGACTGACATTTTTGAGATTGTGGCCACCCTCCTCCCAAGGGTGACGCTTGAGAACAGACCTAAAGGAAATGAGCGGACCAGGTGGGTATCTAGGAGAATAAAAAGTAACTGCCCCAGAATTGAAGAAAAGAATAAGCAAGAACTGAATGAAACTTCTGACGAGTGAAACGCAATAGCAGGAGCACGTAAGTGCTAATAACGACGGCTGCGGCCCGCACCTTCCCGGCCCGCCGGTCCTTGCGTTGTCCACGAGGAGGCGCTCCTGGTCCCGCCCCGCAGTCGCCTTCCGCCGTCGGCCAGTGCGTGGGCACGCGCAGAAACCGCTAGGCGGCGTCGGTTTCCCTTCCCACGCGCGGACGCCGGCGTGGGTCGACGCCGCCGGGGTGCCCGCGCGTGCGCAGAGCCGAGGCCGGGCTGCCCTTGGGGCGGGGCGGAGTGGGGCGGGGCCGAGCAGGGCGGGGCGGGGGTTTGAGGTGATTCCTGAGCCGCGACGGCTGCTTCAGCCGTGTGGGGAAACCGAAAGTGGGCGGCGGCCGCGGCTGTAGCCCTGGCGGAGACAGCGGTGGGAGCCGGGCCCAGAGGCGCGGGGACGGGCTGCGGGCCCGCAGAACGAGGTGAGCGCAGGTCCTGCTGGCTGCGGGAACGACAGGTGCCAGGCGAGGTCGGACGAGGTTTCGGGCGGGCGCGGCGCACCTGGGTGACTAAGCGGGACAGTGGCCCGAGCGGGACTCGAACGGACCCGGGGCCTCTTCCCTGCAGCCGCAGAGGATGCCCTGGTCCCCACCCCGGAAAGTGGAATGGGCGCCAGGGGAGTTGGGGTTCCAGAGCGTTGTGTTTTAAATCTCTGATGGGACCGTCTGGGGTTCACCTGGGAGTCGGACGGACCCCTGCCGCCTGGGAAACAGTGCAGTGGGGGCAGTGCAGCAGGGGGAGGGCGGGTGTGTGGACAGGGATGGGAGGTGCTGACCAGGAAGTGGTTCCCGGTACCGGCGGGCAGGCGCCAGCTGCCCGCCCGGAGCAAGGGATATCCGAGCCCCCTGGCTGTTTGAACTCCCACACCGTGAGCTTTTAAGTTCCTCTCTTTACAGACCCGCCCCTCCAGGCCGCTGGAGCAGTGCAGGACACAAATACTATCCGTTTCTCTCAGACCGTGAGCACCTGAGCCCCGGGTGGGTGCAGAGCTCCAAGTTAGGAGGGAAATATGAATCCATGAGTGAGTTATCTTAACTTTCACCGTGTTCCCCAATAGGGTCAGGTTCTCAGCCTCAATTTAATGGGAGGGGGCGTGGAGCCGGCACAACTGTTCTGCTCCGATCCCCTTGAGTGAGTAGGTACAATACATTTCCATACATAACCGAGGGCACCACTCACTCCCAAACAATTTCAAAGAACCGGAAAGGGAAATAGCTATATTAGAAAAAGTCTTGGCCCAAAAGGATTATGAAAGCCACTCTACAAAACAGAAACACCACTGACCTGGGTCATTCCTCCATCCCTATCCTTCACCCCCCCCCACCCCCGCCCCTTTCGTGCAGGTGGAAAAACTGCAGAAAAGTGCCCTGCCTAGTGATATACAACAACTTAAAGACAGAGGTGGAACTAGACCCAAGTCCCAGCTGCTTTGATGTATAGGTGTTGCATACTGCAAATAGCGTGGGCTTTGCAGATTTGGGTTGGAACCTGGGCTTCTCCACTTGCTAATTGTGTGATCTTGAACAAATTACATACTTTCTTTGAGCCTGGTTTTCTCTTTATCAATTGGAAATATATAACTTACTCTGCAAGGCTTTTGTGAGATAACTACTGTAATTCCTTTGGCTCATAACAATAGTCAAGAAGTGTTAACTCTCTTTCTTCCACCAAACTTACCATATTTTACATAATTGGGTTTAGTTTCTTGGATGCAGGGACACATCTTTAAGTGCTCTATATAATATAAATTGGCACATGGTGGAGATTTCTGCAGTTCCATTCAACTGATATTCATGGAGCATTAGTTACATGCACAGGACCGTGCCAGGGGTAGGGAATTGCTCTGGGGTCAGCTGGATTAGAACCCACGTCTCCTGTGCTCCAGTCCAGGGCCCTTTGCCAGCCCACAGCCCCCCTCTTTGCTAGTTAAACACAGTGAACTCTGAAGCAGCAGTTGGTGGTTCCTTCGGATTTCAGTCCCTGTAGATTGGAAATGAAATGTAATCCCTGCTAATGCCCTTTTAAGTGAACTGGCTGAACGTGGCTGAATGAACTATTGTATTTTGTACCAAGAGATTTAAACTCCTTGAAGAACCTCTCAGAAGTTCTCTGTGCAATATAATCTAGTTGGAGACCTAATATGAACGTAAAGGAAAAATACTTTATAATCCAACTCTAAGCGCCTACTCTGTGTTTGATCAAGTGCTATTTCTAAGAACTGAGATTTGACGTAGAGTGAGTGTTTTGCCTCTGGGCACTTTCGGGGTCAACACATAAATACAGAAAAGACAGAAGTTCCTTGGTGCTTGGAGTGAAATCTAATTTCATATTTATGTGAATTGGTTTTTCCTTATGCAAAACCGACTTTCTCCTCCCTCTGTTCCCACCCTTATGCTTTTGAAAGCTTCATTCTTTTCAATATTTACTCATTGGGCCAATTTTTTTAAAATGTTGTCTTTCAAACAAGCTAAAAGTATTGATAATTTGTCATTTTGAGCTGAAGATGTGTGTGAGGATATATGGCAGTTAGAGCTTCTGATCGGCACAAGATACTCAGTGTGACCCCAAAGCAAACTCGATATTTTAGCTATGCAGGTTTGTCAGGAGGAAGCAAACCCATGATTTCCGTTAGATCTTTGGACCCCCATTTCAGCACTTGAAGGACTCCAGGGAAAGTTGAGAACCATGGATCTAGCCCATCCTCCTCATCTTCCGTATGAAAAAAGCGACCTGAAGTGACTTGTTCAAAGGGTCATAGCTAATGAGAAGCAGAATTGGGATTAAGACCCAAACTCCTAACTAAGCCACTTATGATCTCAGAGCTTTCTCCAGTATGTAGATTTATGGAAAGCCTTTATTTATTCATACTATGTAATTAGTAATGCATGGATAATTTGGAGGTTGAAATTGCAATAATTACAAAAAGAAAACTGCTCTCTAAATATACCCTGAGGGAGTATATCACCACCTGAGGGCATTAAGTACTATCTTTCTTTTTTTTTTTTTTAAACAGGATTTTTTAAAATTAATTTTATTTTTGGCTGCACGCAGGCTTTCTCTAGTTGCGGTGAGCGGGAGCTACTCTTCGTTGTGGTGCACAGGCTTCTCATTGCAGTGGCTTCTCGTGTTGCGGAGCACGGGCTCTAGGCACGCAGGCTTCAGTAGTTGTGGCACTTGGGCTCAGTAGTGGCTCACAGGCTCTAGAGCACAGGCTCAGCAGTTGTGGCACACGGGCTTAGTTGCTCCGC
This sequence comes from Balaenoptera physalus, assembly GCF_965194825.1. Classification (NCBI taxonomy): domain Eukaryota; kingdom Metazoa; phylum Chordata; class Mammalia; order Artiodactyla; family Balaenopteridae; genus Balaenoptera; species Balaenoptera physalus. Next base: position 34,416,678 of record NC_138886.1, on the reverse strand, counting down.
AGCCTGTGGGATCTTCGCGGACCAGGGATCGAACCCGTGTCCCCTGCATTGGCAGGCGGATTCTTAACCACTGCGCCACCAGGGAAGTCCCAACTATCTTTTTAAAGAGAGTTGATAAAGGAGTAATTAAGGTGGTAATAAATAGACTATAATTGGAAATAAAAGATAGCATGTTAAACTGTTGCAAGATGAGAAATCACCTTGGAAGAGTCTTAGACAAAAACCTTCCCTCTCTTAGGCTCAGTTTATTGATTTGTAATAAGGGGTTTGGGATAGACTAGATGATGCACAGACATTCTGAATTTTAAGGGCCTGGCTTGTTGCTAAAATAGTGTCTTCATGGAAGAAGGCAGCCGTTTACCAGAAGTATGTGCCCTAAGGAGATACTAAAAATTGAGTAGCTGACTGAAGAAGGTAAGAGAGATTGCTTGGTGATTTCAGTTTACCCTAACGATTCTTCAGATTTATTTGTGGGTTTAGTGCCACTCTTCAAGTCAAATTTATGACACAAAAAAAATGCAATGAGAAAAATGAGCCAAATAGTACAGTTGGAAATAGTTGAGAAAAGAGGAACTGAGAGGAGAGAGCATATACGGGAGTGACACCAGCTTGGCTAAAGGTCTTTGGGCAGCAGGACTGAGGAAACTGCATCTACAGGAAGCAGATTGCATGCAAACGATTGAGCCAGGGAGGATCAACTAATGGTAAAGGCAGGTATCCAGAGGACACCAAAACCTGCTTCTTCAGAATAAGACTCTCCTGGGACCATTTTTAGGTGTATTAGAGAGAAAAGTTGTGAATTTACAACTACAGTTTTGAAAGTGAGAATTATTTTAGGCTATTTACATTGTTTAAACCTTGCTTTCCTAAAGGTTGTCATTACTTTCCCCTAATCCTTGCCCTACTTCTTGCACATTGTTAGCGTTTCGGGGTACTCAAGATTAATTGTATAGCAAAATAGAAAAGGAACAGTATAAAAGGATTGAATTTTTGCAGCAGTTGGCAAGTATTTTGGATTTGGGTGCCACACCCTTAAATCAGAATGTGGCAGATCCCCATTTCATGCCACTTTAAGGGCTAATCACTAAATATGCCCCAGGGTTGTTCTCCGTATTCCCCAAGTCAAATTTACTTTCAGAAGCCAACTCTGTACGTTTGGAGCAGCTGTCTGAAAGGATGCCCCATTTTTGGGAGCCAGAAGACCTGGGTTCTTGTTGTGGGTCTGGCCATAAAAATATGTGAGGCCTGCAATAATTACCCTGGACCTCAGTTTCCTCATTTTTAAACTAAACAGTTTGGAGGAGATGGTGTGAAGGTGCCTACTAGCATTCCGCGCTTCTCTCTCGGCTCCCTACTCTGAGGTCAAGCCCACTGTCCTGTCCTGTGCTGTTTTACAATGTCCAGGGACATTGTGGGACATGGCAGTTAAGAGGCTTTTGCCTACTAGTTAAGTGAGAAATCTTGGAGGAGATCTGGTGGCTTTCTTACTAAGCTTGCCAGGTCAAGTATGTTAATGAGGCAAGTAAGAAAACCTGGGAAAACGCTAATATTTCAACTTTGATGCTGTACTAAAAATTTCTCCAGTACACCAATGTCTGTATTATTGCATTCTTAGCAATGTAATGCAGGTATTCATAGGTAGTTTGCCATCCATATCATGTTTCTAGGAAAATGTAACTACCAAATGCCAACTATTGTGGTAAGCACATATAACTCTATTTTTGACACTTGTCATTCAGAAAGAGAGGCAAGGAAAGGAGGAGAAAAAGAGTGAGAGGAAGGACATGAAAGTCAAGTGCAATCTGTTGTGATCCTTGTGGCCAGTTTCTTCCTCCTTGACTGGGGTCTTTGCTTGCTGACCTTGGTCAGTTTTTGAGATTAAAATACTCTGATTAAATAATTCCCCAGACTCACCTCCACTTTACTCTGCTCAAGCAGAGGATTCTTATTCAGCTCAAGCATCCCCTTTATTATCTAGGGAAACCCTTAAGAATTTTAACCTGAATTTAAAGAGATAACCAACCTTATTTCTCCCAACCTCACCTAACTTACGGTCACCAGGGCTTAACATAACATTCTCAAAATAAAAGTACGAATTTGAATTCTCTTAAACTCTAAATTGTATTTATCACAACACTTTTAGAGAGTAGAAATAAGTAGGAAAGTTGAAAGAGCAAAATGGCAACTTAAGAAATTTGGGAGCCACACATCATCAAAAAATCTACAAACAATAAATGCTGGAGAGAATGTGGAGAAAAGGGAACCCTCTTGCACTGTTGGTGGGAATGTAAATTGATGCAGCCACTGTGGAGAACAGTATGGAGGTTCCTTAAAAAAAATAAATATAGAACTACCATATGACCCAGCAATCCCACTACTGGGCCTATACCCTGAGAAAACCATAATTCAAAAAGAGTCCTGTACCACAGGGTTCGTTGCAGCACTATTTACAATAGCCAGGACATGGAAGCAACCTAAGTGTCCATCGACAGATGAATGGATAAAGATGTGGCACATATATACAATGGAATATTAATCAGCCATAAAAAGAAACAAAATTGAGTTATTTGTAGTGAGGTGGATGGACCTAGAGTCTGTCATACAGAGTGAAATAAGTCAGAAAGAGAAAAACAAATACCATATGCTAAGCCATATATAATGGAATCTAAAAAAAAAAAAAAAAAAAAGGTTCTGATGAACCTAGGACAGGAATAAAGACACAGACGTAGAGAATGGACTTGAGTACACGGGGAAGGGGAAGGGGAAGCTGGGACGAAGTGAGAGAGTAGTATTGACATATATACACTACCAAATGTAAGATAGATAGCTAGTGGGAAAGCAGCTGCATGGCACAGGGAGATCAGCTCGGTGCTTTACGACCACCTAGAGGGGTGGGATAAGGAGGGTAGGAGAGAGAGGCAAGAGGGAGAGGATATGGGGATATACATTTGCATATAGCTGATTCACTGTGTTATACAGCAGAAACTAACACAACACTGTAAAGCAATTATACTCCAATAAAGATGTTAAAAAAAAAAAAGAAATTTGGAAGCTACTTTGGAGGAGTTGCCATTGAGGCACTTCACTAATAGTTGAAATTCCCATGATAAGCTTCCTTTTGTGCTTCTAGTGGATGATATCCAAGATAAACTTGATTCGTATAGTTAGAAGAAAGTATTCTTATATGCATACTGTTTCCAAAAGTTCTTGAGTATAATTGCCACCTTCAGAAAACCTCAAAAAATGCCATGATAACCAAGGAATGAACAAAATTTAGAGCGTTCTATAGCAATATAGTAGATTAGAAAATAATACGTTTTTTAAGCTTTAGTTGTAACGTTCTTTTTGTTCAGTGCCTGAAGTGATATTGCTAATGTTGGAATTGCAAACTGGACTGGAAGAAATTGACAAACATGAGAACAAGACGTACATCTGAACAAGATGTACAACCACATTTACCCTTCCAGGTTTTACCACACTTATCTGTTTCTCACCATCTTTGAGATCCTCAGTCCTATAGTCCGGGGACTGCCCTTCCCTCCAAAAAGTTGTATACAAATAGAGAATTATAGTATTCCATGAAAATAGCATACTTAAAAAAGGGGAGGGAGAGGGATGCTTAATTCAGATTGTAGCCATGTGGTCAAGCATTGCTTCCCAGTCTCCTCAAGTATCAGGTTCTTTTTTTTAATTTTTAAAAGAACTTTGTGAAACTTCACACATGATTAGTTGTACTTCTAATATCCTTTGGTTGATAAAATATATAACTACCAAAAGCTGTTGTAAATTCAATATCAATTCGTGTTTGTGACTCTCAACAGTATCTGCACACTGTTTGAAAAACAGGAATACATGTAAGTATGAGACACTTACCAGTGTTCAAGCAGTGCTTGCTTACACATTGGGGTATGTGGACATTTTGCAGTAACGCTATGGCCCAGACCTGAGCCTGCTCATTGAGAACTCTGGCTCAGAGTGGAAAGGCCCAGAAGTAAACTGTGTGATGGATCTCAATCACAGCTTGGTGACATAATTGGCTGTCTCAGTCAGTTTACAACAATCATTAAAATTTGCAAATAATTTTTAATAACTTAAATTTAAGATTATTCCTTTAACTGCTCACATGCAATACACTTATTTTAGTGAGTAGGAGAGAAAAGGAGTGGTGTTAGTTATATGGAGAATTTCTCATTCATTCACTCAATATGTATTGAGCTCTCGTTGTGGGCTGGGCACTAGGGATTCAGCAGTGAACAAAACCCACCGAAATCCCTGCTTTCATGGAGCTTACATTCAAGTCAGGGAGACAGACAGTAAAATAAAGAAGAATATTGGATGGCATAAGTGCTACGGAGTGAAATAAGGCAGGGGAAGGGTAAAGGGAGTACTGGGCAGCTGGCATAACCGTTCTGGTTTTGAATAAGGTGACCAGGGAAGGCTGTACTGAGAAGGTGACATTTGAGCAAATACCTGAAGGAGGTGAGGCAATGAGCTGTGTCGACCCTGGGGCAGAGGGACTGGCAAGTGCAGAAAGAAAAGCAGTGTGGAGTGGAGTGAGTGAGAGAAAAGGGGAGGAGGAGTTGAGGTCAGAGAAGTGGGATGGGTGCAGATTGTGTAGGGCCCTTTTGGCCCCTCTGAAGACTTTGGCCTTTAGTCTGAGTAAGACAGGAAGCCCTTGGAGGGTTTTGAGCAGAGGAATGATGTGATGGGATTTATGATTTAAAAGGATCACTCTGGCTGTGATGTGAAGAATAGATTATCAGTGAAGTGGAAGCAGAGAGACCAGCACGGAGGCAGTTGCCTCAGTCCAGGCAAGAAATGTGGTTGGTGTGGACTAGGGTGATCACCGTGCAGGTGGTGAGGAGTGGGGGAACCGTGAACTGAGCCTGTCCATCTTCATGTGTCACTTAGTGGTGGGGCGAGGGGGCGGTGGAGAACCACTAAGACCAAATCCCTTCATCTTGCAGATAAGAAGAAGGCTGCGGAGAAGGGATTTGTCCCAGGAAAATAAGTGCTCTTGCATAGTGGTATTGAACTTGGGGAACACAAGCAGGAAGAGGAGGTGTGTGCACAGCCTTCTGCAATCCCCCATCTCTCCCCCAAATAAAGTCAGAATCAATGTATCATCTACTAGTCGTCAGTAGCTTTACTCTTGAAAGAAACATTGAACTTCCTTGGTCGTAACTGTGGATTTTAACTATGATAATATGTGCATTAAAGAGAGTGAAACTAGGAGGTTATGTGTGTGGCAGGAGTGTCTCTCAGGTCATCAAACAGACCAGGACTAAAATCCTGGCTTCCAAAGCATTTCTCAGGTCAGGTTGGGAAGTGTAACTTAGAAAAATTAGTCTAACAGTTGCCAAGAAACGAAGATAGGCAAACATGAGGTTAGGGAGGGTGAGAAAAGTGAAAAATAAGGATGAGCACTTGTGTGCCACACAGATTAGCACTGTTTTTTTATTTATTTAACATTATCATCAGTTGCTCACTGTAAATACATACCTTTTATCTGCATGAAGCCTATCTGATAGTCTTGGGGCAGGAGGATAGGATAATCAGGATAGAGGCCATAAGACTACTGTATCTTGGCAGAGTCTAGGTCCCCAAAGAAGAAGACACATTCGAAGAGGGTGGGATTAAGGAAGCAAGCACTGGGCAAAGCCTTACAGCTTTTACTATATTCTGTGGCAATTAGACAAGCTGTATATGTGGGTGTATGACCTTCTCCCTCCCCAAAATGTGTTAAGTGCTGTGTTTGGGAGATCCCTGATGACACCTGTTTCAGAACAGAAATAAGGAAGATAGAGGGGAACATTTCAGAGAAAGTGGCCTGAAATTGCTCTCCTTAGGATGGAGGGAGCAGGAGTCTTTCATATAGGGCGACCTGTGGAACAAGCCTCTGGTTAGCTTCTAAGATGGGGTTAGAACTGTCATTTCAAGCCAGTATCATATTGGAGTTCTGTTATATTTTAGTCATAGGATTTCCATTATTGAATAGAATGCATTTATTAGAGATTTTTCCCCCCCATAAATTAGTGGTTGCTGTCTACCCGCTAAGTAGCTGGGGAAAAGTAGACTACAGTGGGAAGGTAACAATGGAACAGATGCTCTTTCCAAAAACAAGGGAAGGAGGAGGCAGTAGAGAAGGTGATGGGTATGTCCTTCATACTGAAACTGTGGCAGGGGAATTTAAAGTTGTTCTGAATAGGGAGGAGCCAGATATGCTAAATAGTCTAGTTTGATCCTGGTACACTGCTCACACCCAAGAGGGTATATTCCCACATGGGCACTGACCACCTGACTTTATACCTACACATAATGTGTATATAATTCATAGTCACGGCCCACTTAGATATGCAGATATACAAAGAGGCAAAGGCCAGTTTTACTCAGAGGAGCTCTAGATGAGTAGATGGGAGGGATTGGGTTTGAAGGAAAGAAGAGAGTAGATAGCTAGGTAGGAAAGGTGGAGGTCAAAGAGACAAAGTTGAGGCGGCTTGGCACTAGGAAGTTAGCAAGTGATCCTTTAGTTTCTCCTCTTGCAAATTAAAACTTGGCCAGCCCGCTTGCTTTGTGGTTTTGCTTACTTGAGGAAATAACTGTATACTCAAAGTTCAATGATCTTTGAATCATGAACCATTGTAAATCAAAGCATTTCTCTTGTAATCAGGAGTTTACCATTTAAGAGCCAAAGTTCATACTTCAGATTTAACATCTGACAACCTTGAAATATAGGTCCCAAAGCCAGCCTCTCTTTCCTTCTCACCAGCATACTCAAAATGTAGATGGACATCAGGAGTAATGCAGGTGCTCAGACTCTATAGCTGTTGTCTTTCTCTGCCATGAATTTTTAGTATTTAGAGTGCCTGTCTCCAGTTGTCTCGTTGACTTGGGATCCATACCACACCTGTGAGTAGGCTGACTCTACTGTTCATTTCACAGGACTGTTTTTTTCTTCTCTTCAGTTTACTTTACTGACTTTCTTGATTGTCTTGTCTCCTGTTGTTAATTCTTCAGGGTTTTGTCTTTTATTTTTTTCAGTACCAGTCAGGGTAATGTGATAGAAAGAATGTGGGCTTTGGCATCAAACAGACCAGGACTAAAATCCTGGCTTCCATACATCCTGTGATATGTTGGTTATTTAACATCTCTGAGCTTTGGTTTTCTCATTTACAGAATGAGAATAATACTTTCCTTCCATAGATATTATGGGTATTAAATCTTCAGAAAGTCCAATTCTCAGAATTTACACGAGAAAGAAAAATATATATCTTTGCAAAGCAGCTTCATTTATTTTTTATTGAAGTATAGTTGATTTAGAATGTTGTACTAATTTCTGCTGGACAGCAAAGTGACTCAGTTATACACATATATACATTCTTTTTTTTATATTCTTTTCCATTATGGTTTATCCCAGGAGATTGGATATGGTTCCCTGTGCTATACAGTAGGACCTTGTTGTTTATCCATTCTAAATGTCATAGTTTGCATCTACTAACCACAAACTCCCAGTCCATCCCTCTCTCTCCTTTCCTCCCCCTTGGCAACCACAAGTCTGTTCTCTATGTCTGTGAGTTTTTTTCTGTTTGGTAGATAGGTTCATTTGAGCCGTATTTTAGATTCCACATGTAAGTGATATCGTATGGTATTTGTCTTTCTCTTTCTGACTTACTTCACCTAGTATGATCATCTCTAGTTGCATCCATGTTGCTGCAAATGGCATTATTTCATTCTTTTTTATGGCTGAGTAGTATTCCATTTTATGTATGTACCACATCTTCTTTATCCATTCATCTGTCAATGGACATTTAGGTTGTTTCCATGTCTTGGCTATTGTGAATAGTACTGGTATGAACATAGGGGTGCATGTATCTTTTTGAATTATAGTTTTGTCTGGGTATATGCCCAGGAGTGGGATTTCTGGATCATATGGTAACTCTATTTTTAGTTTTCTGAGGAACCTCAATACTGTTTTCCATAGTGGAAAGCAGCTTTATTTTTAATACCCCAAAGCTGGAAGCACCCCACATGTCTATCAACATTTGAATGGATAAACAAATTGTGGTATATCCATACAGTGGACTACTACTTATCAATAAAAAGGGTTGAACTACTGGTGAGTATTGTTTTTATATTCTAGCTACCAGTCCTTTACCAGGTATGCTATGAAAATATTTTCTCTTAGTCTGTGGCTTGTCTTTTCATTTTCTTTTTTTTTTTCTTTTTTTTTGGGTACATTTATTTTATTTTATTTTTTTAATAGTAATCTTTTATTTATTTATTTATTTTATATTTATTTTTGGCTGTGTTGGGTCTTCGTTTCTGTGCGAGGGCTTTCTCTAGTTGCAGCAAGCGGGGGCCACTCTTCATTGCGGTGCGCTGGGCCTCTCACTATCGCGGCCTCTCTTGTTGCGGAGCACAGGCTCCAGACGTGCAGGCTCAGTAATTGTGGCTCACGGGCCTAGTTGCTCCGCGGCATGTGGAATCTTCCCAGACCAGGGCTAGAACCCGTGTCCCCTGCATTAGCAGGCAGATTCTCAACCACTGTGCCACCAGGGAAGCCCCTATTTATTTTTAATTTTTATTTTATGTCAGAGTATAGTTGACTAACATGTTGTGTTAGTTTCAGGTGTACAGCAAAGTGATTCAGTTACACATATACATATATGTATTCTTTTTCAAATTCTTTTCCCATTTAGGTTATTATGGAATATTGAGCAGAGTTCCCTGTGCCATACAGTAGGTCCTTGTTGTTTATCTATTTTAAATATAGTAGTAGTACATGTTAATCCCCAAATAAATAAACAAAATAATGCTCAAGAAATGAAAAATAAAAAGGAGGAAAGAGAGAACAATTCTGGGTAATTTTAAAAGATCTGGATAGTCCTAAGGTATCCTGGGTATTAATAATAAAAAGGTCATGTATGATTTTCCTGGGAGGAATTTTTAATAGGGTGTTAAATGTTGAAAAGACCTTGCAGAAAGTTACAGAGTGAGTTTGAGCTGAAAAAGTAGAGATGATAAAAACAAACATCTTAAAGAATGTGACTGTGAGGTGTGTGTTCCAGGTGGGATTCCCCAGGAAGCATTCATTGAGGAAGAGCTTATCAGGAATTTTATTAGGGAGTGTCCTTGGTATTAACACCTGTGGTAAGAAGGGTGAGGGAAGCAGAAGTAGGAGAAGTGGAACTGTGATGCAGTACTGACTACATTTTCAGCCAAATCCAGGAAGTTACATTTTCTTAACAGCCTTTAGAAGAGCAGAAGTTTTAAATTTTGATGAGATCCAATTTGTTGGGTTTTTTCATCATGGCTCTAAAAGTTCTTTGCCTATCCCAAGGTCACAAAGATTTATTCCTGTTTTCTCTAGAAATTTTACAGTATTAACTTTGTCATTTAGGACCTAAATGATTCATTTCGATTTAATTTTTGTGTCTGGTATGAGATTCATTTTTTGTGTATGGATGAATAGTGTTCCAGCACTGTTTGTTGAACTTTCTCCATTGAATTCCTTGCTATCTTTGTCAAAAATCAGTTGACCATTTATGTGTGGGTCTATTTCTGGTCTATATATTCTGTTCCATTGACGTGACTGTCCTTTTGTCAATGCCACACTATTTCGACTAATATACTGTTATGGTAAGTTTTGAAATCAGTCTGATTGCACCAGCTAGGACCTCTAGTGTGGTAATGAATAGGAGTGAAGAGAATGGACATTCTTACCCTGTTCCCATTCTTAAGCAGAAAGCATTCATTCTTTCACTATTACATGTGATGTTAGCTGAGGGTTTTTCACAGATACTCTTTATCAGTTTAAGGAGGTTCACGTCTATTCTTATTTTCTGAGAGTTATTAAAATAAATGATTTTTAACTTTGTCAAATGTCTTTTCTTCACCTACTGATATCATGTGGTTTTTCTCCTTTAGTCTGTTGATATAGTCAGTTACATTGATTGACTTATGAGTGTTGAACCAATCTTGCATTCCTAGAGTAAACCATAGTTAATCATGGTGTGTTATTTCTCTTACATATTGTTGGATTCGATTTACTAATATTTTGTTAGGATTTTTTTCACTTATGTTCATGAGGGATATTGGTCTGTACTTTTCTTTTCTTATAATGTCTTTGGTTTTGGTATCAGCATAATGTTCGCCTCATAAAGTGAGTTCAGAAGTGTTCCCTTCCTCTCTACTTTCTGGAAGAGTTTGTGTAGAAGTGGTATTAATTCCTTCTGAAGTGTTTGGTAGAATTTTCCAATAAAGCCATCTGGGTTTGAGTTTTCCTTGTGTGAAGGTTTCTAACTACAAATTTAATTTCTCTAATATTCTTAAGGATATTAAGGTTATCTGTTTCTTCTTGAGTGAGCTTTGGAAATTGTCTTTCAGTGAATTCATCCATTTCATCCAAGTTACCAGATTTATTGGCATGAATTGTTCATAATATTCTCTTTTTAATGTCTACAATTGTATGGATTGTAGACATTAAACAATATGTAAGGATCTGTATTTATGGCCCCCTTTTCAATCGCATTATTAGTAATTTGTGTCTTCTCTTTTTTTCCCCTTGATTAATCTACCTGGAAGTTATCAATTTTATTGAAGTTTTCAAGAACTAGTTTTGGTTTCATGATTTTTTTCCTTTACTTTTTTTCTATTTAATTACTTACCTGTTTCACCATTCCAGTACTGATTTTGCTCTCATCTTTATTAATTCCTTTCATCTACTTCCTTTTGGTATAATTTGCTCTCTTTTTTTCTTCAGGTAGCAGATTAGATCATTGATTTGGAATGTTTCTTTTTTTCTAATGTAAGCATATGATGCTGTAAATTTCCCTCCAAATATTGCTTTAACTGCATCCAGCAATTTTTTATATACTGTGTTTTCATTTATTTAAATGTTTTCTGGTTATTTGGAGGATCTTTCCTCTTTGACCCTTGGTTATTTAGAAGTATGTTATTACATTTGCAAATACACAGGGATTGTTCACATATCTTTCTGTTACTGATACCCAATTTAGTTTAGTTCTGATCATAGAATACGCTTTGTATAATTTCAATTATTCTAAATTGGTTGAGGATTGGTTTCAGACTCCGAATGTATTCTATCTTGGTCAGTGTCCCATGAGCTCTTGAAAAGAATGTATATTTTGCTAATGTTGGGATGGAGTGTTCTGTAAATATCAATTAGACCAGTTTGGTTGATGGTGTTGTTCAGCTCCTCTATATCCTTACTGAATTTTTTGTTTACTGGCTCTACCAATTACTGAGAAAAGAGTTTTGAAGTCTCCAGTCATAACTCTATTGTTTTTTCATTCATGTGTTTTAAAACTCTAATGTTAGATGCAGTCACACTTAGGATTGTTATATCTTCCTGATTAATTAATTCCTTAATTATTATGTAATGTCCCTCTTTTTTTTAAATTTATTTATTTTTGGCTGCTTTGGGTCTTCAGTGCTGCGTGCGGGCTTTCTCTAGTTGCTGAGAGTGGGGCTACTATTCGTTGCATTGCACATGCTTCTCATTGTGGTGGCTGCTTTTGTTGCAGAGCACGGGCTCTAGGCATGTGGGCTTCAGTAGTTGTGGCACGTGGGCTCAGTAGTTGTGGCTCACGGGCGAGCTCTAGAGCACAGGCTCAATAGTTGTGGTGCATGGGCTTAGTTGCTCCGTGGCATGTGGGATCTTCCCAGACCAGGGATCGAACCCATGTCCCCTGCATTGGCAGGTGGATTCTTAACCACTGCGCCACCAGGGAAGTCCCTGTAATGTCCCTCTTTATCCTTGGTAATATTACTTGTTCTAATATTAATATAGTCGTGTATTTACATGCATATCGTTTTCTATATTTTTACTTTTAACCTATGTGTTGTTTGTATTTGAAATAGGTTTCTTGTAGATAGTATATAGGAAAATCTTGCTTTTATATCCACTCTACCAATCTCTAACTTTTTAATCAGGATATTTCAATCATTTACACTTAATGCAATTATTGATATGGTTGACTTTATTTTATTATTTTTTAAAATTTATTTATTTGGCTGTGCAGCAGGATTGTGGGATCTTAGTTCCCTGACGAGGGAATGAACCTGGGCCCCCTGCAATGGAAGCACAGAGTCCTAACCACTGGACCCCCAGGGAATTCCCCAGTACGTAGTCCTTTTTTTTTTAAATTTTTTAATTTAATTTAATTTTTTTATACAGCAAGTTCTTATTAGTCATCAGTTTTATACACATCAGTGTATACATGTGAGTCCCAATTGCCCAATTCATCCCACCACCACCACCACCCACCCGCGGCTTTCCACCCTTGGTGTCCATATGTTTGTTCTCTACATCTGTGTCTCAACGTCTGCCCTGCAAACTGGTTCATCTGTACCATTTTTCTAGGTTCCACATACATGCGTTAATGTACGATATTTGTTTTTCTCTTTCTGACATACTTCACCCTGTATGACGGTCTCTAGATCCATCCACGTCTCAACAAATGACCCAATTTCGTTCCTTTCTATGGCTGAGTAATATTCCATTGTATATATGTACCACATCTTCTTTATCCATTCGTCTGTCGATGGGCATTTAGGTTGCTTCCATGACCTGGCTATTGTAAATAGTGCTGCAATGAACATTCGGGTGCATGTGTCTTTTTGAATTATGGTTTTCTCTGGGTATATGCCCAGTAGTGGGATGCTGGATCATATGGTAATTCTATTTTTAGTTTTTTAAGGAACCTCCATACTGTTCTCCATAGTGGCTGTATCAGTTTACATTCCCACCAACAGTGCAAGAGGGTTCCCTTTTCTCCACACCCTCTCCAGCATTTATTGTTTGTAGACTTTTTGATGATGGCCATTCTGACCCGTGTGAGGTGATACCTCATTGTAGTTTTGATTTGCATTTCTCTAATGATTAGTGATGTTGAGCATCCTTTCATGTGTTTGTTGGCAATCTGTATGTCTTCTTTGGAGAAATGTCTATTTAGGTCTTCTGCCCATTTTTGGATTAGGTTGTTTGTTTTTTTAATATTGAGCTGCATGAGCTGTTTATATATTTTGGAGATTAATCCTTTGTCCGTTGATTCGTTTGCAAATACTTTCTCCCATTCTGAGGGTTGTCATCTTGTTTATGGTCTCCTTTCCTGTGCAAAAGCTTTTAAGTTTCATTAGGTCCCATTTGTTTATTTTTGTTTTTATTTCCATTACTCTAAGAGGTGGATCAAAAAAGATCTTGCTGTGGTTTATGTCAAAGAGTGTTCTTCCTATGTTTTCCTCTAAGAGTTTTATAGTGTCCGGTCTTAGATTTAGGTCTCTAATCCATTTTGAGTTTATTTTTGTGTATGGTGTTAGGGAGTGTTGTAATTTCATTCTTTTACATGTAGCTATCCAGTTTTCCCAGCACCACTTATTGGAGAGATTGTCTTTTCTCCATTGTATATCCTTGCCTCCTTTGTCATAGATTAGTTGACCATAGGTGCGTGGGTTTATCTCTGGGCTTTCTACCTTGTTCCATTGATCTATGTTTCTGTTTTTGTGCCAGTACCATATTGTCTTGCTTACTGTAGCTTTGTAGTATAGTCTGAAGTCAGGGAGTCTGATTCCTCCAGCTCCGTTTTTTCCCCTCAAGACTGCTTTGGCTATATGGGGCCTTTTGTGCCTCCATATAAATTTTAAGATTTTTTGTTCTAGTTCTGTAAAAAATGCCATTGGTAATTTGATAGGGATTGCATTGAATCTGTAGATTGCTTTGGGTAGTATAGTCATTTTCACAATATTGATTCTTCCAATCCAAGAACATGGTATATCTCTCCATCTGTTGGTATCATCTTTAATTTCTTTCATCAGTGTCTTACAGTTTTCTGCATACAGGTGTTTTGTCTCCCTAGGTAGGTTTATTCCTAGGTATTTTATTCTTTTTGTTGCAGTGGTAAATGGGAGTGTTTCCTTAATTTCTCTTTCAGATTTTTCGTCATTAGTGTATAGGAATGCAAGAGATTTTTGTGCATTAATTTTGTATCCTGCAACTTTACCAAATTCATTGATTAGCTCTAGTAGTTTTCTGGTGGCATTTTTAGGATTCTCTATGTATAGTATCATGTCATCTGCAAACAGTGACAGTTTTACTTCTTCTTTTCCAGTTTGTATTCCTTTTATTTCTTTTTCTTCTCTGATTGCCGTGGCTAGGACTTCCAAAGCTATGTTGAATAATAGTGGTGAGAGTGGACATCCTTGTCTCATTCCTGATCTTAGAGGAAATGCTTTCAGTTTTTCACCATTGAGAATGATGTTTGCTGTGGGTTTGTCGTATATGGCCTTTATTATGTTGACTTAGTTTCCCTCTATGCTCACTTTCTGGAGAGTTTTTATCATAAATGGGTGTTGAATTTTGTCAAAAGCTTTTTCTGCATCTATTGAGATGATCATATGGTTTTTCTTCTTCAATTTGTTAATATGGTGTATCACATTGATTGATTTGCGTATATTGAAGAATCCTTGCATCCCTGGGATAAATCCCACTTGATCATGGTGTATGATCCTTTTAATGTGTTGTTGGATTCTGTTTGCTAGTATTTTGTTGAGGATTTTTGCATCTATATTCATCAGTGATATTGGTCTGTAATTTTCTTTTTTTGTAGTATCTTTGTCTGGATTTGGTATCAGGGTGATGGTAGCCTCATAGAATGAGTTTGGGAGTGTTCTTTCCTCTGCAATTTTTTGGAAGAGTTTGAGAAGGATGGGTGTTAGCTATTCTCTAAATGTTTGATAGAATTCACCTGTGAAGCCATCTGGTCCTGGACTTTTGTTTGTTGGAAGATTTTTAATCACAGTTTCAATTTCATTACTTGTGATTGGTCTGTTCATATTTTCTGTTTCTTCCTGGTTCAGTCTTGGAAGGTTATACCTTTCTAAGAATTTGTCCATTTCTTCCAGGTTGTCCATTTTGTTGGCATAGAGTTGCTTGTAGTAGTCTCTTAGGATGCTTTGTATTTCTGCGGTGTCTGTTGTAACTTCTCCTTTTTCATTTCTGATTTTATTGATTTGAGTCCTCTCTCTCTTTTTCTTGATGAGTCTGGCTAATGGTTTATCAATTTTGTTTATCTTCTCAAAGAACCAGCTTTTAGTTTTATTGATCTTTGCTATAGTTTGCTTTTAGTTTTATTGATCTTTACTATAGTTTTCTTTGTTTCTATTTCATTTATTTCTGCTCTGATCTCTGTGATTTCTTTCCTTCTGCTAATTTTGGGTTTTGTTTGTTCTTCTTTCTCTAGTTCCTTTAGGTGTAAGGTTAGATTGTTTATTTGAGAGTTTTCTTGTTTCTTGAGGTAGGCTTGTATAGCTATGAACTTCCCTCTTAGAACTGCTTTTGCTGCATCCCATAGGTTTTGGGTCGTCGTGTTTTCATTGTCATTTGTCTCTAGGTATTTTTTGATTTCCTATCTGATTTCTTCAGTGATCTCTTGGTTATTTAGTAATGTATTGTTTAGCCTCCATGTGTTTGTGTTTTTTATGTTTTTTTCCCTGTAATTGACTTCTAATCTCATAGCGTTGTGGTCAGAAAAGATGCTTGATATGATTTCAGTTTTCTTAAATTTACTGAGGCTTGATTTGTGACCCAAGATGTGGTCTATCCTGGAGAATGTTCCGTGCGCACTTGAGAAGAAAGTGTAATCTGCTGTTTTTGGATAGAATGTCCTATAAATATCAATTAAATCTATCTGGTCTATTGTGTCATTTAAAGCTTCTGTTTCCTTATTTATTTTCATTTTGGATGATCTTTCCATTGGTGTAAGTGAGGTGTTAAAGTCTTCCACTATTATTGTGTTACTGTCGATTTCCTCTTTCGGAGCTGTTAGCAGTTGCCTTATGTATTGAGGTGCTCTATGTTGGGTGCCTATATATTTATAGTTGTTATATCTTTTTCTTGGATTGATCCCTTGATCATTATGTAGTGTCCTTCCTTGTGTCTTGTAACATTCTTTATTTTAAAGTCTATTTTATCTGATATGAGTATTGCTACTCCAGCTTTCTTTTGATTTCCATTTGCATGGAATATCTTTTTCCATCCCCTCACTTTCAGTCTGTATGTGTCCCTAGGTCTGAAGTGGGTCTCTTGTAGACAGCATATATATGGGTCTTGTTTTTGTATCCATTCAGCAAGCCTGTGTCTTTTGGTTGGAGCATTTAATCCATTCACGTTTCAGGTAATTAGCGATATGTATGTTCCTATGACCATTTTTTAATTGTTTTGGGTTTGTTTTTGTAGGTCCTTTTCTTCTCTTGTGTTTCCCACTTAGAGAAGTTCCTTTAGCATTTGTTGTAGAGCTGGTTTGGTGGTGCTGAATTCTCTTAGCTTTTGCTTGTCTGTAAAGCTTTTGATTTCTCCATCGAATCTGAATGAGATCCTTGCCGGTTAGAGTAATCTTGGTTGTAGTTTCTTCCCTGTCATCACTTTAAGTATATCATGCCACTCCCTTCTGGCTTGTAGAGTTTCTGCTGAGAAATCAGCTGTTAACCTTATGGGAGTTCTCTTGTATGTTATTTGTCGTTTTTCCCTTGCTGCTTTCAGTAATTTTTCTTTGTCTTTAATTTTTGCCAATTTGATTACTATGTGTCTCAGTGTGTTTCTCCTTGGGTTTATCCTGTATGGGACTCGCTGCACTTCCTGGACTTGGGTGGCTATTTCCTTTGCCATGTTAGGGAAGTTTTCGACTATAATCTCTTCAAATATTTTCTCTGGTCCTTTCTTTCTCTCTTCTCCTTCTGGGACCCCTATAATACGAATGTTGTTGCATTTAATGTTTTCCCAGAGGTCTCTTAGGCTGTCTTCATTTCTTTTCATTCTTTTTTCTTTAGTCTCTTCTGCAGCAGTGAATTCCACCATTCTGTCTTCCAGGTCACTTATCCGTTCTTCTGCCTCAGTTATCCTGCTATTGATTCCTTCTAGTGTAGTTTTCATTTCAGTTATTGTATTGTTCATCTCTGTTTGTTTGTTCTTTAATTCTTCTAGATCTTTGTTAAACATTTCTTGCATCCTCTCGATCTTTGCCTCCATTCTTTTTCCGAGGTCCTGGATCATCTTCACTATCAGCATTCTGAATTCTTTTTCTGGAAGGTTGCCTATCTCCACTTCATTTAGTTGTTTTTCTGGGGTTTTATCTTGTTCCTTCATGTGGTATATAGCCCTCTGCCTTTTCATCTTGTCTGTCTTTCTGTGAATGTGGTTTTTGTTCCACAGGCTGCAGGATTGTAGTTCTTCTTGCTTCTGCTGGTATGGTTGACTTTAAATGTATCATTTTGCTAGATGTTTTCTATTTGCCTTTTCTGTTCTTTTTGTTTCTGTTTTCTCTTTTTTCCTACTTAACTTTTTTTTTTACTTCTACCTGGTTTTTTATTGAATTTCTATTTTGTTTTATCTGTACTACTACTGGCTTATTAGTTATGCCTCTTAAAAAATTTTAGTGGCTGTCATAAGTTTTACAGTATATCTCTTTATTGCATTCCCCTTTGAAATAATATTATAGTACTTTATGTATAGTATAAGAACCTTCCAATAGTATACTTCCAGTTCCTTTCACTCATTCTTTGTGTTGTTGTTGTTGTACATTTTACTTTTACATATATTGTACACCCCTCATTTTTCGTGATAGAAATGTCTAGATCTTGATTGTGGTGATGATTACATAGTATATATGTGCTTTCAAAACTCAATAAACACTGCACATAAGATAAGTATTTTATTTTATGTAAATTATACCTAAATGAAGATTTTAATATAAATATTAATATATATTTTAATATAAATATATGTGTATATATACATATATGTGTGTGTATGTCTTTCTGTTTATAGAGAGCATAAGAATATAGACCTAGTATAGGACTTTCCTAGACTATTTACTATTTAATTAATTTACTGTTTAATTAATAGTATTAATTAAATGGCATTGGTGCTAGTGGTGACAATTTGAAAAGAGTTAATGTTTAGTAGAGGGAAGTACATAATGCATACTTAGGTTATTTACCATTTAAACTTTGCCATCATTTGAGTATTATATTTATAATCAAGAGCACCTGCAAATGAGCTATTTTGTCTCCTTTTTTAAATAGACAAATGAGGAAATTGCTAAAACTGTATGCTGTTCTTCCTTTATGTTTCTAAACCAGAGAAAGAGCAAGATTGTCTAGAATTCTGTGAAGTCTGATATAGTATCCACTTGCCCTATTTAATTTAAATTGAAATTTCAGTTCCTCAGTCATGCTGGCCACATTTCAAGTGCTCAGTAACCACATGTGGCTAGTGGCTACCATGTTGGACTGCGCAGATATAAAATATTTCTATAATCACAGAAAGTTCTTTTTTTAAATAATTATTTATTTATTTATTTGGATGCACTGGGTCTTAATTGCCGCATGCAGGATCTTCATCGCCACGTGCAGGATCTTCGTTGCATCATGCAGGATCTTTAGTTGCAGCATGAGAGCTCTTAGTTGAGGCATGTGGAATCTAGTTCCCTGACCAGGGATTGAACCCAGGCTCCCTGCATTGGGAGTGCAGAGTCTTAGCCACTGGACCACCAGGGAAGAAAGTTCTATCGGATAGAACTGTTGAAGGAAAAATTAACAAGTTGTCCATGGCTTGCCTTTCTCCTTCCTGTAATGAAAGGCTAAATCTACTTTTCCTGGCTGCTTGGATGTCCTTCTCTGAATGTATCTTCATTCTGTTTACCATTAGTCCAAAGAAAATATGAGTGATTAATCTTGAAAAATGCCTGTTACTGATCAATGAAAATCCTTAGCCAAGGTCCCCATGGATTTCTTTGGTACCAAAATTTATTAGTCACTTTTCTTTTTTCTCTCACTTGACCTGTCTGTTATTGCATATGACATTTTTGAATATGCCATTCTTTTTGGCTTTTTCCTCTTTTTGTTTGTATGACACTATGACTTTGCCTTTTCTACTTCTATCTCTCTGGTCCCTTTTTCTTAGCCTTTTATAGGTTCTTGTTCCTCTGCCCATCTCTTAAATGACAGCCTTCCATAGCAGTCCATCCTTAACCTTATTTTTAACTCCCTGGACACCAGATACCACATATATGCTGAAGGCCAACAAATCTATAAGCAGCTCAGATTTCTAACCTAAGTTCCTAATGAATATAACTATGTGGCTGCCCTAAGAGCATCCCAACCTCCGTATATCCAGAACGATTTCACTCCCTTCCTCTCTTGCCTCTACCCCACGTAAGTGTGGGCCATTACTATCCACCACGCTTCTAGCTAGAAATCTGGGGCCTCTCTTGTAATTCAAACCAGTTAATCAATTCCTGTTGATTCCACTTCCTAATTACCTCTGATACTGATTTTTTGTTTTTTCCCAAGGCCCTGTTTTCAGATATTCCATATCTTCAGTTCTTACAACTCATTTATCTTTCTCCTTCTAGTTTATTTTCCCTGCTACTGTGGAGTGATCTTCTTAAAATGCAGAGCTGATCATCTTATTCTGCTATTTAAAATCCCTCCAAGGTCTCACATTACTTTTGGCAAAAATGCAAACATCTTAGCATATCTAGTAGTCTCTTCTGGGTCTGCCTCTTCTCACCTCTTCCATCCCCATCTTTCAGTCCTCAGCTTAGAGTCTTTGTTCATTCATATCCAGCCACTTAACTGCCTGGGGTTCTCAGAACCAACCATGTGCTTCTCTCTCACCTCTGTGCCTTTTGAATTTTCTGTTCCCTCTACTTGGGGCTGATACCTCTCCCCATCCCCCACCCCCACCCCCACACACCCTTTGCTTCCTTGCTTGGCCGATTGCATCTTGTCCTTCAGGACTCCATCAGGCCTCCTCCCATCTGGGAAACATTCCCTGATATTGTCCCTCCCCGGGCTAGTCTTTGTGCCTTCCTGACTTCCCTAATGTTCTCATAGTATTCCATGCTTTTCTGTACCATAGCAGTTATTTCCCTGTATTGTAATAGCACAGAAAATATTCAATAGCAATTTATGAAATACTCAAACAAGTGTAAACTCTGAAAATATATTTGAATTCACAGACTAATGCATCATTATAGTAACCTTCCACTGTGTTCTTATAGGTGAAGATGCTGGAAGCAGATCTGGTTTCAAAAATGCTGCGAGCTGTTCTACAGTCTCATAAGAACGGAATAGCATTACCCCGGCTCCAAGGAGAGTACAGATCCTTAACTGGAGACTGGATCCCCTTCAAGCAATTAGGTTATCCTACGCTAGAAGCCTATCTGAGAAGTGTGCCAGCAGTTGTCAAGATAGAGACTAGTAGATCTGGAGAGGTAAGAAGGTAATTGTGTGTTTCAGAAGAGTCAAACCAATTCTTAATTGCCTGTCTGGCACTTCCAATCTCATAATTAGGGTAGAAGTCAAGGTGAAAAACACTAGCCAAGATCGGTAGTGATAGAGAGAACAGCATCCACAACACAGCCAATATTCTCATGTCTTTTGTTTTACCCTCAAATTCTTTCTGTCGTAAAAATAAGGTTTTAACCATATTAAATTAAAAATTTTCAAGTTAAACTTTACCCAGTCTCATTGTCCAAACTAAATAACTGTACTGGAGACCTTAACTGCCTAAATGTCATACCCACTCATTATAGACCTGCTACAGCTATTTTTGCCTAGGTCACTAATGACTTCCTGATTACCGAATCTAATAGACACTTTAAAATTCTCATCATTTGACCTGACTCCTATCTATTCCTACTGTCTGGATCCTAGTTCAGCCTCTAATTGATTGATCATCACTTTTGGTTATTACAGGGCCCTCCCTACTGTTATCCTTGTCTTTAGTCCCTACCCTGTTCTCACCTTCACACTTTAGTAACAGTGATCATGTTATTCTACAATTTTAAATCCTTTAGTTTCTCTGGAAGAATATTTTATGTATAACATGGGCGATTAGGTGGTAGCAAGTAAATTTTTTATTGCATATACTCTATGACCCAACAGTTTCACTTCTTGGTTTCTGCCTAATGTACCGTATGAAAGATATGGACAAACCACCATCCAAGACAGAAAGGCACCCATCCCCGCAATCAATACCTTTTTTAGGGTACATTTCTATATATGTAAATATGTAGAACAGGTCTGGAGTATTTCTCACCAAAAATTATAATAGTTGTCCTCTTGGGAGGTGGGTGGGTAGGGAGGCAGTGGGTAGAGGAGAAAAGGGGCCCAGGATTGGGAGAGTGGTCAGAGGTTCACGTAATCTGTAATAAATTTTATATAATGAGAAGGTATAAACTAATTAAATATTATATTAATAATAAAACTTTCTTCAGTGACCCTGGTTCTCCCAGACAGAGCCCTCCTTTCTATCTGCTTGGCCCCTTGTAATACATCCAGTATGACACATGACATAAAGTTTTCTGTTTAGTCTCTTTGCCTCTCTTTCCTTCATAAGTTTCTTGAGGATAAGGGATTTTTTTTTTTTTACCCCTAACAGTAGGTGTTTAATAAATATGTGTTGAATGTATAAATGATCAAATATCTGAATGAATTAATTAATAATTTAGTAATGCTTCATATACTTACTATGCTATAATTTACTCAACTCTTTATTCTCCTATTTTGGACATTTTTAATGTTTCCAGGTTTTGATTATTAAAATAACCCCTAATGCACATATTTGGGTATGTAACTTTTTCTTTTGAATTATACTCTTATATTTTCAGGAATGGAAATACTGGACCAAAGAATAGGAACATGTTTTGGCTTGTGGTGTAAAGCCTCACTGCTTTCCTGTTCTTGATTTCAACTTAGAATCAAAGACTTCAACACTAGATGGTTCTCTAGAGATAGTCTAATCTCAACAGTCTACATTCTTTTTTCAAATCCTTCTTCAAATATCCTATATATCCCACCATTTTTTTTTTTAAGATAAAAAGCTGAGCTACTGTATTTTAAGTAGGTGCCAAAGGGTCCAGGCCTCTGCTTACCCTGTCTTGCCCTCACAGCCCTGAGGCACCTCCATGGAATTCTATAGCTCCATTGAACAGTTTGAAAACCCCAGATCTAAGCTCTTCCCTGTTTTACAGCTGATAATACTGAGATTTTAGAAGTAAACTGGTTTGCCCCAAGTCACCCAGCTAATCCATTGCAGTGGCAAGACTAGGATTTAGTGGTCTTTGGGAGACCACTAAATACAAATAGCAGTTGCAAGTGTGTACTTTGAATTCAGAGAGGTAGCCTAGCTGTGTGGCTTGAGAAGTTTGCTTAACTTTCCTGAGCCTCTGTTTTCCCATGTGTAAAATGGGAATAAAATATATCTCACAAATTATATGAGATAATATATGCAAATCACAGGTTTCATTTGGTTCATTTGTTAATCCTATAGTACCTAGCACATTTTAGATGCTTAATAAATACCTGTTTAAGGAATAAGTGAAAGTTTCAATTTGAGGAGAGATTATTCAGTGTGCCGGACTATGCTTGATTTCTCTTGCAGAAAATATAATTTAGCTCTAACATTATCAAAGAGAGAGAGACATGAATATTTGCATACAGCTTGATTTGGGACATATAAACACACAAAGATGCACTTTGAAAAATCAGCCTTTAGGTACCAGTGAATCTGAGAAATGTTTCTCCTCTCACCTTGCCTCTCATAATTAGATTACCTGCTATGCCATGGCCTGCACAGAAACTGCAAGAATTGCTCAGCTTGTGGCTCGTCAGAGGAGTTCTAAAAGGAAAACTGGTCGGCAAGTTAATTGTCAGATGAGAGTAAAGAAAACCATGCCATTTTTTCTAGAAGGTAAGATCTTTTCACATGCTAAAATTTTAAAGCCTGTCTATGAATATACTGTCAGATGGAAATATTGCTTGTATTCATGATAAACACCTTTATTTGTTAATATTCATATGTCAAGGGAGAAGTCCTGAAGCTAGTATTTCCATTTGAAATTAAGTGAACATGATAAGCATGACTTATTAAGTAAAGTAATTATACAGTGTGAAATAACTCAGCATAGATTTTAATTAAACTTATGGCAAAGTGTGGTTTTACTCTTTATTTTGGGGGAAAGGCTCATCTAGAATGTTGGATGAACCAAGAAGCTCTAAGTTAATGTCTTATTTAGGAAATCATGTCTTTTACTATAAATCCTCTATTTTCAGAAAAACATGAATTATATAGTACATAAAGGTATTATAGGCAACTCAGCCTGTGTTTACTGATCATTTATCTCAAGGAGCTTATAATCATTTCTAAAACTAAATTCTCAAGAAATAGTTAAATGATGGTAGAAAAGAGTTGATGCCTAAATGCCACAAGGAGCATTTTAGACAAAGGAGCAATCATTGTGAGAATGGCAGTGGAGGGCTTCATGGCAAAGGGGAGACTTGAACCCAGACCTCTAACAGTTGGAAGAATTTAAATTGATGGAGAAGAGATGGGAGGACTTGGTGAGTAGAGGGAAAGTAATGGGCTAGTCTAGCAGATGAAGCCACGTTTTGAAGAACCTCATCTGCTAAATACACACCAATCTACTCATCCCCTGCTGACCGACCCTCTAGTGACCATCTCTTCATATTCTTTATTTTTAAAAAATATTTATTTATTTTTTTAACATGTTTATTGGAGTATAATTGCTTTATAATGGTGTGTTAGTTTCTGCTTTATAACAAAGTGAATCAGCTATACATATACATATAGCCCCATATCTCCTCCCTCTTGCATCTCCCTCCCATCCTCCCTATCCCACCCCTCTAGGTGGTCACAAAGCACTGAGCTGATCTCCCTGTGCTATGCGGCTGCTTCCCACTAGCTATCTATTTTACATTTGGTAGTGTATATATGTCCATGCCACTCTCTCACTTCATCCCAGCTTACCCTTCCCCCTCCCTGTATCCTCAAGTCCATTCTCTATGTCTGTGTCTTTATTCCCGTCCTGCCCCTAGGTTCTTCAGAACCATTGTTTTTTGTTTTTGTTTTTTTAACATCTTTTCTGGAGTACAGTTGCTTTACAATGGTGTGTTAGTTTCTGCTTTATAACAAAGTGAATCAGCTATACATATACATATATCGCCATATCGCTTCCCTCTTGTGTCTCCCTCCCTCCCACCCTCCCTATCCCACCCCTCCAGGTGGTCACAAAGCACCGAGCTGATCTCCCTGTGCTATGTGGCTTCTTCCCATTAGCTATCAGTTTTACATTTGGTAGTGTATATATGTACATGCCACTGTCTCACTTTGTCCCAGCTTACCCTTCCCCCTCCCTGTGTCCTCAAGTCCATTCTCTAGTAGGTCTGCATCTTTATTCCCGTCCTGCCCCTAGGTTCTTCATGACCTTTTTTTTTTTTAGATTCCATATATATGTGTTAGCATACGGTATTTGTTTTTCTCTTTCTGACTTACTTCACTCTGTATGACAGACTCTAACTCCATCCACCTCACTACAGATACCTCCATTTCATTTCTTTTTATGGCTGAGTAATATTCCATTGTATATATGTGCCACATCTTTTTTATCCATTCATCTGTCGATGGACACTTAGGTTGCTTCCATGTCCTGGCTATTGTAAATAGAGCTGCAATGAACACTGTGGTACATGACTCTTTTTGAATTATGGTTTTCTCAGGGTATATGCCCAGTAGTGGGATTGCTGGGTCTTATGGTAGTTCTATTTTTAGTTTTTTAAGGAACCTCCATACTGTTCTCCATAGTGGCTGTATCAGTTTACATTCCCACCAACAGTGCAAGAGGGTTCCCTTTTCTCCACACCCTCTCCAGCATTTATTGTTTGTAGATTTTTGATGATGGCCATTCTGACTGGTGTGACACCTCCTCATATTCTTACAAACTGTTCTGAGAATAGAGACCGACAGAAAACATCTGGACAGGGGAGTGACATAATGAAACCATGGTTTTGGGAAGCTAATCGATTCTGTTATGTATGCCTGACTTCGTAGGAAAACCAAAAGCAACCCTCAGACAACCAGGATTTTCTTCAGATTTTTCTATCAGCAAAAAACCTAATCCAACACTGTTAAGAGACAAAGGAAACTCTCTTGGAATTAAATCTGTTGCCGAAATGCCGCCTTACACATTATATGCAACTATTGGAAATGAAGTATTCAAAGATGTTCCAGTGCAGAGGCATGTGACCATGTCTGCCAACAACAGGTATTTGAGCTTTGTCTGACTAAAAGGAGAAGTTTGGTGAACCTAGGATAATAAATATTAAACATGTGTGTTCAGGGTAAGAAGGAAGTACTTTCTGTTTTGTGTAGTATGAGTTCACATGTTAGTAAAGAAATGCATCATTACTAGTTAGTCCACTTTTCTGGCTGCCTAAATGTCATTCTCTGAATATCTCCATTTTGTATTTGTTGTGCATTATTGGTAATCTCTCTTTGTAAAATTTATTTTAAAAGCTCTCACAAATTGATCTAAGATGCTATTTCAGCATAACTTACTTTTTCTGAAAACCTTTCTTACAATTAATTTTGTAAGTTTTAAATAAAATCTGATTGATTTGTACACTCTACTGTGTTCCAATAATTATACCCATAATTACACAGTAGCATTACACATCCATGCATCAGAATACTGCACTGGAAGTAATAACACAACTTTAAAGTTTTAGTTTGAATGCTGCCATTCACTAGCCAGGTGAAATAAGTGAAATTATTTCATCTTTAGGGCTGTGGTATCTTCATTTGACAAATGAAAATGTTAACTGGGTGATCTCAAAGTTCCTTTCTGGCTGTAAATTTTATGGTTTTATGAGGTAACTCAGGTGAGTAAACTACAACTTATGGACCAAATCTGGCCCATTGCCTGTTTTTGTAAATAAAGTTTTATTGGAACACAGCCACATTCCTTTATTTATATATTGTCTGTGGTTGCTTTTACACAACTACAGAGTTGAGCAGTTGTGCAGAGACAGTACAGCCAGCAAAGCCTAAAATATGTACTGTTAGACCCTTCACAGAAAAAGCTTGCCATCTCCTGATGAATCAGTATCACATTCTTCCATCCTGTTTGTACCTCTACAAAACAAATTTTGTTGTATCGTGTTCATTTAAATCAGTGTTCAAAAATTCCATTTTGTATAAAAGATAATCCCCTTCCCCCCAAGCACTCCCCCCACACTAGACTATTTAGAAATAATTAATTTTGTTAAGTTAGGTAAAAGGGTACTAATTTTTTATATTTTGGTATTTTTTATAAAGTAACCCTTAAATATTTTTCACAGTGGTATATATTTAATGGTGTTTATGGTTAGTTATTATAATTTTTGATAAGGTCTAGAAAATACATAATTAAAATTTGGATCTTGACCCAAAGCAGTAGTTAGGTCCAGTATGTGACGGAGGTACCATTGTCTCCTCTGGTTGTGGGCCTAAATTTCAAGATTTTGAATTGAATCTATAAAATGACAGCAAAACCAGGCATCCCGGATTGTGGGCCCAGAGGAGCATTCTCCACCACATGGCCTGGTGTCTCCTCCCTCTCACCTAGTGCCACTGCATGGCCCAGGTAAGTGCCTTCCATCCCTGCAGGTAGCACTAGCAGTGATTGAGTGGGGGCCTTGCCAGCACCAAGCAGCCCACAGAGTGGGCCCAAGGTGGTGCTCTCTGACCTGCTGCCTAGTGTGCTCCCAGCCCTCCTCCCCAGCAACAGGAGCCCAGGGAATTGTATTCTGCTGTACCAGATCAGAATAGCACCATGAGGGCCCTGAAAACTAAATTATTATTGGAACCACAGCCTACAAAAGTGGGCCAGGAGATATATGATAAACCTAAACAGAGTAACTGCCTGCTAAAATAGGACATTCGTCTTAACATATGTCCAAATATCCAGGTTACAATAAAAAAAAGTCAATCTTTATACTAAGAGGCAGGAAAATGACAACTTGAATGAGAAAAGATAACCAACAGACACCAACATTATGATGAATCAGATGTTGGAATTATCTGACAATGATTTTAAAGCAGCTGTTGTAAAAATGCTTCAATTTGCAATTGCAAATACTTTTGAAAAAAATGAAAAAATAGAAAATTCACCAAAGAAAGAGAACATACAAAAAAGAACCAAATGGAACAACCAAAATAAAAATGCAGTGTATGAGCTCAATAACAGAATGAATATGATAGAGAACAGAATTAGTGAACCTGAAGATAGAACAATAGAAATTACCCAATCTGGACAACAGAGTAAACAGACTTAAACAAAACAAAACAAAATAACTAGCTGAACCTGAGGGGCCTATAGGGGGTAAAAACATCTAGCAGAGCCTTAGGGACCTATGGAGAAAATAAGAAAAGATCTAATATTTGTATTTTCAGAGCCTCAAAACAAAGAATGGGGCTGAAGGAGTATTTGAAGGCATAATGGCTGAAAACTTCTCAAATTTGCCTAAGGACGTAAACCTACAGGTTCAAGAAGCTTGGGAAATCCCAGACAGGATGAATCCAAAGAATCCCACACCAAGGCAGATCATAATGAAACTTCTGAAAACTAAAGACAAAGAAAAAGTCTTGTAAACAGCCAGAGAGAAATGACACATTACCCATAGGGGAATAGCAGTTTTAATGACAGTAGATTTCTCTTTCACAGTCATGGAGGAATCATGAAGGAGGGAAATGGCACATTTTTAGTGCTGAAAGAAAAAAACCTATTAACCACAAATTCTGTATCCAGCAAAAGTATACTTCAGGACTGAAAGGGAAATAAAAACATTCTCAGATGAAAGAAAACTAAGAGAATTTGTCATTAGCTGACTTACTCTTAAAGAGTGACTAAAGGAAGTTCTCTCAACAGAAAAGATGTAATATAAAATGGCTTGGAACTTCAGAAAGGAAAGAACAAAATGGGTAAAAACAGCTATAAATAAATGGATTATCCTTCTTCTCATGAGTTTCTTAAATAATATTAGTTTGAAGTAAAAATTATAACACCATCTGATGAGGTGCTAACATATGTAAAGAAAAAGTTAAAACAATTGTATTTGTAAAGTAGGGAGGGCAAGGAGACCTAGATGAAAGTAAGGTTTTTACACTTGAAGTGGCAAAACATTGAGATGAGTAGAATGTTATGTTATATGTGTATTGAAATGCATAAGCAACCAATAAGAAACCTATACAAAGTGATATACTAAAAAAACATTATAAATAAATAAGAATGGAATTTTCAAAAATGTTTAACCCACAAGAGTGCAAGAAAAGATAAATAGAAGAATGAGAAACAGGGAACAAATAGAAAACAAATAATAAAGTTCAGACATAAGCCCTAACAAAACGATAATTACTTTAAATATAAAAACACATGAAAATATGTTCAACTTCATTAGCTATTAGGGAAATGTAAATTAAAACTACATTGACAGGGACTTCCCTGGTGGTCCAGTGGCTAAGACTCCGTGCTCCCAATGCAGGGGGCCCGGGTTCAATCCCTGGTCAGGGAACTAGATCCCACTTGCTGCAACGAAGTTCCCACAGACAGCAACGAAGATCCCGTTTGCCACAGCTAAGACCTGGCACAGCCAAATAAATAAATAAATAAATATTTAAAAAAAAAACTACATTGACATATCACCACAACACACCTATCAGAATGGCTAAAATAAAAAATAATGATACAATAATAGTAGGGGACCTTAGCACCCACTGGCATCAACGGACAGATCATCCAGACAAAATCAATAAGGTAACAGTGGTCTTAAACAACACAACAGACCAGTTGGACTCAATAGCTATCTATAGGACATTAAATCCAAAAACAGCAGAATACACATTCTTTTCAAGTGCACATGGAACATTCTCCTGGACAGACCACATACTAGGCCACAAAACAAGCCTCAACAAATTTAAGAGGAAGAAATTATATCAGGCATTTTTTTTCTGACCACAATGGTATGAAACTAGAAATCAACTATGGAAAGAAAAATGGGAAAAGAAGAAACATGTGGAGACTAAAGAACATGCTACTAAAAAACCTTGGTCAATGATGAAATCAAAGAGGAAATCAGAGGGCTTCCCTGGTGGCACAGTGGTGAAGAATCCACCTGCCAATGCAGGGGACATGGGTTCAAGCCCTGGTCTGGTAAGATCCCACATGCTGTGGAGCAGTTAAGCCTGTGCATCACAACTGCTGAGCCTGTGCTCTAGAGCCCACGACCCACAACTACTGAGCCCACGCGCCACAACAGCTGAAGCCCACACACCTATAGCCCGTGCTCCACAACAAGAGAAGACACCTCAATGAGAAACCCGCGCCCCACAATGAAGAGTAGCCCCCGCTCGCCGCAACTAGAGAACGGCTGTGCACAGCAATGAAGACCCAATGCAGCCAAAAATAAACAAATAAAATAAATAAATTAAAATGTTAAAAAAAAAGAGGAAATCAGAGAATACCTCAAAAGACAAATGAAAATGGAAATAGAACTTTCCAAATTTGGGATGCATCAAATGCAGCTCTGAGAGGGAAGTTTATAGCGATACAGTCCTTCTTCAAGAAACAAGAAAAAATCTCAAACAACCTAACCTACCACCTAAAAGAATTAGAAAAAGAACAAAGCCCAAAGTCAGCAGAAAAAATGAAATGATAAAGATCAGAGAAGATATAAGTAAGAGATCATAAAAACCATAGAAAAGATCAATGAAACCAAGAGCTGGTTTTTTAAAAAGATTAAAAAATTGATAAACCTTTAGCCAGGCTCACCAAGAAGAAAAGAGAGAGGACTCAAATGAAATAAGAAGTGAAAGAGGAGAAATAACAACTGATACCACAGAGATATTAAAAAAAAAATCATAAGAGAATACTATGAACAGTTATATGCCAATGAAATGGACAAATTTCTAGAAACATACAGCCTGCCAAGACTGAAACAAGAACATACAGACAATTTGAACAGACTGGCCACTAGAAGTGAAATTGAATTTGTAATAGAAAAACTCTAAGCAGACAAAGTCCAGGGCTGGATGGCTTCACAGGGTGATTCTACCAAACATATAAGAAGAAGTAATACCTATCCTTCTCAAACTATTCCAAAAAACTGAAGAGGGAACACTCCCACATTCATTCCATGGGGCTACCATTATCTTGATACCAAAACCAGACAGAGATACTATAGAGATAGAAAATTACAGGCCAATATCTTTGATGAATATAGATGCAAAAATCCTCAACAAAATATTAGCAAACCAAATCTGACAATATATAAAATGGGTCATACACCATGATCAAGTTTGGATTTATTCCAGGGTCACAGGGATGGTTCAACATTTGCAAATCAATCAGTGTGATACACCACATTAACAAAAGGAAGGATCAGAATCACATGATCATCTCAAGAGACACAGAAAAAACATTTGACAAAATTCCATATCCATTCATGATAAAAATTCTCATCAAGGTGGGTACAGAGGGAACTTATCTCAACATAATAAAGGCCATTTATGACAAACCCACAGCCAAAATCATATTCAGTGGTGAAAACCTTCCCACTAAATTCAAGAATAAGACAAGGATGCCCACTCTTGCCACTTCTATTTAACATAATATTGGAAGTCCTAGCCACAGCAGTCAGAGAAGAAAAAGAAATAAAAGGTATCCAAATTGGAAGGGAAGAGGTAAAATTGTCACTACTTGCCGATAACATGATACTTTATATAGAAAACCCTAAAGTCTCCACCCCAAAACTATTAGAACTAATAAATGAATTCAGCAAGGTTGCAGGATATGAAATTAATATACAGAAATCTGTTGTGTTTCTATACACTAATAATGAAATATCAAAGAGAGAGTAAGAAAGCAGTCACATTTAAAATGATATCAAAAAGAATAAAATACCTAGGAATAAACTTCGCCCAGGAGGTGAAAAACCTATAGTCTGAAAACTATAAAACATTGATGAAGGAAATTGAAGATGATACAAAGAAGGAAAGATATCCCATGCTCTTGGATTGGAAGAATTAATATTGTTAAACTGGCCATACTACCCAGAGCAATCTACAGATTTAATACAGTCCCTATCAAAATACCCAGGACATTTTTCACAAAACAAGAATAATCCTAAAATTCATATGGAACAACAAAAGACCCCAAATTGCTGGAGCAACCTTGAGAAAAAAGAACAAAGCTGGAGTATAACCCTCCCAGACTTCAGACAATACTACAAAGCTACAGTAATAGAAACAGCATGGTACTGGCACAAAAACAGACACATAGATCAATGGAACAGAATAGAGAGCCCAGAAATAAACCCATGCCCCTGTGGTCAATCTATGACAAAGGAGGCAAGAATATACAATGGAGAAAAGACAGTCTCTCTAACAAGTTAGTGCTGGGAAAACTGGACAGCTACATGTAAAACAAGATATTAAATCATTCTCTCACACTATATACAACAGTAAACTAAAAATGGTTTAAAGAACTAAATGTAAGAACTGAAACCATAAAAGTCCTAGAAGAACATAGGCAGAATACTCTTTGACATAAATTGTAGCAATATTTGTTTGGATTTGTCTCCTAAGGCAAAAGAAATAAAAGCAAAAATTTTTAAATGGGACCTAATTAAACTTAAAAGCTTTTGCACAGCAATGAAACAAAAAGACAACCTACACAGTGGGAGAAAATATTTGCAAATGATGTGACCAACAAGCGGTTAATATCCAAAGTATATAAACAGCTCATACAGTTTAATATCAAAAAAACAAACGCCCCAATCAAAAAAGTGAACAGGGCTTCCCTGGTGGCGCAGTGGTTGAGAATCTGCCTGCCAATGCAGGGCACACGGGTTCGAGCCCTGGTCTGGGAAGATCCCACATGCCGCAGAGCAACTAGGCCCATGAGCCACAATTGCTGAGCCTGCGCGTCTGGAGCCTGTGCTCCACAACAAGATAGGCCGCGATAGTGAGAGGCCCGCGCACCGCGATGAAGAGTGGCCCCCACTTGCCGCAAATGGAGAAAGCCCTCGCACAGAAACGAAGACCCAACACAGCCATAAATAAATAAATAAATAAATAAATAAATAAATAAATAAAGTGAACAGAAGACCTGAATAGACATTTTTCCAAAGAGGATATGTAGATGACCCCAGGCCCATGAAAAGCTCAACATCACTAAGCATGAGGGAAATGCAAATCAAAGCTACAATGATGTACCACCTCACACCTGTCAGAGTGGCTGTCATCAAAAAGTCAGCAAATAACCAGTGTTGGAGAGGACATGGAGAAAAGGGAACCCTTGTACACTGTTGGGAATGTAAATTGGTGTAGCCACTATAGAAAACAGTATGGAGATTCCTTAAAAAACTAAAAATAGAATTACCATATGACCCAGCAACTCCTCTTCTGGGCATATGTCCAGAAAAAAAACAAAAACACTAATTTGAAAAGATACATGCACCCCAGTGTTCATAGCAGCACTATTTATAATAGCCAAGACACAGAAGCAACCCAAGTGCCCATTAACAGATGAATGGATAAAGATGATATGGTATATATATATACAATGAAGTATTACTCAGCCATAAAAAAGAATGAAATTCTGCCATTTACAGCAACGTAGATGGACCTAGAGAATATTATGCTTAGTGAAATAAGTCAGACAAAGACAAGTACTATATAATACCACATTTATATGTGGGATCTAAAACATACTACATGTGAATATATCAGCAAAAGAGAAACAGGCTCAAAGTCAAAGATATAGAAAACAAACTTGTGGTTACCCAAGGGGAGAGAGGAGGGGGAGGGGCAAATTAGGGGCATGGGATTAACAAACTATTATGTGTAAAATAGATAAGCAACAAGGATTTATTGTATAGTACAGGGAATTATCTTATTAGCCATTATCTTGTAATAAATTATAATGGAGTATAATCTGCAAAAATACCGAATCACCATGCTGTACACCTGAAACTAATATAATATTGTAAGTAAAATATACTTCAGTTTAGAAAATAGTGATAATACTGAATCTGGCAAGGATACAGAGAAAATGGATCACTCATACATTGCTGTTGGGAATATAAAATTGTACAACCACAATAGAAAATAGTTGGGGAGTTTCCTTTTAAAAAAACAAAACGTGATACCACTATATGACCCAGGAATTCCACTCCTATACATTTATTCCAGAGAAATGAAAACTTAAATTCACACAAAAACCTGTACACAAGTGTCCATAGTAACTTTATTCATAATAGCCCAAAACTGGCAAAAACCCAGATGTCCTTCAGTAGTTGAAATGTTCAGCAAACTGAATACATCCACACTACAGAATACCTCTCAGCAGTAAAAAGGAATGAACTATTGACACATGCAACAACATCAGTGGATCTCAGGGAATTATACTGAGTGAAAGAAGCCAATCTCAAAAAGTTACATACTATGTGATTCTATTTATATAACATTCTTGAAATGACAAAATTATAGAGACAGAGAACAGAGAAGTAGTTGCCAAGAGTCAGGGGTTGGGGAAGGCGGAAGGGTGTGGCAATAAAGGGGTAGAAAGAGGGACCCTTGTAGTGATGGGATAGTTCTGGATGTTGATTGTAGTGGTGGTTACATGGACTTATATGTGTAGTAAAATTGCACAGAACTATACACACACACGTGTACGTTTAAAACTGGTGGAATTTGAATAAGCTCTGGATTATACCAATGTCAGTTGCCTGGTTTTGATATTGTACGATGCAAGATGTTACCCTTGGGGGAAACTGGGTGAAGGGTACATGGGACTTCTATGTACATTTTTTGCAAATTCTCATGAATTTATAAATATTTCACAATAAAAGGTTAAAAATTGATAGCAAAATCTTTCTATATGGTTTTAGTTTTGAGAATTAATATAGTATATGCTTTTGTCTTTTGCCTTTCTCTGTAAGAATTTTGAATTCCATATAGTAGAATGTCTTGTACATTATTGTACAATGATTTCTAGAACTACATACCTAATTGTCTTCATCTGTCTGACTTTGTATAGATTATATTTCAGACTATTTTAATTATACACTATTAAAGATGTAAAACATCTTCATCACATCTTTTTTTAAAGAGCATAATACAAATTGAAAGATACATTTTAAGAGAAATCTAAATACCATCTGGTAGCAGAGGTTATGGGCTGCCTTTCTAATTATAAAATCAAAGAAGTTGCTCTTACCAAAATAGAGCAATAGCAAAAGATTTTATTTCTAAACTTATGAAATATTAACCAGTAATATTAAGTAGTATAAGTTCTTATGAGTTTAAACTTTTTAGAGTCACCAAATCTTTAGAGTCGCTAATGAAAGCTATAAATTATCTTCCCAGAAAAATTAATTTGTGCACATATACATGCAT
Source organism: Balaenoptera physalus (assembly GCF_965194825.1). Classification (NCBI taxonomy): domain Eukaryota; kingdom Metazoa; phylum Chordata; class Mammalia; order Artiodactyla; family Balaenopteridae; genus Balaenoptera; species Balaenoptera physalus. The sequence goes on along the minus strand of NC_138886.1, from coordinate 34,382,363 downwards.
CTTTGTATACTAATGCAGGGAATACATGGGCCCCAGAAGCCCATTCTCAAAAACTCTGGTTAAGAACTCATGCCTGCCGGTTAACAAACTGGAAGGTTCTAGAAAAATAACATAACTGATATTCTCTAATATTGTAGGTATCAATCTAAGTTTACCATGTGTCTACAGTAAAATAGAAAGAGGGGCCAAAAGTGAGGATGCATGATTGATTTATGGTTTCTCTGGGAAATGTTTATTTCTAAAAAAATACAATTCATGACCGCTGTATTTTGTTAAAATGATGAGATTATTAAAATGTGGTTTTTAATATATTTATGCATAAAACATAGATGAGTATGGCACTGACGACCAGGGTTCCATTAGGCCTAGAATGAGAGAAGAAATTGCTGTATGTATATTGTAGTGAGTCAGATCATGGACTTTGGATATGAATAAAGGACTGTCTGGCATTAGCCAATGGGATCCATGATTGAAAAGGCATCTTTCAAGTATTTAGTTAAAGTAAATGAATGTAGGTTTCTGAGATCTTATAGGTTTAAAAGTCATGTACTAAATATTTATAGGAAGCATTTTCTAAAGTACATTTATTGCTTTCTTCTGATTACAAAAGTACTAATGTGTATGGTATAGAAAATTTGCTAAGTAGAAGAAAGTAAAAGGAAGAAAAAAGTCACCTCTAATCCAGACATAAATGTGACCATTAAAAATTATCTTTCTATATTATTTATTTATATAAGTTTTAAAAAATACATATTGGGTCATGATGTATATTACTATTTTATAACCTGTTTTAAAAGGCAATATATTGTGAACATTTTCCATATCATTAAGTACACATCTCCGTTATCATTTTTAGTGTCAGGTTAGTCCATTGTCCAGTCACTCATTGTTGAATATAAATGATTTTCACTATTGTAAGCAATTCTACAATGAACATATTTGTAGAATGATCCTTGCATATATTCACAACTAGTTCCTTAGAATAAATTGGTAGAAATAGACTCTATGGGTAAGAGGGTATACACACTAAGTCTTTACTAATTTGTGCTCTAAACAGATTATACCAGTTAGATTCTTCTAGAAGCATATGGGAGTGATAGTTTGCTTGTGCACTTGCCAACATTGGGCATCAGTGTTTTATTTGCTACTCTAAAAGGTGAAAAAATGTACGTATGTTTTAATTTCTACTTCTTTGATTTTGATTCTTAAGGAAGTTACATTTTTTCATATGTTTATTAGCCCATTTATAGATCTTTTGTAAATTACAGGTTTTTGTCCTTTGTTGGTTTTTCTTTCTAATTGGTAAAAGTGATTTATAAATTAAGAATGTTGAGCCTTTTGTCCTGTAATATGTTGGCAGTGTTAACAATGTTGGCAAGTTTGTTTAATTATGGTATTTTTGGTATACAAAAACTTTAAAATTTTCTATTTACATCTATTAATCTCTAACTTTATGGCTTCTGCCTATAGGTGTTATGCTTAGAAAAGCATTTCTACCCCCATATTATGTAGTATGTCTTCTGTTTTCTTTTAGAATTTTTATCATTTCATTTTTTGCATTTAAATCTCTAATTCATCCAGAATTAATTTTGTTGTATAGCATGAGAGTAGGAATCCTGTTAGCCAGATGTCCTAATATCAATTATGACATAATCCTTTCTTTCCCTGCTGGTTTGAAACACTATCTCTACCAATACTAAATTGTTATAAATATATGACTCAGTTTCTGGGCTTTCCATTTGGAATCATTGATTACCTGTCTATTCTTTAGCAGTGCCAAACTACTCAGATTATTATAACTTTATAATAAGTGTTAATAACCTTTACTTTTTACTTGCTCCTCTCTCTGCCTACTGCAGAGAGAGGAGCAAGTAGACACCTTTGTTAACAAAGGTGTTTACACCTTTGCCCGTTAACACCTACTGCCCCTGTTATAGCACTTAGTAGACTTTGTTATAGATTCTATCAGTTCATTAATTATCTGTTGTGTAACAGGTTACCACGAATTTAGCAGTTTACAGCACATACTTATTATCCTGTAGCTTCTGTGGGTTAGGAATCTCAGAACCACTCAGCTAGATCCTCTGCTTCAAAGTTTCTCATGAGGCTGCAATCAAGGTATCGGCCATGGCTGGGTCAGCTGAGCAGGAATCCCCTTCGAGGCTCACTTGTGTGGTTGTTAGTATAATCCGTCCCTTTTGAGTTGTCCCTTAGTTCCGTCTGGCTATTGGCCAAAGACCACCTTCAATTTCTTGCCATATAGCCCTCCCTAACATGGCTATTTGCCTCATCGAAACCAGCAAGAGACAGATTATGCTAGCAAAGTGGAAATTAGAATCTTTTGTAATCTAATTATGTATAATCCGCTCAACCTTGAAGTATCCTATTGATTAGAAGCGAGTTACTCAAAGGGAGGGGATTACACAAGGTTGTGGATACCAGAGGGAAGAATCACTGGGGTCCATCTACTAGCTGCTTGCTACAGTCACTTTTCTCAACTATACGTGTAGTCCATGAGAATAATGGTACCTTCCTCTTGTTTAATCATTGATCATTACCCTCTGACACAATGCCTGGCATGTCCTTAAATAAATATTTGTGGGATAATAATGTGTCTCTAATAAATGGCGTATGTTTGAGTTGGGATTTTTTTTTGTGGGGGGACAGTCTAAGTATTTGTCTTTTAAGAAACAAAATAATAAGTCTTTTATACTTACTGTTATAAAATTGGTTGGACCTCTATTATCTTATTAAGTTTGTTTTTCACGTCCCTGCGGTTTTCCTTGAACATCTTTCTTTTGCTGTGTTGACAGTTTTCTTTCCTATGCATTAGACTTTCCTATGCATTATCGTGCAATGTTTGCACGATAGCAGTCTCTGCCGTATCCTTGCTGTACTTTCACTCTTCGCTTATAACCCTCTGCTTTCTGCTAGAGCCCTCACAGCTGACTCAAAGCAGGGGAAGATTCCAGTTTACATTTTTAGGGCTCTCGTGCAAGGAAAAGGATTGCTGTCTCCCTGCCAGTTCTGCAGAAGTAAGAGCTGGATATGTTTTTGGCATCTTCTGTCATTACCCAGATGCATTAATACACAAATGTGATGCTCTTATAATTGCAGAGCATCGTATACTAAGTAAGCTTTTGCTGGTAGCCTACAATCTAATCATTTCTTTTAGAATTAAAATATTTTGAGGAGATGTGCTTCATTTCAAAGAGTTGATCTAATTTTTAGAGTATTCCATACTATTGAAAAATTGTGAAATAGGTGTACTGTCACTATCACCACTAGTCCCGTACCCGCTGTTGGGCAAGATGTACTCTTTGATTCATTCAGTCATCCTTTTCATTCTTACAGCATTCACTCTCCCTTGCATGTACCAAGCACTGCCCTAGGCACAAGAAATACAGGTAATTAAGACACTAGTGTCTAGTGAGTCTAGTGAGGGAGACAGACATGAATACAAATTATTTCTCTTTGTGGGTGGTGGGGGGGTATTTCTTTGTCCTCATATTTAGAAAATTTTTCTATGTATATCCAGCACAATTCACATAAAAATTTTTTTGGTGAGGGTATGAGGTGGGAAATCTACGTTTCTTTCCTAAGTAGTTAATTGAGGAATCCCCTCTCTGGTTTGAAATGCCACTTTTATCATGTGCTAAGATGTAATGTAAATTGAGTGTTTCTAAGCTCTCCACTATTTTACTTATTTGTCCAACTATTTTAAATGTTGTACTTTTATAACACATTTCAGTATCTGGTGATGCAGGTCCTTCATTTTTTAGTCATAGTCCAAATTATTCTTTATGTTCAACTGTTTATTCTTTGCATAGTTTTCTTTATTTTGTATTGCTAGTTTCTTAGAGGTGATTAATTGGAAATGTGACTTCTAAGTTCTTTTAAATTCCTAGTTTAAATTAAGCCTTTAATACACTTTCCTCTGATGAATATGAAACATGAAAGTTGATACCAGGTATCATTATAATTTTTGCCCCTTTTGAAATATTTTAATGACTTATTTTGCTGCTCAATGCCACGGAGACTTTAAATGAAAAGTATGGTGTTTGAAACTTGGTATTGACTTTGCTATTTGAATGTTAATTTACCTTTTTTTTATACCTTAGGTTTAGCCCAAAGGCATCACTTTTGCCACCTTTTCAGATGCATCACTCAAGAACCTGTACTAAGGAAATGAGTGGTATGTTTTCTAAACATTATTTTCGTGATACATTATGGTTTCTGGAGCCTCAGAGCCCCCCAAAAAATATCTAATGGTGGCTTTTGACATTTGTTCTCACCTTCTCCCACTTGGAATACATCTTTCCTCCCCTCTTTTCTGATTTCTTTAAGTTATGAATTGAAGTGATCTAAAGAGAAAGTAATACCTCCAAGGATATCATTATTATTCTGACTTGAGACCTTCCTCATACCAGACCTATTCTGTTTCACTTCCACGTGTTACCTACAGAGATATTTGTGTCCCTTGTCACTCTCTTACTCATTAGAGAGTAAGCTTTAAAGCACATAAATAGGGGACTTCAACTCATAAAATAGTTTCAGATACTCTACCATGTAAAATCTGGGCCCCTAAACTCTGTGCATTGACCACTAAGCATCTAAATATGAATATAAATATATAAAATCCAAAAGGACTGTTAAGAAATCAATAGAAGACATAATAAAGTTGAAGAATCTGAAGATTAGAAGTGCACACACTCATCTTGTCTCCTCCAACCAGTGTTAATTCCCTGCTCTTAGACCCACCCAAGGGATACAGTATTTTCAGAAATTATGCTGCATGAAATTTAAATGTGGTTTTAAATGATTTGCTGCTTTAAGTGTGATTCTTACTGAGTTGAAATCATTTTTTTCCATAGGAATATATCTCCAGTATTTCTCATAGAAATTAACTGAACAATTTGACTCTTGTTTATATCAATTACTTTTACATATGCATTTTCTGAAAAATGACTACTCAGTAAAGTCGTATACCCTTTAGAGGCTGTAAATCCTTTACATTAGAATAAGCGTTTTCTGCAGAACCAAGAGGACTTGTTTCAGGAGGATTATGATTCACCCAGCAGCTGATTTACACACACTTATACATAACCTCTCCTACCTGCTGGCAGCCTAAATTACTTCCTTGATTTGTTTAACAAAAGGTACAGAAGCTTAGCTGACTCCAGTGGCCCCACAGAGCAGGTGCATTTGCAAAGCCTCCAACTATATGTCAGCTGCTGACACTCTCTCTTTAAGGGAGGGACTGGCCAGTTCCAAGAAACTCATCTTTTCTTTCTTCCTGGTTCTTTTATATATCATTATTTGGGAAGAACTTTATAAATTAACTGTGCCTTTAATAGGAAATGTATGTGGACATCCTGGACCCTTCTGTTGGCTGAGCCAAACCAAGTCTCAGCAAGGGCAGGTCTCGTGCCCTATGGTGGGTAAAGCAGAGTCAGCATCCAGCCATCCTCAAGGAACAGCTCTCCCTTTGGCTTCCTGGCGTCCTCAAAGGCCAGCATCCCCAGACCAGCCTATGTGTCTCCACCACCCAGTTTAAAAAATAAAATAAAATAAAAATTGTTGAATCCCAGCAGAAATACTATATGATTAAAATATGAACATATTTTGCTTATAGATGGTAATTTTTAAAATACTCTGATCTGTATCCCAGTAAAATTTAGAAAAGGTTTGGAATGAATTTCATAGTTCTTAAAATACCAGAAATATCAGCTATTGGGGACACTTAAATTTCTTTATTGCCTTAGGGTGTTAACTCAGGCATTCTAAGTTTTAAATAAAAAATAAATGTGAGTAAGAGAGCTAGCCAAAACTTTATAAATATTCGCTTGTGAAAGATGAATGGATTGGATTGGAGAAATAAAAACAAATCATTAATAGTCATTTATGAGCACCAAACCTTTTATTTATGTTTGTAAACTGAGGCTAGGATGATTATTACAGGTGGATCAATTTTTGAACTTTCATTTATTGCTAAATTATTTTTTTCTCATTAATAAAGGGAAAAATTGATCATACCTTAAAACCTGGACAATTACTTATTTTTTATAAAATGTTCTTTGATCTTACTATTAAGGCATTATCCTTAGGCTTTGTAAAATATAGCTTTAAACTTATCATTACATATATACCGTTATTGTCTAAAATTTAACCTTTCTTAGTTGCAATTAGAAAATGATTGGTTAAATAATAAATTTCATTATTCTTTATGAGTTTAAATTAAACCATGACGTATCCTTGGAAAATAAAGGGGCTAGTTTCCCTCTCTGAGTGGCTGTTGACCTTCTTGGTTATTTCAGGGTTAAAACTTAGAATGAAATTGCCGTGGTCCTGCTCTCCTAATCCTGCTCCCTTTGAAAGTCCCTTAACCCCCCCAAGCCTGAAGTATAACAAAGCCTGAAGACACAAATACTAGGTAATGGGGATAATCAAAAATGTTAAGCATTCTGGTTAATTCTATCATATTTTTTAATTTAAAGATAATTTAAATCAGGCTGTTGAAAAACCAAATGCCACGCCTCCTGCCTCTTACACTTATAAAATGGATGAGGTTCAAAACCGCATAAAGGAAATACTAAACAAGCATAACAATGGCATTTGGATATCTAAGCTTCCACATTTTTACAAAGAATTATATAAAGAAGAACTTAATCAAGGAATTTTACAACAGTTTGAACACTGGCCTCATATTTGCACGGTACGTTTCTTCTTATTCCTCCCTCCTGATGCCTCCTCCCTGCCGCACTTTCAGATTTTGAGTTGTTAGTAATATCACCTTTTATTTGGGGAGCACGAAGCTCTTTACATAATATTGCTTCATTAATCTTTATGACTACGATTAACACATACCGGTTCTTATTTATAGGAGAAATATGTCACGGCTGAGGTCTTGTGTGTGTTGTAATTGCTGTTTTTATAGATTTTAAGTTATTTTTAAATACATTTAATATGTGGTAATATATATACCATTTTGTACTGAACTGTTACCAATAGATACTGATGGCTTTGTTGTCTTAATAACTTGAACTTAACTGGTAATAGAACATTTTTTGTTAGCCTCAAATTTTATGTTCTTGTTCCTGAGCATTTTTAAAGACATTCAGCTGAACAAATTTTAGTTATTTTGGCTAATTATTTATAGACTACATCTAAAAAAATTAATACAGGGTTCAGATTTAAACTATTCACAAATTTCTTTGGAGAAAAATATTGAAAAGTGAGGTGACATCTATTTCCATGCCTGTTCCTACTTGAGAATCTATTATAATAAAACGATGGATCAGAGTAGTTTATTAGACATCTTTTAGTTCATCCAGAGATAGAGACAACTAGATTCTTAAACCAAAATAACTAATTTTTAGATATTTCTTAATGTTTATTTACATAGAATTTATTCAACAAAATAACTTCTAAATTAGCAGTTACTTGGTGCTTCCAAGCTTATAGAACTAAATATGCATGACAATTATTGCTTGATAGAGGGCTTTCATTTCTTTAACTTAATATATATTTTGGCCCCCAACCCTGTTGGGCAGAGTGTGGGCCACTCTCTCTTATAAGCACCTGACCTAAAGACAGCATGTATTTTTATAACCACTTCTTCCTCCAGGGCACTGACACCCACTCCAGTCCCATGGGCTTTCCAGTCAAGAGTCATCCATCCATCCATCTATCTGTCTTATTTGTTCTTACATCATTCACTCTGCACCTGCAGATACCATGCACTGCTTTGGGGGCTGAGACCACCTTAGGGCAATGTGATGTGCTGATGAATATATACATACAGTGTGAAGTGGGAAAACAAGAAGAAATGTCAAACTCTGGAATTATGGCTGTTTCCCTACCTATAAAGTCAAGAATGATCATAAGAATGTTATCACTGATTTATGTTGAATATGGGGTTTATTCTTGTAGTGGGAATTCCTAAGGTTGCTATTCAATTCATTCCATTTTTACTCCTTTCTGCAAAGAATATTCTCACTGGATGCAGGTTTAGCAGCATTTGAGGACCCCCTTAGGTTTCCATAATCTTGAAGGGGACTTCTGAGGTTTCACCAGGCTGCTTGATTTGAAGGTTCAGGGCCTGGAGCTCGTTTTTGGAATGCATATGGTTCTTTTATTTTTTAAATCCGTAGACATTCATGAACTTATGTCTTCAATGAACTTTAAACCCTTTTATTGTGAATATACACATATAACTCACTATTAAGCTTCGATAAAGAAATTATCTTTGGAGTAAAAGAATTTTAAATTAACTTCACAAATTCTTCTTAATGTATTATGTTTCTGGTCACTTTGTTTTACACTGCATGATAATTACTAGTATTTGTGTAGCTTAATTTATGACTTTTGGCGGGAAATTTTCATCCTCGCTACTCTGCATATCTGCAAAGCCTCAAAATTTCTCTTGCTAGGACTGCAGGAGAGAGAGTACCTATCTCTTTGATGTTAAAACTTTATCTAAAGTGGGTGGTTTCCTACTAAATTTCAGGTGCTGAAATGACTGATTTTTAATTTTTTGGTTGCTCAAATGCATCTCTGTTGCATGATTATTTTCTGTCCAGGCAGTGAGGGTGGAATGTGATGCAGAAATGTAATGTATCTTTCTTATCTCCATGCTGTTTCTCTCAGTTTTGAGTAGGACTGTTTAGATGCAATCACTATCAATTGTCAGGTGTGAGAATTTACTTAGTGAAGCATTGTGTCTAGGATGACAAAAACTGCCAGTTTTAATGACATCTGTTGATATTTTTCAAAACTGTTTTTTTAATAGCTCTGATTTTTTTTTTTTAAACAGCCTACTGGTAAACAGTTTCAAACTGTTACACCATGTTTATTTTTAGGCAGTTTTAAACAGTTACACCATGGTTATTTTCCCTTTTTTCTGACTTCTTGCTTTTCATCTTGCTGAAAAACTGATAGCATGCCCAGGGCTGATTCTACTGCAAACAGGGTCAGACAGGTTAGAACACAGTGCAGAAATTTTAGGGTAAGAAAGACTTAGTAATGTGTATCTCCATATGTCTTGTTGTGTAAGTGAAGAAGAAATCTGAGTGCAGTGTACTTCTTTATTTTAGAAGAAAAAAAAAGTGCTTTCTCCCCCCAGTCATGTAAAATGTCCCATATAAAAATATTGAAAAATAAAGTTATAAAAGAAATAAAAATCCCCCATCATCCTATCTCCCAGAGATAATCACTTGCAGGATTTCCATTTGAATATAGGATGGGTAGCATCAGCTCAAGGGACCAAATAAAAGCTCTGAAATTTTACCTTCATGAAGATTTAATCAGCTATATGCTATAAGTCACTTTACAAGGTTGTTAGATGGTATTTTGATGCAGGCAGAAGGAGGCTTTGAATCTGTTGTCCTTAACCTTTTGGATCTCTCTGACAACAAAATGTGGACTGAGAGTTTTGAAAGCTAAAGAGAATATAAAATCATATTAACAATGGTGACCCAGTTCCATAGTGTTCCTAGGCAACTTTCGAGGGAAATGGAACTTGTGCAGAAGCTGTCTTCGAAAGGCAAAGAGCCCAAGATGGCAGGCTGTTGACCAAGGATACTGGCATCTAAGAATTGCCGTTGGGTCCTAGGAGAAGGATAGCAACATCTCTTGGCTGTTCTAAAGTGGTGGCCTTATTAATAATGTTCTCCTTAATTGTTGTATTTGGCTAGTATTTATAAAATGCTTCTGTGAGCCACCCACTGACCTGGGTGCTAAGAATAACAGTAAACAAGACAGACCTGGACCTTGCCCTTACGGAACTTACTGTCCAACAGGGAAAATAAACATTGAGCAGATAAGGGCAAGCCTGCAATAGTTATGAAGGAGAAATGCAGGGTGCTAAGGAAACGTGTAAACAGGAGGATGTGACGTAGTCTGATGAGTCAAGAAAAGCTTCCCAGAGGAGGTGTCTGTTACACTAAAACCTGAGCGATGAGTTGAAGTAAGTTAGACAAAGGTGGGAATGCTGGGGAAAAGGCACCTCAGACAAAAGAAACAGCCTGTGCCAAAGCCTGAGACAGAAAAACATGGCTTTTTCAGGAAACTGTAAGAAATTCAATAAGAAGAGAGTGGCTCAAGAAGAAACTCAAGAGGCAAACGGGCCAATTCAGTTTATTAAAGAGTCATCATTTGGTGGAAACTTAGTGGGTCCCTGCCATGAGGTCACGCAGGATCCAGAGCCTCTGGCCGACTTCAATTTCTAGTAAAATTTCAAATCTTGTGACAATTACTGTTGAACATCAGAGATTTTGTTGAAATCCACTCTGAAACATGGGTGGAGAAACGTCTCCATTCCTACCTGAGACAATATCTGTCTTTAGTGCCTTACCTGAAGCTGTGTGGAGAGCTGGGCGGCTCGTTTAGAGCCAGATAGGAATAGATGCACTCAGCTGAGAAGGCTCTCTGCCAGTAGCCTGAAAGACCTAGCGTAGGAGCAGTGGGAGGCAACTTCAGGATAGTGGGAAACATTCTGAGTTCAGCTGGAAGCACCTCAGGCCTTAATTACAGAACATAACATTTAGTGAATGAGAACATAGAATGTTGTAAATGAGAAAAAATACCTAATGACGCTAATTATTCATGCTTTTATAAAAAGGTTTTACTGTTAGTCTGTATTTTATATGTCATTTTTCTGTCCGTTAGAAATCACTGAGCTTTATTTTAAGTCGTTTAGTCCTCTAATACCTCAGACTTTTAAAAATTCCTAAAGTTCTGGATTGCGTCAATATAGCAATTTCTGTAATATCAAAAGAGGCAACAGCAGTTCTGCCACTTACATATTTTTGTATTTTTGTATGTTCAGGAATTTGTCTTAACTTTGTGGTAATTAATTATATAAGATAAAGCACCTGTCAGCTCATGCAAAATGAATTGCCTCTGTTTTTAAAGCCTGGATATTTCTGGGTTAAAAACAAATTGAATTTCTAAGGAAGTGAACAGAAATGAAACAGCAGTGATATATCCTCAGGCTTAGTGGTGTTGATACAGTCTATGCAGCCATGGCAGCAGAAGCAGCAACGAGAAGTAAAGCTAGTACTTGAAAGTACAGCCATAATATCTAATTGGAATCCAATTTCTTTTCTAACTTTTCACCAATAAAAAGAAATATGCAATGAACACATTGGAACAGTTTTTAAATTCAATTTCAGTGACCATCTGAATAGGAGAAAGATAAAAGAGCACTGCGGCGAAATCAAAATAGGGCAGCAGGGGAGTAATGTGACATTGCTGTTCTGGTACTTGAAACAGAAAACTACCCATAAGGCCCAATAGTACAATAGAAAGAGTTTGGGCTTTGCAGTTAGGTTTTTGCCCTGGCCATTTCTTAGTGGTGTTACTTTCAGCATACAAATCTGGGCTTCAGTATGCTCTAAAATGTGACTGTTTCTTCCCATCTCTTAGGGTTGTTAGAATTAAGTTACACAAACTATAAACAGCTGCCAGTACAGTATAGAAACATGGCAGGTCTATAGGGGACTTCCCCTGGTGGTCCAGTGGTTAAGACTCCGTGCTTCCAATGCCAGGGGCGTGGGTTTGATTCCTGGTTGGGGAACTAAGATCCCACATGCTGCACAGTGTGGCCAAAAAGAAAAAAGAAAAAAAGAAACATAGCAGGTGTATAGGAAAAGACAGCTGTTATTTTTCCAGGAACAGTCCAGCTTAAATGTAAGCAAGTTAAAACCCACTGGTAAACTAGAGGCATACCCAGCAAGCTCTATAGAGGAGCCTATCTCAGTGAAAACAGAGGAAACGCTAAAGAGGGCGGAACAAAAGTTTAAATTGAAAAGTAAGAGCAGTGGATAAAGGAACTAAAACTCTTAGATGAAGTGAGTTTCTGCCATCCTAGAGGAGCAGATCCTGCTCCCCACAAAGGTAATGAGAAGCATATCTAGTACCTACTTAGCTTAGAATGCACAGTGAAAGCCACAGCTGCCAGCCAAGATCATGCCCAAAAGGTCCGCACACATTTAACCAGGATAATGTCTTCCTGAAGGGGACCTGTGAACAAGGGCCTAACCTTGGGCCACACTAAAGGAAAATGGCTTGAAGTTTATCGAAATATAAATGGTTGTAGTCAGCATCAGTGTGAAGTCCTTACTAGGAAAGGGATGGGAGTGAAAGAGTATTAGCCTTGAAATACATAATGTCTATAAAACTACTTACCCAAGATGGTGGAGAAAGAGTTTCTCTGGATAGGTGGTTTGTGAACAGACAGGGTACCATCTACAAGGAACTTTTTACCTTTACCTTTGATTAAACCTCTGTGGAATATGCCACAAACATCTGTACTTTCTTAAACAGAAGCGACTAAAAATTATAACCCTTGCTGAATAATCTTGGGCGTAGCATGAACCGCTGCAGAGAGGGTGGCAGTTGTAGGTGGTCTGGAATGCTGAGTTGGGTGTTAGCTCATCTCAGTGTATTATCCTGCGTGCAGTATAAACCCCACCCACTGCCCTTAGAGGCTTCAGATCTGAACCTATCAGTTTGTCTTCACTGTGGCCCAGTCAGGCCATTGGGGACCATTTCCTCATCTCTTTCTCAGTTGTCTAACTTTCCCAGCACTTCTCAGCATTAACACAAAAAGACTGAGCTCTGTAGAAGGTAATCAACCAGTCTTTCTTTCTGTGAACTCGCTAATCATAGGGTGCAAGCTTCTGGTCAGTGGCTCTTTGATGTTTTAGTTGTTGCTAGGTACCCAGAGGTCTTTACTGCCTGCTGAAATTGAGTTTTTTAATTGGTTTGTTTTTGAGTTCCAAGCCACTGCTAATAGTTGGAGTGCTGGAAGGCAGGTCTACAGGTAAACGTGATTTTACCATACTGTCTGAGGTTGGTATTGGGTGGTGACCATATAAAATGAAATTTAGAATGTAATTTAAAGCTTCAACACAAAGAACTACTACCCAATGGAAACAAAACGGTGTCTGAATGAGACCCATACAACTGCTTTGAGACTTTTTGATTTAATTGGACAATACCAATTCTGTTACAGAATCCCAAAGAAAATTCTAATTCCATAAGAAACAGTAAGTTTACCTCAGCAGCCTATGCTGCAGGGTTAGCAGGTGAGCCTTCATAGACTCAGAGGAGTTTGGCTTCAAGAACTTTACAGCACAGGTAAATTAGGAAGAAGTAAAGACCTCTTAGAATTAAGAAGACAATTTCTAGGCATTTAGCATGAAGACTTCTATTTGTGTGAACTTGTAGGGCTCCTGAAGAAGTTGATGTTTTAAGTCCTTGAGTCTCACATCTACCAAACCTAATCTGTCAACTCCAAACTTACAAAAACTCAGAGGGATGTGAGAGAAGTATCTCATTCAAGTTGTGATTCCAAATGAGGCAGAAATCAAGCTAAATATAGTGAACTTGTGGGAATAGAAGGTTTAAGGCATGTTAGACACTAGAATCTTCTGATGATCACCAAAGGAGATGGCTTGAACTCCATGGTGTAAGGAGTTAATCCTTTAGGTTTACCTACCTGTCTCTGCTGTTGGGAGTTGGAGGTAAGGACCCATACATAGTAAATCTATGGAGTTCCAGGTCATGCCAGTTTCCAGTCATTGGACTGGTGATTTTTTGGGTGGATATCCAAAACCAAAGAAAAAACTGAAGAGCCACAAAACAATGAAAGCATGGAAGAAAATGGCAGGATTATGATCCTGAGTCTTCTCCTATAGAACAGGAGGCCTTTTGACCCCCTTCTCAGGTATGTACCTGAATCAATTAGACCACAGGAACTATTGGGTTGGCCAAAAAGTGCCTTCGGTTTTTAAGTAAAAATAAAACACACATTTTTCATTTTCACCAAGAACTTTATTGAACAACGTATTCACCCTTTTGTTCCACTACTTTCTGCCATTTTTCAGGCAACTTCATAATTCCATCTTCCCAAGATTTTTTATCTTTTTGAGCAAAGAACTGTTCCAGGTGCCTTTTACAGTATTCCAGGGAATTGAAATTTTTTCCATTAAGAAAATTTTGTAAAGACCTAAGTAAATGGAAATCCGAAGGTGCAATAATATCTGGTGAATATGGCGGATGAATCAGAACTTCCCAGCCAAGCTGTAACAGTTTTTGCCTGGTCGTCAAAGAAATATGCGGTCTCACGTTATCCTGATGGAAGATTATGCATTTTCTGTTGACTCGTTCTGGATGCTTTTCGTCAAGTGCTGGTTTCAGTTGGTCTAATTGGGAGCAGTACTTGTTGGAATTAATCGTTTGGTTTTCCTGAAGGAGCTCATAACAGGACTCCCTTCCAATCCTACCATATACACGTCATCACCTTCTTTGGATAAAGACCAGCCTTTGGTTGGTGGTGGCTCATTTCGCTTGCCCCATGATCTCTTCCGTTCCACATTATTGTACAATATCCACTTTCCATCGCCTGTCACAATTTGTTTTAAAAAACAGAACATTTTCATTACGTTTAAGTAGAGAATCAAATGTGGAAATATGGTCAAGGTTTTTTTCGCTTAACTTATGTGGAACCCAAACATCAAAGTGATTCACATAACCAAGCAGGTGCAAATGATTTTCAGTGCTTGATTTGGATATTTTGAGTATGTTGGCTATCTCCCACGTGGTATAACGTTGATTGTTCTCAATGAATGTCTCGATTTGATCACTGTCAACTTCAACTGGTCTACCCGACCGTGGAGCATCTTCCAGCGAGAAATCTCCAGCACAAAACTTCGCAAACCACTTTTTAAAATTTATTTATTTTATTTATTTATTTTTGACTGCGTTGGGTCTTCATTGCTGCGCACGAGCTTTCTCTAGTTGCGGCGAGTAGGGGCTACTCTTCATTGCGGTGCGTGGGCTTCTCACTGTGGTGGCTTCTCCTGTTGCGGAGCACGGGCTCTAGGCACGTGGGCTTCAGTAGTTGTGGCTCACGGGCTCTAGAGCACAGGCTCAGTAGTTGTGGCACACAGGCATAGTTGCTCCGCAGCATGTGGGATCTTCCCGGACGAGGGCTCGAACCCATGTCCCCTGCATTGGCAGGCAGATTCTTAACCACTGAGCCACCAGGGAAGCCCCGCAAACCACTTTTGACGTGTTCGATCAGTCACAGCACCTTCTCCATACACTGCACAAACCTTATTTTTGCGTTTCAGTTGTGTTTTTACCTTTCTTGAAATAATAAAGCATGATATGTGGAAAATGTTGCTTTTTTTCTTCCATCTTCAGTATTAAAATGGCTACACAAAAATTCACCAATTTTGATAAGTCTTTTTTTAAATGCACACTGATATGATGGCTGTCACAATACAATCTAACAAAATCATTTCAAATGAAGTTAGAAAAAACTAAGTGCTACTAGAGCCATCTTACAGAAAAAACGAACGAACCTTTTGGCCAACCCAATAGAAGTTGTAAAAGCACCCTCTTGAAAGATCCAACTGGAATGATTAGCAGCTGATTATCACACTAAGGAAATAATAAAAGCCATGTTTCAAGTAGCTGTTGACTTACCTTGGTCATTTATGAAGGCCAGAAGACAGCTGTTCTGTTTTGGGGGATGAGACAAGAGAACAGCATGTAAATCTGGTCAGATGTACCAGAGCACAGTGAAGAGTGGACACCATACTGTAACCCACATTCCAGCAATTTCTTGCCTTTGGGGAGATTCTCATAGGCTAGGAATAGATATAGTAATAGGTGTTGTTTCTAAGCCCATTGACCAGAAAATTAAAAAGAAGACACATGTTGTGGAGGACAGATGGTGATCACATTGGAATGCCTGAGAAAAGCAAATTTTCACTTTCATGAAAAATTTAAAACAAAGAGTTTAAGTTGAAAAAAATTACATTTGTCTTAAATTACATATATTTTAAATTCTAAACAATATGAGTTTCATGATCTTTTCCTTTGAATTGAGTAACCCTTCAGCTATTCTCCAAAGATTGGCTAATGAAGTACCTGGACCAGGCATATCTTCCATGTCACTAAATTATCCATGAATACTTGTCTAACATGTTGAAGAACATCTGAATCAACTCCAGTTAGTGTCAGGTTCTGTTCCTAAAGTCAGGCTTATGTTTAATCTTAGTAGATGCTAATTTGAATTCAAAGAGGCCAAATCGCTAGAGAATAAAGTAGAATTAGGCACATAACTGGCTTATGAGATCAAGAAGAAGCCAGTAAAAATTGGAAAGTGGCTACAATTCAAGGAACTAGTCATTTGGGGATTGCTGGGGGCTGGGGTAGGGTATCTACTTTAAACAATGAAAATAAAACTGCTGAGGAAACAAACCTGCCTTCTAGTTCAGATGATTATTTGGCCATTGTTTGTACTTTGAATAAACTCAGGCTTACTGGTCAAAAATCTACTTTATAGGCTGACTGGCAAAGCTTGATATAAATGCTACTGGCAAAGCTTGATATAAATGCTCCAGACAAAGCCCTGGAAGCTTACTACTTCCAGGTGATCTTTAAGCATTATTCTGGAATAAAGGCCAGAAAAATGGGAATTCTCCTCTTGTCCTGACCAAATTCACATCAAGTGGACCTAATATTCATAACTTCTGTTAAGATAGTAATCCCTAGTTAGAAGAACTCAGTGTGCTGGTCATGTTCAGAGGTCATGTTTAGAGGTTTGACAGATTTGACAATTACATTGTTAGGTAATTGGTCCTGATTGCATCTAAAGCACAGGTGGAATGGAAGCTTTGGGGCCAAGAGTGGGGGAGATTAGTAAACAAACATTGAAGTATCTCATATTCCCAGTTAACTTATTGGAAAGAAAAGGATCATTAAACTGAAGAACTGTTGTCCTCTTTTGGATTAGAAGAAGCCATGTGGACAGATAGGGCATGCGGCTTGTGAGAGTTATTTCAGATGAATAAGATGGACTATACTCCATTGAAATTAGCCTCTGCCATCCACTTCAGAGAAGGTGTTGCAAAGAGTTGTGAAGATGTTGCTAGGTGAAGACTGAAGAAGCATTTTAAGATGGGCCCAGCAGGCTCAGCTGGCTTTGGATATGGAGGACTGCCATGTCTAAATCTAAAACTGTAATAACCGGGATTCTTTTTTTTTTTTTTAACATCTTTATTGGAGTATAATTGCTTTACAATTGTGTGTTAGTTTCTGCTTTATAACAAAGTGAATCAGCTATACATATATCCCCATATCTCCTCCCTCTTGCGTCTCCCTCGCACCCTCCCTATCCCACCCCCCTAGGTGGTCCCAGAGCACGGAGCTGATCTCCCTGTGCTATGCGGCTGCTTCCTGCTAGCTAGCTATTTTACATTTGGTAATGTATATATGTCCATGCCACTCTCTCACTTCGTCCCAGCTTACTCTTCCCCCTCCCCGTGTCCTCAAGTCCATCCTCTACATCTGCGTCTGTATTCCTGTCCTGCCCCTAAGTTCTTCAGAACCATTTTTTTTTTAAGGTTCCATGTATATGTGTTAGCATACGGTATTTGTTTTTCTCTTTCTGACTTACTTCACTCTGTATGACAGTCTCTACGTCCATCTACCTCACTACAAATAACTCAATTTCGTTTCTTTTTATGGCTGAGTAATATTCCATTGTATATACATGCCCCATCTTTTTTATTCATTCATCTGTCGATGGACACTTGGGTTGCTTCCATGTCCTGGCTATTGTAAATAGAGCTGCAATGAACATTGTGGTACATGACCCTTTTTGAATTATGGTTTTCTCAGGGTATATGCCCAGTAGTGGGATGGCTGGGTCGTATGGTAGTTCTATTTTTAGTTTTTTGAGGAACCTCCATAGTGGTTGTATCAATTTACATTCCCACCAACAGGGCAAGAGGGTTCCCTTTTCTCCACACCCTTTCCAGCATTTATTGTTTGTAGATTTTTTGATGATGGCCATTCTGACTGGTGTGAGGTGATACCTCATTGTAGTTTTGATTTGTATTTCTCTAATGATTAGTGATGTTGAGCATTCTTTTATGTGTTTGTTAGCCATCTGTATATCTTTGGAGAAATGTTTGTTTAGGTCTTCTGCCCATTTTTGGATTGGGTTGTTTGTTTTTTTGATATTGAGCTACATGAGCTGCTTATAAATTTTGGAGATTAATCCTTTGTCAGTTGCTTCAT
The DNA here is from genome assembly GCF_965194825.1 of Balaenoptera physalus. Taxonomy (NCBI): domain Eukaryota; kingdom Metazoa; phylum Chordata; class Mammalia; order Artiodactyla; family Balaenopteridae; genus Balaenoptera; species Balaenoptera physalus. Next base: position 34,364,261 of record NC_138886.1, on the reverse strand, counting down.
TTGCAAATATTTTCTCCCATTCTGAGGGTTGTCTTTTCATCTTGTTTATGTTTTCCTTTGCTGTACAAATGCTTTTAAGTTTCATTAGGTCCCATTTGTTTATTTTTATTTCCATTTCTCTAGGAGGTGGGTCAAAAAGGATCTTGCTGTGATTTATGTCACAGAGTGTTCTGCCTATGTTTTCCTCTAAGAGTTTTTTATAGTGTCTGGCCTTACATTTAGGTCTTTAATCCATTTTGAGTTTATTTTTGTGTATGGTGTTAGGGAGTGTTCTAATTTCATTCTTTTACATGTAGCTGTCCAGTTTTCCCAGCACCACTTATTGAAGAGGCTACTAACTGGGATTCTGTATGACAAGTGAATAACTCACATAGAAATAGAATTCTGTTTTATTTTTCCATTTTCTCAAAAAGTATATTTCTCAAATCTTCTCTGGATACCCAGTCTGTGTCCTTGTATCTTAAGTGTCTTAAAGCACAGTGAAGATAGGCATTTTAAGATTCCATATTTTAAAATGTGAGTCTCTAGAGAGGTGGGCTAACCATTGAGAGCAAAATGAGGAGTGTCCCAAATGTTTGTGTTTCCAGACTTAACATTAAGGACGCAAATTGTGAATATCATATAAATACCATTCAGAGTGCCACACGGTGTCAGCAGGGTCAACTGTATTTATGTTCTCTCTTCCTAAGCATTATATAGAAAATTAGTAAATGAAGTCAATGTTCTTTACTGACAAGGTACCCACCCAGCAACTTTAATATTCTGTTCTTCTTGGGGAAGGGGGTACTTCTTGTAAGCTTGTTTTATCACCTTAGTGGTCTGGATAGCCTCCTAAGGTCTTAAACTCCAGCTAAAGAATAGGTGAATAGGATCTGACAAAATAGAAGCATTTCAGAGGGCTATGAGTACTAACTTCAGTCTAATCAGAAGTTGAGAAATTTTTTTGGTAAAGGATCAGGTAATAAATATTTTAGGTTTTGCAGGCCAAGAGCTATGTGACTGTCACCCATAGTCTGGCACAACTACTCGACTCTGCCATTGTAGTGCAAAAGCAGCCATACGCACTACATAAAGCATGGCTGGGTGCCAATAAAACTTTGTTGATGCACACTGAATTTCATATCATTTTCATGTCGCAAAGTAATTCTTTTGATTTTTTTTCAACCATTTAAAAATTGAAAAATCATTCTTAGCTCATGGGCTATGGAAAAACAGGTGGCATGCTGCATTGGGCTACAGCCTGTGGTGTGCTGACCCCTGGTCTAGAAGTGGAAAGGCTTAGAACTTGGAAAAATGGTGCCATACGTCAGTTTCTCTTTATCTCCTTCTCTTATATTAGGAGATGCCATCAAGCCGTGCCTCTCTGGAATGTTAAGAGAAGAAAATTAGAAATTGGATGATATACAACTGCTGGGCATTTTTAAGTCTTGTTCATTAGAGGGACAACACTTTTAGCTAACTTTCTTCTGTAGTTGTTGGAAAATGTGTACCTTACCTCTGGACTGACCTTCCTACATAATGGAAAGCTGAGGGTTTTCTCAGGATACTGCAGGAAGAAGAGAGACAGCACCTCAGTTTTGCCTGAATATTTCCTAGCTTTCTTCCCAGTGGTTTATTCCTGACAGTTCTGAGACCTTTTCATGGTTTCATTCCTCCTTGTATTCTGTCAATTTTGTAAGCTGTTGCTTTGTATTTGTCAGAGAAACTAGGTGAGACAAAACTATTTGTCAGAGAAACTAGGTGGTGTACAGGGCAGAAGCTCTCATGATTTCCTAGGGTTATTGGAGGTCAGGTGCTTCACATGGGAAATTCATACTATTTCCTTTCCCTGCTTATTACTGAAATGTGGTGCATGATCATGTTTGCAAGTGAAGGCAGCGTATTAAAGTCTTAGTGATTGAGAAGAGTAAAATGTACAATTTTGTGTTCTCTTCATAAATTTGAAAAGTGTTTCTCTCAAATTTAAAATGCATTAATGTGCTCTCAGGTTGTTTTTAGCCATTAAAATATCTGTCATTTGCTTTATTTAAAAATTTCAGGTGGAAAAACCTTGCAGTGGTGGTCAAGATTTACTTGTTTATCCAGCTAAGAGAAAGCAGCTTTTGAGAAGTGAACTGAACGCTGAAAAAGTGCCTCCATCCCCACTACCTGCTCCAAAACAAATACCACCACTCAAAGGGTGTCCAACAGTTATGCCAGGAGACTTTAAAGAGAAAGTTGAGGAGCTGCTGGTGAAATACTCAAGTGGTCTTTGGGCCAGCGCACTCCCAAAAGCATTTGAGGACATGTACAAAGTGAAATTACCCGAGGATGCCTTAAAAAATCTTGCCTCGCTTTCCGATGTGTGCACCATAGACTACATTTCTGGAAACCCCCAGAAGGCCATTCTCTATGCTAAACTTCCACCACCCACTGACAAAATCCTAAAGGATGCAGGGCAAGCACATGGAGATTATGATATCAAGTCTGTGATTGAACAAGAATATTTGCAGATAGAAGGAAGCATTACCAAAAGCGCTGATACCTTTATGGAGACTGTAACAATTCCTCCGTTAATCATTCCAACTGAGGCATCCCCGTCTGTATTGGTGGTTGAACTGAGCAACACAAATGAAGTGGTTATCAGGCAAGTTTTATTTTCTAATTCTTTAGAATCCTAGTGTACTGTTGCTACTTGGCTATTCTTCACATAGATGCTGGTTGAGGAAGAATAATATATTTTTAGTTCTATAGAGTTATGTTGAAGTATAGTGTTTAAAATAACTATTTTTGCGAGAAAATATTTCTAACAGTTTTAAAAATTGAAATGATGATATGGTCTGAACATGAAAAAAATCTATGTCAAAAGCATAATGGTAACTATATATGTCAAAAGCAATACCTAGTCCATAGAAAGAGCAATCACCCACTAGGTAGGTAATACTGTTTAATCTGGGATTACATAGTGTTTCCTAAAAGTCAGAATAGGTAAGCACCGCCTTCTAGTGTAATGCATCAGATTAGCCCTCTGGTTTCTCGAGCCTTTTGATATCATTGCCTGGGAGAAGGAATTATTGCCTAAGTGGCTAATGATAACTGGAATTCCAAAAAACAGTTTGGCTCAGGCACTTGATGTGGACTTTTGGAGGAAATGTAGAATACATAGAAAATGTTGAAAGACTGTAATTTGCTGTTTCTGACTTGGGATGAAGAATGGTAACCACTGTAGCTGGACCTCTGGAGGCAGCAGCCCAAGGTGTGGCTGTGGCTGGAGCAGAACAGAATCCAGCTCCTTCACCCAAAATGTCCCTGCGCTTTGGGCTCTTACTCTTCCCAAGGATCATAGCTGAGCTGGGAAGACCCAATGAAAGGCCACAAAAAATAATCAAAGTCCTATACAGCAAACCTATTGAAGCTTTTCTCTTTGAACAAACTAAGTCTGATGATGAAGTGAGAATCAAGTATCTTAGGATGTTCAAACTAGAACATGGGGAAGCTTTCTTAAGGTCCTTTTTATAGAGGGGTGGTAAATGTATAGAGCTCTTATTCTAAGATGTGGTATGGCCTGAAGATAGAAGCAGCTTGCTGAGGGTTACGGTTCCCACTGTGGGTCACTAATAAACTGAGGTAAAGGAAGGATGTTGAGGAGCACATTGCTAACTTTTACCATTTGACATTGTAAAGAAAATCTAAATCCGCTTCCTTGGCAGGATCCTTTGGTATCTGTTACCAGTAGTCCTTGGTGCCACTTTCAGAGACCAAGCACCCAGCACTGGACTGGATGAATCATGTGATTTCTTACGTTCTTCCCAAGAGTTGGCAGGAATCTGGATCAGTTCTAGGACTTCAGTAGGATGGGGGTTCAAACTACTCCAGGATGGTTAGGTCCAGGGTCCTCAGGTTATCTAGATCCCTTTTTCAGTATAAGTTAGAATCCCAGAGCCGGCATTCTACGTGTTCAGCAGGGCGGCTGGCAACCAGCAAGCATGATGGGTAATGTCTGCCCTTAGGTTGACCCTAGGTCATTAGTGTCCCCCCACCGCCCTCATCCCGGCAGGCTGAGCCCCATTCTACACCCACACCTTTACCCAGGCGGTAGACTCTGGAAACTAGTAGGCTTGTGACTCATAAAAGTTACAGGGAGGTGCCATGGCAGGACCCTTAGTTCAAGTATGGGAATCTGTTGTCTCCAGTCTAAAAATTAACTTTGTAAAACTTTGTATTTATGGCATATCTAAATTGGCCTGCATATCATTCTTTGTTCACTTGCTCAGGTAATTTGGGGATAATGTATGACCTTATTCATGCCACTACCCACTCTTAATACCAACTGTCACATTACCTCCTTACCCCGCCCAGGGCATGTAGCTAGCATCATTCTCTGTTGGTGGCTACAGAGAGGAGAAGCTGCCTGCAGATCTCATGCTGCTTCTCACCACCTCCCTCCTCCCTGGCAGGAGCCCATGCTATGCAGACTACCAAACCACGGGCTACAGCCTAGGCCTCTGCCAGTTGAGCTCCCAGGACTGTAGCAGCGCTACCAGGAGGCCCCTTGAGACTCCAGGTCCCAAGAAATGGGCACTTGGGCAGAGCTGCAGATCTACTAGGAGACTTCAGAGCCAAGAGTGCGGCTGTATTCCAGGCAGTACCCTAACATTTGTAAAGCTCAGTAACCTTAAATGATAGAGTATGACAAAGCTTTTACAGCTGTTTTCTGGAGTGAATAATATGCATGTCATATTTGGTTTTAAAATAGCCATTGCCTCCAAAAGAAGCATTATTTCCCTTTTGTGTAGGGCTTTTAAAAGCTTCTTTTCCTCTAGTAACAAATAGGTTGACTCTGGTTTCTTATGCCCTGCTGATAGTTACCAAAAATACAGGAAGATACTCCTAAAAGGAATAGTTTCTGAAAGCTGTATAGGACCACTTGGGCCCCGAGCAGAAGCTAGAACAGTTCAAAGAGCAATGTTCTTGTGGCATATCCCCCATCTCCCTGGCCAGGTGATTCTGGTGCTGGTACCGCATAGCCTTCAAACTCAAAAGGCTTCATCCCATGGCTGAGATAGCTCCTGTTAAAGGAGCCAGGTTTGATTTGCCAGGTTTTCCATCCTGGAAGGAGGCCTTTGTTAGAATCGTCTCTGAAGACTAAAGGACAAGGAAGCAGCAGACTATTTATGGCAGAAAGCAAAACAGTATGTTTTGATAACATAAACTAGGACAAGGTGATTGCAGTTGTCAACAGCCGAAAATTGTAGAAGGGGGATAGAAGAGTATCCTGGAAAAAACATTTCTTAAAAAGCATGCAACTTAAAGAGGCATTTATTTATCTAGAACATGTCATCTCTTTAAGGGTGTCAGAACTCAACATTTTGTTGTAATTTGTTCAAATTTGTTCAGTAAGTTGGAGGGATGGGTTGTCACATGGTTGTATTTATTGTTTTCAAGGGTTTGTTTTTCTCTAGGAGGAGTCAGATTTCATTGGTTTTCAGAGATTGAGACTTGTTCAGACCCAGCCTTAGTTAAGGCAGAACTATCAACTACATTCTCGTCTCAGAAATCTACACAGATCTCCAGCAGCCTGAGTCAAAATCTCGGGTTGACTCTTGCTCATCTGGCTTCCACTTCTCATCTCGTCTTCCTTTCCACTTCCTCTCTTTCCTTCCCTTGAGTCTTCTCTCAACCTGGTCCTCCCTGACTGCTTACTGTTATATCCTCTAGTTCTCTGGATTGTTGTTGAGCATTTGCTCTGTTGTGTGGTGTGTTGGACCTTGGTCTTGTTTTGTGAGCTCCACAGTATTCTATTCTCCTTTTTCAAGATACAATTGTTTACCAACTCCATGTTCTCCTCCCTGTCAGTGTAAGCAAGTCTGAGCCTGAAACCAAAGATGACCATAGAAAAACAGAGTAATATTAATGAATTCCTGTAGCTTTCCTTCTTCCAGGTTGCTTCATTTGTGTTCTCTTCCTTTAATTTAGGTATGTGGGCAGAGACTATTCTGCTGCTCAGGAATTAATGGAAGATGAGATGAAGGAGTATTACAGTAAGAACTCCAAGGTCACACCAGTCCAGACTGTGCAGATTGGCCAGTTGCTGGCTGTAAATGCTGAGGAGGATGCTTGGTTACGGGCACAGGTCACCTCAACAGAAGAGAACAAAATAAAGGCAAGCATTATGAAGACAAACACATTATTTTTCAAATGAAAATGTTGCTTCTAATATTGTGTCCTCTCTAACTATATTTAGTTTTCCCCAGAAGTTGAAAAGATAGTATCTGTAAAAGATTATCCCTGTCAACTTTTAAGTCAGTGGTAGTTATATTATCTTAGAGTTTTAGTTTAAAAAAAAGAAAAAAAATTCTTCTCCATTGCAGTACCATAACCCATGATGTCATCAGGAAAAAAACCTCTATTCCTATCCCCCAAGGTTATATAATGAATACTAATCAGAGCTCTGTGGGCTTCTTATCAAGGTCAATACTTTGGAGTGAGGGAAACCATACTGATTAGAGGAGATGGCATTCTTCTCTCCCTTCTTGCACAGCCAGCTGAGGAGAACCCCAGATAAGACTTGGGCCATGCCCAAAGTCTTGCCCTCTTGGTCATCTTGGAAAGGTCAGAGGGCTCGTTCACCAGTCTCTTCCATCAGAGGCTCCAACACTTCCAGACTTGACCACATTCGTGGTGATCATCCTCTGCCCCATTGCCTCTTCTTTCCCTCAGCTCAGAGACCCAGAACCAGAACTCACTCAGGAAGGCACAGTTTTGTCTAAATTTTGCAAGCAGGGTTAGCACATCTCAGAACCCTTAGCACTGCAGGGGGCGGGAAGTCCAGGTGAACAGGACCCCAGTCAGTGTGGCCCCATCACTGCTTTGTGCTCAGTGAGAAACCTGAGTGACCTCTAGTCGATAGGAGATAACTGCCCCAGACATTCCTAGCTAAACTTCAGTCTACTTGCTGACCGTTTCCCTGCCCTTAGGAAGTCCAACACAACTTAAGCTATTTGAGGCACAGGGATTGCTTACGAAGAGAAGAACCATACAAACCCTGGTGACATGTTAACAGTGCATCAGTGTTTATAATAAATGCTACAAATACTCCACAAGGATATCTCCCAGTCTGAGATCTATAAGGCAAAAATCACTTGGGCCTTCCCCTTCCTTCCTTACCTCTACTTTGGGAGTTTAAGCTCTGGAGTCAGTTAGACCTGAGTTTGAGTCCCAACTCTGCCACTTCTAGCTGTGTGGCCTTGGGAAAGTTATTTAACTTCTCTGATTTCTTACCTATAAAATCAGACACTATCATTATGCTAGTATCTGCCTGTTAAACTTTTCATTCATTTTTTCCACTGTCCTAGGGCAGGAGACAAGACTGACAAGTCCTTGTTCTCAAGAAGCTTATATGCTAGTAAAAGAAGGCAGATAATGAACAAGTATACAATAAATAAACAGGACAATTTAAGAGCAGTGAAGGAAATGACGAGGGTGCTATGATAGAAAATAACTTTGAAGGAAGGGATAAGCAGGGAGATGTGATCTGGTTTATTTGCTTCAAAGATTGTTCCAGTGCCTGTGTGGGGCATGGATTGTAGTAGTGTAGAGAAGGAAAGTAAGACTGGTTAGTTGGCTATTGCAGTAGCCAGCAGCTTGTAACCTGAATTAGGGTAGAAACAGTGGAGACAGAGGTAGTGGGACATATTCAGGATGTATTTGGAGGTAGAACTGACAGGACACTAATTCATTGAATGTGGAAGAGAAGAAAGGAGAAGATTCAGGATGACTGCTGGGTTTGGGGCTTGAGCAACCTGGTGGATACTGGTGCCATTTATTGAAATTGGGAAATCAGGGAAAAGAACCAATATATAGGAGAATCAAGAATTTTGTAGGACCTGTTAGGTTTGAGAAAAGCTATCAGATTTCACCTGGACAAGCCTGGAGCTCAGGGAGAAGTCAGGACTGGAGATGTAGCAGCAGGGTGGGAAACATCAGCATGTAGGTGCTACTTGAAGCCATGGGACTGGGTCAGATCTCCTCGAGGAAGAATCACCCATAGAGCAGAGAAGGGGACCCAGAACTAGGCTCTGAAACACTTCAGCATTTGATGGTGGGTGTGAGAGGAGCAAAGAAGACTGTCAGAGTGGCCAAAGAAGGAGGAAAACCAAGAAGACAGTGTCTCGGAAGCCAGAACAGGAAAGTACCTCATAAAGGAGGAAGCAACCGGCTGTGTCATTGCGTCTGAGAGCTGTGAGCCGGTGTGAGGAATAAATGCGGTAGCTTGGTGTGTTGTACGGTGGTAAGCTCTTAAGGCAGCAGTAGTTGTGGCAGTCCTGTCCTGATCTTGTTCCCCATATCCCATGAACCAGACAGAGATGAATTTTACCCTTTATGAGAAGAAACCCCAGCTACGTGGAAAGTCTTGTTTCTCTTGAATTTTACTGTGCCTGACAGCAAGAACAGATTCCCTCCTTGCTTTCCACAAAGCTTGCTGAGTATGAGGAACAGGAACATGCGGTCACCCCCTCAGGTTGGTGCCAGTTTGGCCTGGGGCAGACCCACATCCCAGGGGTGTTTTCTGGTTATTACTCAGGTGGTGCTGTGAGACCTGTGGCCACCTGAGGGAGCCAGAGAGCCAGGAATGAACTGGGGCCCGATGCCAGGATTATGAGCCTGCTTGTGCTGATCTCAGGGCCAAAGGACACAGGACAGAGGGTGGTGAGAGTCCAGCTGGACAGTCCACGGGCAGATGTTTTATGAGCCGCAGCTGACATACAAATACATGGTATCGTGATTCAAAAGAAGAAAGAAAAGTAAACAAGCTCCAGACATTACAGAACCCCTTTGAAGATTTTAGAGCAGTATTCTTTAGTCTCTTAGTGCTAGGAGTACATTCTAAATTGCCCAGGAATCATGATTTCACATACTATGTCCTAGTCACAGACATGTTGTCTCCATTTTAGGCCTAGGAAGAGCAGAATCCAAATTGTGGGTGTTGATAGCTATTAAAGGACACAAAAAGCTGCGTGAATCCTGAGGCCTTTGGGAAGGAAAAGCAGGTGCTAATTAGGGGTTGGAGAAGTGGCTGGCTGCAGTGTGGGGACCCTGCCAGGGATCAAGGCCTCGGCGGGCACTGAGTCAACATATGGACTCTAAGAGATGATCCTTTCCAACGTGGGATATACAGGCCCCACAGACACGGTTATCAGGTGGTCAGGGAAAGGCGTTAGTCATCTCTCTATTCTTTTCTTCCTTAGATTCTCTGATGGGAGAATTTTTGTTTTGTATACTTACTGTCAGAATCTCGGTGCTCAGAAGCTGTGGACTTTATTTTACTGCAGAAAGTAGAACTCTGTATTACTTGGTATTTCTTTGAAATGCCTTTGCCCTGCGTTTTTGTGATTTGTTCTGTTTTTGTAATAACCATCTGCTTTAATTAGAGAAGCGTACTAAGTTTTCAACACTTTCCCTCTGATTCCTAGTTATCATTCTAAACCACAGCTTAATGTCTCTAGATTTTATTTTTCTCCAAAAAGAAAAAGCCTTTGGTTATATAGTCCTTTTCAACTGAAGGTTTTATTAATACACTAAAAATAATATCCAGGTGCTCCATGATCTGTGATGGTGGTGAGGAAGTGCCATGCAAGTTTCTGTAAACACAGAGCTCTGTCCAGCAGACTTGGGACCTTTTCCTGAATTGGATGAAGGCCTAACCCAGCTTCACAGCCCCCAAAAAACCCAGAATTACCTACCTTTACAGTGTAGAATTCCATGTTATCCAGCCGTGACATCATTGTTGTCATTGACAGAAAGCATCTCGGTCCCTGGAAGCATAACAGCTGAGAGCAAGCCGTCACAAGTGCTGCTCTGGGGATTTAGAATCTGGTAAATACCACCAGTGTGATGCCTCCTCTAGAAATAAATAAGGATCTGCCTAAGGAAGCAGATCCTTAGTGGAGTTGTATAAATCAAGAAAGAATAAGGTGATGTAGGCATTATGACAGTAAGGAAAGGGTGGGGGCAGTCAGGGCTGGCAGACCAGGTACGTGTGCTGCTGAGAAGCTGACAACAGAAGGCATTGGGGTTCAGCACTCTTCCCTCTTCTCCCCTTTGGCAAAGGCGCAGCAGAGGAGTGCGGCCTGGAAGTCAGGAGCCCTGGCACCCCTGGTCCCATTCACAGCATTCCTCTTCCGGGCTAAGTCAGGGGCACCTCCCCTGGCATTTTCCAGGCAGTGGTGCCACTTCACATGCCAATTACGGGGTAAAATGAAGCCAGTTAAATGCATCAAGTGATTTTTTTAAGAAGTGAGGATAAAGAATTTTATTTGAAGCTAAATGTTGTTGTTTCTGTTATCATTAGGTATGCTATGTTGACTATGGTTTTAGTGAAAATGTTGAAAAGAGCAAAGCATACAAACTGAACCCGAAGTTCTGTTCACTGTCATTCCAAGCTACAAAGTGTAAGCTCGCAGGTAAAAGGAACTTTTTTTAAAGTGCTCTCCACTTTGACAAACGTATGGACACCAAGCGGGGAAAGTGGGGGCCGGGGGGGGATGAATTGGGAGATTGGGATCGACACATATACACTAATATGTATAAAACAGATAACTAATAAGAACCTGCTGTATAAAAAATAAATAAATAAAAATTTTTTTAAAAAGTTAAAAAAAAAAAAGCGCTCTCCACTTTGATACGTATTACCATTGTACTTTGGGGTGGTTAAATCCTAAAACGTATAAAGTATCTCAAGGTGTTAAAACGTGTTATTTCTTGAAAGATATAAATAAATTCATGTTTAATATTTTCTTTGTAAGATTTGATCATTATAAAAATGTTATAATGTTTTAATATATTTTTGTTACGTTATATATAACATATAGCACATTTAACTTTATTATTAAAAAACCTGTTGGACATCTGAGAGGGTTTGGTTGCTGTTGCCCTAACTGCCCTAGTAACAGCTGTTCGAGGCCCTGTATCGTGGGGTACAGGATCAGTGTAAATCATGTTGTTCGACCTGTTGTAAAGTGACTCCCAGCTTCGTTCCCACTGAGATGGACTCCGTGGGTGCTGCTTGTTAGCAAGGAACACTCCCTCGTGCACCCAAGCACGAGTCCAGCTGTGGGTCATGTGCGGTCTCTGGCACTGTCACGTATCACTGTTCTTTTCTTTCCTCCTCAAGGAAGCGTAGAGAAATGCACATGTGTGAGAGTGACGTGTAGGGATGACCTGAAAGTATGGGGGGCACACGTTAATGATGAGGAAAGACATTGGAATGTGTATGCCTCATGCAGGAGAGCCAGAGCTACATTCAGAAAACGATCAGAATTGTTTTTGTGAAAATTAGACCCGTGAAGAAATGCCTCCTTCCCAGCAGGGATGTCTTTATGTCAGAGGAACTGGGTTTGGCTCTCTCTGTGAGATAAATCTCGAGTAACTTAAAAATCCTGTTACAAACCTGTGAGAGTTAGTTTTGAAAAGAACATATCAAGAGCATAGGAAAAGATTTAGGATGCTGAAATGAAAGGTTTGATAAAAGCTATAGAGGTGTGTGTCTGGAGAACAGAATATGAACAAGAGAAAGGTAGGTCAGAAGGAGTCTGTGAACTTTTGCTTACAGATTTAAAGGGGAAAAATATAGAAATAGACATTGTAGTACCATTGGGGAAATGATGCCCTAGTTTAATTAGTTTAATAGATTAACTTAGAGTTGTCATATTATGATACATGAAGTTACAATTTTCCAAGAATTTAAAGAATAATTAGACTGCAATAAAATTCACCTAATACCCACATTACATTAAACAGTATTTAATCTTCCTTTCATAAATCCGTAAGTTCTTTGGTATCCTCAGGGCCATGATGGTTTACTTAAAAAGAAAGAATGAAAAGGTGGGGGGGAGGTTGTCTAAATTTTCAATAACTGCATGTTCATGGAAGAAATAATTGTGCATATTTAATTCGAAAATGAAGAAACCAAGGGTATATTTTTAGCAAGAGTGTTACAAATACATGACTGGCAGACATAATTGGCTGACAACTTCTTTACATGTTAGTCTTTTTGTTTTAAATATGTGTTTGTAAGTAAAGTGAAGGCTGTTTCTCCTAAGGTAGAAATTCAGATTGATCGTCAACTTTTCTTCTTGTTTTAAGATTGCCCGCCTTCGTGTAATCATTCAAAAGGGCATTCATGTTATAATAAATATTTTTAAACCTAAGGGTGGATACTATAAAGAAGATTGTATAACAAAGCTTCCCTACAAAATTTAAGAATTTTGTAGTAGATTCATAATTGTAATAAGTAGCCAAAACAAACACAATCTCTGCATCTTAAAATGATTCTTCTAATTAAGTAGAAATTTAAATATTCAATATTTTTCAGGGTTGGAAGTTCTAAGTGATGATCCTGATTTAGTGAAGGTGGTTGAATCTTTAACTTGTGGAAAGATCTTTGCAGTGGAAATACTTGAAAAAGCTGATATTCCACTGGTGGTTCTGTACGATACCTCAGGAGAAGATGACATCAACATCAATGCCACCTGCTTAAAGGCCATATGTGACAAGTCACTAGAGGTTCACCTTCAGGTACCACTGTGACCACTGTTGTCTGTTCACAAGTATCACAGGAAAGAAATTCACCAGAAAAGAACGTTGTACATTTTAGGCTAACACTAGATAGAGACAGATTATGTATGTATTGGGAAAAAAAAGGAGGGAAGGGAGCTAAAAGGAGGGGAAATGCCAAAATATAAATAGTAATTATTAAGAATTGGATTTTTGTTTTATTTTCCAGTTTCCACAATGAGCATATATTAATTTTATATGAAATTATTTTGCAAAGATAATAAGGGAGGATAATTCAAATGAAGGGAAAATTGGATCAGTGAAGATGCTTATTAAATTGCTAGCTTTAACATTTTTTAAATGTGAAGAACATAGATGTCTGTAGGAAAGGACACCTTTAAATAAATTATAGAGCAGCCACTCGAAATAATAGGATGAGATGTTAAAAATGATCATTTTTAAGGCTTCATAGCAACATTGGGAAAATATTTGTTTTAATAAGTAGAACAACAGTGAATTGCCTTTATATTATGATTTGACTAAAAATGGCTAAAATTAAACCTTTACTGTGATTATAGTTTTTAAAAGTTACTAAAAATTCCTGTGGCCCATGGACATGGATTAGAAAGTAAACTGATAATGGGATTGATTTTGTGAGAGTTTTTTATTTTCATTTCTGTTAATGCTGCAAAAATATGTTTTATATAATAATTCTTTTTCTAAATAATGGGGAGAAGATAAACCAGAGTTAAAGCAGAGCTGAAGATACTCTTAGGCTTTTAGACAGTAGAAAGTGGTAATAATATAATGTATGCAAACTGTCTACTCTGTGCCTGACACAAATGATACCAGATATTCCTTTTGGAAAGAGTGGTATGCAAACTAGTTTTTCACATTTACGTTACGAATTTCATTCTATCTGTCCTCCAGCTTGCTTAGAAGATTGAAAAGTGCAGAAACTTTCAATGAGCTATTTAGGTAGATCCCCTTAGGTAGGTAAGAGCTGCACTCTGTTCTCACATCCTTGGTGTGTCCTTTGTTTCAGGTCGATGCCATGTACACAAATGTCAGAGTGACTAATATTTGCTCCGACGGCACACTCTACTGCCAGGTGCCTTGTAAGGGTTTGAACAAGCTCAACGACCTTCTGCATAAGATAGAGGAATACTTTCATTGTAAGGTATGGCCAAGCAGCATCCACCTCTAAGATGAGTCCTAACATTGCAAACAAGAGGAGTCACTAAATTGTACATGTGTAGTAAGTTTTGTATATTTTAAGGTAGACTCTCTAAAATAGAGGGTAAGAGCCCCAGACTTAAGAATTTAAAACAAAAACAAAAATCCCCACTAGTTTCTGCATGGTAAAATGAGGATAATAATAGTGAGTACCCACAGGATTGTTATGAGGACTAGTCACAAGGCTGCTTATTAGCACAGGGCCTGGCACATAGAAAGTGCTCAACAACCAGTAGATTTGTCATTCACAAGGTGCAGTTGATGAGCCTAGAGTGCAGCTGCCTGTGACTGTCTGCTCGAGCAGCTGGCTCCTCTGCCTGGGCAAAGACGGAACCAGGGAACTTAGAAGGAGAAGAAAACTTCCGAGGCACCACTCCCCAACCTCTTTATGGTCCCTGAGAGAACCTGTGCCTTGGAAAATGTGGTTCTGCAGTTTACATTTATTAGTAATCTCTTTTCCCTTTAATTCTAGTATTATTTTCTGAATCAGGATCTGTAGAGGTTTTGTTTTAAGGTCCTAAAGGGATTTCCTTACCTCCATGTGGACATTATAGTTGTAATCCACAATATGCTGTGGTTTCCAAGTGACTAAACTCTGATGCCGCTTCATCTCTGACCCCCTCACCTGGAAGTGAACCCTTGCCTCTGACCTACAGAGCACACCGAGTGCCTCGTGACGCTTGTATGCAGCATTGTTTTAGCTGTTTGGGAATTTGTTTGCTTTACTAGAGTATAGGCTTCCTGAGGGCAGAGACTGAGCCTCACCAGCTTCTGGTAAGTACCTAATTCATATAGGTACTGTAGTAAGTTATCTAGTGTCTTACATAAAATAGGTATTCCAAAATATTTGCTGAATTGGATGAAACTTGTATTTAGACTACAGCCTAGAATCGAGACGTTAGATCTATAGCTTTACCTCTTTCTCTGTTACAGATGTCTTAGCTTGTATCTCAAGGTCATTACTTAAGTTTGATTTGCTGATCTATCCTAGAGAAATCTGAGACATCCAGAGGGTGACTCTAGTTGCATGCATGTGCTTATAATCTATAATGGTGAAAAGCACTCTTGATAGTTCTTAGTGCCCTGGAAACTCAAGTGGAAGGAGACATTGCCTTTGGGGAGAGTAGAAACATTCACCCTGAAGGAAAGAGGCAATGGCAGGTCCCCCATTTCAAGCTACAGCAGAGGAGGAGGATGAAAACATTGAATAACATTGAACTGGCACTGATATCCATATTTGTGTTGATAACGTTTCTTTTGTTTTGGATTAAAATCTTATCTTTGAATCTTGAATGTTAAAAGATGAAAAGAGGAGACCTTATGAACAGCTAGCCTAACTGCTTCCCTTTCATCCAGGCTGTTCATTTTATCGGATTCATCTTCCCTCTGTGTTTAACTGATGGTGCCTGAGCCTGGATGAATTATACTGACCTCCATGCTAACATTTTTAGACATTTTAACAAGGCTGATTTATGGGCCATGTGCAAGGAAGGAGGGTAGATGGCTGCCACCAACATATGAGAAACAAGGCAGAAGCCCTCCAACCCCTGTACATGTGCTGCGTCCACTGCAGCGCACACCTCGCCGAAAGTCTGATCACATACGGGTGAAGCAGTTTGCCTGTGCCACAGCGGTGTTTTTCTCATGGTGTAGCAACGTGCTCTTTGCTGAGAGTAATAAGTGTCATGCGTTTCTGTTTTGCAGCACATGACCTCTGAGTACTTCGTTTCATTACCCTTCTGTGGGAAAATCTGCCTCTTCCATTGCAAAGGAAAATGGTTACGAGTAGAGGTAAAATCAGTCACTTGACTTTTTTTAAACTTAAGATGAAATATTTCAGACATATAAATGAGGTTTTTAAAAAATGGAGTAAGCATCCATATACTCATCACCAGTTTAAGAAATAAAACATGATACATAAAGCCAATACAGTTGATGCTCCCTGTCTGCAGCCCTTTCTTTTACTCCCACCCCTGGGGGAGCTACCAGCTGAATTTGGTGTTTCTCCTTCCTATTCACTGCTTTAGACTTTTACTATATTTGTGTCTATACACACATACTTTTACTATCTGTATATATCAATATAGAGATATTTAAAATGTAGAAGTGAATAGTATATATAATATTTATAGTAAAAACATGAATAAAGTATAACTAAATGAATGAATGTCTTAAAAATTTACACCAATTGTAAGATGTATTGATTCTTCTATAACATGCTTTTTCATTCATTATGTTTGTGATGTAATCTGTTTTCCCTGCTATATGCTGTAACAGTGTATGAATATGCCAACATTATCACTCCATTCTTCTGACAATGGGTATTTAGATTGTGTCGAATTTTTTGCTATAAACAGCACTACCGTGAACATTCCTGTTCATATCTCCCACGGTACATATGTAGGAGTGGAATTTCTGGGCATGGGGAATGCCTAATTGCTCTCCAGAGTTACCCCTCCCTCAAGGGGTAGCCCTTTGAGCGTTCTAGCTTCTTGGGGGCATCTCATGTCCTCCCTCACCCCTGCCCAGGATGGCTTGGGTTTCAGCGTTCACATATTCCTCTATTTCCAGGACCTAATAATTGTTTTATTTTCTTACAAGCTCAGTTATGAATTTGCAAGGAGGTTTGTTATATTTTGTCATAAATCTCTGTATGTTTTTCAAAGGTAGGTTTTGGATTTTTGTGGTTTCTTTCTTTTCTTCGTCTTCTTCTTCTTTTTTTTTTTTGATATCTGTTTTGCCCAGTTAGTAAAATTGCAAATCTGGGCTTGATTTTTTTTTTTTTTTCCACAGTGGTGCTTAACCTAGGTGCAAAGACCTCTGCTTACAGGGAGCGCCTGGACCCCTCCCCCACAATTGTATGCAAATTATGTGTGTGTGTGTGTGTGTATTATGTATTTTGGAGGGAAAGTATTCATAATTTTCTTAAGATTCTCAAAGAAACCAACCCTAAGTAAGAATCATTGCTTTATTGAGTTTTATTACTGCATAGCAATATTGTGATAACTTAATTGTACTGATTTATTTAAGTAAGTCTTGGTCATGGCCACTTTAATGAAAGCCTCAGTTCTGAAATAATTATTGTCATTAATGTGAAAGTGTGTCAGAAAGTTGAGATCTGGAGTTATATGACTAAGATTTGGGTGCTTAACTATAAACTTCAAAACATGATTTGTTAAAAATAACACAACATTATCTGAATTTTAAAGCTCTGTGCTGTTTAGTATATAATGTATAAATGCACAAATACTTAATTTTTTAACCTTTTATTTTGAAGTAATTTCAGACTTTTAGAAAGTTGCAAAAATATTTTAAAGAGTTCCCATATGCCCTTTACCCACCATCTCCAATTGTTAACATCTTACATAACGATTATCAAAATCAGGAAATTAACATTGGTACAATATTATTAACTAATCTGCAGAACATACTGACATTTCCCAGATTGTCCTCCAAATGTCCTTTTTCTGGTCCAGGATCCCAAGATGTATTTAGTTGTCATGTCTTCTTAGTTTCCTCCAACCTGGCAGTTGCTCAGTCTTTGTTGTTTGTGGCCTCTTGAAGAGTAGCAGTGTTTCGTAGAGTGTCTCTCAACTTGAGTTTCTCCGTGTGTGGAATCAGGCTATGCCTTTTTGGCAAAAATACCTTCTCAGTGTACGCTCAAATACTTTAGATAAATATCTAGTATTATTTTTATTACTATCAAGTTGTGTATTATCTACTTTTGAGGTAGCAAAAGTGTTCATTCTCTTAGTGATGCATAGAAAGTTAAGGAAAGAAAGATGATTAATGAAAAGCAGATCCTGTGTTTAAGTGATGTATTTGCTCTTGACATTGTAACTTGTCTAAACTTTAGTGCCTATACATTCCGAACTTATTCTGTACGTCCAACCAACTTTATTCAGTGCAGTGGCCATTACTCTCCCTGTTTCCTTGTAGAAGTGGTCTGCATTCACTCTGCACCATCTTCCAGTCAGTCCTCAGTCACTGCCACATTGACTTCTGCCCACACTCCATCACAGAGCCTGTTCTTGTGAACAGCATCTTAATTGTGCAGTTGAATTAGTATCTTCCAGGTCTTGTCCTACCAGACCTCTTTGCTGCATCGAACAGTGTTGAAACTTGGAATTCCCTTCTCACTAGGCTACCATGTTATCAAATCCTAATTTTCCTCATGATAGTCTAATAATTCCTTCTCTTATTTTTCACCCAAACCTCCTTCCACCCCCACTTCTGAAATGTCAGTGTCCCTAAGTCCTGTCCAGGCTCATCACTGTTCTCGGCCTCTGCATCCTTCTAGGTAATCCTATCTCATAGTTTCAGATACCATTTTGGCCCTAATGACTCCCAAATTTGTTTTCCAGTCCTTGATGGGCTGCAGATTTGAGCAAAAAGCCAGCCTAATTGTCCATCTCACAAACTCTTTTAAGTTCTACATGTCTGAAACCAAAATTATCTTTCCCCATCCTTACCTTTCTCCCTTATCTCTATTTTAGTGGTACCTCCATTCATGCAGCCATTCAGGCTGTTTCTTAAGAGTTATCTTTGACTCCTACATCTTCCTCAGCCCCAAGTGCAACTAATCACCGAACACTGCTGATTTTACATCTTTGTTAATTCTTGCCTGGAACACTGCAGTACCACACCAACTGGTTCCTCTGCCTTCACTCCTGTCTTCCTCTAGTTGAGCTCCGTACCACTAAGAGTAGCAACCCAAAATGCAAATAATTATACATCCAACTTATGATGAGACTTACTGTTTCCATGACACTAAATGCTTTTTTAAACATGACTGATCTCATTTCATGTTCACAAAACCCTGTTATCCCCGTTCTTACTGATGAGGAAAGTCATTCAGCTAGAAAGTGGGAGAGCTGAGATTTAAAACCAAATCTATCTGATCCCAAAGCCCTCACCAACAATTTTATAAAGCTGACTATCTCATTCTTCTACTTAAGGCTTGACATTGGCTTCTCATCTACAGGGTAAAGTCTCAGTTCTTGAAGGTATAATAACTGGTTCTCTTAGACCTTGCCTTTGCCTGTCTCCCAGCCTCACCTCTTGCCTTGCCCGGCCTCTCACTTTATGCTCTAACGTAACCAAAATGCTTGTAGGCCCCACACATAAGAAGTATGTGTGTGCCTTTGCCCATCCTCTCCCCTCTATTTGAAATGTCCAGATTCGCCCCTAACTGGACTCCTACCAACCTGGTTTACTCCCATTCATCATTTAAGGTGCAGCTCTGAAAGGACATAAATTTGTGAAATTTATGAAATTTCAGTTTGTGAAAAAGGAAATACAAATGCCCAATAAATATGGTTATTTCTTAAAGTAACAAATTTGTGTAAACAAATTTACACAACTTAAATTATCCAACCAAAGTGATTTGATAAGTCACAATGTATCTATATGATAGACTTAAATAACATTAAAATGACATAGAAGACAAACAACATGAAATATTTTTATGAGACACTGAGTGGAAAGCAGTCAACTATGAAATAGTATCTACAAATATTTTGTAATTCTTGTAAATCTAATCTTTTGTGAATCAGGGGTAAAAGACTAGAAGGATAGGGCTTCCCTGGTGCCGCAGTGGTTGAGAGTCTGCCTGCTAATGCAGGGGACACGGGTTCGAGCCCTGGTCTGGGAAGATCCCACATGCCGCGGACCAACTAGGCCCGTGAGCCACAGCTACTGAGCCTGCGCGTCTGGAGCCTGTGCTCCGCAACAAGAGAGGCCACGATAGTGAGAGGCCCGCGCACCGCGATGAAGAGTGGCCCCCGCTTGCCACAACTAGAGGAAGCCCCCGCACAGAAACGAAGACCCAACACAGCCAAATAAATAAATAAATAAATAAATAAATAAATAATTTTAAAAGGTGCTAATAATTAAAAAAAAAAAAATTTGATTCTAAAAAAAAAAAAAAGACTAGAAGGATAATTGTAACCTATAGTAGATTACAAGTGATTTTTATATCATTAAGTATCTAAATTTTCTACAATGGAGGCATTTTACTAAAATAAGAAAAAAAAAGTAAATTTTTAAAGAAAAGTACCAATTCTAGGCATTTCCTCCTCCTGAAAGCTTGCCCTAACACCTGCTTCCTGCTGGGTCAGGTACCCACCCTCTGTGTTCTCACAGTACCCCAAGCACAACTTCATTATTGCCTTTACTACATTATAGTATGGTTGTGTATTTGTGTCGTCTCTCATGGCACTAGGAGCTCTTTGAGAAGGGGAAGTATATCTTTGCAGCCTAGTTATGCCTGGATATAACAAGCATTCAACAGATACCATCCATACCAATATATATGTTCAGTATGTATGTTTGAATAAACAAATACATTTTAAAATATTCTTCCATGGAACTGTTTGTGTTTATCATGTCTTAAGAGATTTAAAAATTTATGCTATTATATTAATCAAGCATTCTCTAGGGCAGTAGAAAAAGGCTTCACTTTTGGCGAATCTGACTTCCAAGCTGAAAGTGGCCCAGTTCTCAACAGTCATCATACCGAAGGCACCACCACGATTAGGTATCAGTTAGTGCAGTTGTAGGCGTGAGATCTCAGCCCAGATAACCACCCCAGTGGGGCTATATTTGGCCACTGTAAATATTTAACAATGGCAAGTGTCACAATGGCATTTTAGGGGCATATTAGGGGAGATTGTGGGCATTTAAAGGTGCATCCAGGATCTTACATTGTGTTGTTGCCATTTGGCCACAGGTAGGTAATTATTGCTTTGATTCAGTGTGTAACTTACCCATTTATTTTTAACATCTTTATTGCACTATAATTGCTTTACAATGGTGTGTTAGTTTCTGCTTTATAACAAAGTGAATCAGTTATACATATACATATGTCCCCATATCTCTTCCCTCTTGCATCTCCCTCCCTCCCTCCCTATCCCACCCCCCTAGGTGGTCACAAGGCACTGAGCTGATCTCCCTGTGCTATGCGGCTGCTTCCCACTAGCTATCTATTTTACGTTTGGTAGTGTATATATGTCCATGCCACTCTCTCACTTTGTCCCAGCTTACCCTTCCCCCTCCCCGTATCCTCAAGTCCATTCTGTAGTAGGTCTGCGTCTTTATTCCCGTCTTGCCCCTAGGTTCTTCTGACCATTTTTTTTTCTTTTTTCTTTTTTTTTTTTTAATCCATATATATGTGTTAGCATACGTTATTTGTTTTTCTCTTTCTGACTTACTTCACTCTGTATGACAGTCTCTAGGTCCATCCACCTTACTACAAATAACTCAGTTTCGTTCCTTTTTATGGCTGAGTAATATTCCATTATATATATGTGCCACATCTTCTTTATCCATTCATCTGTCGATGGACACTTAGGTTGCTTCCATGTCCTGGCTATTGTAAATAGAGCTGCAATGAACATTTTGGTACATGACTCTTTTTGAATTATGGTTTTCTCAGGGTATATGCCCAGTAGTGGGATTGCTGGGTTTTATGGTAGTTCTATTTTTAGTTTTTTGAGGAAACTCCATACTGTTCTCCATAGTGGTTGTATCAATTTACATTCCCACCAACAGGGCAAGAGGGTTCCCTTTTCTCCACACTCTCTCCAGCATTTATTGTTTGTAGATTTTTTGATGATGGCCATTCTGACTGGTGTGAGATGATATCTCATTGTAGTTTTGATTTGCATTTCTCTAATGATTAATGATGTTCCCATTTTTGAATTATGACTTTCTGAGTTCAATTTTTTAGCTAGGACAAATGATACAAAGTATCATTGGGCTTTCTGACTAAGCTATAAAATATCAAAATGTGTCATGTTTTAAAAATACATAGTATTGGGACTTCCCTGGTGGCACAGTGGTTAAGAATCTGCCTGCCAATGCAGGGGACACGGGTTCAAGCCCTGGTCCGGGAAGATCCCACATGCCGCAGAGCAACTAAGCCCGTGCACCACAACTACTGAGCCTGGGCTCTAGAGCCCGCAAGCCACAACTACTGAAGCCCGCGTACCTAGAGCCCGTGCTCCGCAACAAGAGAAGCCACTGCAATGAGAAGCCCACGCACCGCAACGAAGAGTAGCCCCTGCTCACCGCAACTAGAGAAAGCCCGCGTGCAGCAACGAAGACCCAACGTAGCCAAAAATTAATTAATTAATTTTTTTAAAAAGACCAAGTTTAACTCTTAAAAAAAAAAAATGCATAGTATTTACCTACTACAAGTAAAATTCTGTCTCTGAATTCTCTCTATTATTTCCTCATTGCTAAGACACAGTAGTTTTTTTTTTTTTCCTCACATCCTAATATTTTGGAGAACAGACTGTATCTTATGATCAGCAGTATATAATAATGTATCAAATTGTTTTATAATCAGTAGTATCCTAGAATTGAAAACATAGTAATTATTAGTATATTTATGAATTAACAGCAAGATGTTGAAATCAATTCTACTATAAAAGAATATTTGGTAAATAAGTACATTTTAAAATAAGAGAAAATTTAATCAACACTGATAGTCTTTGTTGCTTTTTATATGCATTTTAGAGTTGTACGAAATATAATTGCATAGAAGCATTTTGGCCTTTTGGATATGCTAATAAATCAGCCAACACTTGTCTCATTGCAGATCACGAATGTTCACAGCAGCCGGGCTCTTGATGTTCAATTCCTGGACTCTGGCACTGTGACGTCTGTGAAAGTGTCCGAGCTCAGGGAAATTCCCCCTCTGTTTCTCCGAGAAATGATTGCAGTACCACCTCAGGTACTATATGTTACAAGCCTAGGTGATCGGCTGAAAGGGATTTGGATGTGTTCATAATCACATTGTGAGATGCTCTCTCAGTTTTTGGTGATGATTGAGTTTAACAAAATTGGAAATGACCCAAATGGTGGCTCACTGGTTTTCAGATGTAAAATTTTGCTTAGACAAGAGGACCAGTCAGACTTACAGAATATTGTTTGATAAATGTTTGTTTTCAAGCATATTGAGTCATCAGGCTATGTTGTCCAGTTAGAGGTTCCACTTTAATAATTAGATGCCAATGCTGGCTTCTACACAGTTTCAGGATATTATATGTAAATATTTACTTCCAGAGTTCTTAATTTAATTAGGTAACCATTCTCTTCGGATATATGTTTATATTTAACCTTCTCCTCATAGATTTTAGTGAAAAGATTAACTTCAGTCTATCTTTCCTCTCTTGATAAAAATTCAAGATGATAAGAAGTTTGAATTATTTTGAATTAATTAAAATTATTAATAACTATTTCCTACTTAGGAGAAGTAGAGTTTGTACAGAAATCCATCATGCTTTGAAAATAAAATTGTTCAACATTCTATAATTTCAAGAGACCCCTTGACCTATATTTACCAGAAGATGTCTTATGCATCAAAACTCAGTGAATAAAAAGTACTTGACCATAATTAGCATGGCTTTTATAATTTCTCTCACTGCAGTCACTGTTGCCTTTCCTAAAATGACTATTACAGAGAAGCTGTTTAACTTGAGTTCAAGCCAATTTTCAGAATCACATTTTTTCTTATTGCTGCTCAGCATAATATTGAAAATTGTTAGACCTTTAAGTGCTGCTTTCACTTGATAACACCCTGGCCTCTGTACCCCTTGTTAGAACATCCATCTAGGGCCAGCCTTACCTAGAAAAGGTTTCCGGGGCTGGAGGAGATGGGGTATCTGTCCCACTGCTTCTGACTGTCTGAACGTTACACAGGTGTACTTTCTTGGTAAAAGCCACTATACTTTTTTCTATTAATCTTATCTGGATTTTTTATTTGATAGATGTGAAGTTGGGGGAACCTTTAAAACCAGCTAGAGCAGGCCTCTGGCTAACAACATCTCCCCAAGAGGTTCAGAGTAGCAAACTGATGGCCTGTTGGCCAAGGCTGACCCATGAATATTGGGTCTGGGCCCTTGGCTCGTAAAGTGTTTTAAAATGTGAATTAGTTGTCTGCTTCTAGCTTCTCTTGACAAACTAGAAAACATGACTCTATCGAGCAGTCCTCTTTATGAGACAGTGCTCTGTGGGACCTTGGGAAGTGACGTTCTCCTCTGCAGGGCTTGTGCTCTCCAGTGCGTGGGCCCCAGCTGGCCCGCCTCACTCCCTCTTTGCCCACCTGGCACCTGCACTAGTAGAGTCTGCTCTCTTTGCTCTAAGTGACCTCCTCCCCACCCAGAAAGGTGCCTCATGCAGGGGGCACAGTGGGAGACTTGGAGCCCCCAAGGATGAAGGGAGGGTGTATGACAGGGAGGTTGGGGCTCAGAGAGGAAAGAAGAAATCTAGGAATCCTGGAAGTAAGTTTCATCTCCTGCCCAAAATTGCCTCCATCAATTCAAAGGCTTCCATGAGACTGGAGGGAGTCCCTGGGGTTACCTTTTCCTCCCTGGTGTAGCCATTCTGCAGAAGCTTGTGCAGTGATGGTGGGAGGTCAAAAGCATCAGGGAAAATGAGTCTTTTAGGTATCACTGGGTTTTAGTTTTTCTTACCCTCCTTAATTCTCATTACTACCTCCTTCAAAAGGTAAGTACAAATGCCTGGGGTACTCAGGA
Organism: Balaenoptera physalus; assembly: GCF_965194825.1. Classification (NCBI taxonomy): domain Eukaryota; kingdom Metazoa; phylum Chordata; class Mammalia; order Artiodactyla; family Balaenopteridae; genus Balaenoptera; species Balaenoptera physalus. The sequence goes on along the minus strand of NC_138886.1, from coordinate 34,339,950 downwards.
AATGCTTCATTCAGCAGGAAGCCTCCACAGAGATTTTTACAACAGGAGTCAGATTTCATCCAAATGACACTTCATTTTTTTTTAGTTGGGCATAGAGGGAAGACCTAGATATAAGTCCCAATCTTGTCTTCACGACTTTGTGATCTTACACAAGTTAGTATCTTTGAGTCTGTTTCACCGTCTGTAAAATGAGATCACAACACTGGCCTGCCATGCAGAAGTATTGTAGGGTGAGAAGTATGTGAAGTGCCTGGTATAAAACCCTGGCTCATGATAGGAGTAAAGACAATGGTAGTAATATAAATAGATCAGGAACATAGCAGATGCTCCAGCCTGAGAACTGTGATTGTCATTATTAGCTATTGTTGTTGCTTGCTTTCTATCTTGGCAACATTTGACTTGTAGGAAAATAATATTGACACTACTCATGAGTACCTATTTTAAGATGGTGTGTCCTCTTTTCCATTGTGTTTTCTTTTCAGGCTATAAAGTGCTGTTTAGCAGATCTTCCACAGTCTATTGGCATGTGGACACCAGATGCTGTGCTTTGGCTAAGAGATTCTGTTTTGAATTGCTCAGATTGTAGCATTAAGGTTAGTTATCTTATTGGTCTTGATAAAAGGGGGCTGTCAGCCAGAAGGACTCACTTTTTTTTTTCCACTTGTTTTTGTGAAAGAATTTTATCTTACTGTAAACTGATGCTTTCACCTCCGACACACTTTTATAGTCAGGAGGTTGGTTACATGTGTAGCTATAAGATATTTGATGGTTTAATTTTTATTTAAGAATTTATCCTATATCTCCAGTGTTATTTTTAAACCCTTTATATAATTTTTTGATTATTAATAAGGTAGCAGATAGTTCTGTGCTCCTATTTTGCTCCATGATAAGGAATTAAGTCTGCAACAGAGGACCATGTATCTCTTGATAAATGTTTCTAAAGACCATTTAAGTAAGTCCGGTATTTCTTTTTTTTATCCCTAAAGTAAAATGGATTATAAACAAATATTTGCTTGTAATCTTGGTTTTTGTCTCTTCCTGAAACTTATTTAAACTGCTTTATTTCGTTTCTTTTTCACACTCTTGCATCTTCATATCAAAAACACTGCTCATATTTCCAAAAATAGAAATGTAAGATAATATTTCTCTATTTTAACTGATGTAAATAGTGTTATCATTTTATATAAGCATTTAACAATGTTAACACTGAAATGTCCTTGAGAAATATCTTCATGAAGACCTCTCACTTATTCTAGCCCACACTGATTTTCCTATCTTCATTCTCCCCTAGGGTTTATCATGTGCAATCACACAGTTATATACCATTTTATATTCTTCAATTGCCACATGAATATTGTTTCTCAGCTACATTTTCAGCTCCTAAAGCCAGGGTATTGGGTAGTCAATAAAAATCTTTTTAATGGTTGATTTTTGAAACGGTGTTTCTGTACCATAAATATCAAAATGAATTAGCAGTCAGTACTTCATTAGCCCTCCAAAGGATGAATTTAAATAGACTCCTCTTGCTAGGAGAGACGCTTTTAAAGTAAATTACTTTAGAAGGATTGCCTTGCTGGTGTCTCCTTGTCTTCATGCCTGTGTTCCTGCCTTTCATTTCTAGCCCAGTTTGGTAAAAGATAGATGTGGCTAGAAGTGTCTCACTTTTGTTATTCCTAAGATAAACCAGAGGAGCTGATGAGAAGAATTAACAGTCACCCAGCCCTTCGGGACACACGGCAGCACAGTCCAGTTATCTCCGTGTGGTGCTCCCGTACACACATTCGCCCCTCTGACAGAAAAAGCTAGCCAGGTACTCAGAGGTCTCCTGGGCAAAAGGTGCAAAATGGTGACTGTAATTTTGGCCTATTCAGTGGAGCTTTCTTCCTCTTTTTCTCCCAAGGTCCCTCTCCTCTCATGTAACTGGGGGAAAGGGAGAGGGGTGAGAGCAGATATTAGGACCAAACAAGGACTTTGGACCAAAGATCCCAAAGGGTATGGTGAAGGTCAAAGCTTTTTCTTTCCCTTCCCTGTCTGAGGGTACACCAGCATTAAGCAGAATTCTTATAGGACATTTTGCCGTTTTTATTATTTTTTATTGTTGAAGTTAGATGATGAGCACGTGGGGACTCATTGGGTTACTCTTTCTTCTTTGAGTGTTTTAACATGTCATTAATATAAAACAATTAATCATGATATATAGACTCACTTCCTCTCAGTGATAATGACCTCTAGCCAGTCATAGATAGTCTCAGTTTTTAGAGGTTAGTAAATTTTCCATTTCCATAAGTTTGCCGCTGGTTTCTAGACTACTTGGACCTACGAGCTTATTCATTGCTACAGCTGTGATAGATAATTCATCTGACCTCAAATAGAATGATTTTAGCAAGTTGGGTTCTTTGCAAAATACTGTTTTATAATATTTAAAGTTAATATTATAACCACCTCAGAATTCATCGTGAACTTGGATTTCTTTAAGTTGGTTTTGTGTGTTTTCCAAAGGTTACAAAAGTGGATGAAACCAGAGGGATCGCACATATTTATTTATTTACCCCCAAGAACTTCCCTGATCCTCACCGCAGTATCAATCGCCAGATTACAAACGCAGACTTGTGGAAGCATCAGAAGGATGTGTTTCTGAGTGCCATATCCAGTGGAGCTAGCTCCCCCAACAGCAAAAGTGCGAACACCCCCATTTTGGGCAACACTGGAGAGAATTTCAGAAAGAGCCTCTCGGATATCCTCCGAAAGTCGTTGGTAGACCACACCAGCTCTTTCTCCATGGAGGAACTGCCACCTCCTGCCCACTTGTCCAAGCCAGGGGAACACATGGATGTGTACGTGCCAGTGGCCTGTCACCCGGGCTACTTTGTCGTCCAGCCGTGGCAAGAGATACATAAGCTGGAAGTTCTGATGGAAGAGATGATTCTCTATTACAGTATGTCTGAGGAGCGCCATGTGGCAGTGGAGAAAGACCAAGTGTATGCTGCAAAAGTGGAAAATAAGTAGGTCCTTGGACAATCAGAGCTTTTTATTCTCCTCCTAAGAAAAATGTGTAGAATGATACCAAGAGTCCTTAATCCCTGCAGGGGGACTTGGAACTGCACAAATGGGAATTTTGAATGTGAAATGAGACCAGTGAATTGTGCAGTTTTCTAATATTTAAAATGATGTCATTTATCTAAAAATCTAATGACCCTAGTCCTGTTAAAAACCTAATTATATCTAAAGTGAATGTTTAAATATTTTTTCTACTTTCCTGTGAGAAAAATATTTTTTTATTTAGGAAATAATGTTTTTTATTTAATGACTTTCTAAATTTTAAAAATAAAATGTTTATTGGGGATAATTTAGAAAATATAAAAAAGTATAAGAAAACAAAGTCAGCCAACCAACATAACCCTTGTTAAACTACTTATGTATTTCTTCTAGTTTTTTTCCTATACATACTTATACAATTGGTATATTACTATATATAATTTCATACCTACTTTTTTCACTTAACATAATTCTGTGAACACTTTTCCATGTGATGAGATTTCTTCATAAACATTTTAATGACTAAATATTCCATCATATAGAGAAATGATAATTTACTTATCATTTTCTTTTGTAGGTTTTTTTTCTCCCAGATTTTTCACTGTTACAAATAATGTTGAACTTAAATCTTTGTTCAGCTCTCTGATTATGTATTTATGAGATAGATTCCTAGAAGAGAAATCACTTGTTTAAAAATTACAGGATTTTTGATATATGCAGTCAGTTGCTTTCTAGAGAGCTTGTGCCACCCTTTATAAGGTTCAACAGTGCCTATTTCACTGCTCTTTGGCCTTTGGACAGTGAGAATCATAATTCCTTACATTTGTTTTAGCACTTTCAGTCTGTTTTCTCACGTTTGCACATTTGGATCCACACTCTCCTCTCCTGAAGCCCCCAGGATGTGCTGGTTCCAACCCAAGGAAGCCCAAGCTCCTCAAGCTATACGCTCACTCCAGGAAGCCCTGGACAATGGCACAAGCTCCCCCCTCCCCCTTCCCTTTGCCAGCTTTCTTAGGGGAAATGTGCCAGCTTATTTGACAATGCTGAACAAAAAGAACAATCTCTCCCCCTACCCTCCCTGTCCCGATACACACACCCCAAAAGTCAATTTTAAAGGTCAACTGCTTATTTTTTTTCTATAAAATGCTTTCATTCATTCTTAAGATAGCAAGTATAGGCATTTATAAAATTTTGTTATTTTTATGGGAGGAAAAAAAACTAATTTTCAACTCTTAAAAGTGAAAAGTATAAGAGCTCTCATTCTAAAAAGCATTCAACTTATATGTCACAAGCTTTTCATCTTTAAAAAATATTTTTACTATGTCATGTTATTTACAATCATAAGCATAAATGGGTTCCAATTTGCCTCATCAGAACTCTTTGTTATTGGATAGTTTAATCACAGTTAAAGCCAAGCTAATGCTAACTCTTACCTGAGGAGCAGATTAATGATGATTAGTGGTGGGGAGGTGCCACTTGGAGGGAAGGATCATGTAAAGATCTCTGAACACTGGAGATCTGTAGTGTGGGACTTCAGACTCCACCCCTACTCCCCCATGGGTCGGACAGTTCTGCCTCAGGACTCTGGGGCTTTAATCAGTTAATTTGTCCCAGATAATCAAGGGATGTCTTATATATGGGAACAGATTATCTGATATTTTTGGAAACTTTATGAACTGAATCAATGTAAAGTGTTTAGAGCTTCTGTCTTGCTTACAACCCAGGACTATTTACTAAACCTTGTTCCCAGCTCTGGTAAGTTAAGATTTAGGAATTTGAGGTACAGTTTTGATTACAGTGATTTCCAAATCTATCCCAATTTAAGAATAACCTAGGCAGCCTATTAAAAATGCAGATTCCCCTTCCTCACCCCAGGCCTGCTGAGTCAGAATCTCTGGCAGTAGAACCCCAGAATCTGTGTTTTAAGTAAAATCTCCAGGTGATCCACATGTAGCCTTGCACTGAAATTGGTAATGTAGTCAAAACTGAAGCCTTTATTTAAGCTGTTAGTTTTGAAAGTTGAAAGCTAAATAGAAATGCAACACATAGGTTTCCTGATGGTTCTCTCCTCACAGCTCTGTACCTCTTATTTATAGACTGAAAGCACAGACCATCAGTCATTTGCCTTGTACAGTTTAAAGACAGTGATATTGGTGGAAACCAAATGTTTTTATCTCCTTTTACACTTATATGAATTAGCAACCTGCGCCAAACTGGCGTTTCCACATATGGAAATTTCTCTTCAAATTAAAGTTCTTATTTGCACAGCTTATCTTCATTTCAAGAATACTTACAGTAATGGCTGCTATTTGCCAACTGCCTGTTATATGCCAAATTAATGTGTTAGGCACTTCATATATATTGTTTCTACAAGTAAATTAAAACTAAACATTACGCATGAGATAATTGAGGCACAAAGAGGTTAAGTAAAGAGCCCAGGGTTGACATGACTGAAAAATGACTCAGTGGGACTCCAGCTCAGGTCTGTTTGGCCCCCAAAGCTCATGTACTTATTATGATACCTTTCTGTGTCCCTGTTGTCTCTGTGATTCATGGGTAATTGCTTGCTTCACTTTAGGCTTATCTGAAGGTTTCTGGAGTTCCTCCCAGAACCCCCCAATTGCATACAGTGTTTGAAGTTGGCCTCTTTGTAGCTTTCTTTTTTTTTCTTTAATAAATTTATTTATTTTATTTATTTATTTTTGGCTGCATTGGGTCTTCGTTGCTGCGCGTGGGCTTTCTCTAGTTGCGGTGAGCGGGGGCTACTCTTCATTGCAGTGAGCAGGCTTCTCACTGTGGTGGCTTCTCATGTTGCAGAGCACGGGCTCTAGGCACGTGGGCCTCAGTAGCTGTGGCACGAGGGCTCAGTAGTTGTGGCGCACGGGCTTAGTTGCTTCGTGGCACGTGGGATCTTCCTGGACCAGGGATCGAACCCGTGTCCCCTGCATTGGCAGGTGGATTCTGAACCACTGCGCCACCAGGGAAGTCCCAAAACCATTCTTATTAAAGATACAGAGCTCATTACCAAGTCCAGTGGCTTCTTTTAACTCTAAATCCTAGTTGACCTCCCTGTAACATGGGATGCTTTACACTACTTGGTTTCTGCAGCACCACTCTTTTCAGGACCTCCTGCTGCCACCTACCTTCTATTCCTCAGTCTCCTTTTACTGGGTAACCTTCCTTTGCCTTAAATTTTTGTGTTTCCCAGGATTCTGTCCTCACTTCACTTTTTTTCAAACATTCTCTGCTGAAGCATTCTCATTCTCTCTCATAGCTTCATAAACTACCTTTATTTTGATGACCTTACCCCCTACCAACTCTAATCTGTATCTCCTGCTTCAGCCATTCTCCTGAGCTCCAGACCTTTGGTGCAAATGCTACCTGGATAGCCCTAAGGTATCTTGCCTGGAAGTCCCTGAATTAATGCATTCTTCATACCTGGTCCCGCTTGCTTCTCTCTTTCCATCTTCCACACATGGACCTTGTCCCAAAAGTGTGGCCATTTCCTGTCTCCCCGTCAAAGTGAAGGGATCTGCTAGCCTTGTCCTGATTGTCCTCTGTGGCACTGTTTCCTCCTGCTTAGTGGTGGTTTTCCTTTATTAGCTCCATGAGGCCTGTAAAAGGGTATTGAGTGAACAAATTCCATCAAATGAGCCAGTGACAAAGCAGAGAATAGTAACCTTTGGAAAAAGAAGAAGCAGTCTCTTTAAAAACTTCTACAACAGCATAGTTTTATATTTTAGTAAATAACATTTGTACTAATTTTTCTTTTTATCAAAAAATGTTGCCCTTAAAGCAGGTGTTGACTTTGTGCATTTTTTTCTTCTTTTTTACTCCATTGCACACCTAGGTGGTACAGGGTGCTTTTAAAAGGAATCCTGACCAATGGACTGGTGTCCGTGTATGAGCTGGACTATGGCAAGCACGAATTAGTCAACATAAGAAAAGTGCAGCCCCTGCTGGACGTGTTCCGAAAGCTGCCGTTTCAAGCAGTCACAGCTCAACTAGCAGGTAACTTCTGGGGAATTTGGACTCATGACACAACAGTAGTATATATTGTCGTTTTGTCCTGGGTACAGAGTCATTGGCCTATTGATAATTTTTAATGATCTCTCAGGGTCATGCCCTTCCACTATATCTGCTGTTTCTGTTTTTCCATATTCCTTTCTGTCTCTGATTTCATGTATGAGTATTTTTCTAAAACTGTAAACTTCGTACAGGTACAGTATTGCATTCTGCTTTCACACTACTACTTTTTGGGTGGTTGTTTGATGGTCCTGATAACAATTCTTAATAGCTGCAAAATATTCTGTTTAATCATTGTTTCCCTATTGTTGAACATTTAGGTTATTTACACTTTTATTGTAGTATTGAGGAAAAAAACCCACAGCTACATATATTAGCCAAAACAAACAAATGGAAACAATGAGACAACTTAAATAACCAACAGGAGAACATTGCGCGATTAATATTTTATAATTTATTGCAGGAATTATAATGCATCTACGTAATGGACTTTCACAATTATAAAACATTCCTGGGTCGTAGAATATGACCATTTTCATGGCCAAATGAGTTTCCATTTGCATTGCAACTGACAACACACAAGTGTGTGATTTCACCACACTCACACCAGCCTATTGACTGTCATAAAATCTGAGGAGCTGAGTTAATAGGTGTAGAGTGGTACTTCTTTATGATACTGTCTGATGAGATTTGTTTTATCTTCTGTGAAGGCAGTGCAGATATCTGTGTGCCCTCTACCAGTAGGTAGCATGGGTGCCTAGCTGAAGCTCCACCCAGAGAGCTGTCGCCATGAGCAGAGGGTGCGGAGGCCAAGAGGGCTGAGGGGTGCCAATACCTCCAGTTGTCTGGAGGTCCCGCTGTGCCGGGATATGGCGAGTTGTGACCACACGTGCAGCCCTCATTCCTCACCCCCCGCTCACCCCATACATTTAGCAGTGGCAGAACTGACTTGATCTCAGAAATGAGAGAAATTATATATATAAATTCTTCTTTTTGACAGCGTTTATTGAAGATATACATATGTAGATAGATAGATAGATAGGTAGAAAGAGAGAGAGAGAGATTGCCTTATTTTGAAGTATTTGCCAGTTTCTTTGTGTCTCCTACTAGAATTCAAAGGAAACTCCCATGGTAGACAGATATGAACCAAAAATGGCATCTTACACATGGCATGACTACCATTGATCTGCTTTGAACTCAAACTTCTAAATGGTTTCTTCAGAATTAATGGTTACATTTTTCATTTTCACTTTTTAACGTTCAGGTTTTTCTAACAACACATTTTGTTAAACATGACAATCAAACGGCCCAGTGAAGGAGTGTCCGTGAGGGAGGATCGCGTGGCCCCATCATCCCCACCCCGGCTTCATGGCCGCAGTCACTGGTGCTCCCTGTGCAGGGGACTGTACAGCCGCTTCATTTCACTGAATTCATGCCGGTGCTGGGAGGCTCAGGCTCTGTTACAGTCACTGAAGCAGCAGCTTATAGACAGTTCTAGGCTTCTCTCATGGGAAATTCTTAGTAATCAAAGAATTTAGCCCACTCACTACACCGAAAGGTCTTTTAAATTATATGTGAAACTCCCAGACCTTCGTCACTATGGGGCATAATTTATATATCTAATCTAACATATGTGAACTTAATTTATGTTAGTTTAATAATACTTCTTGAAAAATACATATTCTTGTCTCAGTTTTGTTTTAAAACCTAATTCAGAATTCTCTAACTTGAGCTCTCAAGTTTAAAAGTCATGGGGATTTAGAAATGCATGGGACTTAAAATTCATCTGGTCCAACCACTTTATTTTACAAGAAGTAAACTGAGGCCTGAGAAATCATCTGGTTTCCCCAAGATCATACCGTTTGATAGAGGAAGAGCTGGGAATAGTAACTGAGTCTCCAGACTTTCAATCCAGTGCTTTTACCATGGTGATGTATGTAATTTTAAATACTGTTAAGTGTATTAATTCTTCTTCTTCTTCTTTTCTTTTTTTACTATATCTGGTTCATCAGGGAAAAAAATCTGTAAATAAGAGAAATGTCATTGATACTGGTATTTCATTCCCCATCAGTCTATATCTACATATACTTTACGGAAATGGGCAGTCATTATTATAACTTCATTTTATAGCCCAGCATTAAATCTCAAATGAAATTTGTGTCTGTAGGTGAAGGTTTACAGAAATAACCCCATTCAGAATAGAAGAACTATAAGCAAGACTGTTGTAAGATTGTTCAGCATCTGTTTTTCAGTTAGGCAAGTCTAAGCTGGTATGTTTAACTACTTTGGGACTGACTAAATAGTTTTCCATTAAAATGGATCAAAGAAAGGCTCATTTGACCCCTCACTGATCTGCGAACTCCCTTTCTCTTAGGAGTGAAGTGCAGCCAGTGGTCTGAGGAGGCTTCGATGGTGTTTCGAAATCATGTGGAGAAGAAACCTCTGGTGGCATTGGTGCAGACAGTTATAGAAAACACTAACCCTTGGGACCGGAAAGTAGTGGTCTATTTAGTGGACACATCACTGCCAGACACAGATATCTGGATTCATGATTTTATGTCAGAGTATCTGGTAGAGCTTTCAAAAGTCAATTAATCGCTGCTTCTGAGACCTTGACAACTAATTCAGATTTTTTTAGCAATAACAAAATGTAGTAGGCTTTAAAAAAAAAAAATCTTACCTCTGCTACATGGCTCCGACTGCTGTGCGGGATTGAAAAGAATATGCTTGGGTTTGATGAAAGATATTTAACAAGTTTTGTTTTAACAGAGTTGACTTTTCAAAGAGAATTGCACTTGAATTATTACTATAATATTAGAATAAAGATGTTTATCAGTTCAAAAACTGACTATCTTATCATTTCTAGGCTTTATGATCTTAAGGTGAAGAGTTTCCCTTTCTATTCATGTTGTCTTCCTTGTGGTGCTCGGTTCTTCTCCAGTTAGACTGAGAATTGCGTGACGTAACCCTACCCTGGAGTAGTGGTGGGTCCCAAAGCAGGTGGTCACCACACCATGTGAAGTCTCTCCCGAGTCTTTAGCCCACCAGCATTGCTAGTGGTGCTGCTGGAGGAACAGCCCAGGCAAACCAGCACGTCCTGATCACCCCAGATCACCCCAAATCTTGAGTGGCTTATTGCCCAGAGAGTCTGGACTGAAAACGCAGGCCTTTACAGTCTCCCTGCCCAACCTCCCTGTCTACTACTCCTTGCGCCAGCCACACTGGACCTTCCCAAACCCCATGCATGTTCATCTAGGACTACTCATACTCTAAAGGAAGCCCCACTTCCCTCCAGACCACTCTTATTCTTTTCCCTCAGCCTGCAGCTCATTTTCTCCCCGCCATTTTTCTTTGTCAGTATCCTCCCTGACCTCCCAGGCTGTCCATGAAGCCTTCCCTGGTGCCCCTCCTACTGCACTGTACTTTGACTATGCCCCTTGTGCTGCCCAGATCTCACTGAGCTTCACAGCATATAACTAGTTGTCTGCGCCAGTCACCCCGACTAGACTGTGAGCTCCTTGAGGGAGGGAGGGGTCTTAGTCACCTCTCTATCCAGTCATATCCCAGTAAATGTTTGACAGCTGGTTCTGGTGGGTGTGTGGGGGTCATGCAGGGAGTGAGCCTTGATTTGTAGTGTCTGACGATTCCCATGTTGTAAATATTCCTACTGCTGTTGCGTTCCAGCTAACAATGTGACCTCACTGAATGTGGCGTTGGGAAAAGATGCACCCAAGCGGCTCTTGTGAGCTCTAGGATGGTGACCCCTTACTCAGTTTGACTGGGAAGCCTAAATTTTTGATTTTGAACATATACTGAATTTAAGCTAGTAGACCTCTGTGTGAAGATATGCATAAACTACTGGAAATATGGAGTGGGTTTCAGGGAAGAAGACCAGGCCAGAGATAAAAATTTTTAGTCATTTGCTTATTTTTATTTGAGAACATCTAGGAAAAGTAAGAATGGAAAGAAAATAAAGACCAGGTGTTTTAAGTTTTTCATGTAAAATGTGTTGAAACTGTCTTTCTAGCTTTTTAAAATTTATATTTAGTATTTATAATTAAAGTGATTCAAAATTCAGGAATGTTTATGCCAGTGATTTAAGTAATCATTTATGATAAAGTAAAAATATCCTGACACACAAATGTTTAAGTGAAATAAAGTAGTGTAAATGTTTTTTTATAATGGTTTCTTTCCCTAATAACAACAACAAAAAAACCCAAAAATCTTCAAATTGTCCACAGATAAGAAAGAAGTGGTTTGTACTTCACTAACTTTAGGAGTGTTTCTATTACTTTTTAAAATAAAGCAATTAGTTGTTGATGTAACTGAAAAGTTAATCTGGTGCTGGGACAGTTTGACAGACAGACAGACTTGCCCCTCACCTCATACCATATTCAAAAGTCAAGTCCAGGTGGACTGAAAGCCTAAACGTGAACAGCCACGGTAGGAAGATAACCCAGGAAAACACCTTTATAATCCAGGAGCAGGAAAGATGTCTTAAACTGGATGCACAAAGTGCTAACAATAAAGGAAAAGATTGATATACAGTTGACCCTTGAACAGGGTGGGGGGAGGGCATTTAGGGGCACCAACCCTCCCTGCTGTGGAAAATCCCCATGTAACTTCACAGTCAGCCCTCCTATATGCAGTTCCTCTGTGTCTGTGGTTCCACATCTTCAGATTCAACCATCCAGAGATGGTGCAGTACTGTAGTATTTTCTATTGAAGAAAATCCACCTATAAGTGGACTTGCACTGTTCAAATCTGTGTTGTTCGAGGGTCAACTGTACTAGACAAGATTAAAATGAAGAACACCTGTTCATCAAAGACGTTATTATGAAGGTGAAAAGGCAAAGCACAGATTGGAGGATATATGTGTACACACATACATATATATAGAGAGAGAGGAAATAATAGATTACATATATTCAATAAACAAAAGAGTATCCAGAAGCAAAATGGGCAATACGTTTGAACAAACACTTCACAGAAGAGGAAATCCAACTGGCCAGTCAACATGAAAAGGTGCTCAACCCATTAGGACACTGGGAAATGCAAATTCAAAGCTCAATGAGATACCACTCATATGCCAGAATGGCGAAAATGTTTCCATTTTTGTTAATTCCAAGTGTGTTGAAGATGTGTGCGCTTGTGCAGGAGGATACTGGTAAAGAATGTTCACAGCAGCACTATTTGTAATAGCTAAAACCCAGAAACAACCTACATGTCCATTAATAGTAAAATGTATGTTTCTAAAAACTGTGATATATTCATGCAATGGAAACCTCTACAGCAACGAGAGTAAACAAACTACAGTCACGTGAACCAACACGGATTAATCTCACAACATAAAGTTTCGCAAATGAAGATAAACTATGGAGGAAAGAGGCAAGCAAGGAAGTGATTACCGTAAGAGTCAAGAAAGTGGTCAACTTCAGGAGGGAGTTGTGACAACCCGGAAGGGCACAGGTTGGCTTCTGGGCTGCTGGCAGTGTTGTTTCTTAACTTGGTGGTTGCAGCAGTTGTTCTTATGATAAAAATTCTTAAACCTGCACAGTTATGTTGTATGCCCTTTTCTTAAATGTTTGATTCCACAACAAAAGGGTTTAAAATTTTAAATCTGAAATATTAAATCATTGCATTATTTTAAAATATATTACACATGCCCCTTGAGAAGAATATTCTCATATAGCCATGAGGGTTTTGTAATGTAGGAGTACATTTGCATGGAAACAAGATTTTAAAAAGGTGTTTCTCATTAGTCATCTGTACACCAATATTAAAAAGTTTATATTAATAGGGTCTATCCCACCAGAAACTATCCTATAATAATCCAAAGACACCTTATTTTCTGTCCACACAAATTCCTTTTTATGAGCCATTTTTAAAATTAAAACACTTAAAGTTTCTGTTTGGGTTTAAGTGGTTTGTTCTGGAAAACATTAGACTTTTAAGAAAGTGGGGCTTTTGGAAACAAAAGCAAAAATAAACGAATGGTACTACATCAAACTAAAAAGATTTGCACAGTGAAGGAAACTTTTCAAAACAAAAAGGCCACCTACAGAATGGGAGAAGATATTTGCAAATGATATATCCAGTTAGGCGTTAATATCCAAAATATACAAAGAACTCATACAACTCAACATTTTTAAAAAATGATTAAAAAAATGCAGAAGATCTGAATAGATATTTTTCCCCAAGGAAGACATACAGGTGGCCAATAGGCATATGAAAAGATGCTCAACATCACTAATCAGGGAAATGCAAATCAAAACCACAATGAGATATCACCTTACACCTGTCAGAATGGCCATCATCAAAAAGACAAGAAATAAGTGTTGGTGAGGATGTGGAGAAAAGGGAACCCTAGTACAGCGTTAGTAACAATGTAAGTTGGTGCAGCCACTATGGAAAACAGTATGGAGATTCCTCAAAAAAATTAAAAATAGAACTAACATACGATCCAGCAATTCCACTCCTGGGTATTTAGCCAAAGAAAACACAAACACTAATTTGAAAAGATATATGCACCCTTATGTTCATTGCAGCATTATTTACAATAGGCAAGATATGGAAGCAACCTAAGTGCCCATCAACAGATGAATGGATAAAGAAGATGTACATAAACACAATGGAATATTACTCGGCCACAAAGAAGAATGAAATCTTGCCATTTGCGACAGCATGGATGGATTTAGAGGGTATTATGCTAAGCGAAATAAGTCAGACAGAGAAAGACAAATACTGCATGATTTCACTTATATGTGGAATCTAAAAAAGCAAAACAAATGAACAAACATAAAACAGGAATGGAGTTATAGACAGAGAACAAACAGGTGGTTGCCAGAGAGGAGGGGGTTGGAGCGAGGAAAGAAATAGATGAAGGAGATTAAGAGGTACAAACTTCCAGTTGCAAACTAAGTCAAGGGTATGAAATGTACACTGTGGAGAATTTAGTCAATAACTATGTAATATCTTTGTATGGTAACATGTTGTAATTAGACTTATGGTGATCAGGTTGAAATGTATAGAAATATCTAACGACTATGTTGTGCAAAAGGAATTAACATGTTGTAGGTTGTGTTGTAGGTCAATTATACTTCAAAAACAAGCTCATAGAAAAGAAGATCACATTTTTGTTTGGGGGGAGGAGTGGATGAAGGCAGTCAAAAAGTACAGACTTCCAATTGTAAGATAAATAAGTGCTAGGGATAAAACGTACATGATAAATATAATTAACACTGCTGTATGTTATATATGAAAGTTTTTTAAGAGAGTAAATGCTGAGTTCTCATCACAAGAAACATTTTTTTCTTTAATTTTGTATCTATGTGAGATGATGGATGTTCACTAAACTTACTGTGATCATCACTTCACGATGTATGTAAGTCAAATCATTATGCTGTGCACCTTGAACTTATACAGTGCTGTATGTCAATCATATCTCAATAAAACTGGAAGAAAAAAAAAGGTGGGGCTTTTGGGGTGGTTTTGGTTATTTTAAGTCGTATTTTGGATACTCTATTCTTCCAGTATAGAGGGAATGCCTTTGCCTCTGTTGGAACTGCATGTTCACAAAATGATCGTGACTAAAGCTTCGGCTCAAACCAGACCTAGCTGGGCTGCTGATAAGACCGGATGGGTCGTTGCTTCAATCAAAGGAGGTAAAGGTGCAGCAACCGCGTGGCTGGCTTTGCTCCATCCAAGGACCTACCGATTCTTACATCTTAGACCACGCAGGAATAAAAATCCTCCCACCTTTTTCCAGATAACTCTACCTGGTACAAGTGGGGAAACCTAGACGCAGACAGGAGGCGACGCACACCCACTTGGCCGCGGACCCAAGCTTCGGGGCGGCCAGGGTACCTGCCCCGCGCTTCCCCTTGCGGGTGTCTCTCCCCGTCAGGGGACTGTGCGCTGCGCCCCGGCGCCCCCGAGTGGAGGGAGAGGTAAGGAAGGCGAGCTGGGTGGGCGGGGCGAGGCGCGGTGACAGCGCAGAGCCGGGCCCGCCCCTGGCTCCCACCCCCGGAGCCCACAGCGCCCGCCCGCTCGCGGCCGCCCGGGAGCTCTTCCAGCCCCGCGCTCCCCTCGCCCGCCTGCCGCCCGCGCCCTCCCGCCGGCCGCCCGCGCTCGTCCCGCCGCCGCCCGCGCCCGCGCCCGCGCCAGCCCCCGCGGCTCCACTGACCGGTAAGCGTCCCACCGGCCAGGGGTCCCCCTCGCGCTCGCGGGGCTCCCTGCCCCCGCGCCGGGGCCCCAGCCATATCTGGGCAAAATATTCAGCTGTCGCCGCCGCCGCCAAGAGGGACTGAGCGTGGCTCCCTCTATAAATAGCCGCCGCCTCGGGTTGCCTCCGGGGCTGGGGAGCCCGGGTCTCGGGGTCCGGAACCGGGCGCTCACATCCGCGCCACTCGGCGCGCGTGGCCCCGGCCAGGGCGCCCTTCTCTCTGGACTCCGGCGCCGCGACTGTAAACGGGAGAAGGACCTGGGGGCTCTCGAGGAGCAGCGCCGAGGGCGGGGGTCATGGCGGGGCCGGCGTTCCCGCTGCGCGCTTGACTCCAGCGCGCCGTGGCTAGGCGCCCCGGGCGCTCTGTTGGGTGCAGGTGCCGCCGAGCGCGGCACTCAGGCGCGGCCTCCCCGCCGGCTGCAGAGAGAGTGGACGTGGGAGTGGGGACGCATTTGCGCAAGTGAACGTGATACCCGGGTTCGCGCTGCGCCTGTTTGCGGCAAGAAAACTTTCCCAAACTGCGTGGGATGACAAGGTTTAAAGCACCACCGTAACGCGCCTTTCGCGCGGAGGTGGAAAGAAGAGGGGAAGAGCCTGGAGGCAGGAGTTCCCTGGCTATGGAGCTCCCTGGCTATCTCCAACTCACTGGGTGGACTTGACAAGCCTCCTCCCTTCCCTGGGCCTCGGTTTCCCCATTTGTAGGAGCGGGGTTTGGTTCCCGCGATGGAGCTCGTGGCCAGGGCCGTGAGAGCAGCAGGGCGCGCTCTTGACCGCCGGCGCTCCCGCCACCTGTTTACCGGCTCTCGGCCTGAGACGCTGGGGGCACAGCCGCGCATATCCGGAAGGATTGCGGAGACCGGAGACTTCGGCGGTCCCTCTGACTCGGATCTGATACTAAGACCCAGTAGGACCCTCGGAAAGCCTGGGCAGTACGCACCCAGGAAGCGCGCTCCACGGTGATTATGGGCATCTGTGCTGGGTGGCAGCCATCACCTTCGCAAAGAAGCTTGTGAGTCAAACAGCTTTAGACCCAATGAACTGAGCAGGGCTAGAGGCTCCAGTCCAGCCGCTCCCTGGCCTCTGTTTCCCCGTCTATTTGGTGTCTGTGATGCTGCCTCGGAGCTCTGCAGGCACACCCCCTCCCCATCTCTTCTAGCCTTGACCTTGACCCTCTCAAACTCTTGCAGATTACCTGGCCTAAGCTTTTCCCTGTACGAATCACAAAACCAGACCCTAATCCAGGTTCTGGGCCCTCAGCGGGGGCACCCAAAATATTCCCATTTTTCACCCAGTGGCGACATTTTGTTCCTGGCGAGGGGCTGCAGAGCCCCCTGCTCAAGGTCACACGCTGCTGGACATGCCAGGCAGAGTCTCCACCAGCCTTTCTCATGTCTTTCCTGACACTTCCTGCTGCTCAGGCAGGTCTTGGGGATCTGTTCAGCACCCCCTGTTCTTTGGTCTGCTGCTGTCCAGGACTTTCCCTTGCTCAGACAATAGCGCCCTCATCTTGAAGTTTCATTTTTGTTTCTACTTTACTTTCTATCACATATTTTTTCCAAAGCCATCTTAAAGCCTCACAGAATTAAGAGGAAATGGAGACAAATAGTAAGGTTCTCATCAATTCGAGCCACACAACAAACAGGCAGAGAGTGAAAGCAAGGAGTGCTGTCACTTAGATGTGTCAATTCTATTTAATGAGCCAGTCTTGCAAACCCACGTTTTAGAAGATCCTGGCTCTTAAGTTCCTCCCAGCCTAAGTAGAAAGCCAGTGTCCTCTAAAAATAGCCTCCGCCCCACCTTATCAGTGTCTCACACTTTCTCCCTCCTCCAGGGCTGGGTTGCTTCCTGCTGCTCAGCAAAAAAACCACAAAAACTAAGAGTAGGTAGTGGCAGCTCTGAGTAATGGGCTGACCTGGAGATTAGGACACCTGGCTCCAGCCCCAGGTCTGCCACCCACTTAGAGTGACCTTGAGCAATGAGGGGGTGGGCAAGATGCTCTCCAGTGGACCTGGAATTAAGAGGACTCAGAGTTTCCCTTGGAAGACTTTCTATCATGAGAAAAGTGAAGCGCCAGGGATGAAATTCAGGGGAACCCACCCTGTGAAGAGGAAAGAAAGAGCGGGAAAACCTGGTTCCCAAGAGCCAAGGGAGGAGAGAGATTGGCAGTGCCAGCTGGTGCAGAGAGACAGAGGGGAAGAGGACTGGGAAAGGGCCACCATGATTGGCAGGAGTCACGGGTGACTTTGGCCAGGGCATTGCAGAGGGTTCAAGAATGGGATCTGCCACTGCTTTACTGAAGCCAGTGACCCAGCCTGTCTGAGCCCGTTTCCTCCTCTGTACAAGGGGATAATCATAGCATCCATTTCAGATGGGTTGCTGTTGGGATTAAGGGGGATGATGCAGGGAAAGCCCTTGGTCCTGTGCTTGGTACCTGCAATGACGTTAATGCTAGCGAGAGGAAGAAGAAGCTAATGGGAGCCGAAGATTTGGAGACAGAGCCCACAACTCTTCTAAAAGCTTGGAGGAAAAAGGAAGGAAGAGAGAAGGTAGTAGGAGCTGGAGACAGGGCCGAAAGGGGAGGCGGGTGTTTCTGGGCTGAGGAGTGTGAGAAGAGGCAGAGACAGACCTGGGAGAGGGGAAGAGGTGAAAAGAGCATCTAAGGGACATGCACATGGGAGGACTGAGGGCCTTCCTTAATGACCTGCTGAATGTCACAGGCTCTAAAATCACATTCCTCTAGATTCAGGCTGAGGAAAGAAAGGGTAAAATGAAGCCAGTCCTGGCTCAGACCCTGGTGTCCTCTTGGGAGACTTCAGTATCTGTGAAGGAGGGTGGTGATGGGCCGCAAAGGGTAGTTTGACTCTGTCCAGGGAGCTCACGACCTTGGCTTGCTTGTTTCTGAAGTGACATCATGTATCAATGACTCCTGCTGAGCCCAGTCATAATGACCTTTTCCAGTCAGTGTTTTGATTTTTCAGTCTTACTAATGGACCAGCCAGGCTGCCAACATTTCTAAAGAGGCCAGTTCACTTTTCACTTAAAGCCAAAACACCAAGTAGATCAATTATTTGGCTGCTAGGAGCCATTATCAGTTTAAAGCCACAGGCTTGTTTGTATGGAAAAACATGAAGCAGATGGCATAATTTGGGGACCATTTCCTGTCTCTTGTTTTGTTTTGTAAAATCCTCCTTTGGTTAATCATGATAAGACCAGACTTTCTTTGCTCTTAACGATAAAGAAAGAATGAGCTCACTGGAGTCAACCTAGGACAGTCTAGGAGGTTTTCTTCAATGTTAGGAGGTGCTGGATCCGTTTTTGATCTGAAAAACTAAACAAACTCAAGCATTTCTTTTGTTTCTCCTTTTCTTACATCCTTTCTCTTGGAGAAAAAGAGATTTGTGAAATCGCTGTCTCTGTTTCAGTTCTTCCTTCTCAGGTCCCCAGCCCCAGCCACCGCTCACTTTGGGGCTTCTAGGGAGGTGTCCCCAGGACTGTTCCTGGGAGATGATTCTGGTGGGTGATGAGGCAGAAGTGCCTCTTGGCCTCAGTCAGCCTCCTTCATGGACTCATCTCTTCCCATCCCTTAAATATTAGTGCCACTCTCAACCCTATTCCTTTTCACCCCACACCCTCCTGTAGTCCCATTCACTCCCAGGGCTCCCACTACTCCCTGTACACTCGGAACTCCCAAATTCCCATGTCCAGCCTGGACCACGCTCCTCAGCTCTAGGCATCTGTGACTCCGGCCTAGGGGACAAAGCCAACAGGGTGTCCCAAAGGCACTTCACACCCAACAGGCCCAACTCAGGCTCACCACCCAGTCTCCCTCCAGTGTCCCCCCTTCTTGGTTAACAGTAACACCATCCACCCAGGCTCTGAGCCAAAACCTCCATACCTTTCACCACCCCATTCATTTGGTCAAAAGTCCTATCAATTCTACCTTCCTTAACATCTCTTCTATTCATGTCTATCTGCAGTCGAGTACTTTGCCATCTCTCCCCTGAGCTATTAGCAGAGCCTCTTAAGACTCTTTCTGCCCCAGTCTTTTCTCTCTCTCTCTCTTTTTTTTTTTTTTACCCCAGTCTTTTCTTCTCATGCTGCTGTTAAAAGAGTTTTGTGAAACGTAGCTCGGATAGTGTTATTCCTCTTCATTCAGGGATTCCCCATTTCCTACCAGATTCCTTGGCATCCAACACCAGGACCATCTAAGATGTGGCCCCAAGCTGCTTCTCCAAAACCATCTCCTGACACTCCCCCCAGTTCTCTACACCTTCTGGTCATGGTGCAAGCATATGTGACTTCATGCCTCGCTGCCTTTGCCCCTGCTCTTCCTTCTGCCTGGGATGCTGTCCTCTTCCTTCTCAACCTGGCAAACTTGTAATCCTCCTTTAAAGCAAAGCTCCTCATTGCCCCACCTTTGCTCCCACAGCCCCCTGAATGGACCTCAGAGAACCAGCCATAGTGTGTTCTAAGTGTAATCAGCTGCTTACATCCTTATCTCTGACTAGATGGATAGATCCTTGAGGGCAGAGTTCATGGCTCATTTACTGATATTTCTGCATCCCCAGTGTCGAGCTCAGAGCTCAGCGCTTGGCAGAGTGCAAGTATTTTATGTTTTAATTAGTGGCTGATCACTGAATGAAAGAATATGTAAAAGACTAAGCAAATGAAAGCCCTGAGGTAACCGTGACAATCACACAACATCATCTACATGTTTTCCCATCCCACCACCCTGTCAGCTCCCTGAGGGCAGAAACCACACGTGTTCTGCTCCCCACCAACCCTGCAGCTCCTCAGCCCCCTCACAATAAATAGAATGAACCCATGATCTCATTTGAAACTCACAGTAATCCTGTAAGGGAGGAAGGGCCGGTATAATGACCCCTTTTTGTAGATAGCATAGTGAACACCAATAAGAATTATTCCAGATCATCCAATTGGGATGTGTATTCCAGAAAAACCCAAGTGCTCTCCAGGGTTTGGTAAACTTGAGAAATCAGAGTCCTTGTGTTCTACACTAGTGCTTCTCTAGCATTGGAGATACTCAGGATCTTGCTAATGCAGATGCTGGCTCAGTAGGCCTAGGAGGGGACCTGAGACTCTGAATTTCTAATAAGCTCCATGTTTCTAATAACCTTATTAAATAATAAGCTTCATAATTCCTAATAAGCGCTAATACACATCATAATGTGAGTCTTATCCTGCATACACTGACCACCAGACTTTGACCACCAAGGTGAGTGCTAATTATCTCAGTTTTCCCTTGGCCTTTGCATTAAGATAGTATTTCTATTAAAATCTACAAATGAATTCATTTAAGCCTTGACTCAAAGTCAAAAATCAAGGGCTCTTTCTGGGATTTTGTTGTTGTTGTTTGGTTGTTTTGTTTTTGTCTTTATGAGCACTGTATGGGGCAGGAGGAGCATGATGGGGCACCTGGCAGGGGCTAGAAGAACGCGGTGGAGCACGTGGTGCAGTGGGGGCGGGACGTGTGGTGCGTGGTGGGCACGTGGGAAGGCCCAGGTAATGGGATGCACAGGGGGCGGGGACTAGCGAGGCGGCTGGTGATTGGGGGCGGGGCTTGGGGGGCACATGGCTGCAGTACGTTGGCAAGGAGGAAGTCCCAGGGATGGCAGGCTGCGGGAAGGGTCAGGCTTGCAGCTGCGGGTTCTTTCCACCTTCTTCTGCCTTTCTGGCTTCTCCTCTGCTTTCCGGAGAAATTTAGGCCCAGACAAGGCTTTAAGGTCATACTGCCCAGTTCCTGGTCAGCCTAGAAACCCCCCTGAGCGCCAGAGCTCCAGGCTTCTGTGTCCGATTGGCTTTTTCAGCGCACACTGCTTACAAGTTTGCTATCTTTGAGCGCAGGGTGAGCACCTGGCCCCTGCTGGGGTGGGAACCGGACTCCTGCCTCAGAAGCACTCAAAAGACAAGAAAGAGGAGAGTCAGGAAGGCGGACTTCCTCCACGCAAACCCAGGAAGATTTAAAAAGTCAGACTGAATGGCAACATTGCGCGCATTTGTTTATGGTTTTTATACTACATTCCACTTACACCATTAAAAGGGTATGAGATTGCTTAATAAACCAGCATAGGCAACATAACTGGTGAGAACAGAAAAAAAGAAAGAAAGGAAGGAGGGAGGGAGGGCAGAAAACTTGAAAATTAGGATCATGAAACTCTGAGAATCTGATGGGAGCCATGGACCCTTGCTCCAGAAAAATGAATATATCCATGCATACAACAGTTTGTATGTCATTTGCGTGGGCGCATGGGTCGCTCTGAAGGCCTTTCAAAATGCCCAACACAGATTAAGGAGAGAAAATATGCCAGTGTCCTAGCTGAATGATGGCAACTCTATTTGGACACTCAAATCAGCTGATGAATCATGACAACTGAAGGGGAAAGGGAGAAGCAATGAATTGGAGACCACATCATGTCTGATTTTAAAAGACCAGTCCTTCAGGAGAAAGAAATGTTTTCTTAGCCTTAATTCTCAGAGTGTTGGGAGGCAGTTTTGCATAGTGGTTAAGAACATACCTCCCTGGGTTCAAATCTAAGGTCTGTCAGTTATGGGCTGCATAAACTCAGGTAACTTTTAATTCCCCGTGCCTCAGTTTCCCCATCTGTAATATGGGGTTATTGTGGGGAATCTCTATTTACACATGTATGAAGTGGGCTTGTTGTGGGGACTAAATTAGTTATTATATGTAAAATGCTTAGGTCAGTGCCTGGGACATTGTTAGTGTTATAAAAGCGTGAGCTGTTATGGGAAGGCAGCATGGAGCAGTGGTAATGAGTACACATTGCCCCCCTGGATTCAAATCCCGGCTCTACTACTTACTAGCTTTGTTACCTTGGTCACTGTAGTAGGTTAAATAGTATCCTCTGAAAAGTCATGTCCACCCGGAACCTCAGAAAGTGACCTTCTTTGGAAATAGGGCCTTTGCAGAAGTAATTAGTTAAGCTGAGGTCATACTGGGCTAGGGTGGGCCCTAAACCCAATGACTGGTGTCCTTATGAGAAGTGGAGTGGACATACACAGGAAAGAAGACCACGTGACAATAGAGGCAGAGATTGGAGTGATGCAGGTACAAGCCAGGGAATGCCAAGGATTGCCAGCAGTCACCAGAAGCCAGAGAAGCAAGGTACAGAGTCTCCCTCAGAGCCTGCAAAGGGAACCAACCCTGCCCACATCTTAATTTCCAATTTCTGGCCTTCCTACTGCAACAGGATAAATTTGTGCTGTTTTAAGCCATCCAGTTTGTGGTAATTTGTTGTGGCAGCCCTAGGAAACTGATACAGTCAGATTACTGCATTTCAGTTTCTTCAGCTAAAATGGGAATTAAAAAGTACCTACTTCACAGAGTTATTAGGATTGCTTGAAATTATCCATGTAAAGAGTTTAGCACTGTGGCTAGTATGCGGTACGTACAGAAGAATGCATGCTGTTAGAAGGTACATTGACATAACAGGCAATGGTAGCCTCAAGGATGGTGTTAATAGCATTCTATTGTATGTCTACATTATAATTCATTTACCCAGTGCCCTATTGATGAACTTTTATGCGGTTTCCAGTTTTTTGCTAAGATAGATAATAACCAGATGATTTGTACATATATCTTTGTACAATTCAGTGAGTAAACTGGCAGGATAAATTCCTAGAATTGGAGTTGCTATGTCAAAGTGTGTGTGCATTTGGATAGATATGACTTAACTTGCCTCAAGAGAGGGTGTACCAATGTGTCCTATTCTGTGTGAGAATGTTGGTCTCCTCCATATCTTGTGAACACCAGAGATTCTCAGACTTTTTCATCTTTGTTAATCTGATAGAGGAGAACTGATGTCTCATTTCTCAATTTACTTTTATTATGGGTGGGTTTCATTCTCTGTTCATAGGCTTATGAGCTGTTTGTGTTTCTTTTTATGTGAATTGCCTGTTCTTTTCCTGTTCCCACATTTTCGCTGGACTCTTCTTTTTTTTTTTTAATTTAGGAACTCTGTTAAAAAAAAATTAGCCCTTTGTTCAATGTGCGACAAATATTTCCCCCCCAACTTGCCTTTTGCCTTTTGGTATTGCCCATGCTACTTTTCTTATTGGCTTTTTAGAAAATACAAAAACGTGCTTCATAAACCTGTGCCTATGTTAACCCCTGCTGTGAGGCAAGGTGACAAATTTCATGTGTATGAAATGGAGAGTGAGAATAGGAGTTAGTTCACAAGCTTTTCTACAAGCCAGCTTTTATTCCACCAAGGCTTTTGTCTTAAGGCTGTCAAAGTCAGTAATAATGCCAAGCATTCATTCATTCACTTATTCAACAAAACTGACTTCAGCACATGAGAGAAGCAGGGCTTTATGATGGACCATGGGAGACAAGGATGCTTGCCTTCAAGTAGCTTTCAGTCTTGGGGGGTGGGGGTGGAGTGCAATAAGATGATGCTTCTAATGACAGAACTCTGACGGCCCCTCCCCTTGGTATTAATATTTGGCTTGCTAGTACCCTTTTCAGCTGGTGTGGAGAAAGAGGCCATGGAAGAGGCAGAGGCTGGTGAGAGTGCGTGGTGGCCTGAGCCAGGGCAGTTGCAGAGAGGTGGGGAGAAGGAACCACAGAGTGGAGTATGGCAGGGTTTGCAGGGCCGGTGGGCAGGCCAGCTGGGACAGGGCGATGGGTTCAGCGTCTTTTCCTGGAACCCTCTTGCTTACAATGATTCGTTCAGTGACTCAGACACCGTGATGACCTCAAGAGGTGCAAAATGAAAACACACAGCGGTGCACGTACACACACGCGCTTTTCTAATTTAAACCCTTTGACAGCTTTGACGTGTGGACCTTTGAGGCTCCGTGTGAACTGGGATGGGGCTCATAGTCACTGCAGGGAGTGACGGAGTCAAATGCTGTGTCTTGTTTCCCTGCTTTTTTCAGAAGGTACTTTCCCGTATGACTAAGAGAATGAGATCAGCCAGGGAGAATAATGCAAACAGGCCAGGAAACAAGTCTTTTTTTAAAGAGAGCTGATCATCTCTGAGTCCCCATGCTCTCCACTCAGTGGCTCCAAACATGTCTTACATAACAGAACCAGGCCTTGATAGGCCTGAAATCTCATGTTGTCAACTCCTAAAACCCACCATCAGTCGAGACGTCAGCCCTCTCTGGAAAACCTCATCTAGGGCTCTAGCATCTCTGCTCACATGCCTGGCATAACAAGTGCTCACCACCTCCTGAATCAGCCCAGTGCCTCCTTGGACATTTTTTATTTTTAGACAATTCATTGCGCTGATCGGAAATCCATGTCCTGGTCACCTCAGTAAATCTATGTCTTCTGAGCGCTGGGATCCACAGACCACTTTTGTTCCTTCTTCCCCAGGTCAGCCCATTAGAAGTTTGCAGAGTGTGACCATGTTCCCCCGGCCCTTCAACTGTTCTTCATATGACACCCTGCCCCCCTTCTCTGGACTCGGCCAGCACCACTCAAGAGAAAAGGCCCAATTCACAGGAGAGGTCACCCATATGGCCAGTAGGCGTATGAAAAGTGCTCAGCATCCTTAGTCATCAGGGAAATGCACAATGAGGTACCACTACCCACCCGCCATAATGGCTATAATGGAAAAGTACCGACAGTACCAAGAATTAGCAAAGATGTGGAACAACTGGAACTCTCAAACCCTGCTGGTGGGGATGTAAAATTGTACAATTACGTTGGGAAACTTTTTGACAGTACCTACTGAAACTAAGTGTATGCCAACTCTGTGATCCAGAAATTCTACTCCGGGTACATACCCAAGAGAAATAAGTGATTATTCCCGCCAAAAGCCATCATAGGACTACTTATAATTAGCAAATACTGGAAATAACTTAAATGTCCATTAACAGTAAACAAACAAATTATGGCATAGTTCATGTAATGGAATACTACACATCAACGAAAGAGAATCACCTGCCACTCTAACACACAACGTGGATGAATTTCACAGATGTAAAGTTGAGTGAAAGGAGCCAGATGCAAGAACATACCCTCTATATGTGTCCATTTATATGATGTTCAAAAACTGTCAAAGCTAATTTATTAGAAGGCTTTAAAAGTCCGAATAGTTGTTACCTTTGAGGGAGATGGACTGGGAGGGGATGAGAAAGCCTTCTGGCGGGCCGGAAGTGGCCTATATCTTCATCTGAGTGGTGTTTATGTAGGTGTGTGCATATGGGAAGATTCAGTGAGCTGTGCTCTTAAGACTTGCCCACTTGAATGTATATAACCAATGCCTTATTAAAAAAGAAAAAAAATCACACACCCCCAATGCAAGAGCGGGGGCCCAGAGCTGAGCTCCAGCCTGAAGCCTAGCAAGACCATCATCGGCCTTACTTTGTCCACTGTACCTTTATTAATGCAGCTGAGACCACACCATGGCTTTGAGGGCCAACGCCTCACACTGTTGATTTATGTTGGGTAGACAGTCACTTGAGAACTCCTGCTCTCAGAAGCACTCTGTGCTTGGCTGAATGCTCGGCAGTCGATTTCTTGAAATTCTTAATTTTATCTTTGGATTTATATTTTAAAGTGAAGCCCCATGGTCAGTGAAGTGTGCACCAGGACTTCGAGGTCCCGCACGAAGTCCCATCTCCTGCTGCCTCTCTGCTTCCTGAGGATGGGTTCTCAGACTCCAGCTGCTTCGCCTCCTGGCACCCCCAGGTCCTACCAGCCTCCCGCACCCCACCACTGCCCAGCTGCTACTGGGCTCTCGCCCTGGGTGCATTCAGCTGGCAACGTTGCAGGGCAAGCCTCTCGTCGTCCCGTGACCCAGGCACCTATTGTCCTGGTGCAGAGGTTGGGATACCCTCGGGATCACCCGTCTCCGTGTGTCAGGGCAGTGGCCCCACTGGAAGGGGAGAAGCCTGGCTCAACTGCCCGGCTCCCTACCAGGGCAGAGCATGTCTGTCCTGCATCTGGCAGGGGAGGGACGCTGGCAGCCAGAGGACTTGGTGTGCACTCTCTGAGTCACAGCACTTGGGCACCTGTGTAGATCATGATATTCAGTCGTAAATTTTAAAGACACCATGACAGATCAAGACAGAGACCATGAGAGAAAGGAAAAACTTTACGTCTTGGTACCTTTAGTGGCACTTTTTTCCCGTTTTTGAACTCAGGACCCCACAGTCTTATTTTGCACTGGACCTGGCAAATTCTGCAGCCAGTCCTGCCTGGGAGAGTTTTCATCAGGGCTAAGTGAGCACTCAGGCCGTCGCACAGGGGCTGCCTGGGGACACGAGATGGCAGGGGATTCAGACCTAGGTGTCTGGGAGAGCTGGGCCCTCTCAGTCCAGCTGTCTCCCTCTCCCTGTCTGTCTGGATCCAATCATAGATATCAACATGCCAAGGCACTCTCACTTCTTGCCCTGCAGGGGACTTGAAACTGCGGGCATGAAAGTGTTTGTTTGTTTGTTTGTTTTAAGTTGCAAAGGTCTCTGCACTTTGGACTGGTTTTCGGTGTAATTATTGTGTCACATTTTATGACCCTCTTCCAAAGCTTAAACACTGAGGAAGGTAAGCCCCCCAAACTTCCAATCCCTACTTGTCTACCTCTTCCACACCCTACCCTGCCCCATCCAGTCGAGGGACAGTTGACTTTCTTCCCTTTGGGGTCACTAGCCTGGGATAGATTTCTGGTGTCCACCCAGCTCCGGGGGTCTGTATTCCTGACTGACCTGCAGTAACGGAGCCTTTAGTCTGAGCTGTGCGTGAGATGCTGGTCAGATGTGATGCTGTCCCCACCCAGTTCAGCCTGGGGGCTGGGAGGTGGGAGCCGCGGTCGCCTCCGCTGGGCAGGGAAGCACTGCAGAGAGGCCGAGGCTCTCCAGTGAGGAGGTGGGGAGAGGGTGCCCCAGGCTGGGAGGACCGCGTGTGCAAGGCCCAGAATGGCAGGAGTGCTCAGGTGCTGGGGGCGAGTGCACGGTCCAGCTGGAAGGGGAAAGCCTGTGCGGGGATTAGAAGCTGGGGTGGCACAGAGGCCACCAGGTCTCCGATGGCCTCCAACCCCAGGCTGGGGAGTTTGCTCTCCACCTGTCATGGTGGGGGCTGTTGAAGGTGGCTTCAGCTCAGGAGCGGCATCAGAGGCGACTTTCACAAAGATCACTTGAAGCTGAGTTGCGTGTGGACAGGAAGGTAGGAGAACTGAGGCAGGGAACTGGGTTGGGAGGCTGTTGTGACAACACAGATCCAAAAAAGGCAGTCGCCATGACAAGGGAGAGGAGGGACGGATACAAAGGGTGGTAAAGAGATGGGAGTCTAGTCACAAAAGGACAATAGTGTATGATTCCACTCAGATGAGGCACTTCGAGTAGTCCGATTCATAGAGACAGAAAGCAAAATGGTGGCTGCAGAGTCTGGGGGGACCTGGAGGGGGAGTTAGTGCTTAAAGAGGGACAGAGTCTCCTCTGGGAAAGATGAAAAAGTTCTGGACATGGATGCTGGTGATGGCTGTACAACAGCGTGAATGTACTTAATCCTATAGAACTCTACACTTAAAGTGGTTCATTTTATGCTGTGTATTTTACCACAATCTAACAACAACGACAAAACCCCCTATCGCATTCCAAAGAATAAATGAGAGAGAGAGGGTTGACAGGCGTGGGGACCCACCAGAACTGGGAGAGTCGAGAGCAGGGTTCAGACAGGCCCCCAGGTGTCTGGCCTGGGTGGCTGACGGCAGCAGGGTGAGGCGCAGGTGGTGGCGGTGAGGTGGCCGCCCTCGGGGTTGGGCACGTGGAGCCCGAGGGACTCCAGGAGATGCGCTCAGCAGAGCATGAGACCGTGCGAGGGTCATCAGCTTGTCACTGGTAACTGACCCCACTAGGAGACAGCCCCCAGGGGGAGTGTGAGATGTAAGAGGGCAGCGCCCAGGGGCACGGGTGGGCCAAGAAGAATCTGTCATCAGGGAGAATGAGAAGGGGTGGGGAGAAAGGAAGGAGGCAAACCGGGACAGTCTCATACTTGTTTGGCTGCAAGGAGCAGGGACTCATTCGAGGTAACTGAGTGCAGCGAGGGAGTGCGAGGCGAGGGTGGGCCTCATAAGGACTGTGGTGGGACGGGGGTCTGGTGGGACTCCAGCGTGAGCCGTAGCAGTCCAGCCTGAGGGAGCAGGGACTGGGCTCTTCTGGGACGCCGTGTTCCCCATCTCTCAGCCCCATGAGTTCACCCCGCAGATTCTCCCTCAGACCTCCCCACAAGAAGGACCAGCCCTGCCACACCTAGATTTTGGACTTCTAGCCTCCAGAACTGAGAGACAATGAATTTCTGCTGTTTAGGCCCCTCCGTTTGTGGTACTTTGTTAGGGCAGTCTCAGGAACCAATACAAATGCCAAGAAATGAAGGGGCTCATTCAACCAGCTCACTTTTTTTTTTAAATCCAAGCCACATAGATCACTGGCTAGCCAATCAATTGGCTGCCTTTGAGCCAGGCACCGGCTCTGCCCAGTTAGCTGAGGTAGGGACCGCATGGTATAAAGCATGGCTGCCCCCAGAGGTGCCCCTTGGAGGAGGGCAGTGGGGAGATAGCTCTCTCGGGAGGAACAGGGGACATCTCAGGCACTCTTTTGTCCCTGGAGCTAATGGAAGAGAAAGGCTCAGGCTTCAGTGATGAGGGATCATGGCCTAAAATCCCTTCAGCCAAAGTGTCTTCCCAAAGAGAAGAGAAGACGATGACAGAGGAGAAGGGTTATGAAGAATCAACTTTGTTTGTAAATCCACCTCCCTTCACTGTGGCTGAAATAACAAGATGGTATAACTGGAAAATATTCATTTGAACCTGTGACTCAGCTCTTCCTGACCTCAGGGAAATGCAGTCCATTAATCAAGATACCTCTCCAGAGCCTCCCGCCCAAGTGTCCCCCGGGGCAGATGCTGGAAGGGCCATTAGCACAAGTGACTGCACCCACCTCCCGTGAAAGATCTAAAAGCGCATTCGGTACTCCAGGAGCTGCCCTGTCTCAGAGCTTTCATTCCTGAAGCTTCCTGATGGATGGCCTCAGCCCTTGACCCACTCATTTTTACTATCCAACCTGCCTGATTTTACTTCCTGGCACAGCTTGTAAATTCTATTGTTTTCATATTTAGCAGAAGCTTAAGGCTTCTGCCACTGAGAAGCAGGGAGGCCAGACGTGCCATTAGTGTAAAATCCACAGGATTTGGAAGACTTCAGTTTTTAAATGCGTTTTTAATTTATTGAGCTGTCCTTTTCTTTTCCTCATCAACACTTACCCACGACCCAATCTGTAAAGCAGGCAGCAGCGGCGCGGTTCTGCCTTGGGCAGCCTCCTCACCCCTTCCTGCCCATCCCTCCCATCTTGGGTTCCCAGCCCTCCCAGATTTTTCCACTTTAAAGAAGGGGAAACAGAGGACCTGAGAAGAGAAGGGACTTGCCCCCAAGTTCCAAGGACACTAGAGCAAAGCCCAAATGTGCTCATGCCCTCCTAACACCTTTACCAAGCACAGGACTAGGCACATGTCCTTACCTGGCGAACATTACAGTCTGATGATAGTGTATGGGGGAGCAGGGGAGGGGGGTGGAGAGGCAGCGGCCCCAGCAGTAGCAGTGGCTGCCGCAGCCTCATAATAATGTGGCTAATATTTGTGGAGCCCGCATTGACCACGCCCCAGCCCCAGGCTGGACGTGATTTTCAACTTTTTATTTTAGCAGCTGAATCCTTTCTTCAAGAGAAACCTTATGTGGAACCCTCCATAAATCAGAAGGTATGAGGGGTGAGCCCTCTTGCTTAGCCTCTCCTATTTAACCCCCTGCAGGGGCTCTGGAAGAGCTTTCTCAGAGCCTGAGCTCTCCCCTGAGCACAGTTTAAAGACCACCCATGGGGGATAGGTTACAAGCAGAATTTCCGGGTCCATTTATGCTTATTTTACAGATGAGCAAACAGAGGCCCAGAGGAGGGGAGGGATTCAGTGAGGGTCACCCAGGGAGTTACCACCACAACTGGCACACCAGCCAAAGTCCTCTGAATCTCAGGTCTGTGTCCATCTGTGACACCTCTTTTACTAGGAAACAGGGGCCTTTTACTAACAGCTATAAAATACCATCTCTTCCAAGCCATCTTTTTTTTTTTTTTTTTCCTCTTTTGGCCACGCTGTGCAGCTTATGGGATCTTAGTTCTCTGACCAGGGATTGAACCCAGGCCCTTGGCAGCGAGAACATGGAGTCCTAACCACTGGACCGCCAGGGAGTTCCCCCAAGCCATCTTTTAAAGCTGAGCTTGCAGTGGGCTCTATTAACATGGTGTTTTCACCTCCCTCCTGCCCTGTCTCTCCCCCACCTCCAGTTCTTCCACATCACTGACCATAGGAGAAGAATCTCACCTCAGAGAAACTGTCCCTGGGAGCCAAGTAGACGAGTGTGGCTTGAAGCTGACAACTTCATAGTTTACCTTAGGAGTTCTCCGTTCCTCTCAGCTTATTTAATGTGATGCCTCGTCACTCTGTAATATTCACAGGACACTTGACATTAGAAAGGGCCTTTTAAATCCTTTGAAATAGGAGTTTTAAATTCATCGGCACCGTGGAGTGTTTAAGTGGAACATTAACTTTCCCGTGTGTGCAAAGATGGAGACTTCTTCAGGAAATGTAATGATTGCATCCCTCGGGGTGGCAGCTCTGGAGGTAGCCTGCTACCCAGCCCCATCCCTCCTCCAGCAGGCCCCGTAGTTGCCACCTACACCTCTCTTCTTGCTCCTTCCCAGCTCCTTTTTTCCCGGGTGGCTTTGACGTGGATTCCTCTCTCCCCTGTTCCCTTGTACTGGCTCGTCCCTTCTCCAGGGTCTGTCCATGACTCTTTCTAAGGGTTTTAGTGCAAACCATCTAGGAAAAATGAGTCAACCGGCCAAGGTAACAAGCATGGGAAGCTCCTAGGGTTCCAAACCTGTCCCAGCTGGTTCTGTCCGCCAGCCCCTTCTTGTGTGAGTCTGAATGGCTCCCTCATATGACCCAGAGGTGAATCTAAGGCTGTGTTTTCCAAACGTTGTTCCATGAGATTCCAGTTCCAGGAGCAGTTTCTCAGAGACATGGCTTCATGGTTCAAAGGACAGGGAAGTTCTGCTTGTACCCTCCCTGTCTTGGTGACTGACATCCGTTGTGGGAAAGCAGACCAAGAGTTTTGAGAAGTCAGGCAGAGTAGAGAGCCCTTGTGCAACTTGGTACAACCCGAGACCTGTTTGAGCACCAGAAACGTGTTTTGCAGCCCATCTGAGAGATGCTAATTCGGAGGTGTGTCTGTGAGTTGGTTCTGGAAGCCTCCGAGCCCTTCACTAGGGTCCTCTTGGCCCTGGGATGGAGACCACAGGGCCTCTCCCGGCTCCACTCAGGAAAATCCAAATTAGGTTATTCTCTGAGAGCCATCAGGAAGGGTTATTTTTTTCATCTATACCAGAGCATTGTCAGCTGCTTGTGCTTTCTTTGGAAGTAAATAGAAATGAATCAAGCCAGGGGGGGCCATTTATGGTCTGAACATTGCATTCTTGGGGTCTGGTCAAAGGAAGACGTCAGACCAAGCTGAGCCATTCTTAGAGAAAAGGATGGCACTGGCCTTTTCTGTATTTGGGAAGCAAGTCCTTTCTTATCAAGCCAGCTGTCACACACTCGGATTTCTCCTACAAAGAGGCCCACACATGCACAAACTTATATTAATAACATGTATCTCTGCTCTCTTTCTGAAATGGAGGCTTTTTCTGGTAGCCTAGTCAACGTTGGTTTTTGTTTATCTTTAATTACTTTGTTTCAAATTAACAATTAATCCCAGCTTTTTGATTGATAAGTTGGTTATCTTTTCCTAGGTTTTGTTTCTCTCTACTCTGGAAAATTCCATCAGTCATTTCACAGATGAGCCACGGGTTTTGTTTGTGTTTGTTTGCGTTGGGGTCTAAAACCACAAAATGCTGTGAGGGAGGTGATACTGATTGTAGTAGTTTGCTACAGCTGCCGTAACAAAGTACCACACACTGAGTGGCTTAAACAGCAGAGATTTTTGTCTCAAAGTTCTGGAGGCTAGATGTCCAAGATCAAGGTATTGGTAGGGTTGGTTCCTTCCAAGGGCTGTGAGGGTCTGTTCCAGGCCTCTACTCCAGCTCCTGGTGGTTTGCTGGTAATCTTTGGTATTCCTTGGCTTGCAGAAGCATCACCCCCATCTCTACCTTCATCTTCACATGGTGTTCTTCCTGTGTGCCTGTGTAAATTTCCCTTCTTTATAAGGACATCAGTCCTATTGGATTAGGGACCCCTCCTCTGGCATGACCTCATCTAAACTTAACTAATTATATCTGCAACAACCCTCTTTCCAAGTAACGTCACATTCTTACTTGGAATGTGGTTCTGGGTTACTGAGGTACAGGGGGTAGAACTTCAACATATGAATTTGGAGGGGACACAATTCAACCCATAATATCAACTCTATACGTAATAACACATTTCATCCTGCAGCATTTACAAAAGCTCGGAGCTGCTGCCTCACCCTTTAGCCTGTCAGCCTCAGGAACAAAAGCTGAGAGCTCAGCTCACATAGGCTGCAGGACAGGGGGAACTGGCTTAGACACAGAGATGCTAGCAGCTCCCGCAGCAAGCTGAGACTGTCCATTCTCCAAGAGAAGAGCCCAGAATGTCCTCAAGGTGGTCTGATTGGACCACCAGTGGCAGGTGAGAACTGGAATTGGGTTCATTTCAGTGAACAGCTTCCTGCTGTGTGCACAGCCCTGAGTCGGGCCCTCGGGAGAGTGGGGTGGAGCAAACCCAGGCCCTGCCCATGAGGAAGCCTCAGGAGGCAGCCGTGCGAGCTGCGTGCAGAGGTGTGGGTGCGGTGCCGTGGCCGTGATGAACTTTGCTCAGAGAGAGGACGCTGAGGCTTCACAGAGGAGGTGATGTGTGAGCTGGGCTTGTCATGTTATCAGACAGTTGCAGCCAAGCTGGGGGACAGAAGGGCTTAGGGCCCCGTCGTGTCTCCCGGGTTAGGTGACAGGTAGTGTGGTGTAGTGGGGAGCACTGGGGTCCGGTGACAGGGGTTCTGAGTCAAGCCCTAGGTCATCCCTCAGTTTCTTCGTTGATAAAAAGGTGTTAGTTAAAAGATTCAATTTACAGGGTGTGGCGTCAGGATTGAATGAGTTCTCAGGTGTGAAAGTGTCATGGTTATGGAAGTAGCAGAGACAGGATCCAAACACAGGTGTTAGGTATCATCTGTGCCACGGAGAATACGCAGTAGCCTTCTCTCGCAAGGAGAGCAGCTGGGAAGTGGCAGACCTGGACCCCCGTCTTCCTGGACTCCCACCGCCTCCATCAATCGCTTCCTCCCTCTGAGCCAGCTCCCTGGGGGGTGAAATGAGAGGTCTGGGCGAGGCGATCTCCTTCTGGCCATGAAGTTAGGTGAGTCTATGAAAATGTGCCTGATACAATGGCTAGAGCCGGATGGGCTTGGAAAGCCAGCAGACTGGGCTTCAAATGGTGGTCCTGCCCCCTCTTGGTAGTGTGATTTGTGTGAGTCACTCAACCTCTCTAAGCTCAGTGTCCTCATCTGCAAGACGGGGATAAATGCCTACCTCAGAGGTTAAATTAGAATGTCTTTGGGAATTACTTAACGCACAGCTTGGCGTATGGTAGTAAAAGTTAGCTATTACCGTCAGCTGCTTCTTGTGAGGATTGAATGAGATGTTGTAGGGGAAGGGCCTGCATGCAGCAGGTGCTTAATTAACCATTGACACTCCCCCCGCTTTTAAGATCAGCCTTGGCTGAATTTCCAGCGTTCATGTTTTCCATCAGGGTGTGGGGTGATGGGTGGAGGGTTGTACAGAAAATTTTCGAACTATTTGAAGAATAAAATAGTTTTCAGGCACTCATAAGCCATTTAAAATCACCTATTACTTGTAACTAATGGCCATGCCTATTACAACAATTACAAGTCGTTAAATTGCATGCCCTCAGGACTTTTACCTTGCAAGGTTTATGAGAGAATTAGTCCAACTTAATACAGGATTCCAGTAGAGTAATTATTATCCTGACAATTCATAAAACATGCCCAGGGCTCCATGGGAGTGATAAGCATCTATTTGCTTTGAGAGCAAATCCAAGAAGGGTCTTTCTAAGATTTTTCTCTTTCTGGTAGGTCATAGATCGGAACAGAAAGTTCTTCTACGATGTCGTACAGACGAGAACTAGAGAAATACCGTGACCTGGATGAAGATGAAATCCTTGGAGCCCTAACAGAAGAAGAGCTGAGGACCCTAGAAAATGAGCTGGATGAGCTGGACCCCGATGTGAGTAGGCACTAAAGGGGACACGTTGTCACAGTTGCAAGGACAGCAGCCATTACCACCTAGGGGAGGGGTAGGCCGACTTCCTGAAGTACCACTTCCCCTTTCCCTCTATGACAATAACATTGGAGTAACATTGCCTTTGCAGGTGTGTGTGTGAGTGTGTGTTATATTAGTCAGGGGTCTCTAGAGAAACAGAACCATTAGGAGGTAGGAGATATATATATATATATATATATATATATATAAAGAAATTTATTGTAAGTAATTGGCTCACATGATTATTGAGGTTGACAGGTTCCAAGATCTGCAGTTGGCAAGCTGGAGACCCAGGACAGCTGGGAGTGTAGTTCTAGCCTGAGTCCAAAGGCCTGAGAACCAGGAAAGCTGATGGTATAGTTTCAGTCGAATAACTGGCAGGCTCAAGACCCAGGAAGAGCCAGTGCTTTCAGTTCAAGTCCAAAGGCAAGGAAAAAAAAAACAACAAAAGCAATTACCCAGCTCAAATTAATCAGGCAGAAGGAAATTCCCCCTTTGCTGGTAGGAGGATCAGCTTTTTTGTTCTACATGTATTCAGACCTTCAACTGATTGGATGGGACCCACCCATATTAGGGAGGACAATCTGCTTTACTCAGTCTACCAATTCAAATGTTAATCTCATCTAGAAACTCCCTCACAGACATACCCAGAATAATGTTTGTCTAAACATCTGGGCACCCCATGGCCCTGTCAAGTTGAGACATAAAATTAACCATCACAAGTCCACTCCTCCTCAACTTGGCACCCATACACACCTCCTTAAACCATACTTATCTCCAGATAAAGACAATTACAAGGTCATAATTCTGCCTAACATGATACAACTATCCTGTGTATAACCTGCCAGAAGAAGAGGTAAAGTTCTTGAGTAATGTTTACTTTTCTCCTTGATCTCCTGTAATTTAATACTATGATGTGAAATTAACAATACTTAGATACCACCATATAAAACCAATACATCTTGTTTCATGTTAAGAGAATAAGAGAGGGAAGAAAACAAAGATATTTACTTAATACGCATACACAGACTCACACATACACAGACATGCTCATAAAAAAATACAGAGGAAATACTCATGACAACATCGTCCTCGTTTCTCTAACTGGTCACGTGGTCATAGCTGGTATCT
This sequence comes from Balaenoptera physalus, assembly GCF_965194825.1. Classification (NCBI taxonomy): domain Eukaryota; kingdom Metazoa; phylum Chordata; class Mammalia; order Artiodactyla; family Balaenopteridae; genus Balaenoptera; species Balaenoptera physalus. The sequence continues at coordinate 34,304,213 of NC_138886.1, read as the reverse complement.
ATAACTACCTTCTTCCACTGTCCATTCTGTACTTCCCTTGCCTTCAGCAACCATAGCCTCAGCTGGGTGTGGTTCTTTGCCTGGCGGAGTGAACCTAGTTCCGTAGGGCCTGGACCATTAGTAGTCCTGCCTGGATTGAGTTGTTATAGTTTTCCATTGACTCTAATCACAGGTCCTGGTGATACTAAGAAAGCCCTAAGGAATCTCCTGTATTACAGACATGCTCTTCTTTCCCTCCCTGTGGAGCAGCAGTCTGATTTACCCTTGGTAACCAGGACCAATCACCCCAGCTGGTACAGAAACTCCCTCTCTGCCTATTCGTTCAGAGGCATCAGGAGCCCAAAGTGGCAGTCTTAACCTCCAATCCAGTGGAATCACTGCTCTGTCTCCTAGTGGAAGCATTCCTCCCTTTGGAACTAAGACCTTGAGGCCAGCAGAGCATCAGGTCACAGGACCGGGATGCACGACTTTTGCCAGTGGGTCACTAGGGGTACCACTGGTAATAGTGAGGCGTGCTACTCCCATTTCCTGGACCCGTGAATCCTGGCCGTGGGAGAAGAAGCGCCGTATATTGGACACTGATTCAGAGCATGTACAGGCTCCTAGAGACCCTTGCCCCAGTCCTGCAGGTGTTACCACTTAGCTGTACTGCAACTGAGTCTGCAAAAGCCAAGTCCACCGTTCTGTCAAGCCAGCTGCCACAGGATGGCGGGCAATATGTGTCAGGTAGCACATATAAGTGTGTTTAATACTCAGAATTTGCCTCTGCAGTGAGGTTACGGCATCACAAGGCCGGGAGGCTCCCTGGTCATGTCTGTGGTTTGGCCAGTCACCATGGAGCTGTCAGCAGAGCTGAGGGAGGTGGCTATTTCAGGTACCCCGGCCAATGCCCAGCTCAGAGAAGGTAGAGAATGAATGTTACTGAATTAAGTGAATTTCCCATTTGATATATTTTTAAATTAAAAATGGGATATTTCATGCCTTTTTAAAAACACCTGTCACTGCTCAACCCTAGTTGAACAGTGATCCATACAGAAAACACTACTTTACCGTTTCACTAACCCTCAAGTAACCGCAGCTCGGGTAGAGGGAATGTAGCTTAGCAGGGAATATGCAGGACTAGAGGTTCGGTGTCCCAGGTGCAACCCTGGCCCTGTCTCTTACATTCATGTGACCTTGCGCCAGTTGCTGTCCGTCCCTAAGCCTCAGTGTCCCCATCCGTGAAATAATGGAGTTGGTTGGTCCCATTCAAAGCTAAGCTTCCATGAGCTTATAACCTGGGCTTATCTCCGGGTTTGATTAAATGTCTTCTTTCTAGATAACCCAGAATCCTTGTTTAGGAGTGCTGGGTCCTAGGCCGCACAGAGTGACAAGCCCCTCCAGCAGTGTGTCCTCCTCTTGCTATTCACGACCCCCGCTGCCCCCCGCTCCTGACCCCGCCAGGAGGAGATGGTCCCTGAGGTGAGGCTGCTGGGGGTTGATTAGAAGGCAGCGTCGGTGGGAGAGCCTTGGGTTCCTCCTTCCCCTGCACCATCGCTTTCCATTAGCCTGGGTTTCCATAAAAACGAGTGATGTAGGGAAGAAACAATCAAGCTTCCAGCTTTATTGCTATAAAGTTATTCTGTTCTAATTCTATCCTAGATCACCGTTGTATAGAATTGCAAGAGCAGGTAGTTTTAAAAAGTGAGAACTAAAGGAGGATGTAGCTACTTCTAGTCAATTCAGTAAACATGACTCAGTTATCTGCCATGCGCCGACCCCTGTGCGGCCACCAACAGGGGAGCCTAGCGGGGATTCTGCCCTTCAGGCCCTCCGTCCAGTGGGGAGCGGGCGTAATAAACCATGTCCTAAGTGGGAGCACACAGGGAGCTCAGGGAGAGGATTAATTCTTTTTTGGTGGGAGGCTTCACAGAATAGGTGATACTGGAACTGGGTCCTGGATTTTTCAAAGTCAAGAATAAAAACAAAGAATTCTATGCTGAGTGAAGGTCACAAGCAAAAGCTCATGTACAGCAAGTAATTGGGGATGCGGAGTTTAGGCGTGGTTTCTGTGGAGGGCTCGCTGAGCCTGGAAGGGGGTTTGGGCTAGATATGGGGGCAGAGGGGTGCAAGGAAGACTAAAGAGTTTGGACTTTTCTCAGCAGGCCCAGGGAATCCCGAAGGCAGAGAGTCAGTGGACTTGCTGACTCAGGACAGATGGACCGGAGGAGATGCTGGGGAGATGGGTGAGAGGTGGAAGGGCTCCCATGGTAGTGAGAGAGATCTTTCCTGAAGATAAGGAAGGGCCCCTGCCCCTCTCCACAACCCTTCTGCCATCTTGCAGAATCTTTGCTGTTTTCAGGGTGAAGCACAGACTCCCAGGAGCTCCCAAAGCCTGCTGCCTCTGGCCTTGGGGCTGTTGGAGTTGCCCTGAGCCCCTGGATGGGGGTGAGTTTAGATTAGGCTGTGGCTACAAATTGGGTAGGTGATGACAAGGGTCAGAGCCAGGCAACAGACCTGGGAGTGGGAAGGGGGCAGATGGAGGAGCCCTCAGAACCGAGAGTGGAGCCCCTAAGGACTGCTTGAGCCCCAGCTAGGAGCTCCATTTCACTTCTAAACTGGCAAATGGCCCCACCCCTAATATCAGGGTATCTGGCCCTAGCAGCAGATTCCCAGGGCCTCTGTACCATCACACAGCCAGCTGCCCTGAGCCCTTCTCACCGGTGATTAACAGGAAGGTATGCGTGTGAACACTGGCGGGCTGGAGAACCGGGTGAGGTGCAGAGCTGACTGACTTGCTCAGCATCACAGGACCAGGGCGTGGAGACTCAGATTTCAAACAGGCTCCAAAGTGTGGCACCTCCCCCTCTGGCAGGAGGAAGGTGCAAGTGCACTTGAATTTCAGAGTAGGGTTGGGCAATCCGAGACCTGTGATCCTCGTAGCATTGTGGCTTCAAATGGACATTTTCAAAGCCCCCTTTCTCTCTAAGTTCAAGAAAAAGAGAAGAGAAATCAGAGCAAGGATAGGAGATAACGGAGACCAGCGGGGTTTTTGTCCCCATCTAACAATTAGCCCTTCACTGAGATGTCTCTGTTACCTGATTTGCAAGTCAGGATGGGAGTTTTGAAAAGATCTAGCGGGGCTCCACTCTTTCTGAGAGCACAAACATTCCAGCTTGAGTTTCACCCGTCCTCAGCCCATGTTCTGAAACCACAGCACAGGGAGAGGTCAAACGTTTGCAGACCAGGAGAGGCCTCAGAGCCTCTGGTCGGGAGGGGACGCAGAGACCAGCAGGTGTCCAACCCTCCAACTTACAGAGCAGAAACTGAGCCCAGAGAGGAGAAGGAACTTGCTGTGGTCACAGGCCAGAGCAGAACCAGCCCAGGCCCGCTGCCCTCTCTCTTATACTCTATACTCCTCCTGTTTTAATTCTGGTTTAACAAGTGCTTATATGGCACTTTTTATGTGCAGACACTGTTCTAGGCACTTTGAAAATATTAATTCATTCAACCGTCATCCTAATCCTATGGTGCAGGCACTGTTATCATGACCATTTTACAGATGAGAAAACTGAGAGGTGAAGTAACTTGACCAGGAAACTGAAATGAGGCAGTGGCAGAGCGATGACACGGCTCTAAAAGTTCACGTCTTAGCCACACCGCTATAAGGCTTCACTGGAGTCTTCAGGAAGATAGTTTGAGCCACGGATGTGCTCTGGTTTTGTAGTTGGGGAAGGTGCTGTATGAAAATTTATCCCCTTTTCTTCCTAGAAACAATCTGAGATGCAGAGGTTCTTATTCAATCCTGGCTCTGCTCCCAACTTCGGCAAGTGCTCTTCCCTCTTTGGATCTCAGTTTCCCTATCTGCAAAGTGGACACAGTGGGCCTAGATGCCCTCTAACACCCCCTCCAGATCTAACTGTCTCTGATTTTATGAGCAGTTCCTGGCAATCTTATGACCTGAATTCAGCTAACAGGTAATGTTTCAGGGGGGTTATGTTTTCAGTGATGCAATTGTTAAGCCCCAGTGTCATGTGACACAGTAGAGTACACAGAGTTGGAAAGCTGCTTTGTTTGCAGCAGAGGATTCCAAACTTGTGCACAGTAAAAAAAAAAAAAAAAAAAAAATTTCCCGAAACTTTCTCTCTCTTAGTCTGCGTCCTGGAAAAACTCAAGCTTATCATGAGATTGTTGCACTTGGACTCCCACGGGAGAGGAATGCTCCATGTGCTAAAAGTATCTGCTGTTGACTGATTCCCCAAGGGGATCTGCCCTTTCTTGTCTCTCTGGAGTTAAGTGGATTCTGCTCTGAAGCTGAGCCAGCTCCTCGTTCAGGTTGCCTTTGTACCAGGCAACAGGGAAAACGGGCAATGCACAGCGATGTTTGAGAATGACAAGTCACACCGGGACTTGGGCAGGGTACAGTGTGTGAGCTCTTATAGCATCAATAGATAGTTGACATTTACTGGGACAAAGCCCTGCATGGATTATCTTCTTTAGTCCTCTGAGAGGTTTGGTTATCAGCTCCATTTTAAAGATAGGGAAACTGAGGCTTAGAGGGATGAAGTAGCCTGCCCAGGAGCTGGGACTCCAGCCCAGAGAGTCAGACCCAGTAGCCTGTGCTGTTAACTACCACCTCCTGTGAATGTGTGTGGGAGGGCCTGGAAGGCAACTTGGAGAACAAAGCTGGGGAATTACCCAGCAAATTACTTTTTTCTAATTCAGTTTCTCTTGAAGTTGTTATGTTATTTTCACCATAAATATAAATCTTAAAAAGAGAAAGAAACCACCAGCACAAAGAATTTCACTATAAATGTTACTTGTTAATGAGGCTTTGAGGAAAAGGAGTAATATTTTTTAGTGTCTCAGTAAAAGGGTCAAAATATTTACACACGAGAAGATGGTAGAGATAACCCCAAACTTACAAAGAAATTGGGTCCTTACAAGTTGATTTTGAAGTCTGCTGTTGGGAGTCTGTGACACATTACAACTATAGAAACAACAATGGAAAACAACAGGCCCCTGCAAGGCCTGAAATAATAATAATAATAATTTTAAAACTACAGCTATTTCTCTGTTGAGGTCGTCTTACATGCCAGGTGCTATGCTGTTTTATGGGCATCATCTCAAAAAATCTCCACGAGGATCCTATGAGACTGATCCTCACAGGTTGGGGTTGAAATCATTTTAAGAAAAGGAAATGGATGCCCAGTATCACATAGCTAGTAGGTGATAGACTGACAGGTAGACCTGCCTCCCTCAGCCCAAAATGTGTCAAAAGTTCTGAGACCAAGGGACCATGAACTGCAGGGAGAAATGATGGAGGAGAAAACCTAGGCCTGTAGAATCTCAGAGTTAGAGGAACACTTAGACATGATCTAAGCCCCACCCCTATCCCTGTATATACAAACACGGCGCAGATAAAGAACCCCTGATTTACAGAGTCCCTCCTGCACACATGTCATTCACCCAGTGCTTCATGTATTTCATCAAATCCTCATACCAACCCTTTGAGGTAAGCAGTACTATCCCCACGTTAGTGATGAAAAATCAATACAACAACAACAACAACAACAAAAAAAAACCCCCTGAAACCCAGAGAAGGGAAGGGACTTGTTCAAGGTCACACAGCAAGTAAGCCACAGCACCAGGACAAAATCCTGGGACTTCCTGTCACACTGCATGGCTTCCCACCAGACTCCACAAAATCATAAAATCCTCCATATTCATGGCCCACATGGTATCCTATAAAGCAGAGGATGCTCTTGGCTGTGCAGGAAGCAGCCACGTTTGGTCCACAGAGCTGTGGTTCTCCCTTGTAGCACAGACCAGCAGATTCACAAGCCCAGGACAGAAGTAAACAGTTGAAATGGAAAGAAATAAATCTCTGCTCTAAAAATAGGCACACATCCTTAGAAACACTGCCGGCCGTGCACAGAGCCAAGGATGGGCCTGGTGGGGTGAGGGCGAGTGAGGCCAGGTGTCAGTGTGTCCTCATCCCACCATCTGTCTTCTAGCCCCGTGACTACCTCCCCACCCACCTCTCCACCCCACTGCCTTCCCCAAGACCGGCCTCCAGCCTCCACAGAATGCCCTCCTCCCTGCCCTGCCATCCTCTCCTCCCTGCCTCTGCTGCTGGGGAACCTCTTGGATCTGGAGCCCTTCATTCTCAAGTCAGAATCCTCCCATTTCTCAAGGCCCAACCTCCCCTCCCCCTTGGGAAGCCTTCCTGACCCTACCCCTCCAAGCCCCCAGCACAGCACCTGCCCCACTAAAGACACTGAGCAGTTTCCTTTCTGACTTTGACATTTTTAATAGGAAATATGTTAAACATATAATAGAGTACAGAATACACCTATGTTTCCACTATCCAAACTTAACAAATGTAAAAATGCTGCCTTACTTGATTCAGATCACCCTTAAAAAGAAAAAAAGAATTACCACAGATAAAGTTTTAACCCTGTCTTCCCACCCGGCCCCCAGTTTCTTCCCCATCTCGCCCACTGCCACACCTTCTACTTGAGAGGCAGCAAACTAGCACCCACAACATCAGGTAGGTAATATAACGAAGGGAGGAAGATGGGCCAATTTTCGTGAGGCACATGGCCATCTTGGGTCATCTTTTACTTTTCCACTCTTGAAAGAGATGTGGACATAAGAAAGTTTTCACTTACCACTTTACCTTCCAAGAAGAAAAGCAACAACAGAGCCAGTGATAAATGTTAACTGCTTCTTGGCCTCTGTGTCAGAGACAGGAGGGAGTGGTGGGGACTGAGGCAAATGGGAGAGTTTGTGTTTGACTAAAGGGCACTTGCTGTTCCACTCTGCCAATTGTTGCCCAATATTGCCATGTCATCTAATTTTTCAAGAGAGGCTGGAGGGCTTCCCTGGTGGCACAGTGGTTGAGACTCCACCTGCCAACTCAGGGGACTTGGGTTCGAGCCCTGGCCCAGGAAGATCCCACGTGCCGCAGAGCAACTCAGCCCGTGTGCCACAACTATTGAGCCTGCGCTCTAGAGCCCGTGAGCCACAACTACTGAGCCCTCGTGCCACAACTACTGAAGCCCGTGCACCTAGAGCCTGTGCTCCGCAACAAGAGAAGCCACCGCAATGAGAAGCCCGCACACCGCAACGAAGAGTAGCCCCTGCTCACTGCAACTAGAGAAAGCCCGTGCGCAGCAACGAAGACCCAATGCAGCCAAAAATAAATAAATAAAATAATTTATTTAAAAAATTTTTTTTAAAAAGAGAGCCTGGAAATCTGAATTTTTATGTGCAAGTTTCCTATTTGAAAATGTTGGCAGCTCATTCAAATACACAGACAAAACCAAGTTTTGGCATTTGATTGGACTATAGGTCTCCCAGTTTCCAATTCTGACTCTGTTCACATGACAGATTTTTAGATAGATAGATAGATAGATGAAAAGTACCTAGCCCAGTGCCTGGCACATAATAGGTGTTTAATAAATGTTTGTTGAACCTGAATATATGATTTGACCACTAGAATCTAGGGTTCTTGCAATTTAGAGCCACACTGTAGCACCACAGGTATAGGGCAGCCAGGTACAGTTGTGCAAGTATTGCACTGCACAACTCCAGCAACCACTGTTCACATAAACCAGAGAACATATAATGCCCTTGGAGTTGTGCCAGTGCACAACTTGCACAACCAGATGGAGCTGCCCTGACAGAGTCGCCCCATAATGCAGTGTCTGTTCAGTTGAATGGAAGTGAACAATTATGCCCTGTGGTGGTAAAACTGATTGTCATAATCTGTTTCTAATATAGAGTTCAAGGCTTTATTCTGAGGTTTCAAGCTAAAGGAGATCTTGACCATTTTACAGAAAGGGAATTCAAAGTCAGAGAGCACCAGTGCCCTGTTTGTGGCCTCAAAGCCCTGGGATGAGAAGCCAGGCTGTCAGTTAGAATGCAGTTTAGCTGTAAGTAATAGAGGTTCAAAATAACATGATGTAAGCAGTGGTTTATTCATCTCATAAAAGTCCAGAGGTGGGCAGTCCAGGGCAGGTAGGGAGCTTAGCTCCCCAAACGTCCCCGAGTCCCAGGTTCCATTCAGCTCACGTCCTTGCCATCACTAAGGTGTTGCCCCCATCCTCATGATCCAAGGTGGTGGCCAGGATAGCTGCTTTCCAGGCATTAGAATAGAAGAAAAGGGGTGGGGGGTGGAGAAAAGGAGAAAAGCCATTTTTCAAGTACCTTTTAAGGAAAGTTACTGGAAGTTGCCACTAGACACTTCTCATACCATGACCCAACCTAGTTGCAAGGGAGCCTGCGGAAAGTAGTCCTTAATCTAAGTGGCCATGTGTTCAGCTAAGGGTGGAGTGCTTTTATTACTGTATAAGGGGAGATATGATATTGGTGACAATTTGAAGTCTGTCACTATGGGTTTGCCAGTCTGATGGCCTGATGTTCTGCTCTGCCAAAAGTTCTGAGGAGGAGTGAGAGGAGTTGATAGGAATTTAAATCCAGATCCCCAAAGGAAACATTACAAAGGTCTTACTCTCTAGCTTGGCGTTTTCCAAAATCTCCATCAGTAAACTCTGGTCCCATGGTGGGCACCTGCACTCTAGCACCCTTCATAATGCATCCCCTTCCCCAGACCTGCTTGGGGCAGCAGCTGGGTGCCCAGCAAACAGCTCAGGGCAGCAGGTGTGATGCTGACTTGCAGGGTGTCCAAGAAATACCATTTTTCCCTGCTGGAACATCAGTGCTGTGTGATTCTGGATGATTCAGAACACATTAGCACTCACTGCTTGGTGCTGGAGATTCAGAGACGACTAGGATACATCCCAGCTGGCCTTTGAGGGGCATTCAGTCTCCTTGGGGAGAGGGATACGGCATAAATGTGCTCCAAGACAAATTAAGAGGAACATTATATAAGAATTGGCAAGATGCCTCAGGGTGTTTGGAAAGAGAATCACCAGATCAGTGCAGGGAGCACAGCAAAGGCTGGACAGGGTGCCCAAGGGAAGGGCTTTGAAGGATGAATGCAGGGAGGGGAGGAGGGATGGAATTCCAGGCAGAGAGCACAGCCTGAGCAATGCCCTGGCAAGGGTGAGGGTGTGGGGCACGGCTGCGGAATGCGGAGCAGCCTGGAGTGGCTGGAACATGGAATACTTAAAGATGAGAAGATCGGGAGGCTGGAGTAGGTTGAGGTCAAATCACGAAAAGCTCTCAGTGTCTGGCTGATGAATTTAGTCATGATTCTGTGGGTTAGTAGAGGTGCTGAGCATTTGTGAGTGTGTTGGGGAGTGACCCAGTCAGATGCGCCAGTTGGTGCGGTCCGGCTGGCTGATAGAAGGGGAAGGGAGTACAGATGGAGAGGCCCGAGGCAGGGAGGCCAGCCTGAGGCTACTCTGATGATCCCAGCAAGAGACAGCACAGCTTGAACTAGGCCGGTTCCCATCGGATGGAGACGTTTCCAAACCCTGCAGCCTCAGACTCCTTCCCCTGGCGAGCCACACCCCCTCATTCTGCCAAGCCTCTGTCTCTGCGGTGCTATCCCCCTGTAACATCCCTCTCCTCTCTTCTCTTACCCCGGCTGTCTCCTGCCTGGTGCCCTGGGACTCACTCAGCTCAGGAACCACTTCCTCCAGGAAGCCCGGGTAGAGTAAGCTGCTCACACTTGGGTGTGTCTCCCTCTCTTGGGCCGCTGTGGAGCGCGGTCACTCATTTGTTGTCTCAGGGTGCCCCTCACAGCAGGGAACATGGAACATTTTCCTTGTACATGAGGCAGAAAAGGAGGATTAGGAGAACGCTGGGAAGGGAAGGTTTGGCCTCACCTTGTGCCATGAACACCAGAGAGACACAAAGTGTGCTGTTATGAGCCATAGGTTCCACCACAAACAACTACTGGGCTTGGGCTACAAGGGTGCCTTTGGGTGTCAGCACGAACGCCCTGTAAAGCTGTCCGGGGGATGCGCTAGATCCTGGGCTTCACCAGCCCTGCAGCAGGGTCACGGTGGCCGAGCCAAAGGCCTGGCTCTTTCTGGAGAGAACAAGAAGGGAGGAGGAGGTCTAGAGTGCGTCAGGCCGGTGGATGGGTGGGGAACGTATGGAGAGAGGGGGCTTATTAGAGGTCTGGACCCACTTGTCCCGTCTGTGACCGAGGCACGAGTGCTGTGCTCTCAGGCTAGGTTCTGCCGTGCGTGACAAGAAAGCTCTGCTGAAGCCCCACTGAGTGACCCCTAGTGGGATCTGGAAGCTGCTGGTGAACGGGGCAGAGGCCGGGCGCTCTGTCTCCTGACGGGCCCCGAGGCACTGGAGGGCCACGCTTTACACAAGGGGAATCAGACCTGGCAGAGAATTGGAAAATAAAAGTCCACAGGGCCACTTGAAAGAAAGCATTTGGGTCAAATGCCTTGTAAAAGGTAACTGGATGGCTGACTGGCCTGTTCGATGTTCGGGCTGCTGCTGTGGTGGACGGGGGAAAGGGCGGGCGTCTGGGGCAGGCTGAGGTCGTTTGAAGCAGGAGGGAGAGAGAAATTTACCTCGGAAATTTCTCAGTGGGAATTCTGAGAAATTTGCCTCCTGGGTTTCTCTCTTACCCAGGACAATAACTCCATGCCTCTGTGCCTCAGTTTCTCCACCTGTAAACGGAGGCCAGTGTGATAAAGAGGTGCGAGGGAACCTGGTTCTCACACGGGGCCACATCTGGTTTCCAGGATCCGTTCTTAGAGGAAGGCAGTCGGGTGGGATGCAAAGCTTTCTGGGGCTTGGAATTCAGGAGCCCGGGCTCTCGGTCCACGTGTGACCTCAGGCAAGGCCCTTGCCCTCCCCGGCCCTCGCTGCCAATACCTGATAAAGAGCGCGGTCCACCCTCTTCTAGGGGGCTGCGTATGGTTCAGTCACAGAACAGAAACCCAGGATGCCTGGAGCCCAGCCCAAGGGGGGGACACATTATACATACCCTTGTTCTTAGACGTAGCTGATTTATGGGGGGAAAGTGATAAAATTCCTTGTTTTCTGTCACTGTGAAGAACCAGGTTAAAGGACGTTGTATATATGCTAAGCCACCAGTCTGAAGACAGTCATACTGATCCTTGAGAAGCTAATTATGTGCAGTGTCACCTATATATCAGCTCAGGCTTCCTGGCTGTGTGGCTAACAAGCTGTGTGACTTTGGGCAAGTGACTTCAGTTTCCCTTGCCTCAGTTTCCCCAACTGAAAATGAAAGAATTGGCCCAGAGGCTGTCTCAGGGCTTTGCAGCTCTGAGCTGCCAGGAGCCTATGATCCTTTTAATACATTGTATGTGTATGTGTGTGTGTGTGTGTATGTGTTGCTTGTGTGTGCACTTCTAACCCAGCCCGCAGTAGTTCTAGCCAGGATGGAGTCTCTCATAGCCCCAGCTATCTATAATTAGATAATTATAGTGATAATTGTGCAGATGCTTAATATTTGGCCTTTACTTCACCTGTTTGCAGGGTGTTAGAGCTCCTAACAACACAGTTGAGGATTTGTCAGTTTCCATTGTCCTGTGGGCAGCTGGACTCCAGAGCTTGGGTGAGAAAACTAGACTAAGATGTTAACCTGTCAGGCTGCACATCAGAGTTTTAATTTTACAACATTAAAAGGAAGTCACCATTTAAAAAGCCACAAGTAGGGAACTACAGGAAGAGATTGCCTAGTTTTTCCCCTCTGTGATTATTTCCAAGAACATATTAAACTTTTGATTCATTTTTAATTTTTTTTTAAAACCTCTAAATTAAAAACCCATGTATACACCTCTTTCTTCCTCTGGCCCAGAGCCTGAAAGGAGCAAGACATTCAGTAATCATGTGTGGAATAAATGAATGAGTATCTTGACTTTCTCTACCTGGAATTTTAGTCTGATAGGAACCTCAGATCAGAGATGGCAAAATGGCAGCCCATGGGCTGAGACTGGCCTGCATCTGTTTTATTTGGTCTGAACATTGTTCTTAAAATATTTGGATCATGTGTCAATATTTAAAAATCAAGAGCTTCCACATAAAGTTGAGCAGATCTAAAAACACCACCCACGTTCTTACACGGCAATAATTAGCTGGAGCAGAGTAGTGTGGAGGCATTGAAAGCTCCAGTGTGCCACAGTCCTCCCCACTCCCAAGCGTTAACAGCTATAATTTTATATTTAGGCTAAGATCAGAGAGTGCCTAGAAATTCTTCCTCCTTAAAACTAACACTGACTTTCCTGTCAGGCGATAATAAGAAGATCGCCCAGGCATTAGTCACTGCCCTCCACATGCAAGTAAATTTCCAATTGTAAGTAAGGACCTGAAGGCATGCTCCAAGTCATATATATTGTACCAAAGCTGTCTCCTAAAGCAAATCTCACCCGTAACCCACCGGTCTTTGGAGTGAAGATGTACATGTGATGTGTGTGTGTAAATACAGATTCCCCTCATGCAGAAGCGATATCTGTCTTGGAGGAGCAGACTGATGCTTCCTTTTGAACTAACTATAAAGAAAGCACGTGCCCAGCAAATTTACCCTGTGCAGACCTTAAGATTAGGAGAATGAGACTTAAGTGCCTTAAAGTTTAGATGGTTCCAATTACCAGCAGGCATCGTGGACTTATACGACCTTTACAGGAATGTAGAGGCTAGTTATCGACTATTCTTTGCTATTCAGTAAAGTGGACCCCACTTTAGGATCTTGATTAACCTTAAAAACTAAAACAATACATTGTTTTACACATGTGCTATAATTGAGACTTTTCTCTCATTTTACTCTGCTTCCCCCATTTACCTTCCGTCTCCTCAGTTATTCCGAATTAGAGAGCCCTTGGTGGGGTCCTGGTCTTAGCACACTGCCTGGACACATAATAGTCACTCCATGGATGTTTGTTGAACGAATAAGAAATGAAGGAATGAAAGATACATTTCTACACATACATGTTCAACAAATACTCTCCTGGTCGAAGGTGACAACAAAATGGTTGTGGGAACTCTTTCCTCACCAATTGGGTAGACTGGGTCTGAGAGTCAGTTTTAGGTTCTAATAGTCATCCAAGGCAGCATTTTCTTATACATTTAACTGCTCCATGACGAATTTACATAATACGGCACCTTACTCTGTAAAACAAGACACCATATTAAATCTGGCCAGCTCTAGCCTGCCCAATCTCAGCATCAATTTTGGCCACTGACACACGAAAAGCCTGTGTTCTCAGCATTCCATGGGCATTTAATTTATTGCATTGGCCATTTTTGTAATTTTTCCCTCAATAACATAGTCCATTTTTTTAAAATTTATTTATTTTTAATTTATTTATTTTTGGCTGCGTTGGGTCTTCGTTGCTGCTCGTGGGCTTTCTCTAGTTGCGGCGAGCAGGGGCCACTCTTCATTGTGGTGCACGGGCTTCTCATTGTGGTGGCCTCTCGTTGCGGAGCATGGGCTCTAGGCGCACGGGCCTCAGCAGTTGCAGCATGTGGGCTCAGTAGTTGTGTCTCACAGGCTCTAGAGCGCAGGCTCAGTAGTTGTGGCACATGGGCTCAGTTGCTCCGCGGCATGTGGGATCCTCCTGGACCAGGGCTCGAACCCGTGTCCCCTGCATTGGCAGGCAGACTCCCAACCACTGCGCCACCAGGGAAGCCCCATAGTCCATTTTAAATAACGCCTTTTTTGAGATGTAAAATTCATAAAATTCACCTGTTTAAAGTATATAATTCAGTGTTTCTTAGTATATTCACTGAGTTATACGACAATCACCATAGTCAATTTTAGAACATTTTCATCACCTCAAAAAGAAACCTGTTCCCATTAGCTGTCACTCCGTCTTTCTCACCTTCCTCCTCAGCTCTAGGCAACCATTAATCTCCTTTCTGTCTCTGCAGATCTGACTGTTCTCTGGACATATCATATAAATGGAATCAGACACTATGTAGTCCTTTGTGACTGGCTTCTTTCACTTAGCATGATGTTTTCAAGGTTTCATCTATGATGTAGCACGCACCAGTACTTCATTTCTTTTTGTTGCCAAATAGTATTCTGTTGTATGGATATACCACACTTTATTTATCCATTTGTCACTTGATAGACATTTGAGTTGTTTCCACGTTTGGGCTATTATGACTAATGCTACTATGAACGTTCATGTATAAGTTTTTGTGTGAGCATATTCTTTTATTTCTCTTGGATATATACCTAGGAGTGGAATTGCTGTCTCATATGATAACTCTTTTAATCTTTTGAGAAACTGCCAGACTGTTTTCCAAAGGGGCTGCACCATTTTACATTCCCATCAGCAGTGTGTGAGTGTTTCAATGTCTCCACATTCTCGCCAACACTTGTTTTTACTTGTCTTTTTTATTATAGCCATACTAATGGGTGTGAAGTAGTATCTCACCCTGGGTTTGATTTGTGTTTGCTTGATGGTTAATGACATTGAGCAGCTTTTCATGTGCTTACTGGCCATTTTTGTATCTTCTTTGGAGAAATGTCTATTCAGATCCATTGCCCATTTTTGTATTCCGTTATTTGTCTTATATTTTGAGTTTAGGAGATCTTTAAGTGTTCTGCATACTCGATCCTTCTCAGATATATGATTTGCAAAAACTTTCTCCCAAACTGTGGGTTGTCTTTTTACTTCACAGTTTCCTTTGAAGCACAAACATGTTCAAGTTTGATGAAGTCCAATTTATTTATTTTTTTCTTTTGTTGCTTATTGTTTTAGTATCATATCTAAGAAACCATTGCTTAATCCAGGTCACAGAGATTTATGCCTATGTTTTCTTCCAAAAGTTTTATAGTTTTAGCTCTTACATTTAGGTCTTTGATTTATTTTGAGTTAATTCTTGTATATCATGTGAGTTCATATGCTGTTTTTGAAAACAAGTTAAAATGATAAATAATCATGAGTTTAAAAAATATACAACTGTCTTTGGTTTTAATTGAAAATCACGTTATAGTTCACTAAACGCACCATTTGATGGAATGAAAATAAACTCCTAATGAGGCTGATACTCTCAGTATTTACTTTAAAAATCCAATAAGCTAAGAATTGTTAGAAAAGGCCTTTTTAAAAGTCAACTGCTTTCGATAAAGATAAATGAAACTATACTTTAACATGCCATCTAAGTAATATTTTAAAAATACATTAAAAACATCTTCACTCCCCTATTAGAAGGATATGGGCTTCAGTTTTAACACCGAAATGGTTCTCAATCAGGGGTGATTTTGCACCCCTACCGGGGATATCTGGCGATATTTGGAGACATTTTGGCTGTCACAACTTAGGAGAGGGGTGGTGCTACTGGCATCCATTAGACAGAGGACAGAGACGCTGCTTACCAGCCAAGAATGCATAGAACAAGCCGCAGGACCAGGAATCATCCAGCCCCAAGTACCTCTTGTGCTGACGTTGAAAACCTTACTTTCCCCCCCCAAGTTTTATTGAGATATAATTGGCATACACCACGGTAGAAGTTTAAGGTGTACAGCATAAAGACTTGACTTACATACATCATGAAATGATTACCAGTTTAGTGAACATCCATTACCTCATGTAGATACAAAAAAAAGAAAAAGAAAAAAATGTGAAAAACCCTACTTTGAATCAGTGGCTTCTATCAGATATATTCAAAAAGAGATGTGAGTTTGCAAACCCTTTTCCCCTCAGTTACAACCTCATGGGTTTCTCCCATCACTATACTGAGCCTTTCGGAAGTCAGAATGTGCCCCAGCACCTCACTGCCATCAAAATCCTTTATGGTGACAAAAATCTCTCAGGTCTTCCCTATGGGGATCATTGGGAAAACACTTGCTTTCCATGCTTAATTCATTTTATATTTGTATGTGTTCCTTTTTTGAATTTTAAGATATATTGGGATAACACATCCCCTGTCCAACATACGTATTTGGGTATCCAACCTCCTGGTAAAAGGTATTTTATCTGATTTTAGAACAGCAACAACAGTCAATAATAATTCGTGTGCTCACTGTATCAGGCACTGTGCTAAGCGCTCTCCTGCACTGTCTAATTTACTTTTCTCAACAATTCTGAGAGAGTGACTGTTATTATTCACATTTTACAGCCAGAGAAACGGAGAAACGGTGAGATTTGCCCAAGATCATGTTGCTGGAGACATCATTACTCCAAGTCAGGGCTTAAGCCTGCTGTGGGGTTAACTGTGACATGCTGGCGTGTCACAAAGAATTTGATTACTTATCATGGGTAATCACAGATGGACACTTGCCGACATTTAGGCCGTGCCCTCACTCAACTGGGCTACAGTAGCTGCACTTTCACTGAATGGACACACACTAGTAGCCACAGGAAATCCTGTCTCACCTGGGACATACCCGTGGAAATGTGGCTCATCTGTGGACCGTCAGCCATCCTCCATATCACGGGGGACAGTGTCTGAGGACTGCTGCTTAAGGAAAACTAGGGTATCTGTGGCACCACGTATGTTCTTGACACTCATCCACAAATCAGTCAAGGCTTAATCTTCTACCTATTGGCCGTCCTCTCGTAATGTGCTCCAGCTCCCAAATGTCCCTCCTGACTTGCAGCCTAAATCCATTTGCACATACACCAGCCCCACTCTCCGAGCCCCTGTGTGTACCGATCAGTGTGCTAGGCCCTGCTCACCTCAGCTCTCCCAGAGTTGGGCTCACACTCCAGTCTCCTGATATTGCACCCACCGCTCTTAGTGGAACAGCACAGTGGCAAACTATCTTGTAAAAAGAACAAAAAACAAAAAAAAAATCATACTGCAGTCAAACAGTAGTATTTCCCTCCCAAGCTTTGTCCTTCTATGTGCCAGGCACAGAGCTCTCTTCATATAGCTGATAGCATTCCCCTCTCAGAGGGGGCTTTTAGGAAAGGATTTGAAGTGTGAGTGAGTGAGTGAGTGAGTGAAGATATGCATTTTGCTGGTACAGAGATTGGAGACGGAATGGCTCTCGAATTTAGCCATTTTGGGGGTGCAGCAAGAAGTGAGGTGAGATTCTGCTCACATCAGCCTTCCCAATATCCTCCTGACCTCCCCGAATGAAAGGGGGTGGGGAGAGAGCAATGATCTAACTAGAAGATTGCCCTCTTCCCCCAAATCTGAAGAAGGACCCTGGTTTTGGTTCTAGATTTGGGCAAGTCTTTCTTTGCTCTTGGCCTCAGTTTCCTCTTGAAGGGACCATGCGTACGCTGGATGATCTCTAAGCATCCTGGCAACCGTAAACTTCTTTGAATCTCTACCATACTGAGTTAAAGTGAAGCCCATGTGATTCAAATCCACCCTGATTAGGAATCTGCTTTAGTAGTGAGCCCACACCTAGAAGCCTGCCCATGTTTGAAGAAGAGAGCACAGTGATTGGTTGATGCTATCTTTCTTGAGAGACCCATCTCCATGGGCAACGTTCAAAATATTTAACAGCCAGCAGGCATGAGCACGACAGTCAGGAGGGTAGAAAGCAGCTGGTAGGGCCAACCAGGGCTGCAGCCTGACAGCATGCCTGGCCCTTCCTTCAGTCCTGCCCAGCTTTCTCTGCTTGTTTTTTGGGTCTGCCTCTTCCTGCCTGATTCTGCATCCAGGGCCCTAACTCAAACTCCCTGGGCTGCTTCTCTCCCCAACCACTTTCTACACAACGGCTGTAAATACCCTCATGCATCCAAACACCAACTTAATCCTATTTCTCCCTCAGCAGATGCTCTTGGAGCCCTCCGCTGTGCTCAGCCCCTGGTCAGCAGACCCCTCACCCCCTTGCCTTTAAAAAAAATGTTAGAGGCTGGGAAACAGGTATGGTTAAGAGACCTGAGTCCTAGCCTAGCTCTGCCCCTGTCTGCCAGTGACCTTGGGCAAGTCTCTGCCCCTCCCATGTTGTTAGTTTCCTTACATGTAAATGAGCAACTTAGATTGAGCTCCCCATTTTTCAGTGATGAGTTTCTGGAGGAATGCAAGTCTTCAGCAGCTGACTGCTCTCTCTCTTTCTCTCTCTCTCTCTGTGCACCTGCCCCGCAACTGCCACTGTAGAATGCACTGCTGCCTGCGGGCCTGAGGCAGAAGGATCAGACCACCAAGGCGCCCACGGGCCCCTTTAAAAGGGAGGAGCTCTTGGATCACTTGGAAAAGCAAGCAAAGGAGTTTAAGGACCGAGAAGATCTGGTCCCCTACACAGGGGAGAAGCGAGGTACTGAACAATGTTGCACTTTTGAGTACGTCATTCCCCCTGATCATTGAGTGCCAGCTGTATGCCAGGCCCTGTGTTGGGCCAGATGTGACTGGGCCTCCTTGCCCTCATCCCTGCCTGGCCCAAAGTCACAAACCCAACTCCAAAAGCATCGACACATGGGGTAGATTTAGTGAAGTTTTGGGGTAAACCAGGCCCGTAACACTTTCCCCTAAGTCCCCTTTAACTAGGGTGTCCTGATTATTTTTCATACAAACCTGATACTGTCAAAAGGGAAAGAAGGAACTATTAAAATGGTATCAGGACATGAGGCCCAAACAAGGCCTGTCCCCTCCAAACCAGGAACAAGAGATATCCTGTCTCTACCCTAATTATCCCTTCTTTTTCCCCAAAGTTCCTCTGTCTGGCAGCTGCAGCTTCCCTTCCTTCATCTGTCCCTCTAAGACTCTCTGCCCCAGCCTAAGGCAAGCCATCTAGAAGGCTCCGGGGAACAGAGAGGCACTCCGACTATCCAACCCTTCCAGAACTTCCCTTACACTCCAAATCATCCTCCTGTCCTCTGGTATCGTGCTCACCCTTGCTCACTGCCCTGCTGCCCCACAGGCCTCTTTCTCTTCCCCAAACACTCCAAGCTCTTTCCTACCTCAGGACCTTTGCACGTATGCCCTCTGCATGGAATGCTGGTCCTCTGTCCGTCTCCAAGCTGGCTTCAGGGCTGGCTTCTCTCCTCTGTAAGAGGCGTAATGGTTAGAAACATAGCCTGGAGTTGGGTCTACTTTGGCTACAGTCTTGGCACTACCCCTTACTAGGCTGTGTGAACTCAAATACATTTGTTTGTTTGGCCATGCCACAGGGCTTACAGGATCTTAGTCCCCGACCAGGGATTGAACCCGTGCCCCCTGCAGTGGAAGTGCAGAGTCTTAACCACTGGACCGCCAGGGAATTCCCTCGAGTACATTTTTAAACCTGCTGTGCCTCCATTTCCTCGTCTGTAAAATGGGGTTGATGAATATTACCAGCCTTCTGAGGGAGTTATGAAGATTGAGTGAAGATATATATAAAGCACTTAAAACATCACCCGGGGCATCATGAATGCTATGTCAATGTTAGCTATTATTACCCTTTCGGTCTCAACTGTACTGTCTCCTCTTTCAGGAAAGCCTTTCCTGTCTACATTGTTTAGGACATTCCATCCCTTCAACTCCGCCTTGGTTATTCTCCATCTCGGGAGCCTGTGTGTGTGCTTCAGAGCAATTCTTATTTTATCATTATGTCTTTATTTACACTGGCCTGTAAGCTCCATGAGGCAGGGACTCAGCTGCTTTTGCTTACACAGTTCCCCCAGCGCGCAGCACAGGGCCTTGTGTACAGCAGGGCTCAGGAGAGAGGTGTTGAATGAATGAATGAGTTCAAATTAAATATATGCATAATGGATCTTATAGGCTTTTTCCTTCAAATATAAGCTCCATGGGTACAAGCACCACATCTGTCTAGTTCATTGTTATATCCCTATACCTCAGAAAACCTAGCATGTAGTAGGCACCTAGTAAATATTTGTTGAATGAAAGCATTAATTCTAATTAATTAATTAATTCGGTAATTAATTGTTTGTTTTCCACCTCTTCCATTCTCCTCACCCCCAAGAATGTCGGCATGATGCGCCAAGGATCCCTGTCTATGGCATTTTTCTCTGTGTCCCTGTTGTATTAGCACAATGCTGCACAGAGTAGCTGCCTGATAAATAATAAAATGAAAGAGCAAGCAGGTGTGGGCATTTCAGGGAGGACTTCTAGCCATCCCAGCGCCTGGAATTGAAGCTCAGTCCAGATTTTACTGAAAACTTGGAAGGTCAGGGAAGCCCAGGAGACATCTGGATTACAGAGCTTTGGAAGAATTGTGTGGTCTGAGGCACCCTGGAGCTGGCGGCAGGGGAAGGGGCCCTTGACCGTAAGGGCTGGGTGTGCCTCGCTGAGAGCGTAGGCACAAGATGGTTTTAAGCAAGGTACTTGTACCATGAGGAGTGATTTCTGTGCAGCAGGTAAAGATAATAAAATCTCTGGATTTCATGGGGCCTTAAAACTCCCACTATCCCCCCTACACATTTGAAAAATGGGGAAACCAAGGCTGTGAGAGAGTCAGCAGCAGACCTGAGTGGACAGTTGGTGAGTCATTACTGGCATCTGCTCCCTTGTGTGCCCATCCCCCTCCTAGGGAAGGAGCTGGAGATGAGATGGGGGATGGGGAAGGGAATCTGGGCGATATATAAACCAGTCCTGCTGCCCCTTCGCAGAGTGCTGACCTGGCCCTGAGCCGGGAACAGCTCTCCAGACTCCCAGAGCCTGAGTGCCCTTGTGAAAAACCAGACTGACCCAAGGAGGGTAGCTAGAATTTATTCTATTTTCATATTATGACAAGCCTAAAAGGTTTTTCATCATCATCATCATCACCACCAGCATCGTCATCATAAAATATTTACATGATGATTGTTGGAATCCATGTATATTGAATAAGTACAGTCTCAGCAGAGAGTGTGGGGAAGGAGACCTTCCAGCTCTAACAGGCAGACGCAGGGCCGTTCAGTCCAGCTCTACTGAGCACTATGCCCCACGGTGGGCCTAGAGAGAGCCTAGGCTGAGGGGAAATAGCATTTCAGGCAGTACAAAACCCAGCAGGATGTGGTAAGAGCCATAAACTGGTGCAAAGTCCTGAGGAATTTGGATTTTCCCTCACTCTCATTCAAGTGGGGGAATCAGAATAAAGTTCCATGCAGGGTATTTTCATTATACAGATTTGGCTGCATGTGCTGAAGAAACAAGTAAAATAAGAGAGACTTAAAATGGAAGTTTAGTTTTCTTTCACTTAGTAGAGCTGCAGGGTTAGGCATTCCAGGGCTTGTAAGACATCTTCCTTGGCATTAGGAATCAAGACCCTTTCCAGTTTTTCATTCTGCCATCCTTGTAATATATTCTTGTCCTCATGGTCCATCTGGCTGCTGAGGCTCCAGTCATCACACCCACATCCCAACTAGTAAGATGAAGGAAGGGAAGACGTCTGAGTCCCTCTTATGGTGTCTTAGAGTCACCACCCTCATGGAGGCACCTGCTGCAGGAGCATAATAAACCACAGGTCTTAAATATTTACTGAATGTTCATCATAGTTACTGCATCAGTCATTTTCACAGTTCATTTTCCTTTTAGCCATTTCGTTTTCTTTTTAGCCATTTTGATTTGCTGTTTTCCAGATGCACCTCTGGTGAAGGTTATGATACATTTTCTCCCAGATGACTTTGCTGACTGTTCTGCTTGTATAGTAATTGATCTTTGGTGTAAACAATTTATTTATTTATTTTTATAAATTTATTTGTTTATTTTTTGGCTGCGTTGGGTCTTCATTGCTGCACATGGGCTTTCTCTAGTTGTGGCAAGCAGGGGCTACTCTTCGTTGCGGTGCACGGGCTTCTCATTGCAGTGGCTTCTCTTGTTGCGGAGCACGGGCTCTAGGCGCGCAGGCTTCAGTAGTTGTGGCACACGGGCTCAGTCGTTGTGGCTCGCAGGCTCTAGAGCGCAGGCTCAGTAGTTGTGGCGCATGGGCTTAGTTGCTCCACGGCATGTGGGATCTTCACGGACCAGGGCTTGAACCCATGTCCCCTGCACTGGCAGGCGGATTCTTAACCACTGTGCCACCAGGGAAGCCCCTGTAAACAATTTAAATAACAAAACAAAGTAATACTCTCTGCTGAGAGGTAGGCACTGATCCCATTATAGTGAATATCCTTCTGAACATTGCTCTTCCCACCCCTCCCCACCTCTGGTCCAAGTCACTGTCATCTCTCATGTGGACTTTTGAAGGAGCCTCCTAACCATCTCCTGGCTTCCATCCTGGCCCCACTTCAGGCTATTCTCAATCAGTAGCCAAAATGAGCAGGTTTTTAAAAATTGAAGTAAAATTCACATAACATAAAGTTAACTATTTTCAAGTGAACAATTCAGTGGCATTTACTACACACACAATGTGGTGCAACTACCATCTCTATCTAGATCCAAAACATTTTCATCATTCCAAAATAAAACCCTGTACCCAATAAGCAGTTACTCCCCATGCCCCTCGCTCCCGACCCCTGGCAACCACCAATCTGTTTCTGTGGATTTACCTATTCTGGATATCTCCTATAAATTAAATCATACAATATGTGACTTTGTGCGTCTGGCTTCTTTCACTTAGAATATTATTTTCGAGACTCATTCATTCCCTTTTATTACTGAATAATATTCCACAATTTGTCCATTGACGAACATTTTGGTTGTTTCCACTTTTTGGCTGTTGTGATTAGTGGTGCTGTGAACATTCCTATACAAGTATTTGTCCGGGTAACTTTTGGGTATATACCTAGGAGTGGAATTGCTGGATCATATGGTAATTCTGTGTTTAATTTTTTGAAGAACTGCCAAACAGTTTTCCCAAGCAACTGCACCATTTTACATTCCCATCAGCAATATATGAGGGTTCCAATTTCTCCACATCCTTGCCAACATTTGTTATTTTCCATTTTGGTTTTTGGTTTTTATTATAGCCATTATCATGGTTGTGAAGTGGTATCTCATTGTGGTTTTGATTTGCATTTGTCTAATGACCAATGATGTTGAGCATCTTGTCATGTGCTTGGCCATCTGTACAGTTGACTCTCCATATCCGCAGGTTCCATATCCGCGGATTCACCCAACTGTGGATCAAAAATATTCAGAAAAATTCCACACAGTTTAAAAAGGCAAAACTTGAATTTGCCACGCACTGGCAACTATTTACATAGCATTCACATTGTATTAGGTATTATACGTAACCTAGAGATGATCAAAAGTATACAGGAGGATGTGTGTAGGTTATATGCAAATACTATACCATTTTGTATAAGGGACTTGAGCATCCAATCCCTCTCAGATACCTAGAGGCAATTGTATATCCTCTTTGGAGAAATGTCTATAAGTCCTTTGCCCATTTTTAAATTGGGTTGTTTTTCTTTTTGTTGTTGAGTTGTAAAAGTTCTTTATATATTCTGAATGCTAGACCCTATCAGATATATGATTTGTAAATATTTTCTCCTCTTCTGTATGTTATCTTTCCACTTTCTTGATAATGTCCTTTGATACACAAAAGTTTTATTTTGGTTAAGTTCAATTGATCTATTTTTCTTTAGTTGCTTATTCTTTTTTTTTTTTTTTTTTTATAGCTACTTTATTTATTTATTTATTTATTTATTTTTGGCTGTGTTGGGTCTTCGGTTCGTGCGAGGGCTTTCTCTAGTTGAGGCAAGCGGGGGCCACTCTTCATCGCGGTGCGGGGACCGCTCTTCATCGCGGTGCGCGGGCCTTTCACTATCCCGGCCCCTCCCGTTGCGGGGCACAGGCTCCAGACGCGCAGGCTCAGCAGTTGTGGCTCACGGGCCCAGTTGCTCCGTGGCATGTGGGATCTTCCCAGACCAGGGCTCGAACCCGTGTCCCCTGCATTAGCAGGCAGATTCTCAACCACTGCGCCACCAGGGAAGCCCTAGTTGCTTATTCTTTTGTTGTCATATCTAGGAATACTTTGCCAAATCTAAGGTCATAAAGATTTACGCTTATGTTTTCTTCTAAGAATTTTATAGTTTTAGCTATTATATTTAAATCATTGATCCATTTCCAGTTGGTTTTTGTGTATGGTATGAGATAGGGGTCCAGCTTTATCTTTCTGCTTGTGGATATCCAGTTGTCCCAGCACCACTTCTTGAAGAAACTATTCTTTCCCCATTCAGTGGACTTGGCACCCTTGTCAAAAATCAATTTGCCATAGGTGTATGGGTTTATTTCTGGACTCTCAATTCTATTCCATTTTTTTATATGCCTATCCTTATGTCAGTGTCACACTGTTTAACTTTGTAGTAAGTTTTGAAATCAGGAAGTCTGAGTCCTCCAACTTTGTTCTTTATCAAGATTGTTTTGGTTATTTGGAGCCCCTTACAATTCCATATGAATTTGAGGACTGGCTTTTCCATTTCCAAAAACAAAGGAGGAGGGCCATTGGAATTTTGATAAGGATGGCATTGAATCTGTAGATTGCTTTGGGCAATACTGCCGTTTTAATATTGTCTTCCAATCCATGAACTTGGGGTATCTTTCTGTTTATTTAGGTCTTCTTTCATTTCTTTCAACAATGTTTTATAGTGTTCCATGCACAAGTCTTTCACCTCCTTGGTTAAATTTATTCCTACGTATTTTATTCTTTTGGATTGTATTGTAGGTGAAATTATTTTCCTAATTTCCCTTTCAGATTGTTATTTGCTGGTGTACACCACTTATTTGTATATGTTAATCTTGTACCCTGTTTTATTGTGTGTGTGTGGAACATTTTCTGCATATAACATCATGTCATCTGTGAACAGAGATCATTTTACTTCTTCCTTTCCAGTCTGGATGCCACGTATTTCTTTTTCTTGTCCATTTGCTCTGACTAGAACTTTCAATACACTGTTGGGTAGGAGCAATGAAAGCAGGCATCCTTGTCTTGTCGCTGGTCTGAGGGGCTCATTTCCTCACTCTGTCAGGGCCCAGCTCACAGGTCATCTTCCCTGACCATGCTACCCAAAATAGCAGAGCCCACCTCACCCACACCCCAGCCTGGAACCTCCTAGTCTTTTGCTTGGCTTTATTTTCCTTTGTGATTCCTAGTACTATCTGGCATCTTTACATGTTTGTTTATTATCTGTCTTCTTTCACTAAACTGTATACTGTTCACTGCTGTCCCCCTAGCGCCAAGAAAGGTGCTGGGCACATAGGAAGTATTCAGTAAATATGTGTTGCATGGATAAATATATATTGATATATGTGCAGTTTTTCATAAATGGAATTAAATAATTCATGCTATTTTGTAAACTTGCTTTTTCACACAAGGTTTTGTCTTGGACATTTTCCTTTCTTAGTAAGTAGAGATCTCCACCATCCTTTATAATAGTAACTGCTAGAACGCCATCATATGAATGCCCCATAATTGCTTTAACAATCCCTCTTGGTGCACGCTGCAGTGACCGACCATCCTCTTTGCTCTTTGCTCTCTCGTTCAGTTATGAGTCTGACGCTGTAAAAATATAGTGTCCCAAGAGACATTATATTTTCTCCCTATGCCTCTTTTAATAATCTGAGTGTATTTTATTTATTTGGCTTAGAAATGTTTCTAAATTTTTCTCTCATACCAGAATGCTTGTTTAGAGTATTCCAGACCCTGGCATTTTATTATATTTTTCTTTTGTATTTTTTCCTACTTACAGATTGTTAAAATTAATAACCAATGTTTTCAGTAGTGAGCAGTCTCCTTTGACCAAGTTATAAAGTTCTTCTTTTCAAACGTGAAGCGTGCTTTGTTGGAGATCTCTGATTCCCTTTCTTTCAACAAGTTTGGCACCGGGTCCCCAGAGGGAGAAGTTTTAATGGAATCTCGGCATCGAGGGATCCACAGGGCTTTGGGACGGTCCACCCAGGGCCCCAGTGCAGCTGCACTCCCTGTAATGGGCACCCCGTGTGTTTTCAGGAAAAGTCTGGGTCCCCAAGCAGAAGCCGATGGACCCCGTGCTGGAAAGTGTGACACTGGAGCCGGAGCTGGAGGAGGCCCTGGCAAATGCCTCGGATGCGGAACTCTGTGACATCGCAGGTAAGAGGCGTTCCTGATGCTTCCCCACGTCCTCCAAAAGCGTCTGACCCACGTCTGCAGGCGAGCCTTGGATGGTTTATTTCAACATAAACGCCCTCTCTGTTTCTAGCAAGGACTAGAGGAGGTAGAACTCTGTTATCAAAAACCGAAATGAGTAAAATGGAGATAAAACCAAAACCCTTCCCACCACGGAGCCAGCTGTTGCTGCCATGAGACCCCATCCCAGAGGGATGTGCAAGGCAGCCTGGGCCCCTCACCAGCCATGGCATCAAATCCTGCTCAGGCCGCCTGGGAAGAGAGGATAGAGGGGGGCAGACAGGGCTGCCGGCATCTCAGGTCCAGGAGGCTCACAGAGGGCTGGAGCAAGTCACCTGATTTTACCATTTTGCACAGCTTGGAGAGCCGGGCTTTGAGGCGATCACCCCATATCTCGTATTTGTACAACACCCTCCATCTTCATGTGTGTTTCCACGTGATCTTCACAAACAGCCCCTAAAACTCCAGAAGGTGGCCTGATATCCAGAGCTTTCTGCCACCTGCTCTTTTCCCCTTTTTACTGTCTGGTCCCTGTCCCACTCGCCCATGTCCCTTCCCCCCGGGGTGTCAGGCTCTGGCCACAGTGTGCCCACCATCACGCTGTGCTCCCTGGCCCAGTGAGGTAGCTGGTCTTTTTCTTCTGCGGTCTTGGGGGCGACTAACCCTCGCGCAGATGATGACAGGAGTGTGGATGGGGTAGGGAGAGACTCAAGGCAAGTGGGAAGGGGAGAGGAAAGACAGGGTCAACTGTGAGGTCAAGGGAGGAGCCCAGACCTGGCTCCAGAGACTAAGTGGACGTTGGTGCCATTAATGAAGGTGCGTTAGTCTGCTCAGGCCGCCCCAACGAAATACCACAGGCTGGTGGCTTAAGTAACAGAAATGTATTTTCTCAATAGTTCTGGAGGTTAGATGTCCAAGATCAAGGTGTCCACAGTATTGGTTTCCTCTGAGACCTCTCTCCTTGATTCCAGATGACCGTATCTCATGGTGTCCCTCTGTGCATGTGTCGCCTTGTGTCCCTTTGTATGTCCTAATCTCCTTCTTGTAAGTACACCAGACAGATTGGATTAGGACCCACCCTAACAGGCTCATTGACACTTAATCACTTCTTTAAAGACCTTATCTCCGAATATAGTTACAAATTCTAAGGTACTAGAAATTACTTTATTCAACATATTGGAGGGACAAATCAGGACAAAATCAACAATTTTGGAGGGACACAATTCAACCATAACAGTGGGGGAGGAGCGGGTGTAGGGGAAATATGGAGTTCAGTTTGGGACCTTTAGAGTTCAGGGTGCCTGTGGGCCACTCAATCAAGGGCAGTTGTACATGAAAGGCTTTTTTAAAAAATTTATTTATTTATTTATTTACTTTTGGCTACGTTGGGTCTTTGTTGCTGTGCGCGGGCTTTCTCTAGTTGTGGTGAGCGGGGGCTACTCTTCGTTGCAGTGCTCGGGCTTCTCACTGCGGTGGCTTCTCTTGTTGCAGAGCACAGGCTCTAGGCACGTGGGCTTCAGTAGTTGTGGCACGCGGGCTTCAGTAGTTGTGGCTCGCGGGCTCTAGAGTGCAGGCTCGGTAGCTGTGGCGCACGGGTTTAGTTACTCCACAGCATGTGGGATCTTCCCGAACCGGGGATTGAACCCGTGTCCCCTGCATTGGCAGGTGGATTCTTAACCACTGCGCCACCAGGGAAGTCCCTACATGAAAGTCTTGAGTTCTGCAAAGGGTCCACACTGGAGATAGAGAGGTGGGTGTCATTAGCATCATCAAGTTCCAGGCAGAGGGCCTGGCAGTAGTGGGCACCCAGGGCTCTGGAGGCAAGGGCCCTGGCCGAGGTAGAAGCCTTTGAGAGAGGAGTGAAAATGGGGTGAACATAGCCACAGTGGAGGCCAGGTAGCCACAAATGGGCTGGGAACCAACGGCCAAATCAAGATGGGCAGAGCCTAACGCAAGAGCTAGGGAGACAGAATGAGGGTTCAGGGCTGGCCGGGAGACTCAGAGGTGAAGCCAGAGGCCAGGTGAGCCCGCCAGTGCCAGGGAACTCAGCCGGCCGCAGTGTCTTCTGCTTCTCACATCCTCCTGCTTCTCGTGGGTGTTGTGCACCAGTCCTGATGGCATTCTTAGGAAAGAGGAGGAAGGGGCACCAAAGCCAGGTTGCAGGGCCTAAAGAGTGAAACAGGAGAGCCAATGTATAGACCCTCGGTCCAGACAACCCTTTCCTAAGGAGGCAGAACATTTGAGAAAGGACAAAGGGCAGTGGCTTAAAGGGTGTCAGGGCTGAGAGAGAAAGGTATTCATTTTCACTATGAAGTACATAGCAGTGAGGAGGTCACGTGGATGGAAATGGAGCACTTAGCTCAGGATACTCAACTGGTTTGCTTGTCAGAAACCACACAAGTTGCATTAGATCCACATTAGGCTCGGGTATTTTGATGGAACCGTCTCCCTGATGCGGGGTCCCCTTGAGTCCCGGTTAATCTGTGCAGCTGGGCGCTGGGTGAGTGAATGGTTGTCCAGCATCTCCACACTGACTCACCCCAAGGGCTGTTTTTATCCTGGTCCTTCTCCTCCGATCACCCTCCATGACGTCACTCCCCTTGTTAGGCAGCTCAGAGGGATTATCAAATGACTCTGCTGTCAGTGCCAAAATAGAGCTGCAATGTTGTGCTAAATTTCTGGGTTGATATCTTGAAACTATTCCTCTTTATTTTTATTGGCGTGACTAATTATTAGTATCTGTTCATGATACCATACGCTTCCGCTGTCCGGAAAGGAGAGGGGTGCTGCAAGGCGACACCACTGTTCACTGGCTAACCTTGGACACGTGTCGTTGTTTGTCAGCCGTTTGCAAGGTGGCAGTGGAAGGAGGCGCGGAACATTTGTTGACCACCTATGTCCCAGCTGCTGTGGGAGTTGCTTTCCATACCTTGCTGCATTTATTGACCACAGCAGTCCTATGAAGTGAGTTTTTTGATGTCCCCATTTTTCAGAGAGGGGAAGTCGGCACAGTGAGGTTATCCTTGCCCACGGGGTTTGAACCCAGGCAGCTTGGTCCCACTCACAGCATCACCACCCAGTACAACCTGGATTAAGCCCTCCAGGGTAGGGGAATGGAAACAGGGTGGTGAGAGGGGGTGCATGGCAGAGTCTCACGGAGTTGGCCTGGGGGGGATGGGGCCGAATTAGGAAAGGCTCCGGATGTCGCACAAAAGCATTGACACCCGGGCCTGGGGGAGTGTTGGAAGAGGCCGGATGAAAGCAGGGGCTTGGGCAGAGAGGCGGTGGTGTTCGGAGGACGAGGGGATGTAGGAGGCAGGCCCCAGGTAAGGCCAAGGGCTGAGGTGGACCGCGTCTGTAACGTGGCTCCGAGAGACCAGCTGTTCCTAGAGCTGGGTCAGAGGCCAAGAGGCTGAGATGACGAGACGATGCCAGGCTTTCTGGCCTGAGGCATCAGAAAACAGAGCTGGGTGCCTGCAGGGATGTAAGGAGTGAGTCAGTTTAAGAGATGGAGACCCTGGAGGCAGGACAACTTGTCGGCGTGCTGGGTGTGTTGGGGGGGAGTAGCTGGAGCCCCGAGTGGATGACTCATTAGGGAAAGCAGAGGAGGATGCGCTGGGCACAGGGTCTTAGGTCATCTCTGCTCCCCACAGCTCAACTCCCAGGCAGAGCATTTCCATTAACTAAGCCTCCGACTGCTCTGGACCAATCGTAAGGAAGCAGCCAGGTTCCTGCCCTCGAGGAGCCGAGGTTAAACAAACACTGAGGCCAACGTGGAAGGACAAGTGGGAGTGAGTGTTGCAGGGAGAAAGGGCCGAGTGAGGTGGTGGGGCTGCAAGATGAGGGTGGGGACCGAAGCTGAGCCGAAAGGAGGAAGAGTAAAGGTGAACTAGGCGGGGAGACGCATCCTAGTGGAAGAGGGTTTGAGCCCTGGTCCAGGAAGATCCCACATGCCGCGGAGCAACTAAGCCCGTGCGCCACAACTACTGAGCCTGCGCTCTGGAGCCCGCG
Organism: Balaenoptera physalus; assembly: GCF_965194825.1. Lineage (NCBI taxonomy): Eukaryota > Metazoa > Chordata > Mammalia > Artiodactyla > Balaenopteridae > Balaenoptera > Balaenoptera physalus. The sequence goes on along the minus strand of NC_138886.1, from coordinate 34,274,386 downwards.
AGCCACAACGACTGAGCCCATGTACCACAACTACTGAAGCCTGCGTGCCTAGAACCTGTGCTCCACAAGAGAAGCCACTGCAATGAGAAACCCACGTACCACAACGAAGAGTAGCCCCCGGTCGCCACAACTAGAGAAAGCCCGCACGCAGCAACGAAGACCCATGCAGCCAAAAATAAATAAATGAAAATAAATAAATTTATTTTAAAAAAAAAGAATGAAGCAGCAAGCAATGTTGATGTGCTCTTTTTCTCTATCACTCACTCCTGGTGACATGGAGTGTGCAAAACCAAAAAAGGATAAAGTCACGATTTGGTGCTTAGGACGGGAGAGGAAATACTGGCTTCAGAGCCACCAAGCATTCTGCTCAGCAGTGGAGATTTAGCTTGGCCTCTCCCCTTCCTCCTTCCCTCCCTTTTTCCCTCCCTCCTTCCCTCCTTCCTTCTTAGAACTCTAATCTCCTCTGAACTGCAAAGTCGTTTTATTTCTTCTTAGGGCTGCTATTGACATACATTACCTCCTAGAATATACTGTTATCTGTCCTTAGAATTCTGAAGTTGAGGGCAAGTTTTAGAACTTTAGACCTGTTGGTGACCGAGTGTGTAGCGGTGTGGGTGGGGACACTAACTTAGAAGCCAGGAGGGTCCTCACTGAACGGTCTCTGACCAACCATTTCCCTCTTGAGCCTGCTGGAAAAGTGGGGACCGACAGTAACTGCCCTGGATGCTTGCTGTAAAAATCAAACAGCGTAAGAAGATGAGAAATTGCCATGTGGCTATTAAGTCCCATGTGAAGGTAAGAGATCAGCCTTCAAACATAGTCCATTTTACAGGTGAGAACACCGAGGACCCAAAAGTAGAAGTGACCTGGACAGGGTTACCCAGCAAATTAGTACCAAGGCCCAGACTGGAGCCCAGGGCTCCTTCCTCTGTCCCCCAGCACTTCCTTGTAACCTTCCTGCCTCTGCCTTCTCTTTCTGGACCATTACAAGAAGCTATTGTCCAAGCACAAAATGCATTTTCCATTTTCCACCTCTCTATACACTCTAAGCAAGACCAGCCAGCCATATGAGGTTACATCTTTCCTATGATTCACAGCAACCTTTCCAAACTGTTTTTCCAAACTAGAATCCCAGCAGCAGCCCAGAACCACCACCAAAGCCGCTCTCTGTATGGGAGCTGGAAGAGCCAGCTCCAGAAGGTGACTCCAGGTGATCTGATTCACCTGCTGCTGACTCAGGCTTCAGCTCCCTCTGCCCATAGAAATGCAGCCTAAATTAAAGCCCAGAGAGCTCAAAACAGTGCAGATGCCTCTCTCCGTACCAGTTCTCCTTAGCGATGAGCAGGCAAGTCTAATTTTATCAGAGAAGACTCTTAGAATGTGAGAAACAGAAGGTACTTTGAGATCATCTTGTCTTGTGGTTCGTAGCTCCCACTAAGCATAAAAAAATCATCCAAGGAGATTAAAAATACATCTCTAGAGATTCGAATCAGTTTGTCCAGGAGGAGCACTGGTATTGTCGTAAAGCTCCCGGGTAATTTGTATATGCAGCCATGATTGAGAACCAGTGGTCTGGTCTCACCCCTCGTTGTACAGAGGAGGCTGAAGCCCAGAGAGGGGAGGGGACTTACCCAAGGTCACACAGCATCAGGGGCAGAGTCAGGGCTGGAACTTGGTTCTCTTGAGTCTTCACTAAAGGCTCGCTGTTGTCTCTCTAACTAGAAATTGTGTCTAATGAAATGGCCAGGGGAATTTTTTTAAATGAGCAAATGTTTACCAAATACCATCTTCTGGAAGACGTAGAAGAGAGATAATATTCTTCCCTGACCTCCGGAAGCCCACAGTCCAGTAGGGGAAGCATGCATGTACCCAGAAAGCTCTAACACTGTGTTGACTATGTACTGTGATAAGGACACCAGGTGCTGTGAAAGAGCTACAGAGAGAGAAGGTAGAATCCAGGAGGACTCCCTGGGGGAGGAAGCATTATTCCAAACTTAAAGGATGGGGAGGTAGAGTTGTTAGATCAAATATAGTATGCTCAGTTGGATCTGAATTTCAGATAAATGATTAATAAGTTTCTAATATAAGAAGGTCTCAGATACTGAATGGGATGTACTTTTACTGGAACATTTTTCATTGTTTATCTGAAATTCAGTTTAACTGGGTATCCTGTATTTTTATTTGCTAAATCTCAAAACTCTCCTGGGGGGCATTTCAGCAGTGGGCAGTGCAGACGGAGAGAGGATTGCCAGCAGACAGGCAGCATTGGCAGAAGCAGGAGCATCTGCTGAGCAGTGACCATTTGTGTTGCCAGAGCAGAAAGGGCGTGGGCAAGGGAAAAGACTATTGAAGCAGGGCCAGCCCCGGGGAGGGCCAGTGAAGCCAGGCTCTGGAGTCACAAGGCACCGTCTTCCCAGGCGGATGCTGCACCAGCCTCATGGTCCTGCACGCCCATCCCTCCCCTCTAGTCAGTGCTCCACATTCAGCCTGAGTAACAGTCACAGAACTTGAGTCAGACCATCTCACTCCCTGCTCAGGCCACACCTAGAAAAAGACATCTGAGCTCCTTACCTGGACCTAGAAGACCCTGTAGGATGTGACCTTGCCTATTTGAATAAAATCTACTCCAAAGGGTTGTTGTGAAGATGAAGGGGGATGGCATTAGGCAGTGTTCTCAACCTCGGCTGCCCGGTGAAACCACCTGGGGAGCTTTAAAAAAGGCAGAGGCCCGGCCCCAGCCCAGGGATTGGGGTTTAATTGGTCTGGGGGAGTCCTGGGCATCAGGAGTTTCAAAAGATTCCCAGTGATTCCGATGCACAACCAGACTGAGTGTCACTGATGTACAGTGTACTCTCTAGCCCGACATAAGCATTTGGTGAGGGGACCTGTTGCCCTCTGCCACATGTCCAACTTCATCTCTATCCATCTTCAGCTTCCCCCTCCCTCCCTGGCCTTCCACTCCCCAAGCCTAGGGCTTCCCACCCACCATCCCTCTGCCCAGAATGTTCTACCTCCTTTCTCTTAACTTGGCCAACATCTATATTCATCTCTCTCATCCCAAGTTTCTCTGTTCTCTTCTCCCAGAGCACACTGAACTTTTTCTTTACAACACTTAGCATACTCTGCACTTACGTTTTTAATTGTGTGGGTACCTGCTTAGTTTCTCATTCCCAGCAGACTGTAACCTACGTGGCAGAGCCCCTGTCTTTCTTGTTCCTCACTGTCCCCACCCCCCTGGAGCTGGACACATGATGCTAGCACTCGGTAAATGTCGAACAAATGAACGGATGAAAGAATGACTGATCACGGGGGGATGTGGTTAGGTTTGCCTTTCCAGAGAGATCTTTCTGGCTGCTCTGTGCTGAATGCTGGTGGGGGAAGATAGGAAGAGACTGAGGCCAGAGTACCAGTGATTCCACAGCTGTGATAATACAGGCGAGAACTGATAGGGCCTTAACCAGGACAGAGGTGATGGAGTGGGAGGTGGGACAGATGAGAGGCTCTGTATAGGAGGGTGAGGATTTAGGGGAAGGGGTGCCATGTGACTGAGGGTCTACCCCGAGGGACAGGCAGGATGACCAGATGGAACGTGAGCCGAAGGAAGAGGCTGTTGTCAGGAAAGAGGAGTTCCGTTTTGGCCAAGTTGGGTTGGACGTGCCAGTGGGACATCAGAGGGACGTCTAGGAATCTGAGGCCAGGGACAGAGAAACCTAGGCTGGGGATGGAGATTCGAGAGTCACGTCAATAGAGGCAAGAGTAAAAACCAAATAAAATTTAAAAGTTTACATGCAAGTGTTTCTTGCCATTTCTGTGAGCAAAACTTCCTGGGGCATGGAATGTCTGTGCCCAGAAGGCTCTCTGTCTGAGAGGCGCGTCATGGGCCCTTCGTGTCCCCGCAGCTATCCTGGGCATGCACACGCTCATGAGCAACCAGCAGTACTACCAGGCCTTGGGCAGCAGCTCCATCGTGAACAAGGAGGGACTCAACAGTGAGTACGGGCACCCCTCCCTGCCCCCAGCGAGGGCACCTTGGAAGTGAGGGGTCCTCCCACGTCTTGCTGCCTCTGCCCGCTCTCTGGCTCACTGCAGAAGATTTCGAATTCTATAAAGCCAAATCTATCCACTTTTTCCTTTTACTCTCCTGGGATTTTGTGACTTATTTACGAAGACCCTCCCCATCCCAGTATTAACAAAACATCCTCCTGTATTTTCTTCTGTAAGTCTGAGAGGTTTACTTCTTATATTCAACTTCTTAATCCTCCTAGAGTTCATGTTTGTGTGTGGTGTGAGATGAGATTGAACTTTCATTTTTTTTAATCAATATCCTGTTGTCCGAACACCACTCTTTGTAAAGTTCATCCTTTCACCTCTGGTTTGGGACTCCACCTTGATCCTAAATGTCCATGTATCCACATGGGTCTGTCTCCAGATGCTTCTCCTGCTCCACGAGTCTCCTTGTCCTTTCCTGTGCCAATATCGCATTGTCTGAATCGCTTCACTGCATTGTTCCAAGCTGGCATTTTGGCCCCAAAGAGAAACGAGGGCACCCAACGTGCAATTATCCCTCCCTCTGGAAGGCCTACACATTTCTTTCCCATCCAGCCTTCATTTTACCCTCACAAGAGCCCACTGGGTAGAACGACTGTTCACATTCTGCAGATGAGGACACCGAGGTTCAGACAGTTTAGCGCATTCACCCAGTTGTTGCAGGACGGCAGAGGCGGAGTCCAAGTAGGGCCCAGACTCCTGGCCCCGCCCACTGCCCGCCCCCATCCCCCATAGCCCCTGAGATGCCCGGCCTTCCGTGTCCCTGAGCTCTGCTGCCGCTTCCTTCCGGTGTCCTTATGTCGAGGGAGAGTGACGCCCCGTCTCTGTGAGCCACCTGCCTGTTGTCGGTCACTCTAGGTGTGATCAAACCTACACAATACAAGCCTGTGCCTGATGAAGAACCAAATGCAACAGACTTGGAGGAAACGCTGGAGCGGATAAAGAGCAACGACCCAAAACTTGAAGAGGTCAACCTCAACAACATCCGGGTGAGGTTAACCCCTTTCACTCCACTTGCCCTGCCGGGGGGAGGTGGCGAAACCATGTCTAGTGCCACCCAGAGCCAGACGACCCGGGCCTGGCTGTGCGGAGACAGCAGGGTCCTGCTTGGACTCTGGGTGCTTCTGGATCAGGAATAGAGACAGAAGCTTTCGGAGGGAGGATAGTGTAAACCAGCACAGCCCATGGTCCTGGTTTCTTTCGGGGACTGACGTCAGACCCAGATGTTCACCACAGGCCATCCCAGCTTCGGCTCTGGAAACCCGCCACCTTATTCAAAACACTGAGAGCTTCTCTGAGATAAAATCGTGAGTCAGACACATATGGCTGCATGGGATCCCGAGGCTGGAAAAGCCCGGGGCCCACCAGGTTCATGGGGTAACCCAAGCCCGGGGAGGGACCTAGCCCTGAACCAGTGTAGCATGCACATATTCAGCCTCATTCTGCAACCTTAGAAGGGAACTGTCAGCCCAAATGTCCAAAGACATATTCCAAGCCGTCGGCCCACATCTCTCCGGACCTTTCCTGTGTGACCACTAAGGGCAGAGGGGGGACGGATGGACAGGCTGCAGGAGGAATTCAGAAGCAGGCCCAGCTGCCTGCCCACCTGCTCAGCCCAGGGGCCAGAGGGATTAGTTCTCGGGGGGTGTGGATGTAAGATAAGAAGTGGGCCCCTCTCTCCCCGGCTCCCCTTTCCTTTCTTCTCCACTTTCTTTTAAGTGGCTGCCAGCCCCACAGCACAATCAGATCGGAAACCTGCGCCCGCAGTGTTCTGCTGCACCTGGCCTTCCCATGCTCTGCTCCCACGGGGGCTAAAGTGACGCTCTGAAATGAGAGATCCGTTCAAACACAGCCAGGCTCTCTCTCTCGGGCGCCTCCGCTGTCTGCTGTGTGCACAGTGGGAGATGCTGGCACAGTTCAGAGCCGTGCACCCTGGCAGTGCGTACCAGGAGGCGTGGGGGTGTGGAACCTGGCCACGGCCCTGTGTCTTCACCGTGAGGCCTCAGGCAAGGGCTCGGCCCTCTCCAGGCCTCAGTTTCCCCTCTGCACGTGAGGCAGTTGGACTAGATCAGTGGTTTTCACTTGAGGAGATTAAAAAATAAATAAATGCCAATGCCTGGTCCCTCTCCCCAGAGAGTCTGATCTTATTGGTCCGGGGCAGGCCTGAGCATCAGCACTTTGTGAAAGTTCCCCCGGCACCTCTGATGTGTGGCAGGCTGAGATCCTCTGGGACATACGTCTCTTAAAGATCACCTAGAGCCATGCCACACCTTAGTTTTCCAGAAACAAACCCAGAGAGGAGCAGAGGCTTCCCCAGAGTCACACAGCAAGTCAGAAACATTGCCAGTGCTGGGGCGGAGGCCAAGCCCCTGCCCTCTCCCACGCCCCCAGACCTGAGCTCTCACCACAACACTCTTGTGCATCCTTTGCCTTGATGTATTCCTTCTCCTCCGGTCTCCGCATGTACAAAGAGAAAATTACAGGTCCTATCTGAAATTTTCAGGGAGGATTTTCTCAATCTGTTTACCGGAAAGTTCTCCTCCAATCTCAGCCATTTGGGGCAAAGCAGGAACCCTTTGCCCATTCAGCTTTTTGGTCAGAGACTTGCAGGGAATCAGGTTGCATGTGTGAGAGAGCTGCTGCCCCATCTCTCTGCCCTACCCACCCCTGACAGGGGCTGCTGGTCACTGCCTGCCTTTCTCTCTGCAGAATATCCCCATACCCACTCTCAAGGTGTATGCAGAAGCCCTGAAAGAGAACTCGTATGTGAAGAAGTTCAGCATCGTGGGGACACGGAGCAATGACCCCGTGGCATTTGTATGTACCTTTCTGATCTGCTGCATTGAGAGAGGGAGGCACAGAAACAGGAAGGTTGACGTTTGTAGCCTCAGGACTGGCCATGTGCCACTGATGAAGAACCCTGTGTGGTGTGGTGTGGTGTGATGTGGTGAAAGGCACTGGGCTAGGAGCCAGGAGAGGACATGGACAGAACAGCCATTACCCAGGCACCATCTGTACATTATCCTAGTTAATCTCCATAACCACCCCTGATCCCAGAGGTGTAGGGCTCCCCACTTTACGGATGAAGAACCTGAGGTAAAGGGAGCTCAGGCAACTTGATTTGTCCAAAGTTGCACAGCAAGTGAGAGGTGGAGCTGAGATTTAAAAGCAAGTCAAATGTACCCTAAAGCCGGCTCTCTCACCACTCAGCATGTCATGAGTAGACAAGGGCCCGCCCCTCCCTGGTCCTCAGTTTCTCCATATCTAAAAATTATTGTCTTCATCAGTGGTTCCCAACGACCAATTTTATTTGTTTTTTACCTATGTCTTAAAGATATTGCTGATTAGATTAAATTGTACTTATTATAAAGTAGCCATAATTTGTTTTTAGAAAAAAAAAAAATTCAACACATATTTATGAAGTCTCTCTGTGCCCAGCAGTGAATTAGGCTCTGAGAATACAACTGTGACCAAGACAGTCATAGCTTCCAGTTTCATGAACATAATGGTCCATCCAGCCATGCAGACAGCTAAAGGATAACAGTACAGTGTGACTACTACAATACTAATAGCAGGTAAAAAGGTATAGGAATTAGCTTACCAGGCATGGTAATTAACCATTTAGTAGCAATCAGTTTGTTGATATCCACGAAATAACTTGCTGGGATTTCGATTGAGATTGCATTGAATCTATATCAAAATGGGAAGAACTGATATCTTGACAATACTGAGTTTTCTTGTACATGAACATGGAATATACTTCCATTTATTTAGTTCTTTTTTTATTTCATACATCAGAGTTCTGTAGTTGTGCTCATATAGAGCTTGTACATATTTTGTTAGCTTTATACCTAAGTATTTCATTGTTTGGGGTGCTAATAATAATGGTATTGTGTTTTTTTAAATTATTATTATTTATGTTTGGCTGCATTGGGTCTTCGTTGCTGCGTGAGGGCTTTCTCTAGTTGCGGCGATCAGGGGCTACTCTTTGTTGCGGTGTGCGGGCTTCTCATTGCGGTGGCTTCTCTTGTTGCCGAGCACAGGCTCTAGGCACACGGGCTTCAGTAGTTGTGGCACGTGGGCTCAGTAGTTGTGGCTCGCGGGCTCTAGAGCGCAGGCTAGGTAGTTGTGGTGCACAGGCTTAGTTGCTCCATGGCATGTGGGATCTTCCCGGATCAGGGCTCGAACCCATGTCCCCTGCAGTGGCAGGTGGGTTCTTAACCACTGTGCCACCAGGGAAGTCCCTAACTGTAGATTTTTTTTGTAGATATTCTTTATCAATTTACGGAAATTGCCCTCTATTCCTAGTTTACTGAGAGTTTTTATCATGCATGGATGTTGAATGTTGTCAAATGCTTTTTTTTCATCTATCAAAATGACTATTTTACTTTTTTAGCTTGTTGATGTGACGAATTATATTAATTGATTTTCCAGTGTTGAACCAGCCTTGTATACCTGGGATAAATCCCACTTGGTCATAGTTCAAAATACTTTTTAATTTATCTTGAGATTTCTTCTTTGACCCATGTGTTATTTAGAAGTGTGTTGTTTAATCTCCATGTATTTGGGAATTTTCTAGTTATCTTTCTGTTATTCACTTCTTGTTTGATTCCATTGTGGTCTGAGAGCAGATATTGTATGATTTCTATTTTTTTTTTTTTGATTTCTATTTTTTAAATTTGTTAGGATGTGTTTTACGGCCCACAATGTGGTCTGTCTTGGTGAATGTTCCATGTGCGCACAAGAAGAATGTGTATTCTGCTATTGTTGGATGAGATAGTCTATAGATATCAATTATATCTAGTCGACTGACAGTGTCGTTGAGTTCAGTTATGTCTTTCCTGATCTTTGGCCTGCTGGATCTGTCCGTATCCATAGAGGGGTATTGAAGTCTCCAACTATGATAGTGGATTCATCTATCTCTCTTTGCAACTCTTAGTTTTTGCCTCATATAGTTTGATGCTCTGTCATAAGGCACGTACTCATTAAGGATTGTTATGTCTTCTTGGATAATTGACCCCTTTATCGTTATATACCACCCTTCTTTATCCCTAATAACTTTCCTTGCTTTGAAGTCCATTCATAACCATCAATTATTTTCTGATTTTTAAAATACATAGGACATTTCCTTTGACGTTTTTGAAGTGATGGAAATGGCTCATAGTCTCTCACTGCTGCCAGTGGAGAACCTCTAGATAGATGTCCCCTGACCTCAGGACATCTTGGTAGATCCTGAGTTTGCCCACAGAGAAACAGCTGGCAAAGCCACATGCCCTGTCCACTGCTATGTCATGGATCAGAAACCACGCCCATGCATGCTGGCACTCAGCTCAGCTCCACGAATGTTTATGGGGAATTGACCCTGTGCCAGGCCAACAGCTGATGTCAGCCCCTTCACACCAGGATACCCATTGTTGAAGATGAAAATACTTCCAGAACAATTGGTAAATAGGCTTCCAGAGCTCTGCTAGTGCCCCAGCTCTTCTCCTGCCCGTTCCTCCACTCTGATCCAGCAAACAAAGAGTTGACACCTGGCATGACAGTGCCTCCAGGACCAGCTCAGCCACTAGTATGTCTACTTGGATTGGCCTGGTGCACTTACATACTGGTTGTTAAATTTTTTGATTATCAGGCCAGGCCTTTCCTGGGGAGTAAGAAGGATGCTGTGGAGCGGGCACCCCTCAGGAGGGTCCAACCTACTCAGGGTCACAGAGGAAGCTGACATGTCATCCTGGGGTACACGGAAGCAGGGGGAGCTGAAGATTTTGGCTCAGAAGGCATCCTGGGAGCTGAGCCTTGCAAAGGTTTCAGCAAGCAGGGCCAGTGGGAAGGGCATTCTTGGATCAGATCATCATTTCAGACAACCAGGGTCCACTGATCATACATCCTGGCCCATCAGCTGCTGGTGTCTCCTTTCCTCCGTGACTCGTCGTTTCTACCACCTGCTAATTACCTCATTTCCTTTAGAGGCTCTGATTATCATCTACACCCCTGGCTGAAGTCCTCCAAAATGTGCTGGGGCCACCCGAGCTCCTCTCCTCCAGTTTGCCCAGGTCACTTGCCCAGTGGGATGGCTTCCCAGGCTCCCCTCCCTGCTGCTCAAAGAGAATGATGACTCCATGGAATTACAACAGGGACATAGAAGAGACAAGTGGAGAGCATATAGGGAGGTTGGGACTCCACTAGTCACTCAGTGAACAGTGACTGAGGACCTACTATGTGCTGGGCACTGTGTGGGTTGGAGGGCACCATGGGATGAATAAGGTGACCATCAGCCCACCAAGAGTATATAGGCTAATGGCGGAGCCAACGCCAGAATAAAAAAAACTCTAAATGCAGGAATACAAGTTCCTTGAGGGAGGTTATGGATAAAGTCTGTGAGGTTCAAGAGGGCAGGCACAGCTAGCTGGAGGACATCAGCAAAGGCTCTTGGAGAAAGGGGCACTGAGAATGGCCTTAAAGGAGGGACAGGGTTTGAACGAGTGAAGCAGAAAGGAAAGAGCATTCCAGGTGGCAGGGACAGGATGAGCAAAGGCAGAGCAGAGGGAAAGCACTGTGTGCCTGGGGAACTGAAAGTAGCCCCACCAAGACTGGCAGCCAGAGTTGAGGCTGATCAGAGTGGGGGAACCAGGTAATAGAGGCTTTGGATGCAGGCTAAGGAGCTGTAAATCTCCAGCTAGGGGTTCGGGGCCATGGCAAGTTGGAGGGGAGGAGAGACACAGAGTAGTGCTTGGTGAAGGAAGTTGTGGAGATCGTCTTGCCTGGCCCCTGACAGTGTGCAAGGGACTCTCACTCCCAGCAAGGCTCCCTCGGTATTTTAGGTTCTACCCACAGGGGCTCCAGCCTTGATCAGGCTAACTCATGGATACCCTGCATTTTCTCCTTTGGTACAAGGCCCTCGCTGAGATGCTCAAGGTGAACAAGGTGTTGAAGACACTGAACGTGGAATCCAACTTCATTTCCGGAGCCGGGATCCTGCGCCTGGTGGAAGCGCTTCCATACAACACTTCTCTGGTGGAACTGAAGATCGATAACCAGGTAAGATGGGCGAAGGTCTCCTTGTGTCCTTCACTTGATGCTCGCCATTCTGTACTTTCCCGCTTGCTGCCGTATGGACTAGATGCTGCTGGACAGAGCAGATGCTGCTGCTTATAAAAGCACCAGAGCCCAGCTTTAAGGGGCCTCCAAGGTTGTCCAGTCCACACCCTCCACCATGCTCACCTTCCTTCTTCATCATTCCCACCAAGTGCTCCTCCACCTTCTGCTTGGATACCCCTAGCGATGGGGAGCTCACTCCTTACCGAGATCACTCCTTTCATTCTTAGTGAGAATATCCTTCCTTACATCCAATAGAAATCAGCTCCCTATAAGTGCTGTTTGTTGAGTTTAACTCTGTTCTCTGCTGCACACAGGACACATCTGGTGCACAGGTTTTATAAACCACTGGAGTCTTCCTCACTAGGCTAAACGTCCCCATTTTCATGAGTCACCACCCCCCCCAACACACACACACACTCAATGGGCTTTTGGGTCTCCTTACCATGAAGGTTATTCACTGGGCAAATTCTAGTTTGCCTTTATCCTTACAGGGTTATCATTCCTCTATACCTTCTGTGGTTCAGTCATTTATTTTCAGGGCGACTCTTTCAGTTCCAACTTTCTAAGACAATGCTAATAAGAGTATCTTGTGTGTTGCATGTGTTGAGGGTGTCCTGGGGGGCAGGCTCTGTGCTGTGCACCTTATACACATCATCTCTGATCTTCCCAACAACTCTGCAGGATATGGGTGTTATCAGTCTCAGTTTGCAGAAGAGAAAACAGCTCAGAGAAGCTGAAGGCAAGTAGCTTTCTCAGGGCCGCCAAGTGAGCACTTGCGGAAGCAGGATTTGAATGCAGGTCTCTGACTGTAAAGCCCACACTCCCTCCAGTACACCGTGTTGCTCCCAGTGCTAAAATGCTTTCTTCTTTATGGTTTATGGATAGGGAACTTGGACGTTTTTTCCCCTACATGAAAACGTTTGCTGAAAGGTCATATACATATGTATATAGGAAAACGATTGGGTGGAAGTATAACAAAATTGTAAACACTGGTTGTCCCTGAATGAGATTATCTCTACTTTTTTATCCTTATTGAAAAATACTACAAACATATAGAAAATTGCATAGAAGTTAAATGCACAGCTTAATGAGTCATGATAGGCAGGTAACCTTGGCCAAGAACTAAAGCATCACCAGCTTCCAGAAGACTTTGATGGTCCCCTCCCAATCATAAACCTTCAAAACTCTTCACAGTTTGCTCCCTACTTACTGTCACGCCTCCATGTCTTAGCTCTTGCTTTTCTCTCCCCCTGGAATGTCATCCCCTGCCCCTACCCCTTCTCTGCCTAGAGAAATCCTCCTCTTCCTTCTGGATTCAGTTGAAGCCTCTCTTTCTCCTAGTGGTTCTAGAGCCAGCTTGAACCAGCATGCTGGAGCTGACTGTACACATCCCTTCTCAATTCCACTTGAGTGATGGCACACTGGTACCTTGAAGTCACTCCTAGTGAGAGTATTTACACTATGGAAACTGGCAAACACTACAAATCCAACCTTTCAGTTTGTTTGTTTTTTCCCAAGAGCCAGCATAACACCGCCTTCTCCCTTCAGCCTGCCACAGGGCCTCTAAGCCTCCCCCCAAGAGACTTAGGTGCTCCTTCCCTGTGTTCTCCTAGCACCTCAGCTTCCCTGTGAGGTTCTCAGAAGATAGTGCAGTGTCTGAGTCATGTCCATATCCTATTACCCGGCTCAGAACTTGGCCCTGCAGTGGCACTTTATAAGCAGGGCTGCCCTGGATATTTGTATATGTTGTTCACTGCCCAATGAGGAGGCAGGGGGCAAAATCCAACCCATACTCTACTCTCCAAAACTTGGTATGGGGCTTTATTCACCCAGAGAAGGCACTTTTCTCTAATTCATATAAAGAGGCCACATCAGCCCGCAGCAGCCCTGTCATGTGAGTTTGCTGCATCCAACACCTTCCATTTCTCATATGCCAGTGGCCTACGGTTGCATCACCCGTTCCCAGCCCCCCTCACTTCCACCCTTTCTTCCATTGCTGACCCTGCTTTATTGCAGGCAGATCAGATGGAACAAAGGCATGTAGCAGGCTTGGCAGCAGCCCTGGGCCAGGCCCTGGGATTGGCCACTCATGTGACTCCAGGCCTACCCGGGCAGGGAGTCAGGATCTACCCAGTGTCAGCTGAAACCTGAGTCCCGGGGCAGAACGTTGGCCAAAGATGACCCAGCGCACTGGCCTCAGGTCATTGCAGCGGCAGCTTACGGGGAGTGAGCTGCCCACTACTCCTCCCAGTGCTGTCTCCCCAGAGCCAGTGCTGACCATCACCCTCACCCTGGCTAAACACCCTGTGCGAGGACGTTCGCTTCCCTGAGCCTGTTTCCTCGTTTGTCAAATGGGGATAGTAAGAATCTCTACTTCTAAGGAGATAAGAGATGCAAACTATGAAGTTGTTCACTTTTATAATTACTCGGAAGGTGACTTAGGGAGTTTACACGTTATTCTAAGAGTTAATGTACTGAGCAGGTACCATATATCCATTATCTCATTTAATGCTTGCAAAGACTCTTTGTGAGTAAGGTGTCACAACCCACCCCAGTATTGTAGATGAGGAAACTGAGGCCCAGGCAGGCTCTGTACCCTGCCCGAGGTCGCACAGTAAGTAAGTAACAGAGGCAAGATTCGAACCCATGTCTTTGTGACTCTAAAGTCCATGAACTGTGCCTGTCTGGGCTCTTGAATCCTACTGTAGTTGTGTGTGGGTCTTGGATTTTCTCAGCTGTCCCTTTCCCTTGGTGCCAGGCCAGAGCATTGGTCACCACCTGCCCCCACCCCATCCCAGAAGCATCTTTCTTCAGTTCATCTCAGTGTTTGATAAGTGCCTGCTGTACCCCAGGGCTATGCTGGGCTCTGTGTGTGAATGAGGCTCTGGCTCTGCCCTCTAGGGATTCCACACTGGATAAGAAGACAGACAAGTGTACAGCTGACCATCCAACCGGGTGCCCCAGCAAGCCACAGACAGTGGGCCACTGGGGGGAGAAATCTCAGTCAGGAGCAGGCATCAGGGAGGGCTTCTTGGAGGAGGTGGAATTTGAGATAAACCCATAGGGTGGACAGTATCTCAGAGGGTGGCCACGGCCTCAGGTGCAGGGAACCACACAAACAGAGAAGGAGAGGGGGAAGCCGTGGAGCCCATCCAAACTAAACTAGATTAATGGGACCGCCAGAGGAAAGTGAAAAAAGGAGTTAGGAGCCCAAAGGGCTCTGAATGGGTGGTTTGAGGGGAAGTGGTCTGTGGGCTGTTATCAGCACCAGTCAGAGTCATGCTCTGCAAAGATGGTTCCCGGCTGGATAGGAGAGGATTGGGGGCGGGGCGAGGCCATCCGGGCCCAGGAGACCAGAGGGGGCTCTGACCGCCCAGATGCAGGGGGCCTGTGGGGAGGTGCTCCTGGGAGCCTGGAGTCTAGAGACTGGACTGGGGCCTGGTGGGGGAGGGGTGGGCTGAGGGAAGTCTAGGGAGGGGGCTCTGCTGGCCCGGGCTAGGGGATGCCACCTGCACCTCTCGCAGTGTGCCGGGAGGCCTGGGCTCTGGGCGGCGTGGCAAAGAGGAGGTGGTGAGTGGCGCTGGATTTATTCCTCATCCTTGGTTAGTCACCAGGGTCTCCGGAGGCCGCAGCTTTCTCCTCAGCCCCTGCAATTGCACCCTGTGTCAGAGTCTCTGTCCTCCTTTCTCCTTATACGGCCAAAGAAAGGGACTTGGGGCATTCTGCCCGGGGTGACACGGAGCCTTGCAGGCTGGCTCGGGACACAAATTCAGGAGTAGGACTCTGGGGCGGTTTATTTACTCAGCCAGGCTCTCTTTACCTCCAGGCCATGTTCTCTTGCCGCCTGGAGTTGCCCTGGGATGGCAGTGAGGCTGGGGTGGGAGGTGGCGGCTGACCGCAGCCCAGGGTGCTGAGACACACCTAGTCCAGCCCTCCTTTTACCCCTCGGTGGGGAAACCGAGGGTCAGAGAAGGGACAGGGTGGGCCAAGGTCATGGGTCTAGTTAGTGTCAGAGCTGGGCTGGAACTGAGGAGCCCAGCTTCCAGACAGGCTGCATTTATGGAAGGACAGGAGAGACCCTCCCAGCGCCCAGGAAGCAGGCAGTACACACGGGGTGCCTGCAGGCCCCGTACATCCCCGCCGGCCCTATGCAAACAGTGGGGCGGCTCTCTGCCCGTCTTGATTCACCCTCCTCCCCAGCACCCCCCAGCTCCCTCCAGCAGGCCCTTCCTAGGACCCTCAGGGCGTGGGGCACTCCCCCTGCCCCTCAGAGCACAGATGAGGCCTGAAAACAGGACCCCTCCCCAATGAAGACACGGGCAACGTGTGGGGGCAATTTGCCGGATTTCTCACTTTTCATTCCAATATTTGACAGTGAGAATGTGCTTCGTATTTTGAAAAGACGCTAAAGGAGGTGGATTGGGGTCTCAGACAGTCTCTGTATCATCTGCCAGGCCAAGCCGGCCAGAGCCCAGGGCTGTGCTGGCTCCTTCAAGGACAGGCCTGAGCTCTTCCCAGCCCTTTCCGGAGCCTTGCCAGATAGGCTGGTGGAATCTTACCATCCTCCCTCTGCCTGCCCTAGTCAGCGGTCCAAGCCCCATCTGAACCCACACAAGCTCCAGTGAACTCATAATACCTGGGAGGAGTTCTCTGTCAAGAGTCTCAGCTGCGGTTCCATGCTTGTCCATTTGGATGTTGGGCTGATGTGTCTTCTCAACCTTCCCGGGTTGCTGTGCATTGATCCTGTTCCTATTTTTTCCATTCAATTCAATTCCTTGACCTTGCCCTAGAGATACAGGGTACTGTGTGCTCTCCAAGGGCTCATAGTCTAGGGTAGCATCATCCAACAGAACTTTCTGTGTTGATAGAGATGTTCTGTATCTGCACTGACCAATATGGTAGCCACTAGCCAGTGGCTCTTGCACACTTGAAATGTGCCTAATGCAACTGAGGAACTGAATTTTAAATTTTATTTAATTTTTAAATGAAGTATAGTTACTTTGCAATATTATATTAGTTTCAGGTGTACAACATAGTGATTCAGTATTTTTTTTCTAGATTGGATTTTATTTCTATATATTCTATAATAATACAGTTGAAAATCTTGCCCACTTTCACACTCAATAACTTTAACAATCAGTTCTTCTTAAAATTTTGGCCTAGGAGAACATCTGTAATCTGTATATCCAAACAGATGGGTTTGTGTGTGTGTGTGTGTGTGTGTGTGTGTGTGTGTGTGTGTGTGTGTTTATAACAGAAAGATAAATATGTATAACCTATTATTCCCTGTTTGCCTTGAAAGAGAGTAACCCAAGGGCAAACTCCGTTTTTGTTTCTTGCAAACATCCTACGGTGTGGTGCCCTAAAGTACACTGCCTGAACACTGCTATATTTAAAATAGATAAGCAACAAGGACCTACTGTATAGCACAGGGAACTCCACTCAACACTCTGTAATAACCTAAATGGGAAAAGAATTTGAAAAAGAATAGATACGTGCACATGTATAAGTGAACCACTCTGATGCACACCTGAAACCAGCACAACATTTTTAATCAACTACACTCCAGTATAATATGATTCAGTATTTTTATAGATTATACTCCATTATAAGTTATTACAAGATAATGGCTATAATTCCCTGTGCTATACAAGATATCCTTGTTGCTTATCTGTTTTATACATAGTAGTTTTTACCTCTTAATCACCTATTCCTATCTTGCCCCTCCCCACTTCCCTCTCCCCTCTGATAACCACTAGTTTGTTTTCTATATCTGTGAGTCTGTTTCCGTTTTGCTATATATATTCATTTGTATTATTTTTTAGATTCCACATAAATTTTATTTAATTTTAATTATTTAAATTTAAAGTTTAAAAAAACCCAAACAATCTGATTTAAAAATGGGCAGAGGATCTGAATAAGAAGACATACAGATGACCAACAGGTGCACAAAAAGTTGCTCAACATCACTAATCATCAGGGAAATGCAAATCAAACCACAATGAGCTATCACCTCACACCGTTAGAATGGCTATTATCAAAAGGTAAGAATTAACAAGTGTTGGCAAGGATGTGGAGAAAAGGGAACCTTGTGCACCACTGGTGGGAATGTAAATTGGTGCAGTCACTATGGAAAACAGTATGGCTATTCCTGAAAAAATTAAAAATAGAACTACCCTATGATGCAGCAATTTCATTTCTGGGTATTTATCGGAAGAAAATGAAAACACTAATTCAAAAAGATATATGTATCCCCATTTCATTGCAGCATTATTTATAATAGCCAAGACACAGAAACAACCTAAGTGTCCATTGATGGATGAATGGATAAAGCAAATGTGGTATATACAATGGAATATTATTTAGCCATAAAAAAAGAATGAAATCTTGCCATTTGTGACAACATGGATGGACCTAGAGGGTATTATGTGATGTAAAATAAGTCAGACAGAGAAAAACAGATACCATATGATCTCAGTTATATGTGGAATCTAAGAAAAAACAAAAGGCAAAACCAACCAAGCTCATAGATACAGAGAACAGATTGGTGGTTGCCAGAGGTGGGGGGTAAGGAGTGGGTGAAATGGGTGAGGGAGGTCAAAAGGTACAAACTTCCAGTAATACATAAGGCATGGGGGTGTAATGTACAGCATGCTGACTATAGTTAATAACGCTGTATTGCATATTTGAAAGTTGCCAAGACAGTAAGTCTTAAAAGTCCTCATTGTAAGAAAAAAACCACTTTTTTTGTATTGATAACTATGTATGGGGATGGATGTTAACTAGACTTATTGTGGTGATCATTTCACGATGTATACAAATATCGAATCATTATATTGTATACCTGAAACTAATAATGTTAAATCAGTTAAAAAAGATTTAAAGTTAAAAAGCCACATGCAGCTGGTGGCTGCTATACTGAACAACACAGGTCTAGTTGGAGAGACAGTTGTGGAGGCAGGTGACCCAGTAATGCAGATGGACTGGGCCGGGAGTAGAGAGGGACATACAGTGGGCCACTTGAGTGTCGAGTGGGGAAGGATGGTTTCCAGGGGTAAGGATCAGGAAAGGCCTCGTGGGGGAGGGGGTATTTGTGATGGGTAATAAAGCACTAAGGATACACCAACAGGTGGGTACGGGAGGGTAGGGGCATTCCACATGGAGGCAGGAGGGCACATGAACATTTAGAAATAGACCTCTGCCTGCACGAGGCACCAGGTACCAGACTCCCCATCCCTGGGGTAACCAGGCTGAGGAAAGACTGAGAGAGGAAATAAGGCAAGGACTAAACTGCAGCACTTGGAGTGCCAGGCTGAGGAGGAGGCGGGGCTTATCCTGTTGGGTTATTGAATGAACTGAGACCCTGCAAGTTGCGCACAAGGCATTGGGAACATAGTAAGCTCTTAATAAATGGCAGCAGTTATTGGCAGTGGGAAGTGATTGGAGGTGGTTGTGTGTTTCTGTTTGCTGCTTCTTTAGATCAATTTGGCAGTCTTGCCATCTTAGCAATATTAAGTCTTCTGATCCGTGAATACGGGATGTTTATATGTTTATTCAGGTCTTCCTTAATGTACAATGCTGTGGTATAGTTTTCAGTGTGCAAGTCTTTACTTCTTTTATTAAATTTATTCCTAAATATTTTTATGTTATTGTAAATGGAATTATTGTCTTAATTTTATTTTTGGATTGTTCATGGCTAGTGTATAGAAACACAGCTGGGTTTTGTATATTGATCTTACACCCTGCAAGCTTGCTGAACTTGTTTATTAGCACTAATAGTTTTTTGTGGATTCCTTAGGATTTTCTAGATACAGTATTGTGTCATCTGCAAATAGAAATAGTTTTGCTTCTTCCTTTCCAATATGGTGACTTTTCTTTCTTTTTCTTACATAACTGACATCCAAGACAATTTCGTTGTCTTGTTCCTGCTCTGAGGGGGAATGTCTTTAATCATTAAATATGATGTTAGCTTGCCTTCTCTGTCTTTTCAAACCTCTTTAAGATTATATTTACTTTTTAATATCTTATTGTACATAAAACTCAAACAATACAGTAAGATACAACAGAACACAAACAAAACAGGAAGATACAAAGAAGAAAACAAAAACTCCCCCAAATTCCACCACCACCAATATGCTCCCAGGCCTTTTCAGTGCATATGCATGTATATGGGAAATAGAGGTAACTTTACATAAATATGACCCGTTTTGTCACTAGGCTTTGTCTACCCAATATTGTGTCATGGCATATTTTCCAGCCTGGAACTGACGATTTGCACCATCATTGTACAGCTGCCCATGTTCTACTATAAGGCTGAACCATCATTTATTTGAGCAACCCCCTCTTGATGAATGTTTGTTTCCCTTTTATCTCCACTTTTTTTTTTTTTTTTAAAGGCAGGTTTGTTTTTTTTTTAATTTTTTAATTTATTATTTATTTATTATTTTTATTTTTGGCTGTGTTGGGTCTTCGTTTCTGTGCGAGGGCTTTCTCCAGTTGCGGCGAGTGGGGGCCACTCTTCATCGCGGTGCGCGGGCCTCTCACTATTGCGGCCTCTCTTGTTGCGGAGCAGAGGCTCCAGACGCTCAGGCTCAGTAGTTGTGGCTCACGGGCCCAGTTGCTCCGCGGCATGTGGGATCTTCCCAGACCAGGGCTCGAACCCGTGTCCCCTGCATTGGCAGGCAGATTCTCAACCACTGCGCCACCAGGGAAGCCCTCCCCACTTTTATAAATGAGACTGATGAATATCCTCATCATATCCTTCCCAACACTGTGTATTATCGTGTTTTCCTTTCCTTTCCTTTTCATCTTTGTCAGATGATCACTATAGATTTGGGGGTAGGGAACTAGCATGATCAGAGTGAGGCTTTAGGAGGCTAGCTCTGGCAGTCCCAACTCACTATGTGACCTTAGGCAAATCCTCTTCCCTCTCTGGGCCTGTTTCTTCATTTGTAAATTGCTAAAGGACTGGCTAGCAAACCTGGCTCTGTATTGAAATCACCTGGGGAGTTTTAAAAACCACAGACACCTGAGTATCATAACAGCCAGTGATTCTGATTTAATTAGTATGGGGGATAGCCTGGGCTGTAGGATTTCTAAATCTCCCTGAGACTAGATGATGTGAAGGTCCTTCCTGCTGAAATATTCTAGGAAGGCTGCTGTGAAGCAGTAGAAAGATCTGTTCTTGGTGTCCAGCAGCCCTGGGTTGTTTGAATCTCAGCTCATTCGCTCCTGGCTGTGTGACCTTTCAACTTCTCCAAACTTCCATTGCCCCCCCCGCCCCGGCTCTTGGAGTGGGCGGGGACAGGGAGGTATTAAAATCCCCGCCCACCGCTCAGGGTTTCTGCAGGTAGAGAAGGTTTAGGTCCTGCACAAATGAGTGAGAGGTGACTGTGTTCTTTTCTTGATCAAAGAGCCAGCCCCTGGGCAACAAAGTGGAAATGGAGATCGTGAGCATGTTGGAAAAAAATGCAACACTTCTCAAATTCGGCTACCACTTCACTCAGCAGGGGCCCCGGCTGCGGGCGTCCAACGCGATGATGAACAACAACGACCTTGGTGAGTGGACATATGTACCCTACCCGCCGCCTGTCATTCTTTCCGCCTGTCATTCTTTCCACCTGTCATGGGAGGTATGGCAGGGACAACTCCACTGCCGCCTTCCCCAAGGGAGTTCTCTTTTTGGGCCTGACTCCCAGTTTTCACGCTGATCCCGTTCCCTTGTTTTCGGTGTTTGCGCCTTGCCTCCCCCCTAGACCCTTGCCTAGACGCGAGCGCCCTGCCTGCAGGCGCCGAGGCCAGGCCCTCCTCCCTGCAGGTAGCTCAGCTGAGCACAGGGCTGGACCCAGAGCGCACCCTCAGCGTGTTAGCGGGGTGAAGTGAAACGTGGGAGGCACAAAGCCAACACGGAGTCTCCTCCTCGTCTGAATACCCTTTTTGGAGCCCAGAGTCCTCTCCAGATCATACAGTCTGGCCCAAGCCCCAGATCCCAAGGCCACCAACCAGCCCTACTACCCACACCGCAAACCTAGGGGACTTCACGTTGCTTTTAACGTAAAGGTTGAAAATGCTGACTTTATAGTAAAGTAAAACAGGTTACATTTAATCTCAGTTAAAGACATAGGTTGTATTTTTTTCTTAAAAAAAAAAAAAGAAAAGAAAAGAAAGAAAATGTCGCAGTCTTTCTTAGGAGCAAACACCAAATAGAAATACTAGTCAGTTGAACAAAAACGGAGACCAATCACCGACTTACTTCCAGATGCTAAGTGTTCTCAAGCTCTGTGCCTAGTTATTTCTCATGTGTATTCCTGCCGGCTGCTTAAAGAACTTGATAAGAGTGTCCAAAGCGGAGTATGTCTGATAAAGCTATAGGAAAATAAGAGAAAAAAAAACAAGGAAAGGAGTAGGTCTGTTAACTTAATTGATCATTATATTCAGCTGTGAGTTTCCTAGAATCAAGGCAGGGGGAAGACAAACCAAGTTACATTATTCTTGTCACAGAAGAGAAGGAAGCATAATGAGTTTTTTAAAAAGAAGAAAGCTTCTTTCTGGGATTGAATTATGAAATAACTATATTTCTAAAGGACAATGTCTTCAGTGAGTTTTTCATCAAATTCAAACCTGCTCTAAATGTGTTTCTCTTTTTTGTTTCTAACACTCAGTAAAATGCAAGGAGCTTAATACTAAAGCACATCTCAGAGTTCAGGTATGTCACTTCCTGTGATGAATCTGAAGCTAGGTTAATACATGGAAGGCCTAGAAGAATGGGGATGAGTATATAAGTGTATATGCACGAGGCAGGTACTCACAGAACCTATGCATAGATAACCACAGAGCTACTCAATTCAACAAACATTTGTCAAAGTCCTATAGGGCACTGGCTGTTGAAGGTGTAGATTCCTGTTCTTAAGAGGCTATTTATTCATTGCTTACTCCAGCTGCTACTTTTTCTAGAGCTGCAGATCTAGAAAAGTCCATCAAACAAACAAAAACAACAAAAAAACCCACACCAGGTCAGGTGTCCTGGTTTATCTGAAGTGTCCTTATTTGAAATAAAAGAGAGCAAACACAAACAACTAAGAATTAGAATTATCATGGTGTAACGGAGGTGATAGCTACATTGAATTGTTGAGGAAGGCCTGCGACCTGGGCTCTGTTGGCCCAGCTGTGATCTGGCTGCAGAACCAGCACTTAAAAGCCTTGAGTTCTTTTCTGATATGCAGTAATCTCACTTTTTTTTTCTCTCTCTCTCAGCTTAGATTAAGCTTCTTATGTGTCCCTCGGTGCCTATCTCAAGGCTAATCCAGCTTTGGTCTTCCAGTGGCAAGATGGCTTGGAGGACTTCTTTCTAGGGACAGAAGTTTCCGGATGACTAGAGTCAGGGGTGCTGTAGGAGGGACCCCAGGGTCAGCTGGAGGCTAGAAGAAATGGCCCTTGAGGACTCTCTGTCCTGAGAGTCTATGATTGCAAAATCCAGGCCCAATTCCTATCACCAGAGACTTGCTGAGGTTATGGCAGGAGCCCAGCATGCCAGAGCTGGACGGGACCTCAGGCTCCTCCCTCCAGTTCTCTTCTGGAGAAACTGAGGCCCGGGAGAGACTGCCCTTCTAGACAGTGGCTCAGTCAAGTCACGCCCGTTGTTAGTTGCCGTGAGCACTTTGGGAGCATCTTTTGTTTGCCCAGGACTGTGCGAGGTGACATAAGGGGTAGCAGAAAGCTAGTTCCCTGACTCGAGAACCTTTACAACCTTTTATGGGAGAAGAGACTCAAAGTCATGCCCCCAGATTCAAGAAGGCCTACAAACTGTATCCGAACAGAGCGAGTGTGTGGGTGTGGGCCTGAGTCAGCCTTGCAAGGAAGAGACAGGTCATGTGGGAGGTCAGGAGGCCTTCCTGGCAGGGGTGCTGGTGTAGGCAAAGGCAAGGTGGTAGGACCCAGTATGCAGGATAGGAGAGACAGAAAGTTCTGAAAGGATTGAGGAACTGTTACCGGGAGTTACACCTGGAAGGAAAAACAGGAGCTCCCGGAGGAGGGAGGGAAGGGCATTCCAAGCAGAGGGAACAACATGGGCAAAGGCAGGACGATGAACAGGTATATGGGGTGTTCACGGGAAGGGGGCTGGGTAGGTGTGGGAGGCTGTGAGCCAAAGGCCTATAATGCCAAGCTCAGGAGTTTGGTGAGGAAAGCAGGTGGGAAGTGGGACCGTGGCAGCTTTCTGGGCAGGAATGACAGGTGATTAAAATGGGCCTCTGAGTTACCCCATGGAACTGTGCAGCTATTCCCTTGAGGTTTCCCACAGAAGGAATTAGAGCAGAATCATCCAGGTGACTGCACGCAACAGAGTACTAGTTGGTGAAGTAGGACATCTAGCTTTAAAAGCAAATTTGCACCCATCCGCTAACTTTTGTGAAAGAAACGCTTCTAATTCTGCTGGTGCGCCAGCGTCCTCCTGCAAAAGAGAAATCCTGACTTTCTTTCCGACACAGTATTTTCATCCTGCTCTTGATGCTCTGATGAAGCAGACAGGCTTCCATGTTTCTCAGCTGAATATGTTTGTCATAAAAGCCTCCTGCCGGCCCCGGTCCAGCCACCGTGGTTGTAACCGTGTCTGCTGCTGTGGCCTGGCAGCAGCGGGCAAGCTCCGTGCGGACGGGAGAGGGCCTCTCCGATTTCCTTCTCACTCCAGCCTACCTCTGTGCTGTCTCCTGGCCCACTGCCGGGTCTGCGGGACCTGGGCTTTGCTTGCCTGCGAGGCAGGTGGGCTTTTCCTTGGGAGACATTTAATCCCTAAGGCCATGGGTCAGCCCTGCCCAGGACCCATCCTGACTGGCATGTCTTTGGTCCTTCCCAGCCTTTGCCCTGGGCTCTTAACAGAGTGTTCTATGGGAGAGAGCGGGGTGCCAGGGTGAGGGGGGGTGTCAGGGAGGAGCCGAGGACCCCCATCTCTCTTTTCCCATGGTGACACACCTCAGACGACTCCTATCTCCACACTATTTATAGCTGAGAGCCAGGCTGGCACTCAGGCACTCAGGTCCTGTAAATCTGCCACTGAAACTCTCTTCACTTAATGAAATCTGAATTGCAGCCTCCAGGTTAAGACAGTTGTGTGGTACAGTAACATGTTTAAAAGCAGAAAACATCCCTTCCTGGGAAAGTCACTTTTTTACTATACTCTCAAGGAAGACCTTTCTAACAGGCACCCCAGACACAGCACATACACCCCAAATCAATTTCATCATCTTCCCCCAAAACCATCTTGGGAAAGGGCACTACTTTCCTCACAGCCATTCAAGCCAGAAATCTTTACCTCTCTGTATGCACTACCCCCAGCCCAGCCAGCCACCTCCTCACCAGCCACCTTGCCCTGCCTTTTGTCAAGCCCTCATCACATTTACCGGGCGTCCTGAAACGTCCTCGGGCCCTGCAGCTCCTCTAGCTCCTCCAGGGCGGGCATCTCACGCAGCGCTCATCCCAAAGCTTGTCCCACCACTCTGCTTAGAACCCTTTCTGTGTTCCCACTCCTCTCAGGTTAAACTCCTCAACATGGCTTCTAAGTCCCTTAGTAATCGTAGCTGATACTTACATGGCACTTACTGCGTGCCAGGCCTGCTCTGAACACTTCAATCTTACTAACTCCTGTAACGTTCCCAACAACCAGCTGAGGCAGGTGCTGTCGTCATCCCCATCCTGCAGTAAGGAGACAGAGGCCTAGAGAAGTAGGTAAGGTTACCCGCTGTCCATGGGCGGAAGTAGGACTGGACCCGGCAGTCTGGCCCCAGAACCTGTGCTCTCCACCTCCTCTCTGGGTGAGGCCCTGCCAGACTCATCTCTTGACGCCCCAACAAGCCATCCTCTTGCCCTACTGGTACCAACCGGTCCAGGTAGCTTGAGTGCCTCCCAGTGACCCAGGCAAAAGCCTCCCTCTAGAGGACTGTTACTCCTAATGCTCCCCGTACTTTCCCACCATCTATCCCTTTATCGTTTAAGATTCAGTGTACAACTTACCCGCCGTCCTTGGAAAATCTGATGACCACTTTGTTCATTGTGCCTCTCATACTTGATAGAGATCTACCAGGGTACTTGTGATGTTTTATCAGATTTCTTGTAGGTATATCTTGGTCCCCTGTTAATCTTTATTTCTGGTACCTGTGCTTGGCACATCATAGCACTCAGTCAATGCTGTTGAATATAAAGGAATATAAAATGCTCCCCAAAGACATGATGGAGGTGTAAAGCTTGGTGGGAAGTGTTGGAGGGAGCTCAAGCCTCGAATGGGGGTTGGTCCAGATGACTCGAGATTCCTTCCGACTCTGACAATAAATGAGTCTCTGGCAGTTGCAATGATAAGCAACGTGGAGGAGTTTGCTTTAATGAATGTAAAAAGCAGGTTGATTTGAAGAAGGATATTGGGAGACCTGGCTTCTGCTCCCAGTTGCGTCTCTTATTCACTGTGACTTGAGGCAAGTTACTTCCCTCTTGGCCTCAATTTCCTTCATTATTAAAATGGAAAGAAAAAAAAAAACCTGAATAAGTGGGTGCCTTTCCCTTCTCCCCATCCAGTCCCTGTAAAAGCCAGTGGCAGGGGAACCCTGCACAGATGCAGCCCAGTGTGCATACTGAGGGCAGGTAGGGGGAGACTGCACGGGATCCTTTTCTGTACCGTGAGCCACTAGCTGGGGACTCAGGTTCCTGGCTCTGCCACTTGCTCTCAGGGACCCTGTCTCCCTTCTCTTCTCCAGGGGAAAGGAGCTAGTCCTCCTTGTGAGAACCAGATGAGATGTGGGTATGTAAAGCCTACATAGACAGGGCCGGATTGTACTGAGGGAGGCGCTGGACTGAGGCTCCAGATGAGTCACAAGCCTTGGTTCCGTCTGGTACCGGCTTTATCATTTTGTTCCCTGCCATACTTTCCTCATCCATAACATGGCAATGGTGACAACACTGACACCCCAGAATTGTCAGAGGGGCTCCAATGAGGGCTTGAGTGCAAAAGGGGTGTAATGCTTGTTCAGCTAACGTGGAGATGCTGTCAAACCTGGCTCATGTAAACCCTCTGGTCACTCTGGGCAAACTTCTGCTCTTTGGGCTTTGGTTTTTGTTCCCCCCCATCTTCCCCCAAGCTGTTGGACATTCTGATGGTCTCCAGAAATCTGGCCAGACACACTGTCTTCTCTCCAGGAGACTGCCCACTGATTTGCATTCATTGTTCTTTCGAGGTGGGTGGAAGGGAGGGGAGGAGCTCAGGCAAAGGCTAAACTCTAGGCCCCAGACTGGGCAGCCTGTGTGCCCCTGCGCCCCTCCACACCAGCTCCTAGCCTCAGTTCGGTTCTTGTTGCAGCCCGTAAGCATCCATCTGAGGTCTGCCTGCTCAGCTCAGGAACTGGAAGACATCTAAGTATAGACAGACTTTTTTCCTCTCGCAATAGCTTCCTGTCTCTGCCACACCGGCAGCCCCCTTGACTGCCACCTACCGGCTCTACAGTCTTTGACCGACCTTTCTCCTGTGGTTGATCTAGCTTGCTGCTTGGTTTTCGTCTGCAGACACTATAATTTGTTTCGAACCCTCTCCCTTTGCTGTAATAAAGGGAACCCTACCCACCCCTCCAATCATCCCCGCCATCCTGTCAGCTAATGACCCCAGCCTGCAACCCCCTGGCTAATGCTTTACATTTAACTACTTTGTTATGCGAACAGTGTTTGGGCTTATATTGTCTTGCCCCTGGGAAAATGTCAAGGTTGACCATAAGGGGACACAGATAATACAGGGTTATCTTCAGGGCAGGCACTGTTGTTTACACAGGCAGACCAAGAGCTTTGAGGAAGAGTTGGGGGAAATGTTTCCAGCAGGTTAAGATCTCATTAAGATCAACTGAACTTAAATCTTATCTGACCGGAGTGAGGATCTGCAGCCACGGGGCCTCTGTACACAAAGGACAACAGCCAAGTTGGATAAAGTGGGTTTTATACCTGTATGGCCAGCGATTTAGAAGTACTTTATGAACGAATCTACACCACTACAGACCCTCCTCTCAGTGAAGGCTCACAAGCTGTCCTTTAAAAACACCAGACATCAGAGTTTGCTGAGCAAAGTTGTCAAGAAGCTTCCCGGCACTCTCAGAGCCACGGTGGTGGTTCGGGTGCACAGGGACAGCTGGCTCACGTCTCATCTCCATTCCTTTCCAGTGAGGAAGAGGAGGCTGGCCGACTTGACCGGGCCCATCATTCCCAAGTGCCGGAGTGGCATCTAGTGTGTGCGGGTGCCGACCACGCCTTTGAACTGGACGTGTTCTACTGATAGGCTGTGCTCTGCAGTGGAAACCGGAAGGCAGAATGCCGGCACAAACCCTGTTGTGGTTCAGTTCTTTACGCACTAAGGTGTTAGGTTCGCTAGTGGTTGTAGTTGAAAATTTTATAAACTATGGTGAATGTGAAGTTTTTCTTTAGTCACAGAAGTTCAGTCCGGTTATTATTTAAAAACTAAAAAGCCCCTGAACTGGCAGACCTTACTGAAGACAATGTTAGAGCAGCAGTGACTTAACCCCAGGAGCCCAGTTTCGGTGACCTTGCTGTGTGGTGTTTCAGGTATATTTAAAATGTGTAACATGAACAAACAGCACCCTCTTCCACGTGGTTTAAAAGCATTATAAAATATTTTATTACAAATTTGATCTTAGCTCTTTAGCAAACAGAACATGTCATCATTCTTTATTAATCCTCTTTTAAATTTTAAGAACCTCAAGATTAAAGTTGCTAAATTGATTTCTGGATCAAGAACACAATTTTTTTCCCCCCAAGAAAGACAAAAAGACTGAAGCCACAGAGCTCTGCCAGGAATCAAAGAACATGAGATTCCTTAAGCTGGTTACGAGGAAATGATAGAAAAAGCCAATGGTGAAGTCTCAAATTTTAAAAACCGTCCTTTTTTTTTTTTTAAACCAATTCCAGGCAACAAACATTTCCCTGGGTGTTCTTTATGAACATCTGGGATTTATTTACAATTTAATACTGGAGTCAGAAAGAATTTTTTCCTTATTGAATGCCAACCTTACGATGGATGTGAAAACCTATGGCCAAATACTTGAAAACACCTTTCTCTGTTGCACAGTGGGCCAATGCCTTATGTGAGGCACATCACTAGAGAGACAAATTTCTAGTCCATCATGGCTTATGCTTACAGACTTCAACTACCTATCGCATCACTTCTTAGACAACTCACCGCTGATCTCATGCCTGTAAATTAAGCCTCCAAAGGTCAGCGGTGAAGAAAATCTAGATATTTAAGAAATAGGAAACCTGGCCAAACCACCCAAGATGATTATTCTGAAAATGTAATTTTGGCATTTCTGCCGGATCCCTTAACATCACGTGCATCTCTGAGGATCCAGCAAAGATGTTAAGCCACACTGTCCTTGTGCCTTTTAATATACCACGGTGCCAGTTAAACTAGTATTTCTGTTGCTTGGGGAGTTTTCGTGAGTGATTCAGCAAATCTTATGATAAAGGACAAGCCAAAGAGCTGACGAGCACAGACTAAGCTGCAGAGCACTGAGCAGAGAGGCTTTTGGCGAAAAAGGAAAAGTCTTGCACGCGGAACTGTAATGATGGGACAGTACAGGGTAACCAGAGGTGGAGCCAGGGCCTCACCACTATGGAGGAGTGTCTACTGAGGCTGCAGATGGGCCCAGGAGTGGCTCCGTGCTGCAGGAACGGCCAGCCCCACTCGGCTTCTCCTTGAAACACAATTGCAGCTGTATTCTGCATCACTGGAAACTGCAATATAATATTAAATCTGTTGGTCTAAGAATGGCTGTGCATGTGTTTCTTGGGACTTGTGGGCCAGGGACATGCGCCTGACATGTTGGCTACAGGCTGGGAAACCACCACAGCAGTGCTGAATAACCTTACACAGCATGTCTTGTATTCTGAGGTGTTCACCTAAAAACTACTGCCCAAGTGTCAGTGTCATCGAGCTAATGTGAATCTCTCAAAGAGAATACTTCAGAGCTAAGAGTGTGGGTGTTGGGGAAAGCAGAGGAAACCTCTCCCAGAAACCAAACCAATGAAACATGAAGGTGGACCACATCTTTAAGACCATCTCCTCCATCAGAGGAGCTGTTGGTCTAGACTAGGGGTGGCAAGTTTTTTTCTGTAAAGGGCCAGATAGTACAGGCACACCTTGTTTTATTGTGCTTCGCAGATATTTCGGTTTTTACAAAATGAAGGTTTGTGGCAACCCTGCATTGTCAGATGACAGTTAGCATTTTTTAGCAATAGAATTTTTTAATTAGGTTATGCACATTGTTTTTTTAGACATAATGCTATTGCACACTTAATAGACTACAGTATAAGGTAAGCATAGGTTTTATATGCACTAAGAAACCAAAAAATTCGCGTGACTCACTTCATTGCGGTGGTTTGGAATCGAATCCGCAGCATCTCCAAGGTACGCCTGGAAATACTGCAGCTTTTGCAGGCCATAATGTCTCTCTTGTAAATACTTAATTCTGCTATAGGTCATATGTAAATGAATGGGTGTGGCTATTCCAATAAAACTTTATTTACAGAAGGAGGTGGGCCAAATGCCATAGTTTTCAGATCCTGGTCTAGTGCTCTGAGGCTAGCAGAGAAGA
This sequence comes from Balaenoptera physalus, assembly GCF_965194825.1. NCBI lineage: Eukaryota > Metazoa > Chordata > Mammalia > Artiodactyla > Balaenopteridae > Balaenoptera > Balaenoptera physalus. Next base: position 34,244,612 of record NC_138886.1, on the reverse strand, counting down.
GAGAAGGGTAGGGGTGGATGGCAGATTGACCTAAGGGGCCTGGTTCCGAGGAGTCCACTTCCAGGGCCATAGCTTTCACATTCTACCATCAGGACAGACAGGTTTGCTGATAAGAAAAATGACTACTCCCAGCCCTGCTGCATGGCACAGAAAGGGCATGACCTGGTCACCAGGCTCAAGGCTCTCTCCCTCAGCAGCTTTGGGATCCTACACAGCTCAACTTTTTCTGTGCTCTAGCATCTTCTGAGTCAGAATATCTCCGGTAAGAGGTCAGCACCCAACTCCATTTTCCCTCCTCTTGTGAAGGACAGGTGACCAACATGGTGACCAGTTGGCCATGGTGGCTCTGGCAGCACTAAAGTTCCCTGTTTCTCTGCTGGAACAGCCCTAATATTCTCCAATACATGGTCGCCCCAAACCTAGCTCTGTGAAGGCTTGGGGAAAGGCAGATGGGGCCGCTCATGTAAGCATGGCCCATCCTCATCATCACCTGGCCTGGGCTCCGGGCTCGCAGGGAGTCGCCCCTGCTGTAAGAGCTCCCTGGGTGCGCGTAGCCGTCGGGCTGTACACTCGCATTCCTCTTTAAAGCTGCTCTGGGCTGGGCTTGCAGCCTGCCTGCTCCCTTTGTCTTGACACGTAACACAACAGGCTGTGAATCCTTGTCCTTGGCAGGCAAGGCAGGTCAAGACAAGCTGGCGGCACTGGGGAGTGGAGCACAGTTTATACTGGTCCCATGGGGCCCCACAGTATGAACATTCTGGGGAAGAAAGAAAAGCCTTGTTATAAAGACACATGAGCACACGTGTACACACACACACGTGTACATACACACACATACGTACCACATGCACACGTAGACACAATTCTCCAGTTCCTAAATATAACCCTTAGCTCATCAGCATCTAATGTATCCTTTTGGGTCTGAGGAAGGTTTCTAAATAGTGTAAGTCTCCTGTCTTCTAACAGACAAGGTTCCCCCACCCCCACCTTTTTGGGGGGAGGTTGCTTCTGGGAATTGTCTTCTGATTCCAGCATTCACTGACCCATTTTTCTTTTTCTCATTTAGAAAACAGGCAGTAACGTTTCTCTCTTTCATTAACTAGTCCAAAGCTGGCCAACCACCCTTTGTTGAATGGTCTTTTTCCTTTAGATCATTCCCTTTGACAACACGCCTGAATACAGATAATCCCACATTGACATTTGGCTTCTGCAGTCCACATTCCTCTTCCCCAGGCCTGAAGTTCTCCTGCTTTTGCCAGGCCAGGGGACACTTGGCCACACAACTCCTAAAACTCACATTATCTACTTTCTCGGCCCCTTTTCCCTGCTGACCTCCTATCACCATTGATAACATCATTCTTCAAGTCTCTTTACCTAGCTTATCTAAGCTACCTTTGGGCCCTGTCTCTCCCCTTTCTGCTCCATCTAGCTCCATAAGAGATCTGAAGTTGCTTCCAATAAGACACAAATATAAGACCATTAAAACGAATACAAAGATCAAGAAGAAAGGGGAGAGGAAATCAGACTCCCACCTTATTCATTATCTGAGTGTTAATTCAATCTCAGCCCCTGATCACAGGAGTTCTAGAAAATTCTGACAGCCACTAGGGTTGTCTGCCTGTGATCTTTCCCGTTCAAAATGGTGGCATCCAGGGGGAGGATCCATTTTTCTTAAGGATCGTTTCCATCCTTCTTTTACTGACTGCCCTCATCTGGTACCACATGTTAGTGTGGACTCCAAACTACAGTCACACCACAGGCTTCCTGTAGCCACCCCTGCCTCCTGCCTTGGCCCTAGGCTCAGCTCCCGCCTTGGAATGCCCCACCCACCACTCGAAAGTGCATACCACATGTGTCCACAGACCATCTCACTACGGGTTCTTTTACTTGTGCCATGAATTTACTTGACAGTCTAGTGAAGACTCTTCTGTCTTAGAAAAATGTTTTTACAATGCATAAAATAAAATACATAGGATCACAAAGGAAACCAATTATATAGAATACAAAATAACGAAATATTCTTTAAAGTCTGGGATACAGTAAAATACTTATTAACACATTCTATAACAAGACTTAGTGATGAGCCTAATAACTATTTCCATTTTGAAGCAATGATGAACATAAATGCTATTTTGAAATATTCACAGCAGCTGTGATATATGAAAATACTGTGATTTCTAGTGATAACAAAGTCACAGGTACATCTAATACTACTGATTTGCTGCTTACATTCGTAATTGAAGGAAGTACTATATTTAGTGAGGGGTTATGAAACTAAAGATAAAATTATTTTCCATTCCAAATTCTGTCTGCTCCACTGCTGCATCTCCAACTCTGTTAGGAAATGGTGGTACTATGTACTCCTTTTCCCTTGCTTTATTCTTCAAGTAATCAGTACTGGTCTGTCTTCCAGAAGGTTAATACAGAGGGTATGTCTGATCATGAATTTAGGTTCTGAGTCTGTGCTGACCTACCTGACACTATGTCACTGTTGAAGGATAAGGCATAACGCTCATCAAAAACAAACAACTTCCCTTTGTAAAAACCAGCAGGAAACTCCTCCAGGTACTTGTGGATGCCACCCTTGAGCTGGAACACTTCCTTGCACACTCCCTATGTGTGGAAACACAAGAGGAAATTTGAGGAGACTAGCAGAGACCAGTAGGAAGCTCCACAGAGGAGCAGCATGTGATAGGAATGCCGAAATGGGGCTCCTGGCTCCCCCTGCGGGACACTGAAGTACTGCTGACAAAGGGGGCAACGAACCAACTGGCAGGTCTTGCCTACTAGGGTGATGGGTGAGGACAGCAGTCAGGGCCTTCACTCTCTAGATCCTGGGAAGCCCAACTATTTTTGCTGCTCCCTAAATATAGGAAGACACCTGTTAGGACATGTAATGTTACTGAATTTGCTCTTCTCAGGATCAAGCAAAAGGATTAGGAAAAGGGAGATAATCTTTCCCTTTTGTACTTGATGAGTCGCTAAGATTGTTGAGTGCTTTTCACATCTTGAGATTTAAGAACTTTAGATTTTATACTTAGAAACTCTGTGCTGGGGAGAATAAATCCCTGGCTGGCTGGGCGTGGGAGAGGGAGTGAAGGTGGGGATTGGAAAGTTCCACACACGCTGTGGGTGGAGCCTTCTTCACCTCCATGCCTGCAGTGCCCTAAGGGTGGTGACTCACCTTGGCTTTGAGGTAGGCTGAACCCCGCTCACAACGGATGCCCCCAGTGCAATACATCAGCACCCTCTTCTCTTTGAAAAGTTCTAGATTTTCATCAACATAGCTAGGGAAGTAACTGAATTTCCTGATGTCTGGGGCTAAGCAGCCCTGGAACCGTCCCTACAATATAGGAGCAGCAGAAAGAAAATGATCAGAAAAACATACCTGGTAAGAACAAAGCTGCTTTCTGCATCAAACACCACTCCCCACCCCTGCCTTGGCAAGGAAGCACTTGCTCCCTGCTGTTTTCATCCCACACGCTAGCCTTTCAAACTTCAAAATCTGGAACTTAGAAACAAGGCTGGTGGGCTGTGGGTCACCCATCCAGAGACCTCAGGGGAACTGGAGAGGCTGCCCAAAGCAAACTTGACAAGATCCTTGACACATGTCAGGGGTAGGCATATGGGAGCCAGAAAGTCCATTATGTGCCAAGATGTCTTTAATCCATATTTTCTTAGACTTTCTCACCAGATTCTGAGTTTGAAGTCTTGGGTTTTCTCTGATGCTGCTAGTAGTGGGAGGAGAGCCGCTGACTCAGCCACAGATGGGCGCACGGCGTCCCCTTCAGAAACATGCTATGCTGTGGGAACTCAGTTCTGGTTCTTACTTACTATTTTGCTTTCGTAGAAGTTTCTGCAGTCCAGTAGGATAGTATCACTTTCTTCTTGATTTGCCTGAGACAGAAACTTTTCTACTTCTTTATGAAATTCACCCGGGGATAAATGGATTCCTAAAACCAAACAAAAAAATCAGTTAAAACAAAACAAAAACAAAACCCAGTTACAACTGGCCCAGCCTGATGACTTCCATTTGCTTTGTTTCTCCCCACCTAAACCTTTCCTCTCATAATTACAGTTACGTCTGAAAATGACACTATCTGATGATCATAATGAAAGAACTTAGTAATTCCATGTATTCTCACTCTCCCTCCTCCTAAGATGAGCACTGTGGAGACCTGGCAGTTTAGAAATAATTAGAGAATTCTGCATCCTCATACTTGGCCTAACCCAACAATAAAAGCCAGACAGAAGGGATATAAACTGCCATGTGGGTTTTCGGGTCCATGTTATGGCTAGTGTTCTATTGTCATTGTATATGGAGGAGCCTGGGCATGTACATGCTCGACTACAGGCTTTATAAACTGTTCTATACCAACGTCAAGTCCAAGGCTAAGAACCCTGGCACAGGCAGGTGTGAGCATATGGTTATGGAACAAAGTTGGAATAAGTTTTTTAAAAATACAAAAGAGTAAGAAGAATGTGTCTAAGTCTGTGTGCATGAGTAAAAGAGAAAAGGGCAGGGGGGGCTGACAGCAGGAATGAAATATGAGAAAGAAGGCAAGAGAGAGAAAAGGATGGAACGCTAGAAGAAGGAGGAGAGAAAGAAGATGAAGAAGATAAGTAACATACAAGGAGACTAAAAGGAAAGAACCTGTCCGGTGGGGCCCTCTGCCTTCTCTACTCTCTTGGATAGAAATACTCCTGTATCTTTAGGGTCCAGACATCTCAGTAGTTTGTGAGGAACTTCTGGTGAATTTGGCCACCATACCTCATGGGGGGGCGCTCTGGTCCTTGAGTCACCACTCATGATAGAGCCTGACAGCTCCACTCAGGGGTAATCCCAACAACCCCCTGAAACTGCTGGGTACCCAGATCGGGCTGGAGACCCAGAGCACGGCCAAGGAATCTGGATTCCTACCTGCCCAACCTAGGACTGCAGGGAGAATGTAACAAGGCCAGATTTTATATAAGTTACTGTCACATAATTACACAGTCACCAAAACAGTGGGGTGGAAAGGGAGGTTCAAAACTGTGATGAGAAGCATGGAAATCTGCTAAGACTTCTCCTTACACGGAGCTGCAGGGAACCCAGCCTGTTCCTGCTGCTGCTATTACTGTGGCTACTCTCCTGGCCCTGTGGAGGCCTGACCAGAGAGTGACTCACATGAAGTGCTTAAAAGAAGTGCCTCCAAACAACTTGGCTCAAATGAAAGCAGCAAAGCACTGCCTGGAGCCCACTCTCCCCTAAGCTCCAGAGCAAGGTCCTATAGCGCCAACAAAGAGCTGTTTGTGGCCATCCTGCCTTCTGCCAAGGGAGGGACACTAAGCAGACACGGCCCTTTTTGGCCCTTTTCTCCTCATACATGAGTCTCTTTTCCCGGATGCTTGTATCTTACTCTCATTTCCCTCTGGTTTAACTCTTAGCCTTCTTTTTATATATTTACATGTTAAAAAATGAACATAGACCCAGCCAGAGCTTTCTGTTTCCTGATGAAAGGAGACAATACTACCTATGAAGTAGACTTGGGGGAAAAAAAAGGAAAGAAAGAAAAAAGGAAATCAAACCTGAACCTGATCAAGTCTCTAGACATGAGCTATCTAATATGGTAGCCACAGGGACTTCCCTGGCGGTCCAGTGGCTAAGACTCTGCGCTCCCTATGCGGGGGACAAGGGTTTGATCCCTGGTCGGGGAACTAAGACCCCACATGCTGCACAGCATGGCCAAATAAAATAAAATTTAAAAAAAAAAGAAATAAATAATATGGTAGCCACTAGCCACATGTGGCTAATGGGCACTTGAAATGTGGCTTGAGATGTGCTGTAATAAGGGTGACACAGATGCAGGATTTCAAGGACTTAGTATACCAAAAAAAGAGTAAAATATCTCATTAATAATTTTTTACACTGGATACAAGTTGAAATAATATTTTGGCTACATTGCATTAAATAAAGTATATTATTGAAATTAATTTCACTTGTTTCCTTTTACTTTTTAAAATGTGGCTACTAGAAAATGTAAAATTCCCCTGTAGCTCACATTATATTTCTATTAGACAGCACTATTATAAATCTAACTACAGTTCATAGGAAATACAGAGGACAGAAGAACATCCCACAGAGATGCAATCAGCATTTTACTGATTGTGGGAAATGCTATAAGCAAAATGATCTAATTCCTTCAAAAAATAAACTGCAGGGGAAAATAAAAGATGGAAGTGACTCTCTAGGTTAAAAGGGACTTTAGGAGACATAGTGATCAATCACAATGAGTGGACCTTACTTGAATCCTGATAGAAACAAACTTAAAAAAGTATGAGCTAACTGGGAATTTTAACCACTGGCTGGATATTTGATAACATTAAGAAATTGCTGTTAAAATGTTTTAGATGTGATGATGGTTTTACAATTATTTATTTTTAAAAAAACCTTTATCTTTTAGAGATGTCTACTAAAATAGTTATGAATGAAATGACATGACATCAGGATTCTCTTCTAAATGATCCAGGATGGGAGAAGGGGGTGGGGATAGATCAAAGTTGGCCATGAGTTTATAACTGTTGAAGCTGCGGGAGAGGTACACAGGAGTTCACTGTACTGTTTTCTCTATTTTTTTTAATGTTTGAAATTTTTCATAGTAAAAAGTAAAACAAAACCAAAAAACCCAGCCAAACAAATGTCTTTCAACCATCTACGGTACCCGTGAGGGAGGGGCAAAGAGAACATTCTAGAGCACTTGCAAACAAACTGCTTTGGTGTTGAAAGCCACTTGCTTCCTGTAGCAAAAAGTCTGTGTGTTTTATTCAGTTGATGAACTATTTACAAGTAATAATTACACCCTTTCCAAATTGTTATCTTTGGAAAGAAAACAACTTCTTGCCAAACCATCACCAAGAAGAATAACTAAGCCAAGTCATTCTAAGCAGTGAGTCTCCAATCACCAGAGCACCAAAGAGAAGAACCAGTTTAAGCACTGAATGACCCAAGTGTTAGCCACCCCACAGATATTCTGAAGAGAGAACTCATCACAACTCCCGCTGATCAGAATGTCTAGCTTTCACATTTGTCTCTATATTAAGATTTGTCCCTATGAAGAAAAGGAAAATGTTTCTTCTTAAAGCAAGCATACCAGGCTTCTTATAGGAGATCTTACTGGGACTGATCCCCATGGGCACAATCTCTTCAAACACACCAACACGCAATTCTGGAAAACAGCAAGCTCCTCCTTTGCTGGTCTAGCCAATGAGAAACAAAACAGAATACAGTCTTTCTCTCCCATCTCCAGGTATAAGATATTTATTCAGTTAAATTATCTGGAACATTCTACGCTCTAACTCCCTTTTCCCACTGAAACAGTTGTTCCTAATTTGAGGTTTCTTAATACTTCAGCTACCCTATTATTACACAACTGATTTAATTCTTATATTTGGCACTTATTTATTGTGTATCTACCATGTGCAGAAATGTCAAATTGAAAAGGTGTTTCTATAGCAATAAGCATTTAACTATAAAACTGAAACACCACTGAGCAATTTCAAAATGTAAGATTACATCCCAGCTTTTGTTCAGGAGCTACGACCTTTTCTTTCCTTATCATCATCACCAGCACTAACACCAGCAAGGTATTTCCCACCACCTCTATCACCCATGATGCTAAAGCATAAAGTCACTCCAACAAAGCAGCTCTCTTGGGAGAGCAATAGCTTTATTCCCTGTGTGGTGTGAAGTGCTGATCTGATCCCACCAGGTTTACTAAACACGTAGTGATCCTCTGATACAACCAGGTGGTCTCTCAAATGAACAAACACGGCTAAGCTTGAGAGTTTATAGAATGTATAAGCTGTAACGTCCTTATTCTATAAAAAAGGAGACCAAGGCCCATGATCACGTGGCGACGTGGTGGACGAACTGGAATGAGCATGCTCCTTCTCCTGCACTGCCTCAGGACCTAGCAAGAAAAGGGTGTTCTGTCCAGCACTGCTTACTTCTCTACAGTGATCCTCTTCATAGCCTGGAGTGGGAAGAGGCACTGAAGCAGAAGCAAATGGCTCTCGATCCATTTTATTTTCAATTTCTCTTACCTTAAAATCGTCCTTACACAGATAATCCTTAAACAATGGGCAGGAAAGCATGACTTCTACATAGAGTCTGGTGGCCAATTTGCTTCCACCCACTGTCCCATTGATTCCTTCTGTAGCAATTCGAACCTGAGACACAAGACGGTGAGAGAAAGGGAATGCAGGCTGTTCTTAGCTCGGTTCAAATCTTTGCAGGGCAGAACAGGTTCATGTGTGTCAATGAGTTTAACAGGAAAAGCAGAAACATTGCTGTGGACACCAAAGTGTTACCACACACAAGGTGCTTGTAGTTTTCTAAAATGGCACACTGCCCATAGTTCAGACGAGGTACTCAGTTAACGTGTGCTGAACAAGAGAATGAAATGGATAGAACAACTGGAAAGCCCCATTTGCTATGGAGCTCCAGCTGTCCAATGGCCAAAACTTAAATTCAGGTCAACAGATGTAGGATCAGGATTCAGCTTTGCCACTTACTTGCTAAGTGACCCTGAGAAAATTAATTCTCTTCTCTGAACCTCAATTTCTTCATCTTGATAAAACAGATGAAAAAGAATCAACAATGAAAAAACTGCTGTCCTCTAGTCCTAATGCACAGAACACATCTGAGGGCTGGGAATGCACGAGAGCACATCTCTGCACAGTGTTGGAGGTAAAGCCCACCACTGCAAACCCACCCGTTGGAATACAAATTCCAGGAGGAGCTTGTGTCTCTTTTGTTCTTTGTTGCATAATCAGTGCCTAGAGTAGTACTTGCCACACAGTAGGCACTTAACATGTATTTGCTGAGCAAATGAATGTGTATCCAAATCTGAGGCTTTTTGGCTTCTCAAACCCTCTGTTCTCTTTGAAATGCTTCACTGGTTAGGGAACATTAAAGCCTGGGTTAAGGCCTATGCCTTCAGAGGCAATCCTCTGGGGGGCCTGCAAAGTTACTTGTTCTGGTACCACAAAATCCTCCGGATAAGTTTAAAGATGGATCATCTCTAGACAGAGTTAGCTTTCTAGAGAAAAGTAAGAAAGTGCAACACTGTATATCATGGTATTCTCTGGAAAGAGATGTAATTTAAGTCAAGGTCCTATATTGTTACCACTTTGTTATATATTGTTATTTATATAGCAATGATACCTACCAATGCATTAGAATTTGAAAAATTTTAAAAGCTCCCCTTTTATTAGGGCCTAGAGAAGATACTTCGTTTGTTGCCTCACTTGATTCAATTCTTTAGGGCATGGATATAAATGGGATTCATTTCACAAGCCAGGGCCAACTCACTAGTAGTGGCTCTCCAGAGTTCCATGATGAGCATTCTGAGTCACATCCAGTCTCCTTGAGAAAGAGGAGTGCAGTCTATTGAAGCCTGTTCTGGGCTGGGAGAGGAAAGTAGGAAGCATATGCCATCTCTGCTGTACAGACTACTGCACCTATTACCGACTCGTATTTTTTTAAGGGACAACATAGAAAAATAGAGCTGAACCAGCGTAAGGGTCAGGAAATCTACCCTAAAACTGTCTCTGACGGGGGCAAATATGATTAAGAGGTACATACTTCTGTGTACCTGTCTTCTGAGTAGGTCAGAAGACCCTTTCCTATGCTATTTTAATCTCAGAACCCAAGTAAAAGACAAGCACAGGCACTCCCTAAATAGCTGAGGCAGAGCAACCTCTAAACTCATGCACTAGACTTCCAACTTCTGTTGAAGGATTCTTCAACTGAAACCTTCAAAGTAGCTGCTAGGTGAGGAAGGCCTTATACCTCAGAGATGAAGAGCAATAGTTAGCATTTATTGAGTACCTAGTATGAGACAGGAACTTTACATTATACTACTGGAAAGTAGATATCAAAATTCCCATTTGACAGAAAAGGAAACAGAAGCTTAAGGAAATCAAGTAACTTGCCCAAGGGCACAGAGTTGGTAGGTGGTAGATCTGGGATTCAAAACCATATCTTATTGGGTCCAAATCTTGTAATTTTTCCTTTCTAAAGCCTCTAATACATCCCCCAAATTTCTTGAGGCAGTAAGAAATGTATAGCAAAGGGATCAGAAGCTTCTTTCCATAATTCTAGAATTTTCAAGTTCTCCTCTTTCCCTACAAATGCCAACATTCTGCCAAATCTACCAACACAAAACTTGAAAACTTGGCTGAAGCCTTAAAATTTAGACCTAAGATCCAGGCAGGTGCTGCCACCTTGTGGGTAGAGACCCTCACTGCTAGGTCCCCTTGGGCTGGGCCAAGAATAAAAAATCAGCCCCAAACCAAGGAAACAGATTGATTTCCTATTTTGTAGGCTCAGGTTTACTGTGAGAGAATATCCATCTTTCAAGGTATTCTCTAAATAGAGATGGTGATAAACATATACGCCACAAATGTTTACTAAATTTTTTTTTTACAATGCGCCAGCAATTGTGCTAGGAATTGGGTCATAGTGGTTAAAAAATAAATAGTTTTTGCCCTTTGGGAGCTTACAGACTTAAGGTAGGTCACAGATATTCAGACAAAAGTCACAGACTGACAAGTGCTATGAAAAATCACTGCAAGATGCAATGAAAGAATGTATGTGGAAAACTAAATTTAGATTAAAGGTCAGGAAAGATGTCTTTGAGGAAGTGTCATTAAAATTGAGAACTGAAGATTGATTAAAAATTAGATAGGAGAACCCGAGTGGGTGTGGGAGAGTTCCTTGAAGAGAATTTTCTTATAAAAAGGCCCAAAGGCACCAAAAAAACTTTGTGGGCTCCAAGAAACTGAAAGGCTATTTTGCTGGAGTGTAATGAGTAAAGAATGGTACCAGATAAGTGGAAAAGGTGGAAGGGGCCAAATAATGCAGGAAACTAAGGGCACGTTAAGGATTTGGGTTTTACTCTAAATGCACTGGATAGCTACTGAAAGACTGTGAGGAGGGAGGGAGGGAGATGATTTCATTTACCTTTTAAGATTATTCTGGCTGCTATGTGGAAAATGATTTAAGTGTGGGCAAGGATGGAAGAATGGAGAATAGTCTGGAAGCTGCTGAAATGAACTAGGTAAGAGAGGGTGGGGCTTGGTTTAAGGTGGTGGAAGACAGCGTGAACGGAATCAAAGGATATTTTACAGGCAGAAATGGCAGGACTTGGTGATGAACTGAATGAGGTAAAAGAAGCTTTCAGTCGCTATCTATAAAACAACATGGGTGTGAAAAATATCACTGACTGATCAAATAATTGCCTTAGGGAATTAAAACCTAGGACATGTGTGGGAAACATTAGGCCTAAGACAGTACGGCGTCATAACCAGAGATGATCTCAGAGGGAATCTAGTTCACTTCCTTTTGATTTAAAATTTTAAAATACATATATACACATATGTGTGTGTGTGTGTGTGTGTGTGTATATATATATATATATATATATATATGTAATCATCGAGGATTTAAAAAAAAATCCATAGTCCTATCACGTAGAGATAATCACAACTAACATTTTGATATTTACCACTCTCCATCTTTTTACACACACGCTTGTGGTTTTGTTACAAACATACATTCATCCTTTTACTCAACATTCTCCAAATATTTACTGTCTGCTATGTGCTAAGCCCTGTTCTAGCACTGACAATATGTCAATTGATTAACAAAGTTCCGTACTCATGAAGCTTCTATTCTACAAGGGAGATAGATTATAACAAATTAAACAAAGATTGTACTCTCCAATAGTAGTAAACTTTTTGAAATTCTTTGAGCAGAAGGGAATAGAAAGTGATGAGATTTGGAGAGAGACAGATTAGAATTCTCAGGAGATAACGTTTGAGGGGAGATCTGAAGTGAGGAACAAGCCATGTGAAGATATAGGGGAAAAAACATTCAAGAGGGAAACGAAACAGCAAATGTCAAAACCACAAAATGGCAAAAGACTGACATGTTCTAAGAAAATTAGGAAGCAACTTGATATCACACCTATATGTACAGTTCTATAAAATGTTTTTCCAGTTAATATATTAAGAACATTTCCCCATGCAAGGGGTCAGCAAATTATGCCTGCTTTTACATAGGTTTTACTGGAATATGGCCATATCTGTTCTTTTACATATTGTTTACGGTTGTTTTCATATTACGACACCAAGTTTGAGCAGCTTTTGTGCAAAGCCTAAAATATTTACCATATGGCTCTTTAAGAAAAAGTTTGCTGATCCCTGGTCTATGCCTTTATGTAGTCTTATAAAACACCATTTTTTTTAAAATTGAAGTATAGTTGATTTACAATGTTGTGTTAATTTCTGCTGTACAGCAAAGTGATTCAGTTATACATATATATACATTCATTTTTTAAATATTTTTTTCCATTATGGTTTATCATAGGATACTGATTATAGTTCTCTGTGTTATACAGAACGTTACTGTTTATCCATTCCATATATAATAGCTTACATCTGCTAACCCCAAACTCCCACTCCATGCCTCCCCCAATCCCCTCCCCGTTGGCAACCATGTCTGTTCTCTATGTCTGTGAGTCTGTTTCTGTTTTGTAGATAGGTTCAGCTGTGTCATATTTAGATTCCACATATAAATGAAGTACGGTATTTGTCTTTCTGACTTACTTCACTTAGTATGATAATCTCTAGTTGCATCCACATTGCTGCAAGTGGCATTATTTCATTCTTTTTTATGACTGAGTAGTATTCCTTTGTATATATGTACCACATTTTCTTTATCCATACATCTGTTGATGGACATTTAGGTTGTTTCCATGTCTTGGCTATTGTGAACAGTGTTGCTATGAACATCGGGGTGCATGTATCTTTTTGGATTAGAGTTTTGTCTGGATATATGCCCAGGAGTAGGACTGCAGGATCCTATGGTAGCTCTATTTTTAACTCTCTGAGGAACCTCCATACTGTTTTCCATAGTGGCTGTACCAACTTACATTCCCACCAACAGAAAACATCATGTTAATAGCTGTTTAGTATTCCACTTAAATGCCTAGCAGGAATTTGCTAATTCCTAAGAATCCAACTGGTGAATCCTTCAAGCACAGCCTCTGCAAACTAAGTTGGAGGCAAGATGAGTCCAGTGAAGGATAGGGTGTGGGAGAAGGTGTTACCTTGCCTGTGAGGTGCAGGTGCTGACACAGAGCTGTCTGCCAGGCACAGATCCAATCAGGATCCTCCAGGTCACAGTAGCAGTAATAAAGTAGCACCTCCCCTTCACCATTGCCCTGGCCACTGTAAAAGGAAAACCACAGGGGAAAAAGCATTTGAGTCACTGGCATAAGGAAGACACAATTCATAAGTATACCCAGGCAGAATCAGAAGAAAGGCCTAATGGAGCAACTCATGCCTGCCTTTGCTCCTAACTATCATTCTCCTCCTGAAATGAGAAGCAACTCCTGTCTGTATTTGCTCTAAAGAAGACAATACCTGCACTGAACTCCTTCCTTTATAAAAAGTGAGCTTACTTTGATTTCCTTGTTTAATCATCATATTCATGAGATAGGTATTAATAACCCCTTTTCACAAGACAGCTAGAAATTTGAATCCATTCTGGCTTATACTCTAACACAAGGCAGTATCTGTTTTGAATCTCTCTCTGTACAGAAAGGTTTCACTTCCATTTTTTCATGTAATCCTGTTACCCATGAGACAGGTTATTAGCATCCCCATTTTACAGCTGAATAAACTCAGCCCAATTCATCCCAGGTGAGACAGCTACAAAGTGACAGTCAGGACTGGAACACCAGTCTTCTGACACTAGAACCCATACTCTTTCTACTGCACTGTGCTGACTTAAACTAACTAGTTATGGGACCTGGGCGGGTGTCTTATCATCCCTGAGCCTTGATTTCCTCATCTGTAAAACTGGAGGACTGAAATAAACTGCATTTCTCAAAGTGTGCTCTGAAGCTGTTCTATGAAATCACATGTCTGAGAAATCCTGCAGATAATATCTCCCCTTTGAGAGTCACAGTGAAAGCCCCTCATCTATTGAAGGCTCTGGGCAGTCCTGCAAAAAAGAATATTTTAACCTAATGCTTCCCAAACTTAATTGTCTTTAGCATCTCTTTTCAACACCTGATAGCATCCTCCAGAGCTAGTGTTGTACAGACATTTTAGAGAATGATATAACAGATGATAATTAAGGTCCCATCCAGCTCTGGTATCTGTGACTGTCTCATCAGTGCCCTCTTCATATTTCAGGGCCTAGTCTCTGAAACCTGCTTATCTATTTCAGAGCCTATCTATTTTCCTTTCTCTAAATTCCTGTAATGAATTACTGTCTGAGCCATACAACTGTAAGTGATAATTATATAGCCTGTCTTGTACCATCTGCTAAATGTTTCATGTATCCTTTTCTTTGTCTTTCTAACTAAAAAGCAGGGCCATACAAAAATGAAGAGACCACATTTGTATAGCACTTTATAGTTCACAAGTGCTCTTACCATCATCATTTTATATAATTCATATAGCAATTCTGTGAGGTAGGCAGAGCAGGCGTTATTATTCCAGTTTTAGAGGCGAGAACATAAAGGTACAAAGAATTTTAGTGACTAGCTCAAGTCTGACTCCAAGTTCAATTCTGTTTCTAACTTTCTCTTCCTCTTTCTGATAAACAAAGGGAACTGGCATAACACAGGTGACAAAAATGTATCAAATTTGGGCATTTTCTATTCACCAAATAGTTTAGGAATTGCTTAAAATCAGAAATCTGTCCTCTAGAATTATGTAATATTATGATTTGGTGAGGTTTTCAAAGGCGGATTTAAACTTCTAATCCTATGCCTCAGTTCTAAAACTTAACATAGGGACTTCCCTGGTGGCGCAGTGGTTAAGAATCCACCTGCCAATGCAGGGGACACGGGCTCAAGCCCTGGTCTGGGAAGATCCCACATGCTGCAGAGCAACTAATCCCAGAGGCGCCACAACTACTGAGCCTGCGCCCTACAGCCTGCGCACCACAACTGCTGAGCCCGCATGCTGCAACTACTGAAGCCCATATACCTAGAGCCCCTGCTCCGCAACAAGAGAAGCCAGCGCAGTGAGAAGCCTGTGCACTGCAAAGAAGAGTAGCCCCCGCTCACCGCAACTAGAGAAAAAGCCCATGCGCAGCAACAAAGACCCAACACAGCCAAAGATAAATTTAAAAAAATAATAATAAAATAAAATAAAAACATACTTTCTAAAACATATTCAGCTCAGAAAACCACATTTGGCAACAAAAACCCCTTTTTAAGTTCTGACATTATTCAGGGTACAGGAATCATTAACATTTCTGGGCCTTCTGATTTCTCTTTGAAAAAAATACAATTTTCTGTTCTTTACCTCTGCCTAGAGAAGATAAGATGTAGGATGGCTTCCAAGAAACCCGGAGAACACTGTCAGCTGTGCGGGTATATGCTACCGCAGAGGCTATGGTCTTCTATTATACATAGAACACGTTTATCGGCCTAGTTTAGGCGGTAGAGAAATTCTGTGCCTTAAGGATTTGCCATTTTAGTGGATGGGTGGTATCTCACTGTGACTGGAAAAACATTTTTTAAATTAAACGAAAGGTACAGAATGAAATTCTTACCTTATCAGCTCATCAGGGCTAAAGCAGCTTATATCAGGGAGCCAAGCAGACACTTCATGGTTATGGGTAAGGTCTTCTTTGAAAGGATTTCTTTTGTCTGCAGACTTAAGAGTCTTTGAGGTGCTCGATGTCACAGTCAGCTGCTTTAAAACAGAAGCAGTCTCATGGTAAATCTCATCAGCATGTTGTGTTGCCACATGTCTGTGGATGCTGGTCTGGTCTGTGAATAGTTGCTGACAGCATTTCCACCATTTTTCTTTATACTCAGAAGGAGGTGCTGGAAGTTCTTTAGTTTTGACAAAAAGGGCAAATGCCTGCAATTAAATTTCAAATATGTCACTGTTAAATAACCTTAGGTTTCAGGCTAGAATGAAAGTCTCGTGAAATCCCTTATCTTTCCACAGGGATTTCTAGTTTTACGTCCTACTGTTCTATAGAAAAACTTCCTGAGAGACTGAACTTCCTCCAAAAAGGAAATGGTCAAGGAAATTATGGAATATACTTACTATGGAATATTAAGCAGCCAGTTTTAAATTACATGGGAAAATATAATATTAAATGAAAAAAACTGGATAAAATTTGCTTATACAATGTAATCTTAACTACATTAAAAAGTACATTGAAAAAGACTGGAAAGACTACCAAAATGTTTTGATTTGTATAAAGAGGATTTAGGCTAATTGTTAAAAAAAATTTAAACAGAAGAGAAAATTATGGATGCACCATAACTCTTTTAACCAATTCTAAATGAGCGAGCTTTTTTTGTTTCCAATATTTGCAGTTATAAGCAATGGTGAACGAACATGCCATGCACACATCTTTCTATACGTCTTTAACCATCTACTTAGAATAACTATTAAGAAGAAAGTTTTGGAGGTGAAGAAGCATAAAATTTTAAACTGTGAGAAACAGTGACTACCTGGAAAATCATTCCAATTTATACACTCACCAGCAATGCATGGGGGTTCATTTTATCCACAGCATTTTTATCAGTATTTAATTTTTGTCAATATTTTTAATATTGACCCAAATAAAAGGCAAAACAAATATCCTGTTTTTACTTGCGTATCTTTGATTTAAGGTTGAATATTTTTTCATATTGATTCGATGTTCTTTTCTAGCTTACCTGTTAATATCTGTTGCCTATTTTTCTACTGTGGCATTTATCTTATCTTCTTACTGATTTGTAAGTGGTTTTAGTGACCTTTTGTTGATCATAGTTATCCAAATTTGTTTCCCAGCTTGTCATTCATTTTTCAACTTTGTTTATGGTGTTTTTTGATGTATAAATGGAAGTTAAATGATATCTATGATTATCAGCCTTTTTTCAAGGCTGAAAAAAATGGAAAGAAAGGTATTTTTACATACATGTATGTATCTATATATATTTTAAACAATTCTCTTAATGCATCTGAAGACTACAGTACAGCACCCAAAGTTGGGCACTCTGAAGAATAACAATTATAAATATGGAGCATCACTTTTGGACCTTCCTCAGTCTGTACACAACCATATCTGGACTGTCCTAGACTGAAGCAGGATGGGGTCATCTGCAATTACACTGGAGGGCATTTTTTAGCCTCTCCTGCAGTTAATCCTTCTGTATAGGCAAAAAAGAGAAAGAGAGATGGTGTGTATGTCAACTTAAGTGTTTCTTTGTATTATACTTAGAACTAAGGTGTATGCATCCAAGGCCTCATTATCATCGAGGCCTCAAAAAGTCATGGTCCTTAAAGAAATACTATATAAAATCGGAATTTTTTCCTTCTTTCCTCCTTCGTCAAAATGCCAGCAGGCAGGCCTGAGCAAGATGGGAGGCCCAGTGTAAATGTGGCCTGCCGCTGGTCTTTTAGGGCCTCGTGAACAAAGCACTGAGGATCCAGCAGCAGCTAGGGCCTGTGTGGGGTCTGTTCAAGAGAGATGCAGGCCAGGGCTTCCCTGGTGGCACAGCGGTTAAGAATCCGCCTGCCAATGCAGGGGACACGGGTTCAAGCCCTGGTCCAGGATGATCCCACATGCCGCAGAGCAACTAAGCCCGTGCGCCACAAATACTGAGCCTGCGCTCTAGAGCCCGCGAGGCACAACTAATGAGCCCCCCGTGCCACAACTACTGAAGCCCACGTGCCTAGAGCCCGTGCTCCGCAACAAGAGAGGTCGCCGCAGTGAGAAGCCCGCGCACCGCAACGAAGAGTAGCCCCTGCTCGCTGAAACTAGGGAAAGCGCGTGCACAGCAGCGAAGACCCAACGCGGCCAAAAATAAAATAAATAAATTTTTTTAAAAAGAGAGAGAGACAAATAACTTCTCTAAAGAAAAAAAGAGAGAGAGAGATGCAGGCCAGAGGTGGGTGAGGCCTGCGTGGGGAAGGCAGGCCCTGGTGGAGGAGGCAGCTTGGCAGAGTGGGAAGACTGCATACAGGGAATAAGCAAGTAAGTCAATATATTGGGACTAAATGGAGCTAGGTTTTCCACCAATATGAAAAGGAGAGAGAGGGAGTTCCCTGGCAGTCCAGTGGTTAGGACTCCACGCTTTCACTGCCGAGGGCATGGGTTCAGTCCCTGGTTAGGGAACTAAGATCCTGCAAGCTGCACAGCGCAGCCAAAAAAAAAAACTGGAGAGAGAATAAACCTTGTGATGTTGGAATGGAACTGAAAGTAATGGTACGAACTCATTTGATTTACACTGATATAAAAGTAAATATAAAAGTATGTGTATGATACATATGGATGTATGTGTCTTCATCTATATATATTCCTAGCTCCGTCCACCAGAGGTCCTGGGAGAAGCAACACCTTAGAAGCAATGCGCTCACCTAGCCCCCAGGTTTTGGTTTTTGACAATTCTCCACTAGAAAGAACCAGGTCTCCTTGAAGAAATGTCTGACTCCAGGGATGAGACAGGGAAAATACTAGATGACCCTGAAACATCTTGTTGAATTAGAAAGTAAGGAAATGCTCAAAGAATGATGAGGGCAAGTCAAAAAGACATAGATACTAGCTTGAAGGGGCTCTCAGCCAAATCTGAGATAATCTGAACATCAAAATAAATAATTATAGTAATGGATTATAGCCCACTGAATAAAACAGAATTCTTGAATACACACTGATACAAATAAACTGGGAGGAAAGAAAGCTCTTCCTTACAGAAGAATGCCAAGTAAGAAATCTAGAAGGAATGAAGCAATTAGAAAATCACCATTTAGAAACCATCACAGTAATAATTCAGCAAAGAAACATCAATGGATCTAAAACTAGTAGATGAAATTTGGCTGAGGAACAGGCTATTTACATAGTCTCAAAGTATTTCCCCCCAAATACTGAATAATTAAAAGGGAAAAAATAATTTTATAGCAAAGAAATCCGACAGGCACTTCCTTAATCAAGTACCCAAAATTAACATTGCCAGTAATGGGACAAATTGGCACTGACTGCATGACAGAACGCAGCCAGATGAACACAGCATCTCTTGTGCAGCAGGCTTATTAACAAAGCCATAACTTGAATCTAATCACAAGGAAACATGAGTGAAAATCATGAGATGTTCTACACCATAACTCATCTGTAATCTTCAAAAATGTGACAGTCATGATTTCAGGGAAAAAAATGAGAAAGTGGTCCAGATTGAACACTTATGAGACATAACCACTAAAGGTAACATGTGACCTTAGAGTGGATCTGTAAAAGCCATTTGAGGCAACTGATGAAACATGAATGGAGCTGCTGGGCAGAGGGGAGATGGGGGTCCTCTGTACAATTCTGGCAATCTTTCTATAAGTTTGAAATTATTGCAAAGTAACTTAAAAAAAGCTTTCTGTACCCTTTGGGTTTCATTTTCAAGGAAATCTGTGTGAGATGAGGGCAGAAGGGTGGTAGATAGGAGGTTATAAGCAGAGACATCTATTCTTCATTGACATGGAACCAATATAAGGTGATTTTGCAAAAGAGGGACAACAGATTGGAGGTAAGAAAACTAAGTCTCAATTGCACTTCCTCAGTCACGTCATTTTCCTTTGAGCTTCAGCAGGTAGAGGGTTTAGTCAATGATCCCTAAAAAAAGAATAAATGGCATACAAGAATAGCATCCATACCACCCCTGTAAGCCAATCCTCAGTAAGCCTGCAGCATTCTGGGCTGCTCTGCTCCTTCTCCCAACCAACAGAGCCCTGCCAGCTGGACCGGATCAGGAGTCTTAGACAGCAGTTGCCCTAATGCCTGTCTGTTCTCCTTATGACTAGGTTTCCTGGGTTCCTGGGATTCTTCCCATAACCCTAGGTGGGAAAAGGAATCCAGCCCATCTGTCTAGGATCTGTCCTCAAGTACTGCACCATAAATAAGTGTTCCAGAGCCACACCTTGCCTATGATTCTCCTTTGCTTGGCACTGAACTAAGATTACTGGCTAATGGCTCTGACTAGACCTTACCTTGAACATGGCATCAGTCTAGCGTCTCACTAGCCCTCCACTCCCTGGAGGAAAACCTTGATGAGCTACTTCTAGGTATATCTACATTAACTATACCTACATGATCCTGAAACATCAACAGCAATTTTACCTTTTTCTTTGCAAATGAGTATTTCTTCTTTGTACTGACATCTAACTCTGCTTTGATACTGCTACTGCGATTGATAAGACTTGTGACTTTCAAATCCAGGTCTGAAAACCTTAAAACACAGGCCTCCAGGTCATCTCCTTGGTCTGGTGAAGTGGAAGAAGGCATCTGGTTTGGTTCCAGCAGTGAGGCAGACTCCTTTCAGTTAACTATCTCCTAGGAAGTAAGCAAGGGAAAAACAACAACGTCCAAGTCTTTGATTACTACTTGAAGTAAACTTGAAGCTAATCAATCATGCAAATGAGCATGGGCCCAAGTAGCTCAAGCTATCCATCCATTCATTTACTTGTTCATCCAAGAAATATTTATTTAGCACCAATTCTATGCCCAGCACTGTTCGAGGCCCTGGAGATATAGTAGTGAATGAAACAGAAAAAGTCTGTCCCTTCTTAGACCTCACTTTCCAGTGGGGAGAGAGAGAAGGTAAACAAATGAATAAATTGTTTTTAAAAAATAGATGGTAAAAAGGGCTATGATGACAACTAAGCAAAGTAAGGAGACAGAGTCACCAAGGGGTTCTTTAAAACTCAGAGGGTAGGTAGTCTTTCTGAGGCAGTAGCATTTCAGCAGAAACCTGAATTAGAGGGCAAGCCATGCAAACATTTAGGGAAAAAGATACCAAAAAAGCACCAGGTGCAACCAAAATCAAGCAAGCTGCCTGTTAGTACCTTCAATTATAAATGTTTTGTTCTTTTTTTGTCCCCTAATTTTTGAGCTGGGCAAATTCCCTTCCTTAGAAGAAATAACTACCAAAAGAGCCTCATTTTAATGAGCCAGAAGAAATATACAAACTGCTACTGTGGCCAGATCTTGTCAAAATGGACACAGTGCAACCAACATGTTGTTTTTTTTGTAAAGCAAATGTTACAAGTGACAAATGTGAAGAACGTGAAAGACTGGGGAAAGCGTGGGCTTCGCATTGTGGTGCAGCTGGGTGCAAGTGTGTGAACCTGAGCAGGATATTTAACTTTTCTGAGTTCTAATTCCCAAATGTGTAAAATGGAGATGACAGTATCTACCTTGCAGGACTATAGTGAGGACTGGAAAGGACTATGTAGCCTTTGACACAAACGTAGTTCCCCTACCACTCTAGGCTCATCTAAGACAACACTCTCCCTCACGTATCCTGTTCTGGCCATGCTGGACTTCACCTAGTTCCGCAAACGAGCCCTGCTCTCTCTTGCCTCAGGGTCTCCACACATGCCTTTCACACCACCCCAAAATGACCTCCCCTCACTCTAAACCCTCTTTCAGTTCTCACTTTAACTTATGTATATATTCTTAATTATTATTTGTGGGGACTTTGCTATGTGCCTGACAGATAAAATAGTGATGCGGATGCAGGTCTTAATGAAACTGTTAAGGTCCTTGTTAACTTGGAGCTTATGTTATAGTAAGAGAAGAGACACTACGTAAACAAAAAAACATGAAAATATCAGTGATAAGAGCTACTGCTTCTCAGTTTTCTTTGTTGCGGATCCTCCTTATCATCCCAACCTCTAAATGTTCAATCACTCTATCTACACTCACCTTTGAGGTGATCTTCATCTAGTCCCAGGGTCTTATAAACTATATTTACTTCAGAATAATTGGGCAAGGGGAGATAATATAGGTAAAAATAGATGGGACATTAGTTGGTAATTGCTGAAGCTGGTTGATAAAGTCCATGGGGGTTCATTATATAAATTCCTCTACTTCTGTAAATGTTTGAAGCTTCCATGAAAAAATTAAAAAGGGAAACAATCATAAAGGAAATTTTATGTTTAGAACACTATACGCTAAATGACTCCAAATTTGTATCTCCAGGCCAGGCCTCTCCCCTGAACTCCAAATTCACATAACCAATGTCTACTGGATACCTTCAGCTGGAAGGCTAGGAGGCTGTTCAAATGCAACTGTTAAAACCAAACTGTTAACTTGCTCTTCCTCAGTCTTCCTCACCTCAGTAAACAACAATTCCATTCTTCCTGTTACTCAGACAAAAAAAACTTTGGGATTCTCATCTCCTTACTCTTTCAGACTATTGAAAAGCCTATCAACTCTGCTTTTGAAATACAATGACATCAGACCACACTGTACCATCTTCACTACCAACCTCATTCAAGCCATCATTTCTGGACTGAATTACTGCAGTTGCCTAACTGCCCTGCTCCTGTAGAAGCCACAGAGGTAACTATTAAAAAATAAGTCAGATCGCCCTCCAAAGGCTTCTGAATGTACTAGGATAAAGTCCAAGGTCCTTACAAAGCCCCTTCCACCACCTCCCTAATATTATCTTCTCCCACTTTTGCTCACTACCTCTGATTGCACTGTTTGCTGGTTCCTGAATGGGTCATCAGCACTGAGAAAGCAGGGGTTTTCCTTTGTTCACCTCTGCATCCTCAGCATCTAGAACACTGCCTGGCACACAATAAATATAACATATTTGTCAAATTAAATAAAGAGTGATTGGTGGCCAGGGAAGCCTTCACCAAGGGCCTGATGTTTGAGCTGAGACCTAAATGACAAGGAGCTATCCATGCAGACTTAGGAGCAGAGATATTAAGACAAAGGAAATAATGAGTATAAATTCCTCAAGTGGGAACGAGCTTGACTTTACTGGAGGTACACAAAGAAAGTCAGAGGGGTTGGAATACAGTGATGAGAGAGTAGAACCCTGTAGGAGAGGTTATGGAGTTTTTTTTGCCACAAAGCTGTAAACAAAGGAATAACGTGATCTGCTTCTGGATAAGTCCGGAAAGTAGAGTCGGCAGGGTCTACCGATAGATTGTTCCGTAGGAAGTGAAGGAAAAGGACCCAAGAATGACTCCTACCTACATTTTTGGATTAAGCAATAGAATGGATGGTGCCATTTACTGAAATGGGTAAGACGGAAGGAGGAATAAGGCCAGGAGAGTGAAACATAAGTTCCATTTCAGACGTGTGAAATTTCAGATGGCCATGGACAAGGCAGTTAGATAAGCAGCTGTGGCGCTCATCGGAGATGTCAGGGCGGGAGATATTCACATACACGTATGGAGGTATCCAATAACTACTGAAAATATTACTAAAGCAATCACCCGTTCCTTCCTAAAGAACTCGGAGGCGCGAGACGTCAGATGACGGCCAGAGGGTAGCCCCGGAGTAGCAAGCTCACACTAGGGAGGGTCTTTCTGTCCCCGGGCCGGCTAGAGCGGCGCCGCCTCCCACCCGGGCCCCACCCCGCGCGCCGGGCCTGGCCCAATCTCTCCGCCCAGCTTTCCCAAGCCGGCAAAGGCCCGGAAGTGGGAGAAAGATGAGCACGTACCCGCCTGTCCAGATCCTTTCTCAAATCTTTCTTCACGGAAAGGTCTCCGCCTAGCAACTGTCACCGCTCACTGCCCTCGCACCTCCAGCCCCAGCCTGTGTTTACGTAGGAAGGAACTCCAGGCACCTCACCTCACTCCGGAAGTCTAGGCCGTTAGCGAAAGGGCCGCCGGGAAAACCTCCGAGAGGCCCAGTGGGAGGGTCTGAAGTGGAGGCGGGGACTAGAGCGTCCTTCCTACACCATTGGCCTACTGGCGTGGCTCGCGGCCGGCGGGCTCGGGCTGGCTGAAAAGGCGGTGATCTCCGCGTGGCCCCGGAAGGACTTCGTGGGAAGGCGGGCGAAGGAAGCAGCCGAGAGGCGGAGGTAGCCCGAGAGGGCGGTTGCGTGCGGACGAGACGCCCGCGGCCTGGTGAGCTTTCAGACGCCGGCCCTCCCGGATCCAAGCGCGCCGAGCCACCAGGCCACCTCTCCCCCTTGTGCTTCCGGGAGCCGTCGCGAGCGAGTGCGCCTGCGCAACGGCCACTCCGCGCGCCTCACCGCTGTCCTCGCGCCGGCCGGCTGCCCGAAGGTTCCTGCTGCGCTTCCCGCCCGGCGTCTCGGCTCGGCGGCGCACCGGCGTGCGGCATGTCACGGCGACGGCACAGCGACGAGAACGATGGTGAGTGCCCTGGGCCCGGCCGCCGAGGCCGCGCCCAGGAGGGGTCGAGCTTTGGCTTCTTTGGTCTTCGGGTCTCGAGCGAAGGGATGGGAAGCCCTTACCCTCGGGAGCGTTCGGGGAGCCGCGGAGAGAAGCGGGTGGTACAGCGAGAGTGTGGCCGGGCGACTTCTGAAAAGCCCCTGCTTCTCCCCGCCCCACCTCCTTCAGTCGTTGGCCGAGGAGCGGCCTGGTGGACCCCTGGTCTCTAAGGACTCTTCAAGATTTGGCCCTTAGCACCGCCGAGCAGGGAAGTACACCTGTGTCTGTTCCGCCGCCTCTTAGGGATAGTGACAGGGACCCACTCATCCCCGTGTCTCGTTTTGACCCTCAAACTGTACCTAAAAAGGGCTCTCAGAAGACGAGAGACCTGATGAATCGCAATCTGAGCTCTGTCCTGTATCGGTCATCCGTCGTTTTGCCTTTTTTCAAGCGGCAGGGAAAGAAATCGGTTTCTTATCCACACCCAAGAGGTCTCTAAAAAAAAAAGATGTACGTAGGTTGTTGTGTTAGATTTTGAACTGGCCGTAAGCATATTTCCCTCGTGTAAGAAAAAGTGCCGGAAGACTAACTGGAGAGCTCGTAGAGATTTAGATCTAAATTCCCATCTCCATTTGCATGGTTGGGCTCATGGGGATCATGGAGTTGCCATCATAAAAACCAAGAATAATTTTGCTAGTTAAAAATAGAAAAGTTGCTTACATTACAAAAATCAGTCAAGAACACACATCCAAAAAAAGAAAAACTAACAGTAATTCTGTTATTCATATTTTAGGGTATTGTTCTTTGAAAAGATTGTAGTGTAGTGGTTAAGAGGCCAGACTTTGGGATCAGAGGGCTTAAGTTCAAAGCTGGACCCTGCCATTTACTTTGTGATCTTGCCCAGGTTATATCACCTCTTTAAACCTTAGTCTGTAATACAGAAGTAATGATACATACCTCTTGGTTTTGTGAGGATTAAATGAGGTAACACGTGTGACTAATTGCGCATGATGGTGTGTATTTTATCACCTGTTAATGCTTACGAGGTGATAAACATTGGCAGATGTCGACAATGTAAGAAAAAGTACAGAACAAAACATTTGAGTTAATTTTCTCCACTAACATTTTTCTCTCCTTGAATGTTGGGGCACTTTGGGGTAGAAGCAGAATCCCACTAATTTAGTTTTAACAGTGAAATATCAGATTTCTGCTAGGACATGGCTTGAGAGGATATTCTAGTTCAGCCTTCTCATCTGACACCTAAGGGTCTAAAATTTTAGTGTAATTAACATGGAGACACGATTAGCAGTGCCCAGACACCAGTGAAAAAAAGTCCAAGGTTCTTGTCACTACACAGGTATTACTATGCTGCATGCTTTGATTTTTTTTTTTTTTAAACACAGGAGGCTTCTTGTATAATGTACATACAGGGCACAGAAAATAGTTTTCAGGTGCTTTGCCTTTGATTAATTAAAAACTTAATCTCCTAGAAGTCATCACTTGGGGTTTGGAGAAGTTGAGGCTTTTAAAGTTCTTCCCATTTTCTTTGCTCTTCTCAGGCTTTCTCTACTCTTCTTCTTCTAGGGCATCCCTAAAGGGAGAGAAAATGTTTCCAAGGGGCAGCCTGGAGAATGGATGTGAATATGTAGAAAAACAACTTTGGCTTTGGTTATTGGGATGCTGGCATAACTTTCTTAGGAGTTAGCTTCTGGCAGCTAAATCACTGTCCATTCGGGTCTTGCTGCAGGAACCTCAGAATAAATATATAAAGACAAAGCAAAATAAAATAAGGAGTTAATTAACCAGAGTTTACTATGAATAATTTAGTAGTCGAGGGGCAGTTTATAGTCCCTCTTAGATACTACACCAAGTCTGAAACTTTCATAAATTACAAAAGTTTGGGTAATGATCAGCTAGGGTTTATCCTAAATGGTGATCTGAATCAAATATTTTAGATACTTTTCTTTTGGTTAAGCATCTACTAATTTTTTTTTAAATCAGAAATATTGGAAGCTTAAATACTGCAGAAAGCTATTTTAAAATAGGCTGAATTATTATTGTTGTATTAAATAGATGCATCTGAGCATTTCTGTATTATTGTCAGCTCTTATCAGTCACTGACTGCCATGGCTTTACATATGCCTGACTAGATATAATAATTTATTCAACAAATATTTAACAGTGCCAGGCACAGTTCTAACTACTGACAGTACAGCAGTGGACAATATAAAGATTCCCTTTTACAGGCAGAAAACAATCAAGTAAATATAGTGTATGATATGGTGTTAAGTGCTATGGAGAAAAAGAAAACTGGGTAAAGAGAGTAGAGGCTGCTGTCGAGGAGTTGCCATTTTGTATTGGTTGGTCAGGGAAGGCCTCACTGAGAATCACATCTGATCAAAGACCTGCAGGAGGTGAGGGGGCAAACCAGATGGCAGTGTGGGGGAAACGCAGTAGTCTAAGCAAAGGGAGCCTCAAGTGCAAAGGCTTTAAGGCTAGAGTATTCCTATCATCCTCAAACAGCAAGGAGGCCAGTGTTGCTGTAGCAGAGTGAGTGAGGGGGAGAGTTGTAGGAGATAAGATCGGAAGGGTAGCAGAGGATCAGCTCACAGAGGGCAATTTTAAAATTGTATCTCTGTGCTGAGACTAGAGTGTCCTTGATCCAAGGAGATAAGTTCCGGAAGCTATACCAATGAAGTTCACCTAGAGATGGATTTACAGACAAGGAAAGGAAAGTCCTAAATGGAAATTAATGTGTATGGATACCGGTCCAGTGCTAAATCTAACTCATTTCTTAGACTCTTTTTAAGAATGTCTCTGAAGCTTTTCAGTTATTTTGGATATGCATACAATAGCTGTTCAATATATTGCTTTGTTCTTTTAAGAAAGTTTTTAGATTGTCCATAATCTTGGCCAAAACCCCATATTAGTCCCTTTTAAGCTACTTAGAATTAGGTCCTTACCTTTTAGACAGTGACTGTTCTTTTACCTAACTATAGAAAATAAAATGAATAGAAGTGAAGGGGTTTGTTTTTCTGATGAAAAGTATACTTTGTTTCAGAAGTGATGGTTACTTCTTTAAATCTGCAGGATCAAGGTGCTTTACTTTTCCCTTTTCCCTTGTTGTTTTTGTTACTTTCTCTTTTACAGAGTTGGTTTTTGTTTCCACTTTGTGGGTCTAAAATTTTTTATAGTAGGTATAATTCTAAATAAGGATGTAAGATGTGTATGTAGTACACTGTATCCACAAAGAATAAGGATCACCTTACAGGCGAAAAATTATTTGGTGTATTAAGATTCTTTCTGATGGGTTTGAAAAATTATTTGGTGTATTAAGATTCTTTCTGATGGGTTTTTTGTTGGTTTTTTTATTTGGCTGCATTGGATCTTCATTGCTGAGCGTGGGCTTTCTCTAGCTGCGGTGCGTGGGCTTCTCTCGTTGCAGAGCACAGGCCCTAGGCGCACAGGCTTCAGTAGCTGTGGCACAAGGGCTCAGTAGTTGTGGCTCGCGGGCTCTAGAGTGCAGGCTCAGTAATTGTGGCACACGGGCTTAGTTGCAGTCTTCCCAGACCAGGGATCGAACCCGTGTCCCCTGCATTGGCAGGCGGATTCTTAACCACTGTGCTACCAGGGAAGTCCCTTTCTGATGGGTTTTAATAGAGACTTGCTTCCCTCTTTCGTACTAGGCAAGGGTGTCAGAACGAAGTGCTAATGTGTAGCTTTAATTTACATTGTAAAACTTCTACTTAGTTAACATGTTAATATAAAATCTGTTGTTGTTTTGGGAGCTACCTTAGATATGCTTTCTTGAGGGTAGGTGAAAACATTCAGCTCATTCCCAAAATTTTATTCTTCATTAAAGTGCTTTATTCTACTTCCCCATGCTCTTGCCCACATTCTCTTCAGTTCAGTATCCTGTTACTGTGCATGAGTTCACATTGTGTCTGTATGTCCCCCTCCCACCCCTCTTTATATTCTCTCCAATATCAGGTGAGTGTGGGGCATCTCTTACTTAATACTTTCTGCCTCTTCTCATTTTCCAAGCATGGTAAAAATGAGAAGAAGAAGAGAAAAGAAGAGTTGCACTTCAGAGATAGGACTGTATACTGTATTTTCTAGTTCTTCAGAAATCCTACCTTCTCTCCCCACAGCAGTATTTTCTTCTTTTCAGTCTTACAAGAAGGCCTAGGAGGGTTGCTTTAAAGACCGGGGTATGTTTCTAAACTGATTTGAGAACAAGCCAGCTGGATGGTTAATTTAGAGAGGGTGTGGAGGTGGGATGTGGGATAAAGGGTTGGCAAAGTAGATGGGCCAGAAAGAAAGGAACAATGGTTAAAGTTTTAAAAAAAAAACTGCTCTCATTTGGCTAGTTTTTTAGCATCTGCATTCTCCCAACCTTACCAGAATCTGGTTCTGAAGAACATTTAGTATAGTCTGCTTTCTAGAACAGAGTTTCTCAACGTCAGCACTACTGCCATTTTGGGCTGGATTATTCTTTGTTGTTGGGAGTTGTCCTATGCCATGTGGTATGTTTAGTAGAATCTCTGGCCCCTGCCCACTGGATGCCAGAGTTGTGACAACTAAAAATGTCTCCAGAGATTGCCAAGTGGCTCCTGGGGGACAAAAATCCAACCCAGTTGAGAACCACTGCTCTTGGAGAAGGCTATTTTAATGTCCTGGCTGATAGCTTATATAAACATTGCATCAAATATGTCATTTTTTTCAATGAATGAATCCTGGAAATAGAAGTCCTTTGTGTCGAATTTGGCTCTTGGGGTGGTGGAACCTTTATAGAGATCCTGTGACTTCAGTTTAATGTATATTTGAGAATCAAGGTCACTGATCCCACAATACCACACATGTCCACAACTTTACACGGACACATATCTCCAGGAATACATCACAGCTGTCATGCTGCATGTGTATTATATTTTTTATGGCATTATCCCTTCAAAACTATCCCTTCAAAATTCAGTGGTTATTTAAACCAGATCCTAATGATAACTAAGGGGCTGGGGGGGTGGTCAAAGCACACAGTGCTTTGCCCTATGGCCTTTTATAATACTTTGTTTGGTCCTATCTAGATAGTCATAGATTGGTTTTATTCAGCTTGAGTTCAGGTGGTAGGTACCTGAAGATCATTTCAGACATTGGAAAAATTTTTAACACCCCAAGCTTAGAATAGCCAAGTGCTGTGTTTTATGAAAATCATTGTTATTTTTCAAGCCAAATGTTCCAGTGGCAAGTAAGTAATTATGAACTCTGTAAAAATGGTTCAGTTCCTTTGGCTGTACAAGTCTGGAGAAGATTAAAAGTATAACTTGCTACTGGGTAACCCTATATCTGCAGATTTTCATTATTAATACAGATCTCCAACACAGTTACAGATTATTGCTTCCTTGTTCACATGCCATCCTAATAATCTAATTGGTGGAAGTTAAAAATTGAATTATACTGGGAGACTAGCCAACATTGTGTGTAGCAACAGCATCATGTTCCGTATTTAACACCTTATTTGAAATTTTTTCAGCCTTATGTTAGTCCACAAAAGGATATAAGGTGGGTATGTTGAGGTTTTAAACAAAATGTTGGTAGTAAGAGATCACTTACAGCAAGACCGAACAATAGACAGTCCAGTGCTTAAGTATGATTTGTAGCACAGCTTCATTCAAATTGAATTCTTCAGCAACCAAAAGGACAGATAGATGACTGGTAATGATTTCAGAATGGTAGTTTTTGTTTGTTTGCACAACTCTGAATGACACTGTTTTTGAACATAATAGCATCAGTAAAGTACGGAACCAAGAGCTGGTTAAAGCAGGAAACCATAAAACATATACCTTTTCCCCACCGATTGTTTGATATAGTATTCAGGACTTTTCTTTGAGTATGTCTGCTGATTGTAATTCTCATTGTTTGGGATGAACTAGACCCTAGTGCTGCAAGGTCTATAGAACCAAAACCGTTAATCGAAGAGTTACGAGCTCAGACATTTGTAAAAACTAGTGAGGAATCCTAATGTTTTATGCTCCCTTTCCCATCTTTTGAAGTTTTCCTCTTCATACCTTTCTTTTTTAAAAGCTTTTTTTCCCCTAATCAAGTCTTTCCACAGCATTCAACTTGGTTTTTACACCCATATTTCATCAGTTTACATAATTTTCATTATTAAAATAATGAGTACTACTGGCACCGACAGGTTTTAGGAACAAGTGACTAAGGATGAATAAACAACTCAAGTTCAAAGAATGGGAATAGCCATACATGAGTGTTACAGGGAGTCTTCTAACTGCTAGTGGTTAGCATGTTATGGGCACCTTTGCTGCCTATCCATAGAAATGGACAGGGCTGCTGCATTGCATTGCTCCATGGGGGCACTATAATCACAAAATTTAACATAAATAATG
This sequence comes from Balaenoptera physalus, assembly GCF_965194825.1. NCBI lineage: Eukaryota > Metazoa > Chordata > Mammalia > Artiodactyla > Balaenopteridae > Balaenoptera > Balaenoptera physalus. The sequence continues at coordinate 34,214,022 of NC_138886.1, read as the reverse complement.
CTTCCTGGAGTTATGGTGCCCCTGGGTATGGAGACTGTTGGTTGATCTAGCCTTGTCTGAGAAGTGAAGGGTCAGTTAAGCACTTCTACTGTGTGTAAATAGTAGGGCTTCTGGTACAAAAGTGATTATAGCATTAAAAAAGTTAACGTTTTTGATAACAGATGCATCGTGTAATGTTCACTTTTTTACATTGTTGAAACAGGGGGACAGCCTCACAAAAGGAGAAAGACCTCTGATGCAAATGAAACTGAAGATCATTTGGAATCTTTAATATGCAAAGTAGGAGAAAAGGTATGATCAAAATAGGCACAGACTGTTATGGGCTTAGGGTTGTAGTTGACTGTGCTTGATTAGTTTCTGCATCTGCAAACTCGATGATCTAAGTTGTGGGCAAAGTTTGTATTGCCATATATCTATATCCCAAAGTTAATGCATGTTAAAAGCCTTGGAATGCAGAGAGTTAAATGTTATTAGTAATTTTCATAGAATATGAGTCTTAGAAGGGACCTTAGGGAATAGTCCACTCAATTTAAAAATGAAGACCAGGGGCTTCCCTGGTGGCGCAGTGGTTGGGAATCTGCCTGCCAGTGCAGGGGACATGGGTTTGAGCCCTGGTCCGGGAAGATCCCACATGCCGCAGAGCAGCTGGGCCCGTGTGCCACGCTACTGAGTCTGCCCTCTGGAGCCCGTGAGCCACAACTACTGAGCCCACATGCCACAACTACTAAGCCTGCGTGCCTAGAGCCCATGCTCCGCAACAGGAGAGGCCACCATAATGAGAAACCCGTGCACCACGGCGAGGAGTAGTCCCCGCTGGCCACAACTAGAGGAAGCCTGTGCGCAGCAGTGAAGACCCAATGCAGCCAAAAATAAATAAATAAAATAAATAAATTAAAAAAATTTTTTTTTAATGTATTAAAAAAAAATTTGAAGACCGAGGAAGTTCTGGATAGTTGAGGTAATTTGCCCAGTCATAAAATTAAGTGAATTAGTTAGAGAAGTAGAATAGAGCCCAGAATGTCCTTGCATTTCTAATACTTGTTCTGCTATCTTAGATTGCTTTTTAAATTTTATTCGTTCTCTTTTCATGGTTTTCTAAAGAATAATAACAACTGAATTTATTTATACTAAACTGTCAGTGCCTTATGCGTAACTTTTTTATCGTCACCTAGAAAATTTTAATGCACTAATTGCTGAGTACTTGACAGATATTTAATATGCTGTCCTCTACAGAGTGCCTGCTCTTTGGAGAGCAACCTAGAAGGCTTGGCTGGCGTTTTGGAAGCTGATCTTCCTAACTATAAGAGCAAGATCTTAAGGCTTCTTTGTACAGTGTATGTATACAAAAGATTTATGAATCCAGGTGATAATGTATTATCTACTCTTAAATGCTTGTGAATGTTCAGAAGATGTGTTTATGTTCCATATGTCATCTGCTTTCATTCTGTGGGGAATTTGTCAAACGAAATGACCTTTTGCCCTTTGGCGAACTCTTAGAGATAAATAGGATGAAAATTGAGCATTTTCTTTGTTTCGTTTCTTGGATCCTTAGAATCATTTGAGTTGACTACTTTTAAGTGAGAAAGTAGACAGCTTCACATTCAGCGATTTTCTTTTAAGCACGTACAATTAAATATATATAATAGAGTTTAATTTATACTTTTAATCAGTAGTATCAAACATATTTGAGAACCAGTCACTCGAGTAATAATGGCCCTTCTTAGAAAGTTGAAGATACTTTTGACGCTATGACATAATAGGCATAATCTTTCTCTGAATTAGGTTAGCTAGAACGAGTATCAGCATTTAATTTGTAAGGACATTAGAATGGGAAAAGTCTCACATGAAATCATGAAACAGTCTCTCCCAACAGTGGAATTAGCAATCCAGACTTCCTCATCACTCAGGGGGACATTGGTCACTCTAAACTGTATGCTTTGCAAAGGAGTATCTCTGACTTCTGGATAAAGGAGTCTTCATTATGAAGGTGCCTTAAAATGTTATTTCAGTTATTTTAAAATAATGGGTTTTTTAAATTGCTTACAGCTCAGTTTTGAAATTTAAAAATGTACACACAAATTGAAACTATCAGTGGATTTTACTTTAACATCTCATAAAATACAAATAATTTCAGATGTATTTTTTTTAAAGAATCTAGTTAATATTCAGGAAGACATGTCCTTAGACTAAGAAACTAATACTAAGAAAAGTTATTTGGCTATAGTTATCCAGAGATTCCTTCTGTTTTGAAAGTATTTATTAGAATAGAGTAGATTTATGCTTAAACTCTGATGGAAGCCATGACTTTGAAGCAGGGGAGGGTTGAGGAGGAATGGTTACTATCAATGCAGTTATTTTTTTAAAACCTAAATTGTCCCTAACACTCTTTGCTAGGAACCTTGGGAAAATGCAAAAAGTATAAGAGAATCTGAACAATCAGGAGTTCCCATTTGCTTTTCTTTTTTGAGCTAATTTCTAAAGGCTGCCTAAATTAGGGATCAACATTTGCTTTTTTCAAAGATTTATTACTGTAATCCTCTTCTCTACTTTTCAAATAACTTCAATGAAAATTAACACACTTGAGTAAGCAAACTGGACGTAAGGAAATCTTACTGTATCAGAGTACCATGTTAAAAATTCAACAATTTAACTGATAGGAACTGGTTTTAGTTCTGAATTTTTTCTAAGCAACTAGAATAGTGTTTCTCCAAGTGAAATTCTGATCCCGTGACATTTGGTCGGCTAAGTTTAGAAATGTTGATTGCTCCATCTCCCCCTTAATGATTCTGCATTAAATAAACTTGTTTCACTCAGCAATTGCCAGATATCTTACCATGGAAACCATTTTCTGTAGACCTGCTATTCAATTCCACTAAGCACATTGGAAGAAAAACTGGTCTAGCGTCAGTTATATCTATTTTAGTTTGATGACTTAACAATTAGAGTGTTTTACTTTCTTAACTCTTGGATTAACGAACTAGAATTAAAATGAAAAAATTGAGGGAGCCATGTCTGCAACTCTTCTCAATATTTATGCCTTTTCTGACATAGTTTTAAAAACATAGCTAAATGTAATGCTTTTCTAAAGTTAGTAAAACAATTTAAAATTTTATGTAGTATAAAATTCAGCAACTTAATGCTGTTGTTTTGGGATCTTCTTATTGTGCTGGGTTCTCAAATCAGTGCACGTCTGTTACCTGAGAAGTTGACAATTTATACAACATTAGTTGGACTACTAAATGCCAGGAATTACAACTTTGGTGGAGAATTTGTAGAAGCCATGATTCGTCAACTTAAAGAGTCGTTGAAAGCAAACAATTATAATGAAGCTGTATATTTGGTAAGTTTTTTGTTTTTTTGGCTTTTGGGGAGCTTTTTGGTATGTTGTGACTTAGTGTTGGGATGAAGGGGAGAGGTGAGCTACAACCAAATAATTTATCTTTTCTCTTGAAATACAGTTCCCCACTCACCACAACAGCTGCTCTTTTGAAACCATTCTTTTTTTTTTTTTAATCTTTATTGGAGTATAATTGCTTCACAATACCATGTTAGTTTCTGTTGCACAACAAAGCGAATCAGCCATATGCATACACATGTCCCCATATCCCCTCCCTCTTGAGCCTCCCTCCCATCCTCCCTATCCCACCCCTCTAGGTCATCGCAAAGAGCCGAACCTGTCTCCCTATGCTATGCTGCTGCTTCCCACCAGCCAACTATTTTACATTCGGTAGTGTATATATGTCCATGCTACTCTCACTTCACCCCAGCTTCGCCCTCCCAACCCATGTCACCAAGTCCAGTCTCTGTGTCTACCTCTTTATTCCTGCCCTACAACTAGGTTCATCACTACCTTTTTTTTTTTTTTTAGATTCCATATATATGCGTTAGCATACGGTATTTGTTTTTCCCTTTCTGACTTACTTCACTCTGTATGACAGACTCTAGGTCCATCCACCTCACTACAAATAACTCAATTTCACTTCCTTTTATGGCTGAGTAATATTCCATTGTATATATGTGCCACATCTTCTTTATCCATTCTTCTGTCGATGGACATTTAGGTTGGTTCCATGTCCTGGCTATTGTAAATAGTGCTGCAGTAAACATTGTGGTGCATGTCTCTTTCTGAATTATGGTTTTCTCAGGGTATATGCCCAGTAATGGGATTGCTGGGTCATATGGTAGTTCTATTTTTAGTTTTTTAAGGAACCTCCATACTGTTTTCCATAGTGGTTGTATCAATTTACATTCCCAGCAACAGTGTAGAAGGGTTCCCTTTTCACCATACCCTTTCCAGCGTTTATTGTTTCTAGCTTTTTTGATAATGGCCATTCTGACCGGCGTGAGGTGATACCTCATTGTAGTTTTGATTTACATTTCTCTAATAATTAGTGATGTTGAGCATCTTTTCATGTGCCTCTTGGCCATCTGTATGTCTTCCTTGGTGAAATGTCTACTTAGGTCTTCTGCCCATTTTTTAACTGGATTGTTTGTTTTTTTGATATTGAGCTCCATGAGCTGTTTGTATACTTTGGAGATTAATCCTTTGTCGTTTCATTTGCAAATATTTTCTCCCATTCTCAGGGTTGTCTTTTTGTCTTGTTTATGGTTTCCTTTGCTGTGCAAAAGCTTTTAAGTTTAATTAAATCCCATTTGTTTATTTTTGTTTTTATTTCTGTTACTCTAGGAGGTGGGTCAAAAAAGATCTTGCTGTGGTTTATGTCAAAGAGTGTTTTTCCTATGTTTTCCTCTAAAAGTTTTATAGTGTCTGGTCTTAACATTTAACTCTTTAATCCATTTGGAGTTTATTTTTGTGTATGGTGTTAGGTAGTGTTCTAATTTCATTCTTTTACATGTAGCTGTCCAGTTTTCCCAGCACCACTTATTGAAAAGGCTGTCTTTTCTCCGTTGTATGTTCTTGCCTCCTTTGTTGTAAATTAGGTGCCCATATGTGCGTGGGTTTATCCCTGGGCATTCTGTCCTGTACCATTGATCTATATTTATGTTTCTGTGCCAGTACCATACTGTCTTGATTACTGTACCTTTGTGGTATGGTTTGAAGTTAGGGAACCTGATTCCTCCAACTCCATTTTACTTTCTCAAGATTGCTTTGGCTATTTGGGTCTTTTGTGTTTCCATACGAATTGTAAGATTTTTTTGTTCTAATTCTGTGAAGAATGCCGTTGGTAGTTTGACAGGGATTGCATTGAATCTGTAGATTGCTTTGGGTAGTATAGTCATTTTCACAATATTGATTCTTCCAAACCAAGAACATGGTATATTTCTCCATCTATTTATGTCATCTTTGATTTCTTTCATCAGTGTTTTATAGTTTTGTGAGTACAAGTCTTTTGCCTCCTTAGGCAGGTTTATTCCTAGGTATTTTATTCTTTTTGTTGCAATGGTAAACGGGAGTGTCTCCCTAATTTCTCTTTCTGATTTTTCATTGTTGGTGTATAGGAATGCCAGAGATTTCTGTGCATTAATTTTGTATCCTGCAACCTTACCAAATTCATTGATTAGTTCTAGTAGTTTTCTGGTGGCATCTTTAGGATTTTCTATGTATAGTATCATGTCATCGGCAAACAGTGACAGTTTTACTTCTTCTTTTCCAATTTGTATTCCTTTTATTTCTTCTTCTTCTCTGATTGTTTTGGCTAGGACTTCCAAAACTATGTTGAATAAGAGTGGCAAGAGTGGGCATCCTTGTCTTGTTCCTGATGCTAGTGAAAATGCTTTCAGTTTTTCACCATTGAGTATGATGCTTGCTGTGGGTTTGTCATATATGGCCTTTTTTATGTTGAGGTAGGTTCCCTCTATGCCCATTTTCTGGAGAGTTTTTATCATGAATGGGTGTTGAATTTTGTCAGAAGCTTTTTCTGCATCTATTGAGATGATCATATGGTTTTTATTCCTTAACTTGTTAATGTGGTGTATCACATTGATTGATTTGCATATATTGAAGAATCCTTGCATCCCTGGGATGAATCCCACTTGATCATGGTTATCCTTTTAATGTGCTGTTGGATTCTGTTTGCTAGTATTTTGTTCAGGATTTTTGTATCTATGTTCATCAGTGATAATTGGTCTATAATTTTCTTTTTTTGTGATCTCTTTTTCTGGTTTTGGTATCAGGGTGATGGTGGCTTTGTAGAATGAATTTGGGAGTGTTTCTCCCTCTGCAATTTTTGGAAGAGTTTGAGAAGGATTGGTGTTAGCTCTTCTCTAAATGTTTGATAGAATTCGCCTGTGAAGCCATCTGGTTCTGGACTTTTGTTTGTTGAAAGATTTTTAATTACGGTTTCAATTTCATTACTTGTGATAGATCTATTTATATTTTCTAATTCTTCCTGGTTCAGTCTTGGAAAATTGTACCTTTCCAAGAATTTGTCCACTTCTTCGTGGTTGTCCATTTTATTGGCATATAGTAGTTTTAGTAATCTCTTATAATCCTTTGTATTTCTGCAGTGTCAGTTGTGATTTCTCCTTTTTCATTTCTAATTTTATTGATTTGAGTCCTCTCCCTTTTTTTCTTGATTAGTCTGGCTAAGGGTTTATCAATTTTGTTTATCTTCTCAAAGAATCAGCTTTTAGTTACATTGATCTTTGCTATTGTTTTCTTCATTTCTATTTCATTTATTTCTGCTCGGATCTTTATGATTTCTTTCCTTCTACTGACTTTGGGTTTTCTTTGTTCTTCTTTCTCTAGTTGTTTTAAGTGTAGAGTTAGATGTTTATTTGAGATTTTTCTTGTTTCTTGAGGTGAGATTGAATTGCTATAAACTTCCCTCTTAGAACTGCTTTTGCTGCGTCCCATAGGTTTTTGGGTCGTCATGTTTTCATTGTCATTTGTTTCTATGTATTTTTTTATTTCTTCTTTGATTTCTGCAGTGATCTCTTGGTTATTTAGTAGCCCACTGTTTAGCCTCCATGTATTTGTGTTTTTTACAGTTTTTTTCCTGTAATTGATTTCCAATCTCATAGTGCTGTGGTCAGAAAAGATGCTTGGTAGGATTTCAGTTTTCTTAAATTTTCCAAGGCTTGATTTATGACCCAAGATATGATCTTTCCTGGAGAATGTTCCATGTGCATTTGAGAAGAAAGTGTATTCTGCCACTTTTGGGTGGAACGTTCTATAAATATCAGTTAGATCTATCTGGTCTATTGTGTCATTTAAAGCTTATGTTTCCTATTTATTTTCTATTTGGATGATCTGTCCATTGGTATAAGTGGGGTGTTAAAGTCCCCTACTATTATTGTGTTACTGTCGATTTCTCCTTTCATGGTTGTTAGCATTTGCCTTATGTATTGAGGTGCTCCTCTGTTGGGTACATAAACATTTATAATTGTTATATCATCTTCTTGGGTTGATCCTTTGATCGTTATGTAGTGTCCCTCCTTATCTGTTGTAGCAGTCTTTATTTTAAAGTCTATTTTATCTGATACAAGTATTGCTACTCCAGCTTTCTTCTGATTTCCATTTGCACGGAATATCTTTTTCTATCCCTTCACTTTCGGTCTGTATATGTCCCTAGGTCTGAAGTGGGTCTCTTGTAGACAGCATATATATGGGTCTTGTTTTTGTATCCATTCAGCCAGTCTATGTCTTTTGGTTGGGGTATTTAATCCATTTACATTCAAGTTTATTGTCGATATGTATGTTCCTATTACCATTTTCTTAATGGTTTTGGGTTTCTTTTCGTGGGTCTTTTTCTTCTCTTATGTTTCCCGCTTAGAGAAGTTTCTTTAGCATTTGTTGTAAAGCTGGTTTGGTGGTGCTGAATTCTCTTAGCTTTTGTTTGTCTGAAAAGCTTTTGACTTCTCCATCAAATCTGAATGAGATCCTTGCTGGGTAGAGTAATCTTGGTTGTAGGTTTTTCTCTTTCATCACTTTAAGTATATTCTGCTACTCCCTTTTGGCCTACAGAGTTTCCACTGAAAAATCAGCTGATAACCTTATGGGGATTCCTTTGTATGTTATTTTTTGTTTTTCCTTTGCTGCTCTTAATACTTTTTCTTTGAATTTAAATTTTGTTAGTTTGATTAATATGTGTGTTGGTGTGTTTTTCCTAGGGTTTATCCTGTATGGGACTCTCTGTGCTTCCTGGACTTGGGTGACTATTTCCTTTCCCATGTTAGGGAAGTTTTCCCCTGTAATCTCTTCAGATATTTTCTCAGACCCTTTCTTTTTTTCTTCTTCTTCTGGGACCCCTATAATTTGAATGTTGGTGCATTTAGTGTTGTCCCAGAGGTCTCTGAGATTGTCTTCAATTCTTTTCATTCTTCTTTCTTTATTCTGCTCCTCGGCAGTTATTTCCACTGTTTTGTCTTCCAGCTCACTTATTCATTCTTCTGCCTCCATTATTCTGTTATTGATTCCTTCTAGTGTATTTTTCATTTCAGTTATTGTATTGTTCATCTCTGTTTGTTTGTTCTTTAGTTCTTTTAGATCTTTGTTAAAACATTTTTTGTATTTGTTTTTTGGTATGTTATGACTTAGTGTTGGGATGAAGGGGAGAGGTGAGCTACAACCAAATAATTTATCTTTTCTCTTGAAATACAGTTCCCCACTCACCACAACAGCTGCTCTTTTGAAACCATTCTTTTTTTTTTAAATAAATTTACTTATTTTATTTATTTATTTTGGCTGCGTTGGGTCTTCGTTGCTGCACGTGGGCTGTCTCTAGTTGCAGTGAGCAGGGGCTACTCTTCGTTGCAGTGCATGGGCTTCTCATTGCAGTGGCTTCTCTTGTTGCGGACCATGGCATCTAGGTGCACTGGCTTCAGTAGTGTGGCTCGTGGGCTCTAGAGCGCAGGCTCAGTAGTTGTGGTACACGGGCTTAGTTGCTGTGTGGCATGTGGGATCTTCCTGGACCAGGGATCAAACCCGTGTCCCCTGCATTGGCAGGTGGATTCTTAACCACTACAACACCAGGGAAGTCCCAAAACCATTCTTATTAAAGATACAGAGCTCATTACCGAGTCCAGTGGCTTCTGTTAACTCAATCCTAGTTGACCTCCCTGTAACATGGGATGCTTTACACTACTTGGTTTCTGCAGCACCACTCTTTTCAGGACCTCCTGTTGTCACTTACCTTCTATTCCTCAGTCTCCTTTTACTGGGTAACCTTCCTTTGCCCCTTAAATTTTTGTGTTTCCCAGGATTCTGTCCTCACTTCACTTTTTTTCAAACATTCTCTGCTGAAGCATTCTCATTCTCTCTTATAGCTTCATAAACTACCTTTATTTTGATGACCTTCCCCCCTATCAACTCTAATCTGTATCTCCTGCTTCAGCCATTCTCCTGAGCTCCAGACCTTTGGTCCAAATACTACCTGGATAGCCCTAAGGTATTTTGCCTGGAAGTCCCTGAATTAATGCATTCTTCATACCTCCTTTCCTGTGCCCTCAGCCCAACCCACACAAGTGGCTGCTATTTACGGGATAGCCCGTCCAGAAACCTGAGCATTAATTTTTGTCTTGCCTTTGCCCTCTCATACTCTAAGCAGTCTCCAAGCCCTGTCTGTCCTGCCTCCTAAATTTCTCTCCAGTCTGTCCCTTCTCCTTGTCTCCAGGGCCTCTAGTGTAGTTCATGCCTTCCTCATAATGTCTTAACAGCTCTTAACAGATCTTTTTGCATCCAGATTCTCTGCCATTCACTTTATCTTCTATAGTGGCACCAGGATAGTCTTCTGTAACTAGGCTCTGTTCATGTTGGTTACAGGTTAAAAACCTCAGTTCCTTCCCATTTTCTGCAGTGGATAGTCTTCAAAGCCTGGTGCATGAGATGACGCAGGAAGTAAATATCAGAACTGTTATTTATCTTAAATGGAAATGGAATTAAGCCTTATTAATACATAACACATAGATTGACAGTGGGCCAACTTATGTTTATATATAAGTAAATATTTATGTGTTGAGGTATGTGATCAAATTCTTTTCTACTGAGTACATAATCAAAAGAGTTTGGACATTCATCAGGCTATTAAGTTCAGATTCCATTAAGTCTGATCCTTCATGGTTGCCCCAGTCTGTTTCTCTTTGCCTCCCATATACCCTCCAGCTCTATCTGAATTACTTGCTGGTTCCTGAACACACCTTGTTTTTGAACCTTTCTGCCTAGAAGCCTCTCCTTGCTCTCCACATGAGGACTACTTTTTTCATCCTTTATGATCTAGCCCGATTGTTACCTCCTATATGATGTTTCCCCCTACTCCCTTTGTCCCTATTTCTAGAACACTTTATTTATCTTTTAGTATAGGATTTATCCATCTGGGTTGAGATTGTGCTTGTCCCACTAGTCTGTGAGCTCCCATGTGACATTGACTTTAATAGTGCTCAGCAGTGGCACACAAAGGGCACCCAATAAATATCTGTTCATAAATTTCCATTTCTGTGGTCCAGTGAAAATTTTTTCACAGCCAAACAGAAAAGAAGATTTTTGGTTGTAATAACTAGAATATTACAGTTGAGGTTCTTAGTCTAGGATAAATGTAAAGCTATAAATGCAGATTCCTGTCCTTCCTACAGTCTCTGTCACAACTACTCAGCTCTGCTGTTATAGCACAAAAGCAGCCACAGACAACATGTAAACAAATAAGCATGGCTGTGTAAAAGTCAATTTGCGGACAATGAAATTTAATTTTATATAATTCGTATGAATCGAAATATTCTTTTGGGTTTTTTTCAAGCATTTAAATATTTAAAAACCATTCTTAGTTTGCAGGCTGCTTAAAAAACAGGCAGTGGGCTAGATTTGGTCCTTGGGCTATAGTTTTTCAGAACTGTGGTTTCAAACATTACAGAATTGCTTGTTTTATAATTATTATATAGGACATTTAGATTTCATAGAAATTGTTCTCCCCACCAGGTCCGTTTTTTATCTGATCTTGTGAATTGTCACGTCATTGCTGCCCCATCAATGGTTGCTATGTTTGAAAATTTTGTAAGTGTAACTCAGGAAGAAGATGTGCCTCAGGTAAGAAAACCCCTTGTGCTGAATCTCATCCATATAGTACCAGGAATTTTTCACTAGTAACCCTTTAGTAATAAAAACAGAAGATTAACAGTAGATTTATCACACTATAAATTCTTAATGTCTAAAAGTTAAGTCAACTGGTATAATGGTGGGTTCTCGTGACATCTGTACGTTAGTTAAATGATTCTGTCTAGTAAGATTAAAGCTAATATATCTAAAAATGCTCTAAATGAGCCAGATGTCTTTGTTAAGTCCTACTGAATTGCGTCCATAGGATTTCATTCAGGAATAAATATAATATGAATGAAAATTCACTAGCACCTATTTTAAATGTACCTTTTAAAAAAAATTCTTTAGGTGCGCCGGGATTGGTACGTGTATGCATTTCTATCATCTTTGCCCTGGGTTGGAAAGGAGTTGTACGAAAAGAAAGATGCAGAGATGGACCGAATCTTTGCCAACACTGAAAGCTATCTTAAGTAAGGGCACAGCAGCCTGGTAATGATTTTATGTCCCCTTAAGTTTTTTCAGAAGAATTTTGTTATAAGTTTCATTTTCTATTAATAGGTAATTCTTTGGATATTGTTAATATCTACTTAGTTACAATAAAGCTAAAGGAAGTCTAAAGATAAAAATCTGCTTTCTCATTACACTAAGGTACCTTTAAATGATTTTTTAAATGTTTTATATTTTTCAAAAGTTGTACTGTTTTTTTAATAATATATAGATGTTTGCAAAAGAATGAAAGTAAGAGTATGAATATGCTAACATTTGAATATTTCATTCCCCCTTTTTATACAAATGATAGTCCAGTATACACATTGTTCTTCTATACACACTTGCTTTTTTTCCCCTCTTAATATAGTTTGGATTTGTTGCATAAGATATTTAGTTCTACCTCATTCTTTTTAATAGCTGTATGGTATTCCAGTCGTTTAATGCACCATAATTCCTTTAACTAGTCTCCTGTTGGTAGCCATTGAGGCTATTGCAAGTCTTTGGCTATTTTAAACAGTGTTTCAGTGAATATCCTTGTACATACATCTTTATGTACATGTACAAATATGTTTTGGGGTGATGTGAATTCTTAGAAATGGCATTGCTGGGTTGAAGTGTCTTAACAATTTTAATTTTGATAGATTTAGTCAGATTGCCTTCCAAAGAGATTATACTCTTTCAAATGTCGTCTAAAGAGATTATATCAGTTAGCCCTCTGCCAGTGATGTTTTTGAAACCCTGTATTTGCCTACATTTTGGCAATGTAATACATTATCAAAGATTCTAATATCTGCCAATCTGATAGGTTAAAATGTTTCACTCCCTTAATTTGCATTTTATTAATTATGAAAGCAACTGAATATCTTTTCATGTTTTAAAAACCTAAATGTAGATTTTCATTCTTACCTTTAGAAGACGCCAGAAGACTCATGTGCCCATGTTACAAGTATGGACTGCAGAGAAACCGCATCCACAAGAAGAGGTAAATTGATTTCAGTCTCTTGTGATACAAGCACAGAGTAGATTCTTATCTCTGTGACATACTCAAATCATCCCATTTTTATACCTTAGCTGGGTTTTCACATTTCATATCAGGGGTTCAGCTCCTCATAGCCCTAGGCATATAGTGGATTTTTAATAAATGTTAGAATGTCATGAAAACATTCCCTATTCTTGGGGATTCCAGATATCATAGAGTTGATGTATTTTTTATTTAAATGCCCAATTTGAAAATATAAGAGGTAACAGCCCCAGACAGACTTTATAAAATAATTAAAACAAAAACAGAAACTTAGCAGTATTCCTTAGTACTGTATTTAATTGTAAGTTAGCTTGCTTTTGTATCCTGTATTTTAGAAGGCAGTAGATTTTTGGTTTTGTCTAGTCAAAATGTTATTTCATCTAGCCTCCAAATATCTATTAATTGTTAAAAATTAATCTGTCTTTAGTATTTAGATTGCCTCTGGGCCCAGATTCAGAAATTGAAAAAGGATCGCTGGCAGGAGCGGCACATCCTAAGACCTTATCTTGCCTTTGACAGCATCCTGTGTGAAGCACTGCAGCACAACTTGCCTCCTTTCACACCACCTCCTCACACTGAAGATTCGGTGTACCCGATGCCAAGGGTCATCTTCAGAATGTTTGATTACACAGATGATCCTGAGGTACATGCATGACCAACAAAAGTGCCTTTCAAAGAGCCTGTGTTGTGTTGTAATTGTGGTTTAATCTTGTTTGAATTATGCCTATGGGACATTTTAATTTTGAGTTGTTTATTATCTAAGAGGGTCAATGGCAGTGAAGTTAACAGTTTAATTCAGTGAATGGTATCCCCTCATTATTCAAGAAATCATATTTAGGCAGTGTAAATTGACAGCACGGTGTACAATTGAAGAGTGTAGGTTTGAGAGGCCAAGTAGTTTGGGTTTTAATCCTGGCTTAGTCATAGCCCAGCTGTGTGATCTTGAGTGAGTTATTTACCTCTCTACCTTAGTTTCCTAATGGAATAATAATAGTATATATCTCATAAAGTTGTAATGAGGATTAAATTATTAACATACATAAAGTGCATAGAACAGTATGTGACACGTGATGAATGCTCAATAAAGTGTTTTTAATTTAAAAATCCCAAAGATTAGTATAAGCTGACTTTATAGTTCCTAAATATATATACTTTTTATTATGAGGTCAGGTTGTTGACAGCTGTTATACTTTAGCAAGTAAGAAAATGTATAATTTTGATATTAACATTTGATATAAAAATTTACATTTTAACTGGGCTTTAGTTACTTTATACCTTTGCATTTGAATGACTTTTTTTTTTAATTTATTTTTGGCAAAGTTGGGTCTTCGTTGCTGCGCACAGGCTTTCTCTAGTTGCGGTGAGCGGGGTCTACTCTTCCTTGCAGTGCGCGGGCTTCTCATTGCAGTGGCTTCTCTTGTTGCGGAGCACGGACTCTAGGCACACAGGCTTCAGTAGTTGTGGCACATGGGCTCAGTAGTTGTGGCTTGTGGGCTCTAGAGCACAGGCTCAGTAGTTGTGGTTCACGGGCTTAGCTGTTCTGCGGCATGTGGGATCTTCCTGGACCAGGGCTTGAACCCCTGTCCCCTGCATTGGCAGGCGGATTCTTAACCACTGCGCCACCAGGGAAGCCCATGACTGTCTTAACTTTAATACCCAGGCAGCAAGCACAGTGATCACTGGGTTGGTTCTGAAAAGAAATTCGCCTGGCTAAAGTACTATACCTGTTGCTTAGTACATTCCAGTGAGCATAGAGCAGTTTCTCAGCCTCAGCACAATTGATGTTTCGGGCTGGATAATCCTTTGTTGTGGGGCTGCCTGTGAATTGTAGGATGCTTAGGAGCATCCCTGGCCTCTGCCTTCTAGGTGCCAGTAGCATGTCAGTTGTGACAACCAAAAATGTCTCCAGAGATTGGCAGATGTCCCCTTAGGGGCAAAATTTCCCCCAGTTGAGAACCACTGGCATAAGAACCAATGTTACCACCGTAGGTCAAACTTGAGTTTTCTTTCCCTGTCTTCTCTCTTCTGTTCTACGGAAAGTTGCTTATGACCAGGGAAATTTTAGCGTATGTATACTCTATCTCAGGGTAAAAAGTTGTTGGATAATTGGTTATATATACAAAATTATCAACTTGCTACCCACTTGCAATATTGCATAGATAATAAAATGCTTTTAGTCAACTTTATGTAATGGTCTAATTAGAGTATATATAATTGGAAGTCTAATTTACAATAAGGCTATTAGAATCTTTGTGATTAGGTACTTATTTGTACAAGGGGAACATTAGAATGGCACCTCAAAATTTGCTTCTCCTGTACTATTTGTACTTAATTGGTGTTGCCTCTGTAATGTGCCCATCATCCTTTGCCAGAAGAGCATAAATATACAAAATATCTGTTTGAAGAGGATTTGGTTTTTTTGTTCTGGGCTTTCAAAAAATGTTTTGTTTTTTTTTTTTTAATTAGAAATGATAACGTCGATTAAAGTAAAAGTCACCATTAAGTAGTAAATAAATAATAAGTAAATAAACTCATTGAAACTGTTTGCTATGCGTATTTTTTTAATTAAACAATATCATGTAGATAATGTTCTTTAACCTTTTTTAAAACAACGTAGTGTGGATATCTTTCAATGCATACATGATTTTTTTATGTCTACATAGTGTTCGAGACAAAATTTTCCCTCTCTCCATGTTTTTTATGGAAGTAATCCAGTCCCATGGTTTCAAAAAATAAACTGTGTATAGGACTAATAATATACAAAAATTATTTAGTTTGCTTCATTTAAGACTTGAACTGGGCAAGGATAGTACAGTGTCACATGTAGTAGAAGAAACACTATAGCTGACATTCTAATTCTCTTGTAGACATAAGTGAACACAACAAAATTTGCTGAAATACAGAGCTTTCACACTTGTGAACTTTTATCCCCAGCATCCAATACAGTGTCTGGAACATAATAAGCTTTGATATATTTGTTGAATAAATGAAAAATAATATTTTGTCTAGGTCTGGAGTATATGCACTTGGTTTTCTTTCCAGGGTCCTGTAATGCCAGGGAGTCATTCAGTGGAAAGATTTGTAATAGAAGAGAATCTTCACTGCATCGTTAAGTCCCACTGGAAGGAAAGGAAGACTTGGTAAGATGCTTTTCATGGTACTTTTACTAGAGTGGAGAAAAAGTAGCAATCTTGATGATTTAGTAAGAGCAAAATGTACGTTAAGAGTAAGAAAATCTTCCTCTCTTCCTGATGCCCTGTCTTGCTAAGACCGATCTCTAAAACACTTGATTTGCTTTCTGGAGGCACTTCACCCTCAAATAGTACTCTCCTGGATGCTGTATAGTACTATAGTGCTTTATAGTAATATGCATATGATGCCTGCTCTTTTGTGTGGATATTTGCCATGTGCTCTGGACAAATTAACTTGAATGGCAAGCTGTTTTTGGTATGAATGTTGTGGGAATAAATGAATACTAATCGTTTTGCTGTTTCCTAGCAGTTAGACATCAAGCTTTGGAAAAGTTTATTTTTAATATTTTCTGAAACCTTGGAAAGTTTTGGTTTAGATCTTAAAATGGAAAGGAATATAGTATTTTGGGAATGGTTTACCTTAGAAAACATTTTAAGTTAGTAGATCTGAGTATACTTCCTTACTATTATTACTTACATTCCTTTTGATCTTTCAAGGAGTTTTGCATGCATTAAAGAGCTTCCTTATGGTAGACAAAATAATCTGTGCTGTAGTTAAGTGAAGTAACTGAAATCTAGAACATTTCAGAAAAGATTTCCTTTATATCTACATACACTGTTTTTGAAACTGCTTATTTGGTTTTTCATATATCTGTGTGTACTCATTAAACTTAAATTACACTTTTTATAGTGCTGCACAGCTAGTGAGTTATCCTGGGAAGAACAAGATCCCCTTGAACTACCACATAGTTGAGGTATGCATTCCAAATGGAGCTTGTTTCTAAGTTTCAGAATCTTTCTGTTGACTGTAAAGTGTAATCTACTCTTGGCCTTTTTGTTGTTCTTGCTACTTGGCAGGTGCTGAAAATTAATAGAGAAGAGAGGAAATTGCTTTCAGTTTTGGAGCTCTGTTAGCCATGTTAGTAAAGAGAAAAGAGGAGGTTAAGCCCAGTGTACAAATGGAATTTTGAGTTGCCTATAATTTATTTATATATTGATAGTATATCTTCATTCATGAATAGTTATCATGGATAATGTAAGTTACCTCTAACTCTGTCAATACATTGTCCACTTAACAGATGTATAAGAGGCTTAAATACTTTAAAATATTGTATTCTTTAGGCAGATAACCCATCCTTAACTGTGTTTATCTGGCCTCTTATTACTAGCATACCCCTGACTAGTGTATTATTTCCTGTATCACAGGTTAGGGATAAGTAGGAATCCTTATTTATTCTTAGAAATCAAAAGAGCCAGTTGTTTTGGAAGTGGAAAAAAATAGATAATGCTTTTGATTCCATATGAAGTCATACAGAAGAATGATATTAGTAGCGTAGTTGAACACCTTGTAGAGATTTATTTCCCAAAAAACAGTGTTTTCACTTGACACGTGGGTCAAACTGTCAATTGCATTATTCATCTATGTTAAACTACTCAAAGTGAGCATAATTATGTATCATTTGATTCACTTTTTATTCATACTATACCTATGTACTTCCTTAGAAATGCTGCATCTGTTCTCTTTATAGAACTTGAGAGTGTGCTTAGGCTATGAACTTGACTCACTGACATGTCAATTGAAATGCAAAACATAAGTCATATTTTTAAATCTGCAAAATGTGTAGAAATTCATACAAAAGTGTGGGAGATGGGAATGAGAAGAAGGAATGCAGACCAGGCTCTAGAAGTCGAGGTAGATGGTCCACAAATTATATAAGGAGGATGGAAACAAGTTTGTGAACAAGAGCATGGCAAAAAAGTCTTGGAATACCAAGAATATAGTAACAGTGTAGAATGAGTTAACTATCTTCTATTCCCATCCTCCGAGTCTACAAAGGACTTTTACTTCTTATAGGAATGAAACTCTGGTGGATCTGTGAGTCCCCAGTAAACTGTACCTCCCTGAATTAACTCTGATACTTCCAGAGTTGAAATTGGACAGTTCTCTGGAAATATCAACTAAGCATTAATTTTTGCATATTCTTATTTGATTGAGTTATAGAGATAAGAAATCTTCATTACAGTATTCAATTGTAGATCTTTGTGTTTTAAAGAGCATAATTTTAAAGGTTAAAAAGTAATTTTTTTATTATGAATACCATAGAGTTAGAGTTTAGAACATTGAGGTGTTTCTAATAGTAGAAGTGTGTCGATAGCTGTTGAATTGAGTTCTGACTTGTGATTCCTTTGTAGGTGATATTTGCAGAGCTGTTTCAACTTCCAGCACCCCCTCACATTGATGTGATGTACACAACACTTCTCATTGAACTGTGTAAACTTCAGCCTGGCTCTCTACCCCAAGTTGTATCCTTTCCTTTGTTTTTTTTGTTTGTTTGTTTTTTTATAAATTTATTTATTTTTGGCTGCGTTGAGTCTTCACTGCTGTGCATGGGCTTTCTCTAGTTGCGGTGAGCAGGGGCTACTCTTTGTTGTGGTGCGCGGGCTTCTCATTGCGGTGGCTTCTCTTGTTGCAGAGCACGGGCTCTAGGCGCACGGGCTTCAGTAGTTGTAGCTCGCGGGCTCTAGAGCACAGGCTCAGTAGTTGTGGCGCACGGGCTTAGTTGCTCCACGGCATGTGGGATCTTCCTGGACCGGGCTCGAACCCGTGTCCCCTGCATTGGCAGGCGGATTCTTAACCACTGCGCCACCAGGGAAGCCCCCTTTCCTTTGTTTTTAATGTACTCTCTTTGGCCTGACTTTAAGAGATTATTAAATATTTCTGCTTGTGGGTTTAAATCACTTCATGAAAACAGTTTGGCATTTCTTTAAAAGTTAAACGTTACGTGTACTATACAATCCAGCCATTCTGCTCTGGAGTATTTACCCAAGAGAATTAATGTTCATAACTTTATTTGTAATAACCCAAAACTGGAAACAATCCAAATATCCATCAATACATGAATGGATAAGTAAATTTTGTTACAGCTATACAGTGGAATACTACTCAGTAATAAAAAAAGGACAAATTTTCAATGCAGGCAGCAACATGAATGAATTGCAAAATAATTATATTGAATAAAAGGTGCCAAACAAATATGAATTCATACTATATGATACCATTTACACAAAATCCTAGAAAATGCAAAGTAATATAGTGACAGCAGTCCAATATTTGCTTGGGGGCATAAATGAGGGGAAGAAGGGAGAATGGATTACAAAAGAGCATGGGGAACTTTTGGAGATGATGTAAATGTTCATTTTCTCGATTTCACGGGTGTATACACATCAAATGTACATCATTGATACCTCAAAGATCAATTACTTGAAACGAAGCTCAGCATTATTAGTCATTATATAGACTTCAAGAAATGTTATTTATTTTTTCTATCACAGCTTATTTTCAAGGAGAGTATAGTTTTCCTTATCCTGAAATCCACAGCTTGCACAGGCAACTGAAATGTTATACATGCGTTTGGACACGATGAATACTACATGCGTAGACAGGTATAGTAATTGCCTTATTTCTGTACTGAGTGTTAGCTTCTGCTCCCTGTACTTTATAAAAGAATTTGATCAGGAAAACATTCGCCTTCTTAAGAATTTCCAAGTTGGTTTTTCTTTCTTGCCTCCCCCAAATAATCCTTTATATAATAAAACTCATAATTGTTATAACATTACACTTTTTAGTTTAATTTTCAATATGAAACAATGCCCATACTGAGGTTTTCTTTAATTGCATTGTTTGGTTCTTTGGTATGTATGGTTACACTTTTCCCTCTGTAATTGGGTAGGTAAGCTTTTAAAATAGGCTTTATGCTAACCTATATGTAGAAGCAGAGTCTAATACTGTATATTTGTGTTTATATAATATATATGTATTTTTGTTTATGAATAGTATCTGCTTCTGAAATAATTAGCTACTATGTAACTACAGCTCCAAGACTCAGTTTATACAAAAGGCCACATTGGATTTTTATAGCTGTGGTAATTTCATACCCGTTGTCGTCTGCTGGGTGAGGTCTGTGTACTACCTTTATTAGCTGGTGTTCTCTCTTCTGTCAGTTTTCCAAAGTAGATCAGGACAGATATTGAACATTTTCCATAATCTGTCTTGTCTACTGTTCAAATGCGATATTTGAAAATTATCAGTAAAGGCTATCCTGTGTCGTTGACCTATTTATTATCTTGAGTAATTTTAATGACTGAAATTATAGATACATGAGGGATGTGCTTTAAGAAGGTGTCTGCTGTGTTTTTTTCCCAGTCTAATTAATAAACCATCAGTTGTGCTGGGCATCCCAATTATGCCATTCATTCAGCAAGTGTTCATTGGGCTCTTAAAAATTTCACAATGTTATACAGTCTACTAAGGTGATCCCTATCTAGGCAGAGAGATTAGATGTGTTAAGAGAAAAGGGGGCTTTGATGGTATATTTTGTTGTTTGTGGTGAAAGGGTGTGGCATGATGATGAGAGACTGTACTTTGGCTCGTCCATTTATAAAACGTTTTTAATCTTTTTTATTTTTGCACCTCACACCTCTGTTTCGTTGTCAGTTAAATGGGGAATATAATACATTCCTCAGAAGTTATTGTGAGAATTAAATTATATAAACATATATAAGGTACTTGATATAAAACAGGCACTTGAATCATATCTATTATTCACTTAAAAAGGATAGCACTGTTAGGAGAAGTGAGATTGGGGACTGTTACTTTTTGAAGTAGAAGGTGAGTTACAGGATTTGCACAGAAAGGGGTAACTGGCAGGAGAAAGTACAGCTGTAGGTAGGGGGGAAATAGGGTTTTGTCTGAAGGCTTATGTAAGTTCCTGTTATAAATTGCAACCATTCATCCTTTTCTGTCCCCCCCCACCCCACTTCTCTGTATAGGTTTATTAACTGGTTTTCCCATCATCTAAGTAACTTCCAGTTCCGTTGGAGCTGGGAAGATTGGTAAGCAGTGTTATGTACATTATATCTTTCTTCTCTCTACAGTCTACCATTTTTTTTAAAAGTTAATATTTAAAACTATAATATAAAAGCAATCTTCTTCACGGTCTGAAAGATTTAGGGTTTTTTGATATGTATATAAATGTAATAATTTAGGTAGAAGGGAACTATTTGTAGCTAAGTACAAGTTAGGTATAGGTGCAGATCACGTGTAAGAACTTATAAAACTATATTTCCTCATTAGGTCAGATTGTCTTACTCAAGATCCAGAAAGTCCCAAACCAAAGTTTGTAAGAGAAGTTCTAGAAAAATGTATGAGGTAAGTTCTTTGAGTTTTCTCCTTGGCTTAGGTCTTCTAATTTCTGTGGGGGTATTTTTCCCTTCTCTGTATTTGTGATGTATGTCTAGAATATTATTTTTAAAATCCAAGTACCTACCTCTCTTCCCTTTCAGTTTGTAATCAAGATTTAGGCTGAAAAACTTGGGCAACCATGCCATCTGGACTCTATGTGAATTAAGCCAATAAGGTTTTTTTGTCAAATAGACTTTGAAAAAATGTCAAATTTCAGGAAAATTGCCAAAATAGAGCTCTGTATCGTGTTCATCTAGATTCCCTAGTTAACATTTTACTACATTTGTTCTAATGTCCTAGTCCTTTTTCCCTCTCTGTATATGTAATCTACCCTTTATATTGGTTTTTTTCTGAACCCTTTGAAAACAAGTTGCAGATATGATGTCCAAGCATCCTTTAATGGTCGGTTGTATATTTCCTCAAAACAAAAACACTCTCCTACATGACCAGCATACAGCTCTCCAAATCAGGAAATGAGCTCTGATACAGTAATACCACTATACGATACACAAATGCTGCTGAAATTTTGCTAACCATCCCAACAATGTCTTTTCCCTTTCTGGTCCAGAATTCTTGGATAGAACATGTGTAGCATTTAGTTGTCATTTTCTTCAGTCAATCTTGAACAGCTATTATTCTTTCTCTATCTTTCATGTCCTTGTCAGTTTTAAAGAATGTAGGCCTTACTTTGTTGTGTTGCCTTGATGTGCCCTCATGACTTAAGTCTTGCATTGTCCCACCACTAGAGATGTTAACCTTGATTACATGGCCATGTCAGGCTTCTCTAACTTAAATTCACCGTTTTTCCCTTTGTAGTTGATTAATATTTTTTGGGAAATACTCTGAGGTTACAGTCACATCCTGTTCTTCATCAGACCTCCACTGACAGCTTGTACTTTTATCTGTCACCACTGTGGTAATTGCCAAGTGATGATTCTCTTTGTCTATTATTCTCTCTACATTTATTAGTTGGCATTCTACTGTAAGAAAGAGCTTTCCTTTTTCACCCATTTATTTATTAATTCCTGTGTTTATGTATCAGTAGGGACTATTTCATTCAGTGGGTTCTAATTCATTACTGTCATTATTAATTTTGATGCTCAAATTGTCCCTGATTTGTCCATTGGGAGTCCCTTGTGGCTCCTGTGTCCTTTTTTTTTCTTCTTTAATGTCCCCCTCCATTCATTGAGCATTTCCTTATTTCTGGCACAAGATGTTCCAGGCTTATCTTGTGTTTCCTTGCCCCTTCCCTGGAATCATCTATTTATTCAAGGAGCCCAAGTTTCTTTTAGCGGAGCATGGTACTTAGGAAGCAAGGTCTGGACACTTGATGTGCTTGTTGCTATTGGGGTGTCATTGGTTCTAGGCCCTCTGGATGGACAAGGGTAGTGAATATATTTCTGCACACATACACACACACACACACACACACACACACACACACACACACATACAGATATCTGTAACTATTTTTATATCCACTTAGATGTGTGTATCCCTCCAATTCCAACCAAACATCTCATTTTTTTCCTAGCCTTCCCCTTTGCCATGATTTGTAAATACCTTTGCAGGCATTAAGAAACTTGGTTCCCATTAGTCTCAATAAGTATTTATTTGCTGCAGTATAACCAGTCTCCCAACCATACAAACTGTTTCCTCTACCTCATCCCACCCCACCATCACCACCCCACATACCTGGCCTCCAGGCTTGTGGACCCAGTGGCCCACATCTCAGTGCAAACCAGTAAGTTTTGAAGAAGGCCTGAGTTCTGGTGCTGGCCTAGACAACAGTTTGAAAGACTTGTCCCCTTTTATTTCTTGGTTGTCACCTGAGTCCAGGGTGTTGGGAGATTGTGACCTTCTGGGTAAGTTGGATGTTACTGAAGAATGGAACTGATGAATGATATTTTCTGAGGCTCTTATTTTTATTGTAGGTTGTCTTACCATCAGCGTATATTAGATATTGTCCCTCCTACCTTCTCAACTCTATGTCCTGCAAACCCAACCTGCATTTACAAGTATGGAGATGAAAGTAGCAGTAAGTAATAAAACAAATCCTGTTTTTAAAAGGTACTAATGCAAGTATTCTCTTAAGTCAGTTATCTAAGGTGGAGAAAGTGAACTTTTTCTCTTCTTGGGTTTGTATTTTCTGTTTGAAAGGTGATTTCTCACTAACCTCTATTGTTTTATTTGCTGACATCATTTTGAAGGTTTATTATGATTTACTTAGTTATTACTGGCTTGTTACTTTTTTCTTTTAATATTGTTTATAATGTTATATCCATGACATTATTTTAAATGTTGCTAAGTATAGCAAGATGAATTTATAGCCAGAACTTAATAAAATGAAAATATGTTTGTCATGGCAATGGAGATTATTTGAACTGATTAACATCTGGTAACAGTTCAGGTGTGGGAACACAGGTGCATATAGACTATATTTTGACCCGCAGTATGCCTCTAGAAGTAAATTCTTAAACATGCTTTTCTTACTTTTTGGTCACATCATTTCTGAGGTTGCACTATAAATCGGGAGGGGGCTATATAATTTGATATGCCATTTTGTGCTTTACACTTAATGAAGGTAAGGTTGTACATTGGTGAGCACTGGTAGAGAGTTAGGTGTGGAGTTTCCAAGTTAGTCTTTTCACATGGCACCGAACACAGCTCCTCCATGAGCCTTCCACTTCGTGTTGTGTAGCAGTTCTTTGCATCTTGAAACTCACTCCTCTCCCTTGCCTTCTCATATTGCACCCCTGGTTCTCCACCTGCACCTCACACTACACCTGTTTTCCTTGAAATAAACTCAGTTGTTTCCAATGCTAAGTACATTTCCTATGTTACTATGTCACTTATTCCTTAAAACAACTCTGAGAAATAGGTATGTTTATTATACGAATTTTACAATGAGGAAATGGCTTCAAAGAGGTAAAGCCACAGTGAGATTGCTTCTGAGTGGTAAAGCCCAGAGTCAGATACTGAGCAGCCCCGCTCTTGACCACTGTCTTTTCCTGAAAAAGCAAAGCTTGATGTGGTACTTGTAAGTGCCAAGTTTTGATTTCTGCTTTGTACTGGCTCAGAGAACCATAAGATACAGTCTTTGATATCAGAGAGTTCAGACTTTTGTTGAACACTGAGCTTTCTTTTTTTCCATAGAAATAACTCAGCCTAACACTTAAGGCCCTCCTGTCATTCCTACTTTATGATTTGTCAGTTCTTCTCAAACGAACCTCCACTCCAGCCAGGCCCACTTCTTTTTATTTTTTCTATGCTTCTCTTTCTTGCGTTTGCCTTTGTGCCATTATCCCATTCTAGAAAGCCCTTTCTGTTAAGCCCTTTCTGTTCTCTGATTCCTGTTCTCTTTCCAGGGTCTAGCCCAAGCTCCAGTCTTTTAAATATTTTTTTAACCTTTAGCAAGCCAGTTTTGTGTTGCTCTCTGGCTACTTCTTATGTGAATATCTTGGTTTTCCACCTAGAATGTAGACGTCACAGTGGCAGAGGATTCTTTTTTTCTTCACTTATTTTCTCTCCCACTTTCAAGAAAAGCACACAGCACATGTGACCTGTTGTAATTGACTTTATTCATTCCAAGTGCTTAGTAACTCATATTCTACGTCAGAATTGCTTTTTTGTTACCTCTTTGTCTACCTTACATTAAAAGTAGTTGCTCTGGTGATGCCATACAGTATATACTAGTACAAATTTAATACAGTAAGGACTCAACAGATATTAACCACCAGTAAACATGTGGAGTCAAAGCACATGAGCATCTGGCTTATGGAGATTCAAGTGTGTGGACTCAGCAAAAGAGTAAAGCAAAAAATCTGTCTTAAGTTGGCAGCCTTCACGTTGTTCAAACCCAAATTTAGTTTCCACTGTCTTAGGGAAAGGGAGGAGGAAGGGTACACTGACCAAAATGAAAGAGAATACATTGATTCTCAGCTTTTCAGCTTACAAAGGCCTAGGGATTTGAGGACTGTCAAGGGACAGCTGCAGCTGTGTCCCCTCACCCTCATCCCTGAGGAAGATCAGTACCCCCTCATACTCTGAATTTCAGTTAGCTCCCTGTTCTTAAGGAAGTATCGAGGCAAGAATTACCTCTTATGCTTTATTTTAGGTGAAAAACCATTGCCCTATTAAATGAAACTTTCACATGTGGTTATCTTTATACAGAATAAATATTGATCTTAGAATAAAGAGTACTCTATTTTAAAAGAAAAGAATTTTTTTTTTAAGTTTCTCGGTTATTTAACTAATTGCAACAATAGTCTTAAAACCTGATCTACTCTTCTCCCCATTCTGTGCTTAGACTCTCTTCCTGGACATTCGGTTGCCCTCTGTTTAGCTGTTGCCTTTAAAAGTAAAGCAACCAATGATGAAATCTTCAGCATTCTGAAAGATGTACCAAATCCTAACCAGGATGACGATGATGGTAAGGGAATTAAATATTTCTTGAATGGAACTCTGTATGGGCCATGTTAAAAGTATAAACATAATTTTCTTAAATCTCATGGGATACTCATAAAGCAATATATTTGTTTGGCCTGTCCAGCCTGTCCATTGTTCCCAGAACCCAGCTATCTTCTCCCTTAAACATTCCCTGTTTTCACTTTAGAGAGTTTCCTGTCCAGAAAGACTTGGTATATTATAAAGTTGGATGTTCTCTCCAAATTAAACTATAAGTTTATCATCAACAGATAAGACAGAAAGCGATGAGAGGGACTTGCTTTTATCTCATATTAAAACATCTTGAAAATTACAATAACTAAAACAAAAAAATCAGTAAAAGAGATGAAAAGTCTACTGGGACAACTAGGTTAACCATTTGTGGGGGGGGCGGGTTTTGTTAGATGTGTTACATAATGACGTGCACAGAAAAATGACGCAATCAGAACATTAATGGTGTTTGGGTTGTTATTGGGATTTTGTTTGTTTAGATTTTTTAAGAAACTTGTATTTTGATGTTAGAGAAAATGCATTTAGAAAGTATAATTCAAAATGATGGTGTTAAATTTAGACATTCTCAGACATCTTAGGAAATAGACCTAACTGTTAAGGGCTTACTGTATTTTTTTCTTTTACTATATTTATTATCTTGCCACCATGTAGAGAGATAAGAACAAGGAAATCTATGTGGTATTTGTAAAAAGAAATGGATCATACAGATGAAATAGGGAAACAATCCCAAAAAACTTAAGAATTAAGATTATGCTTAGTTTTATATTTTGAGTATTTGAAATCAGTGATAGTCTTTCATCATCTATTAGTACTCAAAGACATTGCTTGAATGTCTCACTTGGTATTTGGATGTGAGTGTGCCATCTGTTTAGCAATTCAGGTGAGGGACCAAAAAATTAAACATTTTCCTAACTCTCTTACTGTGGGCTATTTTTCAGATGAAGGATTCAGCTTTAACCCATTGAAAATAGAGGTCTTTGTACAGACTCTGCTACACTTAGCGGCCAAGTCATTCAGTCACTCCTTCAGTGCTCTTGCAAAGTAAGTACAACAAGAACACACATGCTATCTTGAGGGTTTAGAACTTTGTTCGGTGAACACCAATGGCATACTAATTTTTACCTAAAATTATTGACTGTGAAGATCTTAATAACAGTATTATCATATAATTTGATACAGTGGGTTTTGGTTTGTGGTAGCTAAAATCCCCATCCTATGGCTCCTGTCAGTCTGTTAGCACAGTTTGCATGTATATATATTCAATAGAATGTACATTTTTTCATATAGACCTTTAGAGAAACAAGTGAAAAACCTGAGTCCATAGGACAGTCATATATACAGTCAAGAAGTTTCCACTTTGGGACTTCCCTGGTGGCACAGTGGTTAAGAATCCACCTACCAATGCAGGAGACGCAGGTTCGATCCCTGGTCCGGGAAGATCCCACATGTCGCAGAGCAGCTAAGCCCATGTGCCACAACTACTGGGCCTGTGCTCTAGAGCCTGCAAGCCACAGCTACTGAGCCCATGCACTTAGAGCCCGTGTTCCGCAACAAGAGAAGCCACCACAATGAGAAGCCCACTCGCCACAACTAGAGAAAGCACACACACAGCAACACAGCCATCCATCCATCAATCAATCAATAAATAAATTTCTTTAAGCATCTTCCTAAAAAATGGTTAGCAGAAGTGAGAGCCAGCTACATTCTTAGGAGCCACCCAAAGGTTGGCATCTAAAGACAGAACTTTCTAACTCGTCCTACAGTCCAAATGAAGAAAGAACATATATTCCTTCAGTTGAGAAGAGAAACTAGACTCCTCACCCCATCTCAACTTTCAAGTCTCTATATGACTCGCAGGGTTCTCACAGAAGGCACAGTCAGAATACTGCACCTGTGTTTGGAGACAGTTCCTTAGCCCTCATCTATTCTTAGATACACAGTGAACTATAGTCCTAGGCTAATGATAGTATATTGTAATTTTCCTAAGATTTTATGACAAATTCCATACAAACTGTGAATTCCTAATCATACCTTTTATATCCTTAATGGTTAACGTTTGGTTATTTTGCATTTATATATTGCGCTGTAAACTGAGTAACACTGTGAAGGCTTTGAAAATATTAAAATGCTTATTAATAAGTTTATATGTGGTATTTTTCCCCCACTGTCAAAAGGTTTCATGAAGTCTTCAAAACCCTAGCTGAAAGTGATGAAGGAAAATTACATGTTCTAAGAGTCATGTTTGAGGTCTGGCGGAACCATCCACAGGTAAAAACTATTTAAGACGTATTGAAGTGCTGACTGTACAGGTATAAAAATAAGGCAGTTAATACCATTGTTTTAGTTTGCAGAACATGAAATTTGACTCTGCCTATAGAATAGTTTTTAAATCTGTAATTTTAGTGCTATGAAAAAGTAATGATGTTTGAATCATTCTTTAAAGAGCAATTGTTATGATTTGGTTTGGTATTATAATATCTCAACACATTTTAAGTACTTAATAAGAACGCTTATTTCTTGGAAGGTTCTCCAGTTGGGTAGGAAATAATTATCTAGTCTAGCCAGTTTCTAAAAAACAAGCTCCAGATTTGTCAAATCTTGATACACTATTATCATACCATGTGTTATAAAGAGGCATTAAAATAAATTTCAGAGTTATATTAAGACTTCTGTGATAAAACTATCTTGTATTTTTAAATTTTAAGATTCGATGGAAATTATATATTTTGTATATATCATCTAAAATTTAAAGGAACATTTTTAAGTGTTAATATTCAGAGTTTTTCTTTTTGCTCAATCTCTGTGTTCTTGTATTCTTACAGTAAGTACCAGAGCCAAGCAGAAGGCAAATTAAATCTTAAGACCTAATGGTTAAATTGTTCAGTTCCATAGCCACTGAAAATGAATTTCATTTTTGTAGCAGTGGAATTATCGTGGCCTACATGTAAGTGTGATTTACCCTAATAATTTCTTTTCTCTGATTGTAGATGATTGCTGTACTAGTAGATAAGATGATTCGTACACAGATTGTTGACTGTGCTGCAGTAGCAAATTGGATCTTCTCTTCAGAACTATCTCGTGACTTTACTAGGTAATACAGATTATTTTACAAAGTTCCTGTTCTCTAAGAATTAGTTCACATGTGGTCCCTTATACATGAGCTCCAAATTCTGGTCCAAACCAGGTTGATATTAATATAATGGTCCAATCTGGTAGGATTGGACTTGGCAGAGATTCTTGCACAATGGAAATCCACACAACCAGTCCAGTTGCAGTGTTTCTTAGGGACACACGTAAGTTGAATTAGGATTCAACCAATCAAGTAGAAATGCTTATAAAGGATCCAGACTATTGGGAGTGAAGATCAGGCTGTATGTCAGGGTCTCAACTAGACAATGGGACATGGGCAGGAGTTCCAGCTCCACTGGGGACCTGAAATGCACTGCAGGAACTGGTAGAAATCACAGTCTGTCATAGATTACACATCATGGAGGGATCGAGGAAAGCCTGGTGGGCACCTGAATGCCTCTGGGGGAGGGAGGTCTCACCTCAGTCATAAAAGTCCTAGATTTAATACACAGAAGATTCATTCTAGACTCATTCCTCCTAAAGGAAAGATAGACTTTTCATTAAGCTTGGTTCTTATACATGAAGTTGAGTCCATAGGCTTTGTAACTGATCAGGACTGGGACAGCAAGAGTTGACACAAAACAGGAAAAAAAGGAAAATTACTTGCAAAAACATAAATATCTATCACAACCTTTATCCTCTTCATTGTATGTTATTGGCAGAGGACACTAGTCTGAGAAACTGAATCCTTAGGGTGAAGGAATGTGGTCTAAGGTTATCATACCAGCCAAGTAGGTACTCACAAATGAAGGCAACATCAGACCATTCTCAGATTTGCAAAATCTCAGAAAACTGACAACTCAAGTATGTGTTAGCCATTATCCTGAATGATTTACATCTGCAACTCTAACTCTGCAAAGCCTTCCCTGACCACCCCTTCCAGAGTTAAAGTACTCTGCTCTTTTATCCTATCTGCTAACATTCTAGACCTTGAGTTTTATGAAATGATTGGTTTATTATCTTCCACTTAAACTGTCATCATCCAGATCAAAATGTGTAGAAAGAAGTACTCTTCTGTGCTGTATATCCTGGGGTTAGGAGACCAAATGTATAGACATACAAGCAGTTAAAAGAAGCTACTTAAAAAGCACATGCATATTTATGCAACAAACATTTAAAGCACTTACAGGTGATCCTGGTATTTGAGCAATTTGAGAAAGTAGCTGACATAAATATCTCATTCTTAAAAGCCTAGCAGTTGATAGCTATTATCAACTAATGAGATTCTTAAATGTTTCAAGAGAATTGGCTGAGTTTGTGCTAGTTAAATATCAATAGTATAAACCATGCAAATGAGCCTCAGATTGTTTCCATTTCAAGTTGCAATACTAAGTGTTTACATTTAGAAGAGAGAAAATGTATTTTTGTTCCTAACCTGTTTTTTCTGGTTTGCCATTTCATTGAATATGTACACATACCTTCTGTGTGTGTCTACCAGGGGATGGAAATAAGAAAAATGGCAAGGACCCAACATTGCCTTCAGGAAGCTCACCTGAATAATGGGTGGAGCTAGATGTTTTGCACAGTTGACAATACAAGAAAAATCATAATTGTTGCTGGAGAGATATGCCTTATTCTGCCTAAAGAATAGAAGGCTATATAAGACCTCAAGAATGAGTAGGTTATAAAAGTTGAGAGGTCTTATTTTCTATGAGTATAGTTTAACATATAGTAATCAAATGCCTTATTACTTTAAGATTGTTTGTTTGGGAAATCTTGCACTCCACAATTCGTAAGATGAGCAAACACGTTCTTAAGATCCAGAAAGAGCTAGAAGAGGCTAAAGAAAAACTCGCAAGGCAACATAAACGGGTAAGTTGTGTTGATTGTTAATGGTCAAAGAAAATATACCAGAAACTTTTGCGAATATTCATTACCTTGATGGGAACTTATTTTTTCGAGACCAAATCACGCAGAGCTGTTTGTAGAAGTGGAGGAAGGGACGGACCTGGGGTCTGCTGTTCTCTCGTTCTGCACAGTGAACCTGTTTAGGAAGCCACAAACCTCACTTCTCCATAGTTCACCATCTCTGGATCAGTTTCATGTTTGCCTTCCCAAAAAGGAAGGAGAAGGAAGGAGGACACTTGTGTCTCTATAAGAGTTTCTGATGCAAGAGGGGAAGAGGGAGAAGACTGTCCGTGTTCACCACTCCCCCGGTAAGGTTGGGGTAGTGGGGGGGTCATTCCCAGGCCTATAAGATACTTCTCATATTAATAAGAAGTTAAGTATTTTAGCTATTTTGGGCAGAAACAGTGAGATGGCTGTATCCTGTGATTTAGCAAACAAACAGTGCTGGTATTGTTCATGACAGAATTTTCCAGTTATGCACATTTATCAGAGTAGAGGGTAAAAGCAAGTTTAATGATTTATATGAACTAGAGCAGGTTCGAGTGCTAGTCTCCATACAGACATTCATATATACCTGAGTGTATGTATGTAAACACACTCACAGATCTAAAATACTGTAAGGTAAATGGTATCATCCCCATTTTATACATGTACAAACTCCAGAGACTTGACTTAACACCACTCTGTTCTCTAGATATGTGGTGTCCAATATGGTGACCACCAGCCACATGTGACTATAAGCTAATTAAATTTGAATACAATGTAAAAGTTAGTTCTTCAGTCACACTAACCACATTTCAGGTGCTCAGGTGTCATGCATGGCTGGTGGCTATTGTGAGGGCAGCGCAGATCTATGGTGATGAAAGTGTTGTGATGAGAGGCTCCCAAGACCCTAACCCTGTATTTCCCCTAGGAGCAGCAGTTCAGTGTTCACAAACTCAGGGTTTCCAGCAATTTCATAAAACAGACTATGGTGAATAACAAGAATCAGCTGTACATTTTCCATGGAGCTCAAAGCTGTTTTCATTTTGAATGGAGGAAAAATGTGACACATATTTCTTCCTTGAGTGGGCTGTCTTATAAAAGGCATAACTTACTTCTGCTTTATAGCAAATCTACCACGATTACCCAAGTGCCACTGAATTTCCCTGGCCTAGATAAGAGGTACTCATAGGACTTGGGACGTTTTGCCTGTATGTTTGGGACACTGGAGTACTTTTACTATAGAATACAAGTCTTCAAATAGCATTTGACCAGACACAATAAAATCCTTAGATTTACTTGATGGGATTTAATACACTGCAGTCCTAAATGGTGTTTTCCCTTTGTTCCTTTGCATTTGGTAGCGAAGTGATGATGATGACAGAAGCAGTGACAGGAAAGATGGGGCTCTTGAGGAACAAATAGAAAGACTGCAGGAAAAAGTGGAATCTGCTCAGAGTGAACAAAAGAATCTCTTCCTTGTCATATTTCAGGTATCTTGGCTTGGGACATTGATATGTGAAACAGTACATTTCTTTAGTTTTAAAAAATGTTTTTATCACAGAAGTAATACATGCTCATTTATAAGATCTTAAATATATAAAAATTTACAAGGGAAAAATAAAAGTTCACTAACGAGGTAATTCTGTTATTTATTTAATGAGCATTCTTGCACGAGCATTTCTCCTTGCTTTAAAAAAAAATGGATACTACTGTTAAATACCTCTTTCATATTTAATTATTCCCAACTGTTGATCTATTTGTTGATAGATGATTGTTTTCCTTCCTGAAGATTTTTGTGTATACATTCCTGTTAACATTTCTGATTATGTCCTTAGAACAGGTTCTAAGAAAAATTACTAGCATAAGTAATCTGGACATTAAAGGTCTTCGGGTATTGCCAAAAACGATGTACTAACTCATTATCCCTGCTTTTCTACACTGACAGTTTTTATTGAATTATGAAAGTTATGGATACACACCACAAAGACAGGGTGAAACAAGCAATACCTTTGAGGTCTCTTGGTCAAAAATGTGATTGTTTCCAAAGTATAAGAATTTTTTCTGACACCTCTGGAACTTTGTACCCCATTTCCAGCGTTTTATCATGATCTTGACCGAGCACTTAGTACGATGTGAAACTGACGGGACCAGTGTATTAACACCGTGGTATAAGAACTGTATAGAGAGGCTCCAGCAGATCTTCCTACAGGTTTGTGGAAAACTTTGATTATATAATAAACATCACTATTGTCAGCCACAGGGATTTTCCATTTTAAAAAGTCATCAAATCTGTCAGGAGGTTATGTAGTACCTGTAAGCCCTTTAGTGTCCATTTGTTCCTACTGCTGCTCATCACAATATTTAGGCTTAAATTGGCTCTGTATCATTCAGACTCCTAATTGCCATTCTCTTTGGAGAGCCTAGCTGTAATACAACATATAGAGAAAAAAATGCTAAGGGAAGAGTAATTAGATTTTAAGAACCTCTGTAAATCCAATGTGCAGATGATAACCTTGTTTCTGGAGGCACTATTTAAGTTCCCTGAGGTTCTTATAGAAAGCAAAATGCAACACCTACTCTCTGCTAGATTTAAGTTAAAGATCTGTAAGAGAGTGGAACTAATCCTTTGTATCTTCAGACACTAACACCCCAAATCCTCATTTGTTTGTTCTAGAAAAGAGTGATTAAAGCAGAAGGCATAAAAGGGGGGAAAAAAGTTCTTTAAGCCTCCAAACAAAAATTTATTCTAGATTTTTTAGTTACTGTCAAATTAAAAAGCTTTAACAGCCCCTAGTTAGTCCTATAGGAATCTGAGTATACTAAAGTTTATATATGTACACACAGAAGAAACTATTTCATTTTCTGACATTTTTTTTTCCAGTTAGGCTCAACAAGTCACTGATTTTCAGTAAGACAGATGACCTCTTTATTTTTAAAAGATAAAAAAAAAAATGGTTTGGTTTTCCTATTTTGTGGAATACTTCACAGATCACTGGCTAATTCTCTAATGTTTTTTTCTTTTGCAAAGAGATACGTTAAAGCCCTAACCAAAAAAAGGAAATGATTCTAAATTTTTCTTGTTTCAGGGACCATGGTTAAAACCATGGTTACTTAGTAACAGTGCTATTCTTATCTGTAACTTACACCACCTCCCCCCCCCCGAACCCCCCACCCTTTTTTTTTTTTTTTTTAAATCTTCCTAGATCAGTCCCTGTCCTGACAGCTTTTAAAGTCATACTGTATTTTGTCCTGATTAGGGGAGAGACGCATCTGAACCTCATCTAGAATAGTAGCAGGTGCTGCTGCCACTGCCTTGAAGTATGAATTGCATTTACATAGAAACAGGCCAGAACTGGATTTTTTTAAATTACTGAACATCCTTTTGTTTTGGTTTTTTTTGAACTCGTTTACCCCTACATTTTCTTAATGTTGAGGCTTTTCAGGGGCCTATTATTCCTACCAGCAAAACCACTTTTTTTTTTTTTTTCCTGTTCTTTCCCATCATTCCAGTGTGGGCAGGCTGCTGAGGAAAATGTTCTGCAAGATTGCTTATGTGCTCTTTCTCCTGACCTAAACACTTACCCCCTTTTCTGTGTCCACAGCATCACCAAATAATCCAGCAGTACATGGTGACCCTGGAGAACCTGCTCTTCACTGCTGAATTAGACCCTCATATCCTGGCTATGTTCCAGCAGTTCTGTGCCCTGCAGGCCTAAGGGTCATTTTTTTTTTCCCTTCCTGTCAAGATTTTTTTAAGATCTCAAAACAATGTCTTATTTTTGATGGTTTGAATGCTTGCTTTCTTGTAGCATCCTTTCTTGAAGCAGAGGGGGAGGACAGGACAGTGAAGAATATGGTTACCTTTAACTGCCCCCTAAAAAGCAGATATTCCCTAATGACAATAATGTGACAATGACCATAGGATGTATTATATATGTGACAGATACAACTTTTCTCTGATATTTTTTCTCCTTAAGGCACAAAAGATAACTGATTTGAGGTATGTGAAACACTAGAGGTCAAGCTTACAAAGTAGTATATAGAACTGATGGGTTTATTATCAAGTAGCATAGCTTTTCACAGCTCATGGGTAACCTAACAAACATGGCTGAAATAAAACTGAAAATATGTTTTTTAAACTTTGGTATTTCATGATTTATCATCTCAGTCTACTTTAAAATTAGTGGTTTCTTACTAAAAGTGGGGTTTCTTGCCTCCATCTGAAATTTTCTCTTCAAAGTATTTTTTATTACTGTAGTATTTTAAGACACTACTGTTATTAAAAGGTGTTACTAGAGTAGAAGTTCCCAAATTCGTCTGAACATAAATCACCTGGGGCTCCCTAAAGTTTTTTTTTTTTTAATTAAACCACAATCTCTGGGGGTGGAACACAGACATCATTGGTAGTTCTTAAAGCTCCCAGGTAATTCCAATGTGCAGATAAGTTTTAGAACTATCATCTTAGAACATCTGGTCATTTCCTCAACTCTGAGACATCATTCAGGTCATACAGTGAATTACATGCTAAAGTGGGATTTAGAAGTAGCTAGATTGGCTAAAACTATACTTGGCATTAGATGTAGGTTTGGATTTTATTTCTATGGAGTCTGGGTGGGCCAAGTAACTACTAATTCCTGAGCCTGTTTCCTATATGGTGTTGAGGCTTAACTAAGATAATAAAAGTACACTGTTAAATAACACACAAGGGATTATCTGACATTCCAAATTCTAGCATTTTTAGACTTTTTTCATTAAACCTTCAGAAAAATTTACCAGTAATCTCACAACTAGACGTATCTTTGTGCATTTGTACAATCTTTTTTTTTAACTTAGTACATCATAAGTTTATGATGCATTAGGTATTTTCCATATTAATGTATGGGGTCTCTTTGGTTCAACATACATTTAGTGGCTACAGAATATAGTCTACTCAATAGATGGAAATTCCTAGGATTTTTAAATACTGTACCATTTAACAAATAATCACAAGATTAAGGTTGCATGGCAAGTTACTGGCAGAAAGGGAACTAAAACCCAGGTTCTTTGCTAAATGTTCTTTTGTTTACACTGTTCCTCCTTCCCACAAACTATGTAATTAGTTAGAAACAGCTCCTGTCCTCAAGAAGCTAAAGGATAACCACTTAAGGCTTTGGTAACTTTGATCCTAAACTGCTTTGTAATCCTTTCATAACGTATTGCAAAGTTTGGCTAGTTATACTTACTTGATCCAAATCCTAGAGGAATTTTTAGGTTTTCACCTCCTTTCTCTTGGACCCTCTCTTCATGTGTAGTGGTTGCTTCTAACAATTGCTCACTGATGTAACCTGCTCTGACCCAGTCTGGCAGCTAGGTATATGAAAAAACTGAATCAGAGACTGAATTATGAAGAAATAAAGGTACAAGAGCAAACATTCAACAGTTGCTCTCCCCACTAATGAAGCTCACACAGACAAAAGAATGGCATGTCACTGTACGTCATACCTTGCAATAAATCAATATTCTATTAAACTGTACTGATGCCATTTAACATGCTTTTGTCGAAGTGAACATATACTTTTCCTTAACTCTCAATCTCCCAGGAATTATTCAGAAAGCAGTTCATATGAAGATAAGTTTGTTTGCTTTTCCTGGAAAGTATTTAGCAGTGATTTGTATAACTTACTAATCTACAATTATACCTGAAAATGATAGATGAGGACAGAACTTGGCAACCTGAGTAAAGCAGATCTGGCTGTCAGTGATAGCTGGATACCAGGATTGTCCTAAATTGATGAAGGTGAAGAGTGACTAGAAGCCCACCTCAACTGGACAAGTCTATTAACTGTACTGGTCTTGATATGATATGCTCATTAACAACTGGCTGTTACATGCCAGGTGCTATAGATTCACCATATTTAATCGTCATGAGAGTCCTTACATTATTATACCCATCTGACAGATAAAAACAGGCCCACGGAGTAACTTACCCAAGGTCCACAGGTAGTAAGTGGAATCTGAAACTACATCCATGTGGTGGTTTTTAGGGCTCCTTGTCTCCCAATGTAGTAATGCTGTTGTCAGCAGCCTGAACCCCTAGTAACTTGCTGGGAAGTTGTTTTTTTTTTTCCCAAGAAGTTCTTGCTGCCCATTTGGAATCACTTTTTACTGAGCTGTAATATTCAGCATAACACATTAAAAAAAAAATCAACACTCGATAAATATATTAAACATTTCTGTATTGAATACTTATATAGAGAACAATTAGTAATTATAGTCTCAAGTCTTTGGATTTGACTTGTTTTGACTTTTGCCCTTCTTCAAGCATAGTCTCCAAGAGCTGATCTAGAGAGAGAAATGAAAATGTACAAAAACTTCCTATTTCTTTATTTGTAGCAGTAGGATAAAAAGTCCTGTCAAAGAACTTGAAAATATCTAGTTTATCATAACTTGAATTTGTTTTTATCAAAAAAAGAATGCACAGACCCTGTAATCAAGCACTTGGGATCAAATGCTCTTACTAGATATAACTACCTCGTAATCCTTTTGACAAGATAGAGAAATATTTGACTACCTAAACTTGATCCAGATGTCTGGGGTGATGTCAGGTTGTAGGTTACCACTCCTTTAGAAGTGTTAAACAAGCACAGAAGCAAGCTGTCTTCCCTCCCAGGATTAAATGAGAATACCTGTAAGGCACTTAGCATAGTGTCTGCATGGCACGTGGTAAATGCTCAGTAAATGTTAACAAGTTATGATAAACTTATCACTACCTTTGATCAACAAACAATATAGCTGTTTTTCCATTTTAATCCAGATCTGGAAAGGGCTATCTGGAAACTAATATTAAGATCTATAGTAGTAAACCCTAAGGGTACAGAAAACTTGTCCCAGCAATAGCTCCCTGCTCCCTGACTTGCAGACAGTAGTAGTCTAGAAGACCTGGCCCAGCCTCTGGGGTGCAGTGGTCTACCACCATCCCTGCTGTTTCTTGGGATAAAAATCCAGTTCAGCCAGTTTTTGCCTTTACTACTAAAAGCTCTTCCTCCTACCCCAATCTAGGGTTTGTCTTGGTTGCTTATTTCTCAATTTTAGCTCTAACCTAACATTTTTGAACCTATTCTATCACTCAGCTCCCATCCCTATTGTAGAAAAAATGGTCACAGACCCAAATATTTTGCCCACAACCAGACCTGCTAGACCTTAACTGAAACTTGTTCTTAAGCCATAACATAATTATTGAAGCATTATTTATACAAGTGTTTCATTCATCTGTGAAGACTTTACACTTTGATGAATTTTGAACAAGACCAATCTAAATTTCCACACTATAAAAACATATCACTTAACTAAAAATCACATTTTCTCGTATGTCAGTTCATGGCCACACACAGTACAAGTCTTCCGGTACATGTCATCCTCTAGGTTTTCTTCTGGTCCATACTCATGTTGATGAGCAACTGTCTTCTTTTTCCATACACTGCTTCTTACTGCTCGCCGTAATTCTAAGAGAAAAATAAAAGCCAGTTTTTCAGTGGTGCTATTTCAGCTGTGTGTGTTTAAACCAAATGTGGTTTACACCTTAATTTTATAACAAGTCAAAACTGCTGATACAGATTTGGCAAGCTTACTTTCTTATCTCACTCACCGGTTTGGCCTGTGAAATCATTCATGTGATTGTTGGAGTTGGTGTGAAACAGGAGATTCAGAATTGAGGTATATGGACTAGAGGGACTGCAAAAAACCAGATTCAGAAGACAAGCGAAAGAACAGGGTTTGTTTGAGCAGCTGACTACGGAAGACAAGATGCCACAGCAGGAAAGGGCAATCAGCTGGGATGACTGACGATAAGGAGCATTTTAAATTCCTTGTAAGTCAGGAGCTACTTCTCTAAGAGGTAAGTCAAACTTTGCTTGCAAGAAAAACTAGAAAGCCAAGAACTCCACCACTAGTTCATGGCTGATGTTAGAAAAGCTGCTTGTGCAACTGACCTTATGTCTATTAAATTCTTTATCCTATAAAATGAGAGCAATAGTTTAGGAGATAAAATTGCTAGTAATTATTGCAAAGTACAACATAAATAAAAGAATCACTGACTATCAAGAGCTGGAAAGAACCATGGAGTTATTTTACTTCATTTTATTTTGCAGGTAAGGAAACTGAGCAAAGATAGCATGGGAACCCAGGTCATTTATTCCAATGTTTAGAACTTTTCCCGCTACATCACATTAAAATGTCATTTTCACAAAGAAAAGTTATGTTCGATGCTCTGAAAAGCGACTAGGACATTCTCAAGTTCACACTGCATGTTACCTGAAGAAACCAAATGCGTTGTGTTAATTAGAAATTAACAAGCTAATAACATCTCGGTTTCTAGTTTAATGAATAAAAAGCAACATGAGTTGTTTTCATTTTTCTATTCTGACCAATGATCCCTCAAGCCCCGCACTGTCTTTGACAGCAGCACTACCTAAGGGAGGGTGTGATGATTATCTTCTATAAACTCAACCTTAAAAATCAAAGTACACCAAGTAATCACACACATTTTCTTTAATCCATTTTACTATGATAAGTACTATCAAAATACTACTTGAATCTTTGTATTTTCAGCCTTTATTTGTAACATGAGGATTAGCAAGCAAATAGGGCTATGTATCAGGCACTGTTCTAAGCACTTTATGTATAAACATTTAACCCTCACAACACTTTGCAGTAAGTACAACTATCATCCCAGTTTTACAGATGAGAAAACTAAGGCTCAGAGAAGTTACGTAAGTTATGCCTAAGATCAGGCAGAGGCACAGTCTAGCTCAGGCCATGTTCTTAACCACTAAGCTGTGCTGCCTTTTCATACACCTCCAACATGAAAAGCACTTTATCTGAGACATTTTCAAGCTTCAGTGTATATACCTCTGGACAGTTTCCAAACTAGGGAGAAAATCATGTTCATCCAAACTCTAACCTTTATTCCTATATCCTCTCATACTCTGAAGAACCCTAATTTTTCTAGACATACCTGGAATGCCCTTTACCCTTTTATTTTTCTACCTTGGGGTATTTTTAAAATAAAAAATAAATGATATGCTGACCAGAACTGCACAGATGCCTCATGGTTTCAGATAACAACAGGAAGATGTCTCCTGTCCAAGTTCCAATACCTACTTTTCAACTTTGTTCTGATGTAAGGTAGCCTGGCCACTTTCCCTTTACTACCCCACGAGGAAAATCTCTCAAAATCTGACTGCATCCCAGTCACTAAGCTAACTACCCAATTTGTGCATTATGTGAACTTAGGAAGAGAAAGAAGAAAATTATTTTCTTAACACTAAAAGAATACTTAACAAAAATCCAGCTTACTAGCCATAATTGTCACAACTGAACATAAGGTTTTATACTGGCTTTATGGCTTTTCTTCCCATCCTTCAGCTAATCTATCAAGATCTATAATGACAATAAAGCCATATCTTTAGTATTTACTAGACATTCCTGGAAAAACTTGTGCTAGGAGGCACTAAAACAAAACAAAACTGGTATGTCTGTCATTTTCTTGCCCTTCTTTCCCCACATGACCAATCTAGTCTTAAAGCCATGAGGTGGAGCAAGTAAAGTGGGCATCTGGTGGGGGGGGGAGGAGGGAGCCCAAGATAGATAAGGAGGGTCTCCTAGAGAGGAGGCAGCAACAGTGAAGGGATATTAGGTACATTCAGGGGCACTAATCAAATAACTATATATTATAAAGGATAATGGAAATCAGGTTTCTCACTGTCAAAGAAGGAAATTACAAATAAGGAAAGGAAGAAAACCAGAATAAACCCTAAAATTTTGGATTAGAACTCGGTATATCAGTGTAAACTCAAGGTTTTAATTATATATTATAGATAGATATAATATACACGTTTTAAGCTAGAAAGAAGTGCTCAAAGAATGATGAAGACATGTCAAAAGGACACAAGACCTAGCTTGAAGATACTCCTATGGGCCCAAATCTGAAACAATCTGAGCACCAAAATAACTGACAGAAATGAACCAAAAGCCACTGAGAAGAATAGGAATTAATGAATCCATACCAGTCATAAACAAATGGGGGAATGATGCTATAGAATGCCGATTTCCAACTGGTTAAATGTGGAGTGAGTGCTGAAGGTAGAAAACAATTTTTGCAACCATCATACTAAATACTGATTCGGGCAAGAACCATCCACGGATGAATGCTAAATTTAGGGTGAAGTGTTGAAGAGAAGCAGGACGTTTACATGGTCTTACAGTGTTTTTTTGCTTATCAAAAATAAATATTAACATCATCATTGCGGGCACATGGATATCACATGCCTCCAGATGTGATGCCCTAGAAAAGTCACTTCATTTATGTTCTATCCAACCTGAAATGAATAACCCGAATCTAACCAGGAAACATGAGAAAAACCCCAAATGAAAAACATATTACTGCAAAAAAGGCAGGCAGGGGAAGACAAAAGACTTTTTCAAAAATGTCAGTGTCATAAACGATAAAGGCTGTGGAAATATTCCAGAATAAAGTAGTTTAGGAAGACTTGGTACCTAAAGCCAATACCTGATCCCAGACTGGATTCTGTACTAGAATAAAAAACTACACAGGACATAATTGGGTCAACTGACGGAATATGGATGCCAGATTAGATAAAAATATCAGTACTATACTTTTGTAAGAGAATATTCCTATTCTTAGGAAACATACACTGTAGTATTTAGGGGTAAAAAAAGGGTGGCAATGTACACAACCTACTCTTAAATGGTTCAGAAAAAAACGTGTGTAGAGAGAATGCAAATGGCATAAAGTGTTAAAAGGTAAATCTGGGTGAAGAATCTGGGTGTCCTTTGTACCATTCTTATCCTTGCAATTTTATGTAAGTTTGAAATTATTTCCAAATAAAAACATTTTTAAAAGACAGCAGCTAGATTGAAGGGGCTTCCAATGGCCAAATTTGGGCATCAAAATGAATAATGACAGGAATGGACAGACTGTAACACTTGAGAATAAGAATCCATGAATCTGGGCTTCCCTGGTGGCGCAGTGGTTGAGAATCTGCCTGCCAATGCAGGGGACACGGGTTCGAGCCCTGGTCTGGGAGGATCCCACATGCTGCGGAGCAGCTAGGCCCGTGAGCCACAACTACTGAGCCTGAGCGTCTGGAGCCTGTGCTCCACAACAAGAGAGGCCGCGATAGTGAGAGGCCCGCGCATCGCGATGAAGAGTGGCCCCCACTTGCCGCAACTAGAGAAAGCCCTCGCACAGAAACGAAGACCCAACACGGCCAAAAATAAATATAAAAAATAAATTAACTATTTAAAAAAAAAAAATGTTATGGTTAAAAAAAAAATCTCTCTTCTCTATACAAGTGCTGACCAATAGAAATACAACATAAGCTAGAAGTGCACATTAAAAAAAAAAAAAAAAAGAATCCATAAATCCAACTAGTACTAAAAAAAAAAGCTCTTCTTTCCAAAAGAAACCAAATAGTAATTGTAGAAATAACGTAAAAAGAAAGTCACCATTTATATCCACCCTAATAATAACTGACTCAGGCAAGATACAACCTGGGTGCTAAAACCACTGAATGAAACTTAAGGAATGAGATGTTCACATAGTGTCACTCACCCCATAGATATCTTATTAATTACAAAGGGGAAAGGGTACCTTTACAATGGAGAAATCTGGCAGACACTGCCTTACCTAAGCGATACCATGTGTCTCCTGAGGTAAGCGACCCGAATCTAATCATGAGAAAACAAACTGCTAATAAGCCAAACTTTGGGACATTCTGCAAAACAGGTGGCCTGGATTCTTCAAAAATGACAATGTCATGAAAGAAAAAGGCTGAGAAACTAAAAGATACTATGGATATGCATCATCCTTGATTGGCCCCGGATCCAACAACTAAAAAGCTATAAAGGATATTGGAACAACTGGGGAAAGACAAATAATATAGATTATATACTAGGTAAAAGCATTATATTAATGTTAAGTTTATTGAATGTGATTATTTTTTGGTTAGCAGAAACATGTCCTTATTTATAGTAGATAAATGCTTAAGTATTAATAAGAATCACAATGTCTGCAAGTAACTCTTAAATGGTTCAGCAAAATACGTGTGTGTGAATGAGGGAGAAAAAAGCAAATGTGGCAAAATGTCAACATCTGGTGAAATAAAAATTTGTTTAAATAAGGATTAGAAAGTTTTTCACCTTACTTCATTTAAGCAACTTAAAACTTTGGAAAGTAGAGGTCAACTACCTACTGCTGAGAATGAGAAGAAGAGGTGGAAAGATCAGAGACTTTAGAAGAGTGAGAAAAGGTCTGCTAGGCCTTGGGAAAACTCAGGAAACCTTGGGGGTGGAGCAGGGACGTACCAAGCAGCCCTGAAAGCCTAACCGAGGCTGGAGAACAGAACAGCGGTTACCACGTTCCAACCTCCTGGCCCCACTGGCCTAGGATTTCACAACACAAAAAGCTGTAGACTACTTCTCTTGGAAGGTTATAAAATGGTTCACGATAACCATCAGTCTTGCTACTGATTATCTTCAGGGACTGTTTCTATTTTATACCCAAAGAAGTTTTCCCCTAAATCTTTGTTTCGATGAAAAATGTATTTTATACCACTCTAAAACTTGTATTTTATCCAGCTTAATATCTTAATTTTACAAAAGAGGCATCCTGTATTCAAAGAAGCCCAATGCTGTTTACCAGATAAACTTATAAAAGAACTAGTGGAGGGAGACCAGATACTTCTAAATACCTGATGGGAGGGCAGGAAGTTTTGACATAGGGTGCCCATTGGTAACGAGAGGGGAAAAAAATCACAAGGAAATAACAAAATAACATATGAAGTTAGGATAGGAAGTTTCCTATCCTCCAAAACTGAGGATAGGAAATTGTGTCCTTCAAACTCCCCTGAGAGAAGCCCCAAAATAGTCATAAATATAACCACAGGGCCAGAATGTAAAATGTTCACAAACTTAGAAGGAGCCCCCACATGGGATTTTCTCACCCACCTCTTTTGGGGAAAAAAGTGCATACTAACAAACAATGAAGATTAATTGTTCTTTGTTTTTAGAAGGCTAACCTCTACCAGTATTAAGAGAAAGCTGAGTATAACTTTAAAGAAAAGCCTTACAGCCACCTTATCTGTGGAAAGGTGCCACGCAAACCCAAAATGTTCTGTGTATTTGCACCAATTCAAAGTTCCCATCCAATATCCAGGCCAACACATACTGCCTTTTTTAAAATCTAGTTAAACTAAGCACAGTGATGCCATCCTTTCTACTTCTGCCTTCTCGGATCTAAGAGATCTGTAACAATTTGAACTTGCCGACAAGGAAATTCTTGTCTTCACCTTGTCTAAATTTATATATACACCTTATACAATCTATAATTTTCTTCTCTAGTAAGATCAATTCTTTCTCAAACTGATGAAGTAGAAGATCATATTCTAAAAACAGGTAAATGTAATCTCTTACCTTTCCGTAAAGAAGTAAACTTTGTGTCAGCTTCTTTGTGGATCAAAATCAGAAGACCAAGAGGAACCAGGTTCCAATTTCTTTTGAACTAAAAAAACTTTTAGACTTGCTTTTATTCCTCTCTGTTCTGAGCCTTCTGAGCAAAGTGCATAGTAAACTCCTTGTTTCTAATTTCTACAGTGTCTACTCCACTCTCAGCCCTTTGTGGCCTAGTCAGGAGGACAGGAACATATCCACCAACCTCTAAAGTAAATCAACAAGAAGAAGCCATAATTAAGGAAGGCATGGCACTGACCTCTGCACATTAAACACCAGAAGACAATGGAGGAATGTTTATACAACTGAGAGAGAACTCAGGTTTTCATATGCAAGAGAAACAGAAAAACATTCTTAGATTCGTAACAGGGTCTTAGAAAATAAACCATTCTTGTAACCACTTGGAAAATTTCCTCAAAAAGCATGCTTCATACAAACAAGAAATAAACTGAATTAAAGAAACCAGTCTTAAGAGGTCCAAGAAAAAATTCAGGGCAAATTCAAACTCTTCAAGGATGAGGAAAATCCACAGTAGTTTATCTGGTGGATAATAGCAGCAATTTAACATAGAGAAAAACAGCCAATTATGTTTGAGTTTATACTTCTTTAAAAAAAAAAACCATGTGAACTGTGTAAATCTTAAAAGAAATGTTCTAGTCATGCTAATATTTAAATAGATGACTATCGTAATAGAATTGTTATAGGAAAAAAGCATAAAGAAATTAAACAGATGCCATCATCTTTTATTGTTAGTCAAATTATAGAATTTAGTCCCCTTTAGATGACATCTTGACCAAACTACAGAAATATTATAATATCTAATAAAACTACAGATAGACCCTCTTTTTAAAATATTTCATCACTTTGAAGGTATAAGTTTCTAATTCCTTTATCCATATATTATTATCTACAGCAAAATACCATCAGGAAAGTAGTTTGAGGAGGCAGCAGAAAGGGAAGAGCTGAGGTGATTCAGGGAGCTGGGGCTAACAAAAACGCTAGGCTGATATGTGATTAGTCTATCAATGTGCCCTCCTTTTTCACACCCCTTAAGGTGCCTTCTGTTACCTGATCCCTCAAGGCTTTCCTTGATATTGGAAGAGAAGAAGGGTCA
Organism: Balaenoptera physalus; assembly: GCF_965194825.1. NCBI lineage: Eukaryota > Metazoa > Chordata > Mammalia > Artiodactyla > Balaenopteridae > Balaenoptera > Balaenoptera physalus. Next base: position 34,169,052 of record NC_138886.1, on the reverse strand, counting down.
GGGTAAAACATAGAAGAGATTAAAGAAAGGACCAAATTCAAAAGAAGTCTTTCCAAATCCTCTCAACTGGCCCTTGCAGGGATTCTGGAAGACTGTGGTACAGAAGTGGCTAATCTGGGGACGAATCTTCAATGAAATGCTCTTACATGGCATAGTTTGCTATAGGAAACCTCTCTACAAAGGCATAAAAGTGTGCTTATTACCCTCTGATTCAGGAAATGATATGTTAAGTAACTATAATTTATATAAAGATGTATATAAGGATGTTTATCATGGGGTTGTCTGTCTTCGATAAATTTTTTTTATTAAACTTTGATTTTTATTCCTTACTGTTAAGTTGATCAACTTTACATATCAAAATTTTCATTTGTAATCAAAATTAAGAAAGCTGAATTAGAAATGTGAGATACGCTCAACTATTATTCCCTTCCTGTAATTAAAGAATAAAGCAATCATTGACAAATATTTGAATATTTACACCCAAGTCCAAGGATATATAAGTGGATCTTTTACCTGCCTTCATTATATAATATCTACAGGGGAAAAAAATAAAACTTTTCTCTAAAGAGTATCCTTGTACAGCAACACATGCAGAACTGCCATATTCTTATAACAGGTACATAATATCCCACAGTAATACTACAATCTATGGGATGTCACTCTGCCCTAGTTCTCGTCTAAGCAACTTATGTGTAATGTCTCACTGATTCCTTACTAAACTTTTATAAGGTGGGTGGTATTATCATCATTTTTATAGTTGAAGAAACTGAAATACAGAGAAGTTTTGACATACTTCATAAATGTCCAACAGTGCTTCCATTTTTATAAAAATTTTTTAAGGGCCTATGCATAGAAAAGAACTGAAAAAATAGACATTAAACTGTTACTGATGATTGTCTCTGGGTAGTATAATTATGGGATAGAAGTTCTTTGTAGTCTTCTAACTTCTCTGCACTGCACACGAATTACTCTTGTACTGAAATGGGGGAAAGAATTCCCTCACAATAAGAAGGAACAAGGTAGGCTTACATTCAATTTTTTTTTCGTTTGCTCTTTTGTTTTTAAGACATCTGAACTATCTTCATTCACCTTCCAAAACCTCTTCTAAATCCTAAACACATAAGCAAAATTACTTATTATGGCTACAATACTCATTTTAAATGGATCAATTTAGTATATGTATAACCCTGTATATACAGAGAATACACGTTATCTATATACACTTGACACCACACTGGCACTCTACGGTATGAAGAACATTTATGCCTGCTTTTTAAGATTCTCTGTAGGGAACCTGTGATACAGCAACAAGTGCCCTTTGTGCTCCTATAACATCCTATGTTCATCACTGTCACAGTACTTATCACACTCGATTATGACTAAGTTTACCAGTCTTTCTCTTCTGACAAAATGTTGACGCCAGCATTTGTGTTAGCACAGAGCCTGGAACACAGCTGACACTTAGCAATTGTTGGATACACTGATTACAGATGGATGGACAGACAGACTTCTGCACATATGCATACATGGATGGGTGCATGGACAAATAAATACAGAGATAGATGGACAAAAGAATGGACAGTCACGTGGATAGACAGATGAATGGACAGAGGAATGAATGTACCAAGGCAGACTTTCGGTCATGAAATCCTGGCTCCAGTCCCAACTCTCTAGCACCTATGTAACAAGTCACTCTACCTTTCCAGGTCTTTTATTCATATACAAAAGTGATTAGACTATCTGACATTAGAAGGTTCCTTCTAGCTGCTAAATTAGATCACTGAGACGTAGGCATTATTTTTTCATTTTAAGCAATTAGAGAGGTTTGCTGGTGGAAAACTTCACTTTTGATAACCCTGTGGGTCACATTTAAGATTGCACTGATGCCAAACCCTTAACCAGGGGTACATTCCTGACCCTACCGCCGTTCCTATACAAAAACATGACTCACTTGAAGATGAGGGCTTACATGCTTTTTTAGAATTGCAGTGAGGTTTGGACTGAGAGTCTCAAACACCAACTTACCGAGGGCAAACAAAAAGTCTTCTGTTCTTCAATTTATGGGAAAAAAAAAAATTTCCAATCCAATGGTGACATTGTATCTTTAAACTGGAAGAACTTAGCTAAAGGCTCTTTGCAAAGCAGTAGAGCACAGTCCTTCATGATATAAATGTAGCCACTTACCTTTTACTTTTTTATCAAACTTCTTCTGTTTCATTTTTTCTCGGTTTTTCTGCTGAACTTCCTTCGCTTCTTCTAATGCTTCCTGACTACCCCAAACTTCAAGAGACCTCTTCACAATCTGAAATACAGAATCCATAAATTAGTTGTGATTCATTGTTGTAAAATAGTTATAATTATTAAATCCATAGGTGCCAAAGAGTGATTTAACTTAAGTGCAATTTTATAAGTATTTATTTGAAATTTTAAAGTTTTTAAATATTGATAAGAAACAACTCTAATAATATCTCTATCTAAACCTATGAAACCCTCAGTGAATGTATGATGAATTAGATTATGTATTTGCAAAGCACAATAAAACCAGGTGTGCCTGTGTAAATAGAAAAGCTGTCCTCTGACTGCAATCACTTCTCTGCTTTGTTTTCACGTGAATCAAGAGAACTACATGTAGTCAGTGGGTTTGATGACTTTTGGCAGGATCACCAAAAAAAATCTGCTGACCAATTAGCCATATCAGATCTAAATATGAGGTCATCTCCAGAAATCTCCCATCACAGGAAATCAATCACTACTACTCTTCTCCTGAATCAATAACAGTTTCCATCCACCTGACTAATTTCTGATCTTCAAAATATGAATTTTCTTTAAAAGCTTTGGTAGCTGAATGACCTAACAAGTCTTTATTCTAGTTTAAAAACCTTGGAATATATATATATGTACTCTTTATAATATATATATACTCTTTATAATATTTATTTACATTTAGGGAAATGATATACACACTGAGAATTATGCTCGGGATATCTCTCACGTTACAGGGACCAAAATATCAATCGATCAAGCCAAACTGAAATTTCTTAACATAAAGCAATATACTGTTATTTCATAAATTCTAAAACATCACATTTTCCACAATTTAACATCCCTGAAAGTGCTGCGTCACTAATGTAACTTAATGGTACTTTAACAACTCTGAGTCAAAAAGTGGTTCAGAAGAATTGGACTCTGAATGTAAGTTAAGTTTAGGAATACCTTAATAAATCTGTGGTACTTGCATTTTCCTTTTTATGTACATACAAGCATGATTTATAGCAAAAAAAAAAAAACTATTGTAAGTCCAATGGCACTATTTCAATAAAATAGAAGCACCAAGTGATAAGGCAGCACTGGGTCAGTTTAATTAGCAGCATTTTTTCATTTTTAATAGTACATAAAATTATGGTGAATCTTTTAATCAACAGTGTATTATGTTTAGTGAAAATTCAGTGTATGTTTGCTTTTACAATGTGGTTTCTTTATTAGAAGATACTAGGATTTTCTAGTATATGCCAATCAAACTGTGCTCTAAAGCAATGCCTCCCAATATTTTTCATATAATGGCACAAAAAAAGAATATTATGATATTTGTACCATTCTTGGGTAGATACAGGAAGCTGGAGTTAGATTCTGGGCATCTGTGAAATTCCTAAATTTTTTTCTATGATTTTATTTGGGGGGTAGGTGGGCAAGGGAAACACGGGCTGACTCCTATTTCAAGCATTTTTGTTTCCAAATTGTACTCCTAACATCACCCAATAGTAATGCATTTGCTTCAAAGTGCCACATCAAAAAGCAAAATAAGTAAACATGTTATTAAATGTCATTATGTACGACTATGACTCATGTAAAACAATAAAATGAAAAGGATCTTTTTAACTTTCTGTAAGTAAAAACTAATTATAACTATTTCATTGTTAAAACTTCACCCGACCCAGGGTTTAAAATGACTGAATATAACTTATTAGAGACCTGTAATTTTAAGTAGAGTTTCATATCACCCCATTGTGCATGATGAGGATTCTTCTTCACAATAAATTTAAGAGCTGGTTCTCTTTTTTCTAAATCACAATCTTTCAGAAGGTATTCTTGTTTTGCTTCTGTTTTAGTTATAAGCTTGTGTTTATCATCAGCATCTCTGAAAACAGATTAAGTCCATTATATAAAGTAGTTGTTTTAAATAAATTAGATTTTCAAACAGTCCCAAAACCTAGGGGCATACATGCCAAAAGAAACATATAAAATACTTTTTGCTGAAACTCTCATGGTCAAATTAGCAGCATAAGAATTCCAACAGAAAAATACTTTCTTTTACTAATTCTGAGAAGCTATTTATATTAGCAGCAGATGCATGTTATTTAACATGTTAAGAATTTCTTTTTACTAAGTCCCTCTTTTCCACAAAGTATTTGAAATAACTTACATGAACACAGCAAATATAAATGAGAACTAAGACTCAATGAGTAAGAAAATATAAGGCTTAAAGTCAGGACAGGCAGGATATAAGGAATATAAACATGCAAGGTCCAAATGCACCAAGCACAGCTAAGTTTCCAGTTGGCTCTGAGCTTTTTCAAAGCCCAGGTTAAAATGGAGACATAGTCAGTTACACAGCTCTTCTCATTCATTTGTTCTCCATCTACATGCAAGGTATTGTTCAAGGTACTAGGAATACAGCAAAGAACAAAAGAAAGCCTTGTTTTCAGGAAGCTTACATTCTAGTTAGGAGAAGACAGTCAATAAGCAAACATGATGACTGATAAAAGTGCTATAAAGGAATACAAAGCATGGTAAAGGAATAGAAATGTTCAGAGAGACTGGGAAATCAGAGAATGCCACTGATGAGGAAACATTTGAGCAGGGCCCTTAAGAAGTCAGAAAACATTCTGAATAGCTAGAGAAAGAACATTCATAGCAGAAAGAAGAGAAAGTGCAAAGACTCTAGGACAAGAGTGTGCTTTGCAAATGGAGTTCACAACAAGCAGGCCAGTGTGACCAGAATGCTTAAAGTAAGTGATGGTGAGAAATGATGAAAAATAAAGTCAGAGACAGGCAGGGGTCTTGTAAGAAATGGTGAAGACAATTTTATTCTAAATGGATTAGAAACCATTAAAGAGTTTTGAGTAAAATGTTATATGGAGAAGAGACGGTGCAAAAGTGGGGGAAGAGGCCAGTTACAAGAGTACTACTGCAGTGGTCCAGGCAAGAGCTGATAGGGGCCCAGTCCAAGGCAGTAATGGTACAGAGGATGAGAAATGGATGGATTCAGGATGTGGTTTAAATATAGACCCAAATGGATTTGGAATTAAACATGGGATAGAGAAACAGCCAGTGAATGAAGCTGGCCTTTAATGAAATGGTGAACACTTAGGAGGAGGTATAGGACAGGTGGTGGGGGGAGGTGGGGGAGGAGTTATAACTGGGAATACCTTTAAGAAGACTAAATAATTTGGAAGTATACACCAAAGGAGGGAACAGGTAAACTACATTGTACTAATCTATAATCATCAAAGATGTTGGGAAAAACAAATAGAATGGAGGGCTGTATTCCTAATTATGTTTACATTTTAAAAGTATATTTCCAGACTACTACATAACTTTCTTTAAATTGATAATTAGTTGCTTCCATTTTCTCATGGAATTAAGGTTATATGTGGTAATTTAGTTCCCAACACTGTGTACTTTAAGGAGAGTGGTAACACTGTGGACCTTAACCACTGTGTGCGTTAATGACACTGTTACATCACTGGGAATAGAGTTTATAATTCCAGTGGGTACCAGAACATTTCCCATCACAGATCTGATCATGAGACCAAAAACATCTCCCATTCTATCTTCTAAGGATCTACTTAGCAACAAGGCAGTGGTGATGGCTCTAGATGTCTGCAGCAGGTACTCTGAAAAGGCAGGTCCACCAGGCGTGTGAGCAGTTGATCTGGGACTGTACATACAAGAAGTGGAGACAGGGAACAGATAAGAGGGCTAAGTAAGAATCCAAGGTAGGATCTTTAGGTGTGAAAGATGCCAACACAGGACTTGGCTGAGGTAAGCAGTAGGGATAGGAGAACCAAGTGGAGTGAGTAATATTCTGTGGTGATACAAAAAGAGATAAAGGCTAGGAGAAGAAAAAGAATGACAGAAGAATGTGATTTTTCCTCATCTAATCTCTTCCCTGCCAATTCAGGAGAGTAGAAAATGAATGCAAAGAGGTGTTCTGAGTACCAGAAGAGTAGAAAATGAATGGAAAGAGGTGTTCTGAGTACCAGAAGAGTAGCTGGAGGCATTATACTTCCCTCCTCTCATTGAAGGTGCCAGTCCTCTGCCCAAGGTATCAACACACACTAGTCAAAGTAAGAAAGAAACAAAGGGATCCTTAGGGGCTGGGGGGAGAGAAGGGTTAGGAACCTGCTACTGAGAGATGGTTAACGCCCCCCCAACCCCCCAGCAGAAAGGAAAAGGACATATCTGTGGCAGAACCAGAGACATCCTTCCCATTTATGTGGCATAATGTTGATAAGCACAGTCTTCCTGTAATTCTTTAGCAAAATGGAAAACACAGAAATTTTAGGAAACTCCCAAAACAAAAAAACATATTTATGAAGAAAATATTAAATCCAAATGGATCTAATTATTGTTTTGCCCTAAACCTACATGCAAACATTAAATTTTAGTAATTTAGAACATGCTCTGAAATAAAAATAAGTACCTGCAGTTATCACAAGTTGCCAAATCAAAGTGGTTCATTAGATAAGAATCCATAAATTCTTTACCACATTCTTCACATATAACATAATCAAATTCCATTACAGGTCCTAAAGAAAGGAAGATTAATTCTCTAAGTTGCCTTTTTTTGTGATTAGAATAGAGCTTCCTCTATTTTATTAGCTTACCAGCATGTATTTTATGCCTGATACAAACGTATTTACGTAAAAGACAACATAAAACCTTGATTAAATAATCTTACATTTATCTAAAAAAAAATTTTTTTAAGGAAAAAAGAAAAGAAAAAGGAAATACCATAAAGGAAAAAATTATGGACTCACCCAGTATTTTTGAACTCAAACAACATGTAAGGTACTTGTATTACTTTTGTATTGCTGGTATAACAAATTACCACAAACTTAGTGGCTAAAATAACACAAATTTATTTTCTCACAGATCTGTAGTTTATATGTCTGACACAGGTCTCAGTGGGCTAAAGTCAAGGTGATGGCAGGGTTGCACTCCTTTCTGGAGGTTTTGAGGGACAACCTATTACCAGCCATTTCCAGCTTCTAGAGGCCACCTGCATTCCTTGACTCATGACTCCCTTTCTCCAGGGATGTAAGCTGGAGCCAGCAACTGCAGCTTCTTACATCACTATGGCTTCTTCCATAATCACACCTACCCCTGACTCTCTCCTGCCTCTCTTCTACTCTTATGGATCCTTGTGATTACACTGGGCCCAGCTGGATAACCCAGAATAATCTCCCCATCTCAAGGTCTGTAACCTTAATCATATCTGCAAAGTTCCTTTGGCTCTGTAAGGTAATAAATTCATAGGTTCCGGGATGGTTAGGAGTGGACATCTTTGGGGGCCATTACTTGGCCCACCACAGTACTGTTGAGAGTACAGAGATTAGTCTCAAGGCCGGAGGGAGGTGGGGGAGCTGCTTACAGATAAGGGAGATGGGCACTAACATATAACACAGAAAAGAGAGGCAATACAGAATTCACTTTCAAATGGGAAACTTTTTCTCTCCCTCCCCCCCTACCAACAGAGTAAACAGCTTCCTCTTCATCTGTCTCAACCACTAGATTGGAAATCTCTTGAAGGCAGAGACTGTATTTAGCTATATATCCTCAATACCCAGCACAGAAACCACTCTAGGTAGAGTAAGGCCGGATTTTTTTTTTTTTTTAAAGATTTCAAATACCTAGCTAAGGATCTTTATCCTACAGAATTTTTTTTTTCCAGCAAGTCTGAAAGTTTTACTCCTAAGTCTTTAGGATGATTGCTACTGCCAAGCCCCAACTCTGAGAACTGCCACAAGTCCCAGCAGGAAGAAAAATGGAGTTGCCATTTGTTCATGTTTGTTCAATGTATTCCTATCACTGCCTTCCCTTACCTACTTAACACAAGAAGGTCAGTCAGTATTCTAGCACTCCTCAATCTCACTCATCTCCAAACTCTAAGAAAAAAATCACTCTTCTTTCTAAAATATTACAGGGGCATAGCTATGGACAAAAGGAAAAACTGAAAATATAGTCAAAGTGGTATCTTCAAAAAACTGGTTACTGGAATGTGTTTGAATAGAGAGAAATTACAGTCAGAAATACCAATTAGGAGGCTACTGCACAGTATTATTAATCAAAAGCCATAAAATGTGCATACATTTTCCTAATTTTAAAAATACCTTATAATGGAAATTTTTAAATATACATAAGGATGATTTTTCAACTCCATCACTCCCTTTACATTTACCATTTGGAAATTGCCAGTCTACTGTAATCAAGAGCCTTCCCCTCCCCCATTCAGTCATTCATTCACTAACACATTTATTATCCATATAGACTCATGGATTCCTATTATTTCAATGGTGTCCTTCATTACTTTAGTGTTCAAATTGTCTGAAATTTGGCCAGTGGAAGCCCCTTCAAGCTGACACTTATGCCTCTGTAACATGCTTCTATCACTTTCTGAACACTTACATATTTTCTGGCATTACAAAATGTCCCAAGCTCATCTTGTAGCCATCCTGCCCCAACCCTGGAATCAGCTATTTCTCTGAAGGGCCGTGGTTCCCTTTAGTGGAGAACAGTATCAGCATCCAAGATCTGGACACCAGCTGTGCTCACTGCTACTGGGCTACCTCTGCTTCATGGCCATTTCTGTGAACAGGGTTAGGAAATATACATATATATAGACACACACACAAATACGCATACATGTACTGTACACTTTTTTTGTTGAGATATAACTGACATAACATTATATTAGTTTCAGGTGTACAACATAATGAGTCAACAATTGTATATATTACATGATGATCACAATAAGTCTAGTTAACATTCGTCACCACACGGTTACATTTCTTATCATAAGAATTTTTAAGATCTAATCTCTTAGCAACTTTCAAATATGTAATACAGAATTATTATTACCATGCTGTACATTACTTTCCCATAACTAACTGGAAGTTTGTACCTTTTGACCCACTTCAAACATTTCACCTCCCTCCCTCCTCCCCCATCTGGCAATCATCAATCTGTTCTCTGTATCTGTGAGTTTGTGGGGGGGGGGTTGTTTTTAGATTCCACATGTGAGATCATATGGTATTTATCTTTCTCTGACTTACTTCACTTAGCATAGTGCCCTCAAGGTCCATCCACGTTGTCACAAATGGCAAGATTTCATTCTTTCTTATGGCTGAATAATATTCCACTGTATGTATACACACACACACACACATCACACTTTCTTTATCCATTCATCCATCAATGGACACTTAGATTGTTTCCATATCTAGTTATTGTAAATAATGCTGTAATGAACATGGGGGTGCATGTATATTTTCGAGTTACTGTTTACATTTTCTTTGGATAAATACCCAGAAGTGGGGTTGCTGGATTAATGGTAGTTCTAATTTTTTGAGGCACTTACATATTGTTTTCCATAGTAGTTGCACTGATTTACATTTACAAGGGTTCCTTTTATCCACATGCTCACCAACAATTATTTTTTGTCTCTTTGATAACCACCATTCTAACAGGTGTGAGGTGATAGCTCACGGTGGTTTGATTTGCATTTCCCTGATGATTAGTGATGTTGAGCATCTTTCCATGTACATACTGGCCGTCTGTACGTCTTCTTTGGAAAAATGTCTATTCAGATCTTCTGCCCATTTTTTAATCAGATTGTTTGGTTTTTTGCTATTGAGTTGTAGGAGTTCTTTATATATTTTGGATACTAACCCCTCATCAGATGTATGATTTGCAAATATTTTCCCCCATTCAGTTGGTGGCCTTTTCAAAGGTTTCCTTTGCTGTGCAGAAGCTTTTTAGTTTGATGTAGTCCCACTTGTTTAACAGTTTTGCTTTTGTTGCCTCTGCTTTAGGTGTCATATCCAAAAATATCACTGCCAAGACCAATGTCAAGGAGCTTTTCATCTATTTTCTTTTTTGTTTGTTTTTTATTTATTTGGTTGCATTGGGTCTTAGTTGCAGCTCGCAGGCTCCTTAGTTACGGCTCCAAGCTCCTTAGTTGCGGCATGCAAACTCTTAGTTGCAGCATGCATGTGGGATCTAGTTCCTGCATTGGGAGCACAGAGTCTTAACCACTGTGCCACCAGGGAAGCCCCCATCTGTTTTCTTCTAAGAGTATTATGGTTTGTCTTACACTTACATCTTTAATCCATTTTTAATTATTCTGTGTGTATGATGTAAGACAGTGGCCCAGTTTCGATCTTTTGCATGTGACTGTCCAGTTTTCCCAACACCTTTTTTGAAAAAACTGTCCTTTCCCCTTGTATATTCTTGGCTCCTCTGTCATAAATTAACTGACCATATGTGTAGATATATTTCTGGGCTCTCTCTTCTGTTCCATTGACCTATGTGTCTGTTTTTATGCCAATACCATACTGTTCTCATTACAATGGCTTTGAAATATAATTTGAAATCAGGGAGCATGAGGTCTCCAGCTCTGCTCTTTTTTCTCAAGAATGCTCTGGCCATTCAGGGTTTTTCATGGTTCCATGTGAATTTTAGGATTGTCTGTTCTAGTTCTGTGGGAAAATGCCATTGGAATTTTGATAGGGACTGCACTGATTCTATAGATTGCTTTAGGTACTATGGACATTTTAAGAATATTAGTTCTTCCAACCCAGGAGCACAGAATGTCTTTCTATTTATTTGTGTCTTCTTCCATTTCTTTCATCCATGTCTTAGAATAAGTTTTCAGTGTACTAGTATTTCACCTCCTTGGTTAAATTTATTCCTAGGTATTTTATTCTTTCTGATAAACGGGCAACTGTAAATGGGACTGTTTTCTTAATTTCTCTTTCTGATAGTTCATTAGTAGTGTACAAAAATGCAACAGATTTCTATATATTGATTTTGTTTCCTGCAACTTTGCTGAATTCATTTATTAGTTTACATGTACACTTCTACATGCATACACATATACATGTTTTAGAAATCATGAGTTCACACTGATACTGGCAATTTTAATCCATCCCCACAGGGTTCTTTCTTGCCTTCTCCCATTCCATATTTGTATGTCTTTTCTTCTACAATGAGAACCTTGACTCCCAACAACATCAAGAAATACATTCATCTGCTTGAGCCAATAATACATCTAAACTAGTTTCAAAATTTCTTCACTCATACCACGCTATAAAATGAGTTCAGGAATTTTGTGGTTTGCCCCTTACCCCACCCACCTCAAATTGAGGATATACTGTCAAATACTGTCCTCGTAAATCATTTGGACTAGTTCTTTCTGTCCTCCCCCCTTCAACATGATCATGTTATTTCCTTTGGAAAAATACGTCCATTTGTTTATTTGCTTTTAGGTTATTTACTCCTTCTATCAATGTTAATTTAACTTTTTTTAAGTACGTAAACTTTACCAGAAATATTATACTTTTGGGTCAGTTACCCTACTGCTATGAATCAGAGAGCTGGACAAAAGTTTACCTCCAAATATATTCACTGCAGTAATAATTGTAATAATTATTAGAATAGAGAAAAGAAATAAACAAAAGAGCTGCATTTAAATGAATCATGGTGCAGTCATCAAATGGAGTATTATGTAGCCATTAAAAAGAAAGTTCTGAAAGAATATTTAAGAAATGGGGAAATGCTCTTAATGACATTTTTATAAAAGAAAAATATTACATTCTCATTCACATATCAAAAACAGTCTCAAAGATAATACATCAAAATGTTTGCACAGGAATTTACTGTTTAATGGGACAAAGTTTCAGTTTCAGATGATGAAAAAACTCTGGAGATGGATGGTGGTGACTGTTACAAAACAATGTGAATGTATAGTACTTAATGCCACTAAACATATGCTTTAAAAGGTTACAATTGTAAATTTTATGTTATCTATGTTTTATCACAATTTTTAAAAATAATTTTTTAAAAAGACAGTATGAACAGTGACTGACCTCACTGTTACACACTATTCTCTCCACATGGTTGCATTCCCCTGCAGTCCTAGAGTACACAGTGGGTTTAATTCTAGACCAGAGGTTGTCAAAGTGTGGCCTCTGGGCCAGCAGCATCAGCATCACCCAGGAACTTGTTAGAAACAAATTCACAGTCCCTACCTAAGAGCTACTAAATCAGAAGAAGCTCTAGGGATGGGGCCCCGCAATCTGTGTTTTAATAAAGCCTTCCTGGTGATCCTGATGAACCCTGTTCTAGATTCTAAAAGCATCTGATAGGCTCTGTTTTATACGCAGCAAAGCTTAATGACCCAAATAAATTATTTTGATTTTTCTCGGCTATGCTACAAAAATAGACTGTCTCTAAAATTAACAAAGAAATCCTTGGTGGGGGTGTGCTGCAAAGGGTCCAAGGGACACTGCCCTCAGCAAAGGATAGAGTACCCAGTCATAAGAATCCTGGGAAGCAGAGGGACTTCCCTGGTGGTCCAGTGGTAAAGAATCCGCCTTCCAATGCAGGGGACGCAGGTTTGATCCCTGGTCAAGGAACCAAGATCCCACATGCCATGGGGCAACTAAGCCCGCATGCCACAACTACTGAGCTTGCGAGCCTCAACGAGAGAGCTGGCGTGCTGCAAACTACAGAGCCCACGCACCCTGGAGCCCGCACACCACAACTAGAGAGAGAAAACCCCCAAGCCACAAGCAGAGAGAAGCCTGAGCACTGCAACGAAGAGGCTGTGAACCGCAACAAAAGATACCACATGCCGCAACTAAGTCCCAACACAGCCAAAAAAAGAAAGAAAGAAAGAAAGAAAATAGAGGAGGAACCAAGATGGCAGAGTAGAAGGACGTGCTCTCACTCCCTCTTGCGAGAACACCAGAATCACAACTAACTGCTGGACAATCATCGACAGGAAAACACTGGAACTCACCAAAAAAGATACCCCACATCCAAAGACAAAGGAGAAGCCACAATGAGATGGTAGGAGGGGCGCAATCACAGTAAAATCAAATCCCATAACTGCAGGGTGGGTGACTCACAGACTGGAGAACACTTAAACCACAGAAGTCCACCCACTGGAGTGAAGGTTCTGAGCCCCACGTCAGGCTTCCCAACCTGGGGGTCTGACAACGGGAGGAGGAATTCCTAGAGAATCAGAGTTTGAAGCCTAGTGGGAATTGATTGCAGGACTTCGACAGGACTGGGGGAAACAGAGACTCCACTCTTGGAGGGCACACACAAAGTAGTGTGTGCATCAGGACCCAGGGGAAGGAGCACTGACCCCAGGGAAGACTGAACCAGACCTACCTGCTAGTGTTGGAGAGTCTCCTGCAGAGGCGAGGGGTGGCTGTGGCTCACCGTGGGGACAAGAACACTGGCAGCAGAAGTTCTGGGAAGTATTCCTTGGCGTGAGCCCTCCCAGAGTCTGTCCTTAGCCCCACCAAAGAGCCCAGGTAGGCTCCAGTGTTGGGTTGCCTCAGGACAAACAACCAACAGGAAGGGAACCCAGCCCCACCCATCAACAGTCAAGTGGATTAAAGTTTTACTGAGCTCTGCCCACCAGAGCAACAGTCAGCTCTACCCACCACCAGTCCCTCCCATCAAGCCTCTTAGATAGCCTCATCCACCAGAGGGCAGACAGCAGAAGCAAGAACAATAGTCCTGCAGCCTGTGGAACAAAAACCACATTCACAGAAAGATAGACAAGATGAAAAGGCAGAGAGCTATGTACCAGATGAAGGAACAAGATAAAACCCCAGAAAAACAACTAAATGAAGTGGAGATAGGCAACCTTCCAGAAAAAGAATTCAGAATAATGACAGTGAAGATGATCCAAGACCTTGGAAAAAGAATGGAGGCAAAGATCGAGAAGATGCAAGAAATGTTTAACAAAGACCTAGAAGAATTAAAGAACAAACAAACAGAGATGAACAATACAATAACTGAAATGAAAAATACACTAGAAGGAATCAATAGCAGAATAACTGAGGCAGAAGAATGGATAAGTGACCTGGAAGACAGAATGGTGGAATTCACTGCTGTAGAACAGAATAAAGAAAAGAAGGAAAAGAAATGAAGACAGCCTAAGAGACCTCTGGGACAACATTAAACCCAACAACATTCGCATTATAGGGGTCCCAGAAGGAGGAGAGAGAGAGAAAGTACCAGAGAAAATATGTGAAGAGATTACAGTTGAAAACTTCCCTAACATGGGAAAGGAAATAGCCACCCAAGTCCAGGAAGCACAGCGAGTCCCATACAGGATAAACCCAAGGAGAAACACGCTGAGACACATACTAATCAAACTGGCAAAAATTAAAGACAAAGAAAAATTATTGACAGCAGCAAGGGAAAAACAACAAATAACATACAAGGGAACTCCCATAAGGTTAACAGCTGATTTCTCAGCAGAAACTCTACAAGCCAGAAGGGAGTAGCATGATATACTTAAAGTGATGACAGGGAAGAACCTACAACCAAGATTACTCTACCCGGCAAGGATCTCATTCAGATTCGATGGAGAAATCAAAAGCTTTACAGACAAGCAAAAGCTAAGAGAATTCAGCCCCACCAAACCAGCTCTAAAACAAATGCTAAAGGAACTTCCCTAAGTGGGAAACACAAGAGAAGAAAAGGACCTACAAAAACAAACCCAAAGCAATTAAGAACATGGTAATAGGAACATACATGTCGATAATTACCTTAAACGTGAATGGATTAAATGCTCCAACCAAAAGACACAGGCTTGCTGAATGGCTACAAAAACAAGACCCATATATATGCTGTCTACAAGAGACCCACTTCAGACCTAGGGACACATACAGATTGAAAGTGAGGGGATGGAAAAAGATATTCCATGCAAATGGAAATCAAAAGAAAGCGGGAGTAGCTATACTCATATCAGATAAAATAGACTTTAAAATAAAGAATGTTACAAGACACAAGGAAGGACACTACATAATGATCAAGGGATCAATCCAAGAAGAAGATATAACAATTATAAATATATATACACCCAACGTAGGAGCACCTCAATACATAAGGCAACTGCTAACAGCTATAAAAGAGGAAATCGACAGTAACACAATAATAGTGGGGGACTTTAACACCTCACTTACACCAATGGACAGATCATCCAAAATGAAAATCAATAAGGAAACAGAAGCTTTAAATGACACAACAGACCAGATAGATTTAATTGATATTTATAGGACATTCCATCCAAAAACAGTGGATATAATTCCATCCAAAAACTCCACCCAAAAACACTCCATCCAAAAACATTCCATCCAAAAACATTCTATTGAAAAACTCTTCTCGAGTGCGCATGGAACATTCTCCAGGATAGGTCATATCTTGGGTCACAAATCAAGCCTCAGTAAATTTAAGAAAACTGAAATCATATTAAGCATCTTTTCTGACCACAACGCTATGAGATTAGAAATGAATTACAGGGTGAAAAACGTAAAAAGCACAAACACATGAAGGCTAAACAATACGTAACTAAATAACCAAGAGATCACTGAAGAAATCAAAGAGGAAATCAAAAAATACCTAGAGACAAATGACAATGAAAACACGATGATGCAAAACCTACGGGATGCAGCAAAAGCAGTTCTAAGAGGGAAGTTTATACCTATACAAGCCTACCTCAAGAAACAAGAAATATCTCAAATAAAAAATCTAACCTTACACCTAAAGGAACTAGAGAAAGAAGAACAAACAAAACCCAAAGTTAATAGAAAGAAAGAAATCATAAAGATCAGAGCAGAAATAAATGAAATAGAAACAAAGAAAACAATAGCAAAGATCAATAAAACTAAAAGCTGGTTCTTTGAGAAGATAAACAAAATTGATAAGCCATTAGCCAGACTCATCAAGAAAAAGAGGGAGAGGACTAAAATCAATAAAATTAGAAATGAAAAAGGAGAAGTTACAATAGACACCGCAGAAATACAAAGCATCCTAAGAGACTATTACAAGCAACTCTATGCCAATAAAATGGACAACCTGGAAGAAATGGACAAATTCTTAGAAAGGTACAACCTTCCAAGACTGAACCAGGAAGAAACAGAAAATATGAACAGACCAATCACAAGTAATGAAATTGAAACTGTGATTAAAAATCTTCCAACAAACAAAAGTCCAGGATCAGATGGCTTCACAGGTGAATTCTATCAAACATTTAGAGAAGAGCTAACACCCATGCTTCTCAAACTCTTCCAAAAAATTGCAGAGGAAGGAACACTCCCAAACTCATTCTACGAGGCCACCATCACCCTGATACCAAAAACAGACAAAGATGTCACAAAGAAAGAAAACTACAGGCCAATATCACTGATGAACATAGATGCAAAAATCCTCAACAAAATACTAGCAAACAGAATCGAACACCACATTAAAAGGATCCTACACCATGATCAAGTGGGGTTTATTCCAGGAATGCAAGGATTCTTCAATATATGCAAATCAATCAATGTGATACAACATACTAACAAATTGAAGGAGAAAAACCACATGACCATCTCAATAGATGCAGAGAAAGCTTTTGACAAAATTCAACACCCATTTATGATAAAAAACCCTGCAGAAAGTAGGCACAGAGGGAACTTTCCTCAACATAATAAAGGCCATATATGACAAACTCACAGCCAACATCATCCTCAATGGTGAAAAAATTAAACCATTTCCACTAAGATCAGGAACAAGACAAGGTTGCCCACTCTCACCACTGTTATTCAACATAGTTTTGGAAGTTTTAGCCACAGCAACCAGAGAAGAAAAAGAAAGAAAAGGAATCCAAACCAGAAAAGAAGAAGTAAAGCTGTCACTGTTTGCAGATGACATGATACTATACATAGAGAATCCTAAAGATGCTACCAGAAAACTACTAGAGCTAATCAATGAATTTGGTAAAGTAGCAGGATAAAAAATTAATGCACAGAAATCTCTGGCATACTTATACACTAATGATGAAAAATCTGAAAGTGAAATTAAGAAAACACTCCCATTTACCACTGCAACAAAAAGAATAAAATACCTAGGAATAAACCTACCTAGGGAGACAAAAGACCTGTATGCAGAAAACTATAAGACACTGATGAAAGAAATTAAAGATGATACCAACAGATGGAGAGATATACCATGTTCTTGGATTGGAAGAATCAACACTGTGAAAATGAGTATACTACCCAAAGCAATCTACACATTCAATGCAATCCCTATCAAATTAACAATGGCATTTTTTACGGAACTAGAACAAATCATCTTAAAATTTGTATGGAGACACAAAAGACCCCGAATAGCCAAAGCAGTCTTGAGGCAAAAAAATGGAGCTGGAGGAATCAGACTCCCTGACTTCAGACTATACTACAAAGCTACAGTAATCAAGACAATATGGTACTGGCACAAAAACAGAAACATAGATCAATGGAACAAGATAGAAAGCCCAGAGATTAACCCACGCACCTATGGTCAACTAATCTATGACAAAGGAGGCAAAGATATACAATGGAGAAAAGACAGGCTCTTCAATAAGTGGTGCTGGGAAAACTGGACAGCTACATGTAAAACAATGAAATTAGAATACTCCCTAACACCATACACAAAAATAAACTCAAAATGGATTAGAGACCTAAATATAAGACTGGACACTATAAAACTCTTAGAGGAAAACATAGGAAGAACACTCTTTGACATACATCACAGCAAGATCTTTTTTGATCCACCTCCTAGAGTAATGGAAATAAAAACAAAAATAAACAAGTGGGACCTAATGAAACTTCAAAGCTTTTGCACAGCAAAGGAAACCATAAACAAGACGAAAAGACAACCCTCAGAATGGGAGAAAATATTTGCAAATGAATCAACAGACAAAGGATTAATCTCCAAAATATATAAACAGCTCATTCAGCTCAATATTAAAGAAACAAACACCCCAATCCAAAAATGGGCAGAAGACCTAAATAGACATTTCTCCAAAGAAGACATACAGACGGCCACGAAGCACATGAAAAGATGCTCAACATCACTAATTATTAGAGAAATGCAAATCAAAACTACAATGAGGTATCACCTCACTCCTGTTAGAATGGGCATCATCAGAAAATCTACAAACAACAAATGCTGGAGAGGGTGTGGAGAAAAGGGAAACCTCTTGCACTGTTGGTGGGAATGTAAATTGATACAGCCACTATGGAGAACAATATGGAGGTTCCTTAAAAAACTAAAAATAGAATTACCATATGACCCAGCAATCCCACTACTGGGCATATACCCAGAGAAAACCGTAATTCAAAAAGACACATGCACCCGAATGTTCATTGCAGCACTATTTACAATAGCCAGGTCATGGAAGCAACCTACGTGCCCATCAACAGACGAATGGATAAAGAAGTTGTGGTACATATATACAATGGAATATTACTCAGCCATAAAAAGGAACGAAATTGAATCATTTGTTGAGACGTGGATGGATCTAGAGGCTGTCATACAGAGTGAAGTAAGTCAGAAAGAGAAAAACAAATATCGTATATTAATGCATGTATGTGGAACCTAGAAAAATGGTACAGATGAGCCAGTTTGCAGGGCAGAAGTTGAGACACAGATGTAGAGAATGGACATATGGACACCAAGGGGGGAAAACCGCGGTGGGGTGGGGATGGTGGTGTGCTGAATTGGGCGATTGGGATTGACATGTATACACTGATGTGTATAAAATTGATGCCTAATAAGAACCTGCAGTATAAAAAAACAAACAAAACAACTAATACTAAACTTTCATTGGGTTATTTGTATGGAAATATGTTAATATAAATGTTTCAGACATTATATGAAATTTCTAAAAGAAAAAAAAAAAAAGAATAAAATATCTAGGAATAAACCTACTTAAGGAGACAAAAGACCTGTATGCAGAAAATTATAAGACACTGATGAAAGAAATTAAAGATGATACAAATAGATGGAGAGATATACCATGTTCTTGAATTGGAAGAATCAACATTGTGAAAATGACTCTACTACCCAAAGCAATCTACAGATTCAATGCAATCCCTATCAAACTACCAATGGCATTTTTCACAGAACTAGAACAAAAAATTTCACAATTTGTATGGAAACACAAAAGACCCCGAATAGCCAAAGCAATCTTGAGAACGAAAAATGGAGCCGGAGGAATCAGGCTCCCGGACTTCAGACTATAATACAAAGCTACAGTAATCAAGACAGTATGGTACTGGCACAAAAACAGAAATATAGATCAATGGAACAGGATAGAAAGCCCAGAGATAAACCCATGCACATATGGTCACCTTATCTTTGATAAAGGAGGCAAGAATATACAGTGGAGAAAACACAGCCTCTTCAATAAGCGGTGCTGGGAAAACTGGACAGGTACATGTAAAAGTATGAAATTAGAACACTCCCTAACACCATACACAAAAATAAACTCAAAATGCATTAAAGACCTAAATGTAAGGCCAGACACTATCAAACTCTTAGAGGAAAACATAGGTAGAACACTCTATGACATAAATCACAGCAAGATCCTTTTTGACCTACCTCCTAGAGAAATGGAAATAAAAACAAAAATAAACAAATGGGACCTAATGAAACTTAAAAGCTTTTGCACAGCAAAGGAAACCATAAACAAGACGAAAAGACAACCCTCAGAATGGAAGAAAATATTTGCAAATGAAGCAACTGACAAAGGATTAATCTCCAAAATTTACAAGCAGCTCATGCAGCTCAATAACAAAAAAACAAACAACCCAATCCAAAAATGGGCAAAAGACCTAAATAGACATTTCTCCAAAGAAGATATACAGATTGCCAACAAACACATGAAAGAATGCTCAACATCATTAATCATTAGAGAAATGCAAATCAAAACTACAATGAGATATCATCTCATACTGGTCAGAATGGCCATCAACAAAAATCTAGAAACAATAAATGCTGGAGAGGGTGTGGAGAAAAGGGAACACTCTTGCACTGTTGGTGGGAATGTCAATTGATACAGCCACTATGGAGAACAGTATGGAGGTTCCTTGAAAAACTAAAAATAGAACTACCATACGACCCAGCAATCCCACTAATGGGCATATACCCTGAGAAAACCATAATTCAAAAAGAGTCATGTACCACAACGTTCACTGCAGCTCTATTTACAATAGCCAGGACATGGAAGCAACCTAAGTGTCCATCATCAGATGAATGGATAAAGAAGATGTGGCACATATATACAATGGAATATTACTCAGCCATAAAAAGAAATGAAACTGAGTTATTTGTAGTGAGGTGGATGGACCTAGGGTCTGTCATACAGAGTGAAGTAAGTCAGAAAGAGAAAAACAAATACCATATGCTAACACATATATATCGAATCTAAGGAGAAAAAAAAAAAGGTCATGAAGAACCTAGGGGTAAGACAGGAATAAAGACACAGACCTACTAGAGAATGGACTTGAGGATATGGGGAGGGGGAAAGGTAAGCTGTGACAAAGTGAGAGTGGCATGGACATATATACACTACCAAACGTAAAATAGATAGCTAGTGGGAAGCAGCCGCAGAGCACAGGGAGATCAGCTCGGTGGTTTGTGACCACCTAGAGGGGTGGGATAGGGAGGGAGGGAGACGCAAGAGGGAAGAGATATAGGAACATATGTATATGTATAACTGATTCACTTTGTGATAAAGCAGAAAATAACAGACCATTGTAAAGCAATTATACTCCAATAAAGATGTTAAAAAAAAAAACAACACGATGATCTAAAACCTACGGGATGCAGCAAAAGCAGTTCTAAGAGGGAAGTTTATACCTATACAAGCCTACCTCAAGAAACAAGAAATATCTCAAATAAAAAATCTAACCTTACACCTAAAGGAACTAGAGAAAGAAGTACAAACAAAACCCAAAGTTAGTATAAGGAAAGAAATCATAAAGATCAGAGCAGAAATAAATGAAATAGAAATAAAGAAAACAATATCAAAGATCAATAAAACTAAAAGCTGGTTCTTTGAGAAGATAAACAAAATTGATAAAGCATTAGCCAGACTCATCAATAAAAAGAGAGAGAGGACTCAAATCAATAAAATTAGAAATGAAACAGGAGAAGATACAACACACACCGCAGAAAATACAAAGCATCCTAAGAGACTACTACAAGCAACTCTATGCCAATAAAATGGACAACCTGGAAGAAATGGACAAATTCTTAGAAAGGTACAACCTTCCAAGACTGAACCAGCAAGAAATAGAAAATACGAACAGACCAATCACAAGTAATGAAATTGAAACTGTGATTAAAAATCTTCCAACAAACAAAAGTCCAGGACCAGACAGCTTCACAGGTGAATTCTATCAAACATTTAGAGAAGAGCTAACACCCATGCTTCTCAAACTCTTCCAAAAAATTGCAGAGGAAGGAACACCCCCAAACTCATTCTATGAGACCACCATCACCCTGATACCAAAACCAGACAAAGATACTACAAAAAAAGAAAATTACAGACCAATATCACTGATGAATATAGATGCAAAAATCCTCAACAAAACACTAGCAAACAGAATCCAACAACACATTAAAAGGATCATACACCATGATCAAGAGGGATTTATCCCAGGGATGCAAGGATTCTTCAATATACGCAAATCAATCAATGTGGTACGCCATATTAACAAATTGAAGAAGAAAAACCATATGATCATCTCAATAGATGCAGAAAAAGCTTTTGACAAAATTCAACACCCATTTATTATAAAAACTCTCCAGGAAGTGGGCACAGAGGGAACCTACCTCAACATAATAAAGGCCATATACGACAAACCCACAGCAAACATAATTCTCAATGGTGAAAAACTGAAAGCATTTCCTCTAAGATCAGGAACGAGACAAGGATGTCCACTCTCACCACTATTATTCAACATAGTTTTGGAAGTCCTAGCCATGGCAATCAGAGAAGAAAAAGAAATAAAAGGAATACAAATTGGAAAAGAAGTAAAACTGTCACTGTTTGCAGATGACATGATACTATACATAGAGAATCCTAAAAATGCCACCAGGAACTGCTGGAGCTCATCAATGAATTTGGTAAGGTTGCAGGATACAAAATTAATGCACAGAAATCTCTTGCATTCCCATACACTAATGATGAAAAATCTGAAACAGAAATTATGGAAACACTCCCATTTACCACTGCAACAAAAAGAATAAAATACCTAGGAATAAACCTACCTAGGGAGACAAAAGACCTGTATGCAGAAAACTATAAGACACTGATGAAAGAAATTAAAGATGATACCAACAGATGGAGAGATATACCATGTTCTTGGATTGGAAGAGTCAATATTGTGAAATTGACTATACTACCCAAAGCAATCTACAGATTCAATGCAATCCCTATCAAATTACCAATGGCATTTTTTACGGAACTAGAACAAATCATCTTAAAATTTGTATGGAGACACAAAAAACCCCGAAGAGCCAAAGCAGTCTTGAAGGAAAAAAACGGAGCTGGAGGAATCAGACTCCCTGACTTCAGACTATACTACAAAGCTACAGTAATCAAGACAATATGGTACTGGCACAAAAACAGAAACACAGATCAATGGAACAAGATAGAAAGCCCAGAGATTAACCCACGCACCTATGGTCAACTAATCTATGACAAAGGAGGCAAAGATATACAATGGAGAAAAGACAGTCTCTTCAATAAGTGGTGCTGGGAAAACTGGACAGCTATATGTAAAAGAATGAAATTAGAATACTCCCTAACACCATACACAAAAATAAACTCAAAATGGATTCGAGACCTAAATGTGAGACCGGACACTATAAAACTCTTAGAGGAAAATATAGGAAGAACACTCTTTGACATCAATCACAGCAAGATCTTTTTTGATCCACCTCCTAGAATAATGGAGATAAAAACAAAAATAAACTAATGGGACCTAATGAAACTTCAAAGCTTTTGCACAGCAAAGGAAACCATAAACAAGACGAAAAGACAACCCTCAGAATGGGAGAAAGTATTCGCAAACGAATCAACGGACAAAGGATTAATCTCCAAAATATATAAACAGCTCATGCAGCTCAATATTAAAGAAACAAACAACCCAATCCAAAAATGGGCAGAAGACCTAAATAGACATTTCTCCAAAGAAGACATACAGATGGCCAAGACGCACATGAAAAGCTGCTCAACATCACTAATTATTAGAGAAATGCAAATCAAAACTACAGCGAGGTATCACCTCACCCAGTTAGAATGGGCATCATCAGAAAATCTACAAACAACAAATGCTGGAGAGGGTGTGGAGAAAAGGGAACCCTCTTGCACTGTTGGTGGGAATGTAAATTGATACAGCCACTATGGAGAACAGTATGGAGGTTCCTTAAAAAACTAAAAATAGAATTACCATATGATCCAGCAATCCCACTACTGGACATATACCCAGAGAAAACCATAATTCAAAAAGACACATGTGGGCTTCCCTGGTGGCGCAGTGGTTGAGAATCTGCCTGCCAGTGCAGGGGACACAGGTTCGAGCCCTGGTCTGGGAAGATCCCACATGCCGCAGAGCAACTAGGCCCGTGAGCCACAACTACGGAGCCTGCGCGTCTGGAGCCTGTGCTCCGCAACAAGAGAGGCCGCGATAGTGAGAGGCCCGCACACCGCGATGAAGAGTGGCCCCCACCTGCCGCAACTAGAGAAAGCCCTCGCACAGAAACGAAGACCCAACACAACCAAAAATAAATAAATAAATAAAGGAGTTCCTTTTAAAAAAAAAAAAGACACATGCACCCCAATGTTCATTGCAGCAGTATTTACAATAGCTAGGTCATGGAAGCAACCTAAATGCCCATCAACAGACGAATGGATAAAGAAGTTGTGGTACATATATACAATGGAATATTACTCAGCCATAAAAAGGAACGAACTTGAGTCATTTGTTGAGACGTGGATGGATCTAGAGACTGTCATACAGAGTGAAGTAAGTCAGAAAGAGAGAAACGAATATCGTATATTAACGCATGTATGTGGAACCTAGAAAAATGGTACAGATGAACCGGTTTGCAGGGCAGAAGTTGAAACACAGATGTAGAGAACAAACGTACGGACACCAAGGGGGGAAAACCGCGGTGGGGTGGGGATGGTGGTGTGATGAATTGGGCGATTGGGATTGACATGAATACAATGATGTGTATAAAATTGATGACTAATAAGAACCTGCAGTATAAAAAAACAAACAAACAAAAAAAAACAACTACTACTAAACTTTCTTTGGGTTATTTGTATGGAAATATGTTAATATAAATGTTTCAGACATTACATGAAATTTCTAAAAATCTTGTATGTTCTGGTATAATGTTATAAGTCATAATTCTAGTTATTACTTTAAAATGTACATCTCAGAAATAACTTAAAAAAAAGAAAATAAAGAGCTCTTCAACTGTACCAATTGTAACTTAAAACATTAAAAAAAAAAAAAATGTCCTAGGAAGCAGAAAAGCACAGAGAAGCAACCAGCCTCTTCTCCATAGGCATCTAGCTTTTTACCAAAGGAGAGGTTCCACTGCTCCCTCAGTCAAGAGTTGCAGAAGCTCCACCCCAACCCCCCTTTCTGAGATCTCCCTTTGCAGTGTCCTAATCCACGGGGCCCCTCTCCAGTATGTATGGAGACATCCAAACTTTTATAAACCTAGTGAAGCCCATTTCCTTTCCTTATCAAGCCCTTTCATCATTGTGACTGTCTGAAATTCTGCCAAGTACAGAAATTAGTGTCTGACTCTAAAAAAAAAAAAAAAAGTGATAGAAAATATTAATTACTCTCCCTGTTTTCTTCTACCCACAGAGGTCAACCACATAAAGTCTTAAAAGTAGGCTCCTTGTGCAAAGGCACCTGCCCAAGGGGGCAAACAGGTGTCAAAATGCAGCCCATGACCACTTTTTAAGCTGTGAGCCCTGATCCAGGCTAAGTCAGCCCAGAGAATGAGGGTCTTTTTCTAATTTCTCTCCCAAAGATGACACTGTGGAAGAGGTAATCAAGGATGTGACCACCGGTTAACCTGTGAGCTGGACCTGGGCAATCAGAGGCTCCTCACTCTCTCTTCTTCTGTCCTTGGGATGTACATTCTGCCCCACGTTCCCACAGTGGGAGCTGTTTCAAGGACACAGGCTTGAGAGAGTACGGTGTTGTTGAGACTATGTGGACTGAATATGCGCTGAACCCAGTGAAAGCTTCTATATATACTTTAAGATTTGGCAAGTGGGTGCGGAGATCTACTCAACTCACAGCCACCCAAGACAAGCCTCGTAAGAAAGTTCCCTTGCTTATTAAAACTGCCACCTACCAATCTGGAGTGCTCTGACTCTTTCTTTAGCCTCTCCCTGCCTTCCATGTATGGGGCCAGCTTGAGAATAAGAGACACCTTTTCTAACCTGCACAAATTCGCTACCAAAGTGCTATCTGCAAGCAGCAGCCCTACTGTCAATAACAGTATATGACACACGCCACACACATACCTCAGTCAAGCAGAAAGGCACTACAGTAGGTTCTCAATTAATGTTTGTTGCATGACCTGTTAAATGAACAGGGCTTTATAAGCCCATGGTGGATTCAGGAATCTACAGAATAACAGTTACAGTGACTCTTCATATCCATAAAATCGCAAGGACTTTACAGGTCATTGAATTCAAGGCATTCCCTCCTGATACAGGGTTTTTCTACAATATCATGCTCAAGTGTCTCTCAATCTCTGAACCCCTCCAATGCTTTGCTATTTAGAGGCAGCACTCGACATGGTTTGGCTCACATGATAAATGTGCCAACACCCTATTTAGTGCAAAGTACAAGTTCATTATACTGGGTTGGAATCTCCCTCACTGTAACTGTTACCCACTGTTTCAATTCTCCCCTCCAGGGCAAATCACAGTAAGTATAGTCTGTCTTCCACAGAGGAATACTTCTTGCATTTGCAGGCAGCTGAAGTGTTTCTAAGTTAAACGTATCCAGTTTTGACAACTGTTCCTCACATGCCAATTTCAATATTTCCATTTTGACCACGCTGTTTTGGACATATGCACTTGTCAATAGCCCTCATAAAATATGGCACCCAATATATACAGTGGAATATTACTCAGTCATAAAAAGAAACGAAATTGAGTTATTTGTAGTGAGGTGTATGGACCTAGGGTCTGTAATACAGAGTGAAGTAAGTCAGGAGAAAAACAAATACCGTATGCTAACACATATATATGGAATCTAAAAAAAAAAAAAAAAAGGTTCTGAAGAACCTAGGGGCAGGACAGGAATAAAGACGCAGACGTAGAGAATGGACTTGAGGACATGGGGAAGGGGAAGGGTAAGCTGGGACAAAGTGAGAGAGTGGCATGGACATATATACACTACCAAATGTAAAATCGATAGCTACTGGGAAGCAGCCGCACAGCACAGGAAGATCAGCTCGGTGGTTTGTGACCGCCTAGAGGGGTGGGATAGGGAGGGTGGGAGGGAGACGCAAGAGGGAGGAGATATGGGGATATATGCATATGTATAGCTGATTCACTTTGTTATAAAGCAGAAACTAACACACCATTGTAAAGCAATTATTCTCCAATAAAGATGTTTAAAAAAAAAAAAGGCACCCAAACTGAAAATAAGTATTTTAATCCTTCAGGTGTCAGCTTCTGAAAACAATAGTTTAGACACACACAGAAGAGAACAGGATTATTACCTACCTTGATGAATGCACAACACTTCTAATGCGCAACCAAAACTGGAATAGCTTTTTTAAGCTGTTATATTCCACTACTGGCTTCAAACTTATGATCAAGTAAAACTATCTTTTTCAAAGAGTGTGAAAGTACCCTCATCCAGAGGATGGATGGATATAGATATATGTGATTTACCAAAACTTTAACCTTAGATAATAGTTATTTTATTATTCTTTTTATGCCAGACCTATCTTGTACTTTACAGACCACTTTTTTTCCTCTAAACATAAAGAAAAGACCTAAATTTTATCTCTTGCATTCAAGTCCCTCATTTCAGCCTATCAAGATACTTTTAAGTATTTATTCTATCAGCCTACCTATTACAAAACAGAGAGCATCAACCCTAAGTACACAAACCACATGTTAAATGAATCATTGCCAAATTTGTTTTATTTTTAATCTACTAGCAAAACTGCCAAATTTTATCACTCTTATAAAGCCAATGTGCTCAGTGACTAGACTAAATGTGGCATTTTCTAGCATCACTTTGCAAAGAATTATGCATGTTACTCAAAATGACCAACCTAGGTATCTATTTTCTGAAAACACACTTTACCTGGTTGATGAATAACTTTTCCAATTGTATGTTCTTCTTCCTCCTCCTCTTCCAGAATGAAGCCTCCTCCTGTGTCAATTATCTTCGGGGCTGCTTTTACATTAGCCATGCCTACAAAAAGTAAGAGTGGTCAACAAATGAACTAGGTAAGCCCTTATGTTCCCTTGGGCATAAACAGGAACTTTTAAAAATTTAATATATATCAAATAAGACAAGGATGTCCACTATTACCACTTCTATTCAACATTATAATGAAGGTCCCAGCCACTGTACTACGGCAAGAAAACAAGACAGGCATAAAGGTTGGAAAGAAGTAAAACAGTATTCACAGATGATGTGATTATGTATACAGAATATCCAAAAGAATCTACAATTAGAATTAAGAAATACCTAGGAATAGATGTGTAAAACCTCTATACTGAAAACACCACTAAGAGAAATCTAAGTCAA
This sequence comes from Balaenoptera physalus, assembly GCF_965194825.1. Lineage (NCBI taxonomy): Eukaryota > Metazoa > Chordata > Mammalia > Artiodactyla > Balaenopteridae > Balaenoptera > Balaenoptera physalus. Next base: position 34,141,114 of record NC_138886.1, on the reverse strand, counting down.
TTCTCCCCAGATTTACCTAAAGATTCAATGTGATTTCATTCAAAACCCCAGCAGTGGCGGGGGGTGGGAACGCACGTGTGTGTGTGTGTGTGTGTGTGTGTGTGTGTGTGTGTGTGTGTTGGGAAGGGGGAGGAGTAACGGGAGCTGACAAGCTGATCTAACGTTTATATGTAAATACAAAGAACACACAATAGCCAAGATAACCCTGAACAAAACTGGAGGATTTACACTACCAGATTTAAAGATTTACTACAAAGCTTCAGTAATTATGACAGTATAGTACTAAAACAAAGGGACCAATGTATTGATAATAGAAGAGAGAGTCCTGAAATAGACCTATACATATTTGGTCACTTAACTTACAGCAAACGCTTCAAGGCAATTCAGTGAGAAAAAGATAATATTTTCAATAAATGGTGCTAGGATTTATGACAAAGGTACTACAAAACAGTGAGGAAAAGATGGTCGTTTCAGTAAATGAACTTTGACTCTACCACACACAATATACACAAAACAATTTTTAAATGGATCATAGTCTTGAATGTAAAGGGTAAAAGGTAAAACAATAAAGCTTCTAGAAGAGAACATTGGAGAATAACTCCATGAACTTGAGGTAGCCAAAAACTTCTTAAACATGACACAAACGTATTAACCATAAGAGAAAAACTGCTAATTGAACTTGATTAAAACTAAGAACCAGGGCTTCCCTGGTGGCGCAGTGGTTGAGAATCTGCCTGCTAATGCAGGGGACACGGGTTCGAGCCCTGGTCTGGGAAGATCCCACATACCGCGGAGCAACTGGGCCCGTGAGCCACAACTACTGAGCCTGCGCATCTGGAGCCTGTGCTCCACAACAAGAGAGGCCGCAACAGTGAGAGGCCCGTGCACCGCGATGAAGAGTGGCCCCCGCGTGCTGCAGCTAGAGGAAGCCGTCGCACAGAAACAAAGACCCAACACAGCCAAATAAATAAATAAATAAATAGATCGATCGATAGATTAAAAAAAAAAAACTAAGAACCTCTATTCATCAAAAGACACCATTATGAGAGTAAAAAGACAAGATACAAATCGGGAGACGCTATTTGCAATATGTATATCTGACAAAAGACTCATCCAGAATACATAATGAAATCCTATAAACCAGTAAAAGACAAATAGCCCAACTTAAAAAAAGGAAAAGACCTGAAGAGAAACTTCACAAATGAAGATATGCAAATAGCTAGTAACCACATGAAAAAGGTCTCATCATCGTAAGTAATTAGGAAAATACAAATTAAAACCATAATGAAATAACACCATTCCCACCAGAACACTCAAAATGAAAAAGACTGACAATACCAGATGATGAGGATGTGGAGCACCTGGGACTACCATACATTGCTGGTAAGATTTTAAATTGATATAATCATTGCTCGGCAATGCCTACTAAAGTTAAAATATACATCTCCCCTATAACCCAGAATTCCATCTCTAGGCATATACACGATAGAAATGAGTGCATATGCCTACCATAAGACATATCAAAAATGCTCACAAATGTTCTCCTCATAATAGCCCCAAACTGGAAACAACCCAAATTTCCATCAAAAGGAAAATGGAAAAACTACGGTATAACAACATAAAAGAGTACTATAGAACATATAAATGAACAAACTACCAACACATGCAACAACACGGATGAATCTCTCAGGTATTATGTTGAGCAAAAGAAGCCAGTTACTGTATGATTCCATTTATATGATGTTCAAAAACAGACAGTACTAATCAAACGGTCAGAATGATAGTTACTTCTAAGGGTGAATGGTTGACTAAGAAGTGCCATTAGGGAAACTTCTAAGGTTCTGGAAGTGTCTGTACAGTATATTGATTGCTGTGGTATTGACATGAGTATTCACATAGGTAAAATTCAGATGAGTGCATTTTACGTTAATGTATGAATGTTATAACTAATTTTTTAAGACAAATTTAGTAGGTATTATCTTGCTTAAGTCTAAACTCCCCTTCTCTGGCCTCAATTTATTAAATAAAGGAATTACAGTATAAGCCTGTTTCTACTGTTAACAGCAATTCTCATATTCTAGTATATTGTCTGTTCATCTCTCTACATCCCTTCATAAGACTGAGTGCTTTTATCTCCGTAATTCTGAAAAACAGTTAAGCATTCCATGAATATTTACTGACTGGATAGAAATCAATGAATGTATCAGAATATGATTTTGATTTCATGAATAGTGTAGCAAATGATTAGAATGATCATTCATGAGTGCAGTAAGAATTAAGAAGGGAAGCTGGAGTAATCAAGACCATAATCTGAGCAGGATCCTGAACAATGGTAAATCATGCCAAAAACAAAGCCCAATTTCTCTCTACTGCTACGCCTTGTTTTCTCCCCAGGCCCTTAGCACTACTCTTAGCAACACATTCTAAGCAAGTTCTTCTCAGTCTTTTTCATGGCATGTCATAGCACACACAGATAATGAAAACTGTACAGTACATTGAAATAAAAGTACTACAAAGATTAAAAATCTCAGCACCTACCTAACTCTTGAAGCACAGCAGGTTGTATACAATGCTGCAACACAGTTCAGTTCTTTGGCAAATACCTAAGAAATCTAACAAAATATTCATGCTACCTTGCTTTCCATTATCAGACATTTAGTTTAATACCACTTTACGCTCTATTTTGCACCCGTGTTCCACAGCCTTTTAGTACAGATCTAGAAACCTTTATGGAATCATGAATATGAATTAATCAATGCAGATGGACAACTTTTTGTCCTGACCCTAGAATGCTTCAAGTTGGGAAAGGAATAAAAGAAAACCACTATAAAGCAGAAAGGATGAGACCAGAACCATTAAAAGTGGCTGAAATTTGCAGATTCAGTGTCAGTATGAATATCAAGGCACGCAGCTCGCTCTTTTCACTCTTCCTTACTTCTGGCTGATGAAAAAGGGTAGTGGATGACACAGTTCTGACCGTGCTCAACTGCTCACACAGTATGGATATAGGTTTAGGAACACTTGTGCTTCACATTATAGAGGTAGTCCTGAAGAACCACATGTCAACCAAACTGTATTTCCCTGAGGAAAATTATTAGTTGACCCCGCTGGAGAATTACATGATAGACACATACATGATAGGCAAAGAGACAAATAAGCCGCCACGGGCTAAGAAAAGGGAAAGATGAAATCCAAACAAGAGTAACAGCCTTTCTTCCTGTGAGAGAGAGAGACATGCCTAGTATAGCAGAGGCAGCTGGTGAGCAAGGAAAGGCCCCGAACCCAGGGTCAGATGACCCGAGTTCTAGTCCTGATTAGCCTTTGCACTTACTGGGATGGACCTGAGCAAACCCCCCTTTCCTTTTCTGATCCTCAGTTACCACCTCAGTAAAACAGGGATACCAAACCCTGTCCTAATTATTTTCTCACAGGTTAGCTGTGAGAATCAAATCAGCCAATTTGAAAAACGTGAAGCACAACAGGTGCCACTCTGTTAGCCCCACGAAGGCAGCAGCGGGAGCAAGCACTGTGCGGGTTACGGAATATGCACTCAATCACCCTGTGGTAAATGGATGACTGAGGGAAGCTGGTGCAGGACCACTAGTTAAACGTGTTACAAGGTCTAAAAGCTTTACACCAAAACCACCCCTGGGACCGGTGAAAGCTGCAGGAAGAGAGCAGAAAGGGAGAGCTGAGGCACTGGCTGGCATTTCCCGACGGCGAGGGCGGCTGCATTCCCAAGCTAAGGACCGCCCAGGAGCAGGGAGGAAAGGCCAGGGCTGGGAGTCAGGAGTCGCCCTGTGGTCTCGGACAGCCTGCTCTGACAAAGCCCGCTGAGCGGATCCCACCCCCACCCCCCGCACCTGGGACTGCGGGAGGGTCTGCACGGAAACGCGAAGGGAGTGCACGCCACACCCAAGACGCTGCCCCAGGTCCGCAAGGAAAGAGAAGGGGCAGGCGCCGCCCGGGCCCAAACCTCCGGTAGCCGCAGCCGCCGTCGCCGGGTAAGGCCGGGCCGCCAGCCGGGCCTGGCGCAGCATCAGCGCCCGCTGCCGCTTCCGCTCAATGCTCGCCCGCACCGAGGCAGACAGCTCCGCCGGCTGTTCTGAAACCGCCGGCTCAGACGAAGCTCCCCCGGCGGCCGCCATCTCCGTGCTCCCCCAAGGACTGTGGCTCTAGCCCCGCGCACGCTCATTGGCGCCCCGAAGCGTGCCCAAGGCCCCGCCGGCACCGCCTCCGCGCCTGCTCCGCCTCCGCGCCTGCTCCACGGCTCAGCCTCCAACAAGGAGAGCGCCTGCGCAATTTGAGAAGTACGTGGGAAAGGGAGGGGCGGCGGGCGGAGTCTGCGCACGGGTCGGCCCGGGGACTACTGGCTGGCTTTAATCCAGGGGGAGGGCCGTGGCAGAGATCGGTGATTAAGACCTGGTCATCTTTGAAATAATAGTTTCGCTTGGTGGTTCAGAATATGGACTTTGGAGTCAGACTTGGGTTAAATCCTATCTCTGACACTTGCCATCTGCGTGACTTCAGCAAGTTATTTAACCTGAGTTCATTTTCTTCAGTAGTAAAATGAGGATAATTACGGAACCACTTTCATGGTTGTTGGGAAGATTAGATGTAGCCTTTCAGCACAATGCCTGGCACATAGAAAGCTTTCAAAAATGATGGCAGGACTTCCCTTGCAGTCCAGAGGTTAAGACTCCGTGCTTCCAATGCAGGGGGCGCGAGTTCCAAACCTGGTTGGGGAACTAAGATCCCGCATGCCAGCAGCACAGCCAAAAAATGTAAAATGGAATAATAAAATGGCAGCTAGTAGTAATAGTAGTGCCAATCAAGAGAGATCAATAGATGATTGGTCTGACTACTTACAACACCTGGCCTAGGGGGACAGTGTCTTAGATTCGAAATGAGAGCGCCTGGGTTTAAACTCTCACTTGCTGTGACATCAGGCAAATGCAGCACCAGGTTCCCAAGGCTGGTATGCTTGAGCTCGGCTGTCTTTTCCTTGGAATGTTTCTTCAGTGTGGATGAGCTGCCACCAGGTAGACAGTGGGTTTGGATTTGGGCCAAATCCTGACTTCCCAAACGTGTGGCAAATGAAGCAGAAGAAACACTGCATGATTTTCTAAAAATGTACGCTTTTTCTTTATTACAAATAAAACTTAACTGAAGCCAGAAAACATTAAGTTCTAATTACTACATATACCATTTGGGACTAGTTTTTAGAGCAAGCTGGCACACTGAGGTTTCCCACTAATATTCAATGATAAAAGTTTGACAAGCACAAACTAGTGGTTCTAATCTATCAAATACATGTATATTTAAACTGGAGGACCTTATATAAAGCAGAGAAATGCTGAGCTCTCCTGGTTGAACTGGAGACAGAGACCTCAAGCCATCCCTACTCCCTTTCTCCTCAGATTCTTCTTGCTCCCCATCCATTGATCTTGTCCAGGTGATAAAATCTCAAATTCTATATGACACCTAAAGCACGAGCAAGAAAAGAAAAAATTAGAGAAATTTAACTTCATCAAAATTGAAAACTTTTGTTCATCAAAGGACACTGTCAAGAAAATGAAAAGACAACTCACAGAATGGGAGAAAATATTTGGAAATCATATACAGGTTTCCATGTTCCCTATCCAAAAGTAGAGCATTCCTAAGAAACCTTTTCTAAGCCAAAATGGCATAAAGCAAAGAAGCAATTACCTTAGGACACATCTTGCTAACGAATGCACCTGCACAAAATAAATCGAGATAAAGCACAGATGCTCACAGACACAGTTGAAAGCTATGGCAGCTGGATGATAAGATGCTGACGGCAGTTCCCCAGGAAGGAGCTTGGTGGTGTCATTCTCTCAAAGCACGCTGCCTCTATACTGCCTCATGCAAAACAAACTCAAACACTATTTTTGCTTTCCCCCTTTTTTCCTGAAAGCGGAAATCCTCTTCACATTTCTTTCTGTTAGCAAAAACAGGTACTAATGAAGGTCTTTCGTAAAAGCAAATTGAGATAAAGCGACTTGAAAAGCGAGGGATACCTGTATCTGAAAAGGGAACTCTTACAACTAAATAACAAAAAGGCAAATAACAGTTTTTAAATGAGCTAAAAACTTAAATAGATATTTTTCTAAAGAAGATGTACAAGTGGCCAAACAAGCACATGAAAAGAATTCATCATTAGTGAAATGCAAATGAAAAGCATCAGATCAAAAGTGAAGTGCGATACCATTTCACACCCATTACTATGACCAGAATTAAGAGGAAAAAAAAAACCCAGAAAATAACAAATGTTGGCAAGGATGTGGAGAAATTGGAATCCTCATACATTGCTAGTGGGAATGTAAAACAATGCTGCCCATGGCAAACAGTTTGGCTATTCTCCAAAAAGTTAAACATATAGAATTACCATATAAGTCAGCAATTTCACTCCCAGGTAGAATTCAAGTCCTCAAAGGTTGAAAACAGGTGTTCAAACAAAAACTTGCATACAAATGTTCATAGCAGCACTATTCACAATAGCCAAAAGACTGAAACTATCCAAATGTCCATCAAATGATGAATGGATAAACAAAGTGTGACATATCCAAACAAGGAATATAATTCAGCCATAAAAAGGAAGTACTGACACATGCTACAACGTGGATGAACCTTGAAAACATTATAGGGACTTCCCTGGTGGCGCAGTGGTTAAGAATCCGCCTGCAAATGCAGGGGACACGGGTTTGATCCCTGGTCCTGGAAGATCCCACATGCCGCAGAGCAACTAAACCTGTGCGCCACAACTACTGAGCCTGCGCATTAGAGCCCGCGTGTCACAACTACTGAAGCCCCCGCACCTACAGCCTGTGCTCCTTGACAAGAGAAGCCACTGCAATGAGAAGCCTGCGCACCGCAACGAAGAGTAGCCCCTGCTCGCCACAATTAGGGAAAACCTGCTCACAGCAAAGACCCAACACAGCCCAAAATAAATAAATAAATAAATTTATTTTAAAAAAAAGAAAAGAAAACATTCTACATTTCTTTTATATGAAACATTTGAAATAAGCAAACCCATAGTAACAAAAAAGCAGATTAGCGGTTGCCAGGGACTGAGGGGAGAGGGAAATGAGAAGCGACTGCTTAATAAGTATGGGACTTCCTTTTGGGGTAATGAAAATGTTCTGTTGTAACGGCTTCACAACATTGTGAATGTACTATGTGTTACTAATGGTAAATTTTATTTTATAGTAAGGTTTTTAAAAATTCCAATTCTAACTGGGCCCAGGCAGGTAACGGAAGTTAATGAATCCATCCAGGTGTGGGGCTCTGGCAAACTGGAGTGTGAGGGCCCCGCTAAGGGAAAAGCTACTGCACAGCTCCAGTGGGTAGACAGAATTTGGGCCCATTGTTGCCAACTGCCCAATGTTTGAAGAAAAGTAACTGCTTCTCAAATTGTAATGCACATACAAGTCACATGGTGATCTTGTTAAAATGAGCATTCTCATTCAGTAGGTCCATGGTGGGACTCGAGAATACGCATCTCTAATGAGCTCCCTGATGGGGCTGCAGCTCCACGAACCACAGATCCAATAGTAAGGGTCTGGCCCACAGGTTCTCAAACTTGGCTGCACGTTGGAAGCACCTGGGGAGTTTAAAAACCACAAACAGAGTTTGATATCATTGGTCAGAGGTGGGATCTGGGCATTAGGATTTTATAAAGCAACCTCTCCCCCACCCCCATGATTCTAATGGGCAGCAAACTTTGAGAGCCAGCACCCTTAAATGACCCCTCTAGACTCTACACAGCTCTAGGAGCATCTAAGGCTGTGCAATGTTTCCGTAGGACAAGGTAACAGTTCTCCCCCAATGTAAATTTTGACAATAATTAGCCACTAGAAACTCCTCCCCAGAAAAGCATTCCAAGCTTGAATATTGAAGGACATGGACCATAGCTCAGATGCTGCACCAGCCCTGGTATTTTGTTAACTCTTGACAAACTGTTGGATTTCCTTTTACCGGTAACTCCCTCTCCTCGGGCTTCCTGACCTTTGTTAGCAAGTTTCGTGTAATTGGGTCTGAATTGTTAGCTGAGGCCTCAACCAAGGTAAACTGAGACTCCTCCTTTAGAGAAAAGAGGAGTACATGCCCTGATCCATGCATCCCACACAGTGACAGAGGCTGCAGGGCTTGCCTGGAGCACAGGGGCATGAGTCATCTTGGTGGGGGCACAAAAGGAAACCAGGCAAGGAGAACAGACCAGTGGATGTGTTCTTGCCTTTTCCCATTCACAGTGTCGGGAAAAACCTGCGACTACATCTGTCTTCCTGCTTTGTACCTCTCACCTCCCAGACCAACTGTGATCCTGGCTGAAAGAGGGGTAATTAACAAAGCACAGGAAGAACTGAAAGCCCTTAATGGAGGCTGAAAAAGAGCAGGCAGGTAAGAATGGAAGCCAGGATGGGGAATGAGAAACTTGGCAGTGTTTCCTGACAGGGCCTCCTCTCTGAGAGCATTTCTGGGGTTATTCATGCCTGAGATGACAGGATGTGAACATATTTGTCTTTATTATCTAGTAAATAGTACATGTGTGTGGCTTTCTTTTTTACTTTCATTTTTCCCCTGATTCCTGGGGCTTTACCCCCTTAATGTGGTTACTTTGAACATCGTTGGCATAAATTCACAATAGGAGAACATCTGTGGTAAGGAGCATGCCAAGGGGGAGAACTGTCTGGGACGAGGATGCAGCAACACAGAAATTAGCCCGATCCCGTAGACCTCAGCTGTATTGATTTAGTAACCAGGGAATGCAGTCTCTTTTGGCTGTGATTGACGCTCCTTCTGGAAGAACTTAGATTTCAACCTCCCTGAACCAAAAGATAAAGGGATTGAGGCAAAAACATCATATTGGAACCTTGATCAATAAAATGTGTGTGCAAAGGGATTTAGAAAACATCTTAAAGACTCACAAAAATTTTCTTTCTAGAAGCAATAAGAAGTAGGAGGGTCCAAACGTTCAACTAAGGACAGGACCTAGGAAAAATGATTATCAGCACTGGAGGCCAAAATCCAGTCACCCACTGACCAGCAAGGGCAGATCTTCCCGACTCTGCATTCCCCAGGTCCTGAATGTGGCCCAAGGGACCTTGCTTCTTACTACCTCTTCCAGGAAACTTGCCCTGTCTCCTTCCTCAGGCTCCTATGAACCTCGTGTGTGCTGATGTTGTGGCTCTTCCACACCAGAGGTGATACCTACCTGCCGTCCTTAACTAGATTATCAGGTCCTCGAGAGCTGGGACCATCTGGTTCATCCCAGTATCGCCAGCACAATGTCTGGCACAGAGTAGCTGCTCATTAAATGTTTGTGGAATTAAATAAATAGAATAATACTGAATAAACCTAGTCGGATGTCTCACCAGCACCAAAAACTCAATGTCCAAAGCTGAACCTGACAACCACCTCAGCTCTGCTTCTATACCTGTGGTGACAGGGAACACTCTACTTCAGAACAGCCTGCTCCATTGTTGTCTAGCTTTGGCCAGTGTTTTTTGCAATAATAATAATAATAGTAAACACTTACATGGTGCTTAGTATATAATATAGTAGGTGTTTTTAAGCATTTAAAATTTATTAATTAATCTAATTTTCATAACTACTCAATGAGTATATTCACTAGTGCCAGTTTATAGATGAGATAACTAAGGCACAGAGATGTTAAATAACTTGTTCAAGGTCAAGGTGACAGAGCTGAGTTCAACCAGGCACAGCCCAGCCCCAGTATCAATATTCTCAACCACTAAACTCGTAAGTCTGGAAGTTAGAATGTCTTCCTCTTCTCCACTAGTACTTGTTCTGCCTGAGTTAATGCAGAGCTGGGATCAGAAACCAGATCCTTGTAATACCTTACATGCTAACCAAGTGGTTTGAAACAGACTGGGCTGTCTTTGTCTGAAGCCTGGTCTGAGAGTTATTATTGCCAGTCTTAGATAGGGCCAAGGGAGGATGAATGTGGTCCAGGGCTCATTCATTATATGGATGAACTCCAATTTACATAATGGGGTCATAGTTTTGTGGTTCCCTGTTTTCTTACTATCCCCAATTGGGGTTTTTGTTTTCCTTTCAATTACCTTTATAAAAAGTGTGGTTGCAACTTTTATTCCAACTTTTTTATTGGCAAGTACTTCCTCTAATAGTTGGAGTTCTGTTGAATAGGTGAACTGTCACCAGATGCACTTGCTTTTACAGTTTTTATAATGCTTGGAAATTGGCTGAATGTCTCTGGCTTCCATCCCTTCTCTGGTCCCACTACTACTGGCCTAGTTTAGCCCCCATCATCTTTTGCCTGACCAGCCTCTAAGCTGGTCTCCCAGCCTCCAGGCTGACCCCTTCTGACCCATCTTCCACTTGGCCTTACCACATCTTTCAAAAGTACAACTTTAAGGAATTCCCTGGCAGTCCAGTGGTTAGGACACTGTGCGCTTTCACTGCCGAAGGCCCGGGTTCAATCCCTGATCAGGGAACTAAGATCCCAGAAGCTGTGTAGCACGGCAAAAAAAAGAGAAAAAAGTACAGCTTTAACCATTTGCTCAAAAGTCATTTGACCCCAAGTCTATGGCTAATCCCCATCACCTGGGTTCAGCTGCCTTTTGCAGGGACTTACCTTCCGTGAATCCTCATTGAACTTTATGCTTTAACCAAACTGGTCTATCTTCTAGGCCAGTCCTGCATTCCTCTTGCTTCTGAACTATTTCTCTCCCTGCAATTCTTTTGTTCATACACTCACTCACTCATTCTTTCATTTGTATATTCATTCAGTCAGCAACTTTATGACACCATGACACCGTGTTCCAAGCCAGGTCCTGTGCTGAGGACCAGGAATACAGCAATGAATTAATGGTCCTCCTCTCAAGGAGCTTCAAGTCTAATCTGGATTCTTCCTGATCACATCCATCACCATCTGTCACAATCTTATCTGAAAGAATACTATTCCCCTCTCCTTGAAGCCTTTTCCCAATGTTTCAGCTAGAAGTAACCTCTTCCCTTCTCTGAGGCTACTCCATTCCCTCCACCTCCATCTCCCAAGCACCCCCATCTTCCAAGCTTGCATCCTGTATTATAATCATGCAGCTGCCTTATTTCCCCTGGATGATACAAGATGCACTTCAGCTTCTTAAGGCAGAATCCCTCTGCATCCAGGGACCATCAGAGGAGCCAGCCCAAGGTGGACACCTATCCAGCCAAGGCTGCTGAGAGACACTGCATCCACCATGAGTCAGGCAGAACACATCTCAGAGAGGTTCCACAAAGCACTCACAAAAGGCGGTGTCGTACAGCTTTATTAAGATTTAATTCACATACCATACAATTTACCCATTTAAAGTGTGCAATCAAATCATTTTCATTGTATTCACAGAGTTAGGCAACTATCACCACCATCTGTTTTAGAGCATTCTCCTCACCCCAGAAACAAGTGCCACACCCATTAGCAGTCACTCCCCGTGTCCTCTCAAACCCTCTCAGTCCTAAGCAACCACCAATTTGTTTTCTGTCTCCATAAATTTGACTGTTCTGGACATTTCATATGAATGGAATCATACAATAGGTGACCTTTTGTGTCTGGCTTCTTTCACCTAGCACGACGTCTTCAAGGTTCATCTATGTTGCAGCATGTACCAATATTTCACTTTTTAATTGCCAAATAACATTCCATTTTATGGATATACCACATTTTATTTAATCCATTCATCAGCTGATAGACATTGAGTTGTTTCCACTTTTCGGCTATGATGAATAATGATACTATGAATGCCCGTTTACAAGTTTTTCTGTGGTTATGTGTTACCACTTCTCTTGAGTAGACACCTAGGAGTGGAACTGCTCAGTCATACGGTAATTCTATGTTTACTAGTCTGAGGGATCGCCAGACTGTTTTTCCAAAGTGACTGCATTATTTCATATTTCTACCAGCAATGTATAAGGGTTTCAATTTCTCCACATCTTTGCCAATATTTATTATCTTCTTTTTTACTATAACATCCTAGTGGATATGAAGTGGTTTCTCATCGTGGTTTTGATTTGTATTTCCTTAAAGATTAATTATGTTGAGCATCTTTTCATGTGCATATTGGCCATTTGTATATCTTCTTTGGAGAAATGTCTATTCAAGCCCTTTGCCTGTTTTAAAATTGGATTATTTGCCTTTTTATTGTTGAATTGTAAGTGTTCTTTATGTACTGTAGATATCCTAGAGTTTTTAATTGTCTTCCTTATGCTTTTTGTATTTTCTAAGTCTTCTACAATGGTAATGAGTTACTCTGGTAAGCAGAATATCTAAAATGTGATACTAACCTACCTGAAAATATAGAAATTGTACTAATCAAACTTATGAAGGACATTAAGCTAGAAAGGGTGATTAATGTGTTTGGGGTTTTTTGTTTGTTTTACAAAATCAAGATCTATTCCTGGAGGAGTGGAGCTGTGGGTAAAACAGTACTAAGTGTGTTAGTGTGAACTTCCTCATTTCAGTTCAACAATTTTGTCAGGGTGTCTGATGAAGTGGTCTCTTTCTGCATATGTGGGAGGTGACATTAGATGATCTCCAGGACCATGTTCAACATTCACTGTCTATGATTTTCAGTTAAGGCAGGGGTAGAACTCTCTTGAGAAGGGTTCCTGAAAAAATAATCTGAAGGTCTCGGTGTCTTACAAACTCAGTGGCGACCAACATGTGATGTGACTGATGAAAAGAGATGATGTGATCTGAGGTGACAAGAATAAGAGCAGGGTGTCTGAACTGAGGGAGACGTTTGTCCTGCTGATTTGAGCTGTTCAGACCACATCTGAAGCTGGTGCCCACTTCTGGACAATACTCCAAGAATCAGAGCACTGTCCATGTGGCCAGGATGGAGAGGGAAGGGCTGGGAAGAAAGTGTTGGGAGGGAGGCCAATTCAGAAAAGTCGTGATCAAGGCACTACATCTCCAAAGGGCTTCCCTGGGCAGAGGCATCGATGTGGTCTGCCAGACCTTTATCATCTCACTTAACTGGAAGTTCATAGCAGCCTCACTGGGCAGGATTTCCTCCTGTCTCAGACCACAAGACCCAGGACTACACTCATGGCCGGCTCCAGTGGCCCCTCATCTCAGGAGCTGAAGACCCAAGTGGCAAGACGGTGAAAGTCTGATCTGAGGTCCACACAGCAGGGATGAGAAGACACGAAAGACCCTATAGGGCAGCAAATTCAAGCTGTCATGGGGTCCAAGCTAGTAATGAAAACCAATGGAGCCAGTTGAGCACTTGCCTTTTAAATGTATAGAAATTTCTTCACTTCCACAGATAAATATGTTGTACACTATTTTTCTTAAAACAAATGACTTGGTTTTTAAATTTTTCCTCTTTTCAGAAAGAACTAAAAGATGTTTTTATTTTTGTTTTTGCAATAAGAGAAACAACAGCACAGGTGCAATAAGAAATGGCATCCCAGTCATCCTTGTTGCTGGGGCGACAATAGGGAACCGAGAGGACAGCAGTGACAGGACTGCAGCAGGCCCAGTGAAGCCAGGCCTTCTACTTTGTTAAAGAAGAGCTAAAAATTGGGATTTTTATGTGAAATCTTCCAACTTCTAAATCTTGATGCTGATGTTTAGAAAATATCATACAGGCTTGAAATCCCTCTACAACGTCTCTTCTGTGGTCTTCTTAACTCCGCTTGCATATCCAGGGATTGGAGCCCAAGCCCACGAATTCAGCCATCTCTGTCTGTGGACTGCTGTGACTGATAGGAATGGGCTCTTCAAATTAAACTGAAATCAACCCCTTTACAGTACACTGGGCCAACCACCCCACAACCTGCACAGCCTCTGCCATTAGTCCTAACCTTCACCTCTCAGCCACTCCATCCATTCATTCACTCATTTACACACATACACCAGGGGCCCAGTTTCACAGCATCTGTTGAATCCAGTGGATGGGAGTCCCCCACAAGTTGAATACGTGTTTTCTTTATCTCTGAGTCCCTTGGGGCCTAGAATAGAGGGAGGTCCCCTGGGTGGGAACATGGTCTCCCAATCCCTCTCCTGGATGAAGGCTGCCGCCCCAGGAAGAAGTTCCCTTGTGGACCTTGTGTGTGGCTCTCCTGGGCAGTAGCCTGGCATTGAGCAGGAGCACAGGGTTTACTGGATCTGGACCCTGGGCAAGTCACTGATGTCCCAGCCCAGGCCTCCCCATTGTGTAAACAGGGGCATTAACACCCAATTCCTGGCAGATTTTGAGGTGGGTAGAAGTCGTTTTAAGGGGAAAGTCCTACACACAGCGTCAGGATTGTGACAAGTGGCATTGACATGGAAGTGTGGAAGGAACTTGGGGTCCCACAAGGCTGGGTTTGAATCCAGGCTCAGCCACTTTGGGCAGAACATCTAATGTCTAAGAGCCCCTACTTCCTCATCTATAAAATACAGATAAAACTGCCTAGTCTACAGGCCTGTTCTTTGGATTCAAAATTAGCAGTAATGGCACACGTTGAATGTCCTGCACAGTAGGCACAGTAAGGGGTAGCTGTTGTTGCTGCCATAACTGGTAACCAGTAGAGGGCACCAAACTACTCCATAAATGAACCCGGCCCGGTGTACTCACCACAGGTGCGAGAAAGCCTTTTCCTACGCGAAGGCTGCAGGAGATAGATACACACACACACACACACACACACACACACACACACACACACTTTTACATTGGAAAGTTAGAAATTACATTTTACATTGTACTATTGGGCAGGGGGTTCATTTAATAACAAAAGCACCTTGGAGTGATGGTAAGAGCACCCCAGAGAGGAAGGCTTCCAGGACGTGGGTTCTTGTCCTTGTGTTGTGTGACCTTGGGAAAGTCTGGACCCCTTTTTGAAGCCCGAGAGGGTCAAACCGTAATCTCTAAGGGACCTTCTAGATGTCTATGACTAAGATTCTTGGACAAATATATTTCATGAAGCATGCAGGTGGTCAGGGTCGCGATGGGGGGAATGGACTAAACGACCCCTGGATGCCCTCCTGGGGCTGGGATTTGATGGTTTGTACACAGTCACGGGGAGCCTCGTCTGGGCTAATCCTGGCCTTACAAAGGAGTGCGGTTAGAGTCGTTGGGTGGTGGCGAGGTTTTTCTGCAAGCACACACGATGCTTATCATCTTTTGTGCAGGTTGATGCCGAAGCCCCAGAGACCACCCAGCCTGACAAAGAAAGGAATTCTTGTCTGCAGTTGACAGCCTTCAGGTTGAAGGCTTTCCATTTGCCCCGGAGGCTGTCACTCGCAGAACAATGGCGACGAGCAGGGTGGCTCTCACCTGAGACTGGCGCTGCCGCGGGGGAGGGGGGTGACTGCTCTCTCTCCTCCCAGGACGTGGAGGCGGTAAGATCTCTCAGCCAGCAGCAGGCACGCAGCGGCAGACGTGCCTGGAGAGGCTGTGGAGGATTGTTTTCTGAGTGGATGGGGTCTCAGTCTACAGATCAGAAAGCAGTAAGTGCTTAGGACATCGCTCTTCATTTAAAAAAATTATAAAGAATTATTGATACACACAAAACATAAATCAATCTCAAATCATTATGTTGGGTGATCAAAAGAAGTCAGACACAAGAGATTACATACTATATAATCCCATTTCTATGACCTTCTGTAGAAGACAAAACTAAGCTATGGTGCTAGAAATTCGATCAATGGCTGCTTCCTTAGGAGAGGGAAAGGCTGACTGCAAAGGGACAGGGAGGAACTTCCTAGGGGGTGGAAACTCTGTCTTGACTGAGTGATGATGCGATGGGTGCACCTTTGTGAAACTCTGAACTGTACACATAAAATCACTGCATTTTATTATATGCAATTATATTTCAATAACACTGATAAAAACGAAATTGTAAAAACAAGTTTAGGGAATTCCCTGGTGGCCCAGTGGTTAAGACTCAGTGCTTTCACTGCTGTGGGCCTGGGTTCAACCCCTGGTCAGGGAACTAAGATCCCACAAGCCGTGTGGCACGGCCGAAAAAAAAAAAACAAACAAAAAAATAAGTTTAATGACTTTCTCATTCTCAAAAGAAATACTTGTTGGGAGTTCTCTGGTGGCCTAGTGGTTAGGATTCCGGGCTTTCACTGT
This sequence comes from Balaenoptera physalus, assembly GCF_965194825.1. Classification (NCBI taxonomy): domain Eukaryota; kingdom Metazoa; phylum Chordata; class Mammalia; order Artiodactyla; family Balaenopteridae; genus Balaenoptera; species Balaenoptera physalus. The sequence continues at coordinate 34,125,002 of NC_138886.1, read as the reverse complement.
AGGGGAACTGAGATCCTGCAAGCCACATGGCACAGCCAAAAAAAAAAAACACATGTTCACATTAGAAGACTGAGAAAATACAGATATGGTGAAAAATAAAGAAAAATCATCCATAATCTCATCACCCAGAGGTAAACACAGTTATCATTTTGATGTGGGTAGTGCCAAACCTTTATTTTCACAAAAATGAAATCATAATCTGCATTATCATAAATTTATTTATGCATTAAATTGGCAATATAGGTACATAAGTAAAACTTCAAAAGGTACGAAAGGTCATAAAGTGAAAAATAAATCTCTCTCCCTGTCCCCCCTCTCTAGAAGCAATTACTCGTATCATTTACTTGTATATTCTCCTGGAGATACGTTATGCGTTTACAAGCATATATGCGTGATGATCCTTAAGGAAAAAAAATGGTAGCATACTCTATACACAATTTGTACCTGTATTAACCTATATTTTAATATAACATGACAGGAATATCTTTCCATGTTATTGAAATTTTTCTAGTGTCATTTTTAAAGCAACCTTTGATTCAAGTAGAACATAAAAACCAAAATATGCAAAAATTATAAGTGTAAAGTTCAAAGTGTTTTCATAAATTGAATCTACTTTTATATCCAGTACCAATATAAAACAATAGATCATCACCAGCATTCCAAAAAACCTTTTGGACCTTCTCCTCATCACTGTCTCCTCTCCTGCAAAAGAAGCCACTATCCTGACTTCTAATTTCTAATGAGTTTTGCCTGCTTTTTGAACTTTACACAGTATTTATATACTGATAATAGAATTATACAGTATTTATTCTTATGTCTGTATACTTTCACTCAACAGTATATGAATAAGATTAATTCGTGTCATTGCATATAGCAACATTTCATTCACACTTAACTGCCATATAGTATTCCTTTGTATAAATATATCACAATTTATTTATCCATTCTGTTGTTGAGGGACATGGGGGTTGTTTTCAGGTTTTGGCTGATATAGATGCTATGAACATTCAGTAGATGTCTTTTGGTGAACATATGTATACATTTCTGTTGCATATATGCTTAGGAGTGCAACTGCTAGGTCATAGATATGCATATATTCAGCATTAGCAGAAAAAAAAAAAAGTCTCCAAAATGGCTGCACCAATTTACACTCTCTCCTGCAGTGTATGAGAGTTCCAATTGCTCTACATCCCATCTACAAAATCAACTTTAATGGCTATGTAGCATTTCATTATACAGACATGCCATACTTTATTTTACCTGTTTCCTGTAATTCAGGGATTCCTAACTCTTTTTGAGCCACAGACACACTGGCGTTCTGATAAAGCTTGAGGACCCCTTCTCAGAATATGACATAGTAAAATATGAGTTTTATTATTAACATACTAAATGATAACATCTAGCAGCAGGTCTAAAACCACAGTAACATCGAAATTTCAAAACGAGCATAAACATTAAAATGCTTATTCCCCTTTTGTGCTGTTTTTCCTGTGAAATGCATATCTTAGCTTTTGCCGATTTTTAATGGCCTATTTATTTTCTAATTTTTATATAAGCACCCCTTGTGTATTATAGATATTACCCATCTATGTGAAATGGTACAATTTTTTTCATTTGTCATTAGCTTTGCCATTACGTTTGTTTTTTAAATAACAGCTTTACTGATAAAAAAAAACTCACATACCATAAAACTCACTCTTTTCAAGTATACAATTTGGTGGCTTTTAGTATACATCAGCATGTTTTCAGGGCTTATCCATGTTGTAGCAGGTGTCAGTACTTCATTCCTTTTTATGGTGGAATAATACTCCATTGTATGGTATGGTAGACCAAGTTTTTATTTATCAGTTGATAGCCAAGTGGGTTGTTTCTACTTTATAGCTATTATAAAGTACAAGTTTGTATGTAACAAGTTTTTGTGCAGACATATATTTTCATTTATCTTGGGTATATACCTAGGAGCGGAATTTCTGGGTCATATGATAACTCTATGTTTAACATTTTGAGGAACTGCCAGACTATTTTCCAAAGTGGCTGCATCATTTAAAAATCCCACTAGCCATGTATGAGATGTTTATGGTTTTTTAATACATAAAAATTTTTAATTTTACATAGAAAAATAAATCAAATCAATGTTTTTCTTTATGGTTTCTGTCTTTGAGTCATTCTTAGAAAGGCTTTCACCATTCCAAAATTATAGAAATAGCCATACACACACACACACACACACACACACACACACACACTATGTACTTCTATGTTTTTCATTTTTGTAACTAGAAACTTTAAACAACCACTTGGAATCTACATTATGCAATGCCAGGTCTTCCTACTCTCTCTGCCATTTTGATGGACTTCTGAATCCAGTTCTGTCTACCTTGTAATTAATGGCAATTTTCCCCAGATTCAGAGGTATGGTGAATTGCTATTGAACTCTTTTCTTGTTTCTTCAGTTTTTATGGCTGTTTCAGATACTTCTAACCATATGCCTTTTTTCTTTTTGGCATATGATTTTTAAATAAAGTGCTCATCTGAATGTATTTTTCAGTGGTATAAACATTTTATCAGAATTGGAAAAAAAAAAAAAGGCTATGGGACTTCCCTGGTGGCGCAATGGTTAAGAATCCGCCTGCCAATGCAGGGGACCCGGGTTCGAGCCCTGGTCCAGGAAGATCCCATTTGCCGCGGAACAACTAAGCCCATGTGCCACAACTTCTGAGCCTGCACTCTAGAGCCCACGAGCCACAACTACTGAGCCCAGGTGCCACAACTACTGAGCCTGTGCTCTAGAGCCCAAGAGCCACAACTACTGAAGCCCACGCGCCTAGAGCCCGTGCGCAGCAACAAGAGAAGCCACCGCAATGAGAAGCCCGCGCACCACAACGAAGAGTAGCCCCCGCTCACCGCAACTAGAGAAAGCCCGTGCGCAGCAACGAAGACCCAATGCAGCCAAAAATAAAATTTAAAAAAAAAGGCTATGGATGGTGTTCTATACACACTTTATTTCCTGTGTCCTGTCTTTTCCTGCTTTCATTATCTTTAGAGTGAATGGGGCTGAGAGAAGTTTGGGAGTCTTTGGGGAACATTCACTAGGTTTTCCAGCCTGTCCTCTGTTTTTTCTCACTCTACCCACCACCTCACAAACAGAAAGTGGACTGTTTCCACTTGTAATAGTGTAACGAAGCCTCACATTTCCAACTTTTCATATCATTTTTATTCTGTTTTATCCTTACTACAATCCTAGGAGGTTAGACAGGACCAGGGCTCATTAGCCCCATTTTACAGATGAAGAAACAGAGCCCCCAAGAAGGGCAACGCTGAAACCATAAGCCTGGGGCCTGGTAAAGTGGCATCTTAACAGTCTAGGACTCCTGACTTAAAGCCTCGAAAACCCCTGTTCAGCAGGGAAAGAGGGTCAAAGGTCCAGGGTGTGTACACATACAGCCCTCAAAAGGAATGTGGGGTTTTGTGGTTTGAGTTTTTCTTTCCCTTTCTAAGCACGCTTCGCATGCCAGCAAAGGGCGTGCGTATGTGTGTTGGGGGATGTGAGGGGTGAGTCTTAGAATTGCATGTCATTCCTAAGCCATTTTATAAAGGACATCAAAGCATGGAACGTGTCATGAAGCTCACAAGTCCCTTCTGGCCTTCTGGTGTCTCATCAGAGCCCAGCTTCTGCAAGGGAATGACGGAATGAGTGGAAACTAGGCTTCGGTTCCATGTGACATGACTCATTAAATGGTTTACTGTGATCTGTACCTGTGTTTCAAATTCATAAAACACCGCTTTTGTGACAATAGAGAGAGACGAACTCTGCTTCGTGGGTTCAAAAATAAAAGTTGAAAACATAAAGTCTTTGCATGCCTGTGACACTGAATATCCCAATGTGAAGCGTCCTTTGGGGGAGGGGGGAGATTTTCTGGTTAAATGCTTTGAGCAAATGCCACATATTGCACACCCATCTTGGAGATTCACAGTGAAAATCAATATATTTGAGGCTCCAAGAAGTCAAGCAATGATGAGGCATATTGAATTCTGTACCCTGGGGTTTACCTAGCATCTCTAACCACTGAACTCTTTCCTCAGGTGACATCCAAGACTTCTTGCCCAATAACGGTTCCACAGAACCTAAGTTTGCATAGCACTGCTATAGAACATATGTTTCTACTACATCTGTGTAAACATTAATACATTCCTCCATTAATTCCAATCTATGACTTTGAACAAGCTGACAGTGTTTTTTGAGCCTAAATATAGGTTAAATTCTATTACAACAAACCCCAAGAGGCTGCCCCAATTATTTTACATTTGTGCTGTGCTTCTAAATGTATCAAATATTCCTTGTTATAAGTGTATGATTTTCAGAAACTGAATGCATTTTTGATCATGCAGATATTTTATTGTGTAAGAAATTTATTATAATATACTTTCATCTGTATTGTACTTATTGAGTGGTTGAACTTGATATCGCTAGTATTCATAAAATATCTTATTTTCAAAATTGTCCATATTATATCATCATCAATTTTTATTGAAGCTGTATATGTAATTTTCATGAAAATACTTAAGTGGATTTTCCCTTTGGGGTATTAAAGTATATCTGAATAGAATCTTTGTTATTACAGGAATAATTGATGAGCCCTTTTAAGTTTTTACAAAATATAGAAAAGCAGAAAAAAGACCGTTATCTATTCTCTCAAATACAACCACTATTAGCATTTTCACCTATGCATATATAGTTTTTACATAGTGGAGATCCCACTTTGCAATGTTGTCTCTTACTTATTGACTTAACATTATAGCAAGAGCATTAGCATTTATTTCTATATTTGACGAATGTATAAACAAATAAAACAATTTAAGATGAGATTCTGCCTTCCAAGAGACATTGGTGGTTTCAATTACTTGGAGCCCAGGAGTAATGAAGAGGTTCCTCACAGGATGCAGAGAAGTACAGGGCTGCTTAGATGACCCTGAGTGTCAGTGAGGTAGCATCTTGGCCCCCAGCAGTGCCCCCTCCCTATAGCTAAGTCCTCTTGGGTCCCCCTGGAAGTTCCTCCAACCCCAGGTCCTAGGACCATCCCCTCCCTCACTCAGACTTAAGTCAAAGAACCACGGTCAGGAGGGACAAGTGAATTCACACTTTGCATTATACAGAAAATCGAGGTAAACAACCCTCCCTCAACCACCAAGTTTTGCTTTTCCCTTTCTCCCACATCGGCTGTAATATGAACAATTGCACATTACCTTATAGTTTAAAATCCTGGTAAAATACATATTCTAATGTAGTCCTGGTGAGAGCCTTTTACAGATGAGGTAGTTGAGACTCAGGGGGCTTAAGTGATTTGGCCAAGACCCCTTTCAGCAGGTAAGTAATAGCTCCAGAATCCCAGCCCCGGTCTCTGGAGTCCCAGTCTGTGGCAGAGACTGTGCAGACCTGCACCCCTGCTTTCAGGCAGGCATAAAATGCCATATAAAATGTCAAACCAAAGTACAGCTGTCCTTGGCTGTGGGGAATTGGAAGGTATTTCAATCCGACAGAATGAATGGGCTTATTACAAAATCCTTCTAATTCCTCAGTCAGCTTGTCTGAGCCACAGTTCTGGGCCCTCTGTTGCTGGGTATTCATCTATGGCTGACAGACACTGCACATTCAGAATAAAAAGCACGCAGGGCTAGGAGGTGGCTTTGGTTCTCATAATGGCCACAGGTGTGGTCAGATGACAAAGATGATGGCAAAGACTGACCCACCTCTCTGAGGTCTTACACAGCAAGGAGGATTTGTTGTGTGGGGCAGCTTTCGTTTGCCTGCCTGTGTTTTCCCTGAGAAAGGAAGACGCTCAAAAACATCTCCAAATCTTTGAATCTGGAGGGCAGTTCAGGCTCAAAACTGAGTAAGAAAAGGTTAGAAAAAAATTAGAGTGAAGTTTAAAGAGCATTCTAACCAGGCCATGTGCGAGACTAGGGTTGGAATTTGCTGGTGACGGCCAGAGAATAGTAAGAAAGGAACACAACTGTATTTGTTTCTTTAAAACAGATACACTTCACCATGAAATGCATGCTCCTTGCCATTTGACATCATTACAAATAAATACAGTTTCCCAAATATAGGGCCCCAAATGGAATCTTTCAATTTTTTATTCTAATCCTTCAAGTTTTCCTGGAAGATGTAATTTCCCAGTCTGGGTCTTACTTCCCCTGTCTGTAAAATGAAGGATTTTGAACACACAACCACTTAGGGTCCTTCTAGTATAGTTTCTATTATTTTTACATAAATTCAACTTAACAAACGCCATTGAACACTTGTCCTATGGCATTTCTTGTTCCTGGCTCTGACAGTGCATAAGATGCTCGTTTCCTGCCCACAAAAAGCCACTGTTCGCTAGGTGGGGATGAGCCTAGTGGAGAGGCTTCTAATACAAAGCCAAGCCTGGTGTGTGTACATGTGTGTGTGTGTCTGTGTGTGTGTGTGGTGCACGAGATGCAGTGGGCCAAAAGAGTGATCGAAGTAGAGAATCTGGCCTTGAATGCTAAGGCAAGGCGTGGGCAGTTCATTTGGTGGGTACTGGGGAGCCGCTGAAGGCCTGAAGGAAGAGATGTAATGTCATCAGAATTGTACTTTAGAAATATTAATCTGGCAAAATGGGCCTATTGGTTTTCCTAAAGGCCTCCCAGGTGGCAAATGGAGGAGTTGAAATTAGAACCCACCCAGGCTGACTCCCAAGCTTGGGCATATAACTCTCCAAGAAGGCCACAGAAACACTCTAGATGAGCTTCAAATTGACAACTGCTTAGACTGTTTAGACACCAGCGTCCTATCCAGAGGGATACACTGGGGGAAAATAACATCTGACAGGAAGGGGTGAAGATTTACTTGCTAATTCCTAGGTATTGAAAGTTGACCCCTAAAAGACATGCCCACATCCTAATCCCTGGACCTGTGAATTTTTTTTTTTTTTTTTTAATGTTAGCTCTTGCCCCAGAATTTTTTTTTTAATTATTTATTTATTTATTTATGGCTGTGTTGGGTCTTCGTTTCTGTGCGAGGGCTTTCTCTAGTTGCGGCAAGTGGAGGCCACTCTTCATCGCAGTGCGTGGGCCTCTCACTGTCGTGGCCTCTCTTGTTGCGGAGCACAGGCTCCAGACGCGCAGGCTCAGCAATTGTGGCTCATGGGCCTAGTTGCTCCACGGCATGTGGGATCTTCCCAGACCAGGGCTCGAACCCGTGTTCCCTGCATTGGCAGGCAGATTCTCAACCACTGTGCCACCAGGGAAGCCCTGGACCTGTGAATATTACCTTGCATAGCAAAAGACTGAATATTACCTTGTAGAGCAAGAGACGTGAATAAATTAAGGATCTTGAGAGGAGGAACTTATTCTGGATTATTCAGACAGCCTTACATGCAATCACATGTATCCTTATAAGAGAGACACACAGAGAAGAGGAAGAAGCAATGTGACCACAGAGACTGGAGTGATGTGGCCACAAGTTAAGGAAAGCCTGAGGCCACCAGAAGCTGGAAGAGGCAAGGCATGGATTCTCCTGAGAACCTCGGAGAAGAGGTTGACCTTGCGACACCTTGATTACAGACTTCTGGCCTCCAGAACTGTGAGAGAATAGATGTCTGCTGTTTTAAGCCACCAAGCTTGTGGTACTGTGTTACAGCAGCCACAGGAAACTAACATACGAAGCCACTTTTTGTTAAATTTAATTAATTCATTTCAACTGGTAATGCATGCATATGGGTCAACATTTTGAAAGGGTAAAGAATATATACTGAAAAGGAAATCTTTCTCCTTTCCACACCCACCAATCACCATTTCCTCCCATTAAATCTTGTGTGTGTGTATGTCTGTGTGCATGTGCGCAACTACAGATTTGCACATTTTCCCAAAATAATCTGGAAGGTAGCATGTGGTCATGCGGTAGCAAAAATAGACCTTATCTGGGCTTCCCTGGTGGCGTAGTGGTTAAGAATTCGCTTGCCAATGCAGGGGACATGGGTTCGAGTCCTGGTCCAGGAAGATCCCACATGCTGCGGAGCAACTAAGCCCGTGCACCACAGCTACTGAGCCTGCGTGCTGCAACTACTGAAGCCCGTGCTCCTAGAGCCCGTGCTCTGCAACAAGAGAAGCCACCACAATGAGAAGCCCATGCACCACAACGAAGAGGAGCCCCCGCTCGCTGCGACTAGAGAAAGCCCGCGCGTAGCAACGAAGACCCAACGCATATATGGAGACTCTCTGGACAAGCTCCCTAACCTCAGAGGGCCTTGGTCTTCCCCTCTGTAAAGGGGGGATGATGATGTTTCCCACCTCTAGGACTGCGGTGAGGATTAAATGAGATGACGTGGGTGAAGCTCACAGCAGAGACTGGTATGTGGCTGCATAGAAAGTTCCCATCTTGTGAACTACTGTCGCTGCTGCTTATGTGGCCTGTTGGGGGCGCTTCTCAGCTCAACACTTCTCCACTTGCAATCAGCCAGCACATCTTTCGCTGACAAGCCTAAAAGAGATGGCCGCATTCTTGTCATTCCAGGGTTATTTCTGTCTGTCTGTGGGCTCTTCTTTCGGTGTTGATGGAAAACAAAGGTTACATAACATCAATAAGCCAATTCTTAAAACCCATAAAGAGAAAGTAAGGATCATGAGAGGAAAGCAGATGTTACAAAGACAGGATTCTGGGCCTTCACCCACACTGTTCCTTCACCTGCAATGCCTTTTGGAGTACAAAAATTCTAACGGCAACCCTGCATTGGGGTCTTCAATGTAATAGAAAGAACACAGGAGTTAGGCAATTCAAACCCACTTACACTGCAACTTTGGCCAACACGCTTCCTTCCACTCGGTGAGCCTCAGTCATTTTAATCTACCTATCTCAGAGCTGACATGTGGGTTACAAAGGAGGAGCCAGGGACCAGCTTAGACATTAGCTCCATCGCTCAGTTTACAAATGAGGAAATCGGGATCCAGAAAAGACAAGTTGCCTGCCCAAGATTACCCAAGGAGTCAGTAGCTGAGCTGGGGCTGGAACTCAGCCTTCAAGAAACGCCCCTTTTCTCTTTAGCAGGCTGATGAGACATATGTGATGAACCATCATATACTACATAAATGTCATTTGAGGTCACTGGTCTTAATGATGGTTACACCTTGGTCTACCTGTTTCTTTTTCTAAAGTTCTATCCGAAATGGACACAAGTCCCAAGCCTCTGCTTTTCAGCCTTTGAAGGAAGGGTATGGGGTATCTGAATTGCCCTTACAACTATGGGCCTCTGGACCTAATCCCCACCGGCTGCTCCTGACCCCACCCCTGTGTGCCCCTTGATCAGGAATGCAGGGAATGAACCTGTGCATAAGGCCACTTGACCTTCTGCAGGGGGACATGGTGATGGGGACAAGGCACGGGGAACCTTTTAGTGGCAAATGATTCTTACTTGGACTGGGTAAACATTCTTTAAACCCACACATAACTCTCAAATATTTGTCTCCCTGACTTGGACTTTATTCTTTCCAAATTGTATGAAACTGGAAAACAAGTTGGGAGGTTTCTAATAAATGTTTACCACCATCCATATGAAATGTCTTCTTTCTTTTTACCTATCATTAAAAATAAAACAACAGACTATATTATCTGGAGAAACAAGGCTGTTTACATTGTGTGTGTGGGAAACTGCTATTTGCATTAGCAGGTATGGGCAGAGAGGTGATTGGTCACCTTACCCTACAACAACTAGAGACATCCAACACTCTGTTTCCCTTCTCTCATATCTAGAGACACCAGAAATAAACAAACAAACTCAGTAGAATTTAAAAGAATCAATCAGTTTTCACTTATAACATTAGATGGTCTAGAATGAACACAGAGAGGTCTCCTGGGAACTACCAGTGTATCTTAAACTTTCATTTGTTTTTCATGTTACTAAGTAGCATCCTTTCATTTCAGCTTGAAGAGCTCTGTCAGCATGATGATTCTTATTACAACCAAGCTTTACCATGATGGTTGCAAAATGATAATCTTCCAACCCTAGCACTCCCTTCACGTTTATTGGTTGGCATTTTACTGTAAGCAAGAGCCCTTGCCTCTTCCCTATGTAGTCACCCATTTATTATCAGTACAGATTCATAGATTCCTATTTTTTCAATGGTTTATTATTCCTTATTTTCTTAATTATTTTGATGTTCAAATTATCCCAGATTTGGCTGGTGGGCTCCTCTTCAAGATGATTCCTGTGTCCTTTTGACTTACCCCCACCACTTTTTTTTTTTTAAGCACTACCTTACTTTCCAGCACAAGATGGACCAAGCTCATCTTGTGAAAGAAAAGCATGGAGATTAGAAAAAAAGAAAGTGGCACTTACATATCAATAAAGATGACTGCACATTATCAAAGTATGGGTATTAACCAAGAATAATTATTCTAAGTATTTAACACACAAAGAAATAATTATGCATAGAAAAAAGAAAGGACTAGAAGAAAATGCTAGAAAACTAGAAGAAACTTTGTTGGAATTATGAGAATTTTTTCATATTGCTCTTTTTTTCTGTATATCCCAGATTTTATGTGGTGAGAATAAATTATATTTATAATGGGAAATTTTAGGTAAAAGTTTTTTTTCTTAAGAATAATGGAGTAGGGGACTTCCCTGGCGGTCCAGTGATTAAGACTCTGCACTTCCAATGTAGGGGGCGCAGGTCTGATCCCTGGCTGGGGAACTAAGTTCCCACATGCCCTGCGGCCCAGCCCAAAAAAAAAAGAATGGAGTGGGCCAGCTCTGAGAACATTACATAAGAATTTATAAGTATGTTAACAAACACTATTAAAAATCACTGAAAACACTTCATCAACTACACTATCAAAACAAAGCCCTGTGGCACACACTGATACTGAACTAGGACATAGAAAACTTGGGCTGCTACACCTGGTTCTGCCATGTATAATATGTCTGGGTAACTTTAGGCAAATTCATTTCATCAATTTGGGCCTCAATTTCCTCATCTGAAAAAAGGAGATACCAATTTCTTCCTATATCAGCAATGTAATGAGGCTCAAATGAAACCATGAGTATGAAAACTCCTTTAAAGTGCTACAAAGGTAAATTTTTTTTTAAGAGCTTAAAAAAAAGTTTGCTTAATGCTTTATTGAAAGGTTAAATTTTTAGTGGTTTCCCTTTTTTTTGGTATTTTTTTCTTCCAGTTTTATTGAGATATAATTGACCTACAGCACTACATAAGTTTAAGGTATACAGCATAATGATTTGACTTACATATGTAATGAAATGGTTACCACAATAAGTTTAGTGAATATGCAGCATTCATGTAGATACAAAATAAAAGAAAAAGAAAAAAAATTTTTTCCTTGCGATGAGAACTCTTAGGATTTACTCTCTTAACAATTTAAATATGTAATACACAGCAGTGCTAATTATATTAATCATGTTGTACATTACATCCCTAGTACTTATTTATCCTATAACTGAAAGTTTGTACCTTCTGACTGCCTTTATCCAGTTCCTCCTCCCCCACAATCCCATGGCAGATTCCTTTTCTCAGTGAGTGGCAGAAAAGCCCTCTAGGAGTTTCTGTGAGCCCGCTTGAGCTCCATCTTACAGCCAAGGCAGCAGCATCTCCACGGCTGCCTCTTAAATCGGGTTCCCCAGAAGCAACCTTGGTAGGAGGAGTCCATGTGCAAGTGATTTACTAGCAAGTGCTCCCAAGCAAACTGGTAAGGAAGTGGGGAAGTAGGATCAGAAAGGAAAGGGGGCCCAGCAAAGGTACATTATCAAACAAGTCATTCAGAAGATACCTTTGGCTCACCCCTCAAGGAAACTCTGGTGAAAGTCACACCTCAGAGCCATCCTGTTTAGGGGCAAGGGAGCTGGAGAATTTACACCTCTGTACCCATGGTTACAGGAAAAGGGGGAGGAGTGGGCAATCTCCCAGCACTTCCAGGTCTCCTGGGTGCAGGCAAAGCAGAGAGGTTGAGTGACTTGCCCAGGGTCACACAGGTGGCAGGCAAGATTCCAGCCTTGAGCTGTCTGGGAGAAGTCCCTGTGGTCTGTCCACAGCCCGGGCACCTTCTTCTATGCTGTGTTCTCACTACGCTGGGATTAATATCTTTTCTATGGAGGGCTACCCATAGGGAATCCTTCATGTTCCACAGAATCTCAGAGACTACCCTGCCTTCAGAAATCCCAGAGTCCCCATGGGTGTCACCATGATGGCATTAGTGGCTCTTTCCCCATAGTCACCCCTCTCTTCTTGAATTTGTCTAACACAAGGCACCAGGATGGATTTAATCATGACTTTATGAATTCCAGAAAGAGACGCCCATGTCTCAAATACAGGTGGCCCGTCTCCTGGCTGCAAAGACATTATTAGTGATTTGGGGAAGAGTCAGTTAGATAAACAGGTACCATCCCAAACAAAAGACCTTGTGAGCACACCCACTTGGTTCTCCCTTGTTGTACTTAAGGGCAATTTCCCCACATCCTGCATTCTGAACATGAGCGAACATGTGAAGGAGCAGACACACAGGAGCTCAAGTCACGGAAACCTTGCATGTAGCTGGGGAGCAATGGTCTGGAGCCCCAGGTCCATGGCCAGCCCCACCACACACTAGCTGAGGGATCTTGGGTAAGACGTAGAATCTTGTCAGGTCTGAGCATCCTTGTTCATAAAGTGGTTAAAGCCACATCTACCCCATAAGGGTATCATGAGGCTCTATGACGTATCTAGAGGGCTTCATAAAGTGTCAAGCTCAATGCACATGTATAGATATTGCTACCCACATTTGTCCTACCAGTCAGCCAAGAGTTAGGATATAAACCTGTAAGGCCTCTGGGTGGCTGTACCACGTGACAGTCACCTTCTTCACAATGAAGCAACTGGGCTCCAATGCCCAGTGTGTTCTCTTCCAGGCAGTTCTAACAAGCTTCGTTATTGTGTCTGGTTTTTTAGAGTAGAAGCAAACAAAGATCCAAGAAGTTGGCCTACTGACCCTAGCAAAAAGCAATAATTAACAGCCTGACAGAAGAAATGTCCAAAAGAGTATAAATGACAGCTGTATTCACTCAGAATCATAGTCTGGATTGAAAGTCTACACATTCCAGAGCTCCTGGTGTTGGTAATGACTCAAGACACTAAGAATCAAGTTGCTTTGTGATCTTTGCTCTCTATTTAAGAGTGCAGGATTTTGTAATAACCATAAATGGACTGTAATCTTTAAAAATTGTATAAAAAATAAAAATGAAAAAGACAAAAAAAAAAAAGAGTGCAGGGACAACTAGTAGAAAAGTTGTCAGAAAAATGTCCAATAGCACTGGGAATTAAAACAAAAGCACATTAAACAATAATAAAGTCTATGATGTTTACATTAGCATATATTTTCTGAAATGAAAACACTCAATGCTGGTGATGATGAGGTAAAACTGGTTCCAGAAAACCAAAAACTATATAAATGTCTCAAAGGAAAGTTCAAATGAATTTTAATTAAACAAAATATGACATTATGCATTCACTAATAGCAAAAAATTTGAAAACTATACAGGAATATGGAAAATTGCTTATGATATTACATGAGAAACCACAAGACACTAAATAGCATGTCCAAGTGGAATAGAAGAGCCCACAACTACAGGCCTAAGGAAAAAAGACTGGAAGGAATATCACTGTGCTTTCCTTCTTTCCATCCCCTCCTTCCTTATCACTTTACAGACAGGGAGACTGAGGCCGAGTGGCTGCCCTGCTGTTGAGAACCTGTTCCTACAGCTTCCATGCGGCCCGCAGGGATACCTGAAGGGGCAGAGTGGAGGAGTGGTGACCGTGTACCAGGAGGGTCAGAGGTCATGGAAGGCATCTGGGGCTGGGGTGGAGAGGCTGGTTCAACGCGTGGCTTTGGCACACGCTTCCTCAGTGACACGGCCGTCAGGGACAGAGGCAGGTCAGACCTGGTGCCCGCCCTCATAAAGCACCTGGGAGAGAGAGAGGCCTCTGCCTGGATTAATCAGGGAGAACACATGGCATACTGGAGCCAGTGTGTGCCAGCTCCTGAGAGCTGATTGCTAAATTTTCAGGAATCTCACATGTCAGTGCTTAGACATAGCCATTAATAAAAATAAATTATATGGGACTTCCCTGGTGGTCCAGTGGTTAAGACTCCACACTCCCAATGCAGGGGGGCCCGGGTTCAATCCCTGGTCAGGGAACTAGATCCCGCATGTCGCAACTAAAGATCCCACATCCCGTAACTAATTAAGATCCTGCATGTCTCAACTAAGATCAGGTGCAGCCAAATAAATAAATAAATATTAAAAAAAAAAAAAAAGGAAAGGAAAGGGGAGGATAGGAGAAGTTCACAATTTTAATAAATAAATAAATTATATGAACTTACAATTTCATAAATAATATTTGAAACAAAGGTAACACTCCAAACTCATCACTTCCTAATTATTTTACTTTATTTTACTATGATCTTTGAGGTTGAGGCTTTTCACATCTACTGTATCTGTATGGTGGGAATACTATGTGATGGTCTGCTCCCATGCATCTCTCCCCAACTCCATGCTGATAGTGACATCATGTCAGTAGCTTGAAACTGGCAGTGGTGGGAGTATTTACACCATGGAAATGGGCAAATGCTACAAATCAGGACTTGGTTTAATGCTTTGTTGCTTGTCTAGAGGTTGGATTCTGGACTTTAAAAAGTGATGGAGAAAATGTTAATAATGCAGATTAAATTTAAAAGTCTGTCATGTCTACGGTTTTTTCTTAATATTATGAATAGCACCAAAATATGAGGAAATACTTCTAATACTTGAAAACTATTATCTGATTCAGCAAAAAAGTTATCTTTGTCATGAATGACTGAGTGAAGTTCCATTATATGCCTTCATTATTTCACTTTTGTCTTAACGCATTAGTGTAAATGAATATATCAGCCAACATTTATGAAAGAACTTCACTCAGTGACATGAGTGACTTCTTGGCTGAATCCTATGATAACCAAGCATTTGTTCATAGTTTGATTTTGTAATGCTATTGTTGTTAATAGAATTATAAAAACCAATAGTGGATTTCACAAGGAATAGCAGAACGGAAGTTAAAGGTGTATGGAATTTACAATAAAGAGTATTTCATATTATTATTTGTAAATTGTGTGCCACACATTCTTTATAGCAGGAAAATGTATAGCAAACTTACGTACAGATATATATGCATACATATTGTTTTAAGAGAGCCTTTGTTAAACATTTACCAACACACCACTGGTAGGACTCAGGAAAAGACAGGGCGGGCGTGGGTAGAGAAGGGTGTACAGTAGGGATTGTAAAATGGGTTCTGTAGCGGAGTGACACTGTAGGAGATGATGTGGCTGCTATCTCTCAACAGGGGACCAGCGTCCTCACTGCCCTAGATTCCTCTGGCCCGGGTCCCTGGCCCAGACAGCTTTCAGGAGGGAGGAGGAGGCCCTGGGTGGGGTGGCTCCCGACCTCCCAGTGAGTGAGCCTGGCTGGAGGTATGCTGAGCCCGACCACCCCAGGAGGAAATGCCTTGGGGTGGTTGGAGAGAGGGACCCTGCACTTTCAAAGCATCCTAGAGGTGAAGCAGCCAGACGTTGGAGGGCCCAGAGATCTCCTCACATAGTGCCAGCCCTCTTGAGGTCAAAGAGGAAACAAGTGCAAGTAGGGGAAGTTGGGGCAGAGATGGGAGGTCTAGACTGGCTGAGCTGTCTCCAGGGGACTCTGCACACCCAATCTGGGACCTGTGCTTCTGCTCTTCAAGGACACACACTGCAACACTTGACGGCATTGGTTTTTGCCTGATTCTGCCACTGCTTTGTTCTGTTTTTGTTTTTATATTGGGGGTAGATAAAGGAAACTTCATCTAATGCAAACCAAAGCTTGTGTTTTGTTTTCTGTTTTTTATAACTGAAGTATAGTTGACATACAAAATTATATTAGTTTCAGACATACAACATAGTGGCTGGACATTTATATACAAGACAAATTGATTGCCACAATAAGTCTAGTAATCATCTGGCACCAGACAAAGTAATTACAATGTTATTGACTAAATTCCCTATGTTGTACATTACATTCCCATGACTCATTTATTTTATAAATGGAAATTTTCCTCTTAATCCCCTTCACCTATTTCACCCAACCTCCCACCCCACTTCTGCCATTACTTTGAATCTTAGTGAGACAGGCAACTCCAGGAAGCTCTCTGCCCTTCACTGTGTATGCCTGTCCTTACTTTCCTCACTACTTACTTTTCTTCTATAGTTTTAAATCTCTGTGTCTGTAGTCAGATTCCTCTTTTAACCCCTACCCTTATTTTTGTTCTTGATGTTGTTTGTGTCTCTTTTTTCCCTTAATTATTCCTAACACCAGGCTATTTTATCAGCTTTTCAAAGAACTGGCTTTTTGTTTTGTTGATCATTTGTATTGGGTTTTTTGCTTGCTTTGGTTGTTTCTATTTCAATAATTTCTCATTTTAACTATACCTGTTTCTTCCTTACACTTCTCTGGGTTTATTTTATTGTTTTCTAGCCTTTTGGATTGAAAGTTTAGTGATCCCACTCCTTACTTTTAAAGTTTTCTCTTTTGATAGTGAGGACAGTTAAAGTTATACATTTCCCTCTGAGTATTGCTTTGGCAACATCTCACAGATCTGATATCCAATCATTCAACTATTTGTTAAGTACCTACTATGTACTAAGAACTAAGAAATGGTGCTCCCATCATACAGTTCTAAATAGTGTAATTTCCATTTGGATTTCTCTTTAACCCAAGAGTTATTTACAAGGGCTTTTTATTTCCAGGTGTACGGAATTGCAAGGGGGAGCTATCTTTCAATAATTTAATTCTAGCTTTGCATTGTGGTCAGGGAATATAGTTTGCTTGATGGCAGCATTTTGGAGTTCACTGAGATTTCCACTACCTACTATATTTTCTTAACATTAAAAAAATTGATGTAGGGACTTCCCTGGTGGCACAGTGGTTAAGAATCCACCTGCCAATGCAGGGGACACGGGTTCGATCCCTGGTCCGGGAAGATCCCACATGCCATGGAGCAACTAAGCCCGTGCGCCACAACTACTGAGCCTGTGATCTAGAGCCTGCGAGCCACAACTACTGAGCCCACGTGCCATAACTACTGAAGCCCGTGTGCCTAGAGCCCGTGATCCGCGAGAAGCCACCGCAATGAGAAGCCCACGCGCCGCAACAAAGAGTAGCCCCCACTCACTGCAACTAGAGAAAGCCCGCGCACAGCAACGAAGACCCGACGCAGCCAGAAGTAAATAAATATATAAATTTATCAAAAACAAAATTTGACGTAAAATACACACTCAGTAAAGTGCATAGATGAATTTTCACAAACATATATATCTATGTCTATGTTATATGGATTAACATAAAGAAAATAACCTAGACCACAGAAGACTTCTTGCCCACTCCGAGTCAATACCCCTCAGAGTTCCTCAAAAAACTAAAAATAGAACTACCATATGATCCAGCAATTCTACTCCTGGGTATATATCCAAAGAAAGTGAAAACACTAATTTGAAAAGATACATGCACCCCATTGTTCACAGCAGCAGCAGCAGCATTATTTACAATAGCCACAACATGGAAGCAACCTAAGTGCCCATCAACAGATGAATGGATAAAGAAGATGTAATATATATATAAATATATACGATTCTTTTTGCTTCTTGATATTTTCTCTTTTGTATTTAGATATCTAGGATTGAGGCGTTTTCTTTCATTTGGCTTTATCCTCTCTTAAAGAGCTTTTCTAAAATTCCTGATTTACCTGGCTGCTTCAGGATCAGCTCACAGAATCTTGTTTTTAGGTTAGATACGAACAAAATTAATCATACTTGGTGTAAATATATATACACACACACACACACACACACACACACACACACACACACATATACAATCTCCTATTGAAATACATATACATATATATGTATATATAATGGGTTACTACTCAGCCATTAAAAAAAATGAAATTTTGCCATTTGCAACAACATGGATGGACCTGGAGAGTATTATGTTTAGTGAAATAAGTCAGACAAAGAAAGAAAAATAGTGTATGTTATCAATTATATGTAGAATCTAAACAATAAAACGAATGAATATAACAAAACAGAAACAGACACACAGACATAGAGAACTAGTGTTTACCAATGTGGAGAGGGAAGGGGGAGGGGTAAAATAGGGGGAGGGGATTAAGAGATACAAACTACTATGTATAAAATAAATAAGCTACAAGGATACATTGTACAGCACAGGGAATATAGACAATATTTTATAATTATTTTAAAAGGAGTATAGCCTATAAAAAATTTGAATCACTATGTTGTACACCTGAAACTAATATTGTAAATCAACTATACCTCAGTTTTAAAAAAGCCAGATACACACACACACACGCGCACACACACACACACACACACACACACACACACACACACAAAATACCCCTGAGAGATATTATCCTGATTAGCTTTTTCGTTTTTAAGTTTTAAAAATCCTTATAAATGGAATCATACAATATGTATTCTTTTGTGTCTAGTTTCTTTCACTCTACATTATGTCTGTAAGAGTCATCATGTTTTTGAGTGTAGCAATGGTTTATTTTATTTTCACTGAGGCATAGTAGTCCATTGTACAAATACATTACAATTTATCCACTCTCCTATTGAAAGACACTTAGGTTGGCCAATGTCTGGCTATTAAAAATAGTGCTGCTATGAACATCATCTGGAGTGCTTGTCAGAAATGCACAATCCTGTATCCCATGCTCTTGGATTGGAGGAATTAATACTGTTAAAATGGCCATACTACCCAAAGCAATCTACAGATTTAATGCAATCCCTATCAAATTACCCATGACATTTTTCACAGAACTAGAACAAATAATCCTAAAAGTTATATGGAACCATAAAAGACCCAGAATTGCCAAAGCAATCCTGTGGAAAACGAACAAAGCAGGAGGCATAACCCTCCCAGACTTCAGATAATACCACAAAGCTACAGTAATCAAAACAGGAAGGTACTGGCACAAAACAGACATATGGACCAATGGAACAGAATAAAGAGCCCAAAAATAATGGACAATTTATCTTCGACAAAGGAGGCAAGAATATACAATGGGGAAAAGACAGTCTCTTCAGCAAGTAGTGTTGGATAAGTTGGACAGCCACATGTAAATCAATGAAGTTACTAGAACATACCCTCACACCACACACAAAAATAAACTCAAAATGGCTTAAAGACTTAAATATAAGACATGACACCATAAAACTCCTAGAAGAGAACATAGGCAAAACATTCTGACATAAATCATACCAATGTTTTCTTTTTTTTTTTTTTCATATGAATGTTTTCTTAGGTCAGTCTCCAAGGCAATAGAAAGAAAAGCAAAAATAAACAAACGGGACCTAATCAAACTTACAAGCTTCTGTATAGCAAAAGAAACCATAAACAAAACAAAAAGACAACCTACGAACTGGGAGAAAATATTTGCAAATGATGCAACCAACAAGGGCTTAATTTCCAAAATATACAAACAGCTCATACAACTCAATAACAAAACACAAACAACCCAATTGAAAGATGGGCAGAAAACCTAAATAGACATTTTTCCAAAGAAGACATACAGATGGTCAATCGGTACATGAAAAGATGCTCAACATTGCTAATTATTAGACAAATACAAATCAAAACTACAATGAGGTACCACCTCACACCAGTCAGAATGGCCATCATTAAAAAGTCTACAAATAATAAATATTGGAGAGGGTGTGGTGAAAAGGGAACCTTCCTCCACTGTTGGTGGGAATGTAAATTGGTGTAGCCATTATGGAAAACAGTATGGAAGTTTCTCAAAAAACTAAAAATAGAGTTGCCATATGATCCAGCAATTTCACTCCTGGCCATGTATCTGGACAAAACTGTAATTTGAAAAGATACATGCATCCCTATGTTCATAGCAGCACTATTTACAATAGCCAAGACATGGAAACAACCTAAATATCCATTGACAGATGAATGGATAAAGATGTGGTATATATATACAATGGAATATTACTTAGCCATAAAAAGAATGAAATAATGTCATTTGCAGCTATATGGATGCACTTAGAGATTATCATATGAAGCAAAGTGAGTCAGAAAGAGAAAGACAAATGCCATATGATATCACTTATATGTGGAATCTAAAATACGACACAAAGGAACATATCTATGAAACAGAAACAGACTCACTGACATAGAGAACAGACTTGTGGTTGCCAAGGGGGTGGGGGGTGGGGGAGGGAAGGATTGGGAGTTTGGGATTAGCAGATGCAAACTAGTATATATAGGATGGATAAACAAGGTCCTACTGTGTAGCACAGGGAACTATATTCAATATCCTGTGATAAACTAAAATGGAAAAGAATATATATATATGTATAACTGAGTCACTCTGCTGTACAGCAAAAATTAATGCAACGTTGTAAATAACTATACTTCAATAAAATTTTAAAAAAAGAAAGAAAGAAACAGAAATGATCAGAAAAAAAAAAAGCACAATCCTGTCCCTGCCCCAAACCTATCACCCTGGTCCTCCAGGAGCTGGACCCAGGAATCTGCATTTTAGCAAGTATCCCCAGGTGATTCTACTGCTCATCAGATGTGAAAACCTTCCTGGATTCCATGTTTCCATGGGCTATGGACCAGTGAGATGAATTATCACCATCCCAGGCAGCCTGAGTCCTTCCTTGTCCCTTTCTGAGAACAGCAGTTACAACTGGGTCCTCCCCTTGCCCCACTGTCTCCTCGTCTTTGCTCCTAAAAGCCCAAGCAAAGAATGTAGATGATTTGTCAGAACTACCAATAAGTTTGGATGGATCTGGTCCCTTTCCTCACTGTACCCGTAGGAAAACTGAGGTCAGAGGATGAAGGAGGCAGGGTCCAGGAAGAGCCTGCCCTCCCTACCTCTACAATAAGAAAAAAGCCCTGCAGAAGGAAATCCCTTAGTCCCAAGTCTCCTGGGAGTATCAGAGTTCAGGAAGGGGCCTATGTTGCCATAAAATAAGCATGGCCTTGGGAATCAGACAGACCTGAGGTCAGATTCTAACTCCTCTCCTTGAAGCAAATAAATGGAGGTTTCTGAGCTTCGGGTCCCAATCTTGAAAATGGGATTAGAGCTGATTAGGATTAGAACTAACATATATGAAGTGCCTGGCACATGGTATGTGCAGAATAAACAGATGTGATGATTAGTAGGAGACTCTATATCAACCAGGAAGTCCTGTCACATTGTCTGGAATGTTACACAGTTTGGGTGGCAGGAGTCGAGGGAGAAAGGAATGCTGGCTTTCCCAATGCTTCACCTACTGTCTTTAGGTTCTTCCTTCCTCTTGTGTCCTGCATGCCTGAACTCCAAGTTCACCTGGGAGCTGTCCCATTTCCTGAGCAGCGACTGCGGGCTGGGTCCTGTGAGGGGCACTGGGGTTTCAGTTCCTGCCCGGAGGAGCACCCAAGCTGACAGACAGGCAGGCGTGTGTATGGAGAGCTGCAGTAAGAGGGCAGAGTGAGAGTCCAGGGGAGGAAGTGGAGTTTGGGGCGGGCCTCAGGGCCCAGGGCAGGCAGGGGCCAAGATGAATGCAAGCCTGGCAGTCTACAGATGGGTAAGCGCAGGGCCAGGGACTTGGGCAAACACTCCTAGTGGCCCTAAAACCAGGCTGCCTTGCCTCTCCTTCTATTTTGGAGTTTATCTTTTAGGGAAAGCTGAATTGATACACTGTCAATAAAGAGCCCAGCAGATATGTAAGAGCTTAGTATGAACTTGTAGGCAGAAAGCTAATCAAATATGTTAAGCAAACTGAGATTCACAAAGACTTTTGTATGCCTATCTGAGCTAATATTTCAGAAAGAAAGACGGCACCCCTTCCCCCCCAACCTCGTCACAGTACATGTGAATTTGTGTTAATAAATACTGTTTACAAAGCATTTTGGTCTCAAAATCACCTCCACGTGGATGTTCAGATGCAAGAGCAAGAACTCGCCTTAAACAGCACTTTGCTCTTTTCAGGGCCACTCTTGGTGTGTGGGTCCTGGGAGTCCAGAGGCCTGTGTTCTAGCCAATCTGTGTTTGACTTGTTCTGTGTCCCTCTCTGGGCCTCAGCAGCTCTGCCTGTGAAATGTGAGCATTAGGCTAATTGCTTCCCAGGGCTCCTGCAGATCCAGAGTTCTGGGACCCTGCCATCTTTTTCTGGATACTTGTAACAACCCTGGGAGGCAGACATCATCATGCCCATTATACAGATGGAGAGTCAAGGCTCCGAGGTCACCAGAGAGTCAGAGGCTGAGCCAGACCAGAACCCAGAGCCCCAGACCTTTCCTGAGTATTCCTTCTAGAAATCCATGTGTGTACACATCCATGGATATCAGGGTGCGTGTTTCCACATGTGCCCCAGAGCTGCCCTGCAGTTGTTCCTGGATGCTGCGTGTGCAGACCCATAGGCTGGGCCGGGCCTGTTCCAGGCAGTTCCACCCTGTGGGAGGTGGGGGAGAAGGAAGGAGTGGGGAGGGAGCTACACCTACATTTTTGTGCTGCCCACTGATTTCAGCTGCTGCAGCTCAGGCTCCTGAATGCTGTGTACTTAGCTAAGTCTGAGTGACTCCATACACGGGCAGTGAGCTGGAACGCGCCCCTCCAAGCATCACAACTGTGAGTTCCTCTCACAGCTGGGATCCAGGCCTGCGGGAGCATCCATGGATCTGCACGCAGAAACAAACGCATACAAGCACATACACACGCACAAACACGCAAGCGTGCACACACACGTGGCAAATTTTTTTCCCCACTCTGGTCCCAGTTTTCTCATCAGTAAAATGGGAGACAACTCTCTTTGCCTTGCCAGAGGATCCTTTGAGTTCAGAGACATTGCAGTTAACTTCACAAACTGTAAAGAACTGGGAAAGACCCTGTTGAGATAACGCTCATCCACATGAATGGCAGAGAATGGGACTTTTTTCCTTTTTCTCAAATAATAAAAGAAGCCATGTGAGCTGCCTTTAAAGGAGACTAGATAAATTTACTCTAGTTTTATCTTAATACAAAATTGGCGATTTCAACCTCAGAATCACACTATCCAGTGTGCCCTCCTCCTGCCAAATCTGGAATGGTTTGATTGCAGAGAATACCCTGACTCACAATTCAAAAGGAAGATGATACAGTGAGGTGGTTAAGAGAATGGACTCTGGAATCAGACTGCCTGGCTTCTAACCCCAGTTCTGCCACTTGCTGATTGTGTCACGTTGCCTCGGACGTGTTATTGACTGCCTTGTGCCTCAGATTCCCCATCTGTCAGGTGGGGTTTCACTGGATAGCTATGAGTATCTGCACATTCAAAACTGTTCCATAAGAGTGGCTATTTTTGATGGACATATTCAAGGTCACTCAGAGATTCATTGCCAGTGCCAAGGCTAGCCCAGAGCTCTCCTGTGTCCCCTCCATTCTACACTGGCTTTGAGAGAACCCTCTGTTTTTGGAGGGAAGGCAGGTACTCTGCCCCAAATCTCTGCCCACAGCTTTGTCTAAGGTCCCATGGGAGGTTTTAATGAGGGAAACTCAAACTCTCACTGGTTAAAGGCAAAAAGGTGGGGCTTTCTGCTCCACCCTCTACCAGTGATAGCATCAATATCACCGTCATCTGTGCCTGGACACCAACGTCTTGTGGCAGAGAGTTTGATACCCTGAGGGCTGTAAGGACTTAAAAATTTATTGGAAAAGGAATAAACTAAATGAAGAATTGGGCTCCAATTTCTGCTCTGCCCTGACAAGCTGGATGACCTAGGCAAGTCACTTCATCTCTCTAAGCCTTTGGAGAGAACAACATTGGTTGCAGTTCTTAAGGCTAGGATTTGATAGGATCAGAAATGTCACACTCCCAAGGATGTTGATAAAAAGCACTTGCTCAGCTTGGTGAAAGTGTGAGGAGAAATCAAACATGGAGACTGACTCTAACCTGCTAAGCTGCCAAGAGCCATCATAAGACCTCATTATTGAAAAATTACTGATGACGGTAATTTTATTTGCAATTCAATCACAACACAAGAAGCCAAGACACAAAAGATCAAGTCATGGAGGCTGTCTGTTCTGAAGGCGGCTGCTCAGAGGGTGAAAACGGGTGAGGCTTCAGGCTGTGAGTGAGCACTGTGGTAAAAGGGCTAAGCACGTGGCTTTTGGTGTTAGCCAAACCTGGGTTTGAATCCCTGCTTGGTCACTTACTAACAGCTGATTGACCTTAGATAAGTCCCTCAACCCTCTGCATCTCAGCTTCCTCATCTGTAAAATGGGCATGATAATCATGGCCCACATGGCTGTGTGCAGGATTACATAAGGTGAGGCAGTGGAAAGCTCCCAGCACATAGTAAGCTCAATAAATGGAAGATGTGGGTCTCATTTCAGATTCTCTTGCCTTGGTGTGAGAGAAATAAAACTCAAGTAGTTTTATTTCTTAACAAAGAAAGCTTAAGCAAAGAAGGTATTTTATTGTTTTAAGTAACCAAGAAGGGCAGGGGTGGAGCTGGCCTCAAGGAGGTCTGGTACCAGGGACTCAGACACCAAGACACTTTCTTCTCAGCTTCTCATCTCTAACTGTTGGCTTCATTTCATCCTGCCACAGACAGGCTTCTCCATGGGTGTGGATTTGGCTTCCACAAGCTCTCCATCACATCAGGAGAGGATTCTTTCCCACCAGCTAAAAGATACCCCAAGAAAGGACTCCAATTGGCCTGGTTTGGGTCACATGATCATCCTTGGACCAATCACAGTAGCCAGGAGTTTGGAGCCTTCTGATTGGCTCAGCCTGGGTCATGTGCCTAAGGCCTCAAGGGGTGTTTCTTCCTAGAATAAACAGAGGAAGGGGGTGCTGTGCAATTTTCTCCTTAGAGACACCAACATGTGGGTGGAGTTGGCGAACAGTTCTCTGCACCAGCTGCTGGGGATGGCATGAAGCCACTTCTTACAAGTGCTACATCCTCTTACCATGTCTCTGGTGCCATGTTTATCCTAAAATGTACTCTTTGTAGAAACAGCTCAACTTAATACAGCTTAATGCTGCCCAAATCCACCATCTTCAGCTGCTGTTTGCAGAGCTTATGCAGTGCTCACAGCAGATGGAGCCCAGGCACGATGGCGGTCTCCCTGGAGGGCGGAGTGAATCTTTCCCTGCCTCTACCCACCATCTCCAGACAGTGGGACCCTTGCCTCTGGTTCCGCCACTGGCCCCGGGCTGCAGATCTCAAGGAGACTGGGAGTTCTGTACTTAAAGTAAAAAATGATAGCACTAGAAGGAACCCCATTTCATAGGTGGGGAGACTGGCCCATTTCACAGGTGGGGAGACTGAAGGCACAAGAGGACAAGGGGCCTGCCTACCCAAGGACACAGAGCTCCTTTGGGAACTGTGTCATCACCAAGCACCCTCAGCCCATGGATATGGTAGGTCCTCAATAAAGGAATATTCCAGGCCTCCTGATTCCCAAGCGCATATCATTCTGCTTCCTCTTGAGCTTAAAAATCTTAATTTCTAGATCTAAAGTCCTTTCCCATTCTAAGGGGGATGGGTCCTTGGCCCGGAAGGGTAGGAATGACCAAAATGTTCACAATCCTAGCTGAAGTGACTGAGAAGTGGTGTGTGGTATTAGGGACAGGCAGATGGCGAGGAACAGATGGGAGCAAGGTGAATATACTCATCATCTTTTTACAATTTATGATTTGGTCCTGTGTGTGATAGGCAGGGCAGGGGTTCCATTCCCATCTGCTGGATGAGAAGACTGAAGCTCCAAGAGGGCAAGTGACTTACTCAGCCTTCCTTCCCTTCCAGCAAATTGTGGAGGCACTTAGACCCCTTCTCAAGTTTTGGAGTTTCAGCTTCTGGCTCACCAGCCCTCTGTAGCAGACACTTTGGTGGCTCACCCACATGCCCTCAGCCCCTGCCGCTCTGCCTGGGGGCTCTAGCTGCTGGTCATTCCCAGCACCGGCCAGACATGCTAGGGAATTAACAGTTCCCTCCCTGGCAGCAGTTTTCCACTGGTGGCTGACACGAGTTGGGGGATACATACTCCAGCTGCCTCACCCCTCAGGTGGGTCAATGCCAAAGCTGTACACACTGGTTCCCAGAGCCCCCAGCAAAATCAAGCTCCAGTTACTAACAGGGGCCACTTGCTTGATAATGTGCCATTCACTGTGCTCTTCCCCTTCCCTGCTTTACTTCCAGGCTCCCTGGCAGCATTTCCTGGGACTCCCTCCCAAATACACTACTTGCACTTGAATCTTTGTCTTAGAGTCTCCTTCTAAAGTCATCCAAACTAAGAAAATCACCTTCTTTTGAAAACAACAGGGTGGACCGATTGGCTAAATAATGACAGATACAGCCTATAAAAAGTAAATTCAAGTCAGGTCTAGAACGCCACAATGCCTGCCTGCCCCTTTCCCGGCTCCACCCTCACCAGTCCTGCAAGTTTCTCCACCACCCATTAAGGAGGTCATTATGTGTGAGGGTATCACAGGTCATGCTACTGAGAACCAGCACCATGCAGGGCTGACTCCATCCCTGAGCAGTGGGTGACAGTTTCCCATGGCTCTGACAAGGTGTCAGGAGTGAGTCGGCACACGCTCTGCCTTCTCAGGCAGGCGGCTGGTCTGTCCTGATGCCACAGATGAACGCAGCCTCATGTCACCCCGTTCCAGGACTGACCCTCTCCCTAGGATGACCTATGCCTGGGCCTGAGAACTCGAGTCGTGAAGTGGGTCATGGAATGCCAGAGCAGGAGACAGCCGCAGGGACTGGGCTCTGCGTCTAACCCACCCATGGTAGGGGGAGGAGCTGAGACCCGGGGGCACAAGGTCTGTCCAAGGTCACACAATGCATCAGGAGTGGAACAGCGTATGAACCCAGGCTTTTTTCCTTTTATTTCCAGTTTGATGTATTTGCTTCTCATTATCAGACTGTAGGGAAAGAGGAGAGGGGAGCAGGGCAGAAGAGCAGGAGCGCTGGATTGAAGGCAGGCAGACCTCGGCTTAAAACCTGCTTTCGCCGACCGTTGGCTGTGTGACCTTAAGCGAGTTACTCAGTTTCATGTGCCTCAGTTTCCACGATTGTAAAGTCAAGGTTCTATTACCTTTCCAACAGTGCTATTGGGAGGCTCAGCAGAGATAACCGAGGTGGAAGGCACCTGGTAATAAGAGATGCTCAATAAACACCAGGTGACTCTGAGTCTAAAAGGAGATCCCTCCCATTGTACAGGCTCCCACGTGGGTTAAACTCCACAGAGAGTTTATATAGAAGTGTCCTCACCATCTTCATCATCACTTCTAGAAAGTCTGTAGCACAGTCTAGTGCAGAATTTCCGGATGGTGTCCTTTAGAGTAAGTGCTACTGCTGTGTGAGAAAAGGTGCCACGTGAAAAAAGAACTGCACTGCCAAATACATCTGGAAAGGATGGCATTAACGTCGACCAAGTTCACAGGCTGCAGGACCTGTCATGGCCTCTGCTCCTCGATGTGCTTTGTTCACATGCAGCATCTCCCAGCACATCTGACTGTATAACTCTTTGTCAGGAGCATTAAATATCTCCCAGTAGTTGGGAATGCTCCAGGAAGCAGTTTGGGAAACAGTTGCTGTCCAATGGAAAGGCCACCTGACTGAAGTCAGTTACTGTCACTTATTCATGTGACCTTAAACATGTTCCTGACCTGTATGGGCCTCAGTTTCCCCATCTGTAAAAAGAGAGGGGGAAGTGGAATCCCTAAGGCTGCTTCCAGTTCTGATGTGCTGGGATCTTGAAGCTCTTCTCCTCCACCATTAGCTCCCTGCTTGTAATCCTAGTTCACCGAACTCTGGCCAAGGACGGTGCTGGGAGAAGGGCAGAGGGTTCCAAGAGGGCACCGGCAAGCAGCCCCATGGCTGGTCTCACATCTGCCCTTCAAACGTAAGTGGAACTGTGCTGGGCAGGGTGCAACTAGCCTCCTGCCTGGAGAGAAGACAGGAGAGCTGCTGTCTTCCCCTCCTTCCTCCTCTGCCCTGCTGCCGGAACAGTCAGCCGCTGGGGGATTAAGAGTGGGCCCAGTGCCCATTCAAGCCATTCAACAAGACAGGAAGCCAAGCGCGCTCTTGCCCGCCCGTCTCTGCTGGGCAGGTCGGCAGGATTACACGCATTGTGCTGGGGAATCAAACAAAGGAAGGCCCTGCCCATCAGGAAAGGCCGTGTCCAGGCGGGTATGCACCGCCCGATGGCTGGGGCGGGCTGCTGGGCTGCAGCGCTAATCCTCCCCTCCACCAAGCCACAAGCTGCACCCTCACGGTGCCCAGAGCTGCCCTTTACTTGCACAGTGAGTGGTTCGGGGCTCCCAGGGGTACGATGGGTGCCATCCATTACAGTGCCTCCCAAGACAAAGTCCCTGCATCCACACATGAAGTTTCAGCCTGCGCGCAGGAGTCTTTCCTGAGCACAATGCAGAGACCTGCATAAAGGGCAGGCAGAGAGGCAGGCGGGTGAGGACAAGTTCACCTCTCTGAGCCAGAGGCTCCTGAAGGCCTCTGGGCAACGGGCATGTTCATCTTCTCTACCTTCATACAGCCACCATCTAATCCTTAACCTGGATCTGGCTTTGAAGGTGACTCGAACACAGACGTGTCCCTGTCAGTTCCCAAGGGCCAATGGGCCAGATGTGACTGGACAGCCAGGCTCCGAGCAGGTGGGTCCCACCTGGCCACTTGAAAACATGGGCATTCACCATCTGGGATCCTGTGATTTGCGCTCCAGGGGATTCTGGGTGCCCTGAACTTTACTCATGCCTAATTTCAGCCACATCTGTGTACACCCGCACTATTACTGATAATGTTTTTCTTTTTATCAACTTGCTTTTTAAATTGAAGTAACTTCTTTAGCCTTTTGCTAAGCAATAATATCTATGAAATCATGGGTCTTACATGCTAGTAGTTCCTAATACAATAAAAATAATTTCCCAACCATAAAAAAAATGGTATGTCCTTAGACTACCTAAAATCAGCTTGGGAATTATCAGTGGTAAGTGACATAGAGAGAATGAGATTGGATAGTCTCTAAACCCCCTTCAACTTTTGGGAGCTGGGATTATAGGATACTGAGAATCCTCAATGCCACTGATTCCAAAATTCTCCACAATCACCTAAGCCAGACCCTCAAGAGTCCTTCCCAGACTCCCCCGATGCAGTCACTAGGCAGTCCTGCCTCCTGAATACCTCTCCCATCCCCAGGGCCACTGGCTTGGTTCAGGCTTTCACCCACTCTCACCCGAATGCCTGCAGTAGCTCCTGGCTGGTCCGCCTGTACCTCCTGACTGCCTCTAATCCCTCTCCATCCTGCAGCCAGAGCACTGTTTTGGCCATGCATATTAAAGTACCTGGAACATGGGAAACACTCCACTAATGATAGCTATGATATTTTTTAAGAATACAAATCTAATCATGTCTCTTTACTGCTTAAAAGCTTTCCATGGTTTCCCCATAGACCTCAGGATAAATGGAAATTCTGTAACCCGGTATGGAAGGCTCTTTCTGATCTAGCCCCTACCTAGTCCTTTGGCTGTGTTTTCCATCACTTCCCAACTCTATCCCTGTGTTTCAGTGAAACCAGAACACTGAGGTGTCCACGTGTGCCACGCTGTTTCATGCCTCTGTGCTTTTGCCGATTCTGTCTCTTCTGCCAGGAATGTTCCCCCTTCCCTGACTGCCACCTCTTCCTCAGATGTCTAGCCAATTTAGGATCTTACTAAATTGCATCATCCTCTCTGTATCAGTTAGCTTCTGCTGCATAACAAACCCAAACCTAGTGGTTTAAAACAAAAAACACTGATTATTTCTCGTAAGTCTGTGGATTGGGTGGATGGTTCTTCTAGTCTAGGCTGACTCAGCTAGGGCCAGATGGTCTGGAGTGGCCTCACTCACATGTCAGGGGCCTCGGCTGGGATGTCTGGGATAGCAAGGATGGCTAGAGTCTCTCTGGACATGATCTCACCCTCCAGGAGGCTAGCTTGGACTTGTTTACATGGTGAACTCAGGTTCCCAGCAACAAGAGAAAGGGCAAGCCCCAGTGTGCAAGTGCTTGTGAAACCTCTGCTTACGTCACATTTGCAGATGTTCACTGGCCAAAGCAAGTCACCAGATTCAAGGGGTAGAGAGTGGAAGAGCAGCAAAGTCATATTGTAAAAGGAGTGCATATTAGCATTGGCGGTAATTATAGCTCTTTTATAAAATACCACCTTTTCTGAAATTTTCTACAGTGAAAAACTATTGTCTCCCTGGTACATGTTTTCCCCTTATTCTGGTAACATCATCCTCATTTCTCTTGAAGAACTAGTCCCTCCTCACTTCAATCAAAATCCCTCCCCCAGCCACAGTACCTCATCTCCTGGGCTATGGTGACTGGCCCAAAGGTCAGGCATATGACCCAACAAAAGCCATTCAGTATTCTTCCCTAGGATTTTTAAATTGGAGCTGGAAGTAAAGAACCCTCTCCTCTCGGTTGAGGAAGCTGGGAAGACACGCCCAGAACTACCAGCAATCATGAAGCTGCCAAACCTACATGAAACCATATCCTAACCATCCCAGGGTTTGCTCACAGGAACCAATTAATGCCCCCTATTTGCCTAAGTTGATTAGAATATCTATCACAGGCACCCAGAGTCCTGACCACCTCACCTTTCCTGGTCCCAGGCAGAAGTGACCATACCTCCTCCTTTGTTCCACTATTATACCTGGGGTTCACCTCAATTATCAAGTGTTGGCTACATGACATCAGTCAAGAAACGGTAAAGCAGCCAAATGCAGACCTCAGCAGCCAGGAAGGTCAACAGCACTGCACAAAAGATATCACCTTCTCAATGTTTCTGTTCAAAGGAGAATTCTTTTTCAGCTTGGATTCCAACCAGGAAATTATTCTTCCAACCAAAGGAAACAGATTATAACTCTCAGAATTGTCACATCCCTGCAGAAAACAGGGAGATTTGGAGCAGGCTGCTCATATTAGGAGAAGGGAAGCCATCCCTAGATGCGGGCAGAGGCAGGGTGCTGGAATCTTGAAGAGTGAACAGAGGAAATAGACGTCTTCTCTAGGAATAAACTAACAAAGGCTTGCACTTATCACAAGCTCTGAGTAATGTCATAAGACAAGCCTAAAGATGTTCTTTCAATATTAATAAAGGCCATGAGACAAGAAAATATCACCCTCTTGCAGGTGGCACAGGATTCCAGAAGAAGATCTGTGAACTTGGAACAAGACAGACCCATAACGGACCTGAAAGGAGGACCTTCCTTAGTTAAGTTGATCTTTGGAGACCGGGACACACTCTCAAATACTAGGGTTTCTAGAGGCATGCCTGAGGGATTATACTGTACCTCCAGGTGTACAGCATTTACTTGCTGGTCTCTCGGCATCGTGACATTGTTTGATAGGACTGTATGCCCTTACATACCCACAAAGGAGAGCTCTCGTGTGTAATCCTATTTCTCACTCCCAGTGAGTTGTACTCCAGCTACCCTCAATCCCATAATCTCTCCAGCTCAATCTTCCAACCACATCCGGAATTACTGTAGCTGAAATTGAGCTTATACCTTTGTGGTACTCCAGTGTACACTGGTTAGGAATTGCTGCCTTAGCTGTACAGCTAAGCCAATGAGACCCTCTGACAAGGAGCTGGATGTTTATGTCAGAGCTCATGGATTTGCAGTATATTGTACATACTCTCATGCATAAATAAGTATATTAAAATATATGTAATTCTTGCTTAATTATATGCTTCAATCTTTTTTAGTAGTCCATTTATCTTAAAAAAATTTTTAAATTATTAACTGCATACAGTAAAGTACTGGAAATGTCCTATATCTTGATCTTGGTGTACGTTTATATATTCCTATATATGCTCATAGATTCCTGGCTTCTTTTGTTCAGCATAATGTTTTTGAGATTCATTCACGTTGTTGCATATATCAGTTGTTTGTTCTTTGTCGTTGCTGAGAAGTATTCCATTGTGTGAATATATTGTAATTTGTTTATAGACACTAGGACACCTCCAGTTTAGGGATATTATGAATAACACTGCTATGAATCATCTTGTCTTTTGGTGAACTACATTTCTCTTTGGTTTATATTCAAGAGTGGAAATTCTGGGGCTTCCCTGGTGGCGCAGTGGTTGAGACTCTGCCTGCCAGTGCAGGGGACAGGGGTTCAAGCTCTGGTCTGGGAATATCCCACATGCCACGGAGCAGCTAGGCCCGTGAGCCACAATTACTGAGCCTGAGCGTCTGGAGCCTGTGCTCCACAACAAGAGAGGCCGCGATAGTGAGAGGCCCACGTACTGCGATGAAGAGTGGCCCTCGCTTGCCACAACTAGAGAAAGCCCTCGCACAGAAACGAAGACCCAACACAGCCATAAAAAAAAAAAAAAAAAAAAAAAAGAATACCTACAGTGTTTAGTACAGTTCCTAGTGCCATTAAAACATTAAAAAAAAAAAAAGAGTGGAAATTCTGGATCATAGGATAGGTGTATATTTAGATCTAGTATGGGATTTTAATAAATTACTGAGGTTTTTTCCCTTCATAAAGTCCCTCCAGGTACTGTTATATGCAGGTTCCCAGACTGAGATGGATTCTACCTGAACTTCAGCCTATATTCTGGTGTTCTAGACCAGCCCAACCAGATCAGCAGCCCCCTTTACAGAATGCTGTCTTAATAAAGCATTTTTCTACCTTGTCTGTGCTACAGACCACATAGGCACTGTCTCACACTCCACTGTAAACATTGTTTTATATTCCACAACCCCCTCCAATCCCCACAAGACTGAATGCTCTCTGAAGGCAGATACTCTGCCATCCCTATAATCTCCCTTGCTTGGCATACAATAGATAATGTCTAAAGATTAAATAATAATAGCTAGTTTATTAGTTAGCTGTTGCTGTATGACAAATTACCCTAAAGCTTAGTGGCTTAAAACCACATTTGTTGGGCTTCCCTGGTGGCGCAGTGGTTGAGAATCTGCCTCCCACATGCCGTGGAGCAACTAGGCCCGTGAGCCACAACTACTGAGCCTGCGCGTCTGGAGCCTGTGCTCTGCAACAAGACAGGCCACGATAGTGAGAGGTCCGCGCACCGCGATGAAGAGTGGCCCCCACTTGCCGCAACTAGAGAAAAGCCCTCGCACAGAAACGAAGACCCAACACAGCCATAAATAAAAATAAATATAAATAAATTTTTAAAAAATTAAAAAAAACCCAACAAAACACATTTGTTATCTCAGAGTTTCTATGGGTCAGAGAGCCAAGAGTAGCTGACCTGAGTGGTGTGGCTCAGAGTCTCTCATGAGATTGCAATCAAGGCACTGACCAGAGCTGCAGTCATCTGAAGGCTTGACTGGGACTGGAGGAGCCTCCTCCAAATTCACTTACTGCTGGCTGATGTCTGGACACCTCAGTTCCCTGCCACAGAGTCCTTATGACATGAAAGCTGGCTTCCCCAAAGCAAGTGACTAAAGAGAGAGAGCAAGGGCCAAGCTGCATTGTCTTTTATGACCTAGTCCTTGAAGTCACACGTGGTTACTTCTGCTTTATTCCATTCATTAGAAGTGAGGCACTAGATCCAGTCAATACTCAAGAAGAAGAGAATTAAGCCTCACCTCTTGAAGGAAGGAATATTAAAGAAGTTGTAGACATATCCTAAAACCATCATCTCTAATAGTAGCTAACATTTACTGAGTGGTTACTATGTGCCAGGTGCTACACTGTGTGTTTTTACAGAGCATTTTGTTTAATCCTTATTACAATCCTACAAGGGAGATACTATCCTCAGTTTTTCAGGCAAGAAAACTGAGGTGCTGAGAGACTAAGGAATTTGCCCAAGGTCCCACAGCCAATGACAGAGCTAGGACGGGAACCCAGGAGTTAGACTCCAGAGCTTTTGCTCCTAACCACTAAGTTATATAATGAATGAGAGATGGTGGATGATTTTATGAGTCTAGGTTCTCAGATGGAGTGGTGGGCCAAACGGTGGCACCAAAGATATGTCCATTTCCTAATTTCCGGAACCCATGAATATTACCTTTCATGGCAAAAGATGTGATTAAGTTAAGGTTCTTGACAGGAGGAGCTTAATCCTGGATTATCTATGTAGACCCTACGTGCAATCATATGTATCTTCATGAGAGCCGGAAGGAGTTCTGACGCAGACAGAAGAGGAGAAAACACACAGGAAAGGTGAGGTGAAGACAGAGGCAGGGATTGGAGGGATGCAGCCCCAAGCAAAGGAATGCCAGCAGCAACCAGAAGCTGGAAGAGGCAAGGAATGAATTCTCCGCTAGGGCCTCCAGAGGAAGCGTAGCCATGCTGACACTTTGATTTGAAACTTCTGGCCTCCAGGACTGTGAGAGAATAAGTTTCTACAGTTTTAAGCCACCAAGTTTGTGGTACTGTGTTACAGCGGCCACAGGAAGCTAACACAGACGGCAAAATGTGTTCTACCTCCCTGTTCACCAGTGTTGCTCTTGAGGACTGGAATGGGCTGTCGCAGGGTTGTGAGCGTGGTTCTCCTCTTTGGATCAGCTTGGCATCAGCTCATCCTGAAACAGCAGAAGAGAAATTAAAACCGGGTAAAAAAGAGGAAGAAAATTGTATAAAAACTACCTATATTATTATTGAACTTAAATTTTACTCTGATCTTCCTGCTAGCTGAGGCTAAAAGAAAATCGGGATGGATTATATAATTTTCATTTTCGATAAAAAGGAATCACATCTGTTCTTCAAGGAACACACGTCTTTCCCTCATATCATATTCTGTGAATAACTGAGCAAGTATATCTTCATACACTGGACAAAACAAGAGATAAAATGTCAACAGTAACTTAAGAAGGTCGAGGGACTGTCCCCATGTGGAGGTTTCTCGTGTAATCCTTGGATGAAAACTACAGCCCAAAAGAGAAACACAGTTCAACATCCTGGCCACACAGGCTGGAATCCAGAAATGAGAGCTCACATGGATACAGGGTGCCAGAGTTCACAAAGTGCTTTTATACCCATCATCCTATATGTGCTCAAACGGTTCCTGAGAGCCAGGCAGGGCAGACAGTATAATCTGCATTTTCAAATGTATAAACCAAGGCCCAGAGAAGTGAAGAGAGCGTCCCAAGGTCACACAGCTGGTGACTGGCAGGGCTGGGTTTCAGTGAGACTCCAAGAACAGATCTCCAGGCACGCTGGCTCTACTTAGTCCACATGCCTCCTACTGTTCTCCAAGGATTTCATGCCCGTCTGTCGTATCTCTCCAAGCACACTGAGCCTTTGGAGGAAGGGTCCTCCTCTCATACTTCTTGAGAAGCCCCCGCTACCGGCCCAGGGCTGGTCCTGAAGGATATCCCACCATGTGTCAGGTCCTGCCCCAGGAGAGAACATGCCCCACCCCACCCTGGCCTGCTCTTTTAGTCAGTTCCCAAGCCAGCTGCGAACAGCTGCCTAAAGGAGAGGAATCGAGGATGGGATTGTGGGGTTCAAACCCAGTACCTCACAGAGGGATCTGGGAGTGAGCACGATGCCCAGCCCGGCCAGGGCGCTGTCCACCCCGCAGTGCTGACCTGCCTCCGGTTGCTGGGAAAAGATGGGACCCCCCCCAGGGAGACGGGTTTGGCCTTCCCATCTCCCAGCCCTCCACGACCAGCGGCTGAGGGGGTTGGAGACATTTTGTCCCCTTACGGACCAGAAAGAGAAAGAGAAAGAGAAGGAAGGGCTGACTACTTCTGCTCTTCTCCCTCACTTTCTCCCCACCCATGTCCTTTGGTGCCTCTTTTTCCCTGATTCATCCTCTTCCTCTGCTTTCACCCCATTCCAGCCTCCTTGTCTTTCCTCTGGAGTCACTTTCTTTCCACTTCCCTCATCCCTATCCTCTCTCTCTGTTTCTTCCCTCCTCCTTCTTTATTTTTTTTTTTATTGAAGTATCATCGATTTACAATATTATATTAGTTTTGGGTGTACAACATAGTGATTCAAATTTTTTATAGACTATACTCCTTTTAAAGTTATTACAAAATAATGGCTACATTTCCCTGTGCTGTATAATATATCCTTGTTGCTTATTTATTTTATACATAGTAGTTTGTGTCTCTTAAACCCATAACCCTATCTCACCCCTCCCCCCTTCCCTCTCCTCACTGGTAACCACTTATATGTTCTCTGTATCTGTGAGTCTGTCTCTGTTTTATTTTACACATTCACTTGTTTTATTTTTTAGATTCCACATATAAGTGATAACATAGAGTATTCATATTTCTCTGTTTTACTTATTTCACTAAGTATAATACTCTCTTGGTCCAGCCACATTGTTGCAAGTTGCAGAATTTCATTCTTTTTAATGGCTGAGTAATATTCCATTATGTATATTTACCACATATTCTTTAACCATTCATCTGTTGATGGGTACTTAGGTTGTTTCCGTATCTTGCTATTGTAAATAGTGCTGCTATGAACATTGGGGTGCATATATCTTTTCGAATTAGTGTTTTCATTTTCTTTGGATATATACCCAGTAGCAGAACTGCTGGATGATATGGTAGTTCTATTTTTTATTTTTTTTAAGAACCTCATACTGTTTTACACAGTGGCTACACCAATTTACAATCCCACCAACAGTGTACTACAGTTCCCTTTTCTCTGCATCCTTGCCAATATTTGTTATTTGTAGACTTTTAAAAATTTTATTTATTTATTTATTTATTTAGTTTTGGCTGCATTGGGTCTTTGTTGCTGTGTGCGAGCTTTCTCTAGTTGCGGCGAGCGGGGGTTACTCTTCATTGCAGTGCGAGGGTTTCTCATTGAGGTGGCTTCTCTTGTTGCGGAGC
The DNA here is from genome assembly GCF_965194825.1 of Balaenoptera physalus. NCBI lineage: Eukaryota > Metazoa > Chordata > Mammalia > Artiodactyla > Balaenopteridae > Balaenoptera > Balaenoptera physalus. The sequence continues at coordinate 34,088,076 of NC_138886.1, read as the reverse complement.
ACAGGCCCTAGGCGCACGCAGGCTCAGCAGTTGTGGTGCACGGGCTTAGCTGCTCCACAGCACATGGGATCTTCCCGGGCCAGGACTCAAACCCGTGTCCCCTGCATTGGCAGGCGGATTCTTAACCACTGGGCCACCAGGGAAGTCCTATTTGTAGACTTTTTGATGACATCCATTTTGAGAGGTGTAAGGTGATATCTCGTGATTTTGATTTGCACTTCTCTGATGATTAGCAGTGTTGAGCAGTTTTTCATGTGCCTGTTGGCCATCTGTATATCCTCTTGGGAAAAATGTCTATTCAGGTCCTCTGCTCATTTTTAATTGGGTCATTATATATTGAGTTGTATGAGCTGTTTATAGATTTTGGATATTAACCCCTTATCAGTCATAATATTTGCAAATATTTTCTCCCATTCAGTAGGTTGTCTTTTCATTTTGTTGGTGGTTTCCTTTGCTGCGCTAAAGCTTTTAAGTTTAATTAGGTCCTCTACAATGAGGTACCACCTCACACCAGTCAGAATGGCCATCATTAAAAAGTCTACAAATAATAAATGTTGGAGAGGGTGTGGAGAAAAGGGAACCCTCATACACTGTTGTGGGAATGCAAATTGGTGCAGCCACTATGGAAAACAGTATGGAAGTTCCTTAAAAAACTAAAAATTTTGTTGCCATATGATCCAGCAATTCCACTCCTGGCCATATATCTGGACAAAACTGTAATTTGAAAAGATACATGCACCCCTATGTTCATAGCAGCACTATTTACAATAGGCTAGACATGGAAACAACCTAAATGTCCATTGACAAATGAATGGATAAAGATGTAGTATATATATACAAAGGAATATTACTCAGCCATAAAAAGAATGAAATAATGCCATTTGCAGCTATATGGATGCACCTAGAGATTATCATACTAAGCTAAGTAAGTCAGAAAGAGAAAGACAAATACCATACAATATCACTCATATGTGGAATCTAAAATATGACACAAACGAACTTATCTATGAAACAGAAATAGACTTACAGACATAGAGAACAGATGTGTGGCTGCCAGGGTGGGGGGCAGGGGAGGGATGGTTTGGGAGTTTGGGACTAGCAGATGCAAACTATTATATATAGAATGGATAAACAACAAGGCCCTATTGTATAGCACAGGGAACTATATTCAATATCCTGTAATAAACCATAATGGAAACGAAAAAAATTTTAATAACATTTTAAAAAAATTTAATTAGGTCCCATCTGTTTATTTTTATTTTTATTTCTTTTGCCTTAGGAGACAGATAAAATATATATATATATACCTTGCTACCATTTACATCAAAGAGCATTCTGCCTATGTTCCCTTCTAGGAGTTTTGTGGTTTCAGGTCTTTCATTTAGATCTTTAAACCATTTTGAGTTTATTTTTGTATACGGTGTGAAGAAATGTTCTAATCTCATTCTTTGACACGTAGCTGTCCAGTTTTCCCAGCACCGCTCGTTTTAAGAGACTATCTTTTCCCAATTGTGTATGCTTGCCTGTTTTGTCATAGATTGACCATAGGTACACGGGTTTATTTCCAGGCTCTCTATCCTATTCCATAATCTATGTGTATGTTTTTGTACCAGTACCATGCTGTTTTGATTACTGTAGCTTTGTGGTACAGTCTAAAGTCAGGGACCATGATCCCTCCAGCTTTGTCTTTTTTGTCTCAAGATTGCTTTGGCAGTTCAGGGTCTTCCCTTTCCTTATTTTGAAGCATATCTCAGATATTATATATTTTTGTCCATAAATATTTAAGTGTGGGCCTTTAAGGGATATAGTTAATTTTAAAAACATAACTAAAATATACTTACTATTCCTTAAAACTCTGCATTAATTTAAGATTATCAAATAGTAAGGGGGCATTCACATTTCCAATTATTGTCATGCTTTTCTGCTCTCCCCTTCTGCCTCTTTTAATAAAGATAATGATACCTCTTCTACTGCAAAGCCCTTCCAAACACGTTAACTTATTTAATGCTCATATTTGCCCTTGGAGGACGTTCCTCCTTCTGGAAATGAGGAAAGTGAGGCTCAAAGAGGTAAAGAGACTTGTCCAAGGTCACACAATGGGCTAGGGGCAGAGCCAGACCCTGGCCCAGGCCCCGTGTCTCCTAGCCCTTGCTTCTCTCCACCCCAGGGGACTTGCGATGGGAGATTTCAACCGTCAAGCTCAGAGGCTCCAGGGGAACCTGGAGGAACAGGCTGAGAGACTCTACCCCAGTGGCAGCAGGCTGGATAGTGTGCATCCCCAGCTAGGGAGGTACATCCCAGCTCTTTCCTCCAGGTAACAACAGGACCAATTCCTTGGCTCAGGCTTATTTGCATGCAGCAGCTCCCCAAAGCCCAGACAGTGGCTGGGGCTTATCACCCCACCTCCTGAGCAGCGTGCCTTAAGCCCCCTGCACTATGGCAGATTGGACGCTGACACCCAAAGGGCAGGCACAATAGCCAGATCACTCAGCCAACCTTATCTTAATTCTACTTTTTGCCTAAGTGCAGGAGGAGGGCAAAGGTCTCTGTGTTTTTCTTCTGGGAACCTCCTTGCTTAGCCAGCCCTGCACATGCAGAGAATGCCATGGATTCCATTCTAAATCCCCTGGCTTTTGTGGCTAATTCTTCCATTAGTCTGCAGACTACAGAGCAAACCCCCTCAGCCTGGCATTCAAGAGCTGCAGTCTGCCCAACACGCTGATATAGCCTATCATAGAGACCAATGGGACACAGTACAATTTCGAGGCAGGCAAAAAAAGCCTTATACTAGCTAATTCCTGAAATTATCTTATTTGAGCTTCACTTCTTTATCTTTAGACTGTGCATCTCTGTTTAAATGCAAGCATTGTTCCTGTCAGCAGTGTCCATTAAATCTCCTTCCATACCTCAAATTTAATGTCCTAATATTACCACTTGCTACTTGTTTACCCATATAAACCGTGGCATTTCATATCTCCATACCTTTGCTCATGCAGTTTCCTCTGCCTGGAACTTCATTTCTTCCTTCTTCATCCACTAACTACTAGGGGTGCTACCTCCTCTGAGGAATCTTTCTGAACGCCTCCTCCTCTCACAGCCTTCCCACCCCCACACTGGGCAAAGGGCCCTTTCTTGGGTTTCACTTGACCATAGCTGTATCTCACTGCATGGTACCCAGCACATTGTGAGCCCCCCCAAGGGCAGGGATCAATGCTGTGCATCTAATCTTCCCTAGGCCTGAACACAGGGCCTGGCACATAGTATCGTCTCCACTTAATGGGATGGTTGAAATACTTTATCTCACTGAACCCTCGCTGCAGCCCTGTGGGTTAGGCTGCTGAGGAACGATGGTTCCTCCCATTTCACAGAAGTGGAGGTTGAGACACAGAGAGGCAAAGTGACGTGTCCCAGGCACCCAGCGCTGAGTGGGGGCCACTGCTCTTACGCATGTCTCCTTACCCCTGGTGCAGCGTGCTGCTCCTGCTGCTGCCCTCCCAGACAGACCCCGGATGCCCAGGGCAGAGGAGCCGTGACAACATGGAGCAGAAGCCAGAACTCCAGGCACACTGAAGCTAGCAGCTGTGCTCAAACACCTCAGCACAATTCCCCGCTGCCAAGGGCAAAGTCCAAGTTCCTCATCACAGCCTCAGGACTTCCCACAACCTTCCCCAAGCCCACCTCTCCAGCTTCATCCTCTACAGCTCCCTTTCACATGCCCCTGCTCCCACCACATCTTCCTACTCACCCTTCTCCGGGCTCACCCGACTTTTCAGAACCCTGCACAGGGTGCCCAAACTCTGCCCCTGTCACTGATCATGTCCCCATGATCAGTGCAACTGGATGGAGAGGTAGGGCAGATGTTGACAGGAGTCTTCCAATATCAGGGTGACAAAGCAGCGTAGCACAAAACAAGCAGATCAATCAGCATTTGCCACACTGTGCTCATGGAACACTAGCATCCTGAGAGATGCTTATAACTATGTCTCCACAAAAGAGCCCCCTGGGCAATATAACAGTAATGCCTGGCATGTATTGAGTGCTCATATTTCAGGCCCTGTGCAGAGCATTTTGCAATGCTGCATTTCATCCTCACAAGAATACTGAAAGGCAGGCTTCATTTTTTTCTCTGAACTACAAACGAGGAAACTGCAGCTCAGAGAGGCTAGTAAACTTCCCCATGGTCACACAGCTGGAAAGTAGGAGAACCTGGATTCAAAATCCAGCCTGTTCTCTTAGTTATTCTGTGAGACTACCTTTCTCTTTCTCCTGCATTGTTCCTTGAGGAAATTCCAGATGTAATTACCATCCTGAGGATTCATATCTAAATTTAACTAAATATTTCCCACACTTATATGAGGCTGGAACAAGCCCCTCCTCACCACCTTTTGTTTTACTGAATGCTATACACATCCCACAGAATATAATGTTTCACTGAACTCAGTTTGCAAAATGTTGCACTAGAAGATATCAGCTCTTATTGTCCTAACAATCTGAGAGCACAGGGTGGAGGAAGGAACCCTGGAGACCTCTGGGCAGAGCCTCCTTATTGTACACATGGGTTCTGAGGCCCAGACAGTGGCCAGTGCTCTCCCTCGTCGCGGCCAATGAGGGGAAGGAGCAGGTCTATTACTCCTTCTCAGGACCAAGAGAGGCCTTTACTCAAGGCAGGCAGGTGAGGCTGGCAGTTTGGAAAGCTCTCAGTGGGTGGAATTCACATACCTTCCTGCAGAGGCCGCACAGGCTTCAGGAGATGGAAACTGCTGGAAGAAGCACCATCTTATTGAATAAAAATCATAAGTTCCGAAGACCACAAAGCAGGACGCTTCCACAGATCACACCAAATTTAACTTCTCCAACACAAAGGCCCAGAGAGGGAAAGGCACTTGTCCAAGGACACACAGCAAGTTCAAAGCACAGCTGGGACTAGAATTTAAGCTTCCTGCCTCCTACTCCAAGGATCTGTCTGGCATTTCCTGCAAATGCTGATATGTGTGTATGTCTCCTCAGCCTGGCCAGAGGCCCCTCGAGAGTCAAAACAGTGTCCAATTCATGCCTGACTTCCTGGCTCCTGACACTTAGGGTTAAAGAAATACTGATTAAGTGAATGAATAAATAAAACCCTTGATTTTTACCCAAAACTCTATTTCTCAGCTTGATCATTCATATGGCTGAGATTAACTTTTGGCTGCTTCTGAAAATGAGTATACCCTCAAAGGATAAACGTATGCTACCAAAGAATAACAGCAATACTTCTATTATGCCTAATATATATGTGTGTGTATACACACACATCTACATGCTCACACATACACAGAACACCACTCTAAGCATTTTATCTATATTAATTATATTTAAATATCACAGTGACCATAAAAGGTAGGTATTATTATAATTATCATTCTCATTTTGTAGATGAGAAAAAATGTGGCAAAAAGTTGTTAAGTAACTTGTACAAAGTCACACACCTAATGAATAATAGAATCAGGATTTGAACCCAGGCACTCTAACACAAAAAGCTATGTTCCTAACCACTGCCTCTCGAAGGTCCTGTCTATCAAACATGTAAAATGTGCCAGGTGCTCTGTTAAGGCATCATTTACATTACCTGTAATCCTCAGAGGAAAGCCCAGAATAAATGTTATTTTCTATTTTGCAGCTGGAACAATGGAGGCTCAGAGGTATAAAAGGACTTGCTTGTCTAAAGTCACACAGTTAGGAAGTGACAGAATTGGGATTTGAAGCTATCAATTCTAGTGATATGCCCATAGTCATCTTTTCTGGTTTATGGCTAAATTGCCATACACAATTCAGCCAAAACTTAAGTAAAAGCTAATGCATTATCATCTTCCTTAATATCATGTGAAATATCTTCCTTTTGTTGGTTAGTTTTGTTCCAAGGTTTAGTTATTCATTAATTCATTTGTTCATGCAAATATTTATTGGATTATACACACATACACACACATGCACGTGCACGTGATCTGAGGGATATGGTAATAAACATGACAGATATTGTCCCTACTAACCCTGCCTTCACAAACCTTACATTCTGGTACGACAGAGCATCATTAAACAATTCATTTCACAATTAATTAGCCAATTAAATGGTGGTAATTGCTACAAAGGAGAGGTAGAGAGAGCTACGGTGTGATTAGCTGTAGAAAGTTCTGGTTAATCTGCTGAACGTTTTGAAAGCTATCATTATAATTAACTTTCCAGGGCTTCCCTGGTGGCGCAGCGGTTAAGAATCTGCCTGCCAATGCAGGGGACACGGGTTCGAACCCTGGTCTGGGAAGATCCCACATGCCGCTAGAGCAACTAGGCCCGTGAGCCACAATTACTGAGCCTGCGCGTTTGGAGCTTGCGCTCCGCAACAAGAGAGGCCACGACAGTGAGAGGCCCGCGCACCGCGATGAAGAGTGGCCCCCACTTGCCGCAACTAGAGAAAGCCCTCGCATAGAAACGAAGACCCAACACAGCCAAAAATAAATATAAATAAATAAAAATTAAAGAAAAAAAAAATTTAACTTTCCATAGCTCCATATGGCAGTTGTTTTAAAAAAGAGCAGGATTTCCCTCTTATTTAAATTAATTTAAATTTCCCTCTTATTTATCTGAGGGAAATAAAATCATTGATTAACGCATATTCCTAGACAACAAGACTATTTAAGCGTAAATTAGAGATAGTCAAGACATACTCAATGAGAATGTCTCCTGAGCACCTACTACACAATGGAACCCTCTGGGGGGCTTTCCCAACAATACTGTTAAATAGGAGCTTTTATCCCAATTTAAAGGGAAGAAACTGAAGACACAGAGGTTAGCCAATTCTTTGAAGGTCAGTCACACAGCTACCAAGTAGGACCAGGATTCAAACCTAGGGTGGTGTGACAGCAACACCCAGAATCTTTCCCTGAACCATACTGTATTTTCTAATCTTAAAAGCTGATCAGCCAAGAGTTGAAACTTTGGACTCTGACATCATAGGTATGAAAAGTCTTCTTGTCAATCCCATCTCTCCTCCATGGGGCCCTGGAGAAGAAACACTGCATTTTCCGGAAACTAAAAGGATCAAAATGAGGAGATCATATATGATGCAAACCACACTTCTTGGGGGAATTGTTAATTACTGGAATGATTGCATTCCTTTCCCCTGAGATATAGGCTTCTTGAACAAAAAGCTTTAATATTTTGTTTATGCAAATAGAGTAACCATTCTCCAACTCTCAAATAAGATGCCCACGTGGGGTCTTTTCTCTGCCATTCTACAACTTAAGCAAACAAACATTGTTCTTCTCTAAGGCAACACCACCTCTTGGTGCAGCCAAACCTTGCCCAGAGTTCCTGGCCCCAATTTCAGGAGCAACACCGTTTCCTACTAATCCAGTTTTCTCAGAGTTTAAAAGGGATAATGAGGCTTCACTTTGCATTTGAAGAAAAAAAGCTCATCTTCTCTGGACTCATCCTCTGGCCTGGAGATGATCTTCATCTGATCACCCAGTGGGTCTGACTTCACAAATGCCCTTTTCCATCAATGACAAACACTTCGGAGCATTTTCCAACATTGAGAAAGAATCCAACTTTGGAACAGAAAAGTGTAGATTGTGCCTTGGCCAATGTGCATCCCTGGAAACCTGCTCTTGGAAGCCTACTGCTCCCACCACCCCCAGCCAGTCCCACCACAGGGGTTTGGGAACCCGGATGTCCACTGAGCTGCTTCTGAAGCAGACAATCTGTCTTCTTGAGAGTGAACAGGAAAGAGGACACCTGGACAGACGTGTTCGAACAGCCCTCCCTCCTAAGGAGCTTGCCTTGCAGGTTTCCTAAGAGCTGATGTGCCTGTGGATTCTATAATGAGGAGGGATTTGTTTGTTGAAGGATCTTTTCAGCTTTATTGCTTAACTCAAAGGTGAGAAGGGGGTGGGGGCAAGATGAGAATTACTCTCCTTTGCCTTCCCAAATAGTCCAAATTTAAGCTTAGTCTGCCCTGAAACAGCAGCAAAGATAGTTTTAAAAATGTGGAGCCAGAAGTTCTACTCCTGGATTGGCCCCCTAACCTGCTACGTGGCCAGGGCAAATTCTTCCCTTTCCCTGGGCTAGAGTCCCCTCATCTGTTCAATGAGAAGGTGGGAACTATTTTCTGTGTCTCAGTTTCCTCATCAGTGCAATGGGAATTGCAGTAAATATCTGACTTCACTCTCCTGGCTGTTAGAAAGATCAACATGGAATAATATAAACTAGATCTGAGAACTGAAGGCTTAATTTTGACAATGGATGAGTTAGACCTATAAAGCAGTGCCACGTTCTCATTGGCTTTGAGATTTCTTTGGTGGTGGCTATTAACTTCTTCGTGCAACCAACATAATTTATTTTATTTTATAACTTTTTATTTTGGAAAACTTTTCGATTCACATAAGAGTTCCAAAAAACAGAATAGAGAGTTCCCATTCATCATTCGCCCCAACTTTCCCTGATATTAACATCTTACATAACTATTGTAAAAGTATCAAAACTAAGAAATTATCATTGGTACAAAACTGTTAACTACAGACTTCATTGAGATTTCACCAATTTTTCCACTCATGTCCTTTTTTTGTTCCAAAATCCAATACAGGGTAACATATCACATTTAGTCGTCATGTCTCCTTACTCTCCTCAATCTGTGACAGTTTCTTTTTTTTTTTTTCATGACCTTGACATTTTTTGAAGAGTACTGCTCATGTACTTTATAGAATGTCATCAACTCAGGTGTGTCTGATGTTTTCTCAGGAAACAACAGAGCTAATGAGTTTTTAGGAAGAATATCACCGAGGTGAAGTTCTCTTCTCACTGCATCATATCAGGGGTATGATGTACATAAAGTTATTATTGGTGATGTTAAACTTGAGCACTTGGTAAAGGTGGTGTCTTCCAGGTTTCTCCACTACAATGTTACAATTTTTCCCTTTCCATATCCTACTCAGAGATGAGAAAGACTGAGTTCAGCCTATACTACACACCAAGTTCTCCCACCCCCTGGGAGAGGAATATCAAAAAATCTGTGGACATATGTTAAAACCACCACACTTGGCGGGAGGTCCCTTGAGGCAATACAAACATCTTGTTTCTCCTTAGAGTTTTGCCTACCAATTTTACCATACTCAGTGGATCTCGCAATTAATACTGTGGTGTTCTAATGGTGATTTTCTATTTCCCTTATTCCTTCTATCAATATATTCGTAATTTGGAATTCTTCTATAATGAAGATTTGGCACTTCTTCCTTATTTGTTTATCTATCTATTTATATCAATATGCACTCATGGATCTTTTTTTAATATACTTTGGGTTATAACCCAATATTATATTTATTTACTTTACCCACTGCAATTTCTTTCAGGTTGACTCTTATGTCCTTTTTTCATGCTCCATCTTTTTTTCTTTTTTTTTTTTAATACTTCCTTACTTTCTGGCACTACTTTAGGCATTAGAATCATCTTGTATTTACCCTGACTTAGTCCTATAACTGGCCATTTCTCCAAAGAGCCCTGGCTCCTTTCACTGGAGAATGACATTTAGGAACCAAGGTCTGGACTCTGAGAGTGCCCATTGCTACTGGGGTGTCACTGCTCCTAGGCCCTCTCAGCCGACACAGCAAGGAAATGTAGAAGTATGCTGACCCATGTATACACATATATCTATATTTGTTTCTGTATCTATCTGTATATATAGATTAAAATAGACATGAATTCATACTGACACTTCTAACTCTACTGTATCCCCACAGAGTTCATTCTCATTTTTCCCCCATGCTCACGTGTGACTTCCTTCTCTGACAGGAGGAACCTGGCCCCCGTTATCTACAATTTATTTACTTATTTGTTTAACCTTCATATACATGTAGTTTCAGAATGCTAACCTCTATTCCTATGAAGAATACATTTGGGGCTTCCCTGGTGGCGCAGTGGTTGAGAATCTGCCTGCTAATGCAGGGGACACGGGTTCGAGCCCTGGTCTGGGAAGATCCCACATGCCGCGGAGCAACTAGGCCCGTGAGCCACAACTACTGAGCCTGCGCGTCTGGAGCTTGCGCTCTGCATCAAGAGAGGCCACGACAGTGAGAGGCCCGCGCACCGCGATGAAGAGTGGCCCCCGCTCGCCACAACTAGAGAAAGCCCTCGCACAGAAACGAAGACCCAACACAGCCAAAAATAAATAAATTAATTAATTAAAAAAAAAAAGAATACATTTAACAACTAGAGTACAGTGTTTATAAACAGTTCTTTTTGTCTCTAGCCAAATACAATTTTTAATATTTAAAAGAATGTCTGGATTCAAACCCCATCTCTGCCACTCGTTGGCTGTGTCAGTGTGAGGAACACACTTAACATCTCTGTCATCTCAGTTTACTCATCTATAAAACCAGAATAATAGGCTACCTTCTTCATAGCCCTGATGGAGAGGGAAGAATTAGAGGAGAAAAAATATACAAAGGGGCTCAGGAAAATCGCCTAGCACTCCTCAAATGTTTGATGTAATCATAACATCACAGGCCCTGAGCTCCAGGGTTGGGCCCTGCAGATGGCAGCTCCTGTCCTCTGAGTCTTATCCTGCTCTAAGGCACATACAAGGGTTACAAGTGTGCACTCCTTTCTGCATCCAACTCAGTGAGTCTGATCCAGGCCAAGCTGGGAGGGAGCCTGGTCTCTGGCTAAATAAACACAGACACTAGAAGTGTCTAGGCTCTTGGAGGCTCTCACTAGCTGCTGGAGCATTTCAGCCCAACCGCCCTGACCAGAGCCAAAGCTCTTCACTGGCCTTTGTCCTCAGCTGCCTTTTCTTCTGCAAGCAGCAGAACTTTCTGGGGGGCCTCTCCCTCTTTGTTGGGAAAAACCCCAGCATCCTGAGATGAGAAACTTTGCTCTTACTTTATTTTGCAGACTGGCAGGGCCCCTTCCCTCCTCTGGTCTTCAGTTTTCCCATCTGTAAAATGAGGGTGTTGGATTAGGTCAGCAGTCCAAACTGGTAGCTGGATCCAGCAGGCATGTGTTGTATTTGGCCCACAGGGCACTTTCAGTATTTTTTAAAAATTAATAGCCCTTATTTTTAGAGCAGTTTTAGGTTTACAGAAAATTAGTGGAAAGTTGAGAGCTCCCATATGCCCCTCTTCCTACCTCCACCTCCACGCCAACAGTTTCCTTTATTGTTAACATCTTGCATCAATATGGTACATTTGTTGCAACTGATAAACCAACATAATACATTATTATTAATTAAAGCCCATCATTTATATTAGGGTTCACACCTTGTGTTGTACAGTTCTATGGGTTGTGACAGATATAATGCCATATATTCACCATTATAGCAGCATAAGAATAGTTTCACTGCCCTAAAAATCCCCTGTGTTTCACCTATTCATACTTTCCCCTTTCCCCTGAACTCCTGGCAGCCACTGATCTTTTCACTGTCTCTATAATTTTGTCTTTTCTAGAATGTCATGTGCTTGGAATCATACAGTATGTAGCCTTTTCAGACTGGCTTCTTTCACCTAGCAATATGCATTTAAGTTTCCCCCATGTCTTTTCATGGCTTGATCAATCATGTCTTTTTATTGCTGAATAATATTCCATTGTATGGATGTACCACAGTTTCTTTATCCATTCTCCAGTATAATTTTAAGCTGGAATTATTTGCCAATAGTTGAGAATGGAAGGCATTATACTGAAATCCATATTTTCAGCTTCTCTTAAAAATGGGAAGATCTGTTCACACTGGATCTATCTTCCCAGATGGCAAAAATTGGCTAAAATTGAATAGTATCAGGCCTCTTTGGATAAGGCATGGGTGACCTGCCCACTACAGTCACCTCCTGCCTTCCTTATGTGACCTGCCAGTTCCTGGTAAGCATTTAGACTGAATTTTACATATTATTAGCAGAGTGACTTCAGGCAAATGTGCTGATTGTTTTCCATCTGCACCATTTCCTATCCCTTAATCCTATTTCTGCCCTTTTTTGTCCTGTTCTGTGTCCTAAGACACTGATCCTGCACAGACTGCATCTGTGGGTTTGGCTGTAGGAGGCACTGATGTGAGATCAGAAGTTGAAAGGAGAGAGGGTCCCCTACCCACTCCCATCGTGCTCCCCTCACTGCTTGGGTTCCTACTGTCCAGCAGTAGCTGCAGCTCTCCAAGGCCATTGTTCCTGCTGAGCAACCCTCCCCTACCGTCCCAACCCTTTCTGGGCACAGTTAACTCCATGTCCTCCCTTTGTCCCTTCCCACTGTGGCTAGCCTCTAGGTCTCTCAACACTCTTGTTTATTCCCTTAACCCTGTTAGTCCCCTGTAAGTAGCCCTTTCGTTGAAGTCTATTTGAACCATCCAGTTTATTCCATTTCCTGTTGAGACTGATACAGCAAGTTGCTTATGTTCTCTGTGCCTCAGCTTCCTCACCTGAAAATGGGAATCATGTTAATACCCACTTCAAAATGAGAAAATGCATATATGATACCTAGCATAGTCCCTGGCATAGATAAGTGCTCAGTTAATGTTCATTAATATTATTATCATCATCATCATTAGAATTTATCGCTCTGGGGCTACATCATTTCTATAGGCCTTTACAGCATGGATAGAAATGAATGGGTGATTCACCACACAAAAGTTGCTGCCAATAAATCTCCAAAGATCACCTTAATCTTTTGATCCCAAAGTAGAGTTGAGGTTTGGGTGGTATAAACTGTAATTATCTCTTGCCATTCATAAGCAAGGGGACTGGGCCCTTTATAGGCAGCTTCGATATCAAATCTTTTCTCACGTGACAGTGGCCATGTGGAACTCTTATCCCACTTACAGATAACAGCTAACATTTATGGAGCCCTTTCTCTATGCAAATAATCCAAGTCTTCATATGTGGAATTATGTAACCATTGCACATCAGTGCCTCTACAGATGATACAAATGAGGTTCTGAGAGACAAAGTGACTTGCCCAAGGTCACACAGTCAACAAGTTTTTGAACTGAGACTACACTCAGGTGTCCGGGCTCCAAGCCTAGTGCACTTCCCATTACACACTCTTCCCCTCCATGGAAGAGGACTCTGTCACACCAACACCCAGAGCTTTCCTCACCACAAAATTCTTCCCACTTCTACACAGAAGCCTCACTCGGCCTTACAAGACCCCTGATTATGTTAGTTAGGATCTTGAGAAATGTAAAGTGATATGATTGAGGGTGGGGTTAAAGTCTGCCCTCGACCACCCTCTTTCCTCGTTGGGCTCCAGCAAACAGCCCCACTCTCTCACCTCCTGATGCTGACCAGGCTCACGGAGCTTGCACGCAGGGTGATCTCCTCTGATGCGTCTCCTTGTGAGAAGGGAACAAACCTGTCAGCTTGAGAGGCCCAGTGAGGAGAAGGCCAAAAATGAGGCTCAGACAAAAAAATCAGATCCCTCCACCCAGATGTCAGCACAACAAGTATTTGTGGAATAAAGGAAAGGAAGGAAGAAAGAGTAAATTTATCCACCAAAGTATCAGGGTCTGGACCATCATGCTTCCTTCTCTGAGCCTCGGTTTCCTCATCTGTAGACTGAGCTACTGACACCTGTCTTTTGGGAGCTATCTTGAGGTTTGAGGTACCCAGCACACAGTGGCCCTCAGTGATGGCTAATTCTAGCCCTCTGCCTTGTTTCACATCCTCTCAACAGGTTCTTTGATTTCTCTCAGCCTTCTGGAAACTTATTCTGGGTGATTATAGCAATAACACCTAAAAATCAATATATTTTAGATTTTTAGAAAGCAAAATGCCCAGAAACATGAAGTTCTAAATCCTTGGACATATATCTGTATGTCTCAGCATTCAGTGCAGTGCTTTGAATGTGGTAAGTGCTTGAGAATTGATTTAATGTAGATGCATACGTTAAATTTAGATGGCTGAGGCTTGGATCATCATCACCTCCCTCCTACTCTTAGTAAACATAAATTGACATTTATGAAATCTCTAGAGCCCCCAACAACCTATGAGGTGATCCAGAAAGTATGTGTTATCCCCACTTCATGGATGGGAAAACCAAGTCTGAGTGAGGTTAGGCAAGTCTCCTGATTCAGAATCCAGTGGTCATTATATTCTCATGGGCTGCCTTTTTATCTGTTATTGGAAAGGAAGGGTATCCTTGAGGTTGCCTCCAGGTAATGCTTCTCTCAACCTCAGAAGCTAAGTTCCAGTGAGGGGAAGCACCTTGACCAGGGCACACCACAGTGGAAACCAAGTTGGGACAAAATTTGGGTTCTCCAACTCTTTCCTTTGAGTTCTTCTCATTCTTCTATGTGCCTTAGATTCAACAGGACATAGATATTAGGCAGGGAGTACTTGGGACTAACAAAATGAGAGGAATACTTCAGCTCCTCAGGCCCCCAATGAATCAAGTTTCCCCTGAGAGTGATCGGAGACTAGTCTCCAGGCCCAGTGTTCTACCAGCCCAAAGGACCCAAGGCTGGGCTGTCTCCCAGGAGGCTGGCCTGGCTGCCCAGCTGCTGCCCAAGAGGCTCAGAGACGGCATTCAACCTCAGAGCTCCTGGGTAGAGCCAAGCATGGGGACCCCAGGGCACTTGGCTGCACTCAATGCCCTCTCCAGCACTGCCCCTGACCCAGTTGTCATAGGTGAGTGGATATTCAAGAAGCTGCTGGGAAAGAGGTGGCCAGGGCTCCAGGGACACTTGACTTGTCTCTCGGTGAAGCCAGGGACATGCTCCAGTGACACCCATAGATACTTCCTCTGAGGGCACACTGCCTTTGTCCCTGCCAAAGAAGCTAGTGGGAGGTAGTGAGAGGGTCCTGCTCTGAACTAAGCAGCCAGAAGAATCTGGGTGAGCAGAGAGTCGTGGATAAACTCATGTATTTACTTATTCAACAAGCATTCACCAACTACCTGCTCTCTGTCAGACTCTGCACAGAAACTAGGGATTCTGTAGTGAACTAGGCATGATGTTTGCTCTTTATATCTTGGATTTGTACCCAAGTAGCCAAAATACAAAGCAGAGACTGGCAGGGTCCTAGAAGAGGGACTCCAGAGTCATGCTGCCTGGTCCAATCTCCACCTAGCCCTATGATGCTGGGTGACCTTGAACAAGTTGCTTAACCCCTTAATCTTGGTTTCCTTCTTCCAAGAGCTATTTTAAAGTGAAATGAAACAATTGGCTTGGAAGTACTTTGCAGACAGAAGCTGAAGATGATTACTAGCATTTCATAGTTTTATCATTAATGTAAATGCCACTTATTCAGCACCTTCTAAGTACCAAGTATCTTTTCAGCATCACATGTAATTATTCCTACAACCCTAGTGACACTGTCATTATTATCTATAGTTTAGAGATGGGAAATGGAGGCTCAGAGAGGGTTGGTGAGTTACCCATGGTCACACAGACTGTAAGTGACAGAGCTGGGATTGGAACCCAGGTCATTTGGATTCCAGAGCCTATGTTCTTTCTGGACTGCCCCCTGTGGCTTCCTTCTTCCTCTTCAGTCTTTCATTCAGCAATGGCTTACTGAACCCTTTCTATGTTCCAGGCATTGTGCTAAGCTCCGAAGATATGGGTGGAGCAAAATAGACCTGGAGCCTTTCCTAACAACCTCACAGTCTAGTGAGGAGGAAAGCAGTGAAGAATAATTACAAGCATAATAACTGTTGCCAAAGAGGGGGGATCAGACCCCCATGAGAGTGTAAACCTTATCTGGGAATCAAGCAAGGCATTCAGGAGAAAGTGATCTTTGAGATAAAATCTGAAGGCTGACGGAGAGTTGGGCAGACAAGAAGTCACGGGGAGAGGGAACAGCATGGAATCCTGAGCCACAGATGGTCAAGAAACATAACAGAACACATAGTTCAAGGAACACAAAGAGACCAGGAGCACAGGCAGCAGGAGAAAGAGGTACAAGATGGGCTGAAGAGGGAGGCAGGAGCCTCGGGGCACATGCCAAGGAGTTTGGACTTGATCCTGAGGGCCCTTGGGAGCTGAGTTCATAGGGCCGAACACCCCTCATTTTATGCCTGGTGTTTTCCTCTTCTGCCATCTGACTGGCTGGACCAGCGGCTGAGGAGTGAGTGGAGATGGGGCCAGAGGAGCTGAGAGTGACCAAACAAGCTAAGGTCAGCACGGAACTGCAGGAAGGGCAGGGAGAGGCCAGGCCAGGGCAGCACCAGGGACAGCTCTCAGTGGCTCTTGGGGCTCAAAGGCCACCAGAAATCATTCACTCTTTCATTCGTTCATTCATTCTACAAATATTTATTGAGTGCCCCTACTCTGAGGGCACTGTTCTGGGCGCTGGAGGACACATCAGAAAACTAAACAGACAAAAACTCTCTGTCCTCTTTAAGATTACTTTCTAGTAGAAGGAGACAGAAAATAAACAAAACAAATAAGACAATCATGCACTGTATTAGAAGGTGACGTGTATGGGAAGAATAAAGCAAGGAAGGGGATTCAGGAGAGAAATCAAGAAGGGGAGTGGTTATAACTTTAAATAGGCTGATCAGAGAAGGCTTTACCCCGAAAGTGACATCTGGGCAAACACGTGAAGGAGGTGAAGGAAGGGTTGGGGGCATCCATAGGGAGGAGTGTTTCAGGCAGAAGGAACAGCAGATGCAAAGCTCCTGAGGCAGGAAAATGCCAGGCCTGTTGGAGCCTCTGTGAGGAATCTGGGGTGGGAGAGCAGGAATGGTTGATTCAGAGATGGGAGTCAGAGCATAGAGAGCCATTGCAAGGACTTGGCTTTTACTCTGGGTGAATGAGGAGCCACTGGGGAATTCTGAGCTGAGAGGTGACATTATTTGACTTATATTTGCATGGGATCCCTCTGGCCGTTGCGTGGATATTAGATTGTGGGGGTAATTATCTCCACTTTTCAGACAAGGAAAATGAAGTTCAGGGAGAGAAAGCTACTTGTCTGTAGTCACATGGTTAATAGTGGTGGAGCTGAGATTTGAACATAGGTCCCTCTGATGACTTCAGTCCCTGCACTGGCAGGGCTTTTCGTACAGGCGGCATTTCCCCTGGGCTTTAAAAGCTAGGTAGACTTTGGACATGTAAAGGGAAGACTGGGACGGAGAAGGGAATAAAAGGTATTTAAAAAAAAAAAAAGGTATTTTAGGCAGAAGGAAAAGAATGCAAAGCAGGGAGGGTAATTATGGGTCTCTGGATTTATTGATAAAAATAGAGATGTCTTTGCTTTTTTAAAAAAAAAAAAAGAGAGAGAACGTGCTGGGGAGAAGCTGGAGCTAAGTCTGAGAAGGCCAGTTCATGAAAAAGAGCCTTGAATGCCAGGCTAAGGAGGATCAAGGAGCAGCCCCCTCCTCTTGCACCCAGAAAGCTTCCAAACTGGTGGCCTCAGTGGAGAGGGTTAGAGAGGAACGCAAAACAACAAGAAAGAAAACGGTTTCTGGTATCATATCTAACCAAGCAATTTTAACAGCTTTTGAAGGAAAAAAAAAAAACCTGCCAGATTTTGCTTGATGGTGTCTACAAGGGAATTTTGGAAACAGACAGGCTTGTGGATCAAAATATAATGCTCATCACTTAACCAGCTTTGTTTCTCAACAGCTACACTAAGTCCCTAAGCCTCTCAACAAAAGGGAGGAAGTAACAGGCATCACTTCTCCTTGTGGAGGACAGATATCCCAGTCTGTGGGCACCTTGGGTCCCAGCTCAGACCCCAAGGGGAAAGTGGGGCCCCACTTCCTTGGCTTTGGAAGGACCCAAGAGGGCAGAGGAGCTATGGGTGGGGAGGTGTGTTTTCTTAGATCTTGTGTCTACCCTCAAGCCCCACCTTAACCCTGACACTGAGGCCTAAAGGGGAAATATTTGGAGATCTATTAGGGGCGAGGAATGGATCTCAAAGGGTCTCAATTACCCACCACTCTCAGCTCCTTGTTTTGGGCTTCCATTTGCTTTGCTCTGGTCACCTGCCATATGACGTAACTACCACTGCAGGGCTTCACCATATGGGAACTGCTAAAAAAGCCACCCAGCCACCCCCAGCCCATCCTCAATACCCCACAACCCACCCACAAGCCTATATGTCTACCAGCCTCTACTGAAGGTCAGGAAGAACAATGGAATTGCATCCGTAAAACTGGACTCCAAATAGAACTCTTCCAAGAGTCCAAAATAAAGAAATATCAACCCTCCACAGGAGGTCTCATGTTTCTTGCCTTGAACACCACTTCCTTTTCCCTCCTCTGAGAAAGGAACCCCTTTGTCAGTCCTTCACCAGGGGAACCTCTGCCAATTAGGAAAAGCTCAACCCTGATCACAGGGATGGCACTAACCCAAAGTCAAGGAGATTCACAGTACACAGTAACCGTCTGGCAGTATCTCTCCCAAAGTCTGAATCTAGAATAACCATGCAGGGCCCCAGCAGAAGATAGGGTGGGCTTGGGCCCTCAGAGGATGGTCCTCATCCATGTGTTTCCACCAGTATGAGATAAAAATTCCTACTCATTCTTCCCACAGTCTTCCAAATGGTAATGCTTGGAGAACACACACACACACACACACACACACACACACACACACACACACACACACACACACACCATTTCCCAAAGCTAAACCATAATTCTCAAAACCAATATAGGCTCTAGACTACTAGAAGAAAACCATTTTTCTAAATCCACATAAGCTGCCTAGATTTCTCTGCCCACATGGAGATGCATCTTATATTATTATACAAAGCAGTATCATGTCCCCTCTTTTGCTCAAGCCAGTTGGAACTGAGTTCCTATCACTCGACACTGAAAGAGTCCTGACCAATGTACCTCACCTCTCTGTATTGTTAAGAAGCTTTTAGCTGAAAATAACAGAAATGTTATCTCACAAAACAAAAAGTGTAGAGATAGGATGGCCTTCAGGGAGGGTTCATTCAAGGGTTCAACGATGTCTTCAGGTTCTTTCAAACTTCCCATTCTGCTTAGAAATGAGATGACCATATCTGATTTCAGATATCACATCCACATGACATCAACACGAGGAAGTAGAGGGACCAGCTTTTACTACATCTCTTTCTCAGGGGTAAGACAAGGAAACCTTCTCCAGCAGGTATCTCCTGTGCTTCATTGGCCAAACCTGGATCTCATGCCTTTCCTCAACCAACAAGTTGGGACAGGGCCAACAGCAAGTGAAATGGAATTTTCCTGAGACCAACTGGGTTCATCTCTGAAGTTAGGGGTAGGTCAGAGCCCCCCAGAGGCAGATGGCTGTTGCTGTGTGTGTACGATGGGGCTTCTGTTAAGAGGGAGCAAGAGGAAAAATAGATAACTAATAAGGACCTACTGTATAGCACAGGGACGTCTACTCAATACTCTGTAATGACCTATACGGGAAAGGAATGTAAAAAAGAGTGTATATACATATATGTATAACTGATTCATTCTACTGTACAGCAGAAACTAACACAACATTGTAAATCAACTATCCTCCAATAAAAATCAAAAAAAAAAAAAAAAAAGAGGGAGCAAGAGGAGGCAGGGCACTGGGCAGGCAGCCACTAATGTGCGCAGCGCTACATCCAATGGCTACCCTCACTGACGCTTCCCTTAAACTTGGGCCACAGCAAATCCTTAGGCAGGACATTTTCTCCTACTAGTTTCTGCAAGAAGTTGGACTGGAGTGAGGTGGGGCTGGAGGCAAGAGTGCCAGTTAGGAAGTCAGTCAGGCTATCAGACCAGGACCTGTGAGATGAGGAAACAGGCCAGCCCAGTAATGCCGAAGTCTGAGTCATGGGCAAGTTTTTGGTGGGAAGACTAAGGACAAGAAAGGTGTGCTCTCAGAGACGGACCCTCGGGGATTCTGCCAAAGGTGGATGGCAGGACCCTGAGCTCTTCCATGAAGGCCAGGCAAGGAGACAAGACTCTGTGAGTAAGGGGCAGAGGGAGGAGACCCCCTCCAAAGCCACCCCTTAACTTGTCCTGAATGGTGCCAGGCAGTTTGGACAGACAGGCCCCTCACCAGGCCTGCCCCTGATGGCCTCTACCCAGCAGCTCAATGGGGACTGGAACAGGGAATCTGGGATTTGGTTCCTGCCGCTGGCCCTCCTCCGCCCGCACACCAACCTTCACTCTCCAAACCTTCTGTGCTCCTTCTTGCTTTCAAGCCTTTGCCTATGCCGTTCCCTCAACAGGAAGGCTTTTTCCTGCCCAGGATGCCCCACTTTATCCTTCACGTACAGTCTGTAAAGCCCCACCTGAGTGAGGGGCTCCCTCCTTTTACTCCCACACAGCAGTAGTCTGTATGCCTCACCTTGGATTGTAATTTCTATCTACATGCCAATCCGTCCATCTCCCAGAATAAGCTGTGAGCTCTTCGGGGGCAGGCCCCTGTCTTGTTCACCTTGGTGACCTCTGCAGTGCCCAGGCAGCGTGGGGTCACAATACCTATGCAGGACGCGAGAATAGGGACGATGGGAAGGAGGTTCCTGTTGCCTTCTTTAGAGCTGAGTTGTCCAATATGGTAGCCAAGTAAAATTTAAAATTTAGTTCCTCAGTTATACTAGCTGCTTTTCAAGGGCTCAATAGCCACTTGTAGCTAGTGGCTATTGATTGGACAGCGCAAATATAGAACATTTCCATAAATACAGAAAGTTCTAGTGGACAGCACTGTTCTAAGAGATTCAAACTATTGCTGCAGCTCTAAAAGGAGCAGATCATCTGCTACAGACTCCTTTCTCCTCCAATCCGGCGCTCAGCACAAAGCCAGATACCTCTTCCTTTCTCCTCTCTCTCCTTCCTCTCCACCTATCTTCCTCCACCCCATCTTCTTGTCTCCCCACAGGGCCAGAAGAATAATTCACAGTGGTTTCAGAGTTCTCAGAGCCTTTTTATAGTCTGTGCATCTCTGACCCTTCACTACAGTCCTGGAAGGTAAGCAGGATAGAGATTATAATTTTCATTTTACAAGTAAGGAAGCCAAAGCTCCGAGAGGTGAAGACTCTTGCCCAAGGTCACCCAGCTGGCGAATGCTGGTGTCTGGATCAGACCTCAGAGTAGACTCTGGCCCCTTCTTTTCCACCAGTGTCATATCATCTCTCACTAAGGCGTCGTCTAATCCAGCCTGCTGTCTGATGCACTTATCCATTCAACAACATTCCTCCCAAGTGTTTATCCAGCTTCTGCTTAAGTGCTCCCTATGATGTGAACCTCACTATCAGTTCCTTAAGCTGTGTTTAGATAGCTCTGCTAGAAAACTCCTGCTTATACTGAGTCGAAATCAACCTTCTTGTAACTTTTCTATCCTGAGACCTCAAAAATCATGTGATACAGCCACTAAAATGCCTTCTGCAACACCACTGCCAGTTAGCTTGCAGCCTCTGCTCACACACCTCCAGTTTGGGGGAGCTCAACACCACTCAAGGAAGCCCCTTCCTTCTTTGGCCATTTAAAAACCAACCTCAATCCTGAAACTCCTCCCCACTGGCTTTGTCCTCTGGGTCTCCCAAGACTCTATCTGCTCTCTCTCTACCCAGGGCAGCCCCTCAGAGACAATGACCATGCCCCCTACTTTGCTTTTGTCCTGACTGCAGACTAAACAAATCACCAGAGAAAGGATGCTCTGTTCTATTAGCACATGACCTCTTCTGCCTTCCCTTTCCCATTAGCACATGAACCCCCTTATTCCATGGACCCCATGGGAAGCCAAGGTTGTGTCAATAATAATAACTACTGCCATTTATTATGTGTTCACCATGCCAGGCAATTTGAAAAGTGCTCTGCCTGTATTTCATCTCCAAAACCCTGCAAGGTGGTCATTATTATTCCCATTTCACAGATGAAGTGACTGCCTGTATACATGTCTGTCACCCCAGGTGAGAGGACAATTGCAGGAACCTAAAGGATGGATGGGACCTGGGATGACCCAGGTTTGGGTCTGGGTCAGTCCCAGGGCCCCAGGGCCCCAGGCCCCAAGGAGGGTGGAGGAGTACAGAGGTTATGTGCACAGGCTGTAGGGGCAAAAGATCTGGGTTTAAATCACAGCTGCTTACCAGCCGTGTGCCCTTGAGCAAGGTCACTTCACCTCTCTGAACCTCCATTTCTTCATGTGTAAGAGGGAGCTAGTAGTACAGGGCACGGAGCCCAAGGATTGCAAAGAAGAAACAATGAATGCGTAGCACTGTGCATGGCACCTAGCAAGTTCTCAGCAGTGGGAGATAATATCATCATCAATATTATTACAGAGAGACCATACCCAGGGTCAAGGCAAATGTATTTACAGTATTACCGTCCCAAACTGAGCCTGGTCAGACCCAGTGGATTTCTGTACCCCCTCGTGGCTCCCAGAAAATGGCTGGTATCTGAGATGAGTTCAAATGTGCTAATGGGGCTGCGGTGTGAGGAGGTGTGAGGGGCCTGGGCTGCTCCTGTGGTGAGCCAAGCAGTACCCATACTTCTCTATAGAAAAGACAGAGGGGAATGCACAGGAAATAAAGGCTAAGGGAACTAAGAGATGGCAAGAAAAGAGACTAAAATTGAGGTCACCTCACTTGCAAAGAAAACACAACTTTGAACAAGTTATCTTCCTCTCTGAGCCTCCATGTACAACTCTGTCAAATGGGGTAATAACACCACCCTTGCTGCCTCGGGGTCGGGATGAAGGAGGTGCTGTACACGGAAGCCCCTAGGCAGGGTGTAGCCCACAGCAGCACTTGGTGAGGGTCTGCTCCTGAAGCATCGCTGAGCAGCTCTCGTGGTGAGCTTTGGCCATCATCGCAGTCGACAAAAACAACGTAATAATAATAATACCTATTTCCCGAACTCCTGCTCTGGGCCAATACTCACAGCAACCTTTGAGGAAGCTGTCATTATCCCCATTTACTGATGAAACTGACAGTTCAGCAGTGAACAGGGGTGACACGCCCCAGGTCACTCAGTTAGTAAGCCAAGATGCCGGGACTGGCACCCAGGACTGGCTGAAGCCAAATTTCGTTCCTTGATACCAGGCTGTGGAAGCCCTGTGAATCAGGCCCAAGGTGTGGAAGCCTTTTGGTTGATCTTCCAGCCCAGTAGAGGGACCACCACCACAGACCTGGACCACAACCACTGTGCATGATGGAGGGGTACTGGACAAACGTCCAGAGCCCTGAGTTCCGGCCCCTCTGCGCTGCAAAAACAAATGCATGGTCTTACTCCTTGCCCTCAGCCTCAGTTTCTCCATCTGGGTGCCAGAAGTCAGACTCTTGGGGTTTTCCAACAAACTCTCTGAGATTGTGCAGACAGTGGCAGGAAGGAGGAAAGCTGCCCTAAATGGAAACACTGCACTGTGTTCCTCCATCCCTTAATAACCACTAATTAGTTAATCCCCACAGCAGCAGGGTGTTAACAGGTTTTTTTTTTTTAACATCTTTATTGGAGTATATTGCTTTACAATGGTGTGTTAGTTTCTGCTTTATAACAAAGTGAGTCAGCTATACATATACATATATCCCCATATCCCCTCCCTCTTGCATCTCCCTCCCACCCTGCCTATCCCACCCCTCTAGGTGGTCACAAAGCACCGAGCTGATCTCCCTGTGCTATGCGGCTGCTTCCCACTAGCTATCGATTTTACATTTGGTAGTGTGTATATGTCCATGCCACTCTCTCACTTCATCTCAGCTTACCCTTCCCCCTCCCCGTGTCCTCAAGTCCACTCTCTACGTCTGCATCTTTATTCCTCCTGTCCTGCCCCTAGGTTCTTTAGAACTATTTTTTTTTTTTTTTAGATTCCATATATATGTGTTAGCATGTGGTATTTGTTTTTCTCTGACTTACTTCACTCTGTATGACAGACTCTAGGTCCATCCACCTCACTACAAATAACTCAATTTCGTTTCTTTTTACGGCTGAGTAATATTCCATTGTATATATGTGCCACATCTTCTTTATCCATTCATCTGTTAATGGACACTTAGGTTGCTTCCATGTCCTGGCTATTGTAAATAGAGCTGCAATGAACATTGCGGTACATGACTCTTTTTGAATTATGGTTTTCTCAGGGTATATGCCCAGTAGTGGGATCGCTGGGTTGTATGGTAGTTCTGTTTTTATTTTTTTAAGGAACCTCCATACTGTTCTCCATAGTGGCTCTATCAGTTTACATTCCCACCAACAGTGCAAGAGGGTTCTCTTTTCTCCACACCCTCGCCAGCATTTATTGTTTGTAGATTTTGTAATCAGGTATTATTATCCCCAGTTTACAAGCAGGAGGTTGAATGAGAGAGGGATTGGCACCAGGCTCAGGGCAGGGATGGGATCAGTGAAAATGCTACAGATTGCTTCAGAAATGGGGGAGAGCTCAGTAGAGAGATGAGGGAGGCCTCAAGGGGGAGAAACCACATAGGAATGTATTTCTCAACCTCAGGGAGTTGAAGTCCCTTTGACGGCATCTGAGCCAGTTCTCTCTGTGCACAGATGGGCAGATGGAGGCCCAGAGAGGGAGAGAGACTGGTCCAAGGTCACACAGCCAGAATCACAGACCAGGAGCACACAATGCCACAGGTTCTCAGCTGAGGCTGCTCTGATGGGGGCTGGGGAGTAGGGGATGGCTCTTAAGAGCTGGGCTCCCTCTGTGGCCTTCCTTGAATTCCTAGAGAAAGCAGTAAGCCCCCGGGGATTATGTCCGTACTAATGGCCTGTGACAAAGACAGTAGGATAAGCAGCTTGCTCTGCAGACTAAACAAGGTGCAAGAAGCCAAGTCAAACAAAAGCTGAGGTTTTGTGTTGGCCTGGCTGGTGGGCTAGAAGCAGCCTAGACTCTCGGGGGGTCAGGCCTTGTGCCACTGCCCAGAATCTCCTCTGGTGGCCTTTTCCCCCTTTGCCACTGAGGGCTGGACAGAAGTATGTCCACAACACATGACTGCCCCTGTTTGTAGCATAGAATGTGCTTTTATGACATTGCCCCCAAGACGAGGAAACTGAGGGTCAGAGAGAGGAAGGAAGACAGTGTCCCGAGGCACATAGCAAGTCAGGCAGAAGGTTGGGACCCAAGACCTCCTGACTCCCCGCGCCATCATGGCCTCCCAAATTCTTCCTTTAATTAGTGCTGAGTGACAAATGAACACTGGAACAGAGGGAAATGCAATTTTCTAATTTTTATCCAAAGTGTTGCCCTATGTGGTATCTCATTAGAGTCCACAGCACAGGCTTCAAGGGCAGAGAAGCCTGGATTCAAGTCCTGCTTCCACATTTTTCTAGCCCCATGGCTTCGGCAAATTACTTCACCACTCTGAGCCTCAGTTTGCTCTGGAAAACAGGAGAAACAACAGTACCTCCCTCACAGAGTTGTTGGGATGATTAAATGAATTAATGGATGTCAAGTGTCTTGCTCTGTGCTTAGCATACAGTAAGCACCTAATTACTGCTATTGCTATTAGCAACTCTTGCACCGACCTGCTGGATGGCCCGAGGCAGGGCCCTCACCCTCAGCCTGCATACTCCTCTCTCTCAAATGAGCTGTCACAAATATTTCTTCTCACTCCAGGGCTCTGTGGTCTCTGCCACCAGCCTTTCCAACCCAAATGAAACCGTAGACTCCAGAGGCAGTGAAGGGGGCTGGGAGCCTCTGTCACCTTCTAGGCCAGGCTGCTTGCCCTGCCCCCAGCTCCACACACCTGCTCCAGGATGTTCTGGGTGTGGGTCCCCTCAGTAGGCAGTCTGTCCCTCCCCAGAGCTGGTGTTGAGTCAATTCTGTGCTGTGCCAACGGTGTGCACGTGATGGCCAATCAGGAGACCATAGGCCTTGAAAAGCTGGGGAGAACTTGGAGATTAGAGCTGAGGAAGAGGGTCAGGAAGATTTGGGGGCTAGCTGGGAGAGCATCATGTCCCTCTGCCCTGGCAGTGCTGTCCTTATGGTCTAGGGAGTCAAATCCTCCCTGCCTTGTTTCTGGTAAAAATAGCTAAAGACGCTCCTACCTCCAGGGACTCAGAAGTCGGTCTCAATCGACTCCCTCAGCAAGGGTCAAAGGGACCCTCTCCACAGTCCTAATTGTGCAGGGATTGTTCTAGTTGTTTCTGAACGCAGCTTCCTTTCTACATTCTAGAACTCACTTCTGCAAAATGAGAATGGTTTGACTCCAGGCCTGGGGCCATTTCTCACTCCTTCCCTCCTGGTTCCCAACAGGAACAAGAAGAGATCTGCCTCATGCGGATTAAGGTGATATGTTCTCTAGCAGGTAGGGAGGTGGCGTGAGGAGATTACCTACCTCCCCCGACTTACCTGTCTGTGTGTCAAGTTTAAGCCCCTGGAGGGTTTGTGTAACACTGTTAGGAATCTTAAAAAGTAGAGACCCTGTTTGTGGGATTACAGGGTGTGGAGACATTCTCACCTTTTACACTGAGGTTTCAGACTGGCTACCAACCCCGCTCAGTCCTGCCAGTTGCTGAGCCCTGCTTTGCACAGAAGCGATTTATTCCAGTCTGTTAAAAATGAGTCACATCCCAGGAGCCCCTTATCTTTGGGATACATTCTGCCATTAACCAGTTTGGAGTCAAAGTAATGTTTCCAGACATAAATGTAGTTGGGAAAGTGCTGGGCTGCGTTAAAGGCTCTGCTCCTCTAGGTGCTTCTGTGTGACCTTAGGCAGGTCATTTTCCCTCTGAGCTTCCATTTCTTAACCTGTTTCCAAAACATAACAACCTCCAGCCACATCTGTTGTTCATGATTAGATGAAAGAGCTTTCTGAAATGTATATTGTGGCATAAATTTGACATTTATCATTGTCAGATCTTATAATAGTTATTTGACTCTTTATGTATAACTTTGATAAAAATAAAAACTTTTTAAAATGATGTGTTGATAGCTGTTTTACAGTTTAGTTGAAATATTTGGGAATCATTAGAGAAAAGTACATAGAAAACTAATCAAAGAAATTATTAACTCCAGGAAAAACAAAAATAAGTACAAAGAAGAGAAACACAGTATTTTACTTGGCTTAGCATTAAACAACATTTACATAGTTATGTCAATACTTGTGAAAACACTGAATACTGACTGAACCAAACATTGTGATAGTATAGTAAGAGGATAAAGACAGGGACATTTAGAGAAGGTTAGTTAAGAGGGCTACACCCTCTTCCTTAAAATAGGAAATCAATAGATAATGTCTAAAATTGATAAATCAAGAAATAACAGTATAAGCATATCAACTGGAAATGCAGATATAAGTAGCAGAAGAAACAGCTAATGGAGTGTAAAGTGATTGGAGGGGGGCAGCCCTGGGGAATGAGAAAGGATGAGGAAGAGAGTTTTCATTATAATAAGACTTTAGTATTATTTTACTTTTCAAGTTATATGCATATATTCTTAGATTAAAATTAAAATTAATAAAAAAAATAAAAATAGAGGAAAGTGACAGCTACAAGGAGGTTAATTTTGGTTCCAGATAAGGAAGAACTTCCTAATATCTAGAGCTATCCAAAAATGGAACCTCTGCAGATAGTGAATTCCCTGTCATCAGAAGTTTTTAAACAGAAACCTATGTCCATCTGTCAGAAACAAGGTAGAGAGTTCTAGCTTTGGCTGGGCTTTGCTAAGTAAGCTTAGGGGTCACTTTCAATTCTAAGATTCCTTCTAATTCTATGCATCTGTGGAAGCTGGGATGTTCTTGTCATTTATCTCATAACTAATTCATTTATCTGTGCATTTAATAAGCATTTGCTTAGTACCTATTTTGTTTCTGGTGCTGCACCAGGTCCTGGGTTGAGGATAGGGGAACCAAGATAGATATGACATAGTGGCTGCCAACAAGAATCACTGAAAGTCAGTCCTGGAAAGTTCCTCAGCATTTGTCTGATCCAACCCCTCATTATACAGAGAAGGAAACTGAGGCCCAGAGAGAGGGAGACACTTGCACAATATCACACAGCATTAGTGGCAGACTCAGGCTCACATCTAGACCTCTTGATTCCTGTGCTAGTAATCTTTTCCTCACAATCCTGCTTCTGAAGAGCACTTCCTCAAAAATAGTTCTAACAAAAATGAAGTTGATTCTTCCTGGTATTTTACTAATCTCATTCATGTAGACACATCATCATTGTGCAATGAATCTTATTATTATTTTAATTATAGCAAGGTTTGACTTCCTGGATATCTGCTTCAGAAAGGCATGCAGTGAGCTTTCTGGAGACACCCAGTAAAAGTTCACTGAACCCAAACCTCCAAGTCATTCACCAGAGAGATCTAAAACAACAGAAATAAAACTAACTGACATTGCTTTGTCTCACCACCTTGTGACATGCGTGAGAATTCTTAGGTAGAGAGTTACCGCCTGTGTCATGGGTAAAATCCCAAATCATTTTGTGGAGTTTGTTATTATTCCAACAGCTATGAGAGCCAACATTTGCATGTACCAACATCTCCTTGCAGTATCACTTCCTGGATCCTTTTTGCTCGATTTAGTAGCCCTGTCTTTGCCACTTTGAAAAAAGTCCCACATCTCACTGAATTTCCGTTTTCCCTATCTGTTTTGTTTGTTTGTTTGTTTGGGTTTTGTTTGTTTTTAGTAATAGTCACCATGGGTATTAGACAAGATTAGTGGTTCTCAACCAGGGACAATTTTGTCCCAGCCCCTAGTGGACATCTGGTAATGTCTGGAGACATTTTTGGTTGCCACAACTGGGGTGGAGTGATACCGGCATCTAGTGAGGTAGAGTCCAGGGCTGCTGCTAAACATCCTATACTGCACAGAGCAGCCCCTCCCAACACAATGATCTGGTCCAAAGTGCCAGTACTGCTGCTGTTGAGAAACCCTGGTTAGACTCTTTGGCTGCAAGGGACAGAAACCCAAGTCCAACTTGCTTTAGTAAAAGAAGAAAAAGGAAAAAAACAAAAACAAAAACAGGGTGGTTATTGGAAGAATATTATCATTGTTTTTAAAAAAAGAAAAGAGCTAAAAAAAACTTCAAGATGGATACACCTTGGAGATTAGCGTAATTCAGCTCCCATCTGGACTGCCTCTCCTGTCTGTCTTCCTTTTGTTCTCATTCTTTCCATGTGACACAGGCCTAGCCACCCTAGTTTTGAGCTCATATCCTCGCAGCCTCACAGCCAGAAAGGAAAAGGTCCTTTTCTTTCCTAGATCCACTGTCACAAATCCCAGAGAAGGATTCTGATTGGTCAAGCTTGGGTCACATCCTCATCACTTGAACCAATGACTAAGGCCAGAGAGGGTGAAGTACTATATACAATGATTGACCTAGCCTGGGCCAATGCCTACCCCTGTGGCCAGAGGGATGAAATCTGTTTACTGAAGTGGAGGAAGTAGGCTCTAGATAGAGAAAAACAATAGCCACTACAGCATGGAATAATAAAGAGGGTGCTGGACTAAGAGTCAAACATCTGGATGCTATTCTTGGCTTGTCTCTAACTTGCTGTGTGATCTTGGACAAGTCCCTTTCCCTCTCTGGGCCCCAGTTTCTTACCTGTACAATGAAAAAATGGACCAGAAGTCAAAGATATCTCCCACCTCTAACATTTGATAACTTTTGATTGGTTAAGTATTGTTCATGTTCCCAACTATGTTGACATTTGAAAATACTTGCTAAACCCACCTAGCTTTTAGATTGCTGGTTCCAGGATACAATATAGTCTAGAAATATCTAATTTTTTTTCAGATTTAGTTTAGTTATCTGGTCTTTTCCAACTTCTTAATGATAATGAAAACAGCATCAACTAAAATGCTTTAGCACCTATTCATATTTTCAAAATGGTCTGTGTACTTCTCAATTCTTTCATAATATTCAACCCTTATAGGAAAAATTTGTAGACCCACAAGAACCACTTACACATTGCTTTTTCTTTTAAAAGAATTACTAGTGATTAAGAAAGATTAAATATATGAATAAAATCTACTTTCAACTTGGTATATGAATTTTATGTTAATCCTTATTTTGAAATGCATGTAGTCAAAAGAAATAGATGGTGTGGGAAATCTCCAACAATATGGAAGATAAGGCAAAGATTTCAATATCACCAACCACTCATTCATTCAACAAATAGTTTCTGAGTACCTACTATGTTTCGGACACTATTCAATGATCTGCCCCTGTGTAACTTACATTCTAATGGATGCAGCTACATTTTAGTAATTGAAGAAGGATTTTTTGAATTCTAGCCCATCATCAACGAGGTGAAGTCCATACCTCTCAGCCCCTTGCCAACCCCACCAGCTCCAAGAGAACTCCCACTCACATCCTACACCTCACCAAACAGAACTTCCAGGTTGCTACCTTCGAAATTCACCAGTTCCAGGACTTCCCTGGTGGTGCAGTAGTTAAGAATCCACCTGCCAATGCAGGGGACACGGGTTCAATCCCTGGCCCAGGAAGATCCCACATACCGTGGAGCAACTAAGCCCATGCGCCACAACTACTGAGCCTACGCTCTAGAGCCCGCGAGCCACAACTACTGAAGCCCGCGTGCCTAGAGCCCGTGCTCCGCAACAAGAGAAGCCACCACAATGAGAAGTTCGCGCACCGCAATGAAGAGTAGCCCCCACTTGCTGCAACTAGAGAAAGCCCATGCACAGCAACAAAGACCCAATGCAGCCAAAAATAAAAATTAATTAATTTAAAAAAATTTTTTAAAAAGAGTAGCCCCCACTTGCCATAACAAGAGAAAGCCCATGCTCAGCAATGAAGACCCAGCAAAGCCAAAAAAAACCTCAGCAGTTCCCACACACCTCTTCTACTTGGAACCATTTTGCCTTCTCCACATTAGTATCACTGCCTCTGGGAAACCTCCTTGTATGGTTCTTTCTTCCTACCCCCCAGATTTAGTCCTGCCCTACTCTGTGCCCCCCCAAACCTCATACACATGTCTATCACTTAACACCTCTCATTTTATGTCAGAATTATTTTTTATGTCTTTGCTTCTCTCACTGGAATACAGAGTTCTCTAGGGAAAGGAAAGGTTCTTATTTACCTGAGGACTTTTGGGGCTTGACAATCCACACACACACACACACGCACACACACGTGCACACGCATGTGCCTCAGACCTGCTCTTCCTCCTCTACTCCCCTTCTCAGTGAGTGACACCCCCATCCTCTCTGTTATTCAGGCTAGAAACCTGGGCATCATCTTCAATGAATCCCTTTCTCTAACCTCCCACATCCAACCAAGGTTCATCATGTTTACCTACCTCCTTACATACCCTCACCTCTGGATGAATCAGTTACTTCCCTTGGCCTAGATCAAACTTGCCCTATCCCTCATAGCCTGGGTAGCTTGTTATTCAGGGTTCACTTTAATCTTGACCTCCTCTAGGAAGCCTACCTTAATTCTTGTCCCTCCAGGCTGGGCTGAGCGTCTGTTCTCTGGGTAGTTTAGGTCTCCCGTGCTTCCTAGTTTATATGGCAATTCTTCTTCTCTCCTAGTAGACTATACACTCCAAGAGGGTGGGTTATTGTTTATGACTGCATCCCCAGCTTCTAGCCTATTTCCTGAGATGTGATAAGTTACCACTA
Source organism: Balaenoptera physalus (assembly GCF_965194825.1). NCBI lineage: Eukaryota > Metazoa > Chordata > Mammalia > Artiodactyla > Balaenopteridae > Balaenoptera > Balaenoptera physalus. Next base: position 34,056,616 of record NC_138886.1, on the reverse strand, counting down.
ATGACTTTTTAAATAAATGCAGGAACAAACTCATTTGGAGTCAGAAAGTCTGGATTCCACTCAGATCTGCCATTAACTAGTTGGGTCACTATGCACTTAACTTCACTGAGCCTCAATGTTCTCATCTGTGAAATGGCCATAATAATTCCCCCCAGTCTACCTCCAGGGTTGAATGCAAAAAGCATATGAGATAATAAATGTGAAAGCTATTTATAACCTCTGGGTTGTTTTACACATGTAAGGAGTTACTTCTAAATGTTTTGGGTTGTGTTTGGTTTTGGTTTTGGTTTTTATATTTTCTCTGATTATTTTAAATATAATTAGGTATTGCTCCTACTTGTGAATTTCCTGTAGGGGCAGAATCCAAGAACTATGTTGCTGCTACTCATCTCTGAGAAGATTAGAAGTGTTTTGATTTTTTAAAATGTTTAAGAGAATATTTTTGATACAAATTGTACTAGAGGCACTATTGGAAATAATCTAAATTTCACTTAAGCAACTAATACCAAATTGATACAAATTAAACAAATTAACTCTTTATAAGTATTGATATAAAGGGAAAGAACTGACAATTTAGAACAGAATAGGAAAAGAAAATATACAAAGCAAACTTAACTTCAGTTTTACACTTATTAAATTAGCAAAAAACTTTTTTTTTAAAAATAGCCTTTGCTCTTCTCATTTGGTTGATCTTAATTTATTTATTTATTTTTAATAAATTTATTTATTTTATTTATTTATTTTTGGCTGTGTTGAGTCTTCGTTGCTGTGCGCGGGCTTTCTCTAGCTGTGGCAAGAGGGGGCTACACTTCGTTGCGGTGCGCGGGCTTCTCATTGCTTCTCTTGTTGCAGAGCATGGGCTCTAGGTGCGTGGGCTTCAGTAGTTGTGGCACATGGGCTCAGTAGTTGTGGCTCGCGGGCTCTAGAGTGCAGGCTCAGTAGTTGTGTTGCAAGGGCTTAGTTGCTCCGCAGCATGTGGGATCTTCCCAGACCAGGGCTCAAGCTCATGTCCCCTGCATTGGCAGGCGGATTCTTAACCACTGCGCCACCAGGGAAGTCCCACAAAAAACATTTTTAAATGATAAGTCTCAATGCACATACACTGCTGTTGGAATGTAAATTGCTCAGTTCTCTGAAAAGCAAATTGATAAAATATATCGAGAGCCAAAAAATAATTCTACTCTTGGAAAGCTATCTTAAGGGAAGAATTTAACAGAATAAAAAAGTTTTGTGCACTAAAACATATAGATTACTCATAAATAATAAATAAACAATCAAAAAGTGCCAGCAACTACGACAGTGGAGAAATGGTTTGGTAAAGCATGCTGCATCCATGGGATGAAGTATTTTATACAATTAAAAGCAATCATTATGGATGCATGGCCAGGGTGCTCTTAGTCCTGCCCACAAAACTCCTGTGAGTCCTGTTGGATGGTTTCTTCATGATCAGGGGAGGGCCAAACTCTCAGAACAGATCCTTGCTCAAGTCTTCAAGCACTCAAGGCCAAGTTCTCCAAGATGTTCCCAATGAAAGTGTTCAGCTTAAGCCATAGCCTACAATATAGTGGCAGTGGATTTGCAGGAGGTGGCAATGGGCACACTAACATTTCAGTAGCTTGGTAACTTACTGTTGACTCTGCTCACAATGAGGCTGTTCACATTCTGCTGGCCTTGAAGGAGACTATGGACACCTGGAGCAAGGTTGTGTCTCCTGCAGCCAGCTCCTAACCAAAATTAAGAGGATGGCCAGGGACTTCCCTGGTGGCACAGTGGTTAACAATCCGCCTGCCAATGCAGGGGACATGGGTTCGATCCCTGGTCCGGGAAGATCCCACATGCCGCGGAGCAACTAAGCCCACGCACCACAACTACTGAGCCTGCACTCTAGAGCCTGCGAGCCACAACTACTGAAGCTCGTGCGCTGCAACTACTGAGCCCACGCACCACGACTACTGAAGCCTGCGCGCTCTAGGGCGCACGTGCCGCAACTACTGAGCCCACGTGCTGCAACTACTGAAGTCCATGTGCCTAGAGCCTGTGCTCCCCAACAAGACAAACCACTGCAATAAGAAGCCCGCACACCGCAATGAAGAGTAGCCCCCGCTTGCTGCAACTAGAGAAAGCCTGCGCGCAGCAACGAAGACCTGATGCAGCCAAAAAAAAAAGAGGATGGCCAGACTCCCTGGGGAGAAGGAGTCAAGTGCATTCAAAAAGGCAGGGGGGGCTCTGACTCTGGGCTCCCTGTAATTGTAAGAGGGTCCCATGAACTGTGCCTCATGGTATTCACGTGCTTGTGTAGTACCCTCTTCTTGAACCTGGACTGGTCCTGGTACTCAACTGTAACTAGAGAACACAGCAGAAGTGAAGCTGCATACCTTCTGAAGCTAGGTCAGGAAAAGCTTTCAAGCTTTTGTCTGGAACACTCTCTGAAAGCCATGGGCCTCGTGACTGCCATCCTAGAGAAGCCACTTTTAGGCACTCTGGTTGACAATACCAGCAAAGCGCAGCCTTTCAGCCATTCCCAGTAAGGCACCACACGTCCTCCAGACCAGCCCATCCATGAGCTGAATCCCCCCCAGGTGACTTCAGTCGGTATTGTATGGAGCAGACAAATCAATCAGCTAATCTTGGACCAAATTCCTGACCCATGAAATTATGGGACATTATTAAATGGTTGTTGTTTAAGCCACTAAGTTCTAGGGTAATTAATACACAATAGTACATAAGCAGCACATCACCTTTGGAGGATGCTTGAGAATAAACTCATAATTCCAGAAATAGGTAACGATAAAAAATCAAGTATTTATCTTGCCTTCCCTTTATGAACTGTACTTCAGAGTAACCAAACAGTTGATGAGATCAAGCTCTTCTTTATAAATAATTATAGCTAATAAATGATGAGGGAATATCAGAATTAGAATATCACCATTTGAAATCCCTGATGAAATAATAACGATCATCAATAACTGCAAAAATCATTAGGCAAAACCCCAGCGAGGAATGGTATAACAGGTTAGGCTGAAAACACCTCAACCCAACGATCAATATCTTCTTAATAAGCTATGAAGAGAGAAAACCAGACTTTACGTGCCTCCTGATATGAGGCAACAAGAAGTATATGGCACCAACCCTGAAGCTTTCTTGTCCCCAAATCAAATCTGAGCCTGATAACACTTCTAGATTTCATCCCAAGGACCAGAGGAACATGTTACATGATCCCCTGGGGGTGTAATCCACAAAATCAAAAACATGGAAAACTCTACGGGACAAACAACCAAATTTCTTCAAAATATCTATTTTTTTTAAATAGAGGAAGAAGGGGACCCTATTGATTAAGAGAAACTTAGGAGATATATCAACCAAATCCAAATGTGTAGACTATCTCTGGATTCTGATATATATATATATATATATATACATATATATATATTTGAACATTTAATACATTTGAAATATATATATTACTGTATATATATATGATAACTGACTGGATATTAGATGATATTAAGAAATCATTTTTAATTTTTAGGTGTGATAGGTTACTATAATTTTTTTAAAAGCCTTTATCTTTTAGAGATAAAAGATACATGTATTCCAATGCATACGGGATTTTTCTTCAAAAGAATCCAGTGGTAAGGGGGTAGGAGTGAATAGGGTATAAATGAAGCAAGACTGGCCATATATTGATATTTTAAAGTTAGGTGATGGGGATATGGAGATTTAATATACTAATATCTTTAGTTTTATATATAATTTAAATTTTCATCTAAAAAAACTTTAAAACAAATAGTTCTAGCCAAAAAAAGTGTTTCCAGTGATGCATCTCTGAGTGGTTTGAGAGCAAGAGAGACAGTCTTTACCTCCTCCCTCTCACCAAATCCCCCTGCACTTACAGGACTAGAAACCTAAAGAGGCATCTGAAGTCACATTTTAAGGAAGCATAATGGAAGGGAGTTTGGAGAGGGAATGAAATCATTAAGGAGGATTATACTGTCACCACTCGACACAATGGGGATTGCTGCTTTTAACTGCTTTAAACAAGTCTTACTTCATACCAGAGCTTCGACTCAAGAAGGCGTCACCATGGGAAGTGGATCCTGCCCAGGAGATCAAATCTTTCTTCCTGGCTGAGTCTTTGAGTGCATGCTCCTGCCCTCCACAGCAAGAGAATAGAGGGGATTCTTAGAATGCACTTGAAATTCTCTTTTCCTCTTCATGGTGTCCTTGCAGCCAGGGGTCTTGGAAAGCTCAGGAATGAAGGTGCCTCGGATAAAGTGGCCTTCCTGACTCTGAGGGGCTGGGGGACCAGGTCAAGTTTCTGCCTTTCTGGGGGTCTCTACTTCTTGCACATTCAATGAGACGTAGTACAGCATAGAGTCAGCCAGCCTCTGGACACAGTTGGTTCTGCAAGTCACCAGGTGTGCAACATTTACCTCATTGCATCCCTGAAAGCAAGATACAGCACCACTAGCTCTACTAGAGCCATCCACAAAAATTCAGCCACAGTTCTAACTCTTACTGCATCTTCTCAAACTGGCACCATCTGATCAGGAAATACAACCTAAATGTGTGCCACCAGTGTTTCCATCAGTCCATGAAGGATACAGGCTTCATCAAGTTGGACTAAGCGATCTTCCGTGAATGGATTATATAAGACATCTACCTGACAAAACAATGCTAGCTCTTTGTACAAAGAAAAAAAGTCTTAATCTTAAAAAACAAAAAGGGCTTCCCTGGTGGCGCAGTGGTTGAGAATCTGCCTGCTAATGCAGGGGACACGGGTTCGAGGCCTGGTCTGGGAAGATCCCACATGCCACGGAGCAGCTGGGCCCGTGAGCCACAACTGCTGAGCCTGCGCGTCTGGAGCCTGTGCCCCGCAACGGGAGGGGCCGCGATAGTGAAAGGCCCGCGCACCGCGATGAAGAGTGGCCCCCGCTTGCCGCAACTAGAGAAAGCCCTCGCACGAACCAAAGACCCAACACAGCCCCCCAAAATAAATAAATAAATAAATAAATAAATAAAGTAGCTATAAAAAAAAAAAAGAACATTATCTTTAAAAAAAAAACACAAAAAAAAGTAGGGATGATAACTTCCAGCTCACATTGTTGTTGGAAGGATAAAATCAGGTAATGTATGTGAAGCGCTCAGCATGGATCCTAGCATTGAGTCAGCTCTCAATAAAAGGATATTACTATTATTTATTTCTCCATAAAATGTGGATTGGATCGAATTAAGCTTCCTCCTAATTCCAGTGTTTGAGGATTCATTCATTTATGCAACAAGCATTTATTGCCAAGCCCTACACCAGGTGCTGGTGCTATAAGGTGGAGACACCTGACATGGGTGTTGGAGGCTAAAGTCAGCATATAAGGCAAAAACTCTGCATACTCAAAATTACTCTTGAAAACTCTTCCACCATCAACCGACCTCCCAAGCATCTGCTCCCCCATTCAGAGGTGCTGTCAGAGGTGCTGCTGGTGGGAGGAGCAGCATGGAGTGATGGTGGCTGAGGGATCTTTCAGGACATGGCATCTTGTCTCCTCCCAGGCCCCAGAACAGGAAAGCCTTAAACTTTCCTCCATTCAGAGCAAAGCTGTGTTCCCTCCTTTGCTTTTGAGCCTTCAGCCCCAGTGCTGGATGAGAAAATGGAGGGCAGCCTCAGGGGTCACCTTCCATCAAGCACAGGGTCGTTGTGAGATGGTCATCGCCCAGTTGACCAGAAGCATGCTGTTCCACTGAAATGTATCAAGCACCTTCCATGAGCAAGGTGTGCTGAGCATTGGCAAGAGTGGAGTAAGCCGAAGGTGGCCCCCCCAGGACTGTACAGATGCAGACCCTAGCCACAGTAAAGCAGGGTCAATAGGGCCACAGGAAGGCCCAGAGATGGGCTATGGGGGCCTAGGGGACAGAAAGAGTTACCTCACTTTCCTGGGTGGTGATACTGAACCCGACCCTTGGAGAACAGAGAAGACCTGGGCGCAAAACACTGGGGAAAGGGTGCCCTGGGATGAGGAGACAGCAAGAGGCAAAGTTGGAGGCAGGGTTGATGGGCTGTGTCTGAGTAACAGCATGTGGACCATATGTTCGGTTGAAGAGGAAGGCGAGGCTGGAGAGTCAACGGGGCCAGGTGGCAAAGGCCGTAAGGTCAGGCCAAGCGGACTGGGCTTGGTTGTGTAGGCAGTAAAGAGCCAAAGGCCTGCAGCTGGGCTTAGCGAGAGGACCCGCCTGGGGTGAAACTCTCCTCCCAATACCTGCCCACAACCTCTCATAGGACAGTGCACAGCACCCTCCCAGGTTCGGAAAGCCCCAACTACAAACCCTTCTGCCCCAAGATCAAGCCTTTCCATAGTGGCTTCAACAGGAACTTTAGGGTCAAGAGAGGCAACCCTTTAGGTTTCTCTATACAACTGCCCTTCATTATGGAGAAACCACACCAAGATGGGGTGGGAGTGGTGGAGGAGATGAAGGCTAAACCTAAGAAGAAGGGCTACTGACAAAGCGGCAGACTAAATAACCTGAAAGCTCCCTGCTACAAAACACCTAGAAATGCTGGGTAATATTTGTTTTAGTCATTTGAAATATACCGGAAATGTCATGGGAAAGTAAGGGTATTTCCAAGATCAAAACAAACGGAGAGGGACTTCCCTCGTGGTGCAGTGGTTGGGAGTCTGCCTGCCAATGCAGAGGACACGGGTTCGAACCCTGGTCTGGGAAGATCCCACATGCTACGGAGCAACTAAGTCCGTGCACCACTAATACTGAGCCTGCGCTCTAGAGCCCGTGCTCCGCAACAAGAGAAGCCACCGCAATGAGAAGCCCACACTCTGCAACAAAGAGTAGCCCCTGCTCGCAGCAACTAGAGAAAGCCCACACACAGCAACGAAGACCCAATGCAGCCAAAAATAAAAATTAATTAATTAATTTCTAAAAAAACAAAGGGAGAGCTGAAAACCAGAGCAGGAAGAGGGCTGCAGTCTTACAGAGGAGCTGTCAGGGTAGCAGTGGAACTAGGGGCTTGACTTCCAAGCATGTGGGAAGATTGGTAAGAATTGTGCTAGAAGGGCCCTTGGGAGTCTCACTCTGTGTGTGCTTGTAAGTCCCTGGCTGTCCTCTGCTTACAATGCTTGGAAAAGCCAGAAATGTTCTCTCTAGAGAGACAACTGGTATGGTGGAAAAAACCCATGACGTGGCTCTGCCTCTATCCTCTGACATTCCTTCTTCCCTTCTCTAAGCCTCAATTGTATCATCTTTTAAATGGAAATGATGCTGCCACAACTGGCCTCACAGGGTTACTGGGAAAATGCACTCATTCATTCAACAAACCTGTATTGAACAGGGAGTGTGACAAGTGCTGGGATATGGAGCGAACAGGATAAAATCCCTGCCTTCAAGGAATTCACATCTAACAACTGAACAAAGAGAACAGAAAACAATATGGAAACAAATTTGTAGAGATAGGCAAGGTAGAGAGGACACAGCTCTACCCAGGCTTGGCCAGGAAGGTTGGCAGGCTCTGGGGGAGGTGTTGTCCGAGCTGAATCATGAAGGATGAGTAGGAGTTGCTCACAAGAAGGTACAAAGGGCATTCCAGGCATGAAGAGAGCCCAGGGTCTGAAGCAGTGTGGCATGAATAGGGAACTACACACGGCACAGTGTTACTGAGCGATAAAGTACAGCTAGGGGGGTGAGAGAAAAGGGCTAACAGAGACACAGCTCACATGGCTGGAAGACAAGGCCTTGGATAGGCACAAATAATAACACTTACGTGAATTCCAGAGAAACTTCTTCCTCCTTGAAATAATTCACAATCCTCTTCCCACACCCATGACACCTGGGGCAATCATCAGAGCAAGAGTCAGGCTACTCTTTTGAGTTAGCCTGGGTTCCTAGAAAGCAGAGCATGAGTCAGGGGCTTACGAGCTATTCTTTTATTAGAGATCAGGAGTGAGGGACAAGGCGAGTGAAGCAGGAAGGAGGGAGGGCCAATACAAGCATGTGCTATGGAGAAGGCTACCGCTAGATGCACCTCATTATTCAATTTCATGGAAATGTCCCCATGCAATCTGCATCTCAGGTAGAGTGACCAACTGTCCTGGTTTTCACAGGTCTGAGGGATTTCCCCGGACATGGGACTTTCAGTGCTAAAACTGCAACAGTTCCAGGCAAACCAGGATGAGTTGGTCACCCTACTCTCAGGACTGTCTTCAGTGGTTGAATTTTCTCCTATGGAGTGTTAATTTCCCCCGTATTTCTGGGTTGTGCATGTATGGGCATCAGATTGACAGGAAGGTCAATGGGGAAACCTCAGGGAGGGAGGAGAGAGACATGTAACATGGGCCTGAGTGAGATACTACCAGGATGAGCCTATATGAAATAAGCATCCACACAAAGTTGGTGACTGTAGCAGCCACTGGAATAAGAGATAGTGAGGCCAAGAGGATCTGAAGTGGGGCATCCTTCACCCCTAATTCAGAGACATTAGTCCTGGGCAATCTCCTATCTTCAATGTGTGAGCTCTCAGCATGTGACAGTCAGCTTGGTGCCTTGGTGTTCTATCCCATGTCCATCGTGAATAGAATAGATAAATACTTTTAAATTACAAAAATTCTTTTTTTTTTTTTTTCTGGCTGTGCCACACAGCTTGTGGGATCTTAGTTCCCCAACCAGGGCCCCCTGCAGTGCAAGCGCAGAATCCTAACCACTGGACCACCAGGGAATTCTCCAAAAATCCTATATATCAACTAAGAATAAAGAGGAAATGTATCTCAAGACTGTAAGGGATTACAGGTCTTCACTAGGTAGACATCTTTAATAGATATGAAAACACAGATGACAAAAAGTCGCAAGAGTATCTAATCCAGAAAGCAATGGGGATGAAACATTAACCAGAGTTGCTTTCAATCCAGATCCCTCGCCAATTAAGCACAGAGTTCAGAATTGCTCTCCTAATTCAATTTGAAGCCACTGAGTGTTCTTGCCATAGTACTCCAGTGCCTCCTCAGCATATAGACAGTAGCTAAAACCACAGGAGTGGATGAGATTGCCCAAAGAAAGTCTGTAGAGTGATAAGAGCTGTAAGACAAGAATGGATCCTGAAGAACATAACATTTAAGGAAAGGACAGAAAAAGAGGTGCTCACAAAGGAGACAAGTAAGAGCAGAAACAGGAAAATTCATTGTTGTGTGTTCCAAAATAGTAGTACCAAAAGAAGAGACTCCTCAACTGTCCAATGCAGCAAAGAGGTTGAGTCAAATAAGGACTGAAAAGTTTCTAATGGGTTTGGCTATTAGGGGTTCTTGGTATCCTTAGGGAAATCTAGGGTAGGGGCAGGAGGCAGAGTACAGTGGGTCAAGGAGTGAATAGGCAGTGATGAAGTAGAAATGGTGATTTTAGACCACTCTTTGAAGAAATTTGGTAAGATTGGTCAACAAGTTGAAAGGTAAATACAGGAAAGAAAGGAGATAATTGTTGCAACAAGGCCCTGAAGACAGCTAGAGGGAACAGATGAGGTCCAGAGCATAGGTGGACATATTGGCCTTGAAAAGAATGAAGGACACTCTAAGAATGAGATAGAGGGAGTGATGCTGGATTTGAGGGTAGGTAGGTGGGAAGACAGGGATGGTCACACTTGATGGTCTTAATTTCTCCATGAAGTAGGGCACACACAGAGGGTTTGGGAAACTAAAAATGGGGTAGGAATAAAGGTTGAAGAAAGTGGAAGAATGGGTAAAAAGATTAACAAGTGGCACTAAGAGCCTGGCTGAGACTGAAGACCTTGAACTTGTTGCTATGTGTGTTCATTAATTCATTCATTCATTCACCCATTTTGGAGTACATCAATGACTGTTGGTTCCCACTGAAGCCAGTACTCAATGACTTAGTTTTGGTCATACAGATACATGTCAGAGTCTCACGAAGCTCAGGGCTCCAAGCTGTGATCAAGGATCATGACTCCATCATGGTAACACCTACTGAGTGATCTCATCTTCCATCACAGCTTCTACTACTAGGTGGATGCTGATGACCTTCAAATCTCTGACCCCAGTCCAAACCTTTCCCTAGGCTTTAGACCAACATATACCCAACAGATATCTCAATCTCAACATATCCAAATCCATACCATCTTCACCCCCAAACCTGCTCCAACAGGAGAGTGGATCTCCCCAGTGTGTGCACATGAGGATGTCAGGTTACCTTTTCAATGTCTACTTCCTTGTTTGGTTCTAAAAATACCATCTCCAAATGCTTCCCTTTGATGTCAGGAGTCATGACTTTCTGGGGCTATGCCTGGCCCTGCCCACTTGAAGGCTCAAAAGAAATGTTTATAATGTTACTTCTAGGCTCCCCCACCAGCCTGCACAGTCACACCATGACTTGCCACAGGGCACTCCAACTGACCAACACCCAGCACTGAAGATTCCTCCTGATATAGCCCAGCCACCAGCTCAGGGATCCTACCAAAGAACTAATGTCAGTACTTGAGATCACGGAACAGAACAAACAGATCTAAACTCATATCATCACCTTATCTTCGCCAACAGGGTCCGACCTCCCAAAGCCAAGCTTCAGACACTCTACTACTGTAAAGCAAATTAGACTACAGATCAACGGGAACAACAGATGGATTTCATCTTCTCTGCCAGCTCAGGTGGATTAATGATGGCCACCTGAAGTTACAAAGGACTGTAGAACCTCCACCAGGCTCATCAGGAAAAAGCTGATGATGGACTGGTCATGTCTGCCACTGGGACAGGCATGAGATGGGGAAGTAACACCAGTTATAGGAGAACTTCACATGTGAAAAGTGCTCATTAGACTACGAGCCTCATACTAGACCACAATAAAAGTCTTCCAAGTCTTAATACTGGTTATGGAGCACATGATTGTCTTACATTAGCATGTTTATTCATTTATTTTTTGTTCATTTAGAGATATTTATTGAATGTCTATTTTGTACCAGATATTGACCTAAGCACTAGGAATACAGCTGTGAATAAGACAAACAAGATTCCTGCTCTCACAGGGCTCTCATCCTAGCAGGATGCGTAACAAATAAGAAACTGTTAGGCAGATGTAAGAGCTATGCAGATAATTAAAGCAGGATGATGTGATTCAGATTATCTGAATGACTCCTTTTGACTGGGCATCAGGGAAAGCTGTAGAACAATATGGAGTAAGAGAGTTCTAGACAGAGGGAACAGGTAGTGCAAAAGCCCTAAGTCAGGAAATTATTTGTGTTCAAAGGATGGAAAGAAGGCCAGTGTAACTAATGAGGAAGAGCCTGGTTCAAAAAGACACTGGAGAAGTAAACAGGAGTTAAGATCACATGGAGTTTTGCAGGCCAGGATAAAGAGTTTAGACTTTATTCTTGGTGTTTTGAAAAATGATTTAAGGATTTTAAGCAGAAGAGTTGGCATAATCTGATTTATATTTTTAAAGAAACACTCTGGCTGCTGAGTGGAAAATAGAGAGCAGGGGTACAGGACAGAGGCAGGGACACCAGTTAAGAGGCCACTGCAGTAATGCATGTGATAGCTGATGTTGGCTGGGATGAAGGTGGTAATAGTGATGATGAGGAAAAGTTTCAAATTCTTGATTAGTTCTAGAGGGACATGCAACAGGACTTGTGTATAAGGGGTGAGAAAATCAAGAAATCAAAAATATATCTAAGGGACTTCCCTGGTGGTCCAGTGGTTAAGAATCCACCTTCCAATGCAAGGGACACGGGTTTGATCTCTGGTCAGGGAACTAAGATGCCACATGCCTCATGGCAACTAAGACCATGCACCACAACTACTGAGCTCGCGTGCTCTGGAGCCCGCACGCTGCAACCAGAGAGCCTGCGCACCACAACAAAAGATCCCGCATGCCGCAACTAAGACCCGACACAGCCAAATTAATTAATTAATTAATTAAAAAAAATATATATATATATATCTAAGGTTTCAGGCCTGATAACCTGTATGAACAAATATTATTTACTGGAATAGGAAATGCTGAGGAAAGAAAAGGCTTGAAGTTGGGAGGAACCAAAAGTTTGATTTGGGACAAGTCTGACACACCTATTAGACATCCAAGTGAAGGTACTCAATAGAAGGCTGGATGTTTCTGAATCAAGTTCCAAGAGGCAGACAGAGCTGGAGACAGAGTCTGGGGAGACATGGCTACACAGAGAGTATTCAGAGTTTTGGACCAGAGGAGATCACCAACGGAGAAGAAGTAGCTAGAGAAGAAGACTATGGCCAAAACTTTGAGCACTCTGACATGTGGGAGTCAAGCAGTAAATGAGGCCATCAGCTAGACAGACCACAAAGGGGCAGCCAAAAGCATGTGATATTCCAGTAACGAAGTGAAGAAAGCAGTTCAAGAAGGGAGTGGTCTACTGAGTCAAGTGCTGCTGAGAGATCAAGTAAGGACAGAGAAGTGACCACTGGAGGTTATCGGTGACCTCATCAAAAACAGTCTCAGTGGACTGGAGAGAAAAGAAGCCCAATCACAGAGGGCTGAGCAGAAATAGGGGGTGAGGAAGAAGAGACAGGAGACAAGTCCGTGAGAAAGGCTGCTTTGAAGGACAGCAGGGAGACAGGCCATCAGCTGAAGGAAGACATGGGGTAAAGGAAAGGCTCTGCAGACAGTGGAGATGATGCAATAGGTATGCATTTTGTTGGGAATGACCTAAGAGAAAGAAACTGGGGATGCAGCAGAGGTGGGAGAACTGTAGCAGAGACGGGAGAAGTGGAAAAACAAGAGACCAGAGGATTCAGCTCCCAAGTAAAAGGAGTATCTTTTGGTAAAAGTAGGGACACTTCATCCATAGCAATACGAAGGCAGACAGGAAAGAGAAACACAAATTCAGACGGATTAAGAGGTGTGGTGGGAAGATAAGGGTGTTCCTTTGTAACTGCTTCCTATTTTGTCAATGAAATAGGAGATGAGGTCATCAGATGAAAACGGGGGAGGGGTGTGGAATGGATGGCCCCTCCTGAGAGGCCCTCCCAATGAGTGGGGGAAGGAAGGAGGTAAAGGTGTGAAATAACTGTCTTTGGGAATAGGAAGTAAACACCTAGAGAAGAGTGGTAGGATTGCTGAACAGGATTGGGTGCTCATTTGAGATTTGTTGTCATGAATTTAAAGTGAGACCAGTTGGTCTGGGTATATGTTTTCTCCTATGCTTGAGTTCAGGTATGTGGTAGGAAGATATGTAGGCTTTAAGCAGAGGGCAAATATGAAGGAAGAAGAGTGGAATAAGGGAATCAGGAGTGTTTGAAAAGACTAGTTATGACAATGAACCACAGAAATAAGTGCTGGTTAAGGAAGAAAGTGAGCACAGGAGGGAAATGACAGATGATAAAAAAGTGGGAGGAGCAATGTATTAGAAGTCTTGATGAGACAGCGTAGAAACATTACCCTCTGGGAGCTGGAATGAGAGGAGGTGGTGGTCAGAGAGTGGGATGCCTAGGTTTTGGGTGATGATATGCTCATGGGTGTGGCAAAGGAATGGGTGGCTGGGGTGGGATAGATCAAGGGAGGAGATCAGAGAGGAGAAGATCAAAGAAAGGCATGGAACTGAGAGGCCAACATGTTAGATGTCTCATCCATATGGATGCTGAAGTCACCAGGAACGGTGTCAGGAAAAAGGACAGACAGGAAGACAGTGTGTCAGTGCTAAAGACACTAGTGAATGAGGGTAAAGAATGGGTTCATGTGAACTTCAAGGGAGTGGAGTTTTGAAGGAAAAGAGAGAACTGGATTTAGAATTAACAACAGAAAGCAAGGAGACTCTACCTAATCCACCACACTTACCTCACCTATCCCACCTACTTCACCTAGAGGCCCTCAGGTACCCAGTGGTTAAGAGGAAAAACGTCCTCCACTTGAAAGGGTTGCAGAAGAAAGAGCGTCATAAGCAGACACCCAGCTTTCATTTGGCACAGAAACGGAAGTGAACACTCAAAGAAGAGGTTGAGGATATTGGGGAGAGTGTAACTGACGGCCATGAGTTCCCAAACCCCCAGAGGAAGAGTTTGGGAGTGCCAGAAGAGGTAGGAAATTGAGTCAGATTAAAGACTGTTCAGAGTACCATGGGGATTAGGGTCCCATGCCCTGAAGAGCTTGAGTTTCTGGAGATGACTGAGGTTAAACGGTGTTCGAGGCATCTTGGGGTTAATCTTGAAGGTCTCCTACGGAAAGGCAGATTTGATACAGAAAGAACATGGCTGGTGGGCAACAATTCTCTTCTGTGCCAGCACGTGGGGTAGAAACCACAAAGTAAGCCCCTGGGGGATTGTTCTCTTAAGTGGCTGGTGCTGGAGTTCTCTGTGAAGGCTTCTGGGGAGGGGCCATCTGCCCTGAAGCTGGATCCTTAGGGCCAACTTTTCTCTCTAGTGGTGCAGTGCTATGGAGATCTGGAGCACAAGGTCCACAGTCTGTCACTTTGCTCCTGGGTAGTGCAGCACTGTGGTGAACAGTTTCATCTAGAGGTAGGGTTACCAGATAAAATCCAGGACTCACAGTTAAATTTGAATTTCAGATAAATGATGAATTTTTTTTTTAGCATAAATATATCCCAGATATTGCACGGGACATACTTAATACTAAAAATTTATACTCTATCCCTGACGACTGCCAAATGATGTCAGTGCTTGTATTAGGCAGGGCTCTCCAGAGATCTATAGGGTGAGTCAGCAAGCTGGAGACGAAGGAGAGCCAAATGGTTTAGTTCCAGTCCAAGTCCCAAGGCCTAAGAACCAAGAGTGTTGATGGTATAGTTCTGGTTCAAAGGCTGACAGGCTAGAGATCCAGAAAAATAGCCAATGTTCCAGTTCAAAGGCAGTCAGACAGGAAGAATTCTCTCTTGCTCAGGAAAGGGTCAGCGTTTTTACTCTAGGCAAGGCTTTAACTGACTGGATGAGGTCCACCCATGTTAGGAATGGCAATCTCCTCTACTCAATCAATTTAAGTGTTAATCTCAATAAAAAAAACACCCTCATAGAAACACCAGAATAATGTTTAACCAAATATCTGGGCACCCCCTGGCCCAGTAGGGTTGACACATAAAATTAACCATCACAGTGCCCATGTTTGCACTTTTATGATGGAATTGGAAACAGGCAGTAATATTTTAATTATAATAGCTAATGAGAAAAGCGAGGCAGACCTAATCTCAAGGTGTTAACGGAAGACGAACTATCACAGGCCTGTAAGAAGCAAGCTCACAGAGGTTCAAATGGAGAAAAGTTGTGGGAGAACTAAGTAATCTCACACGCACAGTAGTATAAGCATGATGGATTCAAATGAACCTTCCCCTTTGAAAGGTCAGCCCCGGGGCTTCCCTGGGGCTTCCCTGGTGGCGCAGTGGTTGAGAATCTGCCTGCCAATGCAGGGCACACGGGTTCGAGCCCTGGTCTGGGAAGATCCCACATGCCGAGGAGCAACTAGACACGTGAGCCACAACTACTGAGCCTGCGCGTCTGGAGCCTGTGCTCCACAACAAGAGAGGCCGCGACAGTGAGAGGCCCGCGCACCGCGATGAAGAGTAGCCCCCCGCTCGCCACAACTAGAGAAAGCCCTTGCACAGAAACGAAGACCCAACACAGCCAAAAATTAATTAATTAATTAATTAAAAAAAAAAAAAAAGTCAGCCTCAGAGTAGCGTTGCAAATAACTGTTTAGTGTCAGCAAGAAAAAAAAAAAAATCTAACACATTAAATGCCATTAGTCTGAATTTGATGGGTTTTGTAGTATTATATTTAATTTGTAGATTTGTTTTGGTTTTATTATTTATAGGGAGGTTATACCTAGTTTTATATCTGTACATATTAAAGTTACATTAAACTAAAATACATTTAAGTCAATACTGGGGAATCCATGAGATTTTTGTCCTTTTAAATGGGTCCATTAGACTATTACCTTTAATTTAAGAAATATTTATATATAATTTAAATGTATTTCAGGCCGTTTTTTAGGGGATTTATGTTCTGGAGCATTTCATTTGTAAAATTCATTAAACTAGATATTACTAGAGGATTTTTTTAATAACAAATTATAAAGTGTGTACTATATGCTACACTGGATTTGGGAAATGTACATCGTATCTCCTCTCTGACATACACAAAGCATTTTAGTAAATAAAAGGCTCTGAGAAATCCAACAGAAAAAGATATCAAATGTTGTTTCACTCAGTGTTTCCCAAGCTTATCTGTGCAAAGAATACCTCTACCACAGCAACTATTAATATCCTGAGGAACAGCTTTCTTTGAAAAACACTCATCTATAATACTATCTAGAATAAGAATATTTATTCAACATTTTTGGGCCAAGGACCTCTCTAGCAGTCTAGCAGAGCCTATGGACATCTTAGAATGATGTATTTAAGTGCATAAAATATAAAGGATTACAACAGAAACTAATTATACTGAAATACAATTTTCAAAATAATTTTAAAACAAATGGGAGTACCTGAAGGAGAGAGAAAGAGGAAGGGACAGAGAAAAAAATATTTAAAGAAATACGGCCAAGGACCACATACTGTATGATTCCATTTATATGAAATGTCTAAAATAAGCAAATCCATAGAGACAAAAAATAGATTAGTAGTGGGGGTGGGGTGGGGGGAGGTTGGAAGGTGACAGCTAAAAGGAACGGAGTTTCTCTTTGGGATAATGAAAATGCTCTAAAGCTGACTGTGGTGATGAATGTGCATCATCCACATAGATAATAATATACATTTAATCGTATGCTTTAAATAGCTTAATTATATGTTATACAAACTATATCTCAATAAATCTGTTTAAAAAACAATGGCCCAAAATTTTCCAATTATATTGAAAACTATACAGATCCATGAGGCCAAGTGAATTCCAAACAGAAGAAACATGAAGAAAACTACACCAAGGCATATCATAATCAACTTGCTCAAGACAAATGACATACAGAAAATCTTGAAAGTACTCTGAGAAAGAGACACATTATATACAGTGTTAGAAAGACAAAGACGATGGCATATTTGTTGTTGAAAGCAATGCAAGCTAGAAGAGAGTATGGCAAAATCTTTAACATCTGAAAGAAAACACCGGCAGCCCAGAATTCTACATGCAGTGAAATTATCTTTCAAAAACAAAGGAGACACAATGAGATGCCACTTCGCACCCATTAGGATGGCTATTACCCAAAAAAAATGGAAAATAAATGTTTGCAAGGCAATTAGAACCCTGATGCCTCACTGGTGGGAATGTAAAATGATACAGCCACTGTGGAAAACTGTTTGGTGGTTTCTCAAAAAATTTAACATAAAATTACCATATGATCTAGTAGTTCCACTCCCACATATATACCTAAAACAACTGAAAATAGATGCTCAAACAAACACCTATACACAGTACCTAGAGTCAACAAAAATGTATCATACACTTAAAAATTTGTTAAAAAGGTAAATCTCATGTTAAGTGTTCTTACCACAATAAAATTTAAAATTTTTTAAATGTTCATAGCAGCACTATTCATAATACCCAAAAAGTAGAAAAAAACCCAAATGTCCATAAACTGACGAATGGGTAAATAAAATGCGGTATACACATACAATGGAATATTATCCAGACACAAAAGGGAATGAAGTACTGATACATGCTACAAACATGAACCACAAAAACAAGCTAAGGGGAAGAAGCTAGTCATAAAGGACTACATGTTGCATTATTCCATTTATTTCATATTCCATTATGAAATATCCAGAATAGGCAAATCTATAAAGACATAAACAGATGAGTAGTTGCCTGGGACTGGGGGAGTGGGGAATAGGGAGTGACTTTTTTTTTTTTTTTTTTTTTTTTATTTATGGCCGTGTTGGGTCTTCGTTTCTGTGCGAGAGCTTTCTCTAGTTGCGACAAGTGGGGGCCACTCTTCATCGCGGTGCGCGGGCCTCTCACTATCGCAGCCTCTCTTCTTGCGGAGCACAGGCTCCAGACACGCAGGCTCAGTAATTTGTGGCTCGCGGGCCTACTTGCTCTGGGGCATGTGGGATCTTCCCAGACCAGGGCTCGAACCCGTGTCCCCTGCATTGGCAGGCAGATTCTCAACCACTGCGCCACCAGGGAAGCCCCTGGGAGTGACTTCTTAATGAATATGGAGTTTCCTTTGGGGGTGATGAAAATATTCTGCAACCACAGTGGTGATGGTTCACAGTATTGTGAATATACTAAATGCCACTGGAAATGGCACTTTAAAATGATTAAAATGGTGAATTTTATGTTTTTCTGTATTTTATCACAATTTTAAAAACCACAATGAGATACACTGCACACCTATTAAAATGATTAAGGTTAAAAAGACCAAAGGACTAATCTTTCTTAGAAAGTTCAGCATATACCAACTACCATATGATCCAGCCATTCCTTTCCTAGGTATCCCAAGAGAAATGGAAGCACATGTCCACACAAAGACTTGTACACAAATGTTCATAACAATTTTACTCTAATAGCCCAAAACTGGGAATAACCAAAGTCCATCAAGAGAGGATGGATAAACAAATTGTGGTCCATCCTTACAATGGAATAGTATTCAGCAATATAAAAAGAATGAGTTATTGACATATTCAGCAATCTGGAATAATCTCAAAAGAATTATACTAAGGTATAAGAAGACGGGCAAAAATGAGCACGTACTGAATGATACCCTTTATATAAAATTCTAGGAAATGCAAATTAAGCTATTGTGACAAAAGCAGATCTGTGGTTGCCTGGTGACTAGGGATAGGACAGAGGGGTTTCAAAAGGACACAAGAAACCTTTTGTGGGTAAGGGACATCTTCACTATCATGATTGGAGTAATGGTTTCACAGGTACATACATATGTCAATACTTATCAAATTATACACTTTAAATATGTGGAGTTTATCATATTTCAATTATATCTCAATGATGCTCTTAAAAACATTTTCTAAAGTATATGTGATAAGGAATGTTTAAGGAAGAAAATCTAAATCACGCTTTTATTTTCTACTAGATTGTGCCGTTATAATTTTGTCTTTAAAAAATTTAAATCTTGTTCCAGGGACTTCCCTGGTGGCGCATTGGTTAAGAATGCGCCTGCCAGTGCAGGGTACACGGGTTTGATCCCTGGTCTGGGAAGATCCCACATGCCGCAGAGCAACTAGGGCCGTGCGCAACAACTACTGAGCCTGCGCTCTGGAACCCACGAGCCACAACTGCTGGGCCCATGCACCACAACTACTGGGGCCCGCGCGCCCTAGAGCCCGTGCTCCACAACAAGAGAAGCCACCGCAATGAGAAGGCCACACACCGCAACGAAGAGTGGCCCCTCTCGCCGCAGCTGGAGAAAGCCCGTGCGCAGCAACGAAGACCCAACACAGGCAAAAATAAAAGTAAATAAATTTTAAAAATTGACTAAGCACTCAGTGTGTTACACTGATTGCTCTATCGATGACTGTATTGGACAGAATAGGCTAGAATAAACTACAGTAACAAACAGCCCAAATCTGAGCAGCTTAATACCACCGAGGTTTACTTCTCACTCACCCTGCACATCCATAACAGTTGATGGGGGTCATGTTCATGGTAGTTTCCCCGAGACCCAGGCCAATAAAGCTCCAACACCCTGGAATGTGGCCTCCTTAGGCAATGCAGCCGGAGAAGAGAGAACTAAAGAGTCAAGCACCTGCAACTCAAAGTTCCAGTCCACAGGTGAGAAACACCACTTGCAATCATATTTATTGGCCAAAAATAGTCATGTGACCATGCTTTACTTCAAGGGGACTGGAGATTACATGACGTAGGGAAGAAGTGGATATTGGTGAACATTAATAATCTACCACAATTATCCATGCACAAAATTATTTCCGCACCAACAAATGACAAAAGGATTGAAACAGAACGTACTCAAAGAATGTGAACGGTCCGGGAGCCAGAGGTTCTACCCAGAAAAGGTGGGAAAACTGCAACTCCATCCACACTTAGAAGTCCTCTATTCTCTCAATATGTTCCCGGAATGGAGAGCCACAATTCCAGATAACCCAGGGACAGCTGGGTGGCAACTCTACTTGACTTTTAAAAGTCTCTAAGTGGCCTGCATATCAACTTTTTTACACTTGCTATGCATACCATCAAATACCTCCACCACTCACTCATTCAGTAGCTGCCCATTAGGCCCAGGTGTTGAAGAAACCCATCAGGTGGGGCCTATACTCAGGTCTAAACAAGGTGCTATGGGAACACAGAAGAGGGAGCAATGACTTTTTAAAAGATGTTTTAAACACTGACCTAGCCCTTTTTTCCTGCTTTTGTGATACAAATCTGGGTCCCCGCCTTGCCAATACTGCTCCAAGGCCATACACAAATCCCTTCACCTTTCCGAGGCTCAGTTTCCTCACCTGTAAAAAGGGAATAGTAAGGCTTACCTCCCAGGAATGTTGTGAGAACAAGGATGAGATCATGTCTATGGAATTGCTTTGTAAACTGTAAAGTTTTGTGTCAGTCCAATTTATCACCACCATCACCATCATCACGCTGTCTTGCACTGTCTGGAAGGGGAGCCCCAGGATTGGGGAAGGCCCAGAGGAGACAGAGGCTCCCAGCCGGACCGTGGAGTCAGGGCCTCTCTCTAATTAACTCTTCCTGGCAAAAGTTCCTTGCTGGACATGTTTGCCTGCCATCGAAACGCCAGGTGAGGCTTCCAGGGGCCGCCCACTGGCCCTAACACACGGGGGAGGAATGATGATTCACCAGCCCTCTAACAGCCTCGCTTACAGGCCTCTTGGTCCAGCCCCTGGCAGAGGCTGTAGAAGGCTGGCAAGAATGCAGCGGGGCAAACAGGTTTTTAAGAAAAGAAAGAGAGAAAGATGGAAAGAGGGAGGGGAAGAAAAAAGAGAGGTAAAGGAAAAGAAAGAAGGGCACAAAAAAGCAAAGGGAAGAAATGAAGAAAAAGAAGGTAGAATGTGATTACCACCGGCTGGGGGGAGGGGGAAATGGGGCATTGTTATTCAATGGGTGGGTATATAGTTTCAGTTTTGCAAGATGAAATAGTTCTGGAGACTGGTTGCACCACAACGTGAATGTACTTAACACTACTGACTGTACACTTAAACATGGTTAAGTTGGTAAATTTTATATTATGTGCTTTTTACCATAGTTAGAAATTAAAAATTATTTTCAAAAGTGAAGAAATGAAAAAGGGAGGAAGGAGAGGCAAGGAGAAAGAAAGGAGGGGGGAGAGGAAGGAAAGGAGAGAGGGAGGAAGAAAGGAGAAGGGAGTAGGGAAGGAGTTAGGAAGGAAGAGATAGAGGAAGAGAAGGAAAGAGAGAAAGGATGGAGGGAGGAAGGCCAGAAGGGGAAAAGGAAGGAAGAAGGAAAGAGGAAGGGAGGAGGAAGTAATGGGAGGAAGAGGGAGGAATCACAGGGATGAAGAGGAAAAGAAGAGAGGAAGAAGGAAATAAAGGGAAGAAATGGAGATGAAAAGAAGGAAAAGAATGCTTTTCAGGAGACTACCTGGCAGCGCACGCACGGCCACGTCCGGCTTTCTCCCGGAGGTCCGCGGCCGGGGGTGGCCCGCCGGGCAGAAGCCTTGGGTTTGGGGCCGCTGCGCGTGACGTCATCGCCCGCGCCGCCTTCCCGCCTTCCGCTCCCCACGGCCTGGCGTTGTGCAGTCGCGAATAGAGCTGGTGACTGGTCCCACCGGTGGGTACCGCTCTTCTTGGGTGGCTGCGAGTCCCTTGGCCTTTGGCCTTCTGCCGGCCATCCCCTGCGGCGGCGGCGGCGGCGGGAGGGCGATAATTGCCCAGAGACGCAGCACTTATCCGGGCCGGTTGTGCAAGGAGCGCGGGAGGGAGGGCTCCGGGCGGCTGCTCTCACGCCTCAGCGGCCAGGCATGCGCGCGGGGGTGAGGGGCGGGCGGGGGTCTCAGGGGGTGCCTCCGGGTGTTCCCGCTGGAGACACCGCGCCGCTCCTCGGGAAAGGGCCGCCGCGATCGTTGCTGGGAATGGGGGAGACCTGGGTTCCCAACCCCGTCCTGCCACCTGCCATGGTGTGTGATCTCGGATGTCACTTCGCTTCCGGTCCCCAGGCTCCTCTGTGCACAAGGAGTAAAATCACTACCTCTCCTTGTGGTTTTGAGGCTCAGAAATAGTGCAGGTGAGGCCTGGAGCAGTGCCAAGCATGCATTGGGTACACGGTGAGTGGTGGCCGTTAATTATTCCTCTTATCACCTACTCCAGGAGCTCACGCTAAAATTCTATATACTACCCTCTCCCACCTGGCCCACACACAGCCTATCAAGACCTGCGTTCAAGTTTTGTCTGCCACTGACTTGCTGAATGACCTTGGAAAATTTGCCTACCCTCTCTGGTCTTCAGTTTCCTCTTTCGAAATGGCATGATGAAGGTCCCCACTTCGACAGTCTGTTGGGAGGATTAAATGAGGTGGCCCTTGAAAAGGTGTGAGGGTCATACCTATATCAGATTCTGCCAGCCACTGTCCTTGAAAAATTCTTTTCCCTTGGCTTCCATGACAACAGGCACTCCTGGTTTTCTTCCCACTTCTCTGGCTGCTCCTTCCCAGTCTGGTTGCAGATTCCTTCTCCCTTACACATCCCTTAGGAGTTGGTGTGCCTTGGGGTTCTCTCTTAGGCATCCCTCTGCTCCTTGGTGAGTGATAACTTGGTGACTGAATCCTCTCCAAGACTTCAGGTCCCAGCAGCTTCATGCAGTTCAGACCTCTATTCTATGGATCCAGATATTTACAGGACACCTCCACTTGGATGGGTGCCACAGGAACCTCACATTCAATATGTTCCAAGCTGAACACATCATCTTCCTAACCCAAAATCAGAGGGCGATGTCTAGGCTCTCCATTCTTCCCAGGTCAGGGAGAAACCTGACAGCCATCCTTAAGGCTTCCCTCTCTCTCATCCTCCTACTGTCCAAGCAATCACTATGTCCTGTCCTTCCCACCTCTTTAATGTCCCTTCAGTCTATTTTCCATTCCCACTGTCACTACCCCAGTCTTGGCCACTGCTACATTGCTCTCTTGGAGGACAGCAACAGCCTCCTAACTTGTCACTCCATCTCCTGTCTTGCCCCCAATCAGTCCTGTACACTGAAGCCAAAGTGCCCTTACTAAATACAAATCTTATCATGTCATGCCACATGTTACTTGCCTGCTCTCCAGACTCCAACCACATGGAATTTATTTCTGTTCTCAGAGTGCCATGCCCCTGGGCCTTCTTACATGCTGTTCCCTCTGTCGAGAACACTTATCAATACATTCCCTCTTTGTTTGGCTCAGTCCTACTTATTCTACGGATCTCCCCCTGGAAAATTCTTTTGCATAGCTTCCCCTGACCCCCAATCCCTAACTACCTTAGGGACCCCTCCTAATTGCTCTTAAAGTAGGAACACATGAACTCTTATCTCATGGTGAACTCGTTTTGATACAAACTTTCTAGAAAGCAGAAGGAAACATGTATCAAAAGCCTTTAAAATGTCCATATTGTTCAACCCAGCAATTCCTTTTTTGAGAAATTTAAGAAAACCTGAAAGGTGTACTCAAATATTTAAAGACACATATTCATCAGAGTGAAAAATGGAAACAACCAAAAGGTCCAATAAGGGATTGGTTAAATAAATATTACATCCATACAATGGAATACTTTTGAGCCATTAAAAATATAGGAGTGGGCTTCCCTGGTGGCGCAGTGGTTGAGAATCTGCCTGCTAATGCAGGGAACACGGGTTCGAGCCCTGGTCTGGGAAGATCCCACATGCCGCAGAGCGGCTGGGCCCGTGAGCCATAATTACTGAGCCTGCGCGTCTGGAGCCTGTGCTCCACAACAAGAGAGGCCGCGATAGTGAGAGGCCCGCGCACCGCGATGAAGAGTGGCCCCCGCTTGCCACAACTAGAGAAAGCCCTCGCACAGAAACGAAGACCCAACACAGCCATAAATAAATAAATAAATAAATAAAATTAAAAAAAAAAAAAAAGAGTAGCCCCCACTCGCCGCAAGTAGAGAAGGCCCACACACAGCAACAAAGACCCAATGCAGCCAAAATAAATAAATTAATTAAAATATATATATATATATATATAGGAGTATATGTAATATAGGGGAAAATCGTTCACAATATAATGTTAGGTGGGGAA
The DNA here is from genome assembly GCF_965194825.1 of Balaenoptera physalus. Classification (NCBI taxonomy): domain Eukaryota; kingdom Metazoa; phylum Chordata; class Mammalia; order Artiodactyla; family Balaenopteridae; genus Balaenoptera; species Balaenoptera physalus. Next base: position 34,032,470 of record NC_138886.1, on the reverse strand, counting down.
AAGCAGGTTGCAAAATGCTAGGTATGCACTGTAAGGATCTAATTTTTAAAATAAATTTTACACAGAAAAAAGCATCAGGAAATATATATATGCCAAAATGTTACTAATGATCATCTCATGGGATTATGGGAGATTTTAATTTAGTTCATTTTGCTTATCCGTGTTTTCTCCCATAATCCTGTATTTGCTCTCTAATTATGTGATTTTTGGCCACGCCTCGAGGCTTGCAGGATCTTAGTTCCCCCCACAGGGATCAAACCCGAGCCCTCAGCAGTGAAAGCGCAGAGTCCTAACCACTGCACCACCAGGGAATTCTCATGATTTTTTTTTTTTTTTTTTTTTTAAACAAAGTAAACGCTGGTTGACTGATTGGATATTTTTACCCAGAGGCCTGAGTCAACCTGGCTGGGATAATTGGGCCTCTTGGAGCTCTTCACCAACTTGAGAGGGGAGGGGCCTAAATGCCAGAACAAAATGCCTCTCACCTGTATCCGATTCAAATACACAGCAATGCCAGTGGGAAGAAAAACCAGTTGCTCTTTCAGTAGAAATGGATACTAGAGGAATTTTCATTCATCGAGGAATTTGGCTTGGGAATTTCTAAACTGGTAGTATTCACTGAGATTTTGGAGCTCTTCAGATTCAACCCCCTAAACTTGGAACTGGGGAACTGGAAACCCAAAGATGATTGGTGACTTGCCAAACCTGTTACATCACACAGGAAGGTAGTGGCAGAGCTGGAATTTGAATATGTTTCCTCACTCCCTGGTCTCTGCTCGGTCCAACGTATGTTCCCACCCCATCCCCAGCAACTGACCCCAAGTCTCCCTACATAGACACACACACACTCACCACACAGAGGCAACCTGCTAGATTTCCATCCAAAGTCCATACATCCGGAAAGCAGACCACCCTTGGATTCACTTAATTTTTTATGATCTCTCATACTAATCTTTGAGAAGTTGACCCACCTGAATCCCCCACCAAGCTCTGTTCTAAAGCATCTCCAGGGACTTCCCTGGTGGGGCAGTAGTTAAGAATCCGCCTGCCAATGCAGGGGACACGGGTTCAAACCCTGGTCCGGGAAGATCCCACATGCCGAGAAGCAACTAAGCCCATGTGCCACAACTACTGAGCCTGCGCTCTACAGCCCCACGTGCCACAACTACTGAAGCCCACGCGCCTAGAGCCCATGCTCTGCAACAAGAGAGACCACTGCAATGAGAGGCCTGCGCACCGCAACAAAGAGTAGCCCCCCCTGCCCCACTGCTACTAGAAAGGGCCCGTGCGCAGCAACGAAGATCCAACACAGCCAAAAATAAATAAATAAATAAATTTTTTAAAAATTAAAAAAAATAAAGCATCTCCAACTCTGTAACAATTACATTCCAAACTCCGCAGTTTTCTGTAGAGAGCTTCCTGTGTTAAGCACTTTCCATAAGATATTCTCTTTTTGGTTTTTTGTATTTTTATTTTATTCTTCCAACAGTGCTACAATGTAGCTATTACTGTCCTTTGCCCTTTGAGGAAACTGAAGTTCAAGGAGGTTAAATAACTTTCTCAAGGTCACAGCCATAAGTGCCACAGTCAGCTTTCAAACTCCTACTCTCAGCTAACCCCACTGTTTATCAGTGTGGACCTGTTTCCCTGGTCTACACGGCCATGCCAGAGCAAATGTCCCTTTCTGCAGTCTGCTGAGAGGTATTTTTGAGACTCACAGGAAATCAGAACTAAAGAGACCTTGGAGGGCCTCATTTCACAACTTGTTCCGTTCCTCAAACAGACCATGTTGTACGAGTGGTTTATACCATGAACTGTGGACAGAGGAACTGAACATAAACCCTGCCTCTGCCACTTACTGTGTGACTTTGGGCAAGTTAATTAACCTCTCTGTGCCTCAGATTTCTCATCTGCAGAGATAATAATACTTTAATTAATAGACTTGTTACAAGGATTAAATGAGTTACAACACAAAAGCACATAAAACAGTGCTTGGCACACGGTTAGCCCTCCATAAATGGAGAACTTTTACCATCATCAGTACTATACTATTATTACTACTACTAACAGTTTATGATGCACCAGGTATGATACACAAGACAGTGAGTGGGAAAACGAAGATGACATAGCCACTGTCCTCTCCTCAGGGAACTTGTGGTCTGGAAAGAAACTGCAGAAACCATATATAATTACAATGTAATAATGTGGTAAATGCAATAACATAGATTAATGTGGACACTCTGAGAGTAGATGTGACTTGTCCAAGGGAGCAGCAAAATTAGGACTTGAGCCCAGCTATCCTGAGCCTCTTTCTAGCCCACCTCATCAACTGGCAATTTGCCTACAGCACATAAAGGTGTGACCCAAAGGTCTTTCCACATGGCACCAAAAAGAGACTCCTACGGCCGTGACTGTCTCAGCTGAAGATATTACTAATGTGTAGAGATAGTCAATAAACATTTGCTGAATAAATCAGTGAGTCAAAGGCATTAGTAAGAAGACAGCCAACTTCCCCCTTGGCTCTCACCTCCTCAACCTGCAGGCGTGAGGCAGTGGCACAGGGCAAAGCAGCAGTGAGCCCTGGGAGACAGCTGGTCACCCTCTCTTCACCCTCAAAAAGGTGGTTAATTGGGGTACCACTATTTACTGGCTTCTCCTTCACCACAGCTGTTTCTGAAAATTTTAGTGCACTCAATTTAATCACTTCCACAATTCTTTGTTATTTGTATGTGCCCAACTCTGTAGAGAGGAAGGTGAATCCACCCCAATCGCTGCCCTCAGGGAGCTTGAATTCCAATAGAAGAAATTAATCATGACAAACTGCTATCCTGCAAGATAGAAATTCCAGCAACTTCCCTAGAACAATGAAAAGAACATGGGCTTTGAAGCCACAATTTTTTCCTTCCTCCCTTCCTTCCTTCCTTCCTTCCCTCCTTCCCTTCTTCCCTCCTTCCCTCCTTCATTTTGGCTGCGCCAGGTCTTAGTTGCGGCACACGGGATCTTCCTTGCAGCATGCAGGATCTTTAGCTGCAGCATGTGGACTCTTAGTTGCAGCATGTGGACTCAGTTGCGGCATGCATGTGGGATCTACTTCCCCGACCGGGGATCGAACCCGGGCCCCCTGCATTGGGAGCGTGGAGTCTTGCCCACTGGACCACCAGGGATGTCCCAAAACATGGGCTTTGGAATCAGACAGGCCAGGGCTTGAATCTAGTTCCTCCACTTGCTGGCAGTGTGACCTCAGTAAACTAACTCAGGCTCTCTGGGATGATTTCCTCATTGTTTTTTAATGGGAATCATTATTCCTACTTCATAGGATGGATATGAGGATTACAACTTACTTTCACCATCGCTGACCTTGTCATCGTCCTTCTTATTGTTATCTGTGAGTCTTGACCCAATTTGCATTTCGGGAGGCAATCCAACCCACATTCCCAGAAGGCCTGGCCAGACTCTGGGGAGGCAGAGGCCAGTTGGGCCAGCTTCCTGCCCTCCAGGAGCTCCCAGCTTCGTGGGGCAACTGACACAAATTCAGAGGACCACAGTCCACAGCCTAAGTGCCATGGGAGACAGATACAGCAGAGGCATTGAGGTGGCTCCAAGGAGAGCTACGGCGCCAGAGTTGGGTCTCGAGCCATGAGTAAGATTTCGAGAGGCAGATGTGGGCAGGGAATGCATACTAGGTTGCCCCACTTCTCTAAACCTCAGTTTCCTCTTTTGTAAAATACAAATAATACCATTTACCTTTTGCCTGCTACTTTGAGGATTAAGTGGGATAAAGCCAGGGAAGCACCTACCACAGTGTCTGGTTCATACTAGGCCCTGGATAAATGGAGGCAATTACTTTACTATTATGTTGGATAATAAAGCCCCAGTGGGTGGCCCCCTTCCATAATGGAATTATCTTCTTCCCTGTGACTCACCTCCAAGGGCTGGCCCAGAGGTTGGGATGTTCCAGGCTCCTGGGCAGGTTGGAACTACCAAGCTCCCTAGAGTACGGCCTTTATTCAGAAGAGATCAGTGCTCAGGAGAGCTCACCTCGTCTCACGCCCCCATTGTGCAAACAGAGACCCTTGATCCCCAAGAGAAAGAACATGATTTCTTTCCCGCAGTGTCAGAGCTTGACCTCAAGTCCAGATTTCCACCATCTCAGAAGAGAAAGACCATGCCTCTGAGTCAGCCCAGGTCCTCCCAGCCTTGTCCTAAAGAGCCTGCTATGCAGGAGCCCAGAGAGACCTGTTGGGAAGAAGCAGGAGCATGGGGTGCTGGAGACCTGGGTTTAAATCCACCCAGTTGCTGTCTGAACCAGGGTCACAGCCCTTTCCCTTTCTAGGCCTCCATGTTCTGAGACTGGCTGGGGTGGGCTGAAATTCCCACCCGTGGCTGACTATCAAAAAAACACCAGGATAGCACAGACCAATCACTGCAGACACTGGCAGAGTCCTGGTGGTCCTCTCCTGGGCTAGGCATGAATCTTTTGCTTTTGGGGGAGGAATAAAATGTACAGCGTGTGCAGCATGTGTTTCCCAAAGTGAAAATGGGTCAAGCACACATCTCCCTGCCCTTCCCCCTCCTCCTCTCAAGTGCCTAGCACTGTGTCTCATACATGCTGGCTCCACCCCAATGTGTCCAACGTGTGTCCTGCAAGTTCTTCTTCCTGAGAAAGGTCTACATTCCAGAAGAAGAGACAGGGACCTCATGATTTTTTTTAAACTTAATTGAAGTATAATTTATACACCATTAAATTCACTATTTTAAGTGCACAATTCAATGATTTATAACATAAATTTACAGAGCTGCACAACCTCCACCATAGTCCAGTTTGAGAACATGTCCATCATCCCCCTAATTTCCCTCATGCCCATCACTCCCCACTCCCATCCCCAGCCCCAGGCAACCATTAATCTGCCTTCTGTTTCTATGGATTTGCTTTTCCTGGACCTTTCATGTAAATGGAATCAGATGATATGTGGTCTTTTGTGTCTGGCTTCTTTCACTTAGCATAATGGTTTTTGAAATTCATCCATGTTGTGGCATGTGTCAGTACTTCATTCCTTATCTCATTCATTTCACATCCCTGGTACCCTCCCAGTGCCTGGCACATAGTAGGTATTCAGGAAGGGGCTGAGGAATCTCACACGGGGACCAGAGGCCCTTCCAAAATGAGAGCAGCTACCAGCCAAAGAAATTCCAGTCAGTCCCCAAGCTGCTATGGATGAGGTGCTATTCCCCGTGCCCGCTACCAGTGATGTGAATATAGCAATTTGTTTTCAAACTCGTGATTGTACACCAGTTGAACTGTCATGCTCTCAACTTCAGAGGTGTGCTGCAACATCCATCCACTTATTCTGAATTTGCTTTTATTCCCCACTCATCCTGTCTCTGAAAGCCATGGTGACACTCATTGCTCTGCAATTAACTCTCTTTCTTCAAACTTGAATTGCCTGAACTAGTTGGAGAAGAATGCTATTCCAAATACAACTAGTCTCCAACTATTACTGTAGAATTGTCTCTTTCTCCCCTCAAGTCTATCCATTTTTGCTTCATATATTTTGGGACTCTATTTTCAGGTGTATATATGTTTATAGTTGTTACCTAATTTAATAATTATTGATGGATTAAGTTTTTATCAATATATATTGTCCTTCTTTGTCTCTTGTAAACTTTTTGCTTAAAATCTATTTTATCTCCAAAAGCACAGGCAACAAAAACCAAAATAACAAATGAGACTACATCAAACTAATAAGTTTCTGCACAGCAAAGGAAACAATCAACAAAATGAAAAGGCAACCTATGGAATGGGAGAAAATATTTGCAAACCATATATCTGATAAAGAGTTAATACCCCAAATATATAAAGAATTCGGGGATACCGGGCTAGGGTTCCCTGGCGGGATGGTGCCAGGTGGAAGTGTTGTATTTTGCAAAAAGTGCTGAAATAACAGGAATTCGCTCAGAGACCATTTCTGTGCCACAAGAAATAAAAGCATTGCAGCTGTGGAATGAGATAGAAACGCGCCATTCTGGATTGGCTGATGTCAGAAATCAGGTGATACTTGCTGTTCCTCAAGAATGTGTTGAGCTTGGAGATCAGCTCCTCCTGCTTCAATCAGGAGAGAAATTGCCATTATCCGCGCCCCCCCCCCCACCATTAGTGGAGCATAGTGCTTTTGAGCCACGTGGGAAAAATATAAATGAAGTTGAAGAGAAATCTAAAGGTATAATAAAATTCACATCTGAGAAACTTTCAGTAGATGAAGTCTCACAGCTGGTGATTTCTCCACTCTGTGGTGCAATATCCCTATTTGTAGGAACTACAAGGAATAACTTCGAAGGGAAAAAGGGCATTAGCTTAGAATATGAAGCAATGGCAGAAAATGAAGTCAGAAAAATTTGTAGTGACACTAGGCAGAAATGGCCAAACATATAGCAGTGTTCCATCGACTTGGCTTAGTTCCAGTGTCAGAAGCAATCATTATGCTGTGTCCTCAGCCCATAGGGCTGCATCCCTCGAAGCTGTGAGCTATGCCAGTGATACTTTAAAAGCCAAGGTACCCATATGGAAAAAGGAAATGTATGAAGAATCATCATCATCTTGGAAAAGAAACAAAGAATGCTTTTGGGCAACTGATGATTAAACCACTTAGGTTTTTAGAGTCCTAAAATTTAAACTTGGTAAATTCTTATCTTTGATCATGTTTTGATTTTTCTTCTCCAGAAGATAGTTTACTGAACATAATCTTTTATGTTACACCAGTGGAACAAAAGAGAGAAAAAAAAGCAAAATAAATAAGCAAAATAAATAAGCAAAATAAATGAGTGCTTAGGATGAGGGCTTATAGAGGAAAGAAAGGCTTTAGGGAAAAAAATGGAAGAATAATTTAAATGTAAGGAAAGATGCCTGTGTTAGACATATAATTCTATGACTAAGTTCTAACTGTAACTTGACTTACACTGAGGTGTGGCCCCTCCTCAGTGACTGTCTCAGAGGCTGCCCCCAACCCCCTACCCCTATGCCCAGTGATATCATTGTTGTCAGGGAAGAGTTTTGAGAATGTAGGCAGAACTGGAAGGTATAAAAAGTCCTTATTGGATACTCTTGGTATGATATATTTTTAGAATTTATATATTTTTTAAATAAACATGATTTTAAAAGTTTAAAAAAAAAAAGAATTCATACAACTCAACAGCAAAAGAGCAAATAACCCGATTTTTAAAATGAGCAAAGGACCTCAATAGACATTTCTCCAAAAAAGACATAGAGATGGCCAACAGGTACATGGAAAGATGCTCAACATCACTAACCATCAGGGAAATGCAAATCAAAACCACACCTGTAGGATGGCTATTATCTAAAAGTCAAGAGATAACAAGTGTTGGTGAGGATGTAGAGGAAACCGAACTCTTGTGCCCTGTTGGTGGGAATGCAAATTGGTGCAGCCACTATGGAGAACAGTGTGAAGGTTCCTCAAAAAATTAAAAATAGAACTATCATATGACCCAGCAATCCCACTTCTGGATACATATCTGAAGCGAATAGAATCACTACCTCATAGGGATATCTGCACTCTGGTGTTCATTGAAGCATTATTCACAATAGCCAAGGTATGGAAACAACCTGAGTCCATCAACAGATAAACTGGTAAAGAAATGTGGTACATACATACTATGGCATATTATTCAGCCTTTGAAAAAAAAAAGAAAGAAAATCCTGCCACTTGCAATAACATGGATAAACCTGAAGAACATTATGCTGAGTAAAATAAGCCAGACACAGAGACAAACATCACATGATCTTACTTACATGTGGAATCTGAAAAACAAACAAACAAAAACAAGCAGAACTCATAGCAACAGAGAGTAGAATGGTGGAGAGATATCCATCAAAGGGTACAAACTTTCAGTTATAAGATGAATAAGTTCTGGAAACCTAATGTACAGTATGGTATCTGTAGTTAATAATAACATATTATATACTTGAATTTTGCTAAGAAAGTAAATCCCAAGTGTTCTCACCACCCACACAAAATGGTAACTATGGGAGGTGATGGATATGTTAGTTTGATGGGGATAATTATTTCACATGTATAATTATAATTTAATGTGTTTTGTCCAATAATAATGTAGTCACCCCTGTTCTCTTTTGCTCATTATTTGCATAGAATATCTATGTTAAAAACAATAAATGCCCGCTTCTGCAGGACAACCGATAGACCTGTATCCAGAATGATGCTCCAGGTCTCCATGGAGCCTAGTAATAGAGATAAGAAAAAAAAAACAAAACTATAAGGTAAGGCAATGTATCCCATAAAGATGTACATCACACATCTAAGATGCTATGGAAGAACTTCAACTCAGTGATTCATTCGTACCTTCATTTTACAGCCCCTGAGCACCTATTCTATGCCACGGCCTAAGCTGAACACAGCGCGGAGGTATTCATGGCCCCTGTGCTCTAGGACTTAGAGGATGATGCAGGCAAGCAGGGCCATTTTAAGACATTCATAGGCTATATCTAAGTTTCCATACCTTTGAAATGGTGATAATAGCACAACTTCATAAAAATGCTGTAAGGGGTAAATTAGTTTAAAATGTGCAAAGCATTTAGAATAGTGCCTAGTACATGTAAGCACTCAATAAATGTTACCTGTCATCAATCATCATCATCATCATCATCACCAACTTTAATTACTTTTTCTTCGGAAGCTGTATCCCACCAGTTAAATTTTAAAATTTTGTACTGTAAAAACAATTTTTAGCGTAAACATTTTACATTTTAGTGTAAAAATGTTTTACTGTAAAGTAAGTAACTTTTCTTTAGAACTTATAATTAATTTCAGATTTGCAGTTTTCTTTTCATGTTTGGGAGCTGATAAATTTTGCAAAAGTGCTTGAAAAGCTCATAAGACCATCCCTCTAGACTCCCGTGGATAACATAAACCTACCCAGAGTGACCATGTAAGGCTGCACAGGTGGTTTTTACTGTACAACTCTAAGGAAAACCAATCTCATAGACTATGAATTGAATGCCCCCATCCCCAGAGATGTGTACTGCTGCAGCCCTGGCCCTACAGGTGAGGAAATCAAGGATAGACACACAATGCAATAAAGATCATTTCCAATTGGGAGAAAAGAGATGACTTTATGGAGGGATGACATCTGAGCCAAGTCCTGAAGAGCAGAAAGACTTCAGTCCACAAAGATGCTGTGAGAAGGGCAATCGAGGCAGAAGGGATAATAAGAGCAAAGGCAGGGAATTCCCTGGTGGTCCAGTAGTTAGGACTCTGTGCTTCCACTGCAGGGGGCATGGGTTCGATCCCTGATCGGAGAACTGAGATCCCACAAGCTGCACAGCACGGCCAAAAAAAAAAAAAAAGAGCAAAGACAAGGTGTACATCTGTGGAAGAGTACAATCTGTTTGGCTGGAGCAAAAGATGTGTGAAGGGTGGAAGAAGGAAATGAGCTTGGAGAGAGATAAAGGAGCCAGATCAGGGATGGCTTTGAATGCCAGGCTTACAGTTTAAACTTTGTCATGTGGGCAGTAAGTTGTCATTGCATGTTTTTGAAGGGGAACGTATCATAATCAGAGCTGTGCTTTAGGAAAGTTCCTCTGGCTGCTGGTGTGGGGGGTGGGCTGGAGGGGGCAGAAGCTGGAGATAGGAGGCCTGTAAGAAGATGGTTACAGTTCTGGAAGTTAGAAGTCCAAAATCAAGGTGTTGGGAAGGTCATGCTCCCTCCAGAGGCTTTAGGGAAATCTGAATCCATTTGCTGCCTCTTCTGCTGGCTGTTGGTATTCCTTGGCTTGTGGCTTCTCACTCTAGTCTCTGCCTCCTTCTTCACATGCGCTTCTCCTCTGCTTTTTGTGTCTCTCCTCTGTGTGTCTTTCATAAGGGCATTTGTCATTGGATTTAGGGCAGATCTCAAAATCTTGGAGTTAATTAAATCTGCAAAGACTCTTTTTCCAAATAAGGTCACATTCACAAGTTCCAGGGATTAGGACATGGACATATCTTTTGGGGGCTCCCTTTCAATCCACTACACACCTGTTGGCAAGAATGTGGAAAAATTAGAACCCTCATATACTGCTGATGTGAATGTAAGATGGTACAGCCACTTCGGAAATAGTCTGGCAGTTTCTCAAAAATGGTAACCTAGAGTTACCACGTGATCCAATGATTTCACTCCTAGATATATACCCCAGAGAAATGAAAGCGTGTCCACACAAAAACCTGTACATGAACGTTCATAGCAGCATTATTCATATTAGCCAAAAAGTAGAAAGAATCCAAATGTCCATCAACTGATGAATGGATCAATAAAACGTGGTAAAGCCATACAATAGGATATTGTTCAGCAATAAAAAGAAATTAAGTGCTGACTCATGCTACAGCACGGATGAACCTTGAAAACATTCCAGTATGCTGAGTGAAAGAAGCCGTCCACAAAGAGCCATATATTGTGTGATTTCATTTATATGAAATGTCCAGAATAGAAAAATCTATTAGTTAGATTAGTGGTTGCCTAAGCTTAGGCGTGGGGATGTGGAAGAAGAGGATGGAGTTGAGGAGGAATAGGGAGAGACTACTAATAGGTACGGGGTTTAAGGAAAGTGATAAAAATGCTCTAGTGTTGACTGCAATGATGCTTGCACACCTCTGCGAATATACTAAAAAACACTGAAGTGTGCCTTAAGCGGGTGAATGGTATGGTATGTGAATTATATCTCAATAAAGCTGTTATTTAAAAAGTAAATGTGTAGCACTGCACCCAGCTCATAGAAGTTCCTCAATACGCCGGAGTTACCCTCCCCCCAGTTCCACCTTCCTGTGAATACTCTGACAGGGGTCCATTACAAAGGCCCCACCTGGAGACAAAGGTGTGTAAATTAGGGATGCATTCAGATTAGCTGGCCACAGTCGCTCAGGCACATTCAAATATTTCCTGGGTACCAGCTACACGGAGGAAGCTGCAAGACTATTGAAGATTCAGAGATGAATTGCGCATGCACCCAACCCTCAAGATGCTCTTTCACAGAATGAAAAAGAGTGCGGTCTTTGTCTTCCTGCTCCTCTAAAATTGCCTTAATTAATCTCTCTTCTCTTCTACCCCGCTCCACGCTCCGGAAGATTTTCTCAAAGAAAACTGCAATAATTAGGTATTTACCATTGTCAAAACCACGCTTGTTTCTTTTAAAGGGAAACATATTTAACCTTAGCAGATTGCCCAGATTCAATTGCGCACGGGACACCTTACAAATGATCTTGCCCAACCACCTCATTTTACTGATGGGGAAAATGACACCCTACAGGAACGGGGAAGAACTCACTCATAGTCACAGAACATCAAGAGCAGAAACCAGATGCGCACCCCAGGCTTCTGATTCCAACCTAAGGCTCTTTTCCCTTTAACATTGGAAATTGATGACATAGGCATCTTGTTTGTTTAGATGCACCGATCTCTGATTACCTCTGTGCTCCTCGTGACAGTGAGAGAGGAAACGTGGAGGAGTAGTTAAGAGCATGGATCCTAGAGCCAGGCTGCCTGGGTTTAAGTCCTGGCTCCACCACCAGCTGGGAGTCCTTGAGACAGTCAACTGGATCTCACTGTCCTCCGACATCCTCATCTTCAATACGGTGAAGGCGAGACCAGTACCTCCCTCACAAAGTTGTTGTGAGGATTACATGATTTAACATGCATAAATTAATGTTCATAACTTGCCTCAAAGTTGCCTGGTAAAACAGGAAGGAAATTCTGACACAGGCTACAACACGGATGAACCTTGAGGACATTATGCTAACCGAAATAAGCCAGTCACAAAAAGACAAATACTGTATGATTCCACTTATATGAGATGCCTAGAGAAGTCAACTTCATAGAAACAGAAAGCAGAATGGTGGTTGCCAGGGTCTGGGAAGAGAGGGGAATGGTGAGTAGTTGTTTAATGGGTTCAGAGTTTCAGTGCTGCAAGATGAAAAAGAGTTCTGCACAATAATGTGAATATATTGTACTTAACACTACTGAACTGTACACTTAAGTTAAGGTGGTAAATTTATGTTATGTGGGGTTTTTTATGTATTCCTGGCACTCGGGGAGAGCTGCAGTCACTTACTATCCAGTTTTGTCATGGTTTGATGAGCAAAAGTGACCGCAGACACTCACCCTTAGTAGCTGCTTTAGGTTCCCTGGAGGCAAAATGTCCTCATAGAGAAGTTCCTCCTTCTCTACCAGGACTTGAACTCTAACATAACAATTGCAGCCCAGCAGTGAAGCAAGTTGTCGTCACTCCCAACATTCTCCATTCCAGAGGGCTCCCATCTGAGGCTTCTGCTAGCTGTAACTCCTCCAAGACTCCATCTTCCTTCCTTCAGAGCTTAGGTCAAAGCCCTGACCTCAGAAGCCTTCCTCCACCCCCTGGCAGGCTGCCTCTAGTTCTCCTGCTTCTGAGAATAGCTGACAATCTCTCTGGGGCCTTTCTACCTAGGATTAGCGTCCTGGTTTTACAGTCCAACAGTGTGTGAGGGCAGGATGCAATCCCGCAAGCAGAGGTGCTTAGCCTGTTGGATGCACATCTGAATGGATGAGTTGAACTTTCATGGAGCTTCCAGGTCCACAAATACTTCCTGCACAGTAATGGATCCCTTTCACTTCACGCATTTGCGTTCTATTCCTCTCTCTGAAAGCACTCTGCACTCCCTGCCTTATATAACTGACAGGAGGTATGCGCAAGCCTCCTCTCCACTCAAGACCACGAGCTCCCTGAAGGAAGGGACCAGGGCTGAGCCATCTTTGTATCCAGGGTATTTATCACAAAATTTTACTCAGGGTTGAGACGAAAATATGTTGAACTAAATTTGTTTTACTATTTTTGAAAAAGATTTTATGTTCCAAAATATTAACCACAGCATTATTTATACTAGGAAAAAACTGAAAATAACCTAAATATCCAGCAATAAGAAAATGACTAAGTTAATTATAATGAAGCTTGATGAAACATTCTGTAGCCATTCAAAATAATAAGTATGAACAATGAGTAACAAGATAGAAAAGTTTTATGAAATGAAGTAAAGCAGAGAAAGTAGGTCATGGAGATGTGTACACAATCTGACTGCCGCTATAATTATCAACATATATTAAATGCTAAGCACTTTATAAACATTTTCCCACTTACTTCTTACGACTCTTTGGATTAGGTATTATAATCCCCCTTTTCCAGATAAGAAAATGGAGGTTTGTAGAGGTTAAATACCACGCTTCAGGTCTCACAGTTGATGAGACATACAGGCATGACCCAGACCCAGGTGGTCTATGCCAGCCCCAAAGTCCAAGCCCTTAACCACTTTGTTACACTGTCTTCCGGCAAAACCAACTCTATAAGTATAGTGGTATTCTCAGAGAAATGAAAGCTGAAACTTCAGGCAATAGGTGATGAGTATCATATTAATAATATTATTCAACATCATTTGAATAGTAATTTTAAAATATTTTAGGGATAAGAAACAGGATGCCAATGATAGAATTTCATGAGGGCAGCAAGGTGGAAGGATATCTGGAGACAGGGTATGCCCCTGAAAAAGCATCTGAGAGCTGGCTAGATTGATGGGGGAGCTCCTTTACTGGGAAGGGAAGCATGATTTGTTCAGTTCAGTGAGGCCAGCACAGGGCACCAAAATCTTGGGAAATGCTTGGTGAATGAATGAAGGAAGGAAGGAATGAGTGAATGAATGGGTGAGTGACCCTGAGAGCTGCTTAGGAGGCTACTGGTGCTAACTGTTGGGAGAAGTAATGGGCTGGTTCCTGGGACAGAGGGTATGAGTCCCAGGAACGTGTGTATGTGTGTATGTGGGGCTGTGTGCATGCGCGCACGTGTGTAGGTGGGACTGGGAAAGCAGGAGGAAGAGGCAGGAGCCTTTGAGAGGCTGGGATCCAAGCAGCTTGGATTTAGTCATTCTCTCAGCTCTAACCTCTCTCAGCTAACGGTATGGATCTCCGCCTGAGATCACCAAGAAGCCTGTGGAGGTTCACCCATCCATCCTGGCTGCCCTACTCCCATCGCCTCTGGCTCCACCTCAGTTCCACCCATTCCAGCCTCAGCTTCAGTCTGCTCTCCCTTTGCCTGAAAGGTTTGGGCTTCCTGCAGACAAATTGTGTGTGCTCACTGCTTTATCTCCATTATCTCATTCCATTCCTCCAGCAACCCTGAAGGTAGGTTTCATGATTATTCCCTGAAGTATAATGGTAAATATATATTTGGTCTTTGCCTCTAGTCCCTGGCACAGAGCTCCTCAAACCTTTGGAATTTCCTGAGTGATAGGCGTGACAGGAGTGTCTTTTGTTACTCCCTATAAGTTTCTTTCAACCATACCCAGTGTATGCTAATGAGGTCACTCATGAGACCTCCCAATAGCTTCAGGATGAGGGCTGGTTACCCAAAAGATCAAGACTTGATTAGAGGGTTGAAACTTTCAGCCCTACCTTCCCACCCCTTACCTGGGAGGGAATGGGGGAGGGCGGGGGTGGGGAGATAGGATGGAGATTGAGTTCAGTCACCACTGGCCAATGATTTGTATGATTGTATACAATCAATCATATGTAATGAAGCCTCCATTATATTTAAAAAAAAAAAAAACCTAAAAGATGAGTTCAGAGAGCTTCTGGGTTGAGGAACACATCAAGGTGCTTGGGTCGTGGTGCACTCCCACTCCATGGGAACAGAATCTCCTCTACTCGGGACTCTGGGATCTCATGCTATGTACCTCCTCATCTGGCTGTTCATTTATATCCTTCATAATAAACTGCAATAGTAAGTATAGCATTCTCTGGAGTTCTATGAATTGTTCTCGCAAATTATTGAACCTGAGGAGGGGGGTTGTGGGAAACCCTGACTGTGTAGCCAAGTCTGGCACGTAACCTGGGGACCCACTACTTGTGAAGTGAGGGCAGTCTTGTGGGACTGCGCCTTTAATCTGTGAAGTCTGACAGTAGCTCCGGGTATCAATGTTAGAATTGAACTGAATTGCAGGACACCTAGTTGGTGTCAGAGAGCTGGACAAGCGGTGTTGGAAAACACACCACATACCTGGTGTCAGGGGAAGGAAAAAAAACCCTCATTCCCATTTTACAGATGAGGACCCTGTGACTTGGAGAGGGAAAACATATTGTCCACAGTCACACCCCTGGCAAAAGCTGAGCACAGGGTCTGCTGGACAAGGTTGAAGTCCTAAGTATGTCATTAACCCCCTCACCTTCCACAGGGGATTAGGGAACCCTGTTTCCTTCATTCATGAGCGGCTTCAAGGGGCCATTGAGATGATGAACATGCAACCACTTTGTAAATTGGGGAGACAAGAATTGGAGAACAAAAAGGCCTGACGTGGGTTCGAATCCCAGCTTCATTGCTCATTTCTTGGGTGACCACGAATAGTTAACCTCTCTGGACTTACTTCCTCACCTGCAAAATGAGGGAAATATCACTGACCAGTGAGGATTTAATTAGATATCAGATGTCAGGCACTCCACACACTCCCTAACACAGAAAGCTCTAGTAAATAGTAGCTCTTAATAATAGCAACATGTTAAATCCAGGAGCTCACTAAGCATAGTATTTATTTTTTTAACCAAAAGACAGGAAGACATAGTGTCAAAGCCATATGATATCAGGGAATGCGATTTACATGGAAATAAGAAAATTCTGAATAAACAAAACTAGCCAAGCCTGGTATGAAAATAAGACCCTGAGGCTCTGGTATTCTTAGAAGTCATTTTGCCTGTCATTCTTGTTTCATTTCCCTAGCTCTCTGTGGGGATGGGTTTTTAAATAATTTGCTGATTTGCAAACAAATCCTCATTCAAGGTGATCAGCAAGTACCCTCCATTCCTTTTCATTCATCCAACTATCTGTCTATTTACACACATTTACCCAGGAGCTGCTTTTGGCCAGGCCCTGCAGTAAGTGCTGGTGAACACAGTGGCAAACCCAGACCCATTCCTGGCACCGAGGAACTTCTAGTCTAGTCCAGAAAACAAAGAAATCAATCACCTGGTACAGGAAAGGTACAGCTTCCCTGAAGAGGTGGCACATGAGGAGCCACCTGGTGAATGGTTGGGAGAGAGAGGTGAGGGCAAGTCAGGACAAGGTAAGAGAAAAGCCAGAGAGTTGTTTGGAAAAAAAGGGCAAGTAAGGAGATGTGGTGGAGGAGGAGCCTGGTGAGATGGGAAGAACCCTGATCTTAAAGGATGGCACTGGGACTTTGTACCAGATTAAACATCTGCTTGAGCTAGAAAAAGTGGGCAAGGACAGGGAGTGGGGAAGATTCATCATGGCCACCCAGGAGGGTTTTTGTTTGTTTTGTTTTTAGTCCTAGGGTTTCAAAGGGACTAGACTCTGAATCCAGCTCTATATTAACCTCTTGTTTGATTTTGGCAAACCACCATTGTCTCTCTAAGCCTCATTTTTTTTATTGAAGTATAGTTCATTTACAATGTCATGTTAGTTTCAGGTATACAACACAGTGATTTATATATATATACACATACATATACATTTTTTTTTTCAGATTCTTTTCCATTATAGGTTATTGCAAGATATTAAATATAGTCCCCTGTGCTATACAGTAGGTCATTGTTGTTTATCCATTAGTAGTAGTAGTAGTGTATAACTGTTAATCCCAAACTCCTAATTTATTCCTCCCCCACATCCCGCCTTGTTAACCATAAGATTGTTTTTTATGTCTGTGAGTCCGTTTCTGTTTTGTAAATAAGTTCACTTGTATCATTTTTTTAGGTTCCACATATAAGTGATACCATATTTGTCTTTCTCTGCCTGACCTACTTCACTTAGTATGATAATCTCTAGGTCCATCCATGTTGCTGCAAATGGCATTATTTCATTCTTTTTTATGTCTAAGCTTCATTTTTATCAACTCTAACTGAGGCTGAGAGAGGAGAGGAGATGAATTCAAGATTACAAAACTTGAACCCCAAATCCAGGCTCAAACTGGTCTGTTCATATCTGATTCTGGGGGGAAGAGTGCTTATAAAATTGAATATCACTGAAAGGATCTTGGATGAATTACATAAATAAAATAAATAGTGTGCACATGAGTAGGGCTGTGACTAGTGTCTGTGGCAGGGATAGTGTCTGTGGCAGGATGGCATAGAACCTAAGTGTTTATAAATTCAAAATAAGGATAAGATTGAATAGATTGGTATGTGAGGCTACCTGAACAAAATCAAACACAGACAACATTCACTCTTCTCACTCCAAAAAAAGGACTACCTTGCCCACATCCTTTAAGATTATAAGGATATGGACAAGCAGGAAAAATGAAGCAGTTATCAATCCCTGGTCTCAGAGGATTCAGCTATGAACTGGTTTCTATCCAATTCCTATCCAAAACCTACCTGAAATTTGGCACTATCTATTACAGATTTGAAATATTTATACCCTAAAAAAAAAAAAAAAAGATAAAATAATATATCTATGCCCTATGACCTAGTAATTCTACTTCTGGGAATCAATTCTAGAAAAAATAGTGAAAGATGCAGACAAAGACTCATGTACAAATATATTCATCAACACATAGTTTATAATAACAAAATTTGGAAACAACTTAAATGTCTGTTTTAGACTGGATTTCCCCGGAAGCAGACCCTGAGGCAAGGTTGTGAATGCAAGTAGTTTATTTTAGAAGTGATTCCAGGAAGCACCAGTAGAGGAGTAAGGAAACGGGTCAGGGAAGGAAAGAAAGCCTCTAAAGGGAGAGTTATTAAGCAGGTTTCCACCATGGATGAGCGGAGCTCAATCCCATTAGGAAACACTGGGAAACAGTGTAGACCACACCTCAGAGCTATCCCACCTGGTGAATGAGGAAGCTTGGGCATTTACCCACCAACTCCCCATCTGTCATTGTTTGATGTGGCTTCTGGGAGCATTAACTTCCTAAAATGTCCATTTTGCAGCACATGTGGACTAAGAGGAGAGTTGTAGGTATTCATAGTAAGCAGCCTCCAATGTGCAGAGGTAAGTGCCAAGGTGATACAGGGAAGACACTGACAATTTCCAACAACAGGTGAATGATGGATTATCAGAGGCCAATAAAAAATTGCTTTTTAATGCTGAAGAAAATTGAAACTTCTTTCGCAGAATGCAATAGAAAAGAAAAAAAAGACTAAATGGTGAAAGACAATATGATAGACATAGAGGAAAAACAAGCATAAGCCAACAAACACGTAATTGGTGTTCCTTAAGAGATTAGAATAAATGAAACACGCTATAATAAAAGCTATAAAAGAGAATTTTCCAGACATGAAAAATGACCTAGTGAGAATTGAAAGGCTTTAGCACTTCCTGTGCAAAATCAATGAAAAAGACTCCATTTAAATGTATTCTGGAAAGCAGAATCATAAGCAATAAAAAGGGAAAAATCTCCACTGACAGAAAAAAGTTAACACAGAGAACAAAACTCAAACTGGCGTCAAACTTCATCTGCAAAAGTAGCGTGAAAGGTAATAAAGTAACATATACAGAGTTTTGAAAGTTAAAGATGTTGTGAACTAATAACTTTACATAAGACCCAGTTGACTTTCACATAGGAAGGGAACGAAGAAACTTGGGAGAGTAGTTCCACTTGTTAAAAGAAAGAGGGAAATGATACAGCACCCAAGGCATTTCCAAAGATAAAGTTCTTATAAAAACTAATAGCTCACAGTCAGAAATGTAACACACACACAAGATGACATATCAGAACCACAAAAACTGCAGACTTAAGCTATTAGAATTATCAGAATAATTGTGTATCAAGAAATAAAAGAGTCTTGAAAATATGAGCACAGGATATAAAGATAACTAAGTTTTTGTAAAATACTTTACCCAACAATAGCAGAATACATATTCTTCTCAAGCTTATATGGAACAATTACTAAGATAAACCACATTCTGGACCATAAAACACATCTTAACAAATTAAAAAAAAATAGAAATCATACAATGTATGCTCTCAAACCACAATAGAATTAAACTAGAAATCAATAACAGGAAGTCCCAGTTAATGCAATATGACAAGAAAAGTAAATAAAGGTATACAGATTGGGAAGGAGGAAACAAAACTATCTTAGTTCACAGGTGACAGGATTGCCTATGTAGAAAATCTCAAAGAATCAACAACCACAAAAAACTCCTGGAACCAATACCAATTATATATAGCAAGGTTGCAGGATACAAGGTTAATATACAAAAGTCAATTCCTTTCTTACACACCAGCAATGAACAATTGGAATTTGAAATTAAAATACAGTACTATTTATATTAGCACCAGAAAGAAAGGAAGAAGGGAGGGAGGGAGGAAGGAAGGGAGGAAGGGAGGAAGGAAGGGGAAAAAATACTTAGGTATAAATCTAGCAAAATATGTACAAGATCTAAATAAGAAAAATTATGAAACTCTGACCAAAAAAATCAAAGAAGAACTAAACAAATGGAGAAATTGTCTATGTTCATGGTTAAGAAGACTCAAGATTGTTAAGATATCAGTTCTTGCCAACTTGATCCATAGATTCAACACAATCCCCATCAAAATCCAAGCAATTTCTTTTGTGGATATCAAAAAACTGATTCTAAAGTTTATATGGAGAGACAAAAGACCCAGAATTGCTGACACAATATTGAAAGAGAACAAAGTCAGAGAACTGACACTCTTCAACTTCAAGACTGACTATAAAGCTACAGTAATCAAGACAATGTGGTATTGGCAAACAAAACAAAACAAAAACAAAAACAATAAAAAATAGATCAATGGAATAGAATACAAAGCCCAGAAACAGACCCGTACAAAGAGTCAAATGATCTTTAACAAAGGAGCAAGTGCAATTCAACGGAGAAAGGATACTTTTTTCAACAAATGACTCTGAAACAACTGGACATCCACACGCAAAAGAGAGAGAGAGAGAAAAAACAATCTAGACACAGACTTTACACCCTTCACAAAACTTGTCTCAAAATGGATCATAGACCAAAATATGAAATGCCAAACTATAAAACTCCTAGAAAATAACACAGGAGAAAATCTAGATGACCTTGGGTTTAATAATGACTTTTTAGATAAAACATCAAAGGCATGATCCATGAAAGACAAAAATGATAAACTGGACAGACTTCATTAAAATTAGAAACCTCTCCTCTGTGAAGACACTGCAAAGAGAATGGGAAGACAAGCCACAGGCTAGGAGAAAATATTTGCAAAAGACATATCTGATAGTATTCTGTTACCCCAAATTAACAAAGAACTTTAAAAACTCAGCAATAAGAAAACAACCCAATTTTTTAAATGGGCAAAGATCTGAACAGACACCTCACCAAGAAAAGATATACAGATGACAAGTGACATCATATATCATTAGGGAATTGCAAATTAAAACAACATGAGATACCACTACACACCTATTAGTACACTGAAAATCCAAAACACTGACAATACCAAATACTTGCAAGGCTGTAGAGCAACAGGAACTCTCAGTGCTAGTGGGAATGTGAAATGGTAGAGCCACTTTGGAAGATAGTTTCGTAGTTTCTTAGAAAACTAAGCTTATTCCTAACACACGGTCCAGCAATCATGCTCCTTTGTATTTACCTAAATGAGCTGAAAACTTATGTCCACATTAAGACCTGTATACAAATATATACAGCAACTTTATTCATAGTTGCCAAAACTTGGAAGCAACCAAGATGTCCTTCACTAGGTGAATGGATAAATAA
This sequence comes from Balaenoptera physalus, assembly GCF_965194825.1. NCBI lineage: Eukaryota > Metazoa > Chordata > Mammalia > Artiodactyla > Balaenopteridae > Balaenoptera > Balaenoptera physalus. The sequence continues at coordinate 34,011,724 of NC_138886.1, read as the reverse complement.
CTGTGGTACCTCTGCACAATGAAATATTATTCAGTGCTAAAAAGAAATGAGCCATAAGGCCATGAAAAGACATGGAGGAACTTTAAATTTATATTACTAAGTGAAGGAAACTAATGTGAAAAGACTCCATACTGTTTGATTCCAACTATATGACATTTCTGGAAAAGGCAAAACCATGGAGTCATTAATAAGATAGTTGCCAGGGGTTTGTGGGAAGGAGGTATGAATAGGTGGAGCACAGGGGATTTTTAGGGTAGTGAAACTATTCTGTACTATAAGGATGAATACTTGTCCTTATACATTTGTCAAAACCCATAGAATGTAAACACAAAGTGTGATCCCTCATGTATACTACGGACTTGGTTGATATGTCAATACTGGTTCATCAGTTGTAACAAATATACCTCTGGCTAGGGATGTAGATGGTGGGGGAGGTTGGGGGCATTGCAGGGAATAGGTAGGAACTCTCTGTATTTTCCATTCCATTTGCTGTGAAACTAAAATGACTCCAAAAAATAAAATCTATTGATTTTTTAAAAACCGACTTAAGAAGAAATATAAAACCAAGTAGTCCTATGATCAAATATACTGAATTAAGTGTTGAAAATATTTTTATAAAGAAACACATCCAGAAGATTTGAGTAGCAAATTCTATCAAACATTTAAGAAAAAAATAATTCTATAGAAAATAAGGACCTATTCCCCAATTTTTTAGTAAGTATACCATAATGGATATGAAAACTTGAAAATAACATTAAAAGAAAGGATAATTCAGACCAACCTTATATATGAGCTAGATGTAAAACTTGCAAACAAAATATTAGCAAATCAAATTCAGAAATATATAAAAATGATAATACATTATGTTCCAGTTAAGCTTTATCCCTCAAATGCAAGGTTGTTCAACATTTTTAAAAATCAGATTTTTTTTGTTCACTTCTGTTTTATTGAACATCTTCTTTTCACTTTTAAAAACTATTTTAAGAAACATTGCTATGTTTGCACATAAGTCCCCATTTACACCTTTGTGCTAAATTTCTTTCTGTAGAGATTATAACAATTTATATTCTGTGACAGTGTTTGAGAACACCTGTTTTACATACTGTGAGCAGCACTGAATGTTAACCCTCATAAATAACGCAATTTTGTAGGCAACAAATAGCATTTCCTTATTTTAACTTGCATTTATTTGATTACTCAGGAATAATCAGATTTTCATGTTTATTAGACATTTGTATTTCTTCTAGAAATGGGCTTTTATTCATTCTTCCATTTTGGTTTTATGTTTTTCTTATTAAGATGGCCAATTTTATATTAAGAATATTAATCAGTTGTCTACATTATTATTGTAAATATTTTTCCAATTTCTTGCTTGATTAAAAATCAGATTAACATTAACAGATTAAAGAATGTAGTTATTTCAACAGATGGAGAAAAGACATATGAAAAATCAACATCCGGGACTTCCCTGGTGGTGCAGTGGTTAAGAATCCACCTGCCAATGCAGGGGACATGGGTTCAATCCCTGGTCAAGGAAGATCCCACAAGCCATGGAGCAACTAAGCCCGTGCGCCACAACTACTGAGCCTGTGAGCCACAACTACTAAAGCCTGCGTGCCTAGAGCCCATGCTCCGCTACAACAGAAGCCACCACAATGAGAAGCCCAGGCACCACTACAAAGAGTAGCCCCTGCTCGCCTCAACTACAGAAAGCCCGCACGCAGCAACGAAGACGCAACACAGCCAAAAATTAAATAATTAAAATAAAAATTAAAAAATAAAAAATAAATAAATACTGATCCTATTAAAAAGAAAAGAAAAATCAACATCCAACTTATGACAAAATTTCCTAAAATCTAGGTGTAGAGGGAAACTTCTTAACCTGGTAAGTGTACCCCTAAAAAATTACAGCAAAATATAATATTTAATTGTGAAAATTAAAATATTCTTTTAGGATAGAGATCAAAACAAGGATGTCATGTATTATCACTTCCATTCATCATTGTATTGAAAGCGATAAGGCAAAAAAAAAACAGGAAAAAGTTACATATATATATATATATATATATATATATATATATATATCTGAAAAGTGTCATTACTCACAGATTATATGATTATCTACAATTGAAAACCCAAAGAAGTTTAGAATAAATTATTAGATTTTTAAGAGAATCGAACCAGTTACTGGATACAAAAACAATCTTAAAAAAAAAAAATCAGTTGTAATTATATCCATCAGCAACAAACAAGTAGATAAATGCAGTTTAAGAACAGCTAACATTTCTTTTTCTTTTTTCATTAATTTATTTTATTTATTTTTGTCTGCGTTGGGTCTTTGTTGCTGCGCGCGGGCTTTCTCTAGTTGCCGCGAGCGAGGGCTACTCTTCCTTGTGGTGCGGGGGCTTCTCATTACAGTGGCTTCTCTTGCTGCAGAGCACGGGCTCTAGGTGCGCGGGCTTCAGTAGCTGTGGCACGCGGGTTCAGTAGTTGTGGCGCACAGGCTTAGTTCTCTGTGGCATCTTCCCAGACCAGGGATCAAACCCGTGTCCCCTGCACTGGCAGGCAGATTCTTTACCACTGCGCCACGAGGGAAGTCCCTAACATTTCTTAAGTCAGACAGAGAAAGACAAATACTGTATGATCTCACTTATATGTGGAATCTAGAAAAGCTAAACTCAGAAACACAGAGTAGACTGGTGGTTGCCAGGGGCTGGGGAGAGGGGGAAATGAGAAGATGTTGGTCAAAGGGTACAAACTTCCACTTATAGGAAGAGTAAGTTCTGGGGATCTAATTATAGCATGGTGACTATAGTTAACAGTACTGTGTTGTATACTTAAAAGATGCTAAAAGAGTAGATCTTAAATGTTCTCACCACCACCACAACAAAAAATGGTAATTATATGAGGTGAAGGATGTGTTTACTTTCTTGTGATAAATATCTTGCAATACACACGTGTATCAAATCACCACATTGTACACCTTAAACTTACACAATATGTCAATTATATCTCAATAAAGCTGGGGGTGAGGGGAAGAACAGCTAAGATATCCAATTTTATCCAAAAAAAGAGGGAATTCCCTGGTGGTCCAGTGGTTAGGACTTCATGCTTGCACTGCCCAGGGCGTGGGTTCAATCCTTGGTCTGGGAACTAAGATCCCACAAGCCTCACGGCATAGCCAAAAAAAAAAAAAAAAAAGTGACATGTACAAAAAATGACTAAGTATTAGAAATAATTTTAATAAATATGCAAGACCTTTACGAAGAAAAATAGAGAACATTATTGATGGACATTAAGGAAAACTTGAATTAAAATGATAAGTAAAACATGTTCATAAATTGGAAGGCTTAATATCATATAAACTTTTAGCCCTAGTCACCAGTGTATGGGATACACAAAAGATAGAGAAACATGTTGAATTACACCATAAAAATACAATCCAAAACATGGAAAACTCTATAAAACCAACAATCCAGTTTCTTCAACAAATAAAGTCCAAGGAAAAAAATTAAAGATGGAGTGGAATTTATATATTAAATGAGACTTAAGAACAGTCAAAACCAATCCCAAGCGTTCTTACCACAATAAAAAAAAATGTTTAAATCCCAAACAAGATGTAAAAGTAAATAATTACATTTATGGGACAATTGGAAATCTGAAACTTCACTTTTAACAAGCCATCAAGTTGCCCTTGATGATATTAAGGAATTATTGTGGTTTTTCTCTTTTGGGTGGTTTTTTTTTTTTTTTTTTTTTTTTGGTTTGACAATGATATTGGGGTTTTATTTTTTAGAGATATATACTGAATTACTTACAGATGTCTGGGATTTGTTTCAAAATAATATGATAGTAGGGGAAGATGGGAATATAGGTGGGACAGAAGTGAACGGGACTGATGGCTGTTGGAGCATCAGTGTCTATGATGATGAGTACCTGAGAGTACATCATATTATTTGTTTTGCATATGGTCAAAATTTTTAATTTTTAAATTGGATTAAATATATATCAAATAGACACAAAATTTCTCTAATTCCTTTATAGTTTCAGTACAATCCTAATCAAAATCCCAGGAGATTGATTACATAAATGTAACATATATATGTTTATAAAACACTCGGCAGCCTTTAAAATGATGCTCTTGAAAAAAATTTAAGTACATTGAAAGTTGTTTATACATGTTGTCAAAAGGCTGATTATACAGCACTATGTGTAGTAAATGGCATTTATGTAAAAAAATAGACTAGCTGAGGACCAGAACTGAGATAAGTAGTTTCTGCAAAAGGCTAAGTATCAAGAGAGGTTAATTTAGGTAAGTAATTCTTAATCTTCACTATGCATTAGAATCACCTATGAGAACTTAAAAAATGTGCAGATGCCAAGGTCCTACACCAAAAGTTTCCATTTCAACTGGTCCAAGATGGGGCCAGGCATCGGTAGATTTTAAAACCTTACCAGGTGATTCTAATATGCACGGCTGAGAACCAATGATCTAGATTTGCAAAGAGAAGCACGGATGGATGGAGAGTAGGAAGATAGATAAATGATAGATAGATAGATAGGTAATTCATAGACAGATTTTTTATCAAGAGATAGATGATTGGTAGATAGATAGATAATAGGTAGGTTAGATAGTAGATCTGAAAGTCTGAAGGAAGGGAAGATGGAGGAGGGAAAGGGGAGGGAGAAGAAAGGAGGGAATTTGGAATGACACAGCCAGATCAGAAATGAGCCACAACTCAATACCTAATTGAACAAAGAAGAAAATGAAACAAAAATGAATGTGGAAAATTGTAATAAAATAAAAAGTGAATGTGTCTAGCTAATACAATGAAATTTGAGTTGTCTATTCTTTTATTTATTATATTTATTTAGAATCCATACCCTCTACTCACTTTACAAGGATACCTGTGATATCTTAAAAGTTAAAGAATGGGGAAGGACAGCTTAATGAGTAAGCAGTTTCCTTTTGGGGTGATGAAAATGTTCTGTAACTGGATAGTGGCAATGGTTGTACAGCATAGTGAATGTACTAAATGTCACTAATGGTAAATTTTCTGTTGTGTGTATTTTATCACAATAAAAAATACATTAAAGAAAGATTGATTAAAGACTAAGATGAGGGACTTCCCTGGTGGCACAATGGTTAAGAATCTGCCTGCCAATGCAGGGGACACGGGTTCGAGCCCTGGTACGGGAAGATCCCACATGCCGTGGAGCAACTAAGCCCATGCGCCACAACTACTGAGCCCGCGTGCCACAACTGCTGAAGTCTGCATGCCTAGAGCCCGTGCTCTGCAACAAGAGAAGCCACCGCAATGAGAAGCATGCGCACCTCAAGGAAGAGTAGCCCCCGCTCTCCGCAACTAGAGAAAGCCCACGCACAGCAACAAAGACTCAATGCAGCCAAAAATAAATAAATAAAATAAATAAATTTATTTAAAAAAAAAAGACTAAGACGAGAACCAATTAAAAGGAGCAGAGGATGTTACCAGGCAATTGGGATGAGTTAACTATTGCCTCCAGTACTAAATTTGTTCCAAGTCTCCTAGCAGTTAAGGCAAAAGAAGAAATGTGGCAGGTTATCGGGTTCTCTGTATATATTGAGGGGCTACCTCTTGCTTCATTTTGCCCACTCGCTATATCACATACCCAGCGAGTGCAGGAGTGAAAGTGGGAGTCATTTGGAAAGTTTGACTCAGCTGAGAAAGGAGGATTTGCCTTGGCCGGGAGAGGCAAGTCAGAGCTCAGCTCCTTCCCCACTGAAGTGCCCGGCATCTGCTCAGAGCCTGTCATCGAACTGCTCTCAAGAATAGCAGCTCCTGCCACTGCATGGTCTCGGCCTCGGCTGGGGGCTGAATGGCTGTTTGTTCAGCCTGAGCCGGGCAGAATCAGCCCTGACAGTGATGGCCCAGTCGGCATTATGTAAGGAGACTCAGCTTACCTGCTCGTAGACAGACAAAGCGGATGATTTGACAGGCAAAACAGAGCCAGCCTCTTCACCCCCAGGCAGCCAAGGAGCTATTCAAAGCCAGGACCTGGAAGATTTTCATGAGGTGCTGACATACGAAGCCGGAATGCAGCAGGAACAAGGCAGAACTGACACCCCGTGAAGTCAGGCATGGCAGGTGTCTCGGCATCCAAACTGGGCCTTCAGGAGCTTTGACTAGGTTCCACCCATGAGGGAGGGAGGGAGAGAGAGAGAGAGAGAGCGTTGAGACAGAAGCCCCAACTTTCAGGCCTGAGTCTTCAGCAAACCTCACCTTTACCACTGCCTTCATTATTGTTCAACTGAGAAAAACCTTCCAGGCCTTTGTCGTGGAACACAGGACTTTGGTGCAAAGAGCCAAGAGTACTTGGTGCCTCGGTTACCGGCCAAGGCACCCACATCAGGAGCTAGTGGAGGCAGCAAAGGAACAGGTATTGAGTGCCCACCACACGCCAGGCACTATCTAGGGGCTCCACCCTCAGGCACTGATTTCACCCTCACAGGAGCCCTACAAGGTCAGTACCCTGTTATCTCTATTTTGTACACGAGAAAACAATCTCCGAAAGAAGAACTTGCCCGAAGTCACACAGCTGGGAAATGGTACACCTGGGATTTGAACCCAGATCTCCTCAGCACCCAAACCCATGCTCTTTCTACCTAAATTGAGCCGGTTCATAAGACCCACAGACCCTAGAAGCACACCCTGTTTTCAATCAAAGTGGCTTTGGCACTTTCTAGCCCTGTGACCCCGGTCGTATCCCTTCCCTTCTCAGGGCTGTCAACGTCCCCATCTGTAGTATGAGGCGCTTGTGAACCCTGAATGAGACAGGCAGATGAGGATGCTTGGTTGTTCGCTGCTGTTGGGTCGGCATTGTTGAGCTTCATCACTCTTAGTGACTGTTCTCAAAAACCACCCCCACTCCCAAGGGGGATTGCCAGACCTATATAGATAACACTTTCTCTGGTCCCCTCAGGATTCTGAAAGAACATTCTCTGCCCAGTGTCATGAGCAACTTGAGAGCAGAATGGTACCCAACTTGTCTACCCACAAAATAGTCTGCACAGAGCCCAGCATTTACTAGTGACTCAATAAATGCTGTTGAATGATCGAAAACATGAATGAATGGTTTGCCATGAGACATGTCACGTATTGTGATGAAAAGAGCTGGGCAACAGAACACCTGGTTCTGGCTTTGCCACTAACTCACTATGTGGCTTTGGGCCATTCACTGACCCTCTCTGGACCTCAGTGACCCCATTTATAAAATGAATTAGGTACTCTCTAGCAGCCCATGTCAACTGATTTTCTAGGGTTAAAGGGAAAGAAAGATCACACTTTCTGCAGTGATCTTCCCCTGTCCACTAAAAGGTAAAGCTACATCATAGTCACATTTGAGAATAGTCAGGAAACATTCTAAATAAATAGCAGATCTGTAACCCCTGATTCAATCAGAAGCAGACAAGCAACATGCTTAACAATCAGATCCTATGGAACAGAGACTCACTCATGTGTGCACAGTACTTTACAGTTTGCAAAGTGCTTCCCCTCTTTTCTCTCATTCAAACCTCAGCACAGACTTATGAGGGGGACAGGACATATGTCACCACCCCATTTATTGACTTGCCCCCAGGGGCATATGGAGGAAAAGTAGTAGAGCTGGGATGTGAAAGCAGAACCAATTCCTGACCTCAAATTCTGCTTCTCTCCCTTTACACAGCTCACTTGTACACAGATAGTGAGAAGGAGATGAACTCATTCAACCAAAACCAGATTTGGAGGGTCACAAGTTTACCATCTGGGTGGAAAACTGTCCAGCACAATGCAGCATTTTAAAGTCAAATTTGGGGCAGAAGGGCGCAGTGCACAGATACCAGGTAGGCTTGTGGCCATGGAGAGTCAGCAGCGCAGGAAGGAAGAGTCCAAGCCCATATCCAGGCATTGTATGCCATCTCCACGCAGCCGCTGGAGGATGACCTGCATGCAATCTCTAAATACTGAGATACTGAAATATTGTGATGCCCCATAGATAAACAGCCAATGCCAAGCCCCCATTCCCACCCCTACCCATGCCCCCAGCTGTCCTGGCTGTCTCAGTGCTTCCCCTGGGATTCCCTGGAATGCCCCAAGATTCTGCAACTAAAGGGTTAAAGCCTGAAACAGCAAGAAGTGGGGATGGGGGGGGCCCACTGTCCTAGCAGGCTTTCATTCTGATTGGTCAGCACCCCTCGACTTACTGGTTTGGTTTTTTAACAGCTTTATTGAGGTATAATAGATATTAAAAAACTGTACATATTGAATGCATTATTTTGATGAGTTTGGACATATGCATATACCTGTGATACTATCACCACAATCAAGGTGACAGACATATCTATTACCACAGAAAAATTCATTATGTCCCTTCATGTGTATGTGTGTGTGTGATAAGAACATCCAGCATGAGATCTACCCTCAACAAATTTTTAAGCACACAACACCTTATTGTTAACTATAGGCACTATGTCCTACAGGAGATCTCTACAACTGATTCATCTTGTATAACTGTAACTTTATACTCATTGAACAACATACTGTTTGTTAAATACATTTACTATTACTCCAGCTGGCTAGAGAGACTGTGGGGAGTCTCTTAGTGCTTTTCAATTGCTTTGAGTGTGAGAATACTTTTTTAACAGCTATAAATTCCACAGTTCTCACAACATGCACACATATATGTAAGGTAGACATACTTTTTAGTAAACATTGATTGATAAGTTTCAGGTCCAAAAAATGACCAAAACTTCGGTAACATCTTGAAATGGATTTGCATTTTATTTATGACGCAACTTTACACACACTTGAAAAGTAAGCATACATATATACAAGACCTATGAATGACTTAATCAATAGACAATGCCTAGTGCTCTTGTGGACTGGAGCATACTTTGCAGTCTTCTCTTCCATGGGGTAAGGACAACTACTAACCTAGCCAAGCAAATCTTCCCCCTCCACTCGATGGCTGAAGAAACTGAACCTGGAGAGGAGATTGGACCTTCTGAAACCCACTGTTGGGCTGCAGCCTGCAGGCCTACAAGCCCTATACTTGCTCAGCCTCAAGACTGAAGAAGGAGCCCGAAGACAGTGACAGAGACACAATGTTTTATGGGACAGGGGATCTCACAAAAGGGTCCTGGAGTGACACCCCACCGTGGACATGGATGGCAGGCAGCCACCTTCACTATCGCGGGGAGAGGGAGGTTACCAGTTATAGAGGGAACTGACATCAGGTTGGCTCATCGGTTACCAGGGAAACCGTCAGAGGTGCGTGCCCCTCACTACCCTTTGATAAACTGCCCTAGTGGAGATGTTCTGATCTAAAGATTAGAACAATCACTAGCTGGGGCCAAAGGAACGTACCTAGGCATCTACTGATTAGGCTCTATGATCAAGAGGGAGGGTCAGTCAGGTGAGTAGGGTATAGGTGAGGCAGGGACTGGTAGAGCAGAGGAGGTACAGAGAGCAAGAGAACAGCCATCTTGCGTGGCCTGATCATACACGCACTCACTACTTGGAGCTAAAATTTGAAGCAGCTTCACATCTAAGGTTTATTGTGTCTAGGGGTGTTGGATTAGGGGGCGCTGACTGGGCAGAAGACATCTCAAGTCGGGCCACCAGTGACTCTTCCCTTATAAGGCAGATATCATTCATGGAGGTAGCCAGAGCAAAGACCTACTGTCCTTTCGCTAACTGAGGTGGACCTTACAGAGGCCGCTCAAGCCTGTTAGAGTAGGGGATGCGGGGAGGTTTTGCAACATGACTCAGTCTCTAAGGAGAACCCAGGCTATCAGCTGAAACCTGAGTGATCAGAGGATCTGCACTTCTTACTGTCCACTAGAACTTACTCAAAGAGGTCTTATGGGCTCTAGAGGCAATGACACTGTGAGGCAGAGTGGGCTTTGACAGGAAACAGAGGGGGGTTCAAATCCATCTCAAGTATATGGCCTTGGCCAAGTTTTACTTAACTTTTCAGATTTCAATTTCTAAATCTTTAAAATGGGACTGTTCCGAGGATCGATTAAATGAACTAACATCAAAGCCTGATACACGTACATTGTTCAACAAATGTTCCATTTCCTAGAATCATCTGGAAATGCAAACTCCTCCATCTAGCAGGAAAACTACAGCCTGGCGATTTTTTTTTTTTTTTCAGCCTGACAATTCTGTCTACTTTTCCAACACTTTGCTCTTTCATTTCTTCTTCTCTCCAATTTTCCCATATCCAGCACTACTCCAAAGCAGCTTTAAGCTCAGATTGGTCAGTTCTGCTAACCACACCCAGCCAAGCCACACCCAGATTCCTGATCCATAGAAACTGTGAGACAATAAATGTTTGTTGTTTTATGCCACTAATGTGGGGGTAATTTGTTACACAGCAATAGATAATAAACATATTATTAGTCATGAGGGAAATGCAAATTAAAGCTACGAGATACCACTATATACTAAAACGGGTAAAATTTAAAAGACTGTACTAATCAAGTTTTGGTAAGGAGATGGAGCAATTAAAACTCTCATCTACTGCTAGAAGAAATAAAAGAAATACAGCCACTTTGTGAAAAGTTTGGCAATTTCTTAAAAATTTAAACATAACCTACCATCTGACCCAGATATTCCTCTCCTAGGTATTTACCGAAGAGAAGTGAGAACATAGCCACATAAAGACCTGTACACAACTATTCATAGCAGCTTGTTTATAAGAGTCAAAAATGGAAACAACCCAAATGTCCACCAACAAGTGAAAGGATTAACAAACCATGGTATGGTCCATGTAATGGAATACTACTTAGCAAAAAAAAAAAAGTAATTGACTATTGATATCACAACATAGATGAATATCAAAATAGTTATGCTGAGTGAAAACGGACAAAATAAATACACTGTGTTATTCCATTTATATAAAGTTCAATAAAATGCAAACTATTCTATAGTGACATAAGTAGATCAGTGATTGCCTACAGATATGGGGGGGGAATGAATCAATCACCAATCACAGGGGCATAAGGAATCTTTTAGGGGTGATGGATATGTTAATTATCTTGATTGTGGTGAGTTGCAAAATGTCCTTAGAGACAACTTGGTAGCACTATATTAAGAAACACAAAAATGTTCCTCATTCCATAAATCTCACTCTTAGGAATCTGTCCTAAGGATAATTCAAAAGAAATACTAAGCTCTTTATACCAACACATAGCAGCATCACCTATATCAAAGATACTGGAAATTATCTAATTGCCTAGCTACCATAAAAGGGTTAAATCAACACTAGACCATTTCATTTCCAACTACAAATGAAAAATGGGAAGTAGGGGGCAACATGTAGATATGTTTACAAAATAATGCAAATGCATTGTATATAAAGACTACAGGATTGTACATACACTATGGTTATACCTATATAAACATATATATGTGCATAAGAACACAAAGGAGAAAAAAAAACAGAACATAGAAAAACCTAGTAGATGAATGATAGGTAATTGGCATGTGGGTGACTTTTCCTTCTGGCTTTGTCTCCTGTAATGTTATGATGTTTCCATAACAGTTTTTTAAATGTTTTCTTGTTGGTTTTGGCTCAGTCTCCCAACCTGGTGATTATTCCGAGTCTTGCATCTGTCAGCTACCAGCATCAGCGCCTCAGCGTGGTCAGCCACAAGCCCAATCAGCTTGCTTTCTATGCCTTCTTGTATATCATTGATAAAATGCTGAACAGAGCTATGGTGTGGTGTGAAGGACACACTCTTTTCTTCCATCACTGTTAGTCTGCTTAGGTTATTTCAGTTCCATAAATGACAGAAAGCCAGTTCGCAAGGGAGGAGTACTAGAAGGTGGTAAGCAAAGTGAACCTGGAGAAGAAGGTGGAGCTGCTTACCTGAGCTTGGACTGTATGACTCACTCACTGGGTAAAACCAACGTCAATCATCTCTGGCCAACAAATGTCCCCACAATCAGAGACAGCTCCACAAATTACACATAAGAAATAGTAGGCTGTCTACGAGAAAGTTAGAACTTAGAAAAAAAAAGTAATAGAAGCCTGTAGATAGAAGCTATTGTATTATTCCACTGACCCAGAGCTAAGTTCCAGTAGTCCATTTGGTCCCAGGACCTGGGGCCAGTTTGGCCTGGCCAGGGCTCAAAGAAGACAAAGAGCCATGTACAACACCCACCAAGGGTGAGGCCCCCTAAAGGGACTCTCACCTCTTCCTTTCTCTTGGAGTATGTCCAAATCCATATCAGGAGGGTAAGCCCAGATCCCCTCATCATCCCCACGGCCCCTGGACTCCTACCCTACTGGGTGACAAGTAAGTGGATGGCTTCAGGACTAAAGAATATACCTCTGAATATGCCCAGCTCAATGTTGAAGCTTTCCCCAACCCTCCTGCCAAAAGGTTGGGCCAGATCTGCCTAGATAGAAACCAGGGCTGCATACAGATCCAATGCCCTAAGTTTCCAGGACACCAGGGAGAGAGGCTGCCCTGCGAAACACTCAGACTTCAGCCCAGTAGGGCCAAGCTGGCCCAACTGTGCCTCTCAGATGGCCCCAGAATCATCCCAGAGGCCTCCATACCTGAACCTAGTGTAGAAGATGCTGTTCTGAGTCTGAACCTTCCCTTAAGCCCTATCATCTGCGAGATCCCTACTTCTGGGCTCTTTTGCAGCTGCCCACCTGCCTAGATGGCATATCAAGTCATTATGCCTTCCAGATCCAGCACTCTGCCTGTTCTCCTGGATGTACCCCCAATACCCAGTTAGTGACAGGCCTGAGACTTGCCCCCAGGTCTCCTGATATGTTAGTGTATTTAATGTTCATAAAGTGCTTAAAACAGTGTCTGCACATAGAAGAGTTTTGCATGTGTTTGCAGTTAACAAAAGCAACCATCACAACTCTCTTATGACATTAATATTATCCCCATTTTATAGATCGAAAAACTGAGGTTTGGAGTGAATAAGTGGCCAAAGACAACACAGCTGGGAAGAGGTAGAGACAGGAACTGACCCAGGACTGACTCTAAGTAACTGGCTCTCATAGCAGAGCCACATTTTTCCTTGAGCCAGGCTCTGTGCTGGGGACCCGTGTGTCCAGTTGCAGGAAGCCATACTTCCTGCCACCAAGGAGCTCCCAGAGAAGAACAGAGACAGTCACATAACCAAATTACTACACCACAAAAATGTGTGACAAGTGCCAAAATCCAAACATGCTGGGGCAGGCCCAAAGAGGGTGTGTTTGACTTACTCAGGCAGATCAAGGAGGACTTCCCGGAAGAGGAGACATTTTAGCTGAGGTGGGCCAGCTTTTCCAGCTTTTCCAGGCTGAGGGCAAGAATTTATGCGAGAGAACTGGTGAAGACTTGGCGGGGGCGTGGGGCGGGGGAGGGCAGTCCTCTGAAGCTGGGGGCAGGGAAGACCAAGGAAGAGAGCAGGGGTGGGAAGGGGCTGCACTGTGTCCAAAGGGCCCTGAACTGCCAGGCCAGGCAAAGTGTACTTGATCTTGCCCTGGAGGAAGCAGAGGCATTGAGAGCCTTTGAGCAGCCAAGTGGCCCAGTTTGTGCAGAGACAAACAGCGGGAGTGCCCTGCTGGAGAGGACTATTTGGAGCCTTAGATTTGTCCAGAGGCTGGCGTGTGTAACCTTGTGTTCCCCTCTTCCCCAGCCAGGCTCAGCAGAGCTGAGGGAGCTGAGGGCTTCAGAGGTGCTTGGGCAGAAAGGCTGAGGATCAGGACTCCCACACTCCAGGGTCCTCCTGGGTGAACCTGCGTCTGTCCCAGCCCTGCCACTGTCTGCACCATCCTCCAGGAGAGAAGAGGCTGATATGGGCAACGCAACCCTGGCTGAAGTGTACAGGCTCTCTTTTCAAGTGACTCCGGGGATACATGCCCAGAAAGGGAGGATACATGCAGGCCAAGGAGGCAAAAGGGCAGACGGTGAGATTAAGAAAGATACACACTCTCAGGCTAAAAAAGAGAAAGAAAGCCCAAAACGCCCGAAGGAAAGAGACCAGAGGAGAGCTGGGCCGCCCACGCACGTGTGTGTCCAAGGACAAGTGTCTTCGGGCTCCCATGCTATTGCCCACCTGGCACTGTGGGCACTGAGCAACCAGCCAGCTGGGCTGGGTACCTACCTGCCTGAGGCACTGTACCAAGCTCTAACCACCCCTGTCCGCACCCACGTCCCCATCCCGGGAGCCTGGACTGAGCTTGGGGCGAGGTGCCCTGATGGTCACAGTGCGGGGCAGGAGGAGGGGTCAAGGACTGGAATCAGAGGCCTGGGGCTCCGGGCGGAGCCTGGCCTGGGGAGGGGAGACAAGTCACTGTATCTTCCTGTACCTCAGGCGGTACTAGAATCCAGTCTAGTGCGTTTCCCCTTTGAGAGGGAAAAGGGACTAATCAGAGGCCCTTTTGAGATTGTCTTGCAAACCATGAACTCTGCAGCCCGAAATGAACATTCACAATCTTCCCTGCTTCTCAGAGTCCCAAAGCTGTGCATAGAGCTCGGAATACCCAAGAAACCAGGATGCCCGATGATTCTAGAGGACTGCTCCTGCCCCCCAGGTCCTAGAATCTAACCGACTTGCGCCTGCTGGCCTCGCTGAGAATTCCCGGGGTCCTGCTCTCACCAACTCCCCTAGGGACCACGGCTTTCCCAGGAGAGTCCACTGCCACAGCCCGGCTCTCTCCCGCTCGGTGTGAGCGGACTAGGATCTTACCTTGCCTTCCTCAGTCCTTGGCTCAGGAACGCTCACTGAGAGCCTGAGAAAGCTCCGAGAAGCTAACCTGGGGGCGGGGGTAAGGCCCGGGTTCAGGGCCTGCTCGAACCCTGGCTCGCTGTGCGAGGTGGGACAAGTCCGCATCCTCTCGGAGTCGGCTTGCCCTTTTCACCGCAGCCGCGGAGCTCCTGGATGTCCCAGCAGGTTCCTGAGCTACCCATTCCGGGGCGAGATAACAGTGTTGGGAGGGGGCTCTGAGGCAGGGATTGGGAGCTTCCTTGAGGTGAACCGGGAGTCTGGTGGCAGGTTGCAAGCTAAGCGGGGTGATGGGAAGCAGAAGGATCCCCTCTCTGGGTCCCAGTTTCTCTGCCTGGTCCTGGGGTGATGATAATTCTCTGTTCACAGTATTTAAGTGAACCAATGGCGAGAAAGCACTAGAAGCTGTGTTGCCCTGACCAAGCTCCGGGGATCCCTGCGCGTCGGTGGGAGCAGAAAAAAGCCACATCCACGCAGACTCGAAGACTGGAATACCCTCCCCACACACATTCTCCCTTCTAGGAGGGCAGAAAGCATTTTACTTTAATCAACCACTACTTCTTTGAGGGGGGCATCTCATTTCCGCACATGAGTGGGAACGACTTGAATTTTCCCCAGCAGCTTGTCTTTTTTTCACAACCAAGTTTCACCCTGAAAACAATTTAAAAGACAAGAAGATAATGACGGGTTGGCGATGCACCCTACTCCATCCTCTTGACTCCCTGGAAGGGGGGGGGCGACAGGTAGGGAGTCCCCCACTTCACAGATGGGGAAACTGAGGCCTAAGAAGGGCAGCAGATAGCTCAAAGCCGCTGGGCCAGTAAATGAGCTAGCTGTAATCTGAGCTCTCACTCCGTGCCACTGCTGTGACTAGCGGCTGGGCAGTGTGTGACACAGGACCGACCCCCTTTTTGGCACTCTGAGGCCATACAGCCCACTGACCCTGACTGACTGCCCCAGAGTAATCCAAACGGAGGTCACTGTGTTCTGGCTGTGCCGAGATTCTTAGATCTGATTCGCAAGCATCTGGGCCTGGAGTTTCCACTGTCTCACCATAAGGAGGTCTTTAAGCACAAGTGAGGCTCTGAGAACTCAGGAAAAGACAGAGAGGCTTCAGGGCCAGGAGGTAAGGAGCCTGAATAACCTGAGTTTCCCTTTCAGTGTAGAACCTCCTCTGCAAGACTTTAAGCAAGGCCCTTCAGCAATCTGGGCCTAGTTTCCTTCCAGCTTGGATTTCCAAGATTTCCTTAAGGAGAAGAGCAGGCTACCTCTGCATCTGCGTGAAGGGGCATCTGGGTCAAGAGATATGGAGGAATTTTCCATGACTCCCTGGATCCCCTCCTTTATATTTACGAAACCCTCTGAGGGCACTTCAAAACTCGGTAAAGCAGTTAGGGGAAGAGCTACCAGCATCTTCTACAGATCACCAGCACTCCTCCCCTCCCCCCAAAATTTAACATAAAATAGCCTGTGAGGGGACAGGTTTTTCCAAAAGGTGCTGGGGATACATGCAGGGCTGAAGGCGGCTACAAAGAGGATGGAAATCACCCAGCACCCGCCTACATCAACACCAACCCACCGCTGCTGGACTAGAAGAATGATTTCCAAGGGACTGGGACCCACTCCACAGCTTACAAATGGTTCTCAATGGGGTCTGTTACCCCTAAACACGTTAAGGAGCACTGCACCAGGGAAGAGGGGAAGACTGGATGAGAGAAAATGGAGGAAATGGCCTGGCACCGAGGGGATCTTTATGTATAGTTTTGATCCAAACGGGTGAATTGTCCCAGTTCACTCAAATCGTTTAATTCAAATTTTACATCATGGATTCATAGAATCTTCAAAGTACAGAATTTTGAAATGTGTTATTAGAATAAAACATTTATGGAATAGAATTTTTAGGATCCTTTGTTCATGAAAATCTTAGAATCATAATCTTAATAAATCTAATCTCAGGATGCTAAGGCTTGGTTTGTTGCACAGGTGTAGCTCAGTAGCCGCAAAGTTTGAGAAAAAGGATCAGTTGTCTACAATGGGTCCACAGTCACAAAACAATGAGGATCAAAATATCGTGAGACATGGAGGTTTCTAACCATAGTAATTGGAGCTTAAAAGTCTCTATCATAAAGTCATTAAAGCATATGGTCACAAATATTATAAGAATTATTAGATTATTTGAGTTATAAAATAGTGGATCTAGAACTAATATTTTAGAATTAAATAAGAAGAGAGATGTGGATTTAAAGGACCCAAATCTTCCAATCAGACATTCCTAGACAGGAATTCAAATTAAGTTATATGTACCTTAGAGCTGCAAAAATATCTAAAACCTAGAGAAACTACAACTCCCAGCAGTGGCATCATATTTTCAGGCACAAAATCTTACTCCCAGCATCTTAAAATATGAGGAATACGCTTTTACTCTCTGACCAGAAGCTTAAAGTCATAGGAATATAATCACAGTCAAATAATTTAGACTTCTGGTCATGGAATCTTAGAACTGCAGAATCACATTATTTGATTTATGGATTCACGTTAGGATAGTGGTCCAAAATTTAACATTTGGAAATCTGAATGTTGGAAATACAGAGAACCACAAAATCCAGTATTAAAAGATTGCTATAATGTATCTGGTTAAAATGTTAAACTTTTTTTTTCCCTTTGAAAAAACGTAACAGGATGAAACCTGGATTTTCGCAGCTTCGTTACTTTGCTGGAGGAAAGTAGGAAGGAAGGAAGCTGGGAGGTTTTTGAGAGAGTGAAAAGCCTCTCCCGTCTTTCGAGCATGAATCCGCTGAGGAAGGTCTTCATGCAAACCGTTCAATTTGATTCCACACCCGGGTCGCCGGAGCGAGGATCTGAACTCTTTGCCTCTTTCTTCCGAAGGCAGTTGCCCAATGCTTGGCGGGGCTGAACCTGCCCGGAGCTCATCTCCACGAAGAACGCGACTAAAGCCCCTGAAGGCCGCCGCCCGCGCTCTCGCGGCTCTCTCCGCCCAGCCCTGCACCCGCAGCCCCGCGGAAAGCTGCGTCTCGGCCGGAGCCTGAAATCCTAAGGGTAGAACGCCCCACCCCTGACATCCGCACATGCTTTCCCGCCCCCAGTTCTCGGAGGAGAAAATTCAGGGCTTGTGACCGGGAAGGGACAGGCCCAAAGTGTCCCTGCGAACCCAGACCTTAGGGGCCGCCGCCGCAGGGGGTCTTGAGCGGGGCCGAATCAGGCCTTAGGGAGCTGGCGGGAAACGAACTCCGAAACCGGACACCCACGAAGCGGACGGGTCCCGTCTGCCCGCCCCTTCCCCGGGAGACTCGCCCACCCAGAGCGCCCACAACCCCGGCCCCCACCTCTCGCAGCCCTCCGTCCCGCTGCGGGAAGGGGCTGCTCGGCTGCCCCCGGAGGTCTTGGGAGCCACTCGGAGCCTTCCTGGCTGGGCGAACTGGAGGAGAGGGTTGCCGCGAGAGGGCAGAAGCCTAGCCTCCATCCTCTTTAAGCTGTGTCACTCCACATCATATAGAGAGGGGTCCCGAGCCACCCAAAGATAAAAGATTGGAGGGCGGGGGGGTGGGGCGGGTGTTGCGGCCTTTCCCTAAATATCAGCAATTGAGATACAAAACCTCGGTACAGTGGAGGAACCTGGAACCCACCGAGGGAAAGTGGCTACCTCTGGTACATGTCGAGGAAACGCACTCCTACCAGAGACGCAGGCAGGTGTGAGATTCGGCTAAGCTGCGAAGTCGCGGTGGAACCGTGGCAAGTCACCTCCTCTATCGGACCTAGGAATCCTGCCTGAAAGATGAGGGACTGGATGGGGAATGGCCAGGGCAGCCTTGAGTTGGGGTTTGAAAATAAATCATCCTTGAAAGACCTTGGAAGCCAGTCACCTGGAGTGTCTTCTCCCTTCCTCGTCCCCCACCCTCAAGAACCAAGCGCCCCTCAGCCAATTCTCACCCTCTCCAGCCAAAAAAGGTGAGGCGAGCCCTTCCTTTCACCTGCGGGTCCCAGCCTTCTATAGAGGCTGGTAAAGTCCCGAAGCGCTGAGTTCGGGCGCCGAGGTCTCCAGAGACAGTTCCTGGCCTCTCCCGACCTCAGTCTCCCCGTCGGCGCGCAGAGGACCGGCCCAGGAGACCTCCAAGGGACCTCCATGCTCAGATCGTGTGGTGTACCCGCCGCGCCGCCACAGCATCTCCTACCTGGGGAGGTGCGCCGAGGCCCAGGGGGCGGGCAGTCGGGGGGCGGGCGGGGAACGGGCACCGCCCCAAGCTTCCTGGCGCCTTTAAGGAGGAGAAACCCGCGGAGGGAGGAGCCGGTCCGGGTGTGTGCAGGGAAGCGCCTCGCCAGCGGTCTTGGCGGCTTGAGGCCAACCCTGCGGAGAGGAACAGTCGCCGGCCACCCCGCCTGGCCCGCGCCGCAACCTCGCCGCCGTCGCCTTGCCTCGCCTCCTTGCCCTCCGCGCCTTCGGCGGCCCCGGCCG
Source organism: Balaenoptera physalus (assembly GCF_965194825.1). Lineage (NCBI taxonomy): Eukaryota > Metazoa > Chordata > Mammalia > Artiodactyla > Balaenopteridae > Balaenoptera > Balaenoptera physalus. The sequence goes on along the minus strand of NC_138886.1, from coordinate 33,992,488 downwards.
CAGGGGCGCCGCCTAGGCGGCCCCCACCAGAGTGTCCCCACGCCTGCACTAACTGCTCTCGTTTCAGACCTTGGGGCCCGCAGCCTCCTCTGCGCTCAGGACCTCGACGGTTATCCTCAGATCAGCAGGAAGCCCAGAACTGATGCAGGCGCTCCAGCCCAGGACCAATTCCAGACCCCGTGACCTCCTGGCACCAGCGCGCAAAGGACCCTTCAGCCTGCGACAAGAGCCTCGTCCGGGTCCCAACGTCGCTGCTGGCGCCTGGCTTCGAGCTCCAGAACACGAGCAGAGCCGTCGGTGGGCGGGACACTCTTGAGCCTCTGTCCGCACTGAGCCAGCCCGGAAACTACGGGCGCCAAAGCTCCTGGGCGCCCCTGCCAGGAAAGCTGTGCTCCCGGTGCCAGCTGCGAGGACACCCTGAACTCTCTGCAGAGGGCCCCAGCGTCGGTTCCCGTTACCCTGCGTCCCGGGCCCAGCAGCTCCCAGACCCGCCCCCGACCCTCGACAGCAGCGGGCAGCGGGGACGCCCCAGGGACGCGGGACGGCTGCGCCATGACGGCGGAGAGCGGGCCGCCACCGCCGCCGCCGCCGCAGCCGGAGGCGCTGGCGGCCGTGAAGGAGGAGCGCGGTGAGGCGGGGGCCGGGGTCCCCGCAGAGGCCGCGGGTCGCGGCGCTGGCGGGCGGCGGCGGAAGCGCCCCCTGCAGCGTGGGAAGCCGCCCTACAGCTATATTGCGCTCATTGCCATGGCCATCGCGCACGCGCCGGAGCGCCGCCTCACGCTGGGCGGCATCTACAAGTTCATCACCGAGCGTTTCCCCTTCTACCGCGACAACCCCAAAAAGTGGCAGAACAGCATCCGCCACAACCTCACACTCAACGACTGCTTCCTCAAGATCCCGCGCGAGGCCGGCCGCCCGGGCAAGGGCAACTACTGGGCACTCGACCCCAACGCCGAGGACATGTTCGAGAGCGGCAGCTTCCTGCGCCGCCGCAAGCGCTTCAAGCGCTCTGATCTCTCCACTTACCCGGCTTACATGCACGACGCGGCCGCCGCTGCGGCTGCTGCCGCGGCCGCTGCCGCTGCCGCCATTTTCCCGGGCGGGGTGCCCGCTGCGCGCCCGCCTTACCCGGGCGCCGTCTATGCAGGCTATGCCCCGCCGTCGCTCGCCGCGCCGCCCCCGGTCTACTACCCGGCTGCGTCCCCAGGCCCGTGCCGCGTCTTCGGCCTGGTGCCTGAGCGGCCGCTCAGCCCAGAACTGGGCCCCGCGCCGTCAGGGCCCTCCGGTTCCTGCGCCTTTGCCTCGGCCGGCGCCTCTGCCACTACCACCGCTTACCAGCCCTCAGGCTGCGCCGTCGCCCGACCTGCCAACACTTCCGCCTATGCGGCCGCCTACGCGGGCCCAGACGGCGCGTACTCGCAAGGGGCCGGCAGCGCCCTCTTCGCAGCGGCTGGCCGGTTGGCCGGGCCCGCTTCGCCCCCCGCGGGTGGCAGCAGTGGCGGCGTCGAGACTGCAGTGGACTTCTATGGGCGCACATCGCCCGGCCAGTTCGGAGCACTGGGGCCCTGCTACAATCCTGGTGGGCAGCTCGGAGGGGGCAATGGAGGCGCCTACCACGCTCGCCATGCGGCTGCCTATCCAGGCGGAGCGGATCGGTTTGTGTCCGCCATGTGAGCCGAGCATACAGGCGAAAATTCATAGATACCTCGACTGCCTTTACGAACTCAGTATTCACGAAACCTGAGGACAGGACTGGAGAGAGGATCGAGTTGAAAGCCACATAGGAGGGACCGAGCCGGAGGTTCAGGCGCAGCCTCCTGGTGCACCGTGTACACACCGGTTCGCTTTGAAAATGGGAGGAGGTGGGGAGAGGCATCCTCGGCCCACGGACTGAGACAATGGACCCTCACTGAGGCGAAGCTCCAAAGGTCGTGCCTTTCTGACATTCTACCGGGGAGGGTCCTTGGCTCTAAAGGAGGCACAACGTAGTGTCTACACCAGAGGCTAAGGGAATTGTGGAGAATCACATGACTTCACTCTTCCCCGTACTTACCAAAACTCGGGTCTTTTTACACAGTTCCATCTCTTGTGCCTTTGACTACGTTATTACAATAAAAGGCTCCGATAGTGTCTTCCTACTTAAGGTGAGGAGGACAAATTCGCAAAAGAAGTAACCATTTTTTTTTTAATGGGAAAGATCTCTGCTTCGCTTGACCAGGGGCTGCTTTTCCCTGCCTCTGAGAACTGCAGACCTGGCTCTGAGTCTGGACGGTGCCCCAGCGCCACAGTGTAACCCAGTTCCATCACTCACACCCTCAGTTTTCCCATCTATAATACAAGAGGGCTGCAGAATTCAACCGTCCCCCATATGATCTTTAAGGGCCCATCATGGTTGTTGCATATCTGGCAGCATGGGTGGGCCACCCAGGGCCTAACCCTATTCCAAGGAATGGAAACAGAGCTCATGGCAAGCATCTCTGGATTACCTCCAGGCACCGGTTATATCATCATTTCGTGAATCTTTTGAGCATGATGTGCTGATCATTTGGCAGCTATTACTGCTGGGTCCTAAGTGCGGTTTTCCATTGAGGCAGGTAGAAATACATTTGTCCATTGCCCACGCTTTCTTTTCATAAAGCAGCCTGGGACCCAATGGGTGAACTAAAATTCAAAGAGATGACCGGACTCAAGGGAGCCTGTTGATGACAGTTTTCATTTTGTTGGGCTGGCTCTTCCATCCCTGGTACCCTCTGCCGTACCTTGGCAGCCTCCTCATGCAAAAAGGAAAGAGAAAAATTAATTGGGGCCATCAGTTAAGTAAGCTTTAGAAAGAAACTGGTGTTTAACTTTGCTTTGTATCCTTTATTTGTTTCAAGCAACAAGCTGACCAAAATCAGAAAGAAAAAAAAAATCCAACCATTTCCCCACCTTTCTCTCGAGAAATCTTGTAAGTTTCGATTCCGTAGCAAAACTTTCTAGCATTAAATATTTCAGAGGCTCGGTGTGCAGCTTTCAGATAAACCTGAGTGTTCAGATGAACTGTTTTAATAAAGATCTTTGAGCAAGTGAGTTCTGACAAGAGAAATGCAGCCTCTTTCTGCAGTTAATTTGCTAGGGAAGAGTTGGGGGGGGTGAGAAAGAAGACTGAAAACCACTGGTAATTTTTTTTTTTAATTCTGGGGATTGCACTATCCTGTTCACAAAGACATGTGAATGTGATTCAGTCCAGAAGGGTATTTGTCTAAATAAGTGCTGCCCAATAGAAATATAATGTAATCTGCCTGTGTAATTAAAATTTTTCTGGTAGCTGCATTAATTTAAAAAAAAACAGGTGAGATTAACTAATAATATATTGTATTTAACCCAATTTAATGTCCAAACTATCATTTCAACATATAATCAATATAAAAGTTGTTGAGATACTTTTTTCATACCAAGTCTTTAAAATCTGGAGTGTATTTTACACTTACAGGTCATCTGTTTGGACTAGCCACAGCCAAGTGCACAGTAGCAGTGTGTGGCTCATGGCTACTGTATTAGACAGTACATGTCTAGATGTTGGTCCTTCCTGACTTTGATGGTGGTAAATGACCACCTGGAGGAGGGGGCAGCTGCAGCACTGACCCTATTGCTAGTGGGTCCAGATTTCAGACCCAGCCCTGTGACCTTGGCAGAATCTAGGTGTTAGGCCTCCCTTATCTCTGTATGGATCCTTGCAGGTTGAAATTCAAAGGTTCTCCGTGTGCAGCTAGACAGTATGGCTCTCCCAGGCAGAAATCAGGATGCCTTGCCTCGTTGGCACTGGCCAGAAATTGAAAGCCCTCCACCCAGGGGTTTTGTCTTTGTCTTCCTAAAGCCCAGCTGGGGGATTGGGGCTGGAAAAGGGCAGTCTATGCGCCCAGTTAATGCAGCGGTTGAGCCTTTCTCTGTGTTTTAATTACCAAGTCCAATGCTTTGACAGCGCCATTAACGTTAATCCAGTCCTTTCCCTAGTGTCCTCATTTGTGAATGGGAATTTGTGACCCCTCCCTCAGAGTCCACCTGAAGTTAAACGAGTCAAGAGGGATAGAAACGCTTTGTAAACTGTAAAACGCCGGGCACACGAGGGAAGAAGGTTTTAACATTTAAGCGCCGCCTTATCCGGAAGTCTCCTGGAGCGTCGCGGTAAAGCCGGGGGAACAAGAAAGACAGGGAGGGAAAGCGCACGCGTCTTCGCCCCCAACTCTCCTTGTCAACTGGGACGACAGGTGAGATCGACCAGTGTCTGTGCCCTGAGAGAGGGGACGCTGCGAGGAGGGAACTGGGTATACAGCAGGAGCCAGGAGAGACAGCGAGACCCTCGAGGTGTTGAAGAGAGAGCGTCAGCCCTTCTCGGCCTCCTGCCGGCCGGCGACACCCAAAGCTAGCGCGCCACCCGGCCGGGCCAGAAAGGACGCTGCGCAGGCGAGGGAGCGCCGCCCTTCATCCACAGCCGGGCCGGGCGGACCCTCCAGTCCGCGTGACTCTAGGACATTGAGAACATTCACTGATGCGTCTTGGGACAATCCAACTCTCCGAATCCCCAAACCGTGAAATAGAACCTCCCCGGCTCCCCGTCTAGGAGCTCAGAGACCGGAGGTGCGTTTCTCTTTTTCTTCTTCCTGTCTTGAATCCAGAGAAATCGTTTGCGCGTCTCTGAGCCCTGCACCCCGCCGCGTCGTGTGCAGGGCGCCCGCCCCCCCGCCCCACAACCCCGGGTCTGTAATTAGATGCGTTCTTCCCTAATTGCCCAAGGCTCGTTAGAATTCGCCCCAGAGCTGTAACATTTTCTTTCAAATTAACTTTGCTTGCAATTAAGCTTAGGAAACCAGCAACAAAAGCAGACTTGGCCCGAGGTCGTTTACTACGAAAACGGATTAGGGAAATTTCTGCCCCAGTTTTAAGGGGAAAGATTCCTGCGGCCAGAGCTTTGGGGGAAGAGTTCCCACAGCTGAGGCCAAGTGGGAGGAGGAAGCTGCTTGCAGCGGTTGTGGATGGTGACGGCATTGGCCTTCCTCCTCATCTCGGTGATTCGTGCGCCAGAAGAAGTGAGGGTAACCTCGCTGAAAGGAATTCCGGAGGGTTTGGGCTGAATTACACACCTTGACTTGAAGCTGCTGCACATAGTTACAGTTCATCCAGCACGCTCATAAACATAATCTCATTTACTAAGAACTCTGTGAGAATTTTTTCATTAAAATTAATTTTTTTCTTATTACAAAATTGGTACACGTTCATTGTAAAAAACAAACAAAAAATACAACTTAAAAAGAAGAATCAAAGGAACCCATAGTTCGTCCAGAGAAAGCACAGCAAACACCTCAGTGAGTATCTTTTCTAGTTTTCATTTTTGTTTTTCCTTTGCAAGAGGCCTGAGCCTCAACTCTGTCACTAAAATACTGTGAGATCTTGAACAAGCTCCTTCCTGCACTGTGTAGGCCTCAGTTTCACCATCTACAAAGCTGGGTGGCAGGTCCCCTTTCACCCTCACAAACTCCCCTTTTTTTGGTCATTTGAATCCAGGATGCACTTCTCCAAGCGCCAGTAGAGAAGCTGAGAGCAGGAGGCTTGCCCTCCCTGCTGTTTTGCACAAGACATTAAGGCCCTGAGGCCTTGAAGCTCTAAGTGTGGGCCACAGACTAGCTGCATGGGCATCCCCTGAGAGCTTGCTAGAAATGCAGACTCTCAGGCTCTACCCAGATCTACTGAACCAGAACCTGCAATTCAACAAGACCTCAAGTGATTCATATGCCCTGGGCAGAGAGGCAGAGCTTTAGAGAAGTGGGGTGGGGGTGGAGGACGTGTTATGTTGTTGAAATCAGAGATCCCAGAATAACTTCCAGAAGGCTCCTGTTTCTCAGCAAGAACCCCAACCAGAGATGGCTGCAGAGAGAAGAGATGGCTAGGGTGGAGCCCTTCACCTCCTCCCTTGGGTGTGCTTTACAGTCTTGGAAGCCTAACCCTTAGAATGCATCTCACCTCATGTTCCCTGTCTGATAGGTGACCATGACCATGACATTCACTGAGAGTGTATCTGAAACCATCTTGAAAGCTGGACTGTCAGAGCCGGAGCAGGAACCCAAACTCCTGACTCCCTGCTGAGCCACTTTGGGGACCTTGGGTTCTGGTCTCTGTACCCTCCATAAGCAGCAGTCATTTGCCCAAGTATGGATTAAACTTGGCAACTTCAACCCCAAGTCTGGGCTTGTTGGGGTTTAGGAGAAAAATAAAGCTCTCTTCTCAGCAGGAAGAGGCCCCCACCTCTGAGTCCATCTGGGCTGAAGGATCCTCCAGTAGAGCATTTAAGTACCCCTCGGACAGCCTACGATCCTGGGCATCCTAATGAATCCTCCCCCACCCCAAACACCCACACCTTTCTGGAGAATTTGGTTTCTGTGCTCATCCTGCTCCTGAGAAGTGCTGACTCCTGGGTGGGGGTCGGCATGACAGGACAACTGGCCGAAAAAAGTCCCTGATGATAAGGAGCATGTACCAGACTGGGCTCTCTTCCCAGGATCACATAGCAACTCAGTGGAAGAACCAGGACTCTCATCTCAGTGCTCACATGAGTTTTCAATAATAGGAATAAATAGGAATACCATGCGTGCATATAGAGCTTCTATAGAGCTAAAGGGGCACAGGACTTAACCCAACATCTCATAGTGTCCAAGCCTGGCTAGAACTTATGCCTCCCTCAAGGGAGACTGCATTTGATTATCACCCTCATAAAAGGCAGTGTGGAAATGGAAGTAATCAGACGGGGGGTGGTGAAGGTGGGGGTTGAGGGATGGGGAAGGAGTGCAGCTGCGGGAGGGCCCTCCATTGTATGGATGGGTAAACTGAGCCTGGGATCAGTTAAATAAATAGCTTAGAACCACCCAAAGGGAAAGCAGTGTGACTGGTGCTTTTCAGCCCAAACTGAGCAGTGAACTAAAGGAAAAGCAGGACCAACAGGTTGGGTGCAGTGAGGATAGGAGGTCTTTAACAAGTTTGGTGCCTGTCCCTACCCTCCTTCCAGCGTCTTCTTTCCGGGCTGAGGCCAAAGCCAGACTTTGCAGAGCTCCTGCGGTGGAAAGGATGACTGCTCCCTATGGAGCTCCCCATCCCCCTCTGCCAGCCCCACAACCCCTCTTCTGAGAGCTGAGGCTCAAATTTCCAGCTCAGCCCAGAAGGGTTAACCTGGTGCAGAAGCATGTAGTCAGAGAGGCCCTGGGGATCAACTGTCAGCCCCTCCCAGGATGAGGAAGGGATTGAGAGGCGGAATCAGGGTGGATCTCAGCCCTGGTGCAGAGCACTGGCTTATCTCACTATCTGAGAACCTGGAGCGGCTTCTCCCAGGAGTGTGGGCAGAGCAGAGCCCCAGCTATGATTTTTCAGGCGTGGAGGCATTCAACAACCAGAGATAACGTGTGAGAAGCACAGCCTCATAGAGCCTAACTCTTGCCTCTGCTCTCAACCCCCAGCAGCTGGCCAAGCCCTCCCCATGGATGCTCCTGCCTCCTCCCTCCATTCTGCCCCTACTGCCAGCCTCACTTCCTGAACCTGAGCTCCAGTCCTATGGGAGCAGGCTCCCTGCTGTCTGCAACAGAAAGCCCAAACTCCTCACCTGGCACTTGGGGCCCTCCATTATCCTTATGCCAACCCTCTTCCCAGCCTCATCTCCCATAGTTGCCCTTCCTACACATCTAGCCTCCAGCCAACGCCCCACTTGCTGTTCCCAGACTCCCCTGTGTGTTCCTGTCACCATGAATTTGCTCTGACCATTACCTCTCTAGGAACCCCCTAACCCCATCTTGCACATCTAAGGCCACCAACCCAGTAGGAGGCTCCATTGTCTCTCTCCTGGATCACAGCACCAGCCTCCTAACAGGGCTCCCTGCTCCCTCCACTGCTCTCCTCAGTCATTCCCCACAGCAGCCAATGTGTGATTCAGCTCAAACATCAACAGATCATGTCACTCTCTCGCAGAGGTCCAGACCTCAGGACAAGGGAGTGAGATTAGGAGCTTGGCATGTTTGTGAGCAGTCCCATGAAGGGTTTCTTACACTATGAGAAAATTAATATGAGCACTTTCAAAATTTCCCCCTCCCATGTAACACTTTCCTTTTATCCTAAATTTCATCAAAGCTTCATAATTAACCTTGTGTGAAGTGGGGTGTGCCCACATTTTTCCTGTACCCATGCTCAAAAGAAAGAACAATGTCTTATCATGGGGATTGGGCACAGGGGTCTTGATGGTAGAGCTGAGATGGAGCATCTTGAGGACAACCATATAGTGGACAACTCTGGACAGAAGTAAAACAATACACTCTCTGGCATATTCAAGAAGAAGTTGCGCCAGACTGCTAGTTGTCTACCCAGCCATTTTCTCCCCTTCTTCTCTGCTCACAAGACCCTGATTTTGTTCAGGTTGCAGTTGGTCATGTGTTTTAGGGGAAGTCTTACCCCTTGGAGTATCCACCGGCTCAATCTGGACTTGTCTAAGGTAAACGTGGTGATGATTCCATCACTCTTGCCAGTGATTATTGAGAAACAGGCACAGGATACTTTCCAGGCCAATGAGATGTCCAGAAAAGTCTGCTCAGGGCTTCTGGGAAATATTTCTTTGTTCTTAAAGAGACAGGGGGAGAGCAATAGCCATTTTCTTCCTCTTAATGTTGTTAGAGTGTGACTCCTGGAAGTGTGACAGACATGTTGGGCTCGAAGGGTACCAGCCTAAGAGAACAAGCCAACCTGCTTAGGATGGCAGAGCCAAAAGGTGGGAATAACCTGGGGGCCTGATGATATCACTGAGCTGCTGAAAGAACCAACCCTGGAACAATTCTTTACACCTGTGGGCGATAACAAACGTCCTCTAAGTTTAAGCCTCTTTTCTTTGGGCTCTGTGTTACTTGCAGCCAAATGCATCCTAACTAATAAAGAAGGTGACCTTTATGGAGCAGGAAAAAATTGATTCTTGGTTTTCCCTTAGAGATTTCCTTTGCCATTCTTATTTTAAAAAAAAATACAGCTGAAAAATTATCTAGTCCCACCCCTTGTTTTATAGAAGGAAAAAACAAGGACCAGAGAAGGTAACTTTCCACGGTTGTACAATGAGCTAACATCTTAGGCCCTTGTCCAGGGCTCTCACCACACCATTGCTCTTCCCCAGCTTCAAGTGGCTCAGCAGTGGCACAGCTGACTAAGGTAACCCTGACATTACCCAAGAGAGGCTGTGTTCAGGGTGTACCAAGCGCTTCCACATATGCTATCCTTTGGATCTTCACAACTGCCCTGGGAAGTAGCAGGTTTCAGGTGTATTTTTTTTCAGATGAGAAAACTGAGGTCCAAGAAAAGAGGACAAGCTCAAGGTCACAGACCTTTGCCTGAGAGGGATTCAACCCAGGTGTAACAAAGTTCACAGCAAAATGAATCAAACATGAGGATTTTTCCTTCCTGGATATGGGAATCAGGAGACTTGCGTGTTGGTTTTGACTGCAGCTCTGGGGAAATCCTCTCTCTTTGGGCCTCTAAGTAGGGTGGATCTTCCACATGTCCCTGACTTACCTCCACAGGGCGTGTGAGGCTTAAAGATAATGTCTGCAAAGTGTGTGGATCTGCTTGCTTCAGATCCTACAAAGTAGGATGGTTAGTGCCAAAGCTGAAGGGGACTGGCTGTTGCTTAAAACAAGCTCTACCATCGTGGGCCTCTTTTCACCCTCCTGTCACCCCACCCTGACCCTCCCAGCTTCAGCCAGCGTTGGTCCCACCAAGGCGAAAGCTGCAGGAGCAGGCCCGTAGTTTACAGAACACCTGGGAGAGGCTGTGGGTAGCTGGGTAATTTCCAAATTAGTTGTAGGAGAAACCTAACAAAACAATCTGCAGGCTAAGCATCCGGGGAGCTCTCTGTGAGACTGACAGCCCGGAATCCGGCAAGTACAATGCGCCGACCACAGGCGGGAGGGCCCTTCTTCCTTGGCGGGAGGAGGGCTGACTTACTTCCAGCAGGGGCCCGTCTGGGCCTGCAGCTGGCCTGATAGGAGAGCAAAACCCCAGAACTGAAACAGGCTTTCCACCCAAATTCCAAACTATAATGAATATAAACGACTTTCCCGAAACGCTACTGCAAGGTTGGCTGGCCAGTGAGTTACATGCCCTGGCAGACACCTCACTTCTCAGCAAGGGGCTTTCAGGTCTCATTTTGAAGGTTTCCTCCTGAATCCATCCTCAGGAAACCTGGGCTGTGCCCCCACTACCCCTTGTAGGCTACACACAAATGCACGAAATGAACCTGGAGTCTGATATACTGTTAGTAATGGTCAAATCTGAACATTGTTTGGTACTTTCCTATTTTCTGAGAGGCTGCCTGCCTTCGTCAGAAAAGCACTGGTTCAAGTCCTGGCTCTGGTACCAGGGCAAGTCTCAGCCTAAACTTCCCCAGCAATAACATGGGTGCAACAGTGCCTTCCCTCTCTGATACCAGTCACAATGGGTAAGCTGGTGGGAGATAGTGACCATGAACTATAAGAAATGGTAGGAGCAGTTTGAAACCAGGCAACTGGGCACCAGAGCTTCTAGGTGATAACACTTTGCATCATGAGGCTCCTGGTTCAGAGAAGCACTAGGCTAGAAGTCAAAAGACTCAGGGCTGCTCTCTGATCGCACGGACAGCCTTCAAGATGGCGCCGAAGAAAGACAAGAAGCCTAACAAGTCAACCTGGAAGTTTAGTTTGGATCTTACTCATCCCGGAGAAGATGGAGTTTTTGATTCTGGAAATTCTGAACAGTTTCTACATGAGAAAGTTAAAGTTTTTCCAGGAAAAACTGGAAATCTTGGGAATGTTGTTCACATTAAAGCCTTCAAGAATAAAATCATGGTTGTTTCTGAGGAACAATTCTCTAAAAGGTATTTGGAATATCTTACCAAGAAATACCTTAAAAAGAACAATCTTGGTGATCGGCTTCGGGGGTTGCATCTGAGGAGGAGACTTACGAACTTCGTTACTTCCAGATGAGTCAAGATGAAGATGGATCTGAGTCGGAGGAGTAGTGAAGCCATCCCTTATAGGCCTCGGCTTGCTGATAAAACAAATGAAGCATACAAGACAAAGAAACATCTAGAAATTGACCCTTAGATTATCAGTGAATGAAAAACACTGTACTCTGTTATGTTAAGCATTCATCTCTTTAGGTGTATGCTGTTTACATGGTTCTTTAATACTTTCTATAAGCAATATTTAAATAACTTATAGCTAGTGGAATTTTTTCCAGTTTTTCTGAAATGTATTGCTTTTAAAAATGTCCTCGAGTTAAAGTGTATAGTGTAGTATAGGAAAAAATGAAGCACAATTTTGGGTATAACTTAAGATAATAAAATATTTAAAATTAAAAAAAAAAGAAGATTCGGGGCCTCACCCCTCCACAGCCACCAACTTTGTGCGTGACCTTGAATGAGTCCCTTGCCTTCGGCAGTCTCATCTATACACTGGGTAGATGTGTGTGCCTGGGGGTAATCAGATGGACTCCAGTGTCCCTTTAGCATAACCTTTGGTGAATCTGAGTCCCCCTCCCCTGAACGCAAACATGAGAATGGAATAGCACAATATGAAAGTTTCTGTAAACTGTAGTGTGATAGTTTATTTCCAAGCCCTTCCATGACTTTATCTCATGAAGTTCTCAAAACAACCTCAAAGTGATCGGGGGTGAAGTGAAATGGGGGAAGTTTTACTGCAATAGTGTTTATAGCATGGGGCGCTAAAGCCCAAAGAGGGGTCACCAGCAGTTTCGATGGAGCCCACACTAGACTTGGGACACCAGGCTCTGACCAGTGCTTTTGCAGTTACACTGTGTGAATTATTACAAATGAATGGGTACCCACAGCACTTTAATGCTGTGCCTGGCATTGTGCCTTGCCTGCGGCGGGTGCTCACAGCACGCAGACCTAGGGAAGTGGCTTGGTAGTAAGAAGTCTGAGAGCCAGCCCCCACCTTGGTTACTCAGCCTGGGTCCAGGGGGGCTTAGGATTAGTACACACCCAGATCTGGGCCCAATCTTACAGGCTGCTCAGACCCAGAGTTCTCAGACATAGCCTGGGTCCCCAAGCCCCTGCCCTCCGTCCACAACCTATTACGTTCACCTTCTAGATAGCTGATGGTTATCCCAGGCCTCATGTGCCTCATACACCATCTGTCCCTCCCACCTGCCCCACAGGGTCACACACTATGGCTCCCAGTGATCACCCCTCCTGGTATTCACAGCCTGTGTAATCCCCTCCCATGGAGTCTAGTGACTTGCTTCTAATCAACAGGATATGGGAAAAGTTATAAGATGTCCCTTCCATGATTAGGTTACAAGACATTGTGACTTCCGTCTTGCTAGCACTCACTCTCTTATCTGCTCTAATGAAGCAGGCTGCCATGTTGTAAGATGCAGTACGGAGAGACCAAGATGGTAAGGAACCAAGGGACTTATGAGGAACTGAGACCTTAGTCCAACAGCCTATAAGAACTAAACCTGCCAGAAACTACGTGAATGAGCTAGGAAGCGAATCCTTCCCAATCACGTTTTGAGATGACTGTAGGCTTGTGAGATACCCTGAAGCAGAGGACCAGAGAAACTGAGATCAGAAATGTTGTGATTTTAAGCCCCTAAGCTTTGGGATAATTTGTTATGCAGCAGATAACTGGTACATGGGAAGCACTCTCACTTCCACTACAGTCTCCAGCCAGGCTGCCCCATGTCAACCAGAAGACACACACACACACACACACACACATACACGAATGCCTCTTCCCTTTGGGGTGGAAGATTTGAATACTTCAGCTAGGTCAGCCTAGACTTGTTGAGGGCACTCTGAAGCCTGGGGATCCCCCCAGCCTTGTGCACTCCTTTTTTTTTTTTTTTTTGGCTTCAACATGCGGCATGTGGGATTTTCGTTCCCCAACCAGGGATAAAACTCATGCCCCCCTGCATTGGGAACATGGAGTCTTAACCACTGGACTGCCAGGGAAGTCCGTTTCTTTTTCTTGTGTACTCTTGACTTTCAGAGGGAGCAAAGAGACTGGGGAGCCCCCTTGAGATGACAAAGGGAAGGAGGGCCAGGAGAGCTGCCCCCAGGGAGCCTAGGCCTATCCTTAGGACCGCTGGTTGCCCAGCCAAGTGACAGCGGGTTGCCCAGGCAAGTTTCACAATATCCAAGTCCACCTTGCAGCCTTTGAAAAAATGTACAGTGTCAATAAAAGCAGATTCAACCTACTTTCTTTTGGCCTTTAAGTCTGACATTAAGATTAGAATTAATTGCTCCCAAAAGGAAATGAGTAACACATATTACAACCTTAAGCGAGAGGCTTACCTTTGGAGACCTCAGCCAACCTCAATCTGGGCTGAGCTTTTCTCAGAATTACATCCACGACTTCTGTTCCACGCTGGGTTTGGGTGCTGTTTGAGAGAAAGGCAGTGTTTCCTAACACTCCCTTCTTCTGAATTATTTAGATTCCAAGGGGAATCCAGAAACTACATGACACCATGGCAAGATCTTTCGGACTGTGCCATGGAAAACTTAGGCAAGATCTGCCATGTTTTTAAGTAGGGCTGTGAGTTTAAAAAAAAATCAAGAGCACACGGGTCAGCCAGGAAATCCAGGATGGGTAGCAGCATGTGTGAAGACAGCTTAGCCAATACTATGCTCACTATGAGTCAGGAGTGTCATGAAGCTGCCATAATAATGAATTTGGAGACTGCATTAAGAGAAGTAGAGTGCTCAGAGCAAGGAGGTGATGGCCCTGCCTGACTTTACCTGTTCACAGTGTCTGGATTGGCCCTGAGCTTCACATTTTTTGAGGGACATTGATCAACTGGAATGTATCATGAGAAGACAATCAGGTTGGGAAAGGGGCTGCAGCCTGTGTCCTGGGAGGAGCACTTGGAAGAATTAGGCTTGTGTAGCCTGAAGAAAGTCAGACTGCAGCACAATGTCCTTTCTTCAAGTCCCTGAGTAGTTTCCAGGACAGAGATGCTGGACGAGGGGCACACTGATAGCATCAATGCCACGTAGCAACAGACTTCAGTCAATAAAAGGAAGAAGCTTCAAAGAGTCAGAGGTAGACAAGGGTGATACTGGCTGCCTCAGGCAATAAAAAACTCCCCATTCTGGAGGGATGTCCAAACACAGTTGAAAAAACAGATGGGGGAAAAAAAAAAAAAAAACAAATGGGGATGTTCACAGAACAGAAGGGAAAGCTGAGGAATCAGGTCTTAAAAAGGACAGAATTCAGGGCAGCAGCTAATAGATGAGCTTTTCTGAGTGTCACTGTCAAGATGAATCAGGTTGTCAGTAATTTGAACTCGCATTCAAACTCCAGGGAGACAGCCTGACTGATCCCTCTGGTATCACACACCCCTCTTGGCTAGCAGGGGACAGGGTACATTGACCAACAGATAGTCCAATCATGACCATACCCATTGAAGGAGGGCGGGGACTTCCACAAAGCAAAATCAGGAAGATGTTATCAGAAGAAAGGGATGCTGTGCTAGCATAATAAAGGGATTTGTGTCTTGCTTTTGCCAGGATAAGTCGACAGGACTTGTCAAGGGGACTCTAAAATCTGTTCCTCCAATTATATGTTAATTATATCTCAATGAAGCTGGGGGAAAAATGAAATAAAATAAAAATCCATTCCTCCAACCTCTTCCATTACAGTGAGAGTAATGATTTCCCTGACCCTATAAAAGGCCCACAAACTGTATCAAGATCAAGGTCCTGGGTAACATTGACACTTTGAGATGTGGGTACAGACATCTTGGTGGAAAAAGCACTGGAACTTCTGTTTCCATCAGCAACGAGGACCAAACACCCTTAAAGAACTTTCCAGTGGAAACAACTAAAATATCTGGATGAAATGTCTTTTAAAATGCATTGCTGGGGCCTCCCTGGTGGCACAGTGGTTGAGAATCTGCCTGCCAATGCAGGGGACTCGGGTTCGAACCCTGGTCCGGGAAGACCCCACATGCCACGGAGCAACTAAGCACCACAACTACTGAGCCCGTGAGCCACAACTACTGAGCCTGCGTGCCTAGAGCCCATGCTCCGCAACAAGAGAAGCCACCGCAATGAGAAGCCCGCGCACCGCAACTAGAGAAAGCCCATGCGCAGCAACGAAGACCCAACGCGGCCAAAGAAAAAAAAAATCCAGGGCCTGTTTTAGGTTGAGAATGTACAAGGAGACTATACAAAAGTTGGGATTTCCAAAGGTATATATACTCGGGATAAGGGTGAATAAAAAGCATTTTCTATTTCTTTTTTGTTTGTTTTTCATTTCTTTTTGTTTGTTCCTTTTTTTTTTTAATGCATTTCCTTTTTGCCTTACATCCCAGACTTGAAGCTGAAGAAACTGGCAACCTGAGAACACCAAAGGGCACAGACAACAATGCCTCCCAAAAGCCTGCTCTCCTCAGCCAAACAAGCAGGAAAAGGGCAGCCCAGCAAGACAGAAAACTACTCCAGTCAAACACCACAGAAAAACTGTGACCCACCCACACCCACACCAACAACGGCCAAGTGGGGAGCATGGACCCAATTACATGCTGTTGTGGTAAACTGAATGACGGTCCGCAAAGACACCCAGGTCCTAATCCCTGGAACCTGCGAATATTACCTTACGGCAAAAGGGTCTTTAATGTGATTAAGTTAAGAATCTTGAAATGGGGAGATTATCCTGGATTGTCCAGGTAGGTCCTAAATGTAATCACCAAGGTCCTTATAAGAGAGGGGGAGAGGGAGATTTAACACAGAAATAGGAGATGTGACAACAAGAGCATGAGATCAGAATGATGTGGCCATGAGCCAAGGAATACTAGCAGCCTCTAGAAGGTGGAAGAGACAAAGAACAGATTCTCTCCTGGAGCCTCAAGAAGGAGCTAGCCTTGCCAACACCTTGATTTTAGCCAAGGAATGCGCCAAGGAATACTAGCAGCCTCTAGAAGGTGGAAGAGACAAAGAACAGATTCTCTCCTGGAGCCTCAAGAAGGAGCTAGCCCTGCCAACACCTTGATTTTAACCCAGTGAAACTGATTTTGGACTTCTGACCTCCAGAACTGGGAGAGAATAAATATGTGGTGTTTTAGGTCACCAAGTTTGTGGTAATTTGGTTTAGCAGCTATAGGAAGTTAATATAGCTATCTATCAGAAACTTACTTCTAATATAGCAATATAGGCAAGTTGAAAGTAAAAAGATCAAAAATATATATCATAACAACATTAATCAAAAGAAAACAGGAGGGCTATATTAATATCAGATAAAGCAGACTTCAGAACAAAGAAATTTCCTAGGAACAGAGAAGGACTTTACCTAATGACAAAAGGGTAAACCCACCAACAACACTTAGCAATCCTAAATGTGTATGCACCGAACAACCGAGCTACAAAATATGTGAAGCAAAACTGATAAAACTGAAATGAGAAAGAAACAAATTCACAATTATAATTGGAGACTTCAACAACCCTCTCTCAATAATTGATAGAACAAGTAGACAGAAAATTGGCAAAGATATAGAACAACTCAGTGCTACCATCATACAAGAGGATGTAGTCAACATTTGTACAACACTCCACCCAATAACAGCAGAATACACATGCTTTTCAAATGCCTATGGAAGATGTACCAGAATAGACCATCTCCTGGGCCATAAAAACAAACCTCAATAAGTTTAAGAGAATTGATCTCATACAGAGTTAGCTCTCCAAAGTTCTCTGAGAGAGATAACAAGAAGATCTCCAAACACTTGGAAACTACACAGCACATTTCTAAATAGTCCATGGGTAAAACAGAAAGTATCAGAGAAAAAAAAAATTAACAATGGAAGTGAATGAAAATGAAAATACAACATGTCAAAACTTGTGGGAAATAGCAAAAGAAGTGCTAAGAGGGAAAGTTATATCACTAAAGGCATACATTAGAAGAAAGGAAAAATCTCAAATCAATGACCTAAGCTTCCACCTCAAGAAAACAGAAAAAATATAGTCAATAATATTATAACTCTGTATGGTGACAGATGGTAACTAGTCTTATCATGGTCATCATTTTGTAATATATAGAAATATCGAATCACTATGCTATATGCCTGGAACTAACATACTGTTGTAGGTCAATCATAGTGGAAGGAAGGAATGAAGGAAGGCAGGGAGGGAGAGAGGGAATAATAAAGAGCTGAAATCATTGAAACTGAAAACAGAAAAACAATAGAGGAAATCAAGGAAATAAGGAGCTGGTTCTTTGAAAGGATGAATAAAATGAACAAAACTCTAGCAAAACTGATCAAGGAAAAAAGAGAGAAGACACAAATCACCAGTATCAGGAATGAAACGGAAGATATCATTATTTACCCTACAGACACCAAAGGTTAATAAGGGAATTCTATGAACAGCTAAAAACACATAAATCTGACAACTTACATAAAATAGACCAATTCCTCAAAAAACAAAAAATACCACAACTTACCCATTATGAAGTAGATAATTTGAATAGCCTTATAAGTATGAAGGAAATCAAATTCATAATTTTTTAAAACTCCCAAAAAGAAATGTCCAGGCCCAGATGATTTCCCTGGAAAATACTACCAATATCTTAAAGAATTAAAACCAATGACACAATCTCTTACAAAAAATAGAACAGGAAGGAATATGTTTAATTCATTTTATGAAGCTAGTATTACTCTGATGACAAAATCAGATAAAGGTCACACGAAACAACAACAACCATAAACCAGTATTCCTCATAAATATAGACAGAAAAGTCTTTAATAAAATATTAGTGAATAGAATTCAGCAATATTTGAAAATAATTATACAACATGACAAACCAGAGTTTATTTCAGAGATGTGAGGCTAGTTCAATAGTCAAAAATTAATCGTTGTAATCCACCATATTGACAGGCTAAAGAAGAAAAAAATCACATAATCATATCCATCAATGCATAAAAAGAATTTGAAAAATTAACACCTATTCATGACAAAAACTCTTAAAAATATAGAAACAGAGGGGATCTTCCTCAACTAGACAAGGAATATCTACCAAAAATCTACAGCTAACATTATACTTAAGACTGAATATTTTTCCCAAAGATAAGCTCAAGGCAAGGATGTACACTCTCATCACTCTTATTCAACATAGTACTGGAAGTTCTAGCCAGTACAAAAAAAAAAAAAAGGCAAGAAAATAAGAGGCATATAGAATGGAAAAGAAGAAATAAAACTGTCCCTATTTTCAGATGACATGATTATCTACATTGAAAATCCCAAAGACTCTACAGAAAAAAAGAAAGAAAAAAAAACTCCTAGAACTAATAAGTGAGTCCAGCAAGGTCTACAGGCTACAAGACAAACATACCAAAAAATTATACTTCTATGTACTAACAATGAAATTATGTACATCAAAATTAAAAACACAATACCATTTACAGTCACTCAAAAAAAAACTTAGGTGGTAAATCTAACAAAACATGTACAGAACTTGCATGCTGAAAAGTATAAAATACTGATGAAAGAAATCCAAGAAAGTCTAAATAAACAGAGAAACAGACCATATTCATGGTTGGTAAGCTCAATGTATGAAGATGTCAATTCTCCCCAAAGTGCTATACAGGTTTAATGTAATTCCTATCAAAATCCCAGCAAGAGTTTTTGTTGATGCAGACAAGATTACTCTAAAACTTACGTAAAGGCAATGGAACTAGAGTAATTAAAACAATTTTGAATAAAGAATAAAGTATATTTTAGTCAGTTTGGGCTGCTATAACAAAATATCATAGACTTGGGGGCTTATAAACAATAAAAATTTATTTCTCACAATTCTAGAAACTAGAAATCTGAGATCAGGGTGCCAGCATGGCCAAGTTCTGGTGAGAGCCCTCTTCCAGATGCAGACTTCTGACTTTTCATATTCTCACATGGTGGAAAGAGGACAAGAGCGTTCCCTGGGGTCCTTTTATAAGGACACTAATTTCATTCATGAGGGCTCTACCCTCATGACCTAATTACCTCCCAAAGGCTCTATCTCCTAATACTTTCACATTGGGAATTAGGATTTCAACATCTGAATTTTCAAGGGACACAAACATTTAGTCCATTGCAGTGAGGGGAATCATTTACCCCATTTCGAGACTTCTTATATACTACAGTAATCAAGACTGTATGGTATTGGTAGAGGGACAGACACACAGATCCATAAGAAAGAATAGAGAACCCCAAAATAGACCCACACATAAGTAACCAACTGATTTTTGACAAAGGTGCAAAAGCAATCCAACAGAGGAAAGATACCCTTTTCAACAAATGGTGCTGGAGCAACTGGACACCCACAGTCAAAAAACAAAAAAAAACACAAAAAAAACAAAAAAAACCCTCAACCTAAATCTCATACTTTATGCAAAAATTAACTTTAAATGGATAATGGACTTTAACATAAAATGTAAAACTACAGAACTTTTAGAAAAAAAAACATGGGAGAAAATCTTTGGGATGTAGGACTAGGCAAGCAAAAAGTTCTTAGACTTGACATCAAAGCACAATGCATAAAAGAAAAAAAATTGCTAAATAGGACTTTGTTAAAGTTAAAAACATTTGTCTAAGAAAGATCCTGTTAAAAGGAAGAAAAGACAAGCCACAAACCAGAAGAAAATATTTTCAAATCACATATTTGACAAAAGATTCATATGTAGAATATATAGACAACTCTCAAACTCAACAGTAAGAAAACAAACAATCCAACTAGAAAATGGACAAAAGAGATATTGCACCAAAGAGGATAATACACAGATGGAAAATAAACACATGAAAAGATGTTCAACATCATTAGCCATTAGGGAAATGCAAATTAAAACCACAATGAAATATCACTGCATACCTATCACAACGACTATAATAAAAAAAAACACCAAATCCTGGCAAGGAGTCAAAGAAACTGGATCATTCATAAAATGCTGACAGGAATGTAAAATAGTACTGCCACTCTAGAAAACAGTTTGGCAGTTTCTTATAAAGCTAAACATGTAACAACCATGTGACTCAGCAATTGCACTCCTGGGCATTTATCCCAGAGAAATAAAGACTACGTTCACACTAAAACCTGTATGTGAATGTTTATAGCAGCTTATTTGTAAGAGCGAAACTTCTGAAAAAAAACCAGATGTCTTCCAATGGGTAAATAGTTAAACTTTGGTACACCTGTATTGTGGAATAATACTTAGCAATACAAAGGAATAAATTACCAATACACACAACAACTTGGAATAACCTCCAGAGAATTATGCTGAGTGAAAAAAGCCAATTCCAATAGGTAACATGCTGTATGATTCCATTTATATAACATTCTTGAAATGAAAAAATTATAGTAATGGAGAACAACAGCTCAGAGATTGACAAGCATTAAGGAGAGGGTGCAGTTGGGAGTGAAGTGGGTGTGAATATAAAAGGAAACATGAGAGATCCTTGTGGTGATAGACATGTTCTGTATCTTGAGTATATGAACGTTGCTATCCTAGTTGTGTTATTATACTATTGTTTTATAAGATGTTACTATTGGGGGAAATTGAGTAAAGGGTACATAGGAGCTCTCTTATTTCTTTTTTCTTTGTCTTTTTTTTTTTTTTTTGGCTGTGCTGCACACCTTGTGGGATCTTAGTTCCCCAACCAGGGAATTCTGTATTTCTTAAAAGTGAATCTACAATTATTTAAAAGTATTAAGTTTTGACATAAAAATAAATCAGGTTAGGGAGTTCCCTGGTGGTCCAGTGGCTAGGACTCCACGCTTTCACTGCCATGGCCCCGGGTTCAATCCCTGGTAGGGGAACTAAGATCCCATAAGCCACAGTGAGAGACCAAAAAAAAAAAAAAAAATCAGGTTAATAAAATAAACCCTGTGTAGCTGTGATAATATCATACAAAATCTTTTATGGCCCAATACAAACAAACAAACGAACAAACCAAACCTCACTAGAGATAATGTGGGTCACTTTATAACACTTTCAGTTCACCAAGAACATAATAACATTCTAAACTTGTCTGCACCTAACAACTTAGCTTTAAAATATATAGAGCAAGGAATCCAAATTGGAAAAGAAGAAGTAAAACTGTCACTGTTTGCAGATGACATGATACTATACATAGTAAATCCTAAAGATGTCACCAGAAAACTACTAGAGCTAATCAATGAATTTAGTAAGGTTGCAGTATACAAAATTAATACACAGAAATCTTTTGCATTCCTATATACTAGCAATGAAAGATCAGAAAGAGAAATTAAGGAAACAACCCCATTTACCACTGCAACAAAAAGAGTAAAATACCTAGGAATAAACCCACCTACGGAGGCAAAAGAAAGTTTTCTGTATCCAGAAAACTATAAGATACTGATGAAAGAAATCAAAGACGACACACAGAGTTGGAGAGATTTACATGTTCTTGGATTGGAGGAATCAATATTGTGAAAATGACTATAATACCCAAACCAATCTACAGATTCAATGCAATCCCTATCAAATTACCAATGGCGTTTTTCACAGAATTAGAATTAAAAAATTTTACAATGTGTATGGAAACACAAAAGATGCCGAATAGCCAAAGCAATCTTGAGAAAGAAAAACGGAGCTGGAGGAATCAGGCTCCCTGACTTCAGAGTATACTACAAAGCTACAGTAATCAAGACAGTATGGTACTAGCACAAAAACAGAAATATAGATCAATGGAACAGCATAGAAAGCCCAGAGATAAACCCACGCACCTATGGTCAACTAATCTATGACAAAGGAGGCAAGGATATACAATGGAGAAAAGACAGCCTCTTCAATAAATGGTGATGGGAAAACTGGACAGCTACATGTAAAAGAATGAAATTAGAACACTCCCTAACACCATACACAAAAATAAACTCAAAATGGATTAAAGACCTAAATGTAAGGCCAGACACTATAAAACTCTTAGAGGAAAACATAGGCAGAACACTCTTTGACATAAATCACAGCAAGATCTTTTTTGACCCACCTCCTAGAGTAATGAAAATAAAAACAAAAATAAACAAATGGGACCTAATGAAACTTAAAAGTTTTTGCACAGCAAAGGAAACCATAAACAAGACGAAAAGACAACCCTCAGAATGGGACAAAATATTTGCAAATGAAGCAACTGACAAGGGATTAATCTCCAAATTACACAAACAGCTCATGCAGCTCAATGTCAAAAAAAACAACAACCCAATCCAAAAATGGGCAGAAGACATAAATAGACATTTCTCCAAAGAAGACATACAGATGGCCAAGAGGCACATGAAAAGATGCTCAACATCACTAATTATTAGAGAAATGCAAATCAAAACTACAATGAGGTATCACCTCACACCAGTCAGAATGGTCATCATCAAAAAAATCTACAAACCATAAATGCTGGAGAGGGTGTGTAGAAAAGGGAACCCTCTTACACTGTTGGTGGGAATGTAAATTGATACAGCCACTATGGAGAATCGTATGGAGGTTCCTTAAAAAACTAAAAATAGAACTATCATATGACCCAGCAATTCCACTACTGGGCATTTACCCAGAGAAAACCATAATTTAAAAAGATACATGCACCCCAATGTTCATTGCAGCTCTATTTACAATAGCCAGCACATGGAAGCAACCTAAATGTCCATCAACAGAGGAATGGATAAAGAAGATGTGGTACATATATACAATGGAATGTTACTCAGCCATAAAAAGAAATGAAATTTTGTCATTTGCAGAGACGTGGATGGACCTAGAGACTGTCGTACAGAGTGAAGTAAGTCAGAAAGAGAAAAACAAATATCATATATTAATGCATATATGTGGAATCTAGAAAAATGGTATAGATTATCTTATTTGCAAAGCAGAAATAGAGACACAGACATAGAGAACAAACATATGGATACCAAGGGGGAAAGGGCAGGGGTGGGATGAATTGGGAGATTGTGATTGACATATATACACTAGTATGTATAAAATAGATAACTAATGAGAACCTACTGTATAGAACAGGGAACTCTACTCGGTGCTCTGTGGTGACCTAAATGGGAAGGAAATCCAAAAAAGAGGGGATATATGTATACATATGGCTGATTCACTTTGCTGTACAACAGAAACTGACACAGCAGTGCAAAGCAACTACACTCCAATATAAAAAAATATATACAGAACAAAAGTTGGCAGAATTAAAATACACCATCAGAACCCTCCTACACTGTTGGTGGGAATGTCAGTTGGTGCAGCCACTGTGGAAAACAGTATGGCAGTTCCTCAGAAAACTAAAAATAGAATTACCATATGATCCAGCAATCCCATTCCTGGGTATATATCCAGACAAAACTATAACTCAAAAAGATACATGCACTCCAATGTTCATAGCAGCACTATTCACAATAGCCAAGACATGGAAACAACCTAAATGTCCATCGACAGAAGAATGGACACACACACACACACACACACACACAATGGAATGTTACTCAGCCATAAAAAACAAAGAAATGATGCTATTTGAAGCAACACGGATGCAACTAGAGGTTATCATACTAAGCGAAGTAAGTCAGGAAGAGAAAGACAAATACCATATGATATCATGTATATGTGGAATCTAAAATATGACACAAATGAAACTATCTATGAAACAAATAGAATCAGGGACATAGAGAATAGACTGGTGATTGCCAAGCGGGGAGGGGGTGGGAGAGGGTTGGGTTGGATAGGGAGTTTGGAATTAGCAGATGCAAACTTGACTTTATAGAATGGATAAACAACACTGTCCTACTGTATAGCACAGGGAACTATACTCAATATCCTGTGATAAACCATAATGGAAAAGAATATTAAAACATATGTGTATATATATATATGTGTGTGTGTGTGTGTGTGTGTGTATAACTGAGTCACTTTGCTGTACAGCAGTAATTAACACAACATTGTAATTCAACTATACTTCAATAATAAATAAATAAATAATAAAATAAAATACATCATCACAGTAAACACATCTCTCTCAATAATAATAGATCAAACAAACAAAAATATCAATAAGCATAGGGAATATTTGAACAGCTCAGTTAACAAGCCTAAGGTCATTCAAGGAATAGGGAACCCAGGAATAGGAGAAAACATTCTTTGTTAGCACACATGGAACATCTATAAGTATTGACCAGGCGCTAACCCATAAAACAAGCCTCAAAAGATTGCTGTCAGACCGTAAACTCTGATCATGCACTTAAGTTAACAACAACAACAACAACAAAAATAACTAAAGATAAAAAAAAGAAAACTAAAGAACGCTACATGTTTGGAAAATTTAAAACAATTCTAAACAACTCAAAGAAGAAGTCTTAATAGAAATAGTAAGATATTTAAGATCAAACCATAAATAAAATATGGCATATCAAACCTGAGGGATAGAGCTAAAGTGCTATTTAGAGGGAAAATTATAGCCTTAATATTTACCTTAAAAAGAACATTTTCAAAATTAATTAGCTAAGCAATCTAACATAAGAAATTAGAACTCATAACAATAATAAATCCAAAGAAAGAAGAAGATAATAAAGATAAGAGAAAGAATTAATAAAGTATAAAAATACAATATAGAGATATCAATAAAGTAAAATCTGTATTTTTGAAAAGCTTAATAAAATAGACAAACTTCTGATGAGATTAATCAAAAGGGAAAGAGATTGAGAGAGAAGGCTCAAATAAATACAATTAATTATGGAAAAAGAGAACATAAACATAGATGCAGCACATCTTGCCACTGTACACCAGAAGATATGTGCAAGAATTTTCACAACAGTGTGTTCATAATTGTAAATAACTGAAAAAAACCCCACAAATGTCTATCAACATCAGAGTGCATAAATAGTGGTCTTTCATACAATGCAATACTACTTGGAAGTGAAAATGAATGTACTACAGCTACAAACATCAACATGGGTGAATCTCAAAAACAAAATATTGAACATAAAAAAAGTCACAGAGGAATATATGCCTTATTATTTCAGTCATAGAAAGTGTTAAATGGATGAAACTAAACAATACCTTTCTTGTTTAGGGATCTATACATATAGGAGTGATATTAGAAATATTTGCTGACTATTCAGCCAGGCACCAACCGATCAGAGTGGACGCCCAGCCAACCAAAACAGACACCAGCTGTAAACAATGGGAAATACTGTACCTGAGCAACTGGCTGAATGTCAGTCCTCTATACCACCGCGGTGTAACTAAAGAAATACATGGGGATGATTAGCACAAAATTATGTTAGTGATTATCCTGGACGGGGAGGAATTAGGAAGCAAAAGGGGAGAGGAACCTAAGGGGTCTATGACAATATTCTGATCTCTTAAGCTGGGTGGTGGCTTCAAGGATGCTCATTTGATGATGATGATGATGTGTATTGCATCAATTCCTTCTTTTATATGGATGATATATTTCACCAAAAACTTTTTTTAAAGATCACTGGACTTGGATTCAGAAGTCTTAGATCCACATCTATATAAATTTCTTACTAACTGAAGCTCAGAGAGATTGTGATCTAACCACCTATGGTAACAGCCTCAAAACTAGCCTCCTGACTTCTAGTCGAGTGCTCATTCCTCTACACCCAGTTCCATGGCAGAGCTTCCTTTAAGTTCCATTCTTTTGAGCGTGAATTGTTTGTTAAATGTTACACGTAAAAGTTGTTGAACCCAGGGTTGTCAGGATATGCAACTCCAGGGTCACCATGCACACAGTAAGATACTGTCAGCACACATCTTAGATGTCTGCTTTCAACCCCAGAACGTCCCCTTCACAGCACCCTGACATCCAGGCCAACTAACCATGCCTCTGACATAGCCAAGAAGGAGCAGAGTAGGGAGACTCTCGTCTACAATGGGTTCTTGAGTCAGCATGTCTACCCCATTCCTTCCACCCTTTGCCATTAGACAAACAGCAAAACCAAGAAAGGAGAAAGGACCTACTCAAGATTACCCACCAGGTCAGGGGCAGTACAGAACTCTGAGCTGCCTGCACTAGGCTGGCGGCAGTGGGGCCCATCCACCAACCTTCCATGGAAGAAACCCAGGTAATTAGTACTGATGCTAGTGCCCCACTCTGGAGTTCCTGACACCTCTTCTTGGATCTAGGCCCTTTCAAAAGGAGCATTTCAAATAGGAGCCATCAACACTTACAGAAGGTGGGTCTTAATCCATAGAGGATCATTAGCTTCACCCAAGTGATGGGACATCCATCAGCACCTCCCATTCTTCCACGAATTATGTATCTACTAATTATCTGGGATTAAGAATGGACACGGAGTGACATGGTCATTAACCACATATTTGCATGGCTCATTCATGTTAGTGGGGCTGCTCAGTCTCACCGAGTCTAATAGGACATGCCCACAATGCTGTACAACACATTTACATCTGCTCGGCTGTCAGCAGCCAATAAAGGACGGCAGGATGTGCTTACTTGCAAAGGGACTTGGCTCTTGGCAAAAGCTTTTTGCAGGCAAGCTGGATGTCTTGGCTTTCTGGCAGTGAGGCTTAACTCAGAGCACGCATTCAATATTCGTTAGCTCAAGCACTGTAGCAAGCACAGCACTGACTCCAGGAAATTTTACAAAGGTGAAGGAGACACTGTTCCTACTACCTCGGAGGTTTACCACCAGTCAAGGAAACACATGTAAGCAGAGAGAGCTAAGGGCCCTGAGAGAGGGAAAAGCAGCATGCCATGGGAATGCAAGCCCAGGAGAGATCTGTTTGGCCTGAGAAATGAAGGGAGGCCTCACAGAGATGGCATTTGCAGCATAGGGACAGATAGAGAGAGGAATTCCAGGCTGAAGGAACTACAAAAGCAAGGGCACAGAGATGTGCAAGGAGAACGGGGCATGACCTAGTGTAGATGGCACACATGCCATAGACGGGAAGGAGATGCCCTGGGTCATACCACAGAGAACACTGAATGTACTGCCAAGGTTTGGAAATGTGTCTGCTGGTTATGAGGAACATGGAAGGAATTTTGTTTTGGTGTGTAGGTGGGTGGGAGGGTGTTAGTAAACTTTTTATTGAAGGATAGCATACATATAGAAAAGTGCAAACATTTTCACAAACTGACCACACCTATGTAAATAACACCCAGCTAAAGAAAGAAATCATTACTAAAAACTCCAGAAATCCCTTTTGGACCCCTTTCAGGAACTACCCAATCACAAGAGAAAGCACTATCCTGATTTTAACACCATAAATTATTTTCCCCTATTTTCTTGCATTTGACTTCTTTCACTCAAAGCAATGTTTTCAAGACTCATCCATGTTGCTATACATAAAAGTAGTTTGTTAGTTATCTTTATGCTAATATCCCGTTGTATGAAGGTATCACAATTATTAATGGGCATCATTTAGTTTCCAGTTTGGGGCTATAAACTTTCTTGCACATGACTTTTGGTGCTTTTATGGGTGCTTTTATCCATCTGTTGTGTACATATCTAGAAGTGGAATTGTTGGGTCATAGGGTATGCATATATCTACTTGAATAGACAGTGCTAGTTTTCTAAAGTTGTTAGGTCCATTTACAGACCCACCAAACATAGAGTGTGGTGCTTAGAAAAGAGGGAGCTGGGACAAAGGGACCAGCCACGAGGCCACGCAATAAAGCCCAGGAAAGAGATAATGAAATCAGTGGCAACAGAACTGGAATAAAAAAGGCTGATAAAAAGAGGCACTGTAGGGCGGAACACGTAGGCTGTGGACACAAGGGAGAAGTGGTATTGAGAGGGAGGTGGAGGAAGGTTCCTGTATGCGGTGGCTGGCTCGGTGAGGGTTGTCAGGTTTGAAGGCAGGAGAAAACATCTTAGTTTGGGACACATCGAGTTTGAGATGTAGGACAGACGATATGAAGATGTCCAATAAATTGCTGGTTACGTGGGTCTGTTCGCTAAGGGATGAGGTCAAGGCTGGAGACACAGCATTAGCATTTATCATCACAGAGGCAGGGGTTGAAGCCAGGGGTGTGGCTGAGGTTTCCCAGGGGGGTTGTGTGGAATCAAGGAGAGGAGGGCTGAAGACCAGCCGCCCACCTTGACGGGATGAGCGGAGGAAGAGGAACGAGAGACAACATTGCTTCCCTCTGAAACGCTGGCAGGGGCTGTGCGGCGTGAGTCAGGCCCTTGGAGCCCAAGCAGCAGCCTGGGGTCCATCTCACCAGCCACGTTTTCTACTCAATGAACTTGCATCACTAACCTCAAAGCTGCATTGCAAAATCTGCATCAGACTGCATACCTCTGGCAGTATCCTAGGGACAATGGGCACCAGAGACTCATAGCATCTTGGGGGCTGGGAGTCCTCTTCCCCACCTCCACACATCTCTGCCAAGATGGTATCCAGCACCCCAGGCAGGGAACTCAAACTCCCCATGGCGTCCCATTCCACTGTTGAGCAAGTGAGGCTACAAGAAAACCTTTCCTTACAAATGCAGTCTCACGATGTTGGAAGTCAAAGGAAGAGAAAAAAGCGACCCTCCAACGGTGATGACCCTGGATAGAGTAAGATGCAAGGGCTCTGCATTCTGGAAAATCTGTTTCTACTAACTTAGCCACGAGCATCTTCCTGTTAGGGTCATGGCACTTGACCCCTCACAGGAAGCGGCAGTGATTTCACTACCGTTCGCACCCTGGCTGGGGACGTGCTCATCTGCTGCAGGCGTTCCTCTGGCTTCATCAAGCAGTGAGTCCTGCCCTGGAATGTGGCCAGGCTCTCAGGACTGAGGCAGTGCATGCCACGGCACAGATCCACCAGGCTGGACACGCGGAAAGAACGAGCAGCGGCTGGCTGAGAGCGAGCCCACTGCTAGTAAGGCGGGCACGATGCCATGCGATTCAATGCCTTTTTCTAAATATTTACCTGCACCCGCCCTTTGTGGATCTCTGGAGAAGAAGAAGGAAGACAGATATGATTAAGAAATGGCTCGCCCCCACTCCCCGCCTTGGGGAGATTTGTGGAAGAAACGGGCATACAAGAAGGAAAGGTAGTCGCTGAAACTTTTTTTTTTTTTTTTGGCTTTGTTTTTAGCAGTTTCCAAAACACCCACCTACGTAGCCTCTTCATGATCTGAAATATGGGGGTTTGATATCTGGGAAAAGCATCAGAGGAAAACTGCCCTTGAGCCTCAATAGAAAGGGTCTCATCAGCCACTATTAACAATTGACATAGCATGAAACTCCAAAGTGTTAATCCTTGGATACGTGTTTGCCAACTGAAAAGACATACATCACGTTCTCCGGACTACAAGCCATCCATTCCATTAGACCTCAGATTGAGGATTCTTAGGAATTTTCCAAAATTTGCAGACTTTGGAAGTAGTTAGCTTCTTTCCAAGATGACAGAACAAAATTAACTTTCTGGTTCTACAGAATCCCTTTTCTTTCCCTTTGCTTTACCACTCATCTTGCCTATTATTGTACACTGACACCCTCTATTTTCTCAAGACGATTCCCATTATCTTCATCCTATTACTTTTGACCCCCTGTGGTCATGAGACTTGCCCAATCCATAGGCATGGAATCCCACCAAGCACAGCATATGACCAGTAAACAAGGTATGCGAATAGCCCATGGTCGTGGGATGCACAGCTTGATATCACATAATGCACCTGGAGGCGGCCAGCCTCACAGAATGCTGAAATGCCCTTCTAAAGGCACAACCAATGTACTAGGCACTCTGTAAGAATAGAGTGCCATTCTTCAGGATGCAGTGCATTTGTTAAATCAGAGACCCCCTATAGGTGTGTGTGCCCCAGCAGGAAGGATGGATGGCCTGGGAACCAAGGGGTGGAAGCAGCAGTGGCCCCACTAACCGTCAGTCCCAATGTCCACTGTATAACTCTGTGCTTCCCATCTCTGCACCTCTGGCCTCTGCAGGGTCACACCTGCTCAATCTCATATGAATCTACCAGTATGGGAATATACACTATGGCTTATCAGTTGGACTTCTTGACTGGAACTTACTTGTTTTATAGAAAATTGGTTGATTTTCTCAACTTCTTGATTGTTGTGGTGGTTTCACTGGTATATGTATACGTCAAAACTCATCAAATTGTACATTTTAAACAACTGTGCCTCAGTAAAGCTGTAAAAAAATAGAAAATTTGAATAGTTACATGAAATGCCTGATCTCAAATGAAAAAAAAATACTGAGATTTCAATAGAGAGTTTGGTAGAAATATAAAAAGTAGATAGAAAAATCAAGAAATCCTTCATAGAAGAAGTCACCATAGGCATGATTCAAAATTAATAAAGTATATTTTCATATATAACTCCAACTGCTCTCTTTAAAAGTTGGAATAGCTTAAAGAGAAGGCCTCTCCCACTCTTCAAACCAGGATGGGTTTGAATGTGCAGGTTGGGGCAGGGCTTTAGGAGAGGGGAATTGCTCTGTGTAATAAAGGAGAAGCATTATAATGCTGGGGAAAGGGGAGGCGCCTGGGAGAGAGGAGAGAGGAACCAGGACCAGCAGGGTGGGACACTGCAGGGGTGAATGAAGGAGAGTTGAAAGCCTTTAGGTGTACAGCAACACAAAAGGGACTTTGGGAGAAAAGGAATTGATCAGAGAGGACTTTTAAGTTGTTTACCATGGTGTATGCCATGGGCCTCTCTCCCTCGGGTCACTCCCACACTATCTTTTAAAAAGGCTGCATTGCTTACTAATTCTTTTATATGAAAATGGATTTTTCTGGAAATGTTGAAGGGGACAGGGATGAGTTGCATGTCTGTGTTGATGCAAGGCAAAAACAGATTATGTGGAGAAGCTGGAGTTAAAGACTTCAGTGTAAATCCCTGGAAATGAACAAAAAATTACAGGAGAACTTCAGAGTTTCAAAAGCTGTGGAACTGGTGAGATTCAAGTTGAGATCTCCCAGGGGTAAAGAAGAACCCAGTTAATATCTAGGTTTTAGGCGGAAGAAACAGGAAATAGCATAAGATATATATGTGATATGATGAAAAGATGGGAGTAGAGAATAAAAAAGGCCCAGAGAAGGGTAGAGGGATTTAGAAAGCGTCGAGGGACCTGCTAGGCTTAGAGGCTATAGTTCACCTATACTCTTTGTCCCCCCAGCCCCCCAACCACCACCCTAGAGAAACTGAAGATGAGCCCCCAGCAGTAACTGAGTTTTTTTTCCTGTCCCTCTTCCCAGTTTTCTAAATTAAGTTATGTTGGCCCAGAGAGACAACTGAGATGGGAACTCTGAGGAAAGAAGAGAACATCATCTTTGTGGGCAGGGAGGGGCTAAAGTATAGCGTCTAGGGCCTTTATCCAATATCCACAGACCATCTGTTTCGTGTTGTAGTGGGGTCTGGGAAAAAAACCCAATCACGCAATTCAGGGGCCATGGATTGGATTATTAAGAGAGTTCAGAAAAACTGAAGAAGGAGTCCTCAACACTGGTTCATCAGTCATTCCCCAGCCCCACCCCCCATCCAGGTGTCTTGGCCAAGCCTTTCCTCTGTGTTAGGGCTGATCTGAATAGCAATGCTGAGCCTCTGAAGTTTCTAATCAGATGCTGGAGCCCCAGTGCTGTCCTCATGGAGCAGAACCTCACCTTCTGGAGCAAATCCTATCTGAGATTTTGTCCCCTTCCTCAGGAGAGGTCAATCTACTAACCGAAGAAAATCAACTGTGGATCCCACACAGAAGACCTTTCCGTAAGGTTTTCAAGAAAATAAAAAATATTTTTATCCACTTTATAAATGAATAAAAGAGAAGTAAATTAGAACTCTGTTAATGCAAAGTAGAAAGATTTATTTGTGAATTATGATCTGCCTAAAGAGAGGAGAATAAGAATTGAGGCCAAGCCCCTCATTCCTTTTTTGTTTTGCAGCATCAATGCAGGGAAGAAGAGGAACAAAGAGGGAGCATTTGGTAGGTAAGGTTCTGCCTATTCAGTCCAGAGCTCTCAAGGGTTAACCTTAATCTCTCCTTTCCGTAAGACCCAGGTCCACATCCACAGTCTCTAAGGATGTCAGCTGCTAGAGCTCATCCCTCTTAGAAAACAAAGCTCTCAGCAGGGAGAGTCATAGGAAGGAGTCAGAACCAAGAACACTTCTCCAGTTCCCTGCTAGGTCCATCCATGGGAATGCAAGAATGGTGGAATGGGCCTGTGGGTCTTGCCCACTAGGTGGCAGTGTGAGACACAGTGGAAAGGATATCTGGAGGCAGACCTTTTGGGTCCTGATTTGGGACAAATTGTTTAATTTTCCTAAGGCTCAGATTCCTCCTTGAGATACACCTAACCTTCATCCCTCACAGCGTGGTTATGAGGATCAGATGGGATAAAGTATAAAATGTTATTCCATACTTGAGCCTGTCTATTGTTGTCACTGTTTGACCTTGTGTACTAATGCTTGGGGCTCTTGGAGTCTAGTCTCCCAAGAGCCTCCCCCAGAGGACAGTTTTGCTCAGCCTCCTATAAGATCCTTTGCTCCTACCTTCACCGCATGTAACCAAGTCTCCTGCTTTCCCAGCTTGGAGAGTTTGCCAGAAAGGAGTACACGTGACATGGGACCTGTTTGCTCTTTGGAAAAGCAGGTATTGATGAAGCTCTTCTCCTTCTTTCCTTCCCCCTCTTCCTAGTACGGCCTCTGTGACTGCAGGGCCCCCGTACAGCCGAGGTTGACATGAGAGGGTAATCTTATAGGGAAGGGAATTTGAAAGAAGCACCCTCCTTGAAGAAAAAAAGAAGCATCTTGAAGTCAGTGACGTAGGGAACGTGACTCCTGCCAGGCTTGCTGGGCCCTCCTAGCCTCATTCTGCTCCCAGCTGCAGCTTGTACATCCTGTCTTTTGCAGCCATCTGGGCAAGCTTCTTGATGATAACACTTTGCGGCAAGATCCCTGCTGGGAGGATCATGATAGAGTGACTGTAGAAGCTGATCTTCTGATGTCTGGGGAGGTTGAGGAAGCTGCTGCTTCCTCTGTGTCCCTTTGCTTTCCACAGCTCCTCCGCCTGAGCCCTCCCCTCCCTCAGAGGCCTGTCTCTGGGGGACTTGGCAAGCAGGTGCACTGAGGAGGTAGCTTCTCTTCCTCAGCCCTGATCTCCAGGAGCTCCAGGAGATACAAGTCACAAAAAGAGTGCATTTCCAAATTATGGAGCAGAGGGAAAAGGAGGAGGGACACTTCCCAAGCAACTGAGGCAGACTACCAATGAAATCTTCTGGAACTACTTTTTTTTTTTTTTTTACTTTATTAAAATACTGAGTTTATTTCACATGTATATTTTTGTCTCCCCACCATTTCCATTTGTCTGACCACCACTACTACTATGTCCTATCATAACATTCTAGACATACTTAAAACCAAGCAAAGGGTGGAGTTCCATCTTTTAAAACTAAACATGCATTTTGGACAACACATTCTTGGCAATGGAACCTGGACAATATTTATCAGACATGGTAGGGAAAGTTCTCACTCTTCATTATAAAAAGGACAGCCAGATATCAACTATTTTCTTTCTTTCTATCTATCTATCTATCTATCTATCTATCTATCTATCTATCTATCTATCTATTTATGGCTGCGTTGGGTCTTTGTTGCTGTGCGCGGGCTTTCTCTAGTTGCTGTGAGCATGGGCTACTCTTCATTGCGGTGTGTGCGTTTCTCATTGTGATGGCTTCTCTTGTTGCGGAGCATGGGCTCTAGGCGCACGGGCTTCAGTAGTTGTGGCACGCAGGCTCAGTAGTTGTGGCTCGCGGGCTCTAGAGCACAGGTTCAGTGGTTGTGGCGCACGGGCTCAGTTGCTCCACAGCATGTGGGATCTTCCCAGACCAGGGCTCGAACCCGTGTCCCCTGCATTGGCAGGCAGATTCTTAATCACTGTACCACCAGGGAAGTCCTTAAACTATTTTCTTAAAGAGACTTCCTCCACTGCCAGAGATCTTGAATAGCCATCCGGAAACAATTCTTCACATAATTGATGAACTTGGCTTCCACTTTGGGAAGGGAACCACCTTTTTCTATACTTGCTTGCATTTTTCCTTTAATGTCTTCTACAGAGCTAGGTCCTTTCCGTGTTTTAGCAGTCTTTTCCTGTTTTTTGAAGGATTCTTGAGCTTTTGATCTTGGTGTTGATGGTTTTGAGTCTTTTCCATTCTGGTTTGATTTTTGTGCATTTTTGGCTGGAGTATCTTGTACAGATTTCTTTACTGGAGCTTTTTCTTCAGCTTCCTCATCATCAAAGTCATCATCATAGTCATCTGCATCATCATCGTCATCTTCATCAGCAGCAAGTTTTACTTTTTTCTGTGGAAACTTGCTACCACTTCCAGGGGCAGAACACTTTCCAGATATACTTAGGAGAGTCACATCCTCCTCCTCTTCATCTTCTGACTCTGCATCTTCCTCCACAGCTACTAAGTGCTGTCCACTAATAATGCACAGGCCCTGAACCACACTTCAACCGTCACACCACAGGTGGTGTTATTTCAAAGCCCCCAAGGGAAACCATTGGCTGTACAGACATTTTTGAAGTTGCCAGTGTTACTTAAATTGGACTGCCTTCATAATTCATCGCCTCTGCTCCAACAATGTGCAACTCATCCTTTGCGCCAGCCCCTAAACTGAGCGTTCTTAAAGATAACTGGTACTCATTTTCATCATTATCCACTTCAAAGTGATAATCTTTGTCAGCCTTTAGTTCACAACTGAAAAGATAGTTCTGGGGCCTCAGGGGGCTCATGTCCATGTCCATTGAATCTTCCATGGGTTGGTGGCATGCACTTAGGTGGGAGAGAAGGTGGACGGAGATAAACGACTACTGTTCCGGAGAACAGCCGCGAAGGATGGAATCACACCAGGGATGGGACTACTTTAGTCTCTTGCAGACACACAGGACACTGCCAGCTCCCAAGCCTTGTGGAGCATCATAGACAAACCAGAGCAGCTGCAGTCCTCGGCAGTTCCCAAACCCCAAAACTTGAGGGGACTCTTTGCAGCAGAAGTGGAGCCAGCTCTTCCAGGGTGTCCCCTCTCTGCATAGTGAGTCCCTGGGGCTACTGTCCTGGTCTTGGGTGGCTGACCCCCACTAGCGTCTCCCTTTGCCTTATTCAGTGGATTCCCTAATGGGCCCAGTCCATATTCAGGCTAAAATATCCCCATTGCAGCCCCAGCCCCAGCCCCCTCTGATCTTGAACCCTGCCCCAATCCCAGCCCCTAACTCAGGCCCACCTTCAACCTCTCTCCCATTCTGTCACCCCAGATAGGGACTGTGGAGTATCCTTCTCTGAACCCGAGGATGAAGTACAGTCTCTCATCCCAAAAGAAATTCAACCCCAAGACTGGCACTTATTCCAGAAGCAGCTGGACCTCTTTCGGGTCCAAAGAGCTCAGGAAACCTTTCATCCTCTAGCTCCCAATGTTCCTCAGTGCAACATGGCCTCTCCGTCCTAAGTACCAGGCTCCATCCTTGCTAGAGAATTTCCTATTATCAATGAGATCTGGCGGCAGCTGGAGCACCACCTTTGAAAGAGCTTCATCCAACACTGGGCCCACCTGGCACAGATACAGCCTCAGGGCAAACTAGCAGGGAATTCTTGGCCAAAGGGCAAACATGAACCTTCACAGACCTCTGTGATAGGGGCCAAAGTAGCAAGGAAGAATCTAGGCCACATGACGTTGAGGCAATCAGGAAATTTCCATGTGAAGGGACAGGCAAAGTGACCCACAAAGAGTCTGGTGCATAGCCTGAGGAAGAGCCCCCAAATAACCCAGGTATTTAGAAAGCTATCCTGTGAGGAGTCTAGGGTCTGACTCTGAGGAGACAGAAAGTGACCTGGTATGTCACTCAGGGAGCTCAACAGAGAACCTAGACCAGAGGCAACTGGAAAACACCCTAAAGATTCATTTGGACAAGAACTTGGGTAGATGTCTCCAGCAGGAGCCCTGTAGGTGTGTGTGGTTCATGGCTTGTTGCCACCTATACAATGCCCCCTCCTGAGGAGTCTTATGGCCACTTGGAAACTGGAAATTCGGCACCTTCAGTGAATCAGGAACACTGCCTGAATACCTCTTGGAAGCTTTCCTTCCTTGATCTAGGCATTAGACAAGCACTAGAAGCCCAGATTATATGGTTTGGGGTACAGCAAAGGTAGAGCTTACCTCTCAAGCTCCTTGAATCCATAAAACCGTTTAGCTGGTAGAGACTCAATCATGGCCCCTTCCTCAGTCCACCTTCCTCTCTCAGCCACCCATGTTTCAGGGATGGCTAAACCAAGGTTTCTTAGCTCTTTGAAAGAAACCCTTAGGCAGGTCAGGAGATAAGCTGATCACAAAAGTTCAGTCCCCATCTTGGATAGTCCTCTCTCGGTTCCTCAGCTGTAAACAAGGAAGGCCAGACAGCCCTGAGATGTTGGTTATCGTTCACACAGGACCTTCAGTCTGAGGAGACCAGACAAACTTTTTAGCTCCTCACACCCATCATCATGGACAAACTGTGGCAGAGTGGGAATGTATGGGGGACAAAAGAGGCAGTCCAGAGTCACTCCAAGTCAAACAATGGCAGGACATGACCCAAGGGGTGAGAGTGGAGTCATGTCCCAACAGCCTCCAGTCACAGAGGAGCAGTACCCCAGAGGCAGAGACCACAGAGGAGAGGGTCTGGAGGCGAGCATCTCCTTTCCACTTTAGGAAAAGGATGTTGGAGATTAATTTAGGGATTCCTTCAAAAGCCAAAAAGTCCAGGGAAGAAGTTCAAGACGACTGCAGCTCCTGAGCCACAATTGGAAGATGTTCTGAGAGCCTGTGAGCTGGAAGATGCACAGAAACTAAATGGCTGTCTGAGCAGTCAAGGGGTCCAGTGACCAAGGAATCTCCCTCCCCGCCCTGAGGAGTGTTGGTTGCCCAAAATCTGCAATGGCCAAGCCTTGAAGAGCAGCTTGCTCATGGACTGAGGCTCATACTGGAGGTAGAGATGCAGAGCCAGCCTCAGGATTTTCCCATTGAAGTGCTCCTTGCCTCAGAGAGTCCGCCTACTCCATTTCCTTAAATCTATAAATCAATTTGAGGAGAGTTGACATCTTAATAATACCATGCCCTTCAATTCACAACACTGTAGATCTCTCCATGTACTTAGACCTTCTTCAATTTCCCTTGGCAATGTTAATTTTCCTTGTACAGCTACTACACATATCTTGATAAATTTTATCCCTATTTCATATTTTTACATGAATGCTATTTTTAAGTTTCTAATTGTTCATTGCTAATATATAGAGATAAAATTTTTGTTTTTTGACCTTATATTCCATACCTTTGTTAAACTTATTAGTTCCAGTGGCTTTTTCTGTTGACTCTTGAGGATTTTCTACATAGACATGTCATCTGTAAATAAGGAAAATTGTACGTCTCCCTTTCCAGTCCATGTGCTTTTTATTTTTCTTGCCTTACTGCATTAGCTAGTACCTCCAGTACAATATTGAATAGAAGTGGTATGTGTAGACATCCTTGTCTTGTTCTTGATCTTAGGTTGGAAAGTATTCAGTCTTTCATCACTAAACATGATGCTGGCTGTAGGTTTTTTTGTAGATGGCCTTTATCAGATTGAGGAAGTTCCCTTCTATTCCTGGTTTTCTGAGTTTTTTTTTTTTTAACCAGGAATGGGTATTATATTTGGTCAAATGCTTTCTCAGCATCTATTGAAATGAACATAGTGTTTTTCTTTTTCAGTTTGTAAATATGGTGAATTATGTTGATTTATTTAATGTGAAACCAACTCCACATTCCTGGGATAAATCATACTTGGTCATGATATATTATCCTTTAATATGTTGTTGGATTAAACTTCCTAAAATTTTCTTTAGAATTTTTGCAAATAAGAGATATTGGTCTGTAGTTTTCTTTTTTTTTTTTTTAAATTATCTATTTATTTATTTATGGCTGTGTTGGGTCTTCGTTTCTGTGCGAGGGCTTTCTCTAGTTGCGGCAAGCGGGGGCCACTCTTCATCGCGGTGCGCGGGCCTTTCACTGTCGTGGTCTCTCTTGTTGCGGGGCACAGGCTCCAGACGCACAGGCTCAGTAGTTGTGGCTCACGGGCCTAGTTGCTCCGTGGCATGTGGGATCTTCCCAGACCAGGGCTCGAACCCGTGTCCCCTGCATTGGCAGGCAGATTCTCAACCACTGTGCCACCAGGGAAGCCCTGTAGTTTTCTTTCTTGTAATATTTTTGTCTGGTTTTGGTATCATGGTAATGTTGCATTCATAAAATGAGTTGGAAAGTATTCCCTCCTTTTCAATATTTTAAGAGTTTATTTAGAATTCTTTTTTCTTCCTTGTTTGATAGAATTCACCAGGGAAGTCATCTGCACCTGAAGTTTTCTGTGAGAGAAGGTTTTTAACTACAATTCCAATTTCTTTAATAAAGGCTCTTCAAGTTATTTATTTCTTCTTCAGTGACTTCTGGTAATTTGTATATTCATATTTTTTATTCATTTCATCTAAGTTTTTAAAATTTATTGACACAAAGTTGTTCATAATATTCCTTTTAAATATCAGTATAATTAATAGAGGTGTCACCTCTCTTTCCTGATACTGTTAATTGTTTTTTTCTTTTTTTCTAATCAGTCTGGCCAGAAGTTTATCAAGTTAATCTGAAATAACCAGCTTTTGGTTTTACTGATTTATTTAAAATTTTCTGTTTCATTGATTCCTGCTTTGGGTTTAATTTGCTCTTTTTGCTGCAATTTATTGGGATTTTAGCAAGCAACAGAAACAAATGCATGGGTTCACTCCATGTTTATCCAGAAATCAGAGATGTGATTTGAGGGGAACTCAGTCCCCCCTCAGTTCCCTGGTCAACTCAGTTTTAGTTACACTTCATGGCTCTTCCATTTGAATTTATGGAATAGCCATTTGTAGATTCTCCTAGGCCGGAAACCCTAGAGTTATTAGTGTTTAAGAATGTTGGTTCTGGGACTTCCCTGGTGGTGCAGTGGATGAGACTCTGTGCTCCCAATGCAGGGGGCCCGGGTTCAATCCCTGTCAGGGAACTAGATCCCACATGCATGCCGCAACTAACAGTTCGCATGCCACAACTAAGGAGCCTGCGAGCTGCAACTAAGGAGCCTGCCTGAAGCAACAAAGACCCAGCACAACCAATAAATAATTTTTTTTTAAGTTTCAAAATATAAAAAAAATGTTGGTTCTGCAGTTTGACAGACTCAGGATTTACATCCTAAGTCTTCCCCCTTTCTAACCATGAGACCTTGTAGAGTAATTTAATGTCCTTGATCCTCAGCTTCTCAACTGTACAGTGGAAATAACAGTATCTTTCCTCATAGTGAGATAATCCATGTTAATTAAAACTCTTAGCTCCGTATCTAACCTGAAGTGCTTAATAAATGTTAGCTATTATTTATTACTATTTTTTCATGACTTTCATCACAAAAATCCATCCTGCCCTAAAACCCCTTTATCATTTAAGGATTTTGTCATGTTAACCCCTCCTGTTATATAAACTCACTTTCCACTGCTCCTCTCAAGAGTGTGGTAGTTAAATGTATAAGCTAGCTTTTGTTTTATAGCAAATCATCCCAAAATTAGTGGCTTAAAATAAACATTTTTTTCCCCTCATGATTCTTTGTGTTGGCTGGGCCATCTAGGCCAACTCAGATACAGCTGGATGATACAGGATGGCTTCACTTATATGTCTGGTGACTGGTTCAGTGTCAGCTGAGACTCAGCCATGATCTCAAGCAGGCTAACTCAGGCTTGTCTGTGTGGTAGTAGGATTCCCAAGAGGAAAAGAGAGGGCAAGCTCTGATGACCAAGCTCCTCCCACCTGAGGACCCAGCGGATATTTTGTGCATGGCTTCACTAATCAATCCATTTTATGTCACTTGATTTCTCCTTGCCTTGTCATTTGCGAGCACTGCTTACTCGTGTTGTCCTCCTAGATTGAAGGTATCTTTGAATGTGACCTTTTATCTTGGCAAAGATAGGATATTGGGCAAAGAACTAAGGAAGAGAAATCTCCAGCTCCGATATGAGGGGGTCCCTGACCTGAAGTCCCTGAGGTCCCTGGATAACCAGCCTAACCCCTCTGGGACTCGGTCCTGCCTTGACTCTGCCAGTTCTCTGACCTCTACTCCTCCCCAACCCAGGCAGAGCCTGAGCCTCCAATCTGTTGACAGCCCTACTCCACCACCAACGCAGGCTCAGCTCTGCCACCTGCGACCGTGCCAGCCTGCGCTTCTTCCTAGTCTGCCCCACTTCCATCTCAGCACAGTCCCCTGACCCAGTGGGAATAGCCGATCCCCAGCTCCGAGCCTCTCCTTTCCTGCTGACTGAGCTCAGAGTTCCCATTGTGATGGTGGGTAAGGGCCAGCCCTGGGGATCCAGGGAGAGCAATCCCCAGCAGTCAAATGGCCTGTGAGCTCACTAAATGCAAGCAGACAGAGAACCAGTGGGAGGAGCTGACGAGTGAAATGATCCTGCAAGCAGAGACCCATCCCTTTGTCTGGCCTGGACGAACTGCACAGGTTTGGTGAGTACGGAGCTAAGGTGCTCTCAGCAGCTCAGCCCTCTATCAGCAACACCATCCCGCACAGGCGCCTGTTTTCTGCCTGGAGGCCCAATGCCTTATCCAAAACCCTGTCTGGGAAGAACAGAAAAAGTCAGTGCATCCTCAGGGACAAGCTGCCCAGGCCCAGTCAGTTTACCTGCTCCAAACTGGCTCAGCTCCACAGCTGATGTGTGACCTGGGTGATTTCTGTTTCTGTGATCCACATGTGATGCTCCAGGAAAAAATGTCTCTAACTATATTTACCAGATTTGGGGGGGCGGGGCGCGAGGACAAAGTTATATATTTACATAAATCGAACTTATTTAAGTTAGGACATTTAACTCTCCTTATGTTCCACCTATAAAAATAACATGTGCTCATGATTAGAAAAAAATCCACAGTATACTGAAGAGAATAAAGTGAAAAGTTCCCTTCCCCAATAAGCCCCCAGAGAACATGCCCCCGCCCCCAAGCAACCATTGTTAGCATACTTGTATTTATCCTTCTAGAAGTTTTCTACATATGTATAAACATGGATTTGTATACCCTCATTTGACATGTATGAATAGAACATTATAACACATACTTTACTATTTATGTTGTATTGGTGAGTTTTCTCACATGGCTACATGACTAAATCTTTTCAAAACGTAGAGAGTCCATGACTTAAAAGCATGCAATAACCCAAAAACCTATTTTGTAAATAAGCTTTCTGGAACTCATAACACCTTTTCAGAGAAATAATGTTCTAAATCAGGGTCCATAAACTTCTTCTGTAAAGGGCCAGATGGTAAAATCTTCAGCTTTGCATGCCATATTCTGTCACTGGTTCAGCTTTGGGGGCTGTTTGCTTTTGTTTACAATCTTTTAAAAATATAAAGACCAATCTTAGCTCCTAGGTGATACAAAAACAGGCTGTGGGCCAAACTTGGCCTTCAGACTATAGTCTGCTAAGCCCTGTTCTAAATAGCGGTTAGGTTCCCAGCTTAGTGCCCAGAAGCAAAATCCACCCAAAATGTTGCTAAGATACCAAATGAGTCAACATATTTTAAATGGCTTTGTAAACTATAACGTCTATACCACTGTGAAGAATTATTAGACTTCTTCAGTGTTGAGCATGTGGTGATTTTTAAAAATAAAATTAGCTAACACTGAATTAAAAAGTTTTACACATCTTGAACTGCATGAAGAATTAGTTAAGAAACTGAATAGACTTCTCAAGTTATCTACAAGGTAGAAAAAGTAGGAAACCCTGTATTACACCCAACCCTACCGTTTTTGTCAGCACAACATAAACATACATTGACTCAAAGTTGATTGGCCTGTGTGGCTTGAGTTCGTAGGCCAAGTAGCCCCCTCCATCAGAAAACAGAGAGGGTACCGCTGAGTTTTTGCCCCACCCCCTGCCGTCACTGTGGGTACTGGAAAGGCTTTTCTTGTGCTTGTCACTCACAGTCGCATGCACTGACCTTGAGTCCTCTGTGAGTCCCACTTCCTGGAACCCACAGAGGCAGAGAGGGGGCAGAGAGCAGATCAGAGAGGATGCTGGAGAGTCGTTTGGTGGCTACCCAGATGAGGAACCTTATTTTTAACAATGACCAAAAATCCCTATTATATTTCATTGAGCTTTTTTAATCCTTACAACTTGCCTCTTCTCTGTCACAGAGGTAGAACTTACCTTAATAATTTCACATCATGATTAATTCTATCTTCTTGTAAAAGAAATGCAAAAAAAAAAAAAAAAGCTAAATAAATAAAAGAAATGCAGACTACCCTGAAATATCTGGGCTGGAATCAGGAAAGAAGGTGAGAGAGAAAGGGTACTAAAGAGGATCGTGCGTGAGAAAGGGACTGAGCTGGGGACTGTGTGCATGGGCAGTGAAGGCGGTTCCTGGTACATGTGCAACCTCAGGAGGGAAAGCCGGAGGGGCAGGTGGCAAAATGTCAACTGGGTCTTTAAGGTGCAGCACTTTGTGACAGCTCCCTTAGCAAAACGTCCTATAACTTGCTAAAAGAAGTTCTTTTTTTAAAAAAAATTCTGTAATGATAATAATAAAACAAGACCTTCCATACATTGGATTTTAGGGACCCCTTGATTCTCCTGAGTCTGCTTGTCCAGCCAGGTAAGCCAGAGCAGAGTGACAGAGAAAGGGTGTTGATGATGACAGGCACAATAAAAATATGACCTAAGTTACAGACCATGGAAGAGTTTAGAAAATACTTTCCCAAGGATTATGCTTGTAACAACAACTCCGTAAGGTCAGGGAGGTGGAGATGGGCTCAGTGACTCGCCCACGGGCACACAGCAAGCACAGGGCAGAGCAGAAAGAGTGCTTGAACTTTCTGAGGCCAGCCTCAGTGCTCTCCACATCTCCCACGCTGCTTCCCAGGAGCTTCCAAGCAGATCTAGTGGGAATGGACATCTCTGCCCTTATTCCTCTCCCTGTTCTTCGTTTAGTGATTAGATTTCCATCAGCATCACTCTAAGTGAAGCATCCTGTGCTTATGAAGCATAGGGAGCTGCTTCAAATAAAGCAGCATGGTTGGCTGAGCGTCTGCACCTGCACTGGGGGAGGCAGGAGCGCCAAGCTAAGAAGGCAGCCAACTCTGGGACCAGGCGGGTGGGCTGAAATCCTTGATACTTGGCTGACCAGCTGTGTGAGCCTGAACACGTCGCTTAACCTCTGGTCAATATAGGGAGAGCATGTAGCCCAGTGCCCAGGATGTGCTAAAAGTTCAGTAACTGATGCGCATTTCATTATTACTGAGTCCTCATCTGCCTCCTTTGGGACTGTATCATAAAAAGAAAACTACCAACAAGAGCTTGACAAACACATGGCTCATAGGTTTAGCTAATGAGTCTATCTGGTTGTGCACAGCCTCTGCATGTTGGAATAATCCATCCCCCTCCTTAAGCCAGGCTACAATTTTAAAATGTAATAAATGGCACTCATCCTTCTAATCTCTTCCTATATGTGACTGACAAGTATCAGTGTTTCTTGTGGAAGTTACTGTTCTGGAAAGCTGGGGCAGATGGGCCGAAAGCCAGAATTACCTAAACAGCTTGAACTCCTGGAGTTTATCTCCAAGCTAGTGAAAATAATCAGCTATCAGGGCTCCCCAAACAGGCACCAAAAAGCAAAGGCTAAATTCTAAGGTGGATGTCATTTGTGTCCCCTTCTTTTGAAAAAGTTTCCAAGATGAAAAGGAATAGTAGATTTACTTCAAATGATTTCTCTTGCTGAGGGATGGAAGTTCGTAACCCAGGGATACAAATTTCCTCACAATATGACACTTACTTGCCTAGAGACAAAAGCTCACATGGGGGACTCAAGGATTGAGGGTGGGGTGAGGCTCAAGAACACGTTACATGAGAAACAGCTGAAGAAAACATGGGAGCCTGATCAGCTTTACCCTATGTGGCCTGGCCAGAGGGTGGAGTTATCGGAGAACAGATCTGATCTCATATAAAGGAAGAACACTTTAATAATGAGCTACACAGGGCAGGGGTGAAGGGTCATCACCGAGGGGTTTAAGCAGGGGGAGAGGGCCAAACACTGGGTATAATGAAAAGACTGATGAGCTGGCAGAGAACTAAGCTGGATTATATTTAGGATTTTAGTTCTAAAATCCTGAGAATGTATATTAAAACCCCAAACAACAGAACAGTCCTCTTGCTAGAAGGCCAGTTGATATGGTCCTAAGAGTTATTTTTTCCATATTAAATATCAACATTTTGTGCTTCAAGACCTGACTCAGTCTCAAAGTAATTTTAAGAGAAAAGAATTCAAAATCAAAATAAAGGGTGGATTGTACCAATGTCAACTTCCTAGTTTTAACATCATACCATAGTTATGTAAGATGTTACCATGGGAAGAAGCTAGGTAAAGGGTACACGGGACCTTTGCCCTATTTTTTGCAACTTCCTATGAATCTGTAATTATCCAGAAATAAAAAGCTTTTAAAAGTCGATTTAAATATACTTCCCCAAGAGGTTCTAAGTAACCTCAAATAAAACCCAGTTTGTTTCAGAAGTGCAGTGTCATCAGCCACAAATGACTCCGTGCAAGCATCCACAGGCAGCAGGGCTCATTTCAAAACCATGATCAAGCAGCTATTAAGATTTACAGTTGCGATTAGAAAAGCCTACGTCATGTTGACAGGTGCCTAATTTGGTCACACTGATCATAAATCTTCAGTTATCTGGGATCACATCTTTAAAGTCAACCTATAGGCAATACATTCTTAAAACTGCTTCCCGTGTGGTGCTTATACAGGAATCATGTACAGACTTAATTACTCTATCTAACTGTAATACAACAATGTGTTTGTGTCTTCTTCCTCCACAACTATGACCTACAACAAGAATTGCATCCTGTTCATCTCATTCTATCACCAAAACCTAACTCACAATAGTTCTCAGTAAACAG
Source organism: Balaenoptera physalus (assembly GCF_965194825.1). NCBI lineage: Eukaryota > Metazoa > Chordata > Mammalia > Artiodactyla > Balaenopteridae > Balaenoptera > Balaenoptera physalus. Next base: position 33,947,496 of record NC_138886.1, on the reverse strand, counting down.
TCATAGAATAAATAAGAAATAAACCAGTAATTAAGTTATTTTCTTGGACTTCTCAGAGTGACTTTCTTTTCTGACACAAAGGCATCCAAAGAAATCTTAGAGTCTCTAACTTTGGAATCAGGATTAAATATTACACATACATGTGTGTGCGTGTGTGCGTGTGTGTGTGGCAAAGTCTCTGAAACACAGGGGTTTAATCTCTAAAGGTCTTTATAACTACTTGGTTTTGATTTGTTAGTTTCTTAAGACATCATAACTCAGTTTGATTTAGAATAAAACAGAGAGGTCAGGCTTTTTCAGACAAAAAAATCAACATGAATTGTTCAACACATCCCCCCAGCTTCTGCCCAGTTTTATCAAGTGCCAAGAAGAATTGACTTCTTTCAGAAAACACTGATAAAGCATCACCTTTGGATTCTTCAGTATTAACTGATCAAAAACGATCATGCTATGGCGATTTCTCCAAATTCTGTATCTCTTAGTTTATTAAAACACATGTTTTTCAAATAAATATTCTGAACAACCCAAATCAATCAAAGCAGTGAGATCACAAAGTGTTGCGTCTTTCTGCAAAGAAGGCACATCATTAGCTTGTACAGAAAATCCAACAGCCATACTGAAGTCAATTAGGCTGCCTTAAAGACTCGATGGAGGCTACTCACGATCCCAGAGACACCAAGGACTCCACAGGGTCACTCATCTGAACAGGTCAGAAGCCGGCTTGATCCTTAAGACCTCTGCAAAACCATCACCAAACCAGCACGTGACATGTGCTATGTCTACTGTAAAGTAGAAAAGACGATCCTGGCAGACTTTCCGTCGATATACAGAACGAGGGTCGGCTGACAGCACAGCCTCGATGGCACACCTTGCTTCCTCCGCTGACTGAAAATATTTAAATGAAGCCTGACCAATACCTGCAATAAGAAGAACACAACTTGGGGATTCCCCTGGCGGTCCAGTGGCGACGACTCCACGCTTTCGCTGCTGAGGGCGAGGGTTCAATCCCTGGTCGGTGAACTAAGATCCCACAAGCCGTGAGGGACGCACCCCACTCCCCACAAAAAAAAAAAAAACTGACCTTCCTCTTCCCATGAACTGTACACAGTGATTAAACAACTTTCATAAACAAAACTTTAAAAATAAAGTGATTGATTTAAAAATCAAATGTTCTGTTTAAACATAAAGCCTTAGGAAAGAATGAGTAGCACAACCATCCAGGGGCAGGTGAAATCTGACATCTCCTTGGCAACTAACTGGCTACTTCTTACAGGAATCACCGCACCCACTTTTTAATGGGCCTCTCCTTCACTCTGGACAGCTGCTTGGAATCTGCTTGTGGGCTGGAAAAACCAGGTAACAATGTTGGTTAACAACCATGTATTAGAGTAAACAGGCTCCAAGTTAAAAGCCCTGTGGCTTCTCTCTTCTGCAGTGAAGTGCATGCCTCTAGTGCTGGGACTTTATGGGGACAATTTCTATGCTAAGACACTCTTTCCTTCTTACTCCTGGGCTCTGTGACAGAGGTCGAGCTATCCATCACCCAATAGGTAAAACAAGATGAGACATTTCTCTACTCAGATAGTGAAACAGATGAAAAAACTCAATCTACATAGGTACAGAGCAAGCACAGTTTAGCTTCCGAATGCTGTTTGAGAACTCCAAGAGCTACTGCCACACGCAAACAAGAGGCCCAATTCCTGGGCAGCAGCCGTTCTCGGTGAACACTTGACTGAGTGCCCGGCACTCACTGTGCTGAACAGTTGTTGATTGAAAGCCATCAGATGATGACGTTGCCCAAGTATGATTTTATACTTCTACATTTCTTTACAAGTCATAATCACAAATACTCTATATAAAACTGCCCTCAGAAATAGCAAGTTTGCCTAAATCTCCTAGTAAAAGCTCATCTCTCATTCAGAAACAAGAAATGGAAAGTACCTGGTTCACCTGAGCTGAGGTGCTCAAGGTCCATCTCCGCGTGAGGAGTAAAACGGACTCCCAAGGTGGCCACGGGAGCCTCTCTCACCCAGGCGGGGACCGCACTGCGGTGGGCTGCACCAGCCGCCCTGGAAGGACAGGGAAGAGCCTCGGGCGGCACCTCCGTGCTGTGTCCTTGTGGGACCACTGCTGCTTCCCCTCTTCTCAGCCTGCTGTCTGCTTGTTCCTCTGAAATGCTCTTCTCCAGGCAACATGGGGCACTTTGCTCTTCTGCTACCCTAGGACTCGGACCACTTTCTGATTCTTCACCCAAATCTGCTGCTCTCTCCCTGGGCTCAGGTGAGCTTTGCTGGATTTTTGCTGAGTTGTCGTGTTTTGCGTTGTTTTCTCCTGAAGTTCTATCTTCAGGACATTTAGGTTTCTCCTTAGTGCAACTGTAGAGCTGTGGTTCCTCGTACCCTGAGAGCTGTTGCTGGTCACAGCTATCAGTCTTGCCATCACACTGGGAAACGGTTTTTGGTTTACATTGGTTATTCTGTAAATTAAAGTCCCCTAAAGGCTCAATCAAATTTTGTGGCGAGTCATAATCAGCTATGTAGGGCTTTATGTCTAGTACAGGTGTGCCATGAATCATGTCAATTCCAGAAAGGTATATGGCTCCACCTATAATGTGAAAAACACCCTCTTAGAAATATTAACAATGAAGAACAGTGCAAACAACTGGAGAATCAACACCGTCTGCTTAAACCCCACCAAGCTTACTCACAATTCTCTTACGCACCAGGCCCTCTTATACCTGGTGCCAAGATACAGTTTTCTTTCTACCTAGAAACCCATTCTCTTCTTTATCTGTCAAACTCCTACTTGCTCTTCAAGGCTCTCACGTAACACCTCCTTTACAGAGCCTTTCTGGCTCTTCCAGACATAAGCATTCTTTCCTCTGGGTTCCGCAGAGGTACCTGTGCCCAAACCTCTCCTGGAGCCCTTGTCACACGGTCTAGCAACGACCTGCTTAGAGTCTCTCCCCCTAGACAGTGAGTAGGTCCTCGAGCACTAGGTGGGGCCATCTCACCTTTGCATCACTGAGGGCTTCTAACTCTGTTCCAGACACATCAGAGTCCTCAATATATCTCTGTGGGACTGATGATGGTTTCCAATGCGTCAAACAGAGTCTAAGGTGGCCCCATGATGTCACCTCCTGGTGTATAATCCCCTCTTCTTGAGCATGACTTGATATCACTTCAGTGACTACGTTATGTTATCTAAGACTCCTGTGTTTGCTGGCAGATTCACTTGAGAGACTTTCCCTGTGGGCCTGAAGAAGCAAGCAGCCTTGCTGGGAAAGCCCGTGTGGCAAGGCACTGCGAGAGGTCTCTAGGCGCTGGGGGCAGCCACCAGCCGACAACCAGCAAGAGGCCAGGACCCTCAGAACCACAACTGCAAGGAAGCGAATTCTGCCTATGACCAGAGTGGGCTTGGAAATGGATTCTTGTACAGTCAAACCTCCAGAAAAGAATTCACTGCACTTCACTGCAGCTTGGTGAGACTCTTAAGCGAGGACCCAGCTAAGCTGTGCCCATACTCTTGACCTATAGAAACATTATAATGTTTTAAACACATAATAACTGTGTGCTGTTTAAACTGATGGTGCATGGTAATTTGTTACACAGCAATAGAAATCGAATACTCCACTGAATCAACAGGGCACTTCCCTGTGCTGCAGTGGTTAAGAACCCGCCTGCCGATGCAGGGGACACGGGTTTGATCCCTGGTCCGGGAAGATCCCACATGCTGCTGAGCAACTAAGCCTGTGCGCCACAACTACTGAGCCTACGCTCTAGAACCCACGAGCCACAAATACTGAGCCTGTGCGCCACAACTACTGAAGCCCACGTGCCCTAGAGCCCATACGCCACAACTACTGAAGCCCACACGCTCTAGAGCCCACGTGCCGCAACTGCTGATCCCACGTGCTGCAACTACTGAAGCCTGTGTGCCTAGAGCCCATGCTCCACAACACGAGAGGCAATGAGAAACCCCGCTCATCGCAACTACAGAAAGCCCGCGCACAGCAACAAAGACCCAACGCAGCCAAAAAAAAAAAAAAAAAAAATTAAACAGAACATAAGTCACCATTACCAAATATTAAGGAAAGGTCCCCCTGTTGTCCCACTTATACAGCTGCTGTTCAGTTCCTTCTACTGGGGCAAAGTCTACTAACTTGATCCTTGGAAAACTGGCCCAGTGAGAATCAAAAACTGCATGTGATCACATTTGATCCTATCTCCATTTGAGAAAAACATGACTAACAAAGGACTCTGATTTCTAAAACATGCTTATTGTGAATGAACCTGGAACTTTGGAAAGAAGATTTTGGACTTTCTAAGTGATAGATTATGCCTAATAATGTCTGCAAAAGAAAGAAAAGCACTGGGGTACAGGTGAGAGTTCGTGGGATTTGAAGTCAGACAACCCCCTGGCTGGATGCTATTGGGTAAATTATCAAACATCAAAGAGCCTCAGTGCCCTTATCCATAACATGGAGACTGCTACCTTATCAAGCCCACAAGCCACTGTGAGATACCATACGTGAACACCCTTTATAAACTGCAAAGCACCACACAAACACTAGTCATCCTCATAACGCTTATTTATAAGAGTGTCTACAGTGTTACTGTGTTTGCCTTTCACCTTTCTGATTTGATCTTCCCCATTAGAATGCTAAGATCCTCTGTAGGGCTGGGATTTTTATCTAATCTGCTTGCCACTATATCCCCAGCACCTAGAACAATGGTTGGCACATATTCAGCGCTCAGAAAATACGTGTGGGTTGCACAAACGATCATAAAACGTTCCAGTACTGCTACCCAAGTTGTGTGTTACCCAGCACACCCAAATGTGCTGATCAGGTCCAAGGGATTCAAGAATGGGAGGCTTTCAAAAATGAACGGCTCAGTAATGTGTTTATATATGAACATGTAGTTAAATCTAATCTGGTATTCTACACAGGTTCTCCCACAATCTGACAGATGTTCAACCTATGGTGTATTCATCCCAGACCCTCTGCCTCACATCACAGGGGACAGCGGCACTGCAGCCACGATGCACGTTCATTTCCTCAGGGCTGCAAGGAAGAAATGATCCGCCACCCTGTGGTCAGATGTGCTGACCATATGTGCATGTGCAACCAGTTACTGTGCGTTAAATTTTGAGAGTGTCCAATTATTTTTAGATCATTTTATATTTACTGCATTCCAAGTCAAGAAAAATTTGGTTACTAATTTAATGATTATAAAATCTTAAGAGTTACTTTTAAATAATTTAATAACTTCTGATAAATATAATGACATAAACTAACTCTGAGCATCCTATGAGAGCTTATTCCAAAGTGCTTCAACGCTGACATTCTTTTAATTGTTTCATTTTCTTCAATGTCTGGTGGTTCACAGGGGCTAACACCACTGGTACTTGTCTCAATTAACAGCCAGTGCTGAATACTATGTTGATTTTATAAGACTTCTTTTGGTTAAGGAAAAAATGGTAAAAGTACAAATTACCTTCTACCTTTTCCAGTTTGGCTAGGGTCAGTCCTATCGCATTGGGACGATGTGGGCTCCTCGTAGAGAAAACGCCAGTCTTCATACCATTCAGCCTAGGAGGCTGCACTTTTGCCTTACAGCTCAAATGACCATTTTTGTGAAAAACAAACAAAATCCTATTGAAAATAAACCAAACCACTGAGTAAGAAAAGAACATAGTTAATCTATCATAATGATTTGAGGGAGAAAAAAAACTTTAATCCCCACAAATTAAAACAGAAAGAATGTTTCTAATGGTACTAAAATGTAATCAGTGGGGGAAAAAAGAATAATATCATTGCCATTTTTTGAAAGAAGACAGTCTTATCTCTATATCCACTGCCCGTAACACAATGACAGGCACATGCTAGGACCTTAACAGGCTTTCGTCAAGTACCTGAATAAACAATACTTCATGGGTCTAGAGCAGGGTCCACAAACTTTTTCCGTAAAGGACCAGGCAGTAAATATTTTAGGGTTTGCAGGTCAACCAGTCTCTGCTATAAATAATTCAACCCTGCTGTTGTAACACAAAAGCAGCCACGACCAACACATAAATGAATGCACGTGGTTATGTTCCCATAAACTTACTTACAAAAACAGAAGATGGGATGGGTTTGGTCCACAGGCCATAGCTTGCTAACCCGTGGTCTAGAGGACAGAATAATGACCCATGGACAGAATCGAGAAGGTCTACAGATTTCAGCTCAACAGAAGTCATTCAACAAAACTGGAACCAACTGTAAATGGAATGTGCCCCGCAGTGGATCCCAAGCTTCCCCGAGGGTGTCCAAGTTATGCAGACAATCACATGCATGAATATAGTACAAAAATCCCATGCAGTAGACAAGCGTGGTCTGGATGGCAGTCTCCAGGGTTGCCTCCAACTGGAGTACTTTACTCAAGGGCAAGTTATGGTCCAAAGTACCATTTCTAACTATAAAACAACTTACCAAACATGAGAAAACTGTTCTAAGCCCATCAAGGAATGTTCAGGATTATTAAAGATGCTTTTTCTAATCCTCAAACAAGCCCGTGAATGGCTACAAATGGATGGCTGTCTTGGAGTACCATTCTTGGCCGAGAAACAGGATTCCAAGTAACCAATTGGCTCAGTTAAAAGATTCCCTACAGAAGAAAATTAGATAAGAAATCATTAATGAAAAGGTCAAGCAAAGATGTAGGAAGACATGTTTTCTTTAATGCATCGATTTCATAGTTTTAAAATCTATTAGGGGGCTTCCCTGGTGGCGCAGTGGTTGAGAATCTGCCTGCCAATGCAGGGGACACGGGTTCGAGCCCTGGTCTGGGAAGATCCCACATGCCACGGAGCGACTAAGCCCGTGAGCCACAATTGCTGAGCCTGCGCGTCTGGAGCCTGGGCTCCGCAACAAGAGAGGCCACGATAGTGAGAGGCCCGCGCACCGCGATGAAGAGTGGTCCCCACTTGCCGCAACTAGAGAAAGCCCTCACACAGAAACGAAGACCCAACACAGCCATAAATAAATAAATAAATAAATAAATAAAATTTTAAAATCTATTAGATGTTATGCAACTATAAAATAAGATTCTTATAGCACTCAAAAAAATATATAAATATCCTTATCATTACATATATCATTGTTATCAATACATCCCTTTAGATAATAAACTGGAAAGAGTATTGGTCTAAGAAAGAAAGAATGAAAGGAAAAATTCATTTTTAGAAGAACTACTATGACTATAATTCAAATTCTATGCTACCATTACTATGTTATGTGACCTTGGTTAGGGCTAAGAGGGTATTTCAAACAGAGGGAATAAGCTGCACAAAGTTAAATGAGAAATTTTATAGCATAAGCAGGGAACAAGCCATTTTGATTGGCTGGAGTGTGAAAATACAAGGCAAAGAATAATGAACGATAAGGAGACAGAGACTGTATATAGGTAAAAATGCTTTCAATTGAAAACAACAGAACACATGAAACAAACTAGTTTAATTAAGCAATAAAGGGAGTGTATGGGATCACAGTACTAAAATATCTAGAGGCAGTCTAGATTTCAGGTTAGGCTTGCTCCAGCAGCTCTCTGCCCCACTAGAATGTAAACTCCATGTGGGCAGGAGTTTTTCTGTCTTACTGACTGCTATGTTCTCATTGTCTAGTACTTGCCTACAAGAGGATAGGTACTTTAAAAATTCATGCTACATGGAGAAAAGGATTATGTAAGTCTAAACTGATTAAAATGGAAAGTGAAAAAGTGAAAGAAGAATGTGTAAAACATAATCCTATTTATGAAAATTTTATGTATTTACCTAACTAAACATGTACATATGTATGTCTAGAAAGCTATCTAGAAGGATATTCACCAAAATTTTAACATTGGTTAAAACTGGTGGAGACTTTAAATTGTGTTCTTTTCTGTTTAGGCTGGTTGTAATCCCTCTGATATTGGTATCATTGCACCATACAGACAACAGTAAAAAGTCATCAATGATTTATTGGCACATTCTTCTACTGGGATGGTCGAAGTTAATACAGTAGACAAATACCAAGGAAGAGACGAAAGTATCATTCTAGTATCTTTTGTTAGAAGTAATAAAGATGGAACTGTGAGTTAAAAAAAAAAAAACTGGTGGAGGGATTGTTGGATTATTTTTATATTTAACTCTGTAATTTCTATAATATTTGAAAATTTTACAATAATCACAAATCATTTTTAAAATGTTTTAAACCAGTAACTCAAAAGAAGAAAAAACTGGCAGGCAACATCAATATAGGTTTAAAGTAGAAGGTATCTGCAACTAGCATTTTGAATTTATAGATGACTTTTTTTTCACATTTCATGAAAGCTGTATTAGCTTCTTTTAAGAGATGATATAAAGACATTCTAGAACCTCATTTTATTTCCAGTTTCCATTAAATCTATCCTGTCGGCACAGGTGGGCAGTGAGACTATAGGCCTGTCCTTCATAGCACCTTTCATGACTTTTCCCTTATAAAAACTAAATTACGTGATACATATAAAATATTACATGCAACATATATATAATAAAGCATAATGTTAAAATGAAATCCTGTGTACCACCACCCGGCCCAAAAACTAGTGCTTTACCAACAACTTGCATCTTTTTATGTTGCCGCTCTCCCTACCTTTCCCCTGAGATAAACAAGAGCTTGAATGTGGTCTTTATCATTCATTTCTTTTCTTAAATATGATTTTATCACATGCATATGCATGCTTAAACAACGTTTCATTTATTTTGTCTTTGAGTTCTATAAAAACTGGTATCTTCTCAGACTTGCTTTCTCTCTCTCAATATTATGATTCTAAGATCCATCGACACTGCGTATGTTTTTGATGACTTTAAGTTTTTTTCCAACTACGTTCACAGGCACTCTTTTTTTTAAACCTTCACCTATGCTCTGTGGAATTGATATAGTAAACATTTTAAAGATGAAGGAACTAAAGTCAAACAATTCTCTGGTGTTCATAAAAATATCATGAAGAAAAATGGCCAAAAAGGGCTCCTACCCTAGTCAGTTATGTTCTGTTTTATTTAACAAACACTTTCCAAGTGTCTACAATTGCCAGACATTGTGCTAAGTTTGGGGAAAAAAATACAAAACAAGAACTCATATCACAGTGGAGTTAACAGTTGATTGATAGAAACTCACAATATGCTTCAATATCATGGGAAATGTCATATCTGCAGTAATGATCAAAGACTTTTGCCTTTGACTATCTGATTGGGGGTCTACAAGTTTATAACTAACTTGAGCTATCACTTCATTGAATCAGTCTATACCTGTTTTTCACAGGTTATACATATGCTATGATAAATATAAGTTGTAACCAATTAGATTTATTCCAACCCTGTTTGTTCACCTCTATAAGAACATAAGCAAGATAATACTGGGTAAGCAATGAACTGAACGAGCTACATTGGAAGGAGTCCCTCAGCTATGTCACTCTCAAATGTTTGAGACCACTCTCAACATATCAAATATCCATCTAATAAACGTCGGAACTTAACCATATTCTAATACGTCTGGACCTTATTTATTCTCTGTGCCCCGGTTCTTGGGATATTAAATTTCCAAATATAAATTCTGCTTGAATGCTCTCCTTGAAGTGGAGGCCTGAGAACGTCCACCCAAGGGAATTCTGATCTTCTTCCTCTTGCCTCATATCTCAAAAAACAAACAAAAAGAAAACATTAAGCACCTACCATTTGGTAAGCACTGTGCTGAGTGCCTGGGAACAGGCATAAACAAGAACCAGTTCTCACCATCAAGGTGTGCAGTACATTGACAGAGTGGACAAGTAAATCAACAATTAAATCAAACTGCCTTACATACATGCAGAATAGGGAGAGCACAGGTATGCCAGAGTAGTACTGGCATGAGAACCACACAGAAAGAGGGAGAAGTTTCCCTGGGGCCTATGGCTGGTATGAAAAGAGAAAAAGGACAAAAACAACACAGGGCCGTAACACTAGCTGTGTGCCCTTGGGCAAAACTGCTTACCTCTCTAAACCCAGCTTTCTCAGCTATAAAACAAGGATAATCATCCTATCTTGGAAAGATGACCAAAATATGTAAAGTACCTAGTACAACAGAAGGTGCTCAGCAAGGAGAGATTTTTAAAGCCCTTACACAGGATTTTCCCTCAATTTAACAATATTACAACTGTACTAACCATATAATTTTAAAAACCCAACAACTTATTAAGGCAGAGGCTTTCTGTACACAAGTCTTATCAACAAGTCTTGTGCAGACAGAAATGTCCAGGTCCTTTTCCCCTCTTGCCCAGACTATTAAATTACCCTTGTTATAATCTGTCTTCCCTCTGCCAGTCCCTCCCCTCCTCAAAACACAATACACCAGTCCTCTGGATTCTGAGTTCCTTATGTCTCGCTCCTCTCTAAACTTTTTGTTTCCCACTATTAACAGATGTCATATTTCTTTTTTTAAATTTTTATTATTTATTTACTTAAATTTATTTATTTATTTATTTTTGGCTGGGTTGGGTCTTCGTTGCTGCGTACGGGCTTTTCTCTAGTTGCGGCGAGCGGGGGCTACTCTTCCTTGTGGTGTGCGTGCTTCTCATTGCGGTGGCTTCTCTTGTTGGGGAGCACAGGCTCTAGGTGTGTGGGCTTCAGTAGTTGTGGCTCGTGGGCTCTAGGTGTGTGGGCTTCAGTAGCTGTGGCGCACGGGCTTACTTGCTCCACGGCATGTGGGATCTTCCCGAACCAGGGCTCGAACTCATGTCCCCTGCATTGGCAGGCGATTCTTAACCACTGCGTCACCAGGGAAGCCCAGAAGTCATATTTCTTAGCCTGCTATTCAAGGTTCTCTACAAACTGAATCCAATCAACAGTTCCGATACCTCCCTATTCCATCCAACACTTTTAAAAAAATATTTGTTTATTTATTTATTATTTGGCTGTGCCGGGTCTTACTTGTGGCATGTGGGATCTTTGTTGCCACATGCGGGATCTTTGTTGCCACGTGCGGGATCTTAGTCACGGCATGCATGTGGGATCTAGTTCCCTGACCAGGGATCGAACCCTGGCCCCCTGCACTGGGACCACAGAGTCTTAACCAATGGACCACCAGGGAAGTCCCCCATCCAACATTTCTGACTTACAGCTCCCGGACCCCATGCTCTGTAGACCTCTGAGCCCTGCTCTTTCCTGCCTGTCAAAATATCAGACCTGGGGCTTCCCTGGTGGCTCAGTGATTAAGAATCCGCCTGCCAATGCAGGGGCACGGGCTCCAGCCCTGGTCCGGGAAGATCCCACATGCCTCAGAGCAACTAAGCCCATGTGCCACAACTACTGAGCCTGCGTGCCACAACTACTGAAGCCCGCGTGCCTAGAGCCTGTGCTCTGCAACAAGAGAAGCCATCGCAATGAGAAGTCCACGCACCGCAACAAAGAGTAGCCCACTCGCCACAACTAGAGAAAGCCCACATGCAACAACGAAGCCCCAAAGTAGCCAAAAAAATAATTAATTTTTTTAAAAAAACCTATCAGACCTGTAATCTGGCAGTATGCAACAATTTTTTTTTTTTAACAGGCACAACCGTTGACCACATAACAATACTTTTTTTTTTTTTTTTTTTTTTTTCTTTTTTAGGGACAGGGAAGGGGATAACAATACTTTTTTAAAAATTTTTTTTATTTATGGCTGTGTTGGGTCTTCGTTTCTGTGCGAGGGCTTTCTCCAGTTGTGGCAAGCGGGGGCCACTCTTCATCGCGGTGCGTGGGCCTCTCGCTGTCGCGGCCTCTCCCATTGCAGAGCACAGGTTCCAGACGCGCAAGCTCAGTAGTTGTGGCTCACGGGCCTAGTCGCTCCGCGTCATGTGGGACCTTCCCAGACCAGGGCTCGAACCCATGTCCCCTGCATTGGCAGGCAGATTCTTAACCACTGCGCCACCAGGGAAGACCAACAATACTTTTTAGAAATTCAAGTTAAACATTTAGAACATACACAAAGATTTTAGTTTCAAAACTTTCATTTAGAACAATGAAAACCGGCAATAACCTAAATGCCCAACAATAGGGAACTGGTTAAATAAGAGCACATCCATAAAACAAAATAGTGTGCAACTTCTCAAAATTAACATTATTAATTGCCATGGAAAGATTTTCATGAACCTTAAGTTTTGTTTTGTTTTTAATAAATGTAGAGCTGGGATTCAAACCAAAGTTTTGGGTTTTTTTAAAATTTATTTATTTACTTCTGGCTGCGCTGGGTCTTCGCTGCTGCGAGCGGGGGCTACTCTTCATTGCAGTGCACAGGCTTCTCATTGCAGTGGCTTCTCTTGCTGCGGAGCACGGGCTCTAGGCGCGAGGGCTTCAGTAGTTGTGGCTCGCAGGCTCTAGAGCGCAGGCTCAGTAGTTGTGGTGGGCTTAGTTGCTCTGCAACGTGGGCTTAGTTGCTCTGCAACACGTAGCAATCTTCCAGGACCAGGGCTCGAACCCATGTCCCCTGCACTGGCAGGCGGATTCTTAACCACTGCACCACCAAGGAAGTCCTTAAGTTTTTTTTTGAAGTTATAAGACAATGGTGTCGCATATCACCTCATGTTTCTAGTGTGTAGGCACTGAAACTATTATGGAAAGTAGACACCAAGATATTAACAGTGGTTTTCTCTGGGTAATGGCCGACTACTTTAATCTTTTTTTTCCATTTGCTTCATTGGATTTCTAAAGTTAATATATTCTGCCCTAAAAATAGGGGTGAAAATAAAGAGAAACAAACTCATGCCATCTTTCAATGCCCAGTTTAAAACTATTTCCTACACTTCCTACAGCACAGGTTGCTTCTCTCTTGTGGCATTAATTCCGAATCGGCGTAACACCTGCTGTATATATCCTATCTCTCCTTTATGGGTGAGAACTCCCCAAGACAAAGGCCACTACACTACACGTGGCTGTTCTGCCAAGACCAGGCCACCTTAACTACCAAGAACAGAACAGGAGAGATGACGTCATCCCGCTCGCTTAAGACACATCACGTGGTCTCCTAAGCACATGACCCGTGCCTTCCAATAATCAGGAAAAGCGACCCACGTCCATTCTAGGTCTAGCATTTGCCGTCCCTCCCTGCAGTGAAGTCGGTTCCCTGCACTTAGGGCTCTTCGGAGTGCGGAACCTTCAGCCTCTTAGAAGTTACCTGTCTCCAGAGCCGGCTTCATGCACCCGCACGAGGTCGCTGTGGGTCGAGGGCCGGACTCCTCCAAGTCGCGCATGGCTAGTGGTCTCACAGGTGCCCACCCAACGCGTTCAAGCCTTCCGCTTCCGGTCTCCATGCACGGCGCCTGCGCAGTGCGGGAGAAGTGCGGCGCGCGGCGGGCGGCGCCGGAGGCCGCCGCTAGGTGGCGGTTAGGGCCTGGATCCCTCGTTCCGCTGCTGAACGTGTGTCTGCTGTGTCGCGCGGACCCCTTGCAGTTGCCCGCCCTTTCAGGGCAGTCAGAAGCTCCAAGTTACCACCCTTTCCAAGGGGGGCACGTCGATGAAGATTTATGCGTAAAGATGTCTCTCTCGCAATAATAAGCAACCTACATATCCAGTGCATGACGCTAATTTTTAAATAAAAAGAATATGTATATACAATTATCACATAGCAAGATGATTGGATGTTATTAAATGTTAATTCTTCTTGAATGGTGGGAATACACAGATGGTCATTTATACTTCTCTGTATGCTCCCGTTTTTCCACAAGAAAAACGATGTTTTGTCAGAAAGGAACCCCCAGTAAACCTTATTTCAAATCTAATGGATGGTTAGCCCCACACCAAATTAACGGGTAAGAAGTGCTTGTGCTCCATACCTCACGAGGAATGAAGCGAGAATGAAACTGAGTCAACATGCCATACACATTGAGGGGATTGTAGTCGTTGTTTCTGGGCAGCTCTAAAAAGTTGAGGGCCAACAAGAGTCAGTTTTCATCCCATGCAATGACCAGTTATCCCTGCACCGCTAGCCTAGCCTTTTACCCACTTACTTGTAACGTCATCTCTCTCCTGTGTATTTATCAAGTTTCTCCGAATATATAATTCTACTTCTGAGCATTTTATCCTGTTGCTTCATGGGGGGAGGGGGAACATACTGCCTGCAAAATAAATTATTCAAAACCATAAAACTCCACAGATTGAAAAGCTTCAACAACCATGAAAAGCTGTTCCTAAACCTGTTCATTTGTCATGAACTAATAGACCACTAGCAGAAAGTAACCATCAGAAGGAGCCAAAGATTTAAAGAGAAGATTATGGGTTTTTGTTTTATGTTTTGACATTTTGCGAAATTCAGCAAACATTTTAATTTATACATGAGAAAAGGAAGTGTTCAAAAGGGTATGCATTTCAAGTTATTGCAGGTTATTTGTGAGAGAATTTCTGCAGGTAAAACATGTTTAAATTTAACCAACAGCGTGTCAGTGTATTTAAAATCATGACAAAAATAGAGAAGATTGTAGGTTTTAAAACAAAAACTTTAAAAATTGATAAAATTCATATACCTACGTGTTCTCTGATAGTTTTTTTCCACGTGAAAATTTGGGAAAGAATACCATTATTCTTTTTCGAGGAGGGAACAATTCTGGGCCGCTGATGAAACAAGAACAAGTTTGAGAACCACTGAGCTCTATACACGTTGTAAAACTGAGGCCGTAATAGCTGCAAATTGCCACTAGATGGGGGTGTTGCTAAAAGTGATAGTCTTGCTTAATTTGTAGACAGACTCCTGTAGAAAATGAGGTATTTTCCCTCCTGGCTTTAGATATCATATATAATGATAATCACACCAAAAATATATTACCAAGTGTGACAAGTTCTGAAATGCAAAGCAGAATTGGAGACACTGATGAAGTAGATTGCTACTTCATTTAAAGGAAAAATTTCTCTTTATGGAAAACAGGAACTTAAATATGTAGCCCTTTCATTATATGATTTGAAGTTTCTATTATCCTGTCTAGAGGATATATGATTATATAAATAACCATTATATACGATTATTTGTAGTTTATGAGACAACCCTTTCTCTGGAGCTAGGACCTAGGAATCTGCCTTAAAAAAACCCAAATGATTCAAAGCAGGTGGTCATCTGTCTACATTTTGAGAAACACTTCTCATTGTAATGATTCTTAATCTTTCATTTGAGTGAAGGATCCCTTTGAATATCAATTAAAGCTTTGGATCTTCTCACACATCATATTAGATTTAATATCATAAGATTCATGGATTTTAAAGAACAACCATTCTACCCACGAGTGGAGGGTAGCACAAAGTAGGGCTAGATGGATTCTTGCAAAACTTTAATTCTATGACATCAAGGCTCTAAGCCAAGAAGAAAACTGGAACATTTTTAGATACACACTGGTGTTTGAATGAGAATAGTGAGAAAGCAGAGTTTGTATGTCTATATAGGAAGTGGGATAAGAAGGCAAGCAGAAAGGGTCCTAAAAGGTAGAAAGAGAAGACCCCTCTTCCTCTAATGTACTATATTTCTTCATATCATCTACTTCCTTATCTCCTTCACCTTTGTGCCCCTGTACATTGTACATATGCAAATCTCGTAAGATTCATCTTAATGAAACACTTGTAGAACTTGACGTTTCAGTTTACTCTTTTTTCTCTAACCTTGACCCACCCTGGCAGGTAAAATTGAGACAAGATTTCCAAAGATTGAAAACCATCACAAAGAACACTGAGGAAGTTAGATGAGACTTTGGGTGAGTACCCATCCTCTCTGCAGTTATTCCCTCATCTGTAAAATAGGAATGATAATCACTGCCCAGCCTATTTCAAAGATTCTTGTGCAGATCAAATTTTAAAAAGTGTATTTGAAAGTACAAGTTCTGAAGTGCCATCCAGATGTAAGGGACTATCATATGGTGTGCTGTCCTCAATATTTACTGTTACTTGAGTAATACAATGGGATATGAGTAATCATTGTTCAATTAACATAGGCTGAGGGCGAAAATTTTATTGTGGGAGAGGGTGTGGCAAATAGGAGGGAAATAGCATTGTAACCTCCCACCATACCAGTGGTCCTCAACCCTAGCTGCACATTAGAATCATCTGGAGAGCCATTAAAATACTCTAAATCAGGGGTCCCCAACCCCCAGGCCATGGACCGGTACTGGTCCTCAGCCTGTTGGGAACCAGGCCGCACAGCAGGAGGTGAGCAGTGGGCAGGCGAGCAAGCAAAGCTTCATCTGCAGCTCCCCATCGCTCCCCATTGCTCCCATTACCTCCTGAACCATCCCCCACCATCCATGGAAAAATTGTCTTCCATGAAACCCATCCCTGGTGCCAAAAAGGTTGGGGACCACTGCTCTAAATGCAATGTTGTAGCCTAGATTGGATCCAGAAGCAGAAAAAAGACATTAGCAGAAAAACTAATGAAATCCAAATAATATCTGTAGTTTAGTTAATGGTAATGTACCAATCTTAGTTTCTTAAGTTTTGATAAATGGACCATGGTTATATGAGATATTAACATTAGGGTAAACTGGGTGAGAGCTATATAGGAACTTCTGTACTATCTTTACAACTTTTATATAATTCTAAAATTATTCCTCAAAAATTATTTAGAGCAAAAAACAATGTAAAAAATAAATATGTCTGGATGTCACCCTAGATAGGTGAATCAGAATCCCTGGGGAGGTGCCTGGGCAACTGTGATTTTGAAATCTTCCCCAGTGGTTCTAATATGTGGTGAGGGTTGAGAACCACTGTTCTACACCATGAATGCTTGAGAGACTGGGATCCTGTCTTGTTCTTCACTCTAGCCTAGTACCTAGCACAGTGCCTATATGGAGAGCTTGCATAGTTGTGCCCTTGCTGAACCATTTGCAGAAATCTCCTTTATTTTGAGTCCTCTGTAATAACAGAAGGAAAACTGAAAACAAACCTCTTCCCCTCAAAAATATTGGGTTGGCCAAAAAGTTCGTTCGGGTTTTTCCGTAACATCTTACGGGGGAAGATTTTCAGACGTCTTCCTGCCCAGAATAGTTTCTACTCCTGCCCCCAGTCTCTCGTCATTTTCAGTTAATCCTGACCATTATCACCTGATAAATATTCTTGAAATACTAAAACTGCCATCTCTTTGTTCAAAAGTCTTACTTAGTTCCCCATTACCTAAGTAAATAATATACTTCTTAGTTAGGCAAGCAAAATTCCATACACTCCAATAATACAATAATTTTCAGCCTGCTAGCCTGCTATTCCACATGGACCCTGCATTAACTGTAGATTGCATGCAGTTCTCTTGAACATGTCTTTAATTCACCCTTCTCTGTGTCACATACAATAATGCTGCTATCCTCACCTATATTACAAATCCTCTCCATCTTTCAAGGCTCCACTCATGTGTAATTTTTTCAGGTCACTCCAGCAAAAAAGTGAGCATTCCCTCTGTTGTATCTTCTAATTCAAATGGCACTAGCATTACTACGTTCTTTTGTAATTATTTGTTTTCTGTTTTATTCCCCCACGAGACTAGATTAAACTCCTAGTAGGCACGGACTATGTCTTATAGGTCTTCTAACCCTCACAGTGCTTACCATGATGCTGTTCACACAAACACGTGATAATGATTTAATGTACATTTTGCACAATTACAATGTATAAAAAGTAAAAGTAGAAAATCAAAATTCAAATACACAACTACATTCATCACTCCAAAATATCTTTGAAGGCGTCCCAGAATAAGAATTGTTAAAATTGTTAAATTGTTAAAAGCCATCTGAAGCCTGAATAAGATTTTGATGCTATTGTTACATTAGTAATTGAACAAAGTTTATAAGAAAACTATATACTTCCTCAAATTTTAATTGTTCAGACTTAAAAATGGGAAAAGGGAGGGCTCAGTAATTTTCCCCTGAAAACAAACATTTATTTGACTAATTCTTAAGGGCAGGAAAATTATTAAGTCTGTTCCCACCACTATCCTCTCCCTAATATACCTACACTTACACATGCGTGCACACGCATGGGCGTGCACACAGACACACACACACTAGCAGGATGTTGTCTATGTGGTAGAGCCTGAAAAATCACTTCAGTTCTCTCTTTCAGATATGGCCTATATATGGGGGAAAAACCACTTTTAAAATATTAATGAATATTGTAGAGATTTCTACCATATGTTGAGAAAAATCACACATATAATGTACTAAGATGTGAATTTTTTTGGACAACTATGATAGTTGAACATGGTTAAAACAAAAGAACTACAAATTTCATCTTCTGGGTGAATCTCTTGAGGAACATTTGGAATTGCTGGTATCTCTGGTTCTTCTGCTTTGGGTTTTTCCTTCATTTCTGTAAAATAAAATAAAATACGAAAATACATTTAATAAATGGTATTGGGATGATTGGCTATCCACTTGGAGAAAAAAAACTCTACCTCACACTTTGCACAAAAAAAAATCTCAGATGAATTAAAGATTTAAACATTAAGATACAGTAAATGTTGTAGAAACAATAGAATATTCCTTTAATCTTGAGATTATAAAGGCCTTTCTAAGCAGACCACAGACCAGAAGCCATAAGGGAAAAGACTGACAGGTTTGAATCATTAAGAATTAAAATCGTGACAGGTTTGAATAACTAAAAACTAACATTAAAATTTTGTCATATAGAATGCCAAACTACTACAAAAAAAGTCAAACCACAAACAACTAGAAAAATATTTGCAACTTATATGTAGGTAAAGATTTAATAACTATTATTTAAAGAGATTTTTAAAATCAATCAAAAAGGTAGATATCCCAAATATAAAATGGAACAAGGATTCAAACAGGCAATTCTCAAAAGAAAAATACTGAATTCATAATAATCATAAAAATATGCCTAGCAGCATTAGTCATAAAAAAGTGGGAATTAAAACAATTAGTTTGGTTTTTTTTAACCTAGCATAATAGGCATAGATTTTTAAAACAATCATATGCAGTGTTGTCAAGGGCATGGGCAACAGGCACTTACATAAATTCTTGGTTTCTGTGTATTGCTACAACATTTTTGGAGGCTAGTCTGACAGAATGTATCCAGACTTTAAATGCTGGTACCCTTTGGCCCAGCAATTCAACTTCTAGGGATTTGTCCAAAGGAAGTAATCAGACCAACTTAAGCTTCCAGTGCCTTAGTTTCCTTATCTATAAAATGAGGATAATATTATTCATCCACTAGGGTTTTTAACACTGAATAAAGTGATTCACATGAAATGTTTAATACAGTGTCTGGCAGATAGAAAGTGCCAAATAAATGTTAGTTAAATAAATGTTACTTCCAATGATGTTCATTGAACATTGCTGTAATAGTAAAACCTGGCAGTAATCTAAGTGTTCATCATTATAGGGATTGGTTGAATAAATTATTGTACGTATAATACTGTACAATTGTTACAAAAGATGTCATTAAGATGGCCACAATATATATTGTATGTGAAAAAAAAGCAGGTTATAAAATGGAATGTATTGGATTGATACCATCTCATTTGTTAAAACAAAACAAAAACTTAACCTTGGGGATCAGAGATAGGAGATGGTATTATAGGGGACTTTTACTCTACAGTCACTTATATATTGCTTTAATTTATTATAATAAACATTTATAATTTATTACTATGACAATTTCACAATTAGCAAAAAGGTAGATATTGCCACTTGTTTGGTAAGACAAAGCCCAGAACAAAATAAGCATTAATTAATTGCCCATCTTAACCTTGCTGGGTTTAAAATGAAACTCTTAGAATTGGGCACTGTGTTGATTAGAGCTGCTTCTCCATCAGGGGACTCCTGTCAGTACAAGTAGTGCTTCATGTGTCTGCTTTTACTGTAATTTTTTAAAAGGTATTTCCTCAAAACCTGTATTACTTGGAATACAGTAACCCCAGGTTTTTGTTGCACTCCTATTTTAGGAGAAAGAGAAAATAAGCTACCAAAGGGATTTCTTTAGAACACAGTTCCCTGGGGATAGCTATTGTCTGCTAGACAGCCCATTTCTTATAGTGTGTACAGTAGTGCACAAAGAGAATCAAGGCTCTCAGTTATGTCCCTGAAACAAGTCAAACTGAAGAAAGGTCACATTATTTCTTAAATGCTATGCAGAGGAGAAAGCTTTTCAGGAGCAAATATTTAAATAGAAAGGGTTTGGGGTAAGCCTGGTAAGTCCTACAAGAACGAGCTCCCTATTACCAGGATCATATTTTATGTCTTTGTATCTCCCTCGGTAGCTTGTACCATGAGTTTACTTACCTTTAGTTTGCCAGGAAATTTTAATTTTCTAGAAAAACCTTTATTCACCAAGTTTTCTTGTTAATCTAAATGTAATTGTCCTTTAAAATATTTTGCACATAATTCACTCTATATGGGGTTCATTTTTCTTCACTGGCTAAAGCTTCCCAAAATGGATAGTATGTACAAGTACCCACTATACACACTTATAGTTTCAATGATTTTCTTTTAATTATATGGTAATATACCAAACAGATATTGGTTGAATGAAAAACATTTTTCACTTGAAACTAGCCAAAGACATTGATGATACCCATTGAGATAACTGGGATAACCCAGGATTGTCAAAGAAAGCAATAAATCACCGCTCCAAGGGAGATAAACCTATCTGGTGCTCTGATTATGAACAGGGAACACAAATAAGTGGCATGTCACTAGCTTGACCCCAATAAAAAAACCCTACCTCAAGGAAAAATATAAACATCCTTAGCATCTTCCTGGTGTGCTTTAGGATCCTGGTCTTGGGGCCCACCTCTTTCTTGGTACAGTTCTGGAAAGCATTCTTCAGGCACATCCTTATCTTTATATGTCTTAGTAGAGAGGTCTTCAGGCCCAGGTGTTTCTTGGTATATTTCAGGTGCATAGTCTTCAGGCCCAGCTGTTTCTTGGTATATTTCAGGTGAATATTCTTCAGACCCAGGTGTTTCTTGGTATATTTCAGGTGAATATTTTTCAGGAGCAGGTGTTTCTTGGATTGTTTTATGAGAGGGGGCTTTAGACACAGCAATTTCTTTATATGTTTTATGAGAAAAGTGTTCAGTTTCAACTGTTTCTTGGTATGTTTTTATAGAAAGCTCTTTAGGCACAGCTATTTCTTGTGTTTTAGGAACAAAGTTTTCAGTCTCAGCTATTCCATGACCTAGTTCAGAATTGTGTTCCTCAGGTTCAGCTCTTTTTTGGTATGTTTCAAGAGTGTAGCCTTTAGGCACATCTGGTTTGGGGTATGCTTCAAGAGGGCATCCTTCCAGGTCAGCTATATCTTCAGATGTTTTAGAAGAAAGGGCTTTGGCTGCAGCAGTTTCTTGGCACATTTTAAGACAGAGGTCTTCAGGTTGAGCCATATCATGGCACATTTTGGAAGGATGGTCTTGAAATACAGCTATTTCTTGGCACATTTTAGGAGAGAGATCTTCAGATTCAGCCATATCTTGGCGTATTTTAGAAGGGTGGTTTTGTACTGCTGTTTCTTGGTATTCAGAAGAATTTTCCTGATGGATAATGCTTTCTTGACCTATTTCAGAAAAATGTTTCTTGGGCACAACTCTTTGCGTGGAGGCTACCGGAAGGAGAGCTTCGGTCACACTCCTGGGTGGTTCAGTTTCTTTCTCTGTAGGTGCTGGTGCTTTCTCCATCATTTCCTTTTCTAATTGTGACAGAGGCTCCACCTTCGTTTCTGTATTTTGTTGTCTCTTTCTGCCTCTTTCACTTCTTTTTCCTGTTCTCTGCCGCTTGTGTTTTTTCTCTCTATAGAGAAATCAGAATTAGTGTCAGCAACAGGGCTGCAGAATTCAAATATACATTTGGTAATAACAGTCCCAGGACTCCCACTGCCTTGTTGCACGACCTTGAACAAGTCACTTAATCTCTCTCTGGGCCTCAGTCTCCTTGTTTGTAAAATGAAGAAGCAGTTCTAGATGCTCTCAATTGTCAGGAGAGGAAATGATCCTCAGGACTTTTTGTCTTTGATGCCTTGCTCAACAGGAACCTTCTTGGTGAGTGTAGCGTTTGTGTGTGTGTGTGTGTATGTGTACGCGTTTGAGAGCATATACTTAAAGTTTGGTTATGGAAAATGTATCGTTGATGTTATAAATTAATAGACTGGCATTCTTGTTTATATACTAGTCTCTTTGGGTTTAGTCTATGTGAATTCATTTCTCTATACCCTGGGTAAACTGATATGATTGTGTTCCTAGATCTGCAATGCAGGCCTGCTCCTCATCTGCGCAGCCTGCAGGTGAATGATGTATATGGCTTGCTTATCTAATACAGTGTCTTGTGTAAAGCAGGCTAAGTGGCCAAAGCTGGGTCCAAAGCTCCAAAGCTGCAAAAACACTTCCTTGAGGTAAAGCAGCTTGGTGGAAAGGCATGAGTGGTCATATTATACCTACTCTGAACCAATAGCTAAAGATCTAGAAGATGAAAGGATATGCATGGGTATTGCAACCAATGACAAATTGTTAGGTACTGCAAATATAACCAAATACAGATGGCTAATATAGACAGACTTGGGGGAAGAAAAAGATACTATAAATAAGCATTTCATCATTTTTCTAAACCTATTGAAATTCTGTTTTATGCTACCTGCCCCGTGGAGCCTTCTCCAACAGACCACAGGGCTGAAATGCTCTCCCTGCTTACCACTCCTATAGGATTTATTATGAGGATTATGCTTAAGGTAAAGAACATAGGCTGCCTCATCCTGTAGTTATTTCTGGAGAAACCCTATTTCTTTTAGTAAACAAGACAGTCTTTGGAGATAAGACCAGTGTTTTTTACACCTATGCAGTGCTCGCAGTTCCTTGTACACTTAAAAAATGTATACCCTATTCTACTTTTGTGTGTTTGAAATTTTCCATAATTAAATTTTTTTAAAGGTTGTCTCATCAAAACCAGTTTGAAGTCAATATAAAAAAGGTACATATTGTAATAGTACAGTTTAAAATAAATATTAAAAATAATATAGAAGGTAAAAATGATATGGTACCTCAGCATTTGGAAGTTTAATTCCAAGTAAGCAAGGTAACAAGATAAATTATAAAGTCCTTATTGTCAGATTTTAAAAAGATGATGTATGTGAATTCTTCAGGCAACATTATTATCCTAGAAATTAAATCCTAAATAATTTGTTATGTAGATCTCTATATGAGGGAAATCTGAGTAATGTTCCATGTTCTTCCTGGTAGTTTCCCAAAAGATACAAATATATCTGTGTGGTCTAAAATTTAATCTGTACTCTGTCACTTATCAGCTATGTGATCATGGGCAAGTCACTTAAACTCTCTATGCCTTGGTTTCTTCACAGGTAAAATGGAGTAAATAGTATCTGCCCAACCTCATGTGGTTGTTCTAAGAATTGCATGTAATAACTTATATGAATGAATCATCCAGATAGAAACTAGTACTCTTATATTAATATCGGAAATATATATATATATATATATATATATATATATATATATATATATATATATATATATATATATGGTGCTTCCTATATGCCAGGCACTGTTTAAGTAATTTACTTATTCTGTTATCTCATATAGTCTTCACATCAACTTATGAGGTAGATACTATTATTATCTCCATTTTGCAGATGAGAAAACTGAAGCACAGAGAGGTTGAATAACTTGTCCAAGGTGAAATGGCTAAGAAGTGAGGGAGCCACTCTTCAAATCTAGTCATCTAGCCATCTGGCTTTAGCAGCCGGGCTCTTAACTATTACACTCTACCGCTTCTCTCTGGAACTACGGTTTCACTGTGTAGAATGTTGTAGTAAGGACAGCCCTCAGTAGTATAGATATGTGTCACAACAGCAAGGCCGGCCAGCTGCCAAGAGGCTCACCAAGGTTCCACCTACTCCAGTGACTTCTTCAGCCTTGCCCCCCACCCCAAACCAATGAGCACAGAAGCCCAATTCTATGAGTATACTGAAACCAGCTCCATTTCTAGGGTCAGAGCTCATCAACCAGCTCAAAGAGATTGATACGTAAACCTCAAGACCAATTTTTAAATGAACAGTGAGAAATGCAAAGTCACAATGCTTGGGCTAACAAACGAATACACTCTCTCTGTAGCAAGTACTTGGGAAGGCAAGTAATGATCAGAAGATTGCTTGGTGAGTAAGGAATTAGGGGAACTAATTGGGTGTTCTTCAACAGAGTCACCTGCCAGAGGACTTGAGTACAGAAGTTTCTGCTATAACATATATGCATTCCTGAAAAACCTCACTTTCTGCAAAATCATGCACTAAAAGTGACAGTGCTTATGGGGAAAAAATAAAGTTGGGGCAAATGACTCAAATCCTATGCAACTTTTTAACACTAGCATAAACAGTAATTGGGACAGGGGAGAGATAACTTGGATAGTCCAGACAGGCAGCTTACTATGGCTGGAGGCTGCCTCGGGGATGGTAAAAATGCACAAAAGCAACAGTGTAAATGCAGGCTTTCAGTGCTGAGATCATGCAAATAAGAATGCTCTGAGCCAGCAGGGCTGCGGCTAAGTTGAGCACAGGAGGAAGTGCAACCTGCTATATGTGGAGATCTTTGCAAAGCTACCAATGTCCTTCTCTGGGGAAGAAGCCCCGGATGCAGGCTGAAAAGGATCCTGTCTATACAGCAGCCAAGCTGAAGGCTTTTTCCTTTCCTGTGAAGGTTTTAACTCTATTCCCACTATTCTGGCTTCTTTTGAGTAGGAAATATTATGAACTAACACAACTTCCACATTATACTGACATCATTCTCCTATTTACCAATCATATGTGAGCTAACTGGTGTTGTAGAAACATGTGTTGCTGCAGAACAGACGATACTCAGTCCACAGTGGGAATAGGTACTTAAAACATCTGTACTGTAAGTTTTTTTAAAAAATGATGCCTAGAAAAATGTATACCTATGTTTTTTGGGGTTTTTTTTCACAAAGCAGAGCCCGGCCCTGTGAAAAATGTATACCTATGTTATTTTTGCCATTGAAGGAAACATTTTTACAGTAAAAGAAGAAATACACACCTAAATCTTAATCAAAAAAATTTTAAAGAAGAAGAGTGCTTAGATCAGTGGTTCTCAACTGGGAGCATTTTACCTCCTCGCCCCTGACCCCAGGAGACATTTAACAAGGTCTGGAGACATTTTTGGTTGTCACGATGGGGAGGGGAGAGTCCTGTGGATTTCTAGAGGCCAGTGATGCTGCTAAACATCTTCAATGCACAGGACAGCCTCCCACACGAAGAAGTCTCCTACCCACAGCATTAATAACACCAGCGTTGAGAAACCCTGGCTCAGATGGATGCTGTACTTTGGCTCCTTGGGCTCCCCTTTTCTGTTTCCAAGCAGGCAATACCTCTGTTTTCACAGTTATATTCTAAATGGTGCAGTTAGATGCTGCCTAATTTATAGTCATGTTCATGTACTCCCTTCCTGAGATTACATACAGCTGACTTTGGACAGTTAGGAACTCTCAAACTCTTCCATCACTCATTTACAGACAGTGCTTTGGTTTACTCCATGGAGAGTTAATTACACTCATTCAAGAAGAATTTCACTAATAGAAAGCTTGGAGAACAAGCTTGGGGGTCTTCTCAATGGTGTCTCCCGCTCCCAACAGATGCTTCTATGGTTATATTACTAGGGTGGTTGAACACCAGGCCTCTCTACAATATACATAATTTGATCACCTGGTACTGTAATTAAAAGAGACCATAAATAAGATTCTGTTCCCATCACTTTACTAGATGGGTGACTTTAGGCAAGAGATTTAACCTTCAGAGACTTGGTTTCCTTTTTTTTTTCTTTTTTTCTTTTTTTTGTAAAATAAGGATAACAGCTCCCAATTTATGGGATTTTTGGAAAGATGAAATATAGTGTGTAAAAGTGCTCAGCACCACTTGACAAGTAGCATATGCTAGATAAATATCAGTTCCTTTCCCCTTGCAGCAATACCATACCCAAATTGCCATTGTGAAGTTTGCTTTTCTTGTGCTTCAGCTTTTCTTTTTCTGAGTTGCTCTCTGTTTCTTAAACTCCAAGTTCCAATGACTTCTGTAGGATCAAAATGAAAGTTATGGGAGATAGTGATGAATTGTGGCATTAACAGGAAAAGAGTCCTATAGAAAAATGGTAGAATCCCTTTATTGGGTGTGTAAGTTTTTCTCCTAGCCTTTTGAGGACAAGAACTATATCTTATTTATTCTTGTGCCTCTGAAGAATGCCTGGGAGCAAACATTCGGTCAACATTTTTTAAATGAAAAGGTCAGTATTTGTACATAAGTGTGCTACCAACCTATTAATTTTTTCAAAATAGTGTACATATTGTACAAACATAAAAGAAAAAATCAGCCATGTTCTGCCATCCTATAACCTGTTTTCATTTTATTCCTTGCATTCATCTAGTCCCTATATTAAAGTTGTAATGATGGCATACCACAGTTTTATCATTTATTAACCTGATACATCAAAAATATATTCCATCATCTCGTCCTCATAATTATAACTTTAGCAGCTACATGATACTTAATCAAGTTGATGTATTCTCATTTATCCACTCATTCCACTCGTATTGAACATTTAGGTTTTTGCCAGTTATTTTTTTTGCCATTGTAGATCAAATTATAATAAATATTTCATGTACACAGCTTTTTTTCTTTTGTATATTTTTCCTTTGGATGATGTTTCTCCAAGTTCTTTGGAATATTAAAGTTATTATCAAGAAAGGTTCTGTTGCCATCCAAGTTTGTGAAAAGTTAACATTGGGTCTTTGATGTAGAACTTCTTAGAGACTATAGAATGATTTCAAATTTGCACCAGGACCCCCTAAAAGAGAAAATGCCCCTTGGACCATGGCACCTTTTGTTTTTAGGACAGAAGTCCTTAATGGTGAACTTGGACGGGGGAAAATTATACTTTTATTTTTACCAATCTTTAATTTAAATGACCATTTCCTTCAATTATGAACGTAGGTAACAAACCACGGTAGCTTTAGCAGTGTGTGATTTTGTCACAAAAAGAAATTACAGATTTTCTTCATATAACATTACAGTTATTGCAGATACCTTAAAATATCATTTATTTGATTTGATACAGTGGTAATTAGATCCACCACTGGATCTTGTTATTTAATGCATCTATAAATAAGCACACATATTATTATATCATAGTTTTTTATTTTGATAACTTATCTTAATATAATTGCTTCCTTTATAATCCTATGTATTGAATTTTATGTATTTAGACTTCTTAGTCTAAGAAGGGGTCTAGAGGTTCATCAGAATGCCAAAGGGATCCATGGCATTAAAAAGTTTTAAATCACTGCCTCAAGGCCTAGGGTTCTGCAAAAGCAGCAAAAATGCTGCTTTAGGATGGATCCAAAAACTAAGATTAGTGAGTCAAAAGAATAAACACTATTATAGTTCTTGCTACTTATTGCCAGATCCCTTTCCAAAAGTTTCACTATATTTATGCTACCAAAGAAGTATATGGTTGTATTTGTTTTACCACAACTATCTGGTATTGGGTATTTTCGTTATCTTTCATTTATATATATTATTAATAATTTATTTATTATTTCCTTGTGTTTCTCTGGCTTATTAGAATCTTAGTGCTAGAAGGCACCTCAGAAAGTTATATAGCCCCAATTCTTCCATTCTAATATATGAATGTATCCAATTATGCACCTTTTTTGCCAGAGCCGTAAAAAGAGGAAAATAATCATAGCCCAATCCTTCCCAACAGCCACTACCTCTTAAGGTCTCTTTCATTACCTGGAACATGGTTCTCTTCTTGATGAGGATCAGGTGTCTGATGGAGCATCAAGTGAGACTGGTCCTTTCCCAAATCCATCTTGCTGCAATACCTTCCTGCTGTTTGGTCTGACTTCCACAAGAACCCTTTTTTAAAATGTCAAAAGTAACTAACAGTTAAAAACACACACATATCCGAGTTCACTTGTCACTTGACTTCCTGCCTAAAAGTTTTATCTAGCTGGACCACAGCTGCTGGCTACTTCTACTTTCTTTATCGTACTGCACAGGTGTGAGCAGGGGGCACAGCTGGTGCTATGTCCTCCTCCACCACAGTGGCTAGTTATACAGGCAGCCCTGCAGCCACAGGCTGGTACGTCACAGCCTCCGGTATGGCAGTCATTGGCTCTATTAAGAAGTGCCTGAGTCCGATGTTCCTTTTTACATACAGAGGTGGCATAGTATACGAAGAACACCAAGTCTAGCACCTAACCAGCTCGATGTCCTTGAACAAATCACTTCCCCTTTTCGTGACTATCCTTCTTCATTTGCAAAGTGGGTGAATAATTCCTGACTTGCCCACCTCACACAGTTCTTGTGAAAGTGAATATTATGAATGTGAAAATTATGAAGATGCGAAATTAATCTTATATTGTTTTCCTGCATGTGGCATTTTTTCATCTTAACCTGATGCAAAGTAATGGAAAGTCTTGCTGTTAGACGTAGATAATAGACATAAAGAACTAAATGAGGAATTCAAAGCAAATTTGAACCCTCTTCTGCTCACCTGATCATTCACAAGTGACTCAAGATAACTAGTGAAATCCACTGTGACTCATCCAGGGAAGGTCAAAAAGCATTTCTTAATGAAAATATCAGCACATTATGTCACAGAAATTAAGTTGAAACCAAGGGAATAACCCATCTTCAATCGGTCACCCGATTTGTGAAGGCAAAGAGGCACAGAGGATCAGGATTGTTCACCAAGGAAAGGGACACTGACCACCTCCTATTACAGGCAAAAGGTCTGTGAGATACAGGGTTAACACTGTATCTGGAGTCAGATACTGAAGTGAAGAGAGTTTGAATTCCAGTGTTGCCACATTCCCTAATTCAGTCACCTTAGGCCACTTAGTCTTGGAGCCAGTTTACCTACCTACAATATGGGACAATATTGGTATGTACCTCATGAGGTTATTGGGATGACTGAATCAAATAATGCATTTCATATGTGCCTGTCATATTGAATACATGGTGCCTAGCATATTCAACCTGCTTAGTAAGGGTTAGCTGCTGTTATTAGTAATAAAAATACAGTGACAAGATTTTGGTAAGTCAAGTCACAGTTTAAATGCACTAAAGAAACTCAGAGAAAACCTGAAGGGAATCCTTTATAAAGAGAAAACCTTTATAATGTGAATAGATGCCCTCTACTTCCATAGACTCTTAAGGCATTAGCATCTCCTCCTAAACCATCTAGTCCCTCCCCCTCTTTTATACACAGAGAAATTGAGAACCAAGGAGGGGAAAGATTTACCTGCCCCAAATTTTCTTACTTACTGGTGGCACCACATCTTACTGATTATAAGATGGGTCATCTTGTTATGCTTGATCTTGCCTGGGTATGAAAATGTATGTGTGATGTGAACATATGAGAGAAGAAGGTTTTTCAAACACACTGAAAAATATTGAGAACTATATAACAAGCACTCAAGGGCTTACCACCAAAACTTAATGTGGTATTTAATTACTAGATCCTAAGCTCTAGCTTTAAGTTTCTCGGTTCCCCAGTCTTTCTCGTAAGTTAATCTCTACCTAAAAGTTCAGATAACTCCAGGGAATCCCTATTCCGAGAAGTCTTATAGGGAATGGAAAGTGTAACTTGCAATTTATCTCATGATAATTTTTGGATTTTCAGATACAGGGTTTTAAAAACTCAAATACAAACTAAAGTAGCTTTGAAAATTATAAAACAGGAGTGTTTTATAATTTAAACTGGCATTTTAAATTAGTCGCTTTATTTGATATGTTTTAATTCTTACTGATCAGGCTATTTCTTATGATAATGAAATAAGATAACCTTTTAGAATACTTCTAGGACACTTACAGAAGATGCAGAATTACTTCTTAAACACAATTATCCTTAAAGCTTATAAGACCCAGTTCAACAATTCAGCAAACCTTACTGAATGCCTCCTCTGTGCCATGTACTGACCAAGGCTGTCAGACTACAAAGGTGGACGAAGGTGGACAGATGTTAGTCCCTGAGTTCTGTGTACTGTAGGCCCATAGAGATATGCACATCTTTATTGGAGGGAGATAATATTTAGACCCTTTACACCCTGCTGCAGCCTGCCTAAGCTGTTTCCACCCCATGTTCTGATATCTAAGAGCAGAATGTGGAGGGACTATATGAGGATGGGATCTCAAGTTAACAGTAATTAGGGAGCAATATTGGGTGGAGGGGGCAGGTGGAGGGAGTTTGGGGCAAACTAGATTGGAAGTCAGGCAAGGTGTCTCTGGTGTGATAAGCAGGCCACAGCAGGAACTTGTCTGGGACAAGTCAGTAAATTTACAAGCCATAGTTCATTATCCTTTCCCTCCATAGTGAAGTCTAGAGTCGTTAGCAGTATGTGAGATGTTAGGCATTAAAGGCCGGATATTTTTAACAAAAGCTGCCTTGTTCTAGAGTTATTTGCATATATACATGATACCTCTCTCTAGGCCACAAACCCTTTGAGGGTGGTTACCACTCCTGATTCACCTTTCTATCCCCACAGTATAATCTAGGAGGAGGCTTAGCCAGAGCAGTCCCCATAAACGCCCTCACTCCTGTATGCAGGGCCAGCCTCATGGGTGTGCAGCCTGTGAAAGTACTTTATACACTCAGAGGGGCTGATGCTGCTGTTACTTAGTAATACCATCATCTGTTCCAGAGCTCTTTCTACTGTCATTCACTGGCACTGACCTCTGTGCTGAAGATATAGCAGTTAGGATTTCCCTGGTGGCACAGTGGTTAAGAATCCGCCTGCCAATGCAGGAGACATGGGTTTGAGCCCTGGTCCGGGAAGATCCCACATGCCGCGGAGCAGCTAAGCCCGTGCGCCACAACTACTGAGCCTGCGCTCTAGAGCCCGCGAGCCACAACTACTGAGCCCACGTGCCACAACTACTGAAACCCACGTGCCTACAGCCCGTGCTCCGCAACAAGAGAAGCCACCGCAATGAGAAGCCCACACACCACAACAAAGAGTAGCCCCCACTCACCGCAACTAGAGAAAGACCACGCAGCAATGAAGACCCAATGCAGCCAAAAATAAATAAATTAATTAATTTTTTGAAAAGAAGAAAGAAAAGTGAGCATGGAATGATAGGATAAGGAACAAGGGGGGAAAGTTGATGGTGGTTGCTATTTTAAACAGGGTGACAGTTGTTCAGGACTGAAGGAGGTGAGGGGCCAATCAGGCTGCCATCTGGGAGGGCACTGTAGGCAGAGAGGCACTGGCAAATGGCCTGAGGTGAGGAAGTGGTAGGAGGTGGGTTCAGAGAGGTAGCTTATTGCCCCTTGTAGGGGTGTCTACTCTGATTGAGATGGATAGTCATGGGATGGTTTTGAACAGAGGATTGATGCCATCTGACTTTTTTTTTTTTTTAATTTTTGGCCATGCTGCTTGGCATGCGGGATCTTAGTTCCCCAACCAGGGATCAAACCTGCGCCTGCTGCAGTGGAAGCATGAAGTCTTAACCACTGGACCTCCAAGGAAGTCCCTGGCATATTTTTCAAGGATTATCCTACATAAAGAACAGACCATGGGGACAGGGGAGGAGGTGGAAGCAGGGAGACCAGTTAGAAGGATCCTGCAGAATCCAGATGATTAAGGCTTGAACTGTGATGGGAGTGATGAAGAAGTGGTCAGACTCTGGAGTAGCTTACAGACTGGATATGCAGTGAGTGATAAAGAATCAAAGACTATGACAAGGGTTTTGGTCTGAGCAACTGGAAAGATGGAGGTACCATTAACAGACAAAGAAGACTGGGAGGAGCAGGCTTGCAGGAGATGATCAGGAGTTTAGTTTTGGACATGCAAATAGATTAGGGAAAAAACAGCAAAGGAGCAGCCAGTGAGGCAGAGAATAGCGAGGAAAGTGTAGTGTTCTGGAAGTCAAGAGGAAAAAATGTTTCAAGGAGGAAGGAGTGATCAACCATGTCAAATTTTGCTAATAGGTAGATAGAAGGAGGATTGAGAATTTTCCTAACAATTTCTTTCCTAAGAATTTAATTAATTATGGACTGGAGCCCAGAAATGTTAAGTGACTTGGCCAAGGACATACAGGCAGGACCAGCAACATAATTTGCAGGGCCCAGTCCAAAATGAAAATACAGAGCTCCTCCTTCAAAAACTATTAAGAATTTCAAGACAGTTACAGCAGAATATCAGAATGTCAAACCCATCACAGGGCCACTTTCACAAGTGCTTCCCTGAATCTTTGTGGCAAACTTATAAAATAGCTATTAGTATCCTCATTTTTCAGATCAAGGCACTGGTGCTCAGAGTGTAAAGTGATTTTACTAGGGTCACAGAGCTAGACTGGTAGTTTGAGTATGAAACCTGAGCCTGCAGCCTCCAATTCTGGCCTTCTTCCTACTAGACCAAACTAGATATTGAGGGAGAGAATTGCTTTCCTGCCTCCTGACCCATCTGGAGCACGTTTAAGTAAGTATTGAGGCCTTGTTCATGCATTTCAGAGGCCTGGTTGAACTGGGCAGATGTGGGAGGGAGGGAAACACATTGCTAAGAACTTCTGCCCTGGGGCTCTTTATGATGGGGGTGAAAAGGGAGCACTGGATACTATTCAGTGAGAAACTTGACCTAATGAAAGTGCCCCAAAACTGATGTAGTTTTAGGCCATATTGATAGAATTATAGAAAAGAGGGCGATCACTTTGCTACTCTTTGGTTTGTCATCCCATACATGGAGTGTTATGCTGTGAAGACCGTGTGAATGGAATTTGAAAACGTGTAGAAAAAAAGAGCAAGGGATTTGGGACTCTACCATTTCCTGGTTGTGTAATTTGGGGGAAAATCGCTCAATTCTTTCTGATTCTCAGTTTCTTCCCTTATAAAACAGAGAAAAAGTAAGACCTCCCAGGGATTCTGGGAGGATAAAAGAGATCATGAGAGCTTTCTATAAAATGAAAAGCACTGTGTAGATAGACATGCCATAAACTCGGGCAGTGTTAATAGTATTATTAGAAGTGTTCTAATGATGCACCTGGGCATTGTCCTGGAGTGCATTTGGGTGGAAAAGTCAAGAAAGGGAAGCTATCATACACTTTTTTTTCTTGGTGTTCTTTCCTTGCTAAAATACTTTTTCAAACCTTTTAAATTCTTTTCAAGGAGTTGATCATGCTTTGTTTTCCTTAGTGGAGAAGGAGAGTTTCTGGTTTCCCTCTCTCTCACAGCCTGTTGATGCATGATAAATAAGTTCTGTCTCTGCTGAAACAGATGCTACTTTACACATACAGATAACACGGTCTATGACTTTAGAATGGCTGTAACCTGACTTTCAATTTAGTTTGTTCCAAAGTCCCTCCTCCGGCCTCCTCCACCAATATTGCTTTCTATTTCTTAATGAATAGACAATAAGCATCTCTGAATAAACATTGATGTGTGGTCATTTATCTGGGGAAGAACAAGTCTGCTCCCACCTTGAGCCCCCATCACATCTCTGTCCTCACATTCCTGAACTTCCGGAACTAACAGTGTACTCTCAAGTCAACTGCTTCCTTTCCCCACATAACTTCTTCTTTCCTTTGCATCCACAATCTAGTTTTCTCTTCCATATATTGTTCTCTCATAAGTCAGCAATGATTTCCTAATGGCCAAGTCCAGTGGTCCCTTCTCACTTCGCTCTCTCTGTGACTTCACTGTAGCTCACGATTCCTCTGAGCACTTATGTTGCTGTGTTCTTGGCTTCTATGGTAATGTGTTCTTCATCCCTCCTTCCTCCCCCTCTTCCTCCTCCACACACTTCTCTCTCCTTTTTTTAAAATTTATTTATTTATTTATTTATTTTTGGCGTGTTGGGTCTTTGTTTCTGTGTGAGGACTTTCTCTAGTTGCGGCGAGCGGGGGCCACTCTTCATCGCGTTGCGCGGGCCTCTCACTGTCGCGGCCTCTCTTGTTGCGGAGCACAGGCTCCAGACGCGCAGGCTCAGTAGTTGTGGCTCACAGGCCTAGTTGCTCCGCGGCATGTGGGATCTTCCCAGACCAGGGCTCGAACCCGTGTCCCCTTCATTGGCAGGCAGATTCTCAACCACGAGGGAAGCCCCACACACACTTCTCTTTTACTCCTCTAGCTATGAGAAGTACTTCCCAAGGATGACTCCTCTGTGTCTTTTCTCTCTCACACTTAGACAGACAATCCAACTCTATACCTTTAGCTATAACCTTTATGCAGATATCTTCTAAATAATTACCAGTCTGAGTTGTAAGATCACATTTTCAAGTGTCTCTTGAATATCATTCTTTACCTGAATATCCCACTGCACCTTAAACTTAGCATAGCAAAAAGCAAATATATCTTCCCCCTAAACCAGTCTCTCCTACGCTTTATTTCTGCCATTCTTAACTATTCTACTATAGAAGAGCAGCACCTTGTTCCTGGCCATCCAGTTCTAATTGGCAATCCAATTCAGAATTGTCTTTGCCTCTGCCTCCACCTCCTCTCTTTGCTTCTCACATCCAGTTGGACACAGTTCTGAGTTTATTCTTCCCAATATCCCACATGCTCATTCCCTCTTTTCCTTTCCCATACCACCATCCCAGAGGGGGACCTCAACTTCTCATTGGAAGTATTGGAGAAGCTTCCTAAGTGGTTTATTTGCTTCTGTCTCCCCTCACCTTCCCCAGATTGTCCTGCACAAACAGCCAGAGCATTCCCCATAAAACTGGCTCAGAACTGGTCTCTACCCTGTTTAGAATCCCGTAAAGTCTCAGTGTTATGTGTAGAATAAAGACTAAATTTGTCAGTCTGGCATTTAAAGCTAACTTCCCAATCTTATCCCCCATTACTTTCCTGAAAATACCCAATGTTCCAATTAAATAGTGCCACTTGCCCTCCCTGTTTGGCTTTGATTCTTTCTAACACCCACAGTACCTTTATTCACACCTCCTTGCTGTTCAGTACTCTTCACTTGTGTCTGCCCATCCAGATGGTGAGTGCCCGCATCACAAAGCCTTTGGTGATGATGATGATGATGATATATTAGCTACTCTACAAACACATAATAGGTACCTGACATGTTACAAACATTATCTCATTTAGTTCTTCTAACTAATATTATCCCCATTTCACTGATAAGGAAATTAAGGTTTAAAGAAGTTAGGTTACATCCCAAGGTCACATAAGCTTATAGGCGCCATAGTTAGAGCTCAAAACCAAAGCAGTCTGACTCTAAGGTTCACAGATTTAACCATTCTTTTCTACTACCTTTTCCTACATAGAGGTGATCTCTCCTTTTTGAGCTATAGTGTCACTTGATCTGAGCCTCTTGTATGATAAATATCACATAATATTTATTTTATTGTTCACATGTACACATCTTTTCTATAATGTTCATTCAGCAAACATTTATTGAACATTTATTTCTTGCCAGCCCCTTTACTAAGAATTGGAGACATAGAGAAGAATCAAACAGGAGTCATTTCCTCCAAGGAACTCAGTCTAATTGAGGGTGATAGACAATAAGTAAATCTGAATTTAGAATATAATACAGTATGATAATTTTAACATCAATATTTCCAAATGTTCTAAGAGTAGAGGTGGAGTGTTTAATTCTGCTGTCATAGAAGTGAAAAGATAAAGATATTATATTGTGTATCCTCTAGCTATAATCCTCTTTATTCATAACTGCCTTGGAATGACTCTGCATTGGTCAACAAGTAGAATTGGAAAAATGATGAGGCTCTATGTGTGTAATAGTATTATGTGTTTTTTTCACTTTACAATAGTGTTAAGCTTTTCCCCTTTTATTAATTTCACAGAAATAATAATAATAGCCAATATTTATTGAGCACCTGCTTATCATATTCCAGGCGGTCTTCTAAGTACTTTATATATGATAGTTCATTTAGTTTTTACAACAGCTTTTAAGGTAGGTATTACTAATATCCCTATTTTGTAGATGAAGAAACTGAAGCACAGGTATTGAACCTGGGCCCTAAATCAAACACCTGGTAAGTGGCAAAGCTGGGTGGTTTGGATCTAGGAGGCAATATCTTAACCACCTTGCTCTCCTGCCTCTCAATTCTACTTCTTTCATATTTAATAAAATAAGGCAGCAATATATATTCTTTTTTGATCCTCTCTCCCTCCTTTCTTTCTCATTTCCCTCTCCCTCATCCTCTCCCTCTTTCTGCAATTTGTTGACTATCTAATCTGTGTCCCAAAGTGTGTAGGGTGCTGGGAATATAAAGGCAAATAGGAAAAACAGCATACATAGAAAGTTAAGGGAACACAGAGGAGGGACATCTAACCAAGATGAAGAGATGAGGTCAAAGCAGTCTTACTGGAATAGGTGATCTCGAGCTTAATTTTGAGGGTGAATAGGAATTAACTACTATGATACAACCAGGCTCAGAGGAACAAACACAGGCTCCAGAGTCAGATCTAAGTTCATTCAAATCAGGTTCTGTGTGGCCAGGATCTTCCACCCTCAATTCCCTCATATATGGAATGGGTATTATAATACCTACCTTTCATGATTATTATGAGAATTAAGAATGATGACTATTGGAAAGAATCTGGCACATAGCAGACCTTACTGCTCTGGCTGTCATTATGATTGTTCATAATCTCAATAACAATAAGTGAAATAGAACTGCTAAATAAAAAAGCTAAGCAAGGCATGAGAGTTATTTTATAGATAAGGAGATCCAGAGGGGGCCAATGTCACACAGGCCTAGTGGCAGCTGGAACCTGAATCCAGATCCTCTGAGAGTTCTATCATTTTCCTTTACCTGCCTGCTATTCCGAACTCTTCTGTCTACAAGTCAATCTACCTTATCTCCTGGTTTGATGAAGTATTTCCCAAACTTTCCAATTGTTACATTCTCTCTTCATGATTTTTGCCATATTCTTGTAATAACATCTTCTGTATTATTATTTACTTAATGTTTTCCTTCAAATAAACTTATTTTTCCTAAAAGTATTTGAAATGGAAATTTTATATCACCAATGTAAGTGGAAAACCAACAGTATCACCTGTGAAATCACAGGTTTGTGGTATAACAAATTATAATTCTTCTAAGGTACATTAAAATAAATACTGAACTATTAAAGTAAAAGATGTTTCATCTGAAATTATCTGCACTGCCCCAAGTGGAATGAATGCATATCACATCTTGGGAAATGCTGGCCTATGTAATTAATCAGTGAATTCTTTTCATTTCACAGAATTTCTAGATCATGTCCAAATTATCCTAAAGCCAAACTGCCCTTTGCAGGAACTGTTTTATAATTCAAAAGGGACAGAGCAAAAGACTCGATTCATTCCCTGGCCTGCCACTGACCCACTGTTATTCATATCAGCTACTCTCCACAGGGTCTCTATTTGAACGCTAACCTCTCCTATTTTTGCTCTTTATTCACTCCTTGGAGTTTTAGCTACTCTGGCATAGAATATGTACTAGAACCTAACATGATGCTTTAGTCTTATTAATTTGGAAACTTCAACTCCCTGCTTCCAGCAGATTCTATCCCCTGGGCTTGAAGTTTAGAGTTAGCATAACCTAGATGAGTTCCTGCCCAAAAGTGAACACTGCTGAAGAATTGCAGCCTTCCAAATGGTTCCGTGCCAGTGCTGAATGTTATATTATACGTTCAAGTAAATGGTCGTCATCTGAACCAGTTGAGGTAGAGATGACTCTGGCTAGAACTCTGCCACTAGGTGGACGTAAAAGGCAATTGCACCATTCTCACCTGTCAACTAGGTCTTGAGCTTTGGTTCCAGCACTTTCCCTTGGAGGCAGCCTGCCTTGCTCCCTAATTCTCTGACACTCTCCGTTCCCCCTCCCTGCAAGTCCTTCTCTGGGTGAGTTCACATCGGGGATGTTTGCATACCAAACACTTAGCTAATTGATATTCTGTCATAATCTGTTCAACAAATGTTAGGCTTTCTTGTATTTTGGGTTTGTGCGTGGTGTGTGTGTGTGTGTGTGTGTGTGTGTGTTTTAGTGACACTTTGGTTGTATTTTTAGCCAGAGAGAAGAGAAGGAGTTACTTTAGCAGGCAGAAAATGTATTGTCAGGTCTTTCTTCCCTGAATTTCTCCTAAGTGTCTGTGAGCACCTTTAACAGATGGAGCTCAGGATGTGATCAGATCTGATTTCATCAGCATATGTCCTGGGCAAGTTCAATGTGAGGATGAAGACTTCCTTTGTGCTTCTTTATGTTCTGTATTGTCACCCTTTATTGTTAGCATTCTCATCTCATTTTAGGGAAGCCAGAGTTGCTCAGCTGTGATAGATACCTGTGTGGGAGTCATGTAGCAAAGTCTGATGTTCCACTGGAAGAAAAGAGGGTGCAGGTCTGCCCCAGCGCTTTGTAATGAGCCCTCCCCTCCCCGTCAGCAACAAGCACATCTATTCTTAAGTGTCAGAATGTTCTTGGTAATCAAGAGAGAAATTAAAACAAACCCAGACAGAACTGCCATCTTCAGAGATGCCAGCAATACCCAGAATTACCCATAATCCTTCTATCTGATGGGCTTGGTCTTCTTGATGAAAATAAAATAGGATGTTACATGTTATTACTGTCATAGCCTTCATTATTAAAATTGGATACTATGCTTCACTTCTCAGGAAACACTAATAGGAGCAATTATCACCCTGAAGAGTGTGTGGTGCAGCAGATAGAGCCTGGACTCCTGGATCAGAAGATAAGTAGGGTATCTATTTCCACAGAGCTGCTATTAACTTCTGTTTCTACCCAGTTCAGATGGGTGTACACTACTTTGTGCTCATGCAAAGAGACTGGACAGAATTATCAGGCAGAACTTAAATAACTTGGTCCATCCAACCAAGACAGATTTTCCTTTCTAGAAAATCCTACTCCTACCCTGATCTATGGAAAACTCCATTCCTATATCCTACTACCAAATATGATACCCACATGGATTCAGTCATCTCTCTGAGGAGGAATGAGTAGAATGAAACTTCACTAATCCAGTCAATTCAATTCCCTTTTAATGGGAATTAAATTAAGATCTCAATAAGACACAACAGTTCTGCTTTCTAGTCTTATATAGAAATTATGCCTTTAGCTCTAAATCCTAGTTATCTCTGACAGAGGAAGTGAACAATTGATCAAGTAATAGAGTTGCTATAGTATAGGGAGTAGGAGTGGAAAGAATAGATTGATGCGTAGGTGATACAACAAGTAAGTAATGGGCTTGAGACTTTCTACTAAGTCAGACAGCCATGCTTGACTGGGCAGGAGAGCTATTTGTTTTGTAAATTACTTGCAAACTGGTAATTGTACTTTATGGAGTTAAGTGAACCTGGGACACAGTAAACACTAAATTTCATAGAATTTCACTGCTGGAAGAAATCTTTAATGTCATCTAGTCAAATTTCCCAAGAGATGTCTGAAAGCCCTGTGTGGACTCAATTTACTAGAAAATGTTTCTGATTTCAAAAATTTTATTAAAGAAAACCCCACAGAGGGACTTCCCTGGTGGCGCAGTGGTTAAGAATCCACCTGCCAATGCAGGGGAACACAGGTTCTTCCTGGTCCGGGAAGATCCCACGTGCCGTGGAGCAACTAAGCCCGCGAACCACAACTATTGAGCCTGCGTACCACAACTACTGAAGCCCACGCTCCTAGAGCCCGTGCTCTGCAGCAAGAGAAGCCCGCGCACCACAACGAAGAGTAGCCCCCGCTTGCCTCAACTAGAGAAAGCCTATGTGCAGCAACGAAGACCCAACGCAGCCAAAAATAAATAAATAAATAGTTTAAAACCCACAGAGATTTTTACAAGTAACCCCATATGTTATAGTTCTGATTATTACTTCACAACCCTGGGAAAGTCACTTCATTTTTGTGGGCCTTTGCTCAAAACATGACCTTGGGCAAGTCACTTCACCTCTCTGGATATTAGTTTCCTTATCTACAAATAACCCCAGCTCTGTCTTGCCTGCCCCTCAGGGTGGATAACAGGCTCAAGAAGATGATAAAAGTGGAAGGTTTTGGTAACCACAGGCTATGCTGTACTTTCTAAAACATAAGAAGTGTTGCTACCAGCTCCTACATTCCCCTCCAGCGACATCCCCATGCTAAGCAAGAGTAGCAATGTTTCATCCCTCTCCATTCTATTAAGATGTTTCTCCCCCTTGCCCATAATTCTCCCCCATAGAATTACCCACAGATGGGTCCCTACAGGAACATTCTCCAAGGGGTCCTGTGTTTTTTTCATGAAAGACAAGGAATGGGCTTGTGCGAGTCGCAAAGTCTGAGAGGGAATGAGCTGCACGCATACAGGGAGGCTTTCAGTGGGAGCAGCTGCAGGCCTTTTGCTTTTCTGCACATCCTCAGCTACCAGTGCCACTTGGCCCTAGGCCTCTATCAGCAAGGGTGAACCCTAAGGAGCACGGCAGCTCCACACAGAGGACCCTCATAGCAGAACCTCATTATGGCACAGATTATTGTTCATTCTAACAGGCATTTAGTAAGTGTTTGTTGTGAGTCAGGTCCTGTGCTTGCCACAGTGGGTAAGAGATGAGTCAGATGTGCTGCCTGCCCTTGAGACCTCACAGTTTAGTGGGAGAAACAGACTCATGAGTGTCATATACAGACTGGGTTATGACCAAAGCCCACACAGCATTTGGGCACAGTTGACGGATCACTTAAGTCTGTCTGAGGGCTCAGGCTGGGCTTCTCAGAAGAGATAAGATTTAAATGTTACCTTAACAAGGGTGTAGAAATTCTCCAGGGGGATTAAAGGTGGTGGGGGATGCATTTCAGACAGAGGGAGGTGCGAGTATACAAAGGCACAGGGATGTGAAAAGGCATCTTGGTTCTGGGCACAGTAACAGAGAAGCTGGAATGTGTGCTACACACCAGGGAATGGAAAGACCTGAAACCAGAGAGGTAGCTGGGGGCCCAAGGAGAGGCTTTTATGATGTCATGGGGAGCCACTAAGGGGTTTTAGGGAGGAGAATGCCATAATCAGGTAATGTTCTTAGAGCATTTAGGTGACAATATGGGGGCTGGGTGGGAAAGGAGAGAGAAGATAAATTCACTGAGGGTATTAAAGGAAAGGACAGATTCTAGAGAGATCTAGAAGGTAGAAATGACAGATCTTATTATGAGAAATTCTAAGAGCTCCAGCACAGAAAATTGAAAGAGAAAGACAGCAGACTGAAAATTTAGTGAGGGTCCACAGGTAAGATGACAAGATATCTTGTATCAAGCAAATCACACCCTGACTTCCATTTCTTGATGGCCTGGCCGAGATGGCCTATGTAATGTTTATGGACAGGAGGTCAAAAGCTTTTATTACAAATTATTTTTACAGCTACAGAGGTGGATTCAGCAGATCTGGCTGGCTAGGCCAGTGTTTCCCTCCTTTCCCTCCTGCCCCAAAGCTAATTGCTTTGTCAAGGAGGATGCCTTCCCCAGATGGAAAAAGGCCACATTTTGGTTGAGGATTGACAAATAGCTATGCCAGGATCTCCATACTAAGTCCTATCTAGATCCACACATTACCACAAAGAACTGCATAGCTCAGAATGCTTGGCTGCCTATAGCATACCGTCACAGACCACACATGTGGCGAATTCCCAGAAGAATTGATATATGAGCTGGGTCTTGAAGAAAGCAAAGGAAAAATAAGCACATTAAAATGATATCCTACCTGGTTTGGCCCTTTTTTAGAAGTACACCTAGAATGTTCTAGAGCAGAGCTGTCCAATAGAACTTTCCACAGTGATGGGAATGTTCTTCTGTATGATCCAATATGGTAGCCACTAGTCACATGTGACAATGGAACACTGTAAATGTGGCTAATGTGACGGAGGAACTGATTTTTTTTAATGTTATTTTAAATTTTATTTATTTATTTATTTATTTATTTATTTATTTATTTATTTATTTATTTATTTATTTTTGGCTGCGTTGGGTCTCTGTTGCTCTGTGCAGGCTTTCTCTAGTTTCGGAGAGCGGTGGCTACTCTTCGTTGCGGTGCACGGGCTTCTCATTGCGGTGGCTTCTCTTGTTGCAGAGCACGGGCTGTAGGTGCGCGGGCTTCAGTAGTTGTGGCGCACAGGCTTAGTTGCTCTGCAGCATGTGGGATCTTCCCAGACCAAGGCTCGAGCCCATGTCCCCTGCATTGGCAGGCGGATTCTTAACCACTGCGCCACCAGGGAAGTCCCAGGAACTGATTTTTTAATTTAATTTTTATGAATTTAAATTAAAATAGCCACCTGTAGCTAGTGGCTACCATGTTGAACAGCACAGCTCTGAAGCCCACTTAGCAAGCCTAGATTCTGTTTCCTATGCTTATTCTTTTCTTCGTTCTCCACACCTGTCTCTGTTCTCTTCTGCCTAGTCCCTCCAGGTTGATATACTAATTGACTATCTTCTAGCTTCCAACATTGGTCCTATTTCCTGGTTATTGATTTCCTCTCTCTCTCATCACAGCAGAACCCTGGACTATCTTCCATTTGACTCATACCTTAATACCTCCCCAACCTGTGCTGGAGTGTGGGCCTAGAGGAAGTAACTTCAAAGAGCCTGTCCTGCCACGTTGGGCTCTCCACCAGGCCTTATCCTCTCCCTCCCTTCTTTTCCTCAGTTTCTTTTCTAGGCCACTTTAACCAGCTAGTTAGTAACCTGGAATATTCTTTGGTGTTTTCCCTCCCTGACAGCTTGAGTTAGAGGATGGAACAGTTGGAGGATGGAGGTGTGTGTATTGGGGCTGGGAAGGGAGGGTTATAACTGGTTGATCAAATACTTTGATTTGAGGTCTCTGGAAATAGGTGAAGGACTCCATCCTGAGGCCTTTTCTGTCAGGCTTTTTTAACTTTGATTTATATACAGATAGCAATATTGATAGATTGACTACACCTGTGGATGGAAAGGATAGATTCAGGATACAAAAAAGGGTCTTGATAGGCCAAACCACTGGGCCAAATTTAACAGGATGCAATGTAATGGTGACAAATCTCAGATCCTGCTAATTGCCTAAGTACCAATATATGGCTTAGAAGACTTGGTAGTTTTAGCTAATTAGGAATCAGTAATGGATAATGAGAAAGGCAATATCCTCTTGGAAAGCACTAATAGAATCATATCCAACATGAGCATTCACATCCAGCAGAGACCTGCTCATTTCCACCCTGACCAGACCACACGTTGATCACTGTTTCAGATTCTGAGCACCTCACTCTTTTTTTAAAGGGTGAACATTGACAAGCTGAATGACCACAGTGGTAAAGGGACTGGTAACCTGTCCTATAAGGACCTGGGACAATTGAGCCTTACAAGAGCAGACCATGGGGACAAG
This sequence comes from Balaenoptera physalus, assembly GCF_965194825.1. Classification (NCBI taxonomy): domain Eukaryota; kingdom Metazoa; phylum Chordata; class Mammalia; order Artiodactyla; family Balaenopteridae; genus Balaenoptera; species Balaenoptera physalus. The sequence continues at coordinate 33,904,169 of NC_138886.1, read as the reverse complement.
GTCACTGTCCTAAATCTCTAAAGGGCAGTCACAAAACGGAAAGCAGACATGCTTTACGTGGCTCCAGAGGGCAGAGCAAAAACAAACGAGTGAAAGATAGAAAGAAATTTAAAAAAAAAACAAAAACGAGCAAAAACTCTAGCAGATTTCAGCCCAGTACGAGGAAAATGTTTCCAGTTGTCAGAGCTGTGATTTGGGCAGTTTAAGCTGCAGAGGCAGAGTTTGGTAGAGACCCTGGAAAAACGATGTTAAACATGCCCCAAAGCCAGTCTGCTCAAATATTGTCTCCGCAGTGATGGATAGCTAGTTCAAAATGTGTAGGCCCCATACGTGCTGACCCCATTTAGCTTCCAGATTCTATATTAAGTGTTAACTCCTCATTCTAGCTCACATTCTCGTTAAATAACCTGGGCTCCTTGTATGTGGGAAACCGGTTTCGAGCACAGAACCTCTAGCACCAAGCAGAATGGCAACATAATTTTAGCTCCTGAGCAAATGGGTCTCACAATAGTGTGAGTTCAGTGTGCGTATTAACATTTGAATATGCTGTATAATAAGCGTGCTGATTACTCTGAGAAGAATACTTGAAGAATAAAATAAGCTGTGATCATCAGAGGAAAAAGGGGCTAGCAATTTATGGCATGCCTGCTGATTGATATTCAAAAGTACATGACAGCTCTCATCACAGGTAAAAGATAATTACTGTGATTATAAAATGTAATGACAGTGCCAGGAAGTGATCAGAATTTTACTGGAAACCAGTTTGTGGTACAGTTTCTTACCACATTCAGATTTATAACTTATAAAAATGTGTCCCCATTTGGTTGTTTGGTTCCTCTGGGCAGTTTGAATGTGAATCCGTTGTAATCTCAACTTTGCAGGAAGTGGCCGACCGAGTTTTCACGGGAAATGAGAAGCTGAGGTGTGGAGGCCTCAGGTTGGACGTGGGGACATGACAATCACCTTGTGCTGGGAGAGAAGCTATAATGGGGAGCTGGCTGGAGCCCCACACCTTGGATGACCTAGACCAGCAGTTCTCAAAGTCTGCTCTGCAGACCTCTGGCGGATCCTGATACTCTTCCAGGAGGTCCATAAGATCAAAATTATTTTCATAATAATATTAAGATGTTACTTGGCTTTTTCATAGTATTGAAAGACTTCAAATTATATGACTCAACTTATATGAAATGTCCAAAATAGGCAAATCTATAGAGACAGAAGGCAGATAAGGAGTTGCCCAGGGTGAGGGGAGGCCAGAAGGTGGAGTGACTGCTTAATGGATACGGGGTTTCCCTCGGGGTGATGAAAATGTTCTGGAACTAAGTAGTGGTGGTGGTTTCATAACTAAATGCTACTGAATTGTGTATTTTTAAATGGTTAAAATGGTGAACTTTATGTTATATAAATTTTACCACAGTAAAAAAGTCCAAAAATAAATAAATAAATAAATAAATAAATAAATAAATATAAATAAAAAGAAAAACAGTCATCTTTTGGAGTTCTGATTACCTGCTCTTTGCTGCAAATACTCCTATATATCCCGGCTCCTCCCTTACCTCCTCAGAGCAGTCTCTCAGAGCTATCTGAGAGGTTTCGTCCTAGGCTTTCATCCTCAGTTTTGTTAGCCAAATAAAACATAATTCTCAACTTTTAGGTTGTGCATTTTTTCAGTCAACATGACAAAAGAAAAAAATGGCTAATAATATTAAGTAAATGAAAGAGATCCATTCTTATGACTTGATAAATGTTTCCATATAATTTTTCAGACCTCATAGCATGTTACAGCTAGGAGAGACCTTGGTTACCTCCTCATGCAAGTTGGAAATAGGGCAGGGGAATTCCAAGGTGATCCTGTGGAAGAAATATGGATCAGGAGCTAAAGAGGAGAGATCAGGAGTAGGGAACAAAGTCTCCCAGGGGCGGATAGAATGCATAAGATAATAAAGAGAGAAAGGGTAGCTTAAGATGATTATCAACCAGCATTTAGGAAACCCCCTACCCAGAAGAAAGGCCAGAGGAAGGCAAGAGAACTAGGAGATGGGAGAGTCCCAGAGCAGGGCAAGATGCCCCAGGGCATGCATTATCAACCGGGGATACACAGGGTTTCAAATCAAAGAGCACTTCAAAGCTCCCCACAAAAACCAGTTGCAGTGTCTTGTCCCATCCCACCCTGACAGAGCTCCCCAGAGGCAACTACTGCCAACACTTTTAGCTATTTCTTCTGATGTTTACCTCATATTTACAGACACATGCTCTGTTCTATGTCTTGGTTTTTCCACTTTAGACATTATCTATTGACTTCATATTATTAGAAGATTAGGATTTAGCTCTCTGCTACCACCTCTAAAAGCCAAGTGGGCACCAGTAAACTGGAAACCGAGTGACCCATCTTAAAGGGAGGCAGCTGCTATTCAGCGGGATATTGCCAGGGAATGTAGCTCTGCAGTGCAGAATGTGTCAAAGTATGTTCATTTGTAAGTAATTAAAACACAACCAGAAAACTGACTTAACGATGAAGCTCACACTAAGAGTCCAGGTAATTTAAGCTTCAGGGTTGGTTTGATTCAGCAGAGCACCAGTGTTATCAAAGCTGACCTTGATGTGAGATGGCTAAGGACAAGTCCCAGAGCTCCTTGCCCATATCCAGAGAGATACAGGTCAATTCTGGAAACTTCTTTCTCAGGAGTCCTAGCAAATCTCTATTAATCTGGATTGAGTCTTATGCCTATAGGAGATACTATGGGGCTCGGCCCAGGCCCCCTCTTCAGGGGGAACACATCCATCCCTCAGCTGCTGGGAATAGTCTTGCTCTCAGCCTTAGAAAACCACTTCCCCCAAGGTTTTACACCCCCTTCCAGGGTGCAGCCTGAGGCCTGTGACTGGCTGATGTGGGAATACAAATGTCTGGCCCCCTTACTTCAGTTTGGGACAACTCTGAAGGGCCATTCCCATTCCTGAGTTCCTGGGATCAGCTGAGGCTTTGGTTGTAACTACATTGCACCTACTTTGCTGGTCGGCTTCTCTCCATCCCCACCCTTGTCTTCTTCAGGTCCCCATAGGTGTGTGTCCTAAGGACACTCCTCAGTAAGCCTTCTGCATGCAGCTCTCCATCTCGGATTCTGTTTCCAAGGAACCCAGTCTTGAAACAGTGCTTGTTTCTGAATCAACAAAGGTGACAAAAACGTAGGACTATGCTGATGAATTAGGACTAGTTTGCATGCCCTGTTCTAGAACCAGGGGTGGGATCAGCCTCTCCCAGCACATAGGCTGAGCCAGAGAGGATAGGGACTGGAACAAAGCTTTGAATTGTTTACTAAAAAGGGAAGAATCATACTGGGGAGGCAGCCGCACAGATCTTTTGATCTTTCCAGAAAAGTCAGAAACAGTTTATGTAAACAAACAAACAAATAAACAAAAAACTCATGATGTTTTAATGTCGAAAACTAATTGAGATATTTTTTAAACACTATTAAGAGCCAACGAGACATGGTCTAATACTGGCCTGCATTTCAGCAGTTTGCAACCTTGGCCAGAGAGAACATAGGTGTACTTTGTAGCCCCAGAGAGCTAAGCTGGCACTAATAGTGATCATGAAGTCAAGATTTCAGCTCAACCTAAGGAACAGTTTCCTAATGATTTGAGCAAGATGAAAACGGAATGAAGCACCTCAGGAGGAGATGAGTTCCTTGGCACCAAAGGCCATTGTTTGAGTGTTGTTAGAATTTGAACTATATGATCTTTGAGTTCCTATTCATTGAATAGGAACTTTATCCATATAAAGTGGATATCCATATAAAGTGGATCCACTTTATCCATATAAAGTGAATATAACTTTATCCATATAAAGTGCCGTGTATACATAAAATACCACTGATACACCCTTTGGCTAATGTCAGTAGCAAACAGCAATGGGATTGCACCAATGGTTCTACTGAAACACAGCTCAATTTTCTTTTCTGGAAAACACACTCCACTTGACTCATTGCTTCTGGATACTTCAGTATCAAAGGAAATAAAAGGTGAAAAGAGAAGCACGTGATTATTTGCCCTGCTCCTGTCTTAGATACAAAAATGTCACCAGCAAATCCTTTACAGATATCACATTATGAGACCCTCTGTTGCTTAGAAGTTAGCATTATATTCTAGCAAGTCAGAGCTGGAAGCATCTCAAAAATCATGCAGTCTTACTCTTTCATTCAATAGAAGACACAGAGAAGAGGAGGAACCCACCTGAATGACACAGAAAAGCCAGGACCAGGATCCAGATCTCTTTACTCTTGGAGCAGAGTTCTCTCACTGCAACACAAAACCCACTTTTTGTCATTAAGGTGAAATAATTTGCTATTGTCAGCTATCCTGGAGTGATAGGACTTCTGGGCTAATGGACCTCAAGATTCTCACAGACAGGAGGTAGCCAGGCTCTGTCTTTTTCAGCAGTCTAGAATGCCTAATCATTTGTAGAGATAGCTTATTTGATTCTGTTTAGGATTTTATTTTTAAAAGGTAATATGCTGACATGGTTAAAAAAAAAAAGGTGTTCACTAAAAGTTTCACTCCCACTTCTTCCCCCATCCCTCCTACCCCCTCCTACAGGTGATTTCTCTTATTAGTTTCTTGTGAACCATCATAAGAAATTTGAAGTCACTTCCCCTGATTCTCAAAACGATCTGATAGGGTGGGGATATTTACTCACCTTCATTTCACCTATGAGGAAACTGAGACTTAGGGAGCCTAAGCAAGTGAAAGAATGAAAAACTAACCAAGTCCAAACTCAGTGTTCTTTCCGCAATTTCACTATGCCTTTCGATAGCTCCGAGGTGTGTATAAAAGGTACAAGTGGGCATGGAAGGCAGGCTGAGCCACTGAATCAGAGCTCCTTAAACTTCCCAACAGGACAGAGCTTGCAGAGGGAGTGACTGGCCCAAGGTGAAAGAGAAGAGGGACCCACCAGGTAGATGTCCACCTGGAAATAGCATTTGTTTCATCCTGCCCCTTCATCCCATACACCTAATCTGTCACAAAGCCCTGTCAAGTTTTCCTGTGAAATATTTATCCCATCTGTTCCTCCCTTTCTCCTTTCACACCAAAAACTCTGGTGCAAACTTCAGTTACCTCACATTGGGTTATTGTCACAGGCTTTTAATTGGTCTCCTGGTGCACAAATAGCTTCAACCTAAATGAGCATGTATTACATCCGATTTCCATTTATAACATGATAATGATGCTGGTCCTTCATAAAGCCTAAATTTTAATCTTTCAACTCCACTCAGTGGAAACAACCTCATTAGTGTGTTAGTAAAAAGGGTCATGTAAAGAAGACTTGCTCCAGCTCAGAAACAAGGCTGGCCTTGAGAAAGAAGAGACTTGTCAAGAAAGTGAATAAATAAATAGCAATGTTATTCATACACTGGAATCGTACTCTTCGATAAAAAGAAACAAGCTACTGATGCATTCAACAACCCAGATGAATCTCAAAAATATATTGAGGGAAAGAAGTCAGACACACGAGAGTACAGGTGTATGATTTCATTCATATGAAGTCCAAGAACGCGCAAAATCGTCTCTTGGGGATATAATTTAGAACAAGGGTTGCCTCTGATGGGGCACTGGAAGGGATACAGGGGGATGCGATACCAGTGCTTTCTATCTTGATTGAGGTGTTGGTTACACAGGTGAAAACCTTTGTTAAAACTCACCAACTACATGCTTAACATCTGTGCATTTTACTGTAATTATTCCTCAATTTAAGAGAGAGAGAAAGAGAGAGGAGAAAAAGAGAGTGAGAGGGAGGCCGACCAGCTCAGCCTGCTGTAGAAAGAAGAACCCAGATGTCCAAACACAGTGGCTTCTGAGTGGCCCCTGCCCTCTCTCAACTTCTCTCTAAAACACATCAGAGGGGTGGGATAGGGAGGGTGGGAGGGAGACGCAAGAGGGAGGAGATATGGGGATATATGTATATGTATAGCTGATTCACTTTGTTATAAAGCAGAAACTAACACACCATTGTAAAGCAATTATACTCCAATAAAGATGTTAAAAAAATAATAAAACACATTTGAAGAAATCAGGAAATTAGGAATCTCCCAACACTGTACAAAATCTGACAGAAATGTAATGCCAGAGTCTTGGCAACATCTCTACCCTTATAAAGTGCATGTTGCAGCTGTATGAAGAAAATCCAACCCAATTTTGAGCCCCTACCACGCCCACCTCCACTCCAGGAGCAGAGTGCCCCAGAAAAGGCGGGAAGGCCCTTGGCCCCTCCCACACCGTCTGTCCTCTGTGCTCTGGGGACCTCCAGCCCTTTCGGAATAGATCCCAGGCAGGCAGAACACCTTTTCCCAGCATCCACACCCACTGTCAGGAGCCAGCTCTGCCAGCTTGCAAGCTTTTTAATTTAAATGTCATTTGTTTCAGAGTAATACAAGGAGAGAGTTGGTGTGGGTTTTTTTTGTTTTTTGTTTTTAACATCTTTATTGGAGAAGGAGAGAGTTTTAAACGCAAAAAAGACTACTACAGAGCTTGTTACCAAAACAGCATTCTCCTGCCTGGCCCCTCCCACTTTCCTCCCTCTTCTCCAGAGACAGCAACTTCAATTCTTTTAGCTGTCGTCTCTGGTGTTTGCCTTCTTTTATGTAAATAATGTGGTTATATTACATCCAGTGTTTTTTGAACATTAACTATTGACTTCCTACTATGAAAAATAAGGATTTAGCTCTCAGATCCTCACTCCCACACAGCTATGACTTCCCACCTCCTTTCAGTGTTGGTTATTTATGTTATGTGACTACATAATGTTTACAGATGAGCCATATAACATATTGTAATTATATTTCTTGTACAACTTTTTATTTTTCCTGGAGTTAAGAATGACCTCTTTTTATTGTTTTCATTTCTCTGTCAAAGCTGCAGTCACCTCTCAGTGTGGCTGCACAGGAGGTAATCTTCATGTTTATTTTCCAGCATACCTCCTGGAGCCCCTGTCCTCTGTTTCCATCTGTATTGGGTTGTCCTCGAGGCCCACTACAGCTACCCTTAAGGGAGGGTATTCTCCAGTAGCTTCCTGAGAAAGGGTGCGTGGAGGGTTAATATTCTGAGATCTTGAATGTCTGAAAATATTTTTATTCTACTCTCACTCTTGAATGACAGTTTGGCTGTGTGTTACGTTCTAAGAGGAGGATCCTTTTCCTCAGAATTTCCTCAGAAGGCATCAATTCCTCCACTGTCTTCTAGTTCCCTGTGGTCTATTAAGTCTCATACCATTTTGATTTTTGATTCTTTCATTATGACTTTTTTCTCTTAGGACACTTTCAGGATCTCTGGTTTTCTGATTTTCATTATAATATGCCTTGATGGGCCATTTCAACCTGGAAATCCAAAGGAATTGTGTTGTATTATTGCTTGATAATTTCATCCTTTACAGCCGTAGGTACTGAAAATACTGGCATTTGGAGGTCTCTCAATGGAAATGCCTGCTTGCTTCCTGATCACCATGGAGTGATACCCACAAGTCTCTAAGACCTATCAGTACATCAGAGTTTCCAGTCATCTGTTTAGCCCCTCTCTCATAAATATGAACGGACATACAAGGATGGTCAGATACTCAGGAAAGACTTGTGAAAATTAACAAAAGGAAACCTCACTAAAATGGAGCTGGGAGGCCAGAGGGGGAGCTCTCATGTACATACCACACAACATTCATAGAGATCCTGACAGGTAGAGACCTACCTTGCATCTCTAGCAAGAAGTGACACTACTATACCACCTTGGGAGGAAGAAAGATTTCTCCTTGCCTGGCAACAGCTCAGCCAGTGAAAGGCCACTATACTTCAAAGTCCCAGTTTCCTCCAATGGACTTTTTGTTTTTAACAGCCTCTCCCAATTTCCCCTTCTCTTCTATAAAAGAGTCTCCTTTCTTTTTCTTAACTGGACTTGCATGTGGTTCACCATAGTTGTGTGTCCTGAGTTGCAATTGTTTGCTGCTCCCAAATAAACTCGTTTTGCTGGTAAAATAACCAGCTGTTTTATTGTTTTGGGTTAACAGACTCTAACACTAGAGCCAGAAATCTGAGTTAGTAAAAAGGAACTTGGAGAAAATGGAGACAATTCAGATATCAGAATAAAACTTTATCTTCTCAAAGAGAAGAGATGTTACATCAGTGAAATAAAAACAGGATGCTATGAAAAATGAACAATTATAAAGACAAAAAAGAGCCCTTGGAAATTATAGCTAAAATAAAAGAAATTTGGTTATCTTAGATGTTCACTCTTAAACCAGTCACTTTGGACTTCCCTCGTGGCGCAGTGGTTAAGAATCCGCCTGCCAATGCAGGGGACATGGGTTCAATCCCTGGGCCGGGAAGACCTCACATGCCACGGAGCAACTAAGCTCATGCACCACAACTACTAAGCCTGCGCTCTAGAGCCAGTGAGCCACAACTACTGAAGCCCGCGCGCCTAGAGCCCGTGCTCTGCAGCAAGACAAGCCACCGCAATGAGAAGCCCGTGCACCTCAATGAAAAGTAGCCCCCGCTCACCACAACTAGAGAAAGCCCACGCACAGCAACGAAGACCCAACGCAGCCAAAAATAAATAAATAAATAAATATTTAAAAAAAATAAACCAGTCACTTTCCTCAGAAAAGAACCCTCCAATCTCCTGCCTTTGGAGATTAGTTATTAGCATTCTGGAACTAAGTGGGGAAAGGGGAGTTGGAGGGGTATCTTACCATTTGGGATGTAGACTTCCACTGAATTCCCTCCATTTTATTTTTTCTCTCTTTCTTGAACTCTGATTAGTCGGTTATTGGACCTCCTGGACTGATCCTTTGATTTTATTTGTCCTTTAGTATATTTCATTATCTTTTTGTTCTACTTTCTGGGAAAATTTCCTCAACTTTATCTTTAAATCCTTTTAAGGATTTGGGAGGATGTGGAGATAAGCATATGAGTTAAATCCATCATGACTAACCAGAGATCCTTCTGATATCATTTTACATCTTGGCTGATGGTACAGTTGACTCTTGAACAACACAAGGGTCAGGGTTGCCAATCCTCCCTGAAGTTGAAAATCCATGTATAACTTTACAGTCGGCCCTCCACATCCAATCTGCATACACAGATTCAATGAACCTTATATTGTATAGGACTGTAATTTGTATTTATTGAAAAAAAATTCACGTATAAGTGGTCCCCCACAGTATGAACCTGCATTGTTCAAGGGTCAAGTGTGGGGATTTCCCTGGCTGTCCAGTGGTTAAGACTCCACACTTCCACTGCAGGGGGCACAGGTTCAATCCCTGTCAGGGAACTAAGATCCCACACACCGCATAGTGAGGCCAAAAAAAAAGGATCAACTGTGCATTCTTCCGGGGAAGAATGATAATAAATAGGGAGGGAGATAATATGGAGGGTAGCATAGGACTAGTGGTGGCACTGTGCATTCTGAAAGGTATGTTCTCCACTTCTACATAGTTAATGGAGATGCACTCTCACCTGGGCCTGGTGTCCCCGAGTCCAGTGCCGCTCTGAGCCCATGTCTCCAGAGAATAAACTTCTGGTCTTCTGTCATTTGTCCACTGGCTTTCCATTTACTAAACTGTCCCAGAGGGGTACTGGTGAGATAGAAAAATAAGTGAACAGAGAAGGAGGTCCAGAAATAGACTTAAGAATATGTAAGAACTTAGTATGTGTTAAGGGCCACATTTCATGTTCATTGGGGGAAAGATGATTATTTAACACATGGTATTGGGACAAGTAGCTAACCATTAAAAATAAAGAAAATTAGACCTTTACTTCAAGGCATACATTAAAATATTAATCTATATAGATTACAGACTTCACATAAAAATGAAACCAGAAGTATCAGATGAAAATATAGGTGAATATTGATATAGTCTTGGGGTGGGGAAGGCTCTCATGACATGAGAGCAATAACCATAAAGATCAATTTTATCCTAAATAAAAATTTGAAATTTTTCTTTATCACCCTCCCCAGTATGTGTGTTTGTGTATGTATATATACATACATAAATAAAATTTTAAAAGCAAACAACAAGTGGGGAAAATAGTTTGAACATGAATGTCAGACTAAGGGTTAATATTCTTAATATATACAGAGCACTTATGAATAAATAATTTTAAAATACCAACAGGACATAAACAGGTAACTTATAAAGGAAAACAAATACTTTATAAATACCTGAAAAAATATTCAGCCCCATTAGTTATATAAACAAGTACAAATTAAAGTAAAAATGAGATATCATTGTCAACTTACCTAATTGATAAAAAATTTTTACAGTTTTTTTGAGATGTAACTCAGTTACCATAAAGTTCACTTCTAAAGTGTACAATTCAGTAGTTTTTAGTATGTTCAGAGAGTTGTGCAACCATCACTACTATCAAATTCCAGAGCATTCCTGTTATCCCAAAAAGAAACCCCGTACTCATTAGAAGTCACTCCCTCTTACTCCCAGCCCTTGGCGACCACTAATCTATTTTCTGTCTCTATGGATTTGCTTTTTTTAGACATTCCATATAAATGGAATCATACACTATGTGGTCATCTTGCCTGACTTCTTTCAGCTAACATAATATTTTTAAGGTTCATCCATGTTGAAGTATCAGTTAACTGTATTCCATTGTATGTATATACTACATTTTGTTTATCTATTCTGTTATGGATAAACAACCAAAACGTCCAGTTTATGGACATTTCGGTTGTTTCCAGTTTATGATAATTATGAATAATGCTGCTGTAAACATTCATGTACAAATTTCGTATGGACATATATTTTTATTCTCTTGGGTATATAACTAACAGTGAAACTGCTGGCTCTATGTTTAACTTTTTGAGGAACTGCCAAGCTGTTTTCCACAGCAGCTGCACCATTTTACATTCTCACAAGCAATGCACAAGCGTTCCAATTTTTCCACATCCTCACCAACACTTGTTGTCCATCATTTTAATTATAGCCATCCTAGTAAGTGCGAAGTGGTATCTCATTGTGGTTTTGATTTTCATTTCCCGAATGCCTAATAACATTAAGCTTCTTTTTGTGCTTATTGGCCATTTGTATATCTTCTTTGGAGAAATGTCTATTCAAATTCTCTGCCCATTTTTAATTGGGTTATTTGTCTTTTTGTTGTTGAGCTCTAATAGTTCTTTATCTATTCTGGATAGAAGTCCCTTATTAGATATATGATTATATGATTCACAAATATTTTCTCTCATTCCATGCATTGTCTTTTCACTTTCTTGATGGTATCATTTGAAGCATGAAAGTTTTAAATTTTGATTAAGTCCAATTTATCTCTTTCTTCTTTGGCTTGCTGTGCTTTTGGTGTCATATCTAAGAAAGCTTTGCCTAATGCAAGGTCATGAAGATTTACTCCTAGGTTTCCTGAGTCTTATAGTTCCAGCTCTTGTATTTAAGTCTATGGTCCACTTTGAGTTAATTTTTATATATGGTGTGAGGCAGAGGTTCAACTTCTTTCTTTTGCATATGGCTATATGAGTCCAAGCACATTTTGTTTAAAAGACTATTCTTTCACATTGAATTGTCTTGGCACCCTTAGGTTTTCAAGCTTGACATTAGTTGAAAAATGATTGACAAAGATTTTTAAAAGATAATACCCAGTTTAGGCAAGACTGAGGGGAAGTCTTACACACTGCTAATGGGAGCATAAAAGAGGAACAGCGTCTGAAGGGCAATTTGCCATGTATATCCGATTTGAAAAATATGTACTCTGATTCAGGAGTTGTACTTCTAGGCATTTATTTCAAGGAGATAACTGTACAAAGATGTTATGTATAATGGTGAACAACTGGAAGTAAACTAAATGTCTATCAGTAGAAGACTAGGTGAATAAATTGTGCTACAATTTCATCTGTACAATGAAATATGATGCAGACTTTAAAAATGATGAAATGATTTATTGACTTGGAACAATTCCTGTGACCTACTGCTAAGTGAAAAATAAAAGCATGTTACAAAGCGCTCTTTATAGTAGTATTCCACTTATATAATATACTTTACTTATACATCTACATTCATAGAAATACCTCACTGTTAACAAAAATGTTAACAGTGGTTGCTGTTAGGTAATAGGATTTTAGCTGGCTTGTATTTTCTTCTTTATACTTTTGGTGCATTTTATGCATTTGCTACATGAATATATATTGTCTTTATATTCAGAAAAAGAAAAGCTATTTTCATTTTGTAGAAGAATGTCCTCAAGGAATATATATTGTAAAAGACTATTCAATGGTATGGAAATATGTTCATAATATGTTAACTGAAAAAAGCAGGTTATAGTATCCCACTTAAAAATTTTTTAATGTAATATACACAGTATTTCCTAGGTACTATGATACTTTTTTTCCACCACTTACTATTTCTGAAATAAAAATGTCTCTTACAATCAATATGAATATTTAATGTAGTGGTTCCCCCCTCCCTGCCTGCCTGAAAAGCTGTTATTAATGAGATGATGCTTCTGGCAATCTGAGACTTGAGAAAGTGCCATATGTGTGTAGAGAAAAGACTGGAAGAATAGACACCAAAACGTGAGCAGTGTTTAGCTCTGAATTGAGATTTTTCTTTTCTTTTTCTTTCTTCTTCTTCTTTTTCTTTTTTTTTCTGGTTAAGTATAGTTTCCAAGTTTTCTGTAGTACGTGCATAAATAAACATAAAGAAATCAGGAAGCCAGCTGCCCTGCTTTTCAAGGAAGAAGCAGAGTGTGAGGGTATTTGGGACTTTGGGCCTTTACCAAAATAAGAGACTAGCAAATTAGGGTGCACACAAACCACCTTGCATGCCCACTGAGGGGCCCCTGGCTGGGCAGGAGCTGGCAAAGCAAGTTTGAGAACAGATGGTAGAGTTCGGTCAGCAGGAGCAGGGCTCTTGGATCAATCTTAGTTCTGTGTGGACAAGGAAATCCCTGTGAGGTATGAGTGAGTCCAGATGGTGGGGATGCTGGCTAATTATGGAGGAGAGGGATGTCCAACACCACGGGGCCACACAGATATTTTCCAGGAGTATGTTCTCAGTTACTCAAGAGAGACCAAGGCCTGCATGAAACAGAAAATGAGTCCACCCCTTTTGAAAGTCAAAACTTACATTGATTAGAGAATTCCCTGGCGGTCCAGTGGTTAGGACTCAGCGCTTTCACTGTCGTGGCCCGGGTTCAATCCCTGGTCGGGGAACTAAGATCCCACCAGCCACTCGGTGCAGCCAAAAAGAAAACATAAAAATAAATAAATAAACAACTTACATTGGTTTGAGGTGAGCCCGTCCCTCAGCCAAAAGGGCAAGGTAACTACAGGAGATGAAGGGCATGGAGCAGAAGTGGAAGACTAATGGCCACAGCAGAACCTGGCCAACCCCTGAGGAGGCTAGCAAGCTCTGGGCCTCTGCTTAGAAGGGAGGGGCTCTGCCTTGCAGTGACTGTGACTGGGGCACAGAGAGAGTGCCAGGCACGGCGCCAGGTAGGAGCTTCACCCACAGGATCATGTCTAATCCTCACAACAGTCCCGAGATAAGCAGCCTGAGGCTCCTAGAGGTTATGTGGTTTGTCCCAAAGCACACAGCCTGTAAGTGATGGAGTGGATTCCCACATTACTAGAGTCCATCTCTAAAAAGGGAAAAACACTGAGCAAAGTTAACACTCGTATTTGTCATGAGTATTAACTCATTACTTACCATAGTGGTAGCTGGAAAAACAAGTTTCAAGCAAAAATCTTCAATCTGATCCCAATATCGTTTTTTTTTTAATCGTGAAAACATAGTTTTCTTTTCAAATTTTGTGGCCGCGTCACGTGGCATGCGTGTCTTAGTTCCCCAACCAGGGATGGAACCCGCGCCCCCTGCAGTGGAAGCGCTGAGTCTTAACCCCTGGACCGCCAGCCAAGTCCCCCCAATATTGTTTTTTTAAAAAATATGTATAATATAGAAAAAAAAAGCCACAAGGATAGACACCTTAATGGTGGATATGTCTCAATAGTAGGAATCTAATTTTAAAATTTAATATTTTCTTTAGGTTTTTTTTTTTTTTAAACTTCCTCTCCACTCCTTCCTTGAGCATGTAAATCTTCTTAAAGCAGAGAAAACAAAAAGGCTTTTCAGAAGCAGTTGTGAGGACTAGTGGATCAAAGTTTTCAGAAGCAATTGTGAAGACTAGTGGATCAAAGTAATGAGAATGAATTACAGTGAGATTTTAATGACAGAGAAATCCAGGTTCTTACTAGCTATGTGAGTTCCACTTGGCTTTGCTAAGCCTGTTTCCTAAACAATAAAAGGGAATTATAGTCTTGTCCCAGTGAGCTGGTGCCAGGATTAACTGAGATGCAATGTACACAAAAGTCCCAAGCATAGTACTTGGCATAAGGATAGTGTTTAATAAATGTTAAACCCGACTCTTGGTGGTCATAGCTCTTCCTTGCTGCCCCAGGAAGGCCACGCACCTACAGCTGTTTCAGAGAGCAGAACGGAATCTGGCTGTCTTGGCAGGGGCCCCTTACTGGACCTGCAGCTGCCTGCACACCTGACACTTTCCCCTCCTCTTTTTTTTTTTTTTACCATCTGGTGACTAACAAGATCTTATTCCTTAACCCATTTTCACCCAACTATTTGCCTTCCTCTCTCCCTTTGTCTCAGTGTCTCAGCTGTTTCTAGGTAGTATTTTTGAGTACACGTGACATTATTTCAACATAACACATTTTCAGGGCACCTATGTTCTAAAGATGGCCCCAGGCTCCTGCTCTCCATTCATATCATCCAGAAATATTTGTATGAGCTCACAGTCTTGCTGAGAATTTAGATCCTTCAACAACTCCCACGTGTTGCCTAGCTGCTATAACAGGCACACAGACCATACTGTGGAGACTCAGAGGACAGATTTACCAGTGTATGCAAATGTGTATGGGAGAGGAGGGAAAGAATGGAAGTGTTTAATATTTAAAGAGTAATGATTTCTTCACCCCATCTTATGCATCACCTTCATATACTGTCTTTCCTAAAGAGAAAAGGTGCCCATTCTGCAAAACTGGTTTCAAGGCCAGTTAAGCAAATGCCTGAGTGGGCCTGTTTCATCTTCAGATTTGTTGAAGTCTGTTCACAGACACAAAGTTTGTGGAAGGCTCTGATCATCTGATGACATTGCTGAGGCAGTGGGGTGGAGAGCAGATCCAAGGAGTTACAAACTAGCTCCGAGTGTTCTCCTCAGACATTTTGGAGCTTATTGGAATACACACATTCTGATCAACAAGCAGTTTTAAGACTCAAAGGAGTGCCAAAACCAGGCATTGTTTGATATCTGTATTACTTATTAGGTAAACATTAACATCAATGGAAGTAAAAGAGATTTACCCATAGTTCAGACTCCCTCACAAACTAAGATGTTTTCGCTTTTCCTTATTCCCTTCCAGTCCTTCAAATCCATAAATCCAAAATCATGATAATGATTGCAGCTTAGATACAGTTCAATATTCTATTTCTTTCTCACACCCAGATGCATACACAGAATGATGTTAAGTACAGCAATATTCAAAACCAGGGCAGTGTGACAACAGCCCCTTCAGGCCTGTGGACCGACAGTCCAGTGGAAGATGTTGGCAGGGCAGTGAGACACACCCTGTTCTGCCTGTGTTATTTATGCCTTTGGCAGTGAAGCCCCTGACAAAGAAGCATGTCACTGGAACACATGCTCTTTGTTCACAGAGGTGCATGCCAGCACCGGCTGTGTCAGAAGGGACAGTGCCGGGTCTGTAGTCCCTCTTCTGGCTCTTTTGCTTTCTTTTTATTTGCTGCACATTGTGGCTATGTTTATTAATTACTTTGTAGCTTAATCTTATAAAACACACATTTATCTTGTGAGTCCTCATACCCTTGAGTTGGTCATAAAGAGAGGACAGGATTCCAAGCTTCTGCCCTTTCTCCCTAAGGATTGATATCACCTCCCCCACAAGCCACCAGGTTCCCACTCTCTCTAGCACAGAGCTACCACGTCCCAGTCTCCTTCAGCATCTCCCCTTTACCTACAAGATGGCGCCTGCAGCCTCTGTTTGGTATTAAAGCCTCTCTACAATTGTTCCCAACCTACTGTTCCAAAGCAGACCCCCATGCTACGACTTCATTCCACACAGACTGATAGTGTAGCAGAAAAGACACAGGCCTTGGAGTCAGACCCATCTGGGTTTAAACCCTAGCTCCACCTCTTGTTGGCCACACAGCTTCAGTTCCTCATCTGTAAAACGACAAAAATACAATCTACTTCACAGGGTAGTCTGAGCATTAAATTAGAAAGAACGTATTAAGCCCTAAAAGTGGATGCTCAATCATTGCTTGTTAGCTCATGGAACTAATTTGCTAGTTTTTTGGTAAAAGCCTTCATCTCATGGCCCTGTGGTTCTCATAACCTTACAGTTACAGACCTAGTGTGACATCCTGAAGAGCACTTCCCTCATCATTTTCCCCTGTCACAGAGATGACTGCTGAGACTAACATTTTAAATACAAGACTCAGGAAACAACACACTAGAAAGTTTTTTTTGCCTTTTCCCATAATCCTCCTAAAACCTTTTTTGCTTTGACATTTTAATGCATCTGATATTTTAAAAATTGATATAGATAGTTTTGTTTGCCACTAAATGAACTTCGGTGAAATGGAAGAGTGCAGTCTTTCTTAACTTGAAGAAAACCTTAGGTTAATGCATAGAATTGTAAGGTTTTCTCTATTCATAAATTGTTCTCAATCTTGGAGCCTCTTGTCCATACTAGAATTAAGATGGTATCTGATTTGACACGTGACGTATTTACTTATTTTAAGCTGAATGTAACGTTACATTATTTCCCTGAGCTCTGCAAAGCCGACTTAGTGCTCTAACCCTGTCTCTCAGGGCGCTCTCTGAGCCAGCCCATTACAAAGGCTACCTGCCAATCCCCGAAATGGAGACCACAGAGAATTCACACACCTCACTGGGGTGCCCTTAAAAATAAACGAGATAAAAGTCTTCGAAGAAACTCTGTAAACTCCGAGGCCCCATTAGAGATGCTAATTGCTGCCTTCGCTAGCCTATATTTAAATGTTAGAAAACCCAGGGAGATTCTCCCGGACTTGGGGACGCTCGGCTCCCCTGTGGCTTGGGCAAGCGGCCGGGGCTGCCGTGTCCCCGCCGGCCACGAAGGCCGACTCCGCCCGGTGCCACGCGGTAGAACGCGGGCCCGCCGCGATTCTGCCCCCCGACGAGGATCCTCGCAGCACTTCCAGCCCCACCCGGTCAAGGAGACGCGGGACTCGGGCTGTTGGCCCCACACGGTGCGGAGGAGCGGGAGGTGCACCCAAAAGCCCTCGTCCCGCGTTCTCTACAAGTCTCCCGCTTTCGCGAGTGTCGGGCTGGCCTGGCCGAGCCTCCGCAGAAGGACTTGGCCTTAGGGACCCCCGAAGCCGGGCTGTAAAGTCCCCCCCTCAGCCCTCCCGGCAAACGTCCAAGCGCGGGCTGGAGACCCGCCTCCGGGCGCGTCGAGGAGGGACCCCGGGGTCTCAGCTTAGCTGCGGGCAGGGAAGCTCCCGAGGCGGGTCTTACATCAGCCACCCCCACGTGCGATCTGAAGGCGGGAGTAAGTCACTCCCGTCCACCCCGCTGCGCTTTTTCCCCCAAGCCTCCGCCCCTCCTGCCGCGCCTCTCCCCTCCCGCCGCGCCTCTTCCCGCCCCGTCCTTGGTGCACCGCGGCCGCTGAGCCGAGCGGCGCCGCGCGGGGCCGAGTCGAGCCGAGCAGCCACCCGCGACGCGTCGCCGGTTTAAGCGCAGTGCGGGGCCGCGGCCGGGGGCGGCGGTAGTGAGACAAGCGCTGCGCTCCAGCCCCCTTTTCCCTCCATGGTTTCTCTCCGCTCCCGTGAGTAACTTGGCTCCGGGGGCTCCGCTCGCCTGCCCGCACGCCGCCCACCGCCTGGGACCGCGCCGCCGGCCTCTGCTGCTAGCAGACCCCTTCTGACGGCCCTCGCTGCGCAGGCTGGGACGCCTCTCCCCCCTCCGCCCCCGCCGCGGAAAGTTAAGTTTGGAGAGGGGGGAAGAGAGAAACATGGACATGAAGAGGAGGATCCACCTGGAGCTGAGGAACCGGACCCCGGCAGCTGTAAGCAGAGCCCCCTTCGGGCGCCCTCTCCCCCGATGACTTGCATGTAATGGTGGCCACCTGCGGGGCCCCGACCGCGGGTTCGCCGGCCCGGCGCGAGGAAGAGCGCAGCTCGCGGGCTCGGACGGGGAAGGCGGGCGGGCGCGGAGGGGGGAGCGAGCGCGCGGGGATTAACTCTTTGGCGCCCACGGGCCCCCGCGGCCGTCCGGGGAAGGCGGTGGGGTGGGAAAAGCAAACTTTGAGCTCCTCGCCCGCCGGGGTCCTTTCCCGGAGGAGCGCGTGTGCGTGTGGCCGGCGGCAAGGGAGGGAGGAGGGGGTTGTGTAACGCTGGGAGCCATGTTTGCAGCCTCCCGGGATACGCGGCCGGGCGGAGGCCCGGCCTGCCGAGAAGCCGCGCGGCCAGCCGGGGCTGGGCCCGTTGCGGGCCAGGCCGGGCTCCGTGCGACCCGGGCCGGCCGGGGAAGGGGCTCGGGCGGGGCGGGGGGTGGGCTCTTCCGGCCAGGCCTCGCGGTTGGCGCCGGCCCGGCTAGGTCAGGGGCCGAGGGGCGAGTAGGGGGCTCTTTGCCTCTGAGGGGGACGGGAAGTCCCCTCGGGCGCTGGGGGGCTTGGGCAGGCATGGCCTGGCGCGCGCGGAGCGGGGGAGGGGCGAGCTCGGGCGGCGTCGGTGGCGCAACCGCCGCCCCTCCCCAGGCCAAGTTTGAAAAAAGGACGCGGTTCCCGCCATTTTTCAAGCCTAAAAATAAAACTTTCTCCCGCATTTCTCTAGCTCCCTTTTTGCCCCCCGGGCCTTCCCCAGTCCCGGCCTCCCAGGGCGGGCCTTGCTCGGCCCGGGGCCGCCGGTGTGGCGTAGGCGGCTTCTCCCTCCCCCCGTGCCGCCGCGGCAGAGCCCGGGGGCCCCTGCCCGAGAGGCTGGCCCCTCGGTGTGGGCGGGCGGCGGCGGCTCCTCGCGTCAGCCGGGGCGCGCCACAGGCCGACACAGCGCCATGTTGGCGAGCGCTCGTCTCCCTCCGCCGCGTGAGCCGGCCTGCTGGCTCGGGCAGCGGGACCCTGCCCGTCCGCACCGGCGGTGGCTGTGGGCCGCTGCTCCCCGGGCCGAGCCTGCGGCTTGTACGGTGCCCGCCTCGCCAGGGCTTGGCTCGCTCTGGATGGAGCCGCGCGCTCCGGCCGCCGCCGACTCATCTCTTGGGCGCGCTGCCGTCTCCCTCCCCCCTTCTTAAAAGGGCAACGCCAGGCGGCCGCCTCCGCCCCGGTCGAGCGTCGGGGGTACGGGGGGGCCTCGGCTGGGCTCGCGGGCTGGGCGGCCTCTGTCCTCGCACGTGCTCCAGGGCCGCCGACCCTGGCCGGCACTCCCCCGCCGCGGCTGCGTGAGCGGCGGGTGGACGTTTAAGAATCGGCTTTCTTTTCTCTCCTGGCCCTCCCCGCGAACTAGAGCGCCTTCCCGTGGCCGGGTGCGGGGCCCTGTTTCCTGGCCCCCGCGCGGGGAGGCCGTGCCTCTGCCAGACCCCTTCTTCGGGTGAGTGGCGTCTTTTGGCCCTGGGGCAGCCGAGGGGAAGTCCTTCCACCTCGCGCCAGGCTGGCGATGGGCGCGTTTCGTGCAGTCAGGGAGCTATGGGTAACAAGTTGCCAACTTGTGGGAATTCGTCAACCGGCTTTCCCTTGTGTGCATGAGGTTTTGAATCCCTGAGGTATCCACAAATGAGGTGCCGGGTCGCTGCACCTCGTGGCCTCCCCGCTTGTCCCTGGAGGACCTCGGGGGGGTGGGCGTCTCGACTCGGTGCTCTGGGTTTTTAAGGTTGAGGTTTGACCTCAGTGGTCCCTTCCGTCCATCAGTCAGACATTTTGTGTCGGCCACGTGCTAGTATATTGAACCGTTAAGCTTCTTCATACTGTAAAACTTGTAGAGTTGTGATCTCATTTTGAGGAGTTGTTAATTTAAGACGTTTAAATTATTACTGCGTAGTTTCAAATGAGGAGAATGTGGAGGAATTAGATTTAGCCAAATTTTCCAAGAGAAAATTACACATGGGTCTTCAAAGTGCCTTAAAATCTGGAATTTGAATTCTTTGAGGGTGCATAAAGTACTCTTAAAACACTCAGCTAAGAGCACTGTTGCTCCTTCTGGGAAATACAGCTGGGCTAGTTGTATGTGGAATTTGTATATGAAATAACTAATATATTGCTTTTTTAAAACATATATATGTGCAAGCGTTAATTTTTCAAGAAATCATCTTAAGCCTTGCCCTTTTGCCCAAAACAGGCTAGAGTCGTGTGGCTATTTAACTTATACTGAAAGGTCAGTTTGTCAGTTGCAGTATTCACATATCAGGAACTCAAAAGCCACAGGTGACTAGTGGCTACTGTGTTGGACTGCACTCTCCTACTGTAATCCACTGTTTTTTGTTTTTTAATATATGACGTTTTTTAAAAATATCTTGACTTTTTTAAAAATGAATTTATTTTTGGCTGTGTTGGGTCTTTCTTGCTGCACGCGGGTTTTCTCTAGTTGCAGTGGGGTGGGGGGCGGGGGGCTACTCTTTGTTGCGGTGTGCGGGCCCCTCTCCCGTTGTGGAGCACAGGCTCTAGGCATGCGGGCTTCAGCAGTTGTGGCGCACGGGCTTGGTTGCTCTGCGGCATGTGGGATCTTCCCAGACCAGGGCTTGCACCTGTGTCCCCTGCATTGGCAGGCGGATTCCTAACCACTCTGCCACCAGGGAAGTCCGTAATCCACTGGTTTTATTAAATAAATATTTGAGTACCAACAGTATGGCAGGGCCTGGAAAAGCAGTGTGAACAAGGCAGAGAGCAGTCCCTTCCCTCCTGAAGCTCAGAACCCAGTGGTGCCTGTTGCACTGTGCAAGTAAGGGGGCCTTAGGAGAGTGTCGTGGGAGCCAGCCAGGATTGTGGGGTAAAGAATGGCTCCCCTAGGGACTCTTACAGGGAGACTGAGTAAGAGTTAGGTTCTTAAGAGAGGAAAGCTCTGATCTTAAACTGAAGGTTTTGGGGGGTGGGGGGAAGCTGTAGGAAATTTTAAAATAAGAGTTTAAAAATGTTTTGCACAAAAGCATCATCTTTAAGGTAAATGAGACGTTCCAAGATGATTCTGAGTCAGCTAGTCACATGGCTCCATACGTCTGTTGTGGAGCCAGCTGTTAAAGAGTAGCCTTGACCTCTGGAATCCTGCAGTCTCTTGTCATTTGGGGAAAGAAGAAGAACCCTGTCTCTATTGAATGTATTGGTATAATGACAGGAGGCTCTAAAATGCACAACACAGTGTATTCCTTGGTTGATCTTGATGTCATAAAGTGAGATCTAAGACTGAGGAGGGTAAGTGGAGGCTTGATCATAAGTGTTTTTGTTTTAAGACCAGATGGGCTTTTTTTTTCTGAAATGGAATATTTTTTTAATAAATTTATTTATTTTTGGCTGTGTTGGGTTTTCGTTGCTGCACGTGGGCTTTCTCTAGTTGCTGAGAGCGAGGGCTACTCTTTGTTGCGGTACGCGGGCTTCTCATTGCGGTGGCTTCTCTTGCTGTGGAGCACGGTCTCTAGGCACACGGGCTTCAGTAGTTGTGGCACACGGGCTCAGTAGTTGTGGCACACGGGCTTAGTTGCTCCGTGGCATGTGGGATCTTCCTGGACCAGGGCTCGAACCCGTGTCCCCTGCATTGGCAGGTGGATTCTTAAACACTGAGCCACCAGGGAAATCCCCAGATGGGCTTTTATTGTGAGTGTGGCTTTTTTGTTTTTATTTTATTTGGGGATTTGAAGAAGACTCTGGTAACACTTTACTTCTTGTGTTCTTTAGCCGAAGTACGTGAGACAGACCAAGATAATAGGTTCCATTTCACCTGTTATAAACCGGTATGCTCATTTCCCTAAGGGGGTGACTCATAAAGGAATATAATAATTCAGTTTTTTCTAAGTCCAAAACACCTCTTTATATAAGAGGTTTGTTCTCATAGTGGAAAAAATGGCTTAAGATGGCATTTTAAAGTAATCTTCAAAAAGAACAGTGATCACTGTTTTTAAATTATAGGCAAGGATAGGAAATATTTTATACAAAATATTGTGTTGTCAGTTATTTCACTGAGAACAAATTGTATAGTACTAGAACGTACCATGTATACGACAGAAATTGGTAGTGTTGTCAGATGTGAGAAGAGACATGCAGTAGCAAGATATAGTTATTACCTATATCTAAATTTGTAATTTAGATATATTCCAGAATTGGAGAAAATACCTGTTCTTTATGTGAGGCCCTAATCTTTCTATTATGCCAAACATGCCAATGATACGAGCACCTCATTAACTATGAATGTAGGGGTATCTAGCTTTGATGTTAGCTCTGTTCCAGTCTTGTGTTCAAAGTTAGAAAGTCATGCAGTTCTTGTGGTTTACAATCAATGCCCCTGTGGAACACTGGTGGGCTGTATGCTAGACTGAGACATTTCATATCCCACAAATAAGAGTAGTTTTTCCTTAGTCCCAATTTACTAAAAAAAATTTAATTTTTAAAATAACTAACGTGAGGGGACTTCCCTGGTATTCCAGTGGTTAACACTTCACGCTCCCAATGCATGGGGCGCGGGTTTGATCCCTGACTGGGGAACTAAGATCCCACGTGCCGCATGGTGCGGCCTTAAAAAAAAAAAAAAAAAAAGGAAAAAAAAGACAACATAATGTGAGAAGAACCTTTCCCTCAACTTTTGGCATTTATTGTTGTGTCTGTTATGATGTGATTTTGAGCTCCGTGGGATATTCTAATTGGTTGCATCGCAGCTAATTGGGTTCTTTTCCTTGTATAAGGAATACAGTCTTCATTGAAGAAAAATTTGATACAGATAAGCTAAAAAAATAGTAGATATAGAGAAGGAAAAATTTAAAAACCCAGAAATCTCATACACACCCATCCTACCATCTAGACATTATGGTGTACAGTCCACGAGAATTTTTTTTTCTAAACTCAGATCATGCTATTAATGCATATAATATCTTGTTAAAATATAGTAAACATCTTTATCTTTCTCTGGCACAATTTATTATTTTACAGCCTCATTGTTAACATCCGCATAGGTCATAATTTAACCATCCCCATTAGGTGGTTAGAAGGTTTTTTACTGTTTTAAGTAGTATTGAAATGAACATTTTGTAATGTGAATCTCTGTCAAATTGCTTTCTAGAATGGTTCTCCCCACCAGTAGGGTATGAGTGTTTCCTTCCTTCATACCAACAGTTCTGCCATCCAAACACATTTGAGAACTGCTAATATTCTATTCTACCGTCATTTTGCAAACATTATTTTAAAATAATAGTAGGGTGGAAGGTTTGAAGACTGGTTAACTCAGAAAGATGGAAATTATCAAGGGTGGCAGGAGTTACTTTCTACATTTTTGGACATATTTCCACATATTTCGCTTACTATAATAATCATGTATTTTCTAACTAAAAAAAAATTGACAACTCAGTGATTTTTAATCCTCTGTATCTTCTTTTCCCCTCTTATAACAATTATAATTGATGATTATAGGGCTGCTTTTTCTTGATTAGAACCTCCCATTTATTCTGGGTCTAGATTGGGATGCCATGGCATTATATGTCCCCCACCCCATGTACCTTCCCTTGTAAGGCAGTCTGGATCCCTTCACCCTCAAGAAGGAATTGGGGGAGAGGGGAGGCTTAGTTATCTCAAATGCTGCTGACACAATGCCTGAGAGCAGACACCTTTTCACCAGGGTCCTGTTTAGAACTTCAGACTGGCTAGAAGGCTGCTTATGGCAGGCTTTGCAGACCTGTCATCCTTGGGCACAGCCCTAAGTGGACCCTCCTTTGGTCTCTGCTTTCTGCAGTAATTTCCCACAGTGCTCTGTGCTTGTTTGTGGCTCGTCTTCTTACTGTGCCTCTGGAACTTTGTTCTGGGGTTAGCCCATTTCTTTACTACGTGCTTAACCTTCCTGGAAAAGTCTAGGGACATGATTTCACTGCTGTGCCATACAGCCCAGCCCTTGCCTGTACTCACCCCAATAAATTCTGTTGCCTCCTACTCATGGAGAAAATTAAAGGTCTCAGGTGTGCGTTCCCTGACTTCTCACTCTCCCACTTATAAACTTACCTGCACGTATACCCATCCTAGCCATCTCTTCTCCATAAAAGAGCTGCTCCATCCTCAATAAGAGTAGAATAACATCTCATTTTTAATAACTATATGCAAATACCTAGAATTTCCATATGTCAAGAAAGGTCACAAAAAAGTGTTGAGAGGGATTGGTTGCCATTTTAAATAAAGAACTCAAAACTCAGCGACTCTTAACGTTTATATTTTTTTTCACCTAGCAATAGATTGTGAGGAAACAATCCTTATTACAAAAGAAATTTCACATAAAAAGATAGCATGGCATTATATATAATAAACTTGGAAACATGTTCAATAGGGAGGATTGTAATTTATGGTGCATCCATACACTTTAATTTCTTTAGCCATTAAAAATATTTATAATTGTTAAAATATGCTAAGTAATATTGTTTCATCTTGCTGTATTTAAAATATACAAAGACTGAAAAAAAAATACCAAAGTATTAAGTGACAAACAGCAATATGCTTTGCATTAATGTGATTATGCTTATGATCAGAAAGTAGGTTCTCTTCATACCCAGGTTTCCTCTGTTTCATCATCTGCTCATTCCCCTACAATCCTGACACAAACCCCAATGCCATTTTTTTCTGCATTTAACAGTTGTGAAGGCTCCTTCTCATACTGGGGTATGGTGGTAACTAAAATAGACATGACCCTGCCATCATGAAGCTTGATGAAATTTCAAGGCTAGCAGTGACCTTTTTTAAAAATTATTTTATTTTATTTTTAATATTTATTTATTTGGCCCCGCTAGGTCTTAGTTGTGTCATGGGGGATCTAGTTCCCTGACCAGGGATGGAACCTGGGCTCCCTGCATTGGCAGTGTGGAGCCTTAGTCACTGGACCACCAGGGAAGTCCCTAGCAGTGACCTCTTTTTTAACCTTTATTTTTTTTAATAAATTAATCTCATCATAGAAATGTTAAATAAGGTTATGGAAAAGTCCCCCAGCCAGTCACTTTCTCTCCCTGAGAAGAATATAAGAAAGTGAATGTGTGATATGTGACATAAATGAAAACATTTTATACATTTTGTACCTTTTTCATCATACATTGTATCCTGGAAATGAGTCCTTTGTTGATGGACAGTTACATTGTTATCTAATTTTTTTCAGTCCGTTTTTCCCCCCCCCTCAGTAACTTCTTATGCCTTATTTCATAAACCTTTCTAGGTGTTTGAAACTAATGCTTCACCTTTGGGTACTACTGATTCTTCTCAAGTCACCTTTGCAGGATTCCCCGGGTTCCATCCTTGGTTCTCTTCCTAGGAATTCCATCTTTTCACTACTGTCTCTGCCCTGATGACTTCCAAATACAGAACTTAAACCTAGAACTCCCGTGAACTCCAGGCCCTCATGTCCAGCTGCCTGGGGATACTTTCACCTGGACTTCTCATGAGAACTTTAAACTTGGTATTCTTCGTGGTATTCATTATATACCTGCTCTCCCCCCCACCCCATCCCCAAAGCTGTTCCTTCCTATTTCCATCCAGCTACATAGTTCCCATTTCTTTAAATCAGAACCTCAATTCCTCTCCATCATCTTTCATACTCAACAGTTAGATTTGCAGATTTGGACCACTTTAACATCATTTTTCCCTCCCAATTTCTCCTTGCTTCCTATTCGGCTATTTGGTTCAGCAGACTTGTTCTAACTCTTCGATGACTCTAGTTAAAGCGGAATTTTACCAGTTGAGAGAAATGTCCAAGAGGTACACCCATGGGCTGGGAGGCAAAATGGCTATCTAAATTCCTCCTTACTTGGCTTTTGGCATATTGGTGTCATTCTGTATAACGTTTTTGGATTCTCTGTCAGATATAGTCATAGAAAACCCCCCAAATCAAATAGAAACATTTAGTTATATTACAGTATACTACTTAGGTTGGTGGGTGATTACACTTGACCTTTTTTTTAAATGATTTGCTGGTTTTACTCTTTTTTTAATAAATGTATTTATCTTTTATTTATTTATTTTTGGCTGCATTGGGTTTTGTTGCTGCGCGTGGGCTTTCTCTAGTTGTGGCAAGGGGGGCTACTCTTTGTTGCAGTGTGCGGGCTTCCCATTGCGGTGGCTTCTTTGGTTGCGGGGCACGGGCTCTAGGCGCACAGGCTTCAGTAGTTGTGGCACGCAAGCTCAGTAGTTGTGGCTCGCGGGCTTTAGAGCACAGGCTCAGCAGTTGTGGCGCATGGGCTTAGTTGCTCCGTGGCATGTGGGATCTTCCTGGACCAGGGATCGAACCCATGTCCCCTGCATTGGCAGGCGGATTCCCAACCACTGTGCCACCAAGGGAAGTCCTACTTTTTTTTTTTTTAATACAAAAGAAATACATGCTTGTAGAAAACTTAGTACAGATAGGAATAAAGTAAATAGTAAAGGTCTTTGTCATTCTCCTACACCCTTTCCCAGAGGTTACTTTCTCAGTATTCACTATGCCCCAAGCACTACTTTCTATAACAGTTCTACTTCACAGATGAGGAAACTGAGACACAGATAGGTTAAGTGACTTGTCTAAGGTCACACAGGTTGTGAGTGGCAATGCCAGAATTCAACCCTAAGTATCTGTCTCTGGAGCCCAGCTCTCCTCAGTCTACCTTAAGTTTTCAGATGTGCTAATTTTCATCAGAAGAGGAAAGAATGTCCGAGGTAGCTAGAGAAAAGTGGAAGGAAGGGAAGAAAGAAGCAAAAGATATAATGGGCCTATATGCATCCTGAAAGCAAGGCTTCTGAAGAGGAAGTAGAGTAGTGAGAAGTAGTGAAGAAGCGAGCATGAAGTTGTGGTGTTGTGGGTGTCACTGACTCTCTAAATCAGTTTCCTTCTCTGTAACTGAGGGGAGGGTATGGTGGTACAAAGAAAAATGAGTAAATTCTCCATAAATGTTAGCAATTGCTAGAGTAGTATCCTTGGATTTTGTATAAGAGAATGAAGAAACTACTAGCCCCTATTTTCATTTTAGAACTATCAGCATCTTCTTCTCATACATGCTTGATTAATGCTAATAAACGTGTTAGATTCACTGCAAGAATGCCTTTGGCAGTTAAAACTAATTTGCATCAGTGTAAATTTATCAAAACGTGTTTAAAACTTGCAAGTTTCAGAGTCAACCACAGAGCAAGAATGGCAGTAGGGATTATCATGGTAGATATTCACACAGTAGACTTTATTAAATAATCAGTATTCACAATCTTCAGATGTGATACCTTTGGATGGATTTGAATCCTGAATTTCAGGACCTCCAAATAAGGAGATTTTGTGGCCTGAAAAAGGAACCTAATGTCTAACAGTTCTCTCCCCTAGAAATACTTTCTTACATGTAACACAAAATGATCTTTGTTTTGAATTAAGGCCTCTTGCATCTTGATCTTTTCCTAGTGTCAAAATAATCTTAGTAAAGATTAATAAGACCAAAAGTAGAAATGTATAGTCCAGAAACCTGTAGCCACAATCTCTTAGTGACCTTGATGGGAAAAGTGAAGCTTTCCTCTTTTCCTTGTGTCAGTCTCCTGGGCCTTGAGGAAGACTCGGCCTAAAGGGGTTGCAGGGGTTGGGGGGGTATCTTCACTCCGCATTTGTAGTTAAAGCTGCCCCTTGCGGAACAGACTTGGGAAAAGGAATAAGGGGGATATCGTTTCTTCACTTATCTCGTAAGAACTGTAGTTTCTGTCTCTGGAAAGTAAAGAGTTTAAATCTTTATTTGTACCATGGTGTGACATTCCACCTTTGATATCTATTAGAATATTGTTACTAAAGGCTTAATCATTTTTCATTTATTTATAACTGTGACCTAGGTCTAAGTTGAGGCTGCCACTATATGTGGGTGGTTTGGTGGGTATTTATGGTTGGAGTTTTTGCATTGTGTTTTGTTTTCTGCCTGTTTTTTAAAGCTTTTCTTCCCCACTTTGTCACCCACAGGTTCGAGAACTTGTCCTGGACAATTGCAAATCAAATGATGGGAAAATTGAGGGCCTAACAGCTGAATTTGTGAACTTAGAGTTCCTCAGTTTAATAAATGTAGGCTTGATTTCAGTTTCAAATCTCCCCAAACTACCTAAATTGAAAAAGGTAAGTGCTTTTTCTTTAACAGTAGAAGGGAAAACCATTCTGCGGAAAGGAAAAATATATGATTCTATCTGTAAGGAAGCATTTAGTGTAGCAGAAAGCATATGGCCTTTGGAACTGGGCAGATCTGGGATTGAATTCCAGCTCTAA
The DNA here is from genome assembly GCF_965194825.1 of Balaenoptera physalus. Taxonomy (NCBI): domain Eukaryota; kingdom Metazoa; phylum Chordata; class Mammalia; order Artiodactyla; family Balaenopteridae; genus Balaenoptera; species Balaenoptera physalus. Next base: position 33,875,698 of record NC_138886.1, on the reverse strand, counting down.
CATTTTCCTGATGGGTAAATCTTACTCAGATTACTTAATCTCTCTAAGACTCAGTTTCCTCATCTGTAAACTTGTAATACCACCTGACCTTGCAGAATTGCTATGATGTTTGGAAATAATACATGTTGGGTGCTCAATAAATAGTAGTTATGAAGAATAATTATTTTGTGAATATTACTTCTTGTTACGAATCTGTTGCTATGATGTTAACTCGTATTGTTCTTAGTATGCTCTGGTTTAGGAACCACAGGTGCCTCCCACTCTTCGTGTTTTATGTTGATTAAGGGAGAATTGAAGTATAGACCTTCCAAATTTGTAGTCTGTTATTTCAAACACATTATGTAATTCTTAATGACTAGGAAGTTTAAAATGTGTTGTGATTGACTGCAAGAGTTCATTTTAACAAAACTGCTGTACTTCCCTATCCTAGTTGACGGCCCATTGTTAGGGCTTTATTGGTCTAATTATAAACCAATCGCTGTCCCCTCTAACAACTCCCCCCCCCAAAAAAAAACAACAAACAGAAAACCTCAAGAAAAATGTTTTTTTCATGTCCTTGCACGTTGCCCTGTCACAAAACCCCAGAATGTCAGAACTGGAAGAAACTTAGATCTTCTAGCCTTGTTTTACAGGCACAGCAGTAGACCCAGAAAGGTACAGTAATTTGCCTAAAGCCACCCACAGAAGTGGTTAGTACTGGAACCAAAGCTAGAACCCTTATCTTCCTATTTGCTAACCCAGTATCTTTTCCATTACATACAAAAATGTTTGTGGTCATGGCAGTGTTGCAGAATTCTCCACTGTTTACCTAATCTCTTTATTAGGGAGTTTAAGTTGAACCTTCATCTAAAAAAGATACACATAGAAAACTGAAATCAAATTGAGGCAAAGGACAGGTAGGCTGTTCCTGTAGCTTGCTTGCTTGAATTCTGAGAGGGACTTGTTTTTTGGTTAAGTACGTGAATTAAAATCCAGAAGTGCTTTTTACTTATTTGCCTTTTTTAGGTAATAAATGCTCAGAAAGTCCTCATGAGTTTCAGGGCGACCCTCCTATCAGAAAGAATTCTGTTATGTTTAAATTTGTAAATTTTTTTTCTTTTTTTCTGACAGGCATTTCCTTTAGAGGTTCAAGTGTAATCCTTTTATGTTTGCATAGGTTATTGTGACATTGGAAGCGCTGATAAGCCCATAAAAAACTGATGGCTTTTTAGCCTGTATCTACATAAACTTGATGCTAGCAGGTCCCTACTATGTGTTTTGTGTTCTGTTCTACTTTCCTAGCATCCTGGTACATTTTCCTGAATTCCTATGGTCTGTGTACTATCACACTTATTCAGAAAGTCAGTGTATCAGTGTATCAAACCCTTCTGAAGTCTTGTTAATCACTTACCTTGTAGGGTCAGAGAGGGAGGAATAGAGATATCTGTAAACCAAACTTAAAGGCAGATTGGGTGTTCTCACAGCTGATTTTCTTCCTACCCTAGAGCACAGATTGTTTTTTTTTTAACAAGAAACAGGTTCTGAAAGAAATTTTGGTGTATAAATGTCGCAGGTTTGCTAAATTTACACATTGATTTCATTTCAAAATAAATATGCCACTAAATGTTTGGCAGATTGCCTTGTTATCTCTTCTCCCTAAGATACTCATGTTGAAAGGATGTGAATACTATATATGTTGATATTCTAACCGGCCAAGAGAAATTTTAGATATTTTACTGGACTGTCCCATCAGAAGGAAAAAAAATGTATTGAAATGTTGCATTTTTCTCTTCCGAAATGCTTAATAACACCAAAGCAGCAGACTTACTGTTTTTTAAATTCATTCTTTCAACGAATATTTAAATTTTTAAAAGTTCCTCTATTCTGCATCATGTACTTCATTTCATTGCATGCCAGACTAAATTACATAAGTTGTCATGCTGTTCTAGGTACATAGCATAGGGGGGAGCACATTGAAGCTAGCCTGACTGGCTTCAAATCATAGGTTCACCGATGTAACAGCTGTGTGATCTGTGGGCACTTATATAGTCTCTTCATAGTTCATTTTTGTCATCTGTAAATGGGGGTAATAATTCTACCTACCCCATAGGGTGATTGTGAGATCAAATGAGTTCATGGATTTCTAGTGCTTTGAACAGTGCCTGAAGTACTATGTAAGGGTTAGATACAGTTACCATTGTTGTTGTTGGCAGTTAAAAGAGAATTGAAACTAGCTGTCTGGCCTTAGTTTTCTTCATCTGCAAAATGAAGAGTTTGAATTAGATGCTCTCAACCATCTTATTTTTCCAGGCTCCAATTTCTTTCACTCTAAGAGTCCAATATTCCTTGGTGAAGGCTCATTCCTTCATTGGCATACCACTTGCTGTGCTACTTGACCTGCAGCTAAGAAATTAGAGTGGGTTCTTACAAGGGCTAGTGCCAGGTTTGTGCAAGAAGTGTCCTCTGGGGAGTTGGTTTCATCAACTCTGAAGCTGTTGCCCCAGTCCCTTTTTCCAAAGTCATGGAGCTTCTTTAAGGGCCTGTACCATTCCTGTAGCCTTCAGAGCAACATTCCCTGGTGGCTTCCAGATGTAGAACCCCATGGCGAGCCAGCACTGAACAGAACCAGATTAGGTTTCAAGTGGGCATTGTGAGCTTTGCTTGGCACACAGAATAGCTGCTTAGAATGCACAGACCATTTACCCTTCCTGGCAGGTATAGAGTATTACAACTTCTCAAAGAATTCTAATTTGCTTTGACCCACTTTTTAGGTTAGAAAATGTATTTGCTGATGTTAGGGGCCAGCAAACTGTTATAATTAGCAGCTGGTTAAGAAAATACAACTCTTCTAATCCTAACATGTCTCTCCTTCCCAGAAGTGTTCCTGGGATCTGTAAACTACTTATTTGGGTTTAATCAAACAAAATGAACACACATGCCCTAATAAAAAATAGAGATCATTTGATCTTGGTGTTTGAGAACTTTATTCGTTATTTATGACACTTTAATGATATGTGTTTCTCTGTGTGTATTTGTGTGCTGTGTGCATTTTCTCTTAACAGCTTGAGCTCAGTGACAATAGAATCTTTGGAGGTCTGGATATGTTAGCAGAAAAACTTCCAAATCTTACACATCTAAACTTAAGTGGAAATAAACTGAAAGATATCAGCACCCTGGAACCTTTGGTAAGTAATCAAGAATTTGAAAACCAGGACTTATTGGTCATTTTCATTTTCATATTTCTTTATTGTGAGGGAAATAATTGGAAATAATAATTGACTCAGAAAGTGGTGGTTTTTTATAGTACTTCTTATAGAAAGAGTCCAGTTTTAAAGAATCAGGGCCTCTTTAGTTATACGTGTTCCTGTGACTTTGCTCTCCCTCCCTTATTTTTGTGGTAGCTTCCTTCAAAGGGGAATTCTTTTCTTTTTTGTCCTTTTTGAATGTCATATATTAACTATAGCCTTAAATATTTATCTTAAAATTGTTTCCCCAGACTGGCCAGACTGTTCTATATTATACTTTTACAGAAAAGGCTGTTTATATTGGGTGACATATCTGATCTGTAGATGGAACAGGCCAAGGGCAGCTCCAATGAGTTTTAGGTCTTCTAATTCATGACCTTGTGCTGTAGCTGGATCACTGTTGACTAAAGTTTTGCATGGGAACCCCCAAATTCTCCTCAGTCTTACATACTGGGACAAGCTATGGAAAGTTAAGTGCCAGTTGGGTTATAGACTTGCTGTGTGACCTTGGGCAAATTGCTTCTTCTCTCTGGGCCTCAGTTTCCTCACTTATGAAGCAGGAAGGATAATAATCCCTGCCTAACTTACCTCACTTAGGAGTTCTGAGAATAAAATAAGGTAATGCGCTTACTTTGCTTTGTAAGTTGGGAAGCTGTGTTAATGGGGGTCCAGTCTAGTGGAACTTGTAGTGACCAGAAAAGAGCTTCTGGAGGCAGGGGTTAATGCAGGGTAGGGGGTAGCCCCACAGCCTGTTCTCTTTGGCTGCCACCTGGAAATTCCTATGATTTCAAGATTGTTAAATGACTTTTTCCCCTAAATATGACATTCTATTCATAGAAGTAGAATTCTATTTTAATAAGGCTAATGAAACTCAAACTTGTTTCATATCACCCAAAGAAGTTTGTGGCAGCTTTCTGGGTTTTTTTTTTTTTTTTTTTTTTCCTGTTATACATAAAGTCAGTATTTCCATCTGACTTAACTTGCAAACATTAATTGGGAGAGGGGCTATATAGCAGATAGGAGCTGTCTTTCAGGATCCAGCAGAGCAGAACCCAAGAGGATAAGGCATCCTTCTGCTATTTCTATCTTTTCTGATATCACAATATATTAAAATATTTGCACTTCATATCATTTGTACAAAATGTGCTGTTGATATTTCAAGAGAAGATAGAGTTAAATTATGACTTTTAATAAAGAGGATTTCCTGCTAAAACTATAGGGTCTTTTCCCTCCTAATAGTAATTGAGGCTCTGCTCCAATGTAGATTTAGTCACTGTTTACCGAGTCCCTTTGTTTTTATGTTTCATTAAGTAGACCACATTTAGCTCATTTCTCATAAATGTTGGGAGCCTGTTGTTCACCTTTGCTCCATGAATTTTGTCCCCTTTTTTCTGTTACCAGTTCACTCAGATACTTGGGCTCCCTCCTTTTTCACTAGTTCTGTTTTCCTCCAAATCAATCCCCATTTCCAATGTTTAAGCAAACATTTATTGCAGTTTGCTTTATTCAAGGATGTTAACATTTGCCCATTGTATCCTCATGTAATGCAGAGAAGAGAGAATGTCCTCCTTTTAGAAATGAGGAAACCAAGTTTAATTACTCAGCAGCTGCAGAATAAATGGGTAGTAGGGATTCAAATCCAAGTCCATCATTCTTTCCACTACCCTTGGGACCTGTTCTTCTCTTTTTAACCTATAAATTTATTCCATACCCAAATTGACCTAAGCTGGGAGTTCCAACAGGAGCACTAAATTAAGTGCTGATGGTCTCCCAGTCCCATGGGGTACTCTAAGCCTTTATTGTTTGTGTTAATGACAGGCTATCAATTTAGCGTCATTGTAAGCACAGGAACCCCTTCTCTTTAGAACAGAGCACCAGGCAGTACCTTTCCATGCTAAATCACTGGCCATTGCCTAATTCTCCTGGCAGCCTTAGTCTTCTTTGATGTTTCATCAGAAGCTTTTGTCAGTGTCCTAGCATTCAGAGGCAGAGCAGAAGCAAACATTGTGTGGGAGTTGTTCCTGACCTGCTTGGTGATTTATTAGGGCCCTTTGGTGGCTATGAAAGTCTCAATCCCCTGGGGCAATGAAGTATAAGAAAAATAATCATTATAATATTTACCATTTTTGGAGGATCTTCTATGTACCATACACTGTAGTGGATGCTTTATGTATGTTATCTCATTAGTAATCCTCAACATTTCTATAAAATAGATAGAAATAGCATGGCCCTCATTTTACACATGAGGAAGCTGAGGCTTAGGAGAGGCTGAATCCCTTGTCCAGAGTCACACACTTGGCTAGGGAGTGACAGAGCCACAGTGCCACACACCCAGGGCTGTCTGGGAAAGGCTGAGCTCCTGCCATTCTCCTGAACTTTCTATTCAGATTCCTGGGGGCGCTAGGTGGGTCTCCTGACATTATAACTTCAGGATAAATAAAACTGTAAGAGAAGGTGAAGGGGGGAAATGTTGGGTCCATTCTGACTTCTGAAAGTATACTTCAGTGGGGAAAAACACCATCCTCATCCTCATCAACCACATACATTTTGAACACCGTCTACGTTGAGCCCAGTTCTTACAGTCAATGCAATGATTGTGAATGCCTCTGCTTACTACAGGGACATTAATCGAGAGACAAAGAAGGCATCAATTCAAACTTCCTTGGACACCTTTTTTAAGAGACCTGGGCCATCCAAACCATCCCCCAAAGCCCTTCTAAATTCTAAGAAGGCAAGCAAAATTATTGTTAATAAAATGTTTAATGTTTATTATGGCTAGCCTATTAGTTTTAGGCCAAATTTCTGAAATGGTAGAGTTGTGGTTTTTTGTTGTTGTTGTTGTTGTTTTAAGCAGTATTTACACATTACATTGGGATCCTGAATAATCTGTGTGTAGTGTATTTTGGGCCTTAAAGCACAATTTTACTGCTTTAAACAATTCTAGAGTCCTACAATTATTGGGGGTTTTGTTGTTTATTTGCTTTCACTTCGTTTTCTAGCATACTGTTTGGCATGTCCGAATTATTCATAACGGGTCCTTTCTGAAGAAGTAGCAAAAAATGTGACAGATTCAGAGTTGCAGAAACAGGAAAGCCTTGGAGGCCCTGTGTACTAGGCTAGTTGATAGAATTAGAAAACAGGCTTGGGGCACTGTTGAGCATTAAAGATCTGGAGTTATATGTATTTTTGCACATCCATTCCTAGGAAATAATGTTGAACAGTAAATGGCTCATTCCTTTGAGTGAAGAATTTATACTGAGCCTCTGGGAAAGCTGCCTAAATATACTCGTGGTTCTATCTTAACTGGTATAGAGTCAACCTTTCTGTGAAGAGAAAAGAGTTCTACAGTTGTCTGGGGTGGTATTTCAGCATTTTTTTCCCTCTTTGTCAAGAAGTCATACCTGGGCTTCTAGGGGTCAGGGGCTGTCCAGTAGGGAACCTCATCTGAAAGCTACATGACAGAAAAGCAGTTCTCCCTATGATCAGAAGGGCTGGAGACAGCTTTCTTAAGACCTCAGTGTACTGACTTACATAAGCACATTATTGGATCCACAAAACTCTTGGATTACCGTACATTGGTGTTTTGAGGAGTACATTTGCCTGTTGCTGTAACACTGTCTGTGTTCCATGCTTGGCTCCATGTTCCCAAGGGCTGCTCAGTGAGAATAAAACCAGTGTGGGAACCTCTTTGATCAGGAAGACGAAGATTTGTGAGTGCAGGGATCAGGAACCCCTTCCTCTAAAGGACCAGATAATAGATCTTCTAGGCTTTGTAGGCCATGCAGTCTCTGTCACAACTACTCCACTTTGCCATTGTAGCATAAAAGAAGCCATACATAATACATAAACAAGTGAGTGTGGCTGTGTTCCAGTAAAACTTGGTTTACAACTACGGGAGGCAGGCCGGAGTGGGCCAGCCGGCTGTCATTTGCCAAGGTCTGCTTTAGAGCAGAGATTTTCAGATGATTTTGTAACTCCCAAGAACTACACAGATACCTCAAGTCGTGCAGACAAGGTTTTGTTTCATCTTTGTTTCTTCCCAGGTCCTTGTGAATGTTGAAATAGATTTCCCAATAAAGCATCGAAGTCTTTAAACATAAACATTTATTTTTTTGCAACTTGCTTCATACAGAGATCCTCTCAGTAATTTTTTAGAGAATGGCAAACTTTTCTCTTGACTCAGAACCATTAAAAGTTAAATTTATGAAGCCGTATATCCATATGCCCCCCAAGCCCCTATTTTAAAAGGCACCAGGCCTCACAGTACTTCACATTTTGTGTTTACTCTTTATCGGTTTGCCCCCTCTTCTGCTCCCTATGAGGGTCTATTGTCACTTTCTGTTGCTGTCTCCTTACTTGCCTGTAATACTAACTCTGCCCTCTCAATCTCTTAATTCACCCTTAATCAAAACTTAATAGACCTGGTATTGAAATACTAGTACACTGATGTAATAACAAATGAAGATCTGAGTAGAATACGTGGACATTTTCCTATTCGCTTTGGCTGCTCAGAAAACTTCTTGGGCCAAGTTTTTAGATCTTAACTGTTTTAGATAGATGAAACTGAGGTTTCAAACAAAGAGGTATTACAACAAAACTTCAAGGTATGGTAAAATCAGAAGAATTTTACATCAGAAAGTTCTGGTAATAGTGTCAATCTTTTCCTCCAAAATTAAAAAAGAAGAAAAGAGTGTAAAGTTTCTCTACTTTTGACGTTTCAACTCTGAGTCCCCCTTCTTTTCCCCCAGCTTGCACTGACTCCTGTCTTCCCAGAAAATATCTACATCACCACACTTTGTGCTTTACTAGGTTCTGTTCTCGAGTGTTTCCCATCTATGTCCCCAAGTAGAAACGTCAAGGATCTTGATGTTGATTGATTTGATTGAAAATTTTTTTTCCCTTCCTATTCTACCACCCCGGAGCACTGAAGACTTACTGCTTGATAACCCAGCAAGTTCTTATTGGTCATTTGATTACTCAAACATTAAAACCTAGTTTTGAACCAGATTTGTTAAAGTCTCTGTTTTGTCTCATATTGTAAAAAGATCCAGTTTTAATAAATATTTCAAATTCATATTTCTTAAGACTATTCATACTGCCAAAAGAAAACAGTTCTCTGAGAGGATAGAGGTAGAAGGGAAGGACTAATTAAAAATCTAGTGACCTAATATAAAGGTTGCAAAGGACGTGAAATGTTTTCCTATGTACAAGGCTGAGTAGGTAGCAGCTAATTGAATTCAGAGCCTAGAATTTTACCTCTTTAGGAGATGGGTTTTGTTGCTTATGTTCCTTTGGTTTAGTAGGTATGTTTCTTGATCCTTTTCCTCAGAAAAAGTTGGAATGTCTGAAAAGCCTGGATCTGTTTAACTGTGAGGTTACTAACCTGAATGACTACCGAGAGAGCGTCTTCAAGCTCCTTCCCCAGCTGACCTACCTGGATGGCTATGACCGAGAGGATCGTGAAGCCCCTGACTCAGATGCCGAGGTGGATGGTGTGGATGAAGAAGAGGACGATGAAGGTGAGTGGGCACAAAGCAACGTGCAGTGAACTTAATTTCTGCTTTCCAAAGGTCCTGATTAGACCACTGAATGCTCTTGCTATTGAGAAAAATAATTTATATCCATGCATGTAGGTGTTCTGTTAAATTTGGAACTCTTAGGGCATTGAAGTCTTCAAATGATCAAAATAGAAAATGGTTTGTTAGCTAATTAGTCTTGTTTTGGAGCCTAGAGATCATAGACTGCTTCAATCCGTTTTTTGAAGTACTTGTGGTTTATGGTTTACTAAAAGGACCATTGCCTCAGGTCTCCTGCCTTTCTCCTAGCTGTTTCCCTTTCTTGGCTACTGCCTACTTATCCTTATCAACTCAGCTTTGTCAACACTTCCGGGAAGCATTTTATGATGCTGGAGACCTAGGTCCTTGTATGTGCCAGAGCATCCCCTTGTTTACCTCTCTCGTAACAGTTGTCACTCTGCTATTCTTGTCCCTTCCAACTATGCTATGATTACCTTCTTTTTTTTTTTTTTTTTAATTAATTTATTTATTTGGGTGCGTCGGGTCTTAGTTGCGGCATGCAGGATCTTTCGTTGCGGCATGCCGGCTCTCTAGCTGTGGCTTAGTTGTCCCGCGGCACATGGGATCTTAGTTCCCTGACCAGGGATCGAACCCTCGTCCCCCACATAGGAAGGCGGGTTCTTAACCACTGGACCACCAGGGAAGTCCCTATGATTATCTTCTTATCTCTTTATTCACAGGGCCTAGCACTTGGTAGGTACTTGGTACATGTTTTTTACATTCAAATATAAATATCTTTCCTGCTTCGATATATGACTATAGAGTTTTAAAAGGTAATGATTTGAAAGCACTATGAGTTGGATTCCATTTTTCATTAATAAAGGAAATAATTTCTAGCTATAACATGGAATTAGAATATACTTTTTATTTTTGACATTTGATCAAGGTTTTTTACATCCTGTTATCTTTAAGAATCTTTGTATATTTTCTACCCAAACTATCCCTCCTGATTAGCTTGTGCTTTCCTTGCACAGTGACTTGTTTACTCTGAGTCACTCTTAGGATAAAAGGTTTCTCACCTGAGTGGCTTAGAGGAAGCAGAGCTATTAGTGTGATCACATCAATCAGCATGAAGAAAACTTATTCTCCTAGAATTCCTGATGTTGCTGGAATTTGCAGCATTACTGTATTTGAAGCATTATTTTTGATATCTCTTTAAAGATGAAAGTTTCTAAGACAGAAATGGTTAAGAAAAGTGGAGAACATCATCAGGCACCTCGGTTGCAATTAGTGGGGTAGTACTCTGGAAGCATTTTACAGTTTTGTTTTGCAGCAGGTTTGAGACAAGGCAAAAAGAGATGGGATGTTAGATGGTAAAGTGGACGCTGAATAGGATGTTTCATCTTGTTCCAAATGTTTACATCACTTAGTCCCTTCATTGCTGGTTCTCAGTTTTTCTTAAATATGGACAACCAGACTGGTTTTTAAGTCCACCTTAAATGGATTGAGCAGCCACCCATGGGCAGGAGCCTGTAAAGAAAATTCCTTGGAGAGTGGAAGGCAGTTCTTGAGAGCAAGATCAGTCAGGCAACAAGTATTTGAGAATTTCCTATGTGCCAGGCTTTTAAAACTATCTAAAAATAGTTTTAAAAAAAAACCAAACATGGTTCCTGTCCCTTGGAGCTTACTGTCTACTAAGAAGAGAAATGTTAAGTAACCATAACTAAATAATCAAAAGTGAGCAAAGTGTGTGGTAATGGAGAAGCACCAGGTGTGTGAGAGTATAGGAGCTGAGACTGGGGGTCTGGGAAGTTGGCCTGAGGAAGTGATGTTTAACTGAGACTCAAAGACTGAGCCAGTGTTAGCCACACAGAAAAGAAAGGGAAGAGCATGTGGGGTCCAGAGGCAGGAGAGAGCACAGCGAGCTCCAGGACCTGGAGAGGTAAGAACTAGTTGACGAGAGGCCTGCACCAAATGGAGTAGAGACACAGGACACAGGTGCCTTTCAGCCTGCCTGGCTACCACCACTGCCCCCACCCCCATCCCCATCATGGGGTTATTATGGGTGTTTCCCAGGTTCCTGATTTGCACAGCTGGTTTGTGGTGGTACCCTTACCCCAGAGAAGGAGGTTGGTGGGTCCTTTTTGTTTTTTTTGTGTGTGTGTGTGACTTTTTACTATGGAGAATTTCAGACATAGACAAAGGTAGAAATAACAGTAAAACTAACTTTAACTTTCATGTTCCCGTTACTGAGTTTCAGCCGTGATCTGTTCACACCTGATATTATTTTACATACACACACACTCCTACCCACTTCTCCCCTTCCTTAGTTTGAAGCAAATCCTAGGCATTGTATCATTTCATCGGTAAGTATTGTAGTGTACACTTGGTCCGCCAGGACTCCTGGCCTCTGGATTTTATGGGGCTCAGGTCAAAGGGACTGAACCTCAGCAACTTGCAAGAAAGGAGGTGACTGTAGTTCGTGGTTTTCCTTGACATTGGTGTGGCCCAGCATTTGTCCTGTGGACCAACCCAAAGCTCCCCACCACCTGAGTAGGTGTACCTTGTGAGACACACAGGGTATTTGATGTATTCCTTTTGGACTGTTTTCAGAAGGAGAAGATGAGGACAAGGAGGAGGATGAGGATGGTGAGGAAGAAGAGTTTGATGATGAAGAGGATGAAGATGAAGACGAAGATGTAGAAGGGGAGGAGGATGAAGATGAAGTCAGTGGGGAGGTCTGTGCACCTCTTGCTGCCCTGCTTCCCATTTGTAATTAAAAGTGTGGATTGTTTAAAAAAGAAAAGTCTTCTGAAGAAATTAGTATACTTGTAAATAGACTAATAGCAGTCTGATTAATTTAGCTCTTGTCCCCCTTTTAGTAAATACTAAATAGAATACTTACTGAATGCTAACTAGACAGTGCTTGGCTCTGCAGAGTAAGTTTTGACCCTTTAACTTTGGGAGGCAGCAACAAGTTGAGTATTCATTCAGTAGGGTGAGAAAACTGGAAACATTGAGAACTGATGGGAAGTCCTCCCCTTTGTTGTATTGAAGTGAAGGGTATGTTTACCAAGTCTGAACTTCTTGTATATCCAGCTTAATGCAGTAAACGCATTATGTACCTGCTGTGTTAAAGAGTTGAGGATGAAAAGTTGAAGAAAAATGTGGTCCTGCTCTGAAAGAGGCAGGTAGTCTAATTTATGGGACAGGCAGTAATAACAGTTATCTCTGAGGAGCTGAATACCATAGAAGGATAGGAGAAAGGAGTGACTTTGACCCTAAAGGGGACTTGTGAATACAGGCCAAGAAAATTAGACATCATCAAAAAAAAAAAAAAAAAAAGTTCTTTTGTACTACAAACGTAAGGCTGAGCATTTGTATAATCTCATAGGTGTCTAATGAAATTAAGTTTCTGAAAGAAGCTTTTTATAAGAAAGGGAATATGGAAATCTTTGTCCAAACCTGCTTTGAAGTTTTTAAAATTATTTCTGGAGTTATCCATTGTAAGTTGTATACTAATTAAAGATGTCTTTAATTAGTCTTTAATTAACGCTTACTTCTGAAAAGCGATTTTTAAAGAAAAAATTTGTTTTTTTTAAAGGAACTCCTTTATTTATTTATTTTTGGCTATGTTGGGTCTTCGTTTCTGTGCGAGGGCTTTCTGTAGTTGCGGCAAGCGGGGGCCACTCTTCATCGCGGTGTGCGGGCCTCTCACTGTCGCGGCCTCTCTTGTTGCAGAGCACAGGCTCCAGACGTGCAGGCTCAGTAGTTGTGGCTCACGGGCCTAGTTGCTCCGCGGCATGTGGGATCTTCCCAGACCAGGTCTCGAACCCATGTCCCCTGCATTGGCAGGCAGATTCTCAACCACTGTGCCACCAAGGAAGCCCCAGAAAATTTTTAATTAAGCTTATTAATTTAAGAAAAACCAGCAGTTCTCAGTATATTAAAGTAGATAAAAGTAACGTTACAGTTTTCTCTTTGAATGAACTGTTAAATTTAATTGACAATTCTTGTTTTTCTTCGTACTTCTTAACTTGGCAGAATTAATCTAATAATGATATGCTATTTACCATTCTTTAGGAAGAAGAATTTGGACATGATGGAGAAGTTGATGAAGATGAAGACGATGAGGATGAAGATGAGGATGAGGATGAAGGTGGGTTAATGCATGCACTTTGGTCCCTCTCAGTTAAAGATCAAGGGGAATGTCCATTAATTTAGAATTTGAAATCACTGAGAAGAAAATAAAATGCGTTTGGCCCTGGTGGTCTTCAGAAGCACTTGTAAAGCCCCATTAGTGTGTGTGTACTGGTTCACCCACCTGCTCTACAGCAGTTAGTAGTGCCTGTATGAGGATAGGCAGTCCCGGCCTCAGTCCCCACATGTTGTGTTTTTAGACCCCATCGTTTGTGTTACTGTTAGGCATGAGATTTCTGTGTTTGGAATTTTTTCATTAAAAAAAATCTTAATTGGATTTTAATCTTTGCAGGGTAGATAAATAACACCTTTCTAGTTTTATTGGTGTTATTCCTTTCCCCACCACAACCAAAACCAGTGAAACATCTGTTTATTTATTAGAAAGTAGATTCTAACGCTTGTATAAGTTTCAGAGTACTGGGTTGTTTGCTGTGCTTTCTGTTGGTTCATACTTTCTCAGCAGCATCTTCTCTCTGTGCAAGTCACAGGACTAAAATTACTTTGGATACAGCAATGATTAGGACCTGGTCTCTGCCTTCAGGGAGCTTTTTGGAACACAATTTAGTGCAGATTTAGCTAATTTCGTTAAAGTAGCAATGAGTTTTTACTAGTTGAAAAAAACAGAACGATGTGTAGGTCTCTGTGTCTCAAATACTTAAGGAGTCTAAGAAATCTCTTTTTAGTTAATATAAACTTGCAACAGTTTGAGTCTTGCCATGTTCTAGGCTAAATACTTCGTGCTATTTCATTTAATCCTCAGAATAACCCTATGGAGTCAGTGCCATTGTCCCCATTTTACAAATGAGGAAATAGGCTTAAGGAGCTCCAGAGTCCTTGCTATTTATTTTAATAACTGCTAATGTCTGATTTGGGGGACCAACAAGTGTAAGAAAAATAAGAAACATTTGGTTAGACAGCAACTTAACTTGAGAAAACTGAGTTAACTTTGCTGTGATTTGAGGTGCTGCTGTGCATTTTACCCTTCTTGGTTCCATGCCTACTATTTATGCTTCTTAGAATTAAAACTTCTTAATTAACAACCTGTCGATTTGACCAAGCTTACATCATTTTTTATCTCCCAACCGTTAAAAAATTCATTGTTGTTACCTCTGTTAGCAATAATTAGGCAAAGTAAATGCCTTTCCAGTTGTCTCAAAATGAATTTTTATTATTGTACAGAAGAGGAAGAAAGCGGGAAAGGTGAAAAGAGGAAGAGAGAAACAGATGATGAAGGAGAAGATGATTAAGACCCCAAATAACCTGCAAAAAAAGAACTGTTCCGTATTGGTTGGACTGCTCACATGGATTTGGTAGCTGTTTAAAAAAAAAAAAAAGTAGCTGTGATACAAACCCCAGGACACCCACCCACCCAAAGAGCCAAAGAATAGTTCCTGTGACATTCCGCCTTCCTCCATTTAGTCCCTCTTGGAAATCCACCACCAAGCTTGGGGACTTCACCCCAACAAAATTGTAAGCATTGTTAGGTTTTTGTGTAAGACTCTTGCTGTAGCGTGGATAGCTGTGATTGGTGAGTCAACGGTCCGTGGCTGCCAGTTACGCTGAGATTGTAACAGCATTTTTACTTTCTGTACAACAAAGAAGCTTTGTAAATAAAATCTTAACATTTTGGGTCTGTTTTTTCATGCTTTTCTTTTCTTTTTAACGAAATTTTTTTTACATTAGGACATTTTATGTGACAACTGCCAAAAAAGTATTTTTAAGAATTTAAGTGAAATAAACACATTCCTCTTTGGTAAAGCCTAGTTGTATGCTTACATTTGTAATTTAAGACTTTGATTGTAAGCCTGTGTTGAAACACACTAAAGAACTGGTTTCTTTGGTGTTTTTATATTAGTGGTTATTGAGGGGAAATACACAAGTATGTAGGATCTTTGAGCATTTAACTCTAATCCTCATTCTTGATGACTGAGAGTAATGAGGTAGACTTTTGAAAAATAATGTTTGAAATTCAATGCTCTGGAACCCCTGAAAGCCAGTAAAAATAATGTTAGATTCAAATAATAGATGAATTAAGTAAAGGAGGGTAGTATAAAGGAGAAGGCCTTACTCTGAGTCCCAGGAGATCTGAATTCTAGTTCTGGCTCTGCCACTGATTTCCTGTGTGACCTTGTGTTGCCCTCTGGACTACCTCCCAGTCTATAAAGTTCAGGGGGTGTGACCAAATGGCTTCGGACAGGAAGGTCTGAAGAAAAAAATGGGCTTTGCACGAAGGCTGAAACATGTAGGGTTTGACTGACAGGTGAACAGGGTATGGTTTGTTACCAAGACAGGTGAGCTAAGGAGGAATGACATGTGAAAAGCTTGGCTGTGGGGGGAGGGGCGTGGGTACACACTGCCTGAGGTCAGCTTAGTTTTTTTTGCGGAAGATGGAAATTTGCTCTATTCTTACAGATCTTAAAGGGATTTGGGGGAGGGGTAAGATTCTGCAGTCTTTATACAGTGGCTCAACAATTTAATACATGTGTGACTACACTGTCAATTTTTGTAGTGGAAGACTTGAGGATTGTTTTGGTAACTCTTAGCTATAAGCTACTGGAGTGAGTGTGTTTTTACACATGTAAAAGCAATGTTAAAGATTGGAAACTAATCTGAATTTATGTCATTTTAGTGTCAGTGGAGCCCCCAAATTATGTACTTTACATTAAAGTCCCCTCTAGGCTTTAGAGTGGAGTTTGCTTTTTGCAAACAGCAAAAAAGACAAACCAGCCCTTGGGTGCGCATAGGAACTAGTAGGGAAGAGAAGACACATGGGAATGATATTTACCAAGACCTAGAACAAGTGGTCCAGTAAGTGTTAGAGTAATTTAGAGGTAGGAAAGGTAGCTTTCAACTGGGAGGACTAGGGAAGTTTCCTAGAAAGGAAAGTATTTGAGACGCACATGCGGATGTGAGTAGAGTTTAGAAATAGAAATGGAGAAAGGAGGGAGGAACATGATGGACAGAGGTCACAGGGAGTTGTGTACGCTTGGCTTCAAATAGGCAAGTTTGACTAGAGAATGAGGAAGAAGAGGAATGGCAGGTGAGACTGGAGCAGTGATTTGGGACCTTATCCCAAGGGGGCTTGAACGGCAGACCTTTCTTTTGCATTCACTTTGCAAAATGTCAGTTTGACCTACTACCTGTGGCCAGTGAGGATTCTAGGGAACTATCAAACCAGCTTTTCATTTCTGTCATGCTTTTTCTTGTTTTAAAATTACGTTTTCCAGAAGCTTGTGACATTCAGACCTCTGGGAGGGCCTTGAGGCTTAGCTGCTCTTAATATTTATTTATTTATTTACTTATTTATGGCTGTGTTGGGTCTTCGTTGCTGCGTGTGCGCTTTCTCTAGTTGTGGCGAGCAGGGGCTACTCTTCGTTGCAGTGCGCGGGCTTCTCATTGCGGTGGCTTCTCGTTGCGGAGCATGGGCTCTAGGCGCGCGGGCTTCAGTAGTTGCACCACGCGGGCTCAGTAGTTGTGGCTCATGGGCTCTAGGGCGCAGGCTCGGTAGTTGCGGCGCACATGGCTTAGTTGCTCCGTGGCATGTGGGATCTTCCCGGACCAGGACTTGAACCCATGTCCCCTGCATTGGCAGGCGGATTCTTAACCACTGCACCACTAGGGAAGTCCCTGGCTTAGCTGCTCTTGACTAAAGACTATTTTAAACTTCTTGAGGAGCAGGATTTTTGGTGATGAGGTCACAGAGCAGACCATATTTCTGGAGTTAATTCCCATCTGAAGGAGACGTTCATTGAGTGGGTTTGCTCCCAGCTTTTGCAGTGAATGTTTAAGTTATAAATGTCTGAGCTGGGTGGGAGCTGTGATGGGCTGGATAACTGGTCCCTACTTGCTCCTGCAGGGTGGGGAGAGGGATCTCTTCCACACATACCTGCCCTCCAGCCAGAGCAATGGCCCTGTTCCTGTGTGCTATGTTGGCATGCATTTGAAGCATTCGTCTTTTAAAAATAAAAGGGCTAGAACTATTGCTCATTGTAGATATGGGGAAACTGAGGCACAGGAAAGCATCAAGGACTGGCCCAAGGTTTCCTGGTGAAGTAGTGAAAGAACTTGGCCCTGCTTTCAGCTTTGCTCTTACCATTAGTTTACTCCTGCTTTAGGCATCCAGGCCCTGAAGAGTGACTGACACTTCTGATGGAAATGCAGAGCACCTTGTGTAAGATGCTAGCCCCCACTCCTCGTCACCACTACCAGGACTCCTAACTAGGATACATGTGAGCAGAGTTACAGCAGAGTCAATGGTTTCCATTTCTGGCATTCCTATTTGGGCTACACCACCCTCCCATCAGAGAAGGGTGAGACAGAACCACAGAGGTGGTTCTATCCCTAGGCTATGACCTTCCCTTTTCTCCAGCCCTGTCAAGTTGTGCTGACATCAATTTTAATGAGACTGGTGATACCACTGTGTTGACAGTTTGAAAGGGAGTCAGGTTACCAGCTGACTTAAGCTTCAGCTGCCAAACAGTTGCTCTGCAGGAAAGACACCAAGATTGAAGCAAGTGTTGAAGTTCTTCCTAGAGCCAATTAGGTCAGCTTCGTAATCTCCAACCAAGTATTTTATAACTTGTCCCAGAGGTGTCAGAAGGGCATATAGAGAAAAGAAAATGACCCTTAGAGTTACTCTGTCTGATTAAGGGGTCTTGACCCAGGTCTGCGTGTGTGTGTGTGTGTGTGTATGTGTGTGTGTGTGTGTGTGTGTGTATGTGTTCGTTACACGTCACCCCACCCCAGCCCTGGGGAAGAGGAGTGGAGGTGTGGTGAGGGAGGCCTCAGAGAGAACCCAGAGACCTGTTCTAGCCCCAGCCTGGCCATTAGCTGGTATTTGACCCTCCTGAGTCACCTCCCTTCTGTGAACCTTCAGTTCCTCGACTGAAAATATGGGGCCCAAGCTTAAGCAAGCTTGCAGCTCTGATCCAGCTTTACAAATCGGAATGGAGGTATAATCCAAGTTCTGCCCAGCAGTAAATATGCTAGTAGTTAGTTACGTGCCGTTACTCCCACTTACCCCGCCCTCCTGAGGAGTTAGGTAAGGGTTTGGGCTAGTGGAAAATGTCAGAGCTGTGCCTTAGGCTGGTGGAGTAGAAATGGGTAGACCTGTAGCAAGAGATCACTGGGGAGGCTGTTACAGTTACCCAGACAAGGCTGGATGAGGGCTGCACCCCCAGGACTGACGGTGAATGAGGTGTCACCCAAAAACTGCAACAGGAGTACTAGTAAATCTGTTTTACTGGTCAGACTAATCAGTCTGGAAGATAGAATTACAGACTCACCTTAGCATGAGCAGGATGTATATCTGCCCCTAGGGGGCACTAATGCTCTGAATCAGAGGGAGGGAGCCAAACTGTAATCCTCATTTCACGGACGTGAAAACTGAAGGATTTAGAGGTGAAGTGCTTCTGAAGTCACGTAGCCAGTGAATAACCAGCCTATTCCAACCCAGCTCTGCCCGAATTCAGTTTCTGCTGTTTGCCAAATGCTCCTCCTTAGGGCTCTCTGGCTCCTGGCTCTGTTCTAATGAGAAAGTTAGTGGACCTATTTCTTTCTTCTCCGGAGCAAAGTAGATGTTGGCTAACAAGACCCTGAGGCTCAGGACAGAGTGAAGACAGAGTGAGAACAGAGCTAGTTTTTAGAATTAGATCCATGAAATGCTTTAGGGGTGCAGGCAAACAGTGGGCACTCTATAAATACAACTACCACTCTTAATCATAATAATTCCACATTGTGAGAGGCAGCCCTGCCATATACCATCTTAGTGAACTGGCAAAAGACCCTTTGCTTCTTGGGACTCAGTTTTCCATTTATAAATTGGGGGTGCCCTGAGCACGCTGTGGTAAGCTAATGAGTGTGAGAGTGCTGGACACTGTGAGGGGTGATGTGGAGAACTGCTGGGAACAGCCTACACCATGGGCTTCTCTCTCAGTGGCCGACTAGGCTAGCACGCATGCAGCCGGGGTTCTGCACAGCTGTGCAGCTGGTAGCTGCTGCAGCAGCAGCAGGTGGGTGAGAGGTGGGCATCTGAGCAGAGTGGGTGACCTGGCACTGGGGGAGTCTGGGAGTGGGTGACATGGACTCTGGGGAAGCGAGTAGTCTGCAGGATTCCAGCCAGCCCCTGGGGATAGGATTTCCTGTCAGGCCCTTGGCTTTGTCCATACCAGTGCTGGGTCAGGGCCCTACCTGGTCCCTGATCTGCCATTAGGTTTCACTCCTGCTGGGACATCAGCCCATTGCTTCCCTGTTTCTGTTGCCACCTGGTGCTCCCCACAGCTACCTGTCCAAATCCTACCTACAACCACTCTGCCAAGCTCAGGCCTGACCAGCTCCAGTCTGACCTGTCCTGAGCCCCACCTTCTGACAAAAGAATGATGGCCCCCAATGTGTCCATACCATGCTACAGTTCGCATAGCTCACATCCATTATCTTGTTCAAGGGAGGCAGTGTGAGGATTCTGACCCCATCTTTCAAATGAGGGAATTGAGGCTCAGGATGACTCTTGCAAGGCCCCAGAGTGCAGAGCAAGGTGGACTTCTCTCCCTGCCTTGTGCTAATCCCAGGGTAAAGGCCGGGGATGAGCGAGTAACAGTAGACTATTCCACTGGACTTGGGAGAAGCTCATCTCAGAGGATCCCTCTGTGGATGGGAACTTCTGATACCCAGAGCACTCCACAGTGCGGGTGCTTCGGCAGGAGGAAGAGGGAAATGGGAGAAATGAGGCTGAGGAAATCCAAGTTCCCACATCATAGGCCACTGGAGGCCCCTCAGTGTTTCACCCAGGACCTGTCCTCCCTATGTTGCTCAAAGGATCTCCCCACAGCCTGGTTCTCCTGATGCAGCTCAGGAACTTTCAGTGACTTTCCAGAGCCACACCCCCCAAGTGCACACACAGACAACATCCCAAACCACCCTATCAGCCTCGCTTCCTGCGCCTAGTCTCCATATGCCCTACCTGGCCATCCAAACATTCCTGTGTGTTTCACCTTGCTCGTACTGCCTCCTCTGTCTGCACTCTTCCTCCATCTGCATAAGCCAACCATCCCAGTCTTCAAGAACCAGTGCAAAGGCTTTAGCCTCCCCAGCAGGCCAGCAGACAGGAAACTTCCCTCCCTGGGTTCCTCATTCATTGACTTTGATGACTTGTTCTCATGGCCCTAGCACTGGCTGCTCTGCTCCTTGTCTTGTCTCCCCTGCCAGAGAGTGAGTGCTCAGGGCCATGGGCCTGAGTCCCTTTGCTGTGCCTCACCCACCAGCACTCAGTGCATATTTCCTCAATGACATTTCCTCATGTGTATTAACTTCCTGGGGCTGCCGTAACAAAGTACCATAGACTGGGTAACATAAACAACAGAAGTTTATCGTTTTACAGTTCTGGAGGCTAAAAGTCCCAGGTCAAGGTGTCAGCAGGGTTGGTTCCTCCTGAGGGCTGCGAGGGAAGGATGTGTTCCAGGCCTCTCTTCCTGGCTTGTAGATGGCCGTCTTCTCCCTGTGTCTTTCATGTGGGGTTCTTGTGTATGTGTTTGTGCACAAATTTCCCTTTTCTATAAGGACACTAATCATCTTGGATTAGGGCCCACCCTAATGAACTCAACTAATTCATCTGCAACAACACTGTTTCCAAGTAAGGTCACATTCTGAGGGACTGGGCATTAGGACTTCAACATATGCATTTTGCAGGGACACAATTCAACTCAGAACACCAAACACATGAATTGTGAAAACCTCTGGGCAGAGAATGGCAGTCAGGTGCTTAAAAGCCCCCACAGTTGGGTGTTTGGACATATAAGAAATGTGATTAAAAGTCGAACCCAGGGATACAGATTTGGAGAGGAGAGTCAAATCCTGATTTGCCTCTTCCTACCAGTTTTGTGATCTTGTGTAAGTCAGTTATCCCAAACTTTACTGCTCTTTCAAACTACACTAATTCACATTAATTATCCCCATGCTCTTTGAACTTGGAACTGGGAAAAATTATTTTATTTTGAGGAGCAGAAGGCTAAAATGGCAGTGGATGATACAAGTTTACAGAAGGGAGTCTAGAGTCCCAAAAATCAGAACCCACCAATCTGGAGCTAACAAAGTTGTATCTCCAGACACCCATGGAAACTTCTAAAATGCAATGAAATCCAGGATCCCCAGGCAGGAAGAAACCAGATCTCATCTAGTCAAATTCCTCTACTGATGTTGGAAACCCCTCAGCAACATGCCTACCTGACTTTGGTTGGATACCTTGGTGATGGGGAGCTCACTCTTTATAAGGCAATGTATTTACCATCTTAGAAAAACAGAAAGTTCTTTATCTCCACAATAGTAAGGCAGCTTTAACTTTATTTTTTATTATCATGGGTGCTGTTAACTTGATAAGCAGTCTACTTAAAAAGCTCTTATTTATCTAATTTCCTATAACACTCTTGGCTCTAATTTTGCCCCATGGAGCTGCAGAGGGGAAAAATCCAATTTAGCTTTTTAAATGGAGTCTTGCAAATATTTGACAATGTCCATCATGGCTCCCCTAACCCCCAGACTCTCTTCTCCACAAATTATCTCAGATGAATAGTCTTGAAAGTTTCACCTATTGAATACTCACTCATGTGACAAGGTTCCAAAGTCGGGTTCTTCCATGTTGTAGCATGCATCAGTGCTTCATTCCTTTTTATTGCCAAGTAATAGTCCACTGAATGGCTATATTATACTTTATCTGTTGATTAGTTGATGGACATTTGGGTTGTTTCTACTTTTTGGCTTTTATGAATAATATTGCTATGAATATTTGTATACAAGTTTTTGTGTGGACACGTGTTTTTATTTCTCTTGGGGATATATCTAGGAGTGGGATTGCCGAGTCATATGGTAATGCCATGTTTAACCTTTTGAAGAACTGCCAGATTGTTTCCCAAAGCGGCTGCACCATTTTATATCCCATCAGCAGTGTATGAGGTTTCCAATCTCTCCACATCCTTGTTATTATCTGTCTTTCTAATTCTAGATATCCTACTGAGTGGGAGGTGGAATCTCATTGTAGCTTTGATTTGCATTTTCCTGATGGTTAATGATGTTGAGCATCTTTTCATGTGCTTATCAGTTGGAATATTATCTTTTAATACATGTCTGGATCAATCTGGTTGGCCTCAGGTTGGCAGTATCACATGTTTGAGACCAGGTTGCTATGGGGCGTTCTGGTGTACTGGGGCTGTTTCTAGAGATGGTTGTGAGCTGAGCAGGAAACCAGGAGAGCAGTCAGACCGGGGTTGGTGATGAATATCTGGGAGTCACCCATGAAAACATACATCTTGAAGCTCTGTGAATGGACGATATTCCCAAGGACAGCGTAAGGGAGAAGAGTGAAAGTTGTTAAAGCTTTGGAGACTCTTGGAAGTTAAGAGTGATAGGAGGAGGTGGAGACAACGTAGACTCACTGTCTTTATTTTGGCCACGCCACACAGCTTGAGGGATCTTAGTTCCCCGACCAGGGATTGAACCCAGGCCACCACAGTGAGAGCACCGAGCCCTAACCACTGGACCACCAGGGAATTCCCTAGACCCACTGTCTTAACTGGGGGTGGGGGGGGCAGGACCTGCCAGACAGGGGGTTGTGGTGGGGGATGAGGAGGAGATGAGGCTGGTGACAGGCAGAGACTGTCAAGACGAGGTATGAGGATAGGGAAGGTCCTCCAGGCCACAGGCAGTGGAAGCAGCCAGGGAGCAGGAGCTCAGGATGAGACTTCTTTCTCCCTAAGTATCTGGGGCAAGAACCTTGGGCTGCAGGTCCAGGCTGTTAGAGGTCTCACACCCCTCATTTCCTATGGTCCTCACTACGGCCTCTGGTGGTGGTTGTTTCCATTGGCTGGAAGTTGAGAAGTTCCTTAGCAGGAAGGAACACAGCTGGGAGTGGAACCCAGGCCTGACTTATTCCAAACCCTGTGATTTTTTCAGGACACTATACTGTTTCAACCTCCTTTGGGGGCCAGTGTGGGAATAGATTATTATCATTTGGAAGGAATTTGGGATAGGGGTCTCAGCTTCACTGTCGACTCTTCAGAAAGACACTTCCTGACCACCCGTGTAAAGAAGGCCCCCTTGTTAGTCACACACAGCACTCAATTTGTTTCCTTCGTTGCCCTCGTTTTTATAGTCCATGATTTTATAGCAGTGCGTGAACAGTTTACTTTTGTCGTAAACTACATTTACTGTAAAATACAGTTTACAGGAAGAGGACCACACTCTTCATTCCTCTTTCTATTCCTGGTGCTTGGCGGGGTGCCTGGCATGCAGAAATTATTTGCTGGATGGGTGAGTGAGGTAGCATTTGGAAAATGGAGGCAGGTAAGTTGTGTATCCCAGGTCAAAAATCCTTCCACAGAGACAGTATGAGGTGACTTTCACCTCCCAAACTGCCCCAGGTGTGATGGTGGGCTTGTTCGCTCAGGGACAGTATAAAAATCATGCTTATGTTCCAGGAATGAGGACCAAGGTTGAAGAAGCAGGAAGTGGGTGTAGGTCAGGGTGTGACCATCAAGGGTGCCTATAAATGGAACAACTGAGAACCTGGGGCACTTGACACCAGGGCAGGTCCTCGGCGGCTGGGGTCGGGGAGCTTGGGTGCATTAATACTTCACTTCTTCCTCAGAGGAACTTTCCAGAAAGCTGACTTCAGGAAACAGTCATGTTCACCTAAGAGGCTGAATGTGGCCTGAGGAGTAAACGTATGAAGTCAGTTATGACTCAGTCCTCGCTGTCATCTTTCCTTTTCTGCACTTGGCCGTTCAGAAAATGTTTATTGGCACCTACAAAGTGTTAAGTTCTGTGCTTGGTGCTACAGATATAGTAGGAAACAGTTCAGGCCCTGCTCTCAAGGAGCTCTTTGTCCTGGAGGACACAGTTATAATACAAGGCTCTAAGCCACATAAGGGCAGAGGCCTGGACTTCTTGTTTGTTCACCATGGTGTCCCTAGGGCTTTGCCCTGGGTTTAGTGCTGAGTAGGTGCTCCAGATGGTTCCAACCCAGAGGAGCTCACAGTCTAGAGAGAATGACAGACAAGAAAAGAGGGAGTCACCATGAAGGGTAGTAATTGGGCCAAAAGAGGGTCCTGTGGGAGTCCAGAGAAGGTCGTTGGGGAGATCAGAGAAGGTCCTGAGAGGAGGTGACTTCTACCCTGAAGGACTTGCAGAAGGACCTGCAGAAGGCAGGGCTCAGCGTGGTGGGTGTAGGGGAGGAGGGAGTGTGCAGGCTTAGGAATCTGCCTGTGCCAAGGCCTGGAGGAGAGAGAACATGATCCTTTAGGGGAACTCAAAAATAGTTCAGTGTAACTAGAGCACAGAGTGGCAAAAAATTAGGCAGGAGTCCTAGGCTGGAGGACGCTTTGCGGGAATCAACTGCAGGAGGGGCTGAGCACAGTCAAACTAGCCACTGGGGTCCCAGGCCCCAGGGTCTGAGCTCTAGGAACTGGGTCCAATCCTCGACCTTGACCCTCATGACCCAGCACTCTGGGTACCCTAGTTTCTCCAAAATTAAGTTCTTCCTTGCCCTCTCCTGCCAAAAAAAAAAAAAGATCCCTCATTGGTTTTAATTTGTTTTTAAAGACCTTCCCACATGTTCTCATCCATTTCGACAGATTGAACACTGATTCATTATCCAAGCAGAAAAAGCAACAGAAAGCACTGGAAACTGGCTTTAAAATCAAGAACAAGAGTAGAAGAAAAATTGTACACTTTCCTCCTTTTTTGTGGTAGGTACTAAATAAGTACCTGCTTTAATTTATTGAAAGTCCCTATTTAACCACAAATAACAACAGCCTAATTTGCTTGTGTGGGATGATCATATTTTTAAATGTGATTTCTTTTTTTTCCTTTAAACTTAATTTCCACTTATTTACGAATTATGCAAAACCATGATGGTTTTCTTTAGCCCCAAGTGACTGAGTTACTTTAGTGCTGGGTTTAATTTTCTCTGTAATCAGGTCCTGTTGCTCAGCCTTACCCAGGTGTGAAAGGCCATTTAAACTTGAGAGACATAAAGCACATGGCATCTAGTCTAGACATATCGCAGACGAATGAACCCTGCTGCAATCTCCTTGTCCTTTGGTTGCTTCCTCCTGGCCTCCACACTTGCACTTCTTCAGAACCTCTCAACTTTGGGACCCCCCTCTAGGCCATGGTCCATTTTCCATCTGTTTTTAACAACTGAACTTTTCCAAGAAAAGGTCTATTTTCGCCTCCTGTGTTCCTTCATCTTCCTTTGGCCACCAAATCCATTTCACCACCAAATCTGCTGTCTCTGGTGGTCCCCCTGCCCCCACGTTCCCCCCAAGTTCTTGCTCCTCATTCTCCTGCACTGCTCTGGGCCTTCGAATCTGTGGGTCTCTCCTCCTCAGGACACACCCTGGTTCTCTGTCCTTCCAGGACGGCTGCACAAGGCTCACCTCCCCACTGCTCATCCCTCTGCACACTCTCTCCTTCAGGAGTCAAACCCATCCTCAGGATTTCCTCAAAATGGCTCCCAGATCTCTCTCTCCAGCCCAGACCTCCACTCTGAGCTTCAGACCTGCCTCTCCTCCTGCCTGGTGGGCAGTTTCACCTGCATATTTACACCAACGTGTCCCAAACCTACCCTTCTCCCTTCCACCCAGAAGTGCCTCCTCCTCTCCTTTCTGTTATTGTTACTTTGCTCATTAGTTCTGAAAGTCAAGCTGGGAATCAAGTGTTATTTCTTCCTTCAAACTGGTTCTTATTTCTCAGCTTTGTCTGTAACCCAGTATAGTGTATTGCAAGAGCCCTAGGCTAGGAGGCAGTCCAGGGTCCTAATCCCAGCTCCAACACGGCTTTCTGGATGGCTTTGGACAAGTCAGTGAACTTTTTGAACTTGTTGCCTCTCCTATAATAGGACTGGCAACCACTTATTGAAAGCTTACTACAGGCCAAGTACTGTGATTAGGGTGTTCTATACATCATCTCACGAACCTTAAGAGGTGGGGTCTTTATAATTTTCCCATTTCAGAAAAAAAGGAAAATAAAACTCAGAAAGACTAAGGTATTCAGGATCAAGAGCTGGTTAGTGGCATGGGCTGGGCTCGAACCAGCTCTGTAATTCTAACTCCAGAATCCGTTTTTTCCATTACACTGTAGGGCGCGCACTCTCTCCACGCCGAAGGCACCCAGCCGTCAGCCTCCTTCGGGGAATGTCTGCTCACGGGTGAACGCAGAGACCCCACGGCCGCCAGAGGTCACGCCTCCGGCTGTGAGCCACAAGCTCAGCTCCCGAGAAGTGCGCGGGGCTTCCTCTTCCCGCCGCACCTCTCCTCTAGAGGGTGGCTCCGCCCCCTGACCTGATTGGCTGCCTGGAGCGAGGCGGCGCTCGAGGATTGGCTGCGCGGTGGCCGCGGGCTGACGTGGCGGGCCGGTGTGTGGGCCGGGCTGGGCTGCTGACCGAAACGACCAAGGCGGCGGCGGCGGCGGCGGCGGCGGCGGCGGCGGCGGCGGCGGCGGCGGCGGCGGCGGCGGCGGCGGCGGCGGCGGCGGCGGCGGCGGGACCGTGACGGGTGGACGGGTGGTGCGGCGCGGAAGCGCGAGCCGCTGCCATGCCGCTGGAGCTGGAGCTGTGTCCCGGGCGCTGGGTGGGCGGGCAGCACCCATGCTTCATCATTGCCGAGATCGGCCAGAACCACCAGGGCGACCTGGACGTGGCCAAGCGCATGATCCGCATGGCCAAGGTGAGGGGACCGTCTAGAGTACCCGGGCGCCGAGCGGGGGGCGGGGCCTGGGGAAGACCGGCCTGGGCAGGGGTGGGGCAGGGCTGCGCAGAGCTGGGGCCATCCTTCCTCTGCCTCTCCGTGCCCTGCGTCCGGCCTGCCGTCCAGCTCGCCGGATCCATTTCCAAAAGTTTCGAATCCTCTTCATCCCTCCGCCACCATCCTGATTTGTTTGCATTACTGCATCTGCCCCCCGCCCCCTTACTCCCACCTCTCTCGCTCCCTTCTGGTGGCAGAATGATCTTTCTGAAACACAGATTTGATCAGCCGCCTGGCACCTTCAGTGGCTTCCCACTGGCCGCGGGTGGAGTCGAAACCCTTTAATAAAGCCTTCAAGACCTTAATGACCTGGCCCCTTCTTGCCTTTTTTTTTTTTTTTTTTTTTTTATCTCTGACATCTTCCAGCGACAATGAATTACTACCAGGAAGTTCCTGAAATTTGCTGTTGTCTCTCTCACCTGCCATTCCTTGTACTTACCTCACAGAGTTGTGAGGATCAAGTGAGATAACTCGTGTAAAGCTCTTAGTACAGTACTTGGCAAATAGGACTCAATACATGTTGGTTGTTAGTGATATGACGTTAATGAACATTTATGCTCTCTCTTTGGATACTTCCTCCAATCCCTCCCTGCAAATCTGGGCTCCTGTAATTGTTCCCATCGAATTGTATTGTCACTGTCTGTTTAAACTTCTCTCTCTGTTAGACTGTGAGCCCTCTGAAGAGGAGGCCTGTCATGTTCTTCATTGTGACCCCGGGCCCACCATAGGTCTGTGCTGTGATTCCTTGGTTTAGCGATAGCTCACTCCATCTTTTTTCCTTTCACTTCCCTTCAGTCAGTGCTGTTCACTCAGTCATTCATGATTAGGTTTTCTGTTACTCCTTCAGGACTAACTCTGCTTTTATGGAAGCCTACTGAATCATAAAAATACTTTTATTTTTAAATTTTATTTACTTTTTCATTGAAGTATAATTGATTTGCAATAACATTGGTTTCAGGTGTACAACATAGTGATTCAATATTTTTATAGATTATACTCCATTTAAAGTTACTGCAAAATAATGGCTATGTTTCCCTGTGCTGTACAATACATCCTTGTTGCTTATTTATTTTATACATAGTAGATGGTGCTTCTTAATCCCCCACTCCTATCTTACCTCTCCCCCTTACTTCTCCCCACTGGTAACCATTAGTTTGTTCTCTAGATCCGTGAGTCTATTTGCAACCTAAGTGTCCATCAACAGACGAATGGATAAAGAAGATGTGGTTGATATACTCAATGGAATATTATTCAAGCATAAAAAAGAATGAAATTCTGCCATTTACAACAATGTGGGTGGACCTGGAGGATATTATGCTTAGTGAAATAAGTCAGAGAAAAACAAATACTCTGTTATCACTTACAGAATGTAAAAAATAAAATACCTTTAAAGAGTAACAATTGCTAACATTTTTGAGTGCTTACTGGGCCAAGTGCTTTAAATGCACCATCTCATTTAATTCCTACAACAACACAGTGGAATAGATGCTGTGGGTTTCATTTTAAAGGCTCAGAGAAGATCAGTGACTTGTCTGAGGGCCCACAGCTAGTAATTCATATATTTCAGAGCTTTGCTCTTAGACACAGGGCTCCAGCCTTTGTACTGTAACATTGTTTTCTAGGGGGAGACTTCAGCTCTTAATTTAGGAAACAACCTTATTTTGGAGGTGTCAACTCTGAATGCTGAAGTTGTAAAAATACCTAGAAATAGTGAAGCCATAGAAACAACGTTACAGTGGTTTTTTTTCTTCTTCCTGTTTTAATTGTGAAGGATAGTTTTCCCCAGGGGAGGAGAATGAAGAGTTTGAGGTTGTGTTATAGTGGAAAGAGCGCTGGACTGGAGTCATGATACCATTTACTAGCTGAATAATCTTGGGCAGCTGGATAATCTTGGTCTTTTCCTCTCTAGGCTTCAGTTTCACTTGTTTTATAATATGTATGTATCTTTATTTTTAAACTTAAAGCAATGGAATCTTTTGAAATCCTTATATTTTAGGATTTTTTTTTCTTGCCAGATGGAGTCACATTTCCAAGTTTAGTTATCCAGAGTATATTATGTACAAGCTGGCTTGTTCATGTACCAAATATGTTTACAATATTAAAAGTTGAGTTCTGTCAACTTGGAAAAAAAACGCACAGTATAAGCTCTGTGAGTTGAGTTTATTCAGTGTCATACTGAGGACTATAACCAGGGAGACAGCCTCTGAGAAACTGTTCTGAAGAGGTGAGGAGGGAGGTAAGTAGATATGTGATTTTGGCGAAGGGAACCTATAATCAAGCACACATCTCTGTGGAAGGTTGCTGCTAGTCACGAGGAACAGATATCTTAGTTAATGGTTTTAGTGCTTTTCTAAGTATGGGAAGATTCAAGAATCCAGGTTTATAAAAAATTTCTCCTACAAATACTTAACTGTCTAAAGGCCTGTTCTGCCAGTTTTCCTGGAGCACAGAGAGCCTCATTCCTGATCTCTACCCTGAATTACTTTCAGGATATGTTGAAGGTCAGCAGCTGCAGTGGCTAGTGACTTAATTCTTGTAGAACCAGGTGGCAAGTGACCTTCTTTAACTGGCAGTTCATTCAATTGTTGACCAAAATAAAAATGCTCAACACAAGAGTTGTGAGTTAAGTTTTATAGTGAGGACTATAGCCCAGGATGCAGTCTCTCAGATCTGAGAAACTGCTCCAAAGAGGTAGGGGAGAAGCCAGTATATATATATGGATTTTTTGGCTAGGAAATACATGTAATCAAGCATGAATCTTGGTAAAAAAGTACTGCTAATCACAAAGAACAGATATCTCAATTTAATGAGTTTAGTGCTTTTCTATGTATGGGAAAATGCAAGAATCTGGGGTCATTAAAATTTTTCCTGAGACATGCATCTTAACTATCTGGGGGCATTTTTTATTTTTTTAACATCTTTATTGGAGTATAATTGCTTTACAATTGTGTGTTAGTTTCTGCTGTATAACAAAGTGAATCAGCTATACATAAACATATGTCCCCATATCTCCTCCCTCTTGCATCTCCCTCCCACCCTCCCTATCCAACCCCTCTAGGTGGACACAAAGCACCGAGGTGATCTCCCTGTGCTATGTGGCTGCTTCCCACTAGCTATCTATTTACATTTGGTAGTGTATATATGTCCATGCCACTCTCTCACTTTGTCCCAGCTTACCCTCCCCCCTCCCCATGTCCTCAAGTCCATTCTCTACGTCTGTGTCTTTATTCCTGTCCTGCCCCTAGGTTCTTCAGAACCAATTTTTTTTTTTATTCCGTATATATGTGTTAGCATACGGTATTTGTCTTTCTCTTTCTGACTTACTTCACTCTGTTTGACAGTCTCTAGGTCCATCCACCTCACTACAAATAACTCAATTTCGTTTCTTTTTATGGCCAAGTAATATTACATTGTATATATGTGCCACATCTTCTTTATGCATTCATCTGTTGATGGACACATAGGTTGCTTCCATGTTCTGGCTATTGTAAACAGAGCTGCAATGAACATTGTGGTACATGACTCTTTTTGAATTATGGTTTTCTCAGGGTATATGCCCAATAGTGGGATTGCTGGGTCGTATGGTAATTCTATTTTTAGTTTTCTAAGGAACCTCCATACTGTTCTCCATAGTGGCTGTATCAATTTACATTCCCACCCACAGTGCAAGAGGGTTCCCTTTTCTCCACACCCTCTCCAGCATTTGTTGTTTGTAGATATTTTGATGATGGCCATTCTGACTGATGTGAGGTGATGCCTCATTGTAGTTTTGATTTGCATTTCTCTAATGATTAGTGATGTTGAGCATCCTTTCATGTGTTTGTTGGCAATCTGTATATCTTCTTTGGAGAAATGTCTGTTTAGGTCTTCTGCCCATTTTTGGATTGGGTTGTTTGTTTTTTTGATATCGAGCTGCATGAGCTGCTTGTAAATTTTGGAGATTAATCCTTTGTCAGTTGCTTCGTTTGTAGATATTTTCTCCCATTCTGAGGCTTGTCTTTTCATCTTGTTTATCGTTTCCTTTGCTGTGCAAAAGCTTTTAAGTTTCATTAGGTCCCATTTGTTTATTTTTGTTTTTATTTTCATTTCTCTAGGAGGTGGGTCAAAAAGGATCTTGCTGTGATGTATGTAATAGAGTGTTCTGCCTATGTTTTCCTCTAAGAGTTTGATAGTGTCTGGCCTTACATTTAGGTCTTTAATCCATTTTGAGTTTATTTTTGTGTATGGAATTAGGGAGTGTTCTAATTTCATTCTTTTACATGTAGCTGTCCAGTTTTCCCAGCACCACTTATTGAAGAGGCTGTCTTTTCTCCATTGTATATTCTTGCCTGCTTTATCAAAGATAAGGTGACCATATGTGTGTGGGTTTATCTCTGGGCTTTCTATCCTGTTCCATTGATCTATATTTCTGTTTTTGTGCCAGTACCATAGTGTCTTGATTACTGTAGCTTTGTAGCATAGTTTGAAGTCAGGGAGCCTGATTCCTCCAGCTCCGTTTTTCTTTCTCAAGATTGCTTTGGCTATTCGGCGTCTTTTGTGTTTCCATACAAATTGTGAAATTTTTTGTTCTGGTTCTGTGAAAAACGCCATTGGTAGTTTGATAGGGATTGCATTGAATGTGTAGATTGCTTTGTGTAGTAGAGTCATTTTCACAATGTTGACTCTTCCAATCCAAGAACATGGTATATCTCTCCATCTGTTTGTATCATCTTTAATTTCTTTCATCAGTGTCTTATAGTTTTCTGCATACAGGTCTTTTGTCTTCTTAGGTAGGTTTATACCTAGGTATTTAATTCTTTTTGTTGCAATGGTAAATTGAAGTGTTTCCTTAATTTCTCTTTCAGATTTTTCGTCATTAGTGTATAGGAATGCAAGAGATTTCTGTGCATTAATTTTGTATCCTGCTACCTTACCAAATTCATTGATTAGCTCTAGTAGTTTTCTGGTAGCATCTTTGGGATCCTCTATGTATAGTATCATATCATCTGCAAACAGTGACAGTTTCACTTCTTTTCCGATTTGGATTCCTTTTATTTCTTTTTCTTCTCTGATTGCTGTGGCTAAAACTTCCAAAACTATGTTGAATAATAGTGGTGAGTGTGGGCAACCTTGTCTTGTACCTGATCTTAGAGGAAATGGTTTCAGTGTTTCACCATTGAGAACGATGTTGGCTGTGGGGTTGTCATATACGGCCTTCATTATGTTGAGGTAAGTTCCCTCTATGCCTACTTTCTGGAGAGTTTTTATCATAAATGGGTGTTGAATTTTGTCAAAAGCTTTTTCTGCATCTATTGAGATGATCATACAGTTTTTCTCCTTCATTTGTTAATGTGGTTTATCACATTGATTGATTTGCATATATTGAAGAATCCTTGCATCCCTGGGATAAACCCCACGTAATCATGGTGTATGATCCTTTTGATGTGCTGTTGGATTCCGTTTGCTAGTATTTTGTTGAGGATTTTTGCATCTATGTTCATCAGTGATATTGGCCTGTAATTTTCTTTCTTTGCAACATCTTTGTCTGGTTTTGGTATCAGGGTGATGGTGGCCTCGTAGAATGAGTTTGGGAGTGTTCCTCCCTCTGCTATATTTTGGAAGAGTTTGAGAAGGATAGGTGTTAGCTCTTCTCTAAATGTTTGATAGAATTTGCCTGTGAAGCCATCTGGTCCTGGGCTTTTTTTTTTGGAAGATTTTTAATCAGAGTTTCAATTTCAGTGCTTGTGATTGGTCTGTTTATATTTTCTATTTCTTCCTGATTCAGTCTCGGGAGGTTGTGCTTTTCTAAGAATGTGTCCATTTCTTCCAGTTTGTCCATTTTATTGGCATATAGTTGCTTGTAGTAATCTCTCCTGATCCTTTGTATTTCTGCAGTGTCAGTTGTTACTTCTTCTTTTTCATTTCTAATTCTATTTATTTGAGTCTTCTCCCTTTTTTTCTTGATGAGTCTGGCTAGTGGTTTATCATTTTTGTTTATCTTCTCAAAGAACCAGCTTTTAGTTGTATTGATCTTAGCTATTGTTTCCTTCATTTCTTTTTCATTTATTTCTGATCTGATCTTTGTGATTTCTTTCCTTCTGCTAAGTTTGGGGAGTTTTTTGTTCTTCTTTCTCTAATTGTTTTAGGTGTAAGGTTAGGTTGTTTATTTGAGATGTTTCTTGTTTCTTGAGGTAGGATTGTATTGCTATAAACTTCCCTGTTAGAACTGCTTTTGCTACATCCCATAGGTTTTGGGTCGTCGTGTTTTCATTGTCATTTGTTTCTAGGTATTTTTTGATTTCTTCTTTGATTTCTTCAGTGATCTCTTGGTTATTTAGTAGTGTATTGTTTAGCCTCCATGTGTTTGTATTTTTTACAGATTTTTTCCTGTAATTGATATCTAGTCTCGTAGTGTTGTGGTCAGAAAAGATAGCTGATATGATTTCAATATTCTTAAATTTACCAAGGCTTGATTTGTGACCCAAGATATGATCTATCCTGGAGAATGTTCCATGAGCACTTGAGAAGAAAGTGTATTCTGTTGTGTTCGGATGGAATGTCCTATAAATATCAATTAAGTCCATCTTGTTTAATGTAACATTTAAGGCTTGTGTTTCCGTATTTATTTTCATTTTGGATGATCTGTCCATTGAAAGTGGGGTGTTAAAGTCCCCTACTATGATTGTGTTACTGTTGATTTCCCCTTTTATGGCTGTTAGCATTTGCCTTATGTATTGAGGTGCTCCTATGTTGGGTGCATAAATATTTACAATTGTTATATCTTCTTCTTGGACTGATCCCTTGATCATTATGTAGTGTCCTTCTTTGTCTCTTTTAATAGTCTTTATTTTAAAGTCTATTTTGCCTGATATGAGAATTGCTACTGCAGCTTTCTTTTGATTTCCATTTGCATGGAATATCTTTTTCCATCCCCTCACTTTCAGTCTGTATGTGTCCCTAGGTCTGAAGTGGGTCCCTTGTAGACAGCATATATACAGGTCTTGTTTTTGTATCCATTCAGCCAGTCTGTGTCTTTTGGTTGGAGCGTTTAATCCATTTACATTTAAGGTGGTTATCGATATGTGTGTTCCTATTACCATTTTCTTAATTGTTTTGGGTTTGTTATTGTAGGTCCTTTCCTTCTCTTGTGTTTCCTGCCTAGAGAACTTCCTTTAGGATTTGTTGTAAAGCTGGTTTGGTGGTGCTGAATTCTCTTAGCTTTTGCTTGTCTGTAAAGGTTTTAATTTCTCTGTCGAATCTGAATGAGATTCTTGCTGGGTTGAGTAGTCTTGGTTGTAGGTTTTTCTCTTTCATCACTTTAAATATGTCCTGCCACTCCCTTCTGGTTTGCAGAGTTTCTGCTGAAAGATCAGCTGTTAACCTTATGGAGATTCCCTTGTATGTTATTTGTTGTTTTTCCCTTGCTGCTTTTAATATTTTTTCTTTGTATTTAATTTTTGATAGTTTGATTAATATGTGCCTTGGCGTGTTTCTCCTTGGATTTATCCTGTATGGGACTCTCTGTGCTTCCTGGACTTGATTGACTATTTCCTTTCCCATATTAGGGAAGTTTTCAACTATAATCTCTTCAAATATTTTCTCAGTCCCTTTTTTTTTTCTCTTCTTCTTCTGGGACCCCTATAATTCGAATGTTGTTGTGTTTAATGTTGTCCCAGAGGTCTCTGAGACTGTCCTCAATTCTTTAAATTTTTTTTTCCTTATTCTGCTCTGTGGTAGTTATTTCCACTATTTTATCTTCCAGGTCACTTATCCGTTCTTCTGCCTCAGTTATTCTGCTATTGATTCCTTCTGGAGAATTTTTAATTTCATTTATTGTGTTGTTCATCATTATTTGCTCTTTAGTTCTTCTAGGTCCTTGTTAAACATTTCTTATATTTTCTCCATTCTATTTCCAAGATTTTGGATCATCTTTACTATCATTACTCTGAATTCTTTTTCAGGTAGACTGCCTATTTCCTCTTCATTTGTTTGGTCTAGTTGGTTTTTACCTTGCTCCTTCATCTGCTGTGTAATTCTCTGTCCTCTCATTTTGCTTAACTTACTGTGTTTGGGGGTCTCCTTTTCGCAGGCTGCAGGTTCGTAGTTCCTGTTGTTTTTGGTGTTTGCCCCCAGTGGGTAAGGTTCGTTCAGTGGGTTGTGTAGGCTTCCTGGTGGAGGGGACTGGTGCCTGTGTTCTGGTGGATGAGGCTGGATCTTGTATCTCTGGTGGGCAGGACCGCATCTGGTGGTGTGTTTTGGGGAATCTGTGAACTTAGTATGACTTTAGGCAGCCTCTCTGCTAATGGGTGGGGTTGTGTTACTCTCTGGCTAGTTGTTTGGCATGGGGCGTCCAGCACTGGAGCTTGCTGGTCGTTGAGTGGAGCTGGGTCTTAGCGTTGAGATGGAGATCTCTGAGAGAGCTTTTGCCGTTTGATATTACATGGGGCCAGGAGGTCTCTGGTGGACCAATGTCCTGAACTCGGCTCTCCCACCTCAGAGGCTCAGGCCTGACACCCGGCTGGAGCACCGAGACCCTGTCAGCCACATGGTAGATCCGCAGTGGATCATAAAATGATATAACTCAGGAACAGCCAGATGAAAGGGATGCATAGGGCAAGGCACGGGGAATGGGAGCAGCCTTCCCATGACTTCTCCAGGCGCACCACTCTCCCAGCACCTCCACGTGTTCACCAACCCAGAAGCTCCTCTGGGGGCTTTTTATCCAAAGCACAGAATCCCTCATCCTGTTTTTTCTATCCTGAGTTCCTCTTAGGACTCACTCTCTGTGGGTGACTACAGTGGGTTGCAACTTAAGCCTTTGTATAATTGGATGATGAGTGACACCCTTTGTTCTTTTCTTTGTTCACCCAATTATTTTTATTTTATTACAACAAAATGTTATTATAATTATATAATATGTATAAAAATATAACTGTGTTACAATTAGAAATTTGCTGATTGAATATACTTTTAACTCTCAAATTTTGATGCAAAGGGCACATCACACCTTGGCTCATTCTGTAGCTTGCTTTTTACCAGTAGAGAAGCAATAAAAGCTTGAGCAAAGAAACCATCAGCATTATGGTAAAACAGTGACAGTGGTTGTGTTTTCTGAACCAAGAGTTGACCATAGCATTAAACAGTTAAAGAAATTTGTCATATTTAGGAAAGAAGCTGAGAAAAGAAGAGGAGGAACCTGCTGTCCTCCCCATACAACAGCTGTCATGTGGAATGTGGTAGAACCTTATCTTATCTCTTATCATTAGTACTTTCTGCTGTTTTACTTCACTTCACTTTACTACTTGCCTAGATGGAGACAAACTTTTTAACTTCTTGAGGGTAAGTCTACTTCTTTAGACAGGTGAGAAGCAAAGGGAAGGAAGCAGTGCTCTGTGAAGATCATGTTCTGTGGCCTTCAGGAAAGCCCTCTGGCCAGCTCTGCCAGAGACTCACTGTGCAGCTTTGGTCAGGTCACTCTAGGCCTTGGGATCTTCATCTAGACAATGAGGACTCTGTTGCCCAAGGTCACTTTCAGGTCTAATGTTCTCTGAACTTCTGTCCAGCATCAAGTCCTGACTGTGCCATCTTTTGATTTTTCCAGGAGTGGGAGAAGCACTCTCAGCACAGGCATTTCTGGAGCTGAGGTTTCCAGCAGCATGAAGACCTCTGTGTCTACAGAAATGTCAGCGAGCTGAGACTTTAGAGAGCTTTCCTTTATCTATCTGTTGAGTGGTTTTAAAAAACAATTTTGAAAGATTGGAGGCTGACTGGCAGTAAAATTATAGCTTTTATAGTCAGACAATCCAGCTTTAATATTATAGCTTCTGTTAAGTAAAGCTGGGGCATTTCTAAGTTTGCTTGCTTTTGCCCCAGAACTTCTTGTTCAAACGAGATGCCATGCAGAAAAGCACATGTGCAGAACAGCTAAAAACACAGTTGTTCCTTTGTTTCCCACCCCCATCAGGGGCTCCTCAGAAAGTTACAGGTCCTAGAGCTAGTCCAAATGGCCATTTGTATAGACGGAGAAACTGAGTCCAGAGATAGGAAGTGACTTATCCAAGAGAGTCAGAGTTAAGTCAGATTCTGACTTTTTCCCCTAAATTCTGGCCCAGTTCTCATATCCTCTGCCAAGTTTCACAACTTAAAATCTTCTTTGACTGTTTGTTTAATTATTTTTAATATTATAATGCAAAACAAAGCAACCCCCTTTTTTTTTACATTTTAAGAGGGAAAAATAGAGCAGAACCCCTATCCCCACCCTTTTATTCCTTTGAGACGTCCTTGCTTTTCCTGTTTCTCTTCTTTGGGAGTTCTTAATGCGTCTGTCAATTGATGTTATTTTTAAAGATAATAATTTCATAGCAGTGGCCCCAACACTTCTCTTGTCTCTCAGAATCCGTGCCGGGTCATTAAAGGAGCCCTAATGTGTGTTGCAGGAGTGTGGCGCTGACTGTGCCAAGTTCCAGAAGAGTGAGCTGGAGTATAAGTTTAATCGGAAAGCCTTGGAGAGGCCGTATACTTCGAAGCATTCCTGGGGGAAGACGTACGGGGAGCACAAACGCCACCTGGAATTCAGCCACGCCCAGTACAAGGAGCTGCAGAAACATGCCGAGGAGGTTGGCATCTTCTTCACTGCCTCCGGCATGGATGAGGTGAGCCCTCCGCCACGCTGCTATTTGCCATTGTAGCAGACCTAGGGGACTTCGGGTAGCCCTGTGGCTTTGGCTTAGAGCCAGCTCCAGCCCTTGCTCACTTTAGACTTTTTTGTGCTTTCTGGACCTAGAGTTCCCCATAGCATTAACAAGATAAATGCCCAACTAAACAGGAGGCCAGGGGGATCA
This sequence comes from Balaenoptera physalus, assembly GCF_965194825.1. Taxonomy (NCBI): domain Eukaryota; kingdom Metazoa; phylum Chordata; class Mammalia; order Artiodactyla; family Balaenopteridae; genus Balaenoptera; species Balaenoptera physalus. The sequence goes on along the minus strand of NC_138886.1, from coordinate 33,838,148 downwards.
GAGGCCCAGTGACACAGAGAACCATAGTTTTCGAAGCAGGCTGTCTCTGGGAGTAGGGGCCAGCCACCCTGGAACCCCAGAGTCCCTCAAGCCTGTGGGAGATGCCCCACTGGGCCAGTTTTCTCCCAGTGGAAAGTGGCCTGGACTCAGGAAACCTCAGTTCTGACTGGAGTCCTCCCCTTGCTGAGTGGCCGTGGCTTATCTGGGTGAGGTGGCATTGCATCATTCAGAAGGGAGTGGCACACAGGATGGCCATGCTGACATACTGGAAGAGTCCAGCTGGTGCCAGGTCTTGGGTCCCATCTGCTCTGTGACCTGCCTCAAGACTCCTTTACGTGCTCTTTTTTTTGAATATAAAAAATTTTTTTAATTATAAAAATAATACAATGTCACAGAAAGTTTAGAAAACAGAAAAAAGGGAGAAAAACTGACCCATAATCTCTATATGGCAGCTCTTTTTTTTTCTTTAATCAATTAATTAATTTATTTATTTTTGGCCGTGTTGGGTCTTTGTTGCTGCGCGCGGGCTTTCTCTAGTTGCGGCGAGCAGGGGCTACTCTTGTTGCGGTGTGCAGGCTTCACATTGCGGTGGCTTCTCTTGTTGCGGTGCACTGGCTCTAGGCACGCGGGCTTCAGTAGTTGTGGCACACGGGCTCAGTAGCTGTGGCTCGCGGGCTCTAGAGCGCAGGCTCAGTAGTTGTGGCACACGGGCTTAATTGCTCCGTGGCATGTGGGATCTTCCCGGACCAGGGCTGGAACCCATGTCCCCTGCATTGGCAGGCAGTTTCTTAACCACTGCGCCACCAGGGAAGTCCCTGGCAGCTCTTTTTATATATTTCCTCCTGAAGTTGTTTTATATGCCTACTTTATTGCCTAGTTGTTATATTTGTGAATGTTTAGTTCCGTGCATGCTTTTCCCAGTTAACATTATCCACAGCTTTTACCCATATCTTGTTTTTTTTTTTTTTTCCTCAGCTTTATTGAGATATAATTGACATGTAACTCTCCATATCTTGTGCTGAAAGTTATTAATGGCGGTGTAGTATTTCTTTTGAGGATTTATAATGTATGTAACCGTTTCTTTATGTTTGAACATGAGGTTATGTTTTTACTTTCAGTTTTTTGTGCTTATAAGTAATGCTGAGATGACCATCTTCTTTCTGTGTTTTGAATTGTTTCCTTAGGATAGCTTTGCAGAAATGGATCATTAGATGAAACAACATTTTAAAGGCTCTTGAAACACTTAGGATTCTTTTAGTCAACTAGAATATTTGAAGGGAGCCCAGTTCCTTTTCTAGGCCTCTGACCTTTTGTGTCACTATTCCAACCCTAAAATATGTCTGTAAATAGAGTCAAAAGAAACATAACTCTAGCCTAAACCATTGGTGGTTTAAAGAAGGTGGGGAAGCAGAGAACCTAGGTGTCTGGGAAACTTGACAAGTCCAGGCTTCAGTTCCGTAGCCCACTTACAGTAATATAACTTATCCCTACTATGCCCCATTTTGCAGATGAAGAAATGGAGACTGAGAGGGGCCAGGAAGTTTGTACAGTGTCACACAGCTGGGAAATGGGTCTTGAGGGCAGATCTGACGCCTAGTGCAGTGTGCTTTCTGCGGTCCCTCAGCTGCCACCTGGCCGTCCGTCCGGGTGTGTGTGGCTTCCCAAAGCTCAGGAGAGCCTTTGGGCTTCCCCCCTGCTCTTCACCACTCTCGATGTTGGTGGCTGGAGAGTCTTTGGGCCCAAGAGATGCCCTGGGGAAAAGGGGACATATTTTTAGGAAAACCTATCTAAAGTGGTTGCTGGGCATTTTTCAGATCCCATCTTAAGTAGTACCTCCTCAGGAAATTCTTCCTGTGCCCCTGCTTGGTTCAGGCCCCTCCTTCTGTTGTGTTCTCCTGGTTTTCTTTTTTTTTTAAATTAATTAATTAATTAATTAATTAATTTTTGGCTGCATTGGGTCTTCGTTGCTGCATGCAAGCTTTCTCTAGTTGCAGTGAGCAGGGGCTACTCTTCGTTCTCATTGCTGTGGCTTCTCTTGTTGCAGAGCACGGGCTCTCGGCACACGGGCTTCAGTAGTTGTGGCTCACAGGCTCCAGAGTACAGGCTCAGTAGTTGTGGCGCATGGGCTTAGTTGCTCCGCGGCTTGTGGGATCTTCCCGGACCAGGGCTCGAACCCGTGTCCCCTGCATTGGCTGGCAGACTCCCAACCACTGCACCACCAGGGAAGTCCTGTCTCCCGGTTTTCTTTACTTCCGTAATTACCGCTAACTATTGCTCCTTTCCACCAGGCTGTTAACCCCACAGCATCCCCAGTGCCTGGCACGTAGTAGGTGCCCAGGAGATGTTTGTTGAGTGAATAAGTAAATAAGTGAGCCAAACAAAAGAGAGGGTTGATGGCTTTTATCAGATCCTTAAAGGATCTGTAAATCAAAAATGTTAGGCAAAAAAGATTGTGGGCTTTGGGATCTGAAAGACTTGGGTGTTTTTTCTGGTCTTGCCATTAACTAGCTGAGTAATTAAAAGTAAGAATCTTCAACGTTTCTTGAGTGTTTATGATCTGCCAGGTTCTGTGCTAGGTATTTTAAATGTATCAGCTCATGTACTCCTCTTAACAACCCCTTGAGATAGGACAGTTATTATTCCCATTTTACAGATGAGGACGCTAGAGCACGGAGCGGGTTAGCTGTCAGTAGCTGTTGATCAGCAGAGGCTGATTCCTACCTAGGCGACTCCAGAGCCTGCCCTCCTGACCATACTCTTCTTGCATCTCTCGGGCCTGTTTCCTCATAGGTAAAGGGCAAGGGGGTGGATTAAAAATACCCAGAAGTGGACTTCCCTGGTGGCGCAGTGGTTAAGAATCCGCCTGCCAATGCAGGGGACACGGGTTCGAGCCTTGGTCTGGGAAGATCCCACATGCCGCGGAGCAACTAAGCCCATGCGCCACAACTACTGAGCCTGCGCTCTAGAGCCCGCGAGCCACAACTACTGAGCCTGCATGCCACAACTACTGAAGCCAGCGCGCCTAGAGCCCGTGCTCCGCAACAAGAGAAGCCACCACAATGAGAAGCCCGCGCACCGCAACAAAGCGTAGCCCCTGCTCGCCGCAACTAGAGAAAGCCCGTGTGCACCAACGAAGACCCAACGCAGCCAAAAATAAATAAATAAAAAATTTATTTTAAAAATAAAAAAATAAAAATAAAAATACCCAGGGGATAGGCTTGACCTGAGGAGCATGGACACCACCATGAACCGAGGTCCTGGCACAGCGTTGACCCATAGTCCATGCTTAGGAAATAGCTTGATAGGAAGAAGGTCATGCCCAAGAAATGACAGTTTTCATTCCGTGCTCGTTTCGTGTACTGTGGGTTCAGAACCTTTGGGGATTGCTCTTTGGTAACTGCCTGTAGGACTCTTTCACTCAGGGACAGCCAAATCCTAGTGCTTGGAGAGGGCTGGTTTGAGTTCAAGAAACTACTGATTGTTCTTGGGTCAAATGTGAATAGACTTAAAATTCCTGGGTGAAACTTTTGATCTGACCGACTTGGTAACGAGTCATTAATGAGGCAGATTCGTTTTTTTGGTTTTTTGCTTTTAATTTTTGGCCGCACCTCTCGGCATGCAGGATCTTAGTTCCCCAACCAGGGATCAAACCCGTGCCCCCTGAAGTGGAAGCACAGAGTCTTAACCACTGGACTACCAGACAAGTCCCTGGAGGTTCATTCTGAGGCAGATTAGTTTTCGCAGGGCCCATAAACAGGCTCTGGAGAGAATTTCCAAGGAAGTGTACATAAGTATTTTGGATCACTAGTACTACTGTCTTTGGAATAAGCATTCAGGCATACCTCGAAGACACTGCGGGTTCAATTCCAGACCACCTCAATAAAGTGAATATCTCAATAGAGCAAGTCAAATGAATTTTTTGGTTTCCCAGTGTTTAATTAACAGCTTTATTGACATGCTATACAGTTCACTCAATTAAATTGTACAATTCATTGGTTTTTAGTATATTCACAGAGTGTGTGACCATCACCACAATCAATTTTAGAACATTTTTATCACCCCAAGAGGAAGAACTATACCCATTAGCAGTCATTGCTCAATTCCCTCAATTCTACCAACCCTAGGCAACCTCTAATCTCCTGTCTATCTCTATAGTTTTGCCTATTTTGGACATTGCATGTAAATAGAATCAGACAATATGTGGTCCTTTGTGTCTGGCTTCTTTCACGTGGTAACATTTTTTCAAGGTTCATCTATGTGGTAGCATGTGTCAGTATTTCATTCCTTTTTGTTGCTGAATACCATTCAATTTTATGGATAGACTACATTTTATTTATCCACATCTCAGTTGATGGACATTTGGATTGTTTCCACTTTTTGGCTAGTATGAACAGTATGAGCAATGCTGTCACAAACATCCATGTACATGTTTTATATGAACATATTTTCATTACTCTTGGGTGTTTATACGGTAACTCATGTTTAATGTTTTTCGAGAAACTGCCAGACTGTTTTTCAAAGTGGCTGTACCATTTTACATTCCCACCAGCAATGTATGAGGGTTCCAATTTCTCTACATCCTCACCAACATTTGTTATTACATGTCTTTTTGATTCTAGACATCCTAGTGAGTGTGAAGTGATATCTTATTGTGGTTTTTTTTTTCTTTTTTAAATTTTTATTGACATATAGTTGATTTACAATGTTAATTTTTACTGTACAGCAAAGTGATTCAGTCATACATATATATTTACATTCTTTTTCATATTCTTTTCCATTATGGTTCATCACAGGATATTGAATACAGTTCCCTGTACAATGAGAGTAGGACCTGGTTGTTTATCCATTCTATATATAATAGCAAATTTATAAGCTTTTGCACAGCGAAGGAAACCATAAACAAAACGAAAAGACAACCTACAGATATGGGAGAAAATATTTGCACATGATGCAACTGACAAGGTATTAATTTCCAAAATGTACAAATAGCTCATACAACTCAATATCAAAAAAAACAACCTAATCAAAAAATGGGCAGAAGACCTAAATAGACATTTCTCCAGAGAAGACATACAGAGGGCCAACAGGCACATGAAAAGAAGCTCAACATCACTACTTATTAGAGAAATGCAAATCAAAATTACCATGAGGTATCACCTTACACCAGTCAGAATGTCTATCATCAAAAAGTCTACAAATAACACATGCTGGAGAGGGTGTGGAGAAAAGGGAACCCTCCTACATTGTTGTTGGGAATGTAAATTGGTGCAGCCACTATGGAGAACAGTATGGAGATTCCTCAAAAAACTAAAAATAGAGTTACCATATGATCTAGCAATCCCACTCTTGGGCATGTATCTGGAGAAAACTCTAATTCAAAAAGATACATGCACCCAATGTTCATAGCAGCACTATTTACAATAGCTAAGACATGGAAGCAACCTAAACGTCCATAAACAGATGAAAGGATAAAGAAGATGTGGTATTATATACACAATGGAATGTTACTCAGCCATGAAAAGAAATGAAATAATGCCATTTGCAGCAACACTGGATGGACCTAGAGATTATCACACTAAGTGAAGGAAGAGAGACAGAAAGACAAATATATGATATCACTTCTATGTGGAATCTAAAAAAAATGCTACAAATGAACTTACAAACAAACTTATGGTTACCAAAGGGGAAAGGGAGAGTGAGGGATAAATTAGAGTTTGGGATTAGCAGATACAAACTAGTATATATAAAATAAACAACAAGGTCCTACTGTACAGTACAGGGAACTATATTCAATATCCTGTAATAAACCATAATGGGAAAGAATCTGAAAAGGATATATATAAAAATAACTGAATCACTTTGCCGAACACCAGAAACTAACACAACAATGTAAATCAACTATACTTCAATTTAAAAAAAAAGAAAAGCATACAATTTATTTAATGTAAGTTTTATGTGGAAAACTTTATAAGAAAACGAAGACCCTAAGAAGCGGCTAAAACTGAGCATTTTTATGCTAGGTTTGATGAAGAATGGAAAATCGTGGGAAAATGTGACAGGACAGAAAAAGGGTATGAGCAAAGAAATAAAAATGCTGTTGGGAAAATGGCTCTGATAGACTTGCTCAACACAGGGTTGCCACAAACCTTTAATTTGTTAAAAAAAGAAAAAAAGGCATTATCTTCAAAATACAATAAAGCAAAGTGCAATAAAACGTGCTATGCCTGTATATGTCCACACAAAGACCTGTCCATGAACGTTTACAGCAGCTTTACTCCTAATAGCCAAAAACTGGAAACAACCAAAATGTCCATCAAATGATGAAGGATAGACAGACCGTGGTCTATTCATACAATGGATTACTGCTGTGTAATAAAAAAGCAGCAACCTGGGTGAATCTCAAAAACATTATGCTAACTGAAAAAAAATAGCACAAAAGGCTTTCATTTTATAACATTTTCATTTTTATGACATTCTGTAAAAGGCAAAACTAGAACAGAAGTAAGATCAGGGGTCACCAAGAGGCAGCTGAGGTGGGAATAACTGACTGCAAAGGGCATGGAGAAATTCCTGGGATAACAGAAATGTCCTATGTTTTGATTATAGTATAGGCATACATCATTTTATTGTGCCTCACAAGTATTGCGTTTTTTAATAAATTGAAGGTCTGTGGCAATGCTGTGTTGTTAGATGATGGTTAGCATTTTTTAGCAATCAAGTATCAATACATTTGGGGTTTTTTTGTTTTTTTTTATTGGCAGCGCCTCGCGGCTTGCGGGATCTTAGTTCCCCAACCAGGGATCAAACCCATGCCCCCTGCAGTGGAAGCGCAGAGTTCTAACCACTGGACAGCCAGGGAATTCCCAGCAATCAAGTACATTTGATCCTTGAATAACTTGGGGGTTAGGGGTGCCGATCCTCTGCACAGTCAAAAATCCACGTATAACTATATAGTCAGCGCTCCTGTATCCGTGGTTCCACATTTGTGGATTCAACCAACCATGGGTTGTGTAGTCCTACAGTGTGCATTTACTGAAAAAAATCTGCCTATAAGTGAACCTGTGCAGTTCAAACCCGTGTTGTTCAAGGGTCATCTGTATTTTTATATAAATTTATTTATTTACTTATTTATTTTATTTTTGGCTGCGTTGCATCTTTGTTGCTGCGTGCGGGCTTTCTCTATTCTCTCTCCCGCATGTCCTCCGGGCGTTGAGGCGGGACGCGGATCCGGCCGCCGCGACGGCCGCAGCTTCCGCCCCGGACTGGAGCCGCACGGCGCCCCAGTGACGGCGCCGGGAACCGACGGAGACGCGGCTGCAGAAGGCGACCGGCAGAAGGCGACCGGCGCGGCCCTCCCCGCCGCGCTGCAGCCACGCCGCCTCCCACCCTGGCTAGGTTTTCACCACCCGCGCTGGAGCCTTATTGTGGTTTTGACTTGCATTTATCTGATGGCTAATGATGTTGAGCATCTTTTCATATGCATATTGGCCGTTTGTGTGTCTTCTTTGGAGGAATATCTATTCAGATCCTTTGCCAGTTTTTAAATTGGGTTATTTATCTTTACATATTCCTGATACAAGTCCCTAATCAGAAACATGATTTGCAAAAAATTTTCCCATTCTGTGGGTTATCTTTTCACTTCTTGATGGTGTCCTTTGAAGCATGAACATCTTTAATTTTGATGATGTCCTATTTTTTAGTTTTTTTCTTTTATGCTTGTCTATTCTTGTAATTTAAACATTTCTCAGTTTTAACACAGTGTGATATCACTGCACAACTATCAGTATGGCTAAAGGCTAAAATAAAAAGTGATGGGACTTCCCTGGTGGCGCAGTGAACAGGAGTCCGCCTGCTAATGCGAGGGACATGGGTTCGATCTCTGGTCCGGGAAGATACCACATGCCGTGGAACAACTAAGCCCGCATGCCACAACTACTGAAGCCCGAGTGTGCCTAGAGCCGGTGCTCTACAGCAAGAGAAGCCACCGCAAGGAGAAGCCAGAGCATCGCAACCAAGAGTAGCCCCTGCTCGCCACAACTAGAGAAAGCCCGCACGCAGCGACGAAGACCCAATGTAGCCAAAAACAAATAAAATTAAATCTTAAAAAAAAAAAAGTGATGATAACACCAAGTTGTGGCAAGGATGCAGAGAAAATGGACCTCTTATACATTGCTGGTGGGAATGTAGAACGGTACATTCTAGAAAATTCTTTTTTTAAAAACAACTTTATCAAGATGTAATTCACATACCGTACAATTCACCCACTTGAAGTGTACTGGTAGTTTCTTATAAAACTAGACATGTGCTCATCATGTGACCCACCAGTTGTCATTTGGTAATTTATCCCCAAAGAAATGAAAACCTATGTTCACCCAAAAATCTGTATATGAGTGTCCATAGCAACTTTATTTGTGGTAGCCCCAAACTAGAACCCAACCTTTCTTTAGGGGGTGAATCATTAAATAAACTGTAGTGTATCCACACCACGGAATACTACTCAGCAATAAAAAGGAGTGAAAACTGATAGCTGCCACAGCTTGCATGGATCTCAGGGATATTGTGCTGAGTGAAAAAGCTTCTCTCAGAAGGTTGCATACCGTACGGCTCTGCTTATTTAACATTCTCGGAATAACAGAATTATAGAGCTGGAGAGCAGATTAGTGGTTGTTGGGAGTTAGGAAGGGGAGGGGTTGGAGGCTGATGTGGCTGTAGAGGGGTAACATGAAGGGAGCCTTGTAGTGGTGGTATAACTCTATCGGACTGTGGTGGTGGTCCACGTGAGTCTAGGCATGTGGTAAAATGGCAGAGAATTAGATACGAGCACACTCAGAGGGGTACATGTGAAAATGGTGAAATCTGAATGAGATCGGTGGACTCTTATCAACGTTACCCTCCCAGTTGTGATATTACACTGTAGTTTTGCAAGATGTTACCATTGGGGGGAACTGTGTAAAGTGTACATAGGTTCTTTCTGTATTATTTCTTACAGCTGCATGTGAAGCTATAATTATCTCAAAATAAAAAGTTTAAAATCTAAAAAAAAAAAAATTCTCAGTTTAAAAAAAAATTTTTTTTTTTTTTTTGGTTGCGTTGGGTCTTCGTTGCTGCACGTGGACTTCTCATTGCGGTGGCTTCTCTTGTTGCAGAGCACAGGCTCTAGGTGCACAGGCTTCAGTAGTTGTGGCACTTGGGCTCAGTAGTGGCTCACAGGCTCTAAAGCGCAGGCTCCGTAGTTGTGGCACACGGGCTTAGTTGCTTCGCAGCATGTGGGATCTTCCCGGACCAGGGCTCGAACCCGTGTCCCCTGCATTGGCAGGCGGGTTCTTAACCACTGCACCACCAGGAAAGTCCCTTAAAATATTTTAATTCAGTAAATATGAATAGGTAGAACCTGCATAAACAGAAACTCAGTAGAGTCCTCAGTACTAAGAGTGCTGTCTAGCGCAGACTCTGGCTGGATGGGCCCGTGGTTAAGTGTACAGACTCCGGGGTCACATTCTGAGTTTGAATATGGTTTTGCCTGTCATTCCTGGTGAGTCCAGGTGGAGGTAATTTACCTTCTTTGTGCTTCTGTTTCTTCAGCTGAACCCACCTCGTAGGGTTGTCGTGAGGATTAAACGTGATCACCTGTGTAAAGCGCAGCACACAGCCAGCGCTCAGCGGTGTTAGTTACAGTTCAGGAAACAGCCTGGGCCGAGGATCAGGACATCCGGGTCCTTGCCCTGCTCTGCTCTGAGTTCATCGCAGTGTGAGCTTGGAAGAGTCCCTTCCCTGCTCTGGGCCTCCATTTCCTTTTGTGTGTGAACAAGCTGCTATTCAAAGGCTCTCCCTGCTCTGTTGTCCTGAGCCAGCATAGAATCGGAGATAGTGTCACTAAGGTGACTTGGATCTGGGATGAGAACTTTCCTGTTCAGTCCACGTTTCCAGGCACCGGAGCTCCTGGATGTGGACTCTGAAGGGGGTGCATCTCCTTGCATCTGCTCAGGAAGTCACTTCTTTAGGTCTTTCCCTCCCCGGTGGCTTCGAGGTGGGAATCAGGAGCAGGCGGGAGAAGGAGAGGAACCTGGCTGGGTGTTGGTGGCTGGGGCTGACTCTCTGCAGGTACCCTCTTGGTTTCCCAGGAAGCACTTCTCTTTGGTGTATAAACGCGTGCTCTGCGGCCACCGTCTGAGTTCAGGTCCTGGTACTAGCGCTTGCTCGGTGGGCTTGGGCTGGTCGTGTAGCCTGTTTGAGCCACACGTGTCCAATCTGTAAAAACGGGGTAATCAAGATGCCCACCCCAGAGGCTGCGATGAGGACCCAGTGAGGTGAGTCTAAGGGGTGCAAGATCTGCACCCACTGAATGACAGCTGTTCTGTTGCTTAAAACCCTTTTCTCTGCTTCACACTAACGGGGCAGGGAGGCTCCCCTCTCCTAAGAATGCTGTTTGTTCCCCACTGGTCTCCTGACTGACCTGGGCATAGGCAGGAAGAAGAAATGCGTTCTTAAGAGCCTTTGCAAGAGTTAATTTGCTTTGCCGGCCAGGTCCCTTTGCCGAACCAGCAAGTCCTGTCTACCCGGCTGTTGGAGGTGGGTTGGTTCCTTGTTCTGTGTTTACCTGGCAAGTATCTCTGAGTATTTACCCACCCAAACTTCCTCATGGACAGTAGGCATTTATTGAGTGCCGATCTTCTCCACTCTGTGTGCTGTCCTAGGGCCTTCTTTGTGTGCTGAGGAAAGGTTAAGGCATGGTGGAACGAACTTTGTGAAGACCAAGAAAACTGCCAGGGCACATGGTCAAAACTGCACGGAGGCGTGTGGAACTCGATTGAAACGAGCAGAGTGTCTTTGGTCAAAATGGAGGGTTCTGTTGAGAAAGCAAATGGGAGCCGTGACGTAGAGGTGGCCCCTGGAGACCCATTCCGGCGGAGCCGCCCTTCCCTCCCAGCGCCTGCCTCCACGGTGCCCCCTTTCCTCCACCACCCCTGCCACAGGGCACCCCCTGCCTATGTCGTGGTGCACTCTGACAGGGCCACCGGGCTGAGGGCAGGCCCAGTCTTTATGGCTCCGTGCTTCGCCCCTCATCATTTCCTCACCCTGGGCAGCTCTCCAGCACCCCCTGTTCTCCCCAGCTCATCACCACGGATCCAGAAACCAAGGGGAGTGGAAGCAGCTCTAGAAAAATCCCAGCTCCACTCCTGTCGTTTCTGTTACCCCTTAGATCAGCAGGCCCCCAAATTTCTCATGGGACATGATGTGGAAAGGGGGTTCTGTGGGCACACATTGTGGGAAGGGGGTTCCTCATTAATTCATTAATTTAGAATCAAAGCCTTTTCCCCAAATAAATAAGGGTTCTGAGTAGAAGAAGTGTGGGAAACACTGTAAAATAGCTAGACAAGTGTATTTACTGGGACCCTCTAAGGGAGAGTCTGGCAATGCAGCATTTTACCCAAACCAGTTTGCTGGTGGGACCCTTTTTTGTGTGTTTAACCCAGTTGGATGCCCAGGGAGGGTCATATCAGTTGAGTTCCTTTCAGACAGACTCAGAAAGCCTTTGTGATGTGTGGGGTGGGAGGGAGGAGAAGTTGTGAGACTGCCTGGCTGCATTGTACCCCTAGATGGAAGGAGGACAGACAGCAGCGTGGGCAGGGCTGGAGGAAGCCAGGGAGTCCACAGAGAGAAGGCAGCCACTGGCGCTGACCTAGCCTGAGGGGCCCTGGGCACAGTAATATTGCCACAGGATGGAAGGCTAGCATCTTCCAGATTACTACTGAAGTTGGCACCGTTTGCACAGATTAATCCAAAATGGCAGTTTTCTTTTTCTTTTTTTTTAATGCTTAAAGAATGCTTTCTCTACTTTATTTTTAAAATTTTATTAATTTTTGGCTGCGTTGGGTCTTTGTTGCTGCGCGCAGGCTTTCTCTAGTTGCCGCAAGCGGGGGCTACTCTTTGCTGAGGGGTGTGGGCTTCTCATTGTGGTGGTTTTTCTTGTTGCGGAGCATGGGCTCTAGGTGCGTGGGCTTCAGTAGTTGTGACATGCGAGCTCAGTAGTTGTGGCTCGCGGGCTCTAGAGCGCAGGCTCAGTAGTTGTGGCGCCTGGGCTTAGTTGCTCCGTGGCATGTGGGATCTTCCTGGACCAAGGATTGACAAAATGGCAGTTTTCTAAATGGCCACTAGATGGGGCTGGCTCCCCAGGAGGGCTGCAAAACGAGATGCACCTTTCTCCTCCGGCAGGAATTTCCCCTTTTCCTCACTTGAAAATTGTAGAGCTCCATGCAGATTTTTACAATCAGTGTAGGTAAGCTTTTTAAAAATTTTTTATTGGAGTATAGTTGCTTTACAATATTGCATTAGTTTATGCTGTACCGCAAAGTGAATCAGCTGTACATATACATATATCCCCTCTTTTTTGGATTTCCTTCTCATTTAGGTCACCACAGAGCACTGAGTAGAGTTCCCTGGGCTATACAGTAGTGTAGGTAAGCTTTTGCAAAGTGTTTTTTTTGCATTTGGCCCCTCCTTGCCCCTACGCGCTCTGCACCTCTCCTGAGTGGGCTCATCCATCTCTTTATGCCCTTGGGGACTTTTTCATCATGAGCCGTGCTCTCACAAATAGAGCATTTTTACAGACGAAAACTTAGCATAGCGTTTTCCCTCTTAAAATAGAAAACACTCTTCATCTGCCAGATAGAGTGAGAAGGGTGGGAACATTAGACTTTGTTCAAGAAATACATTAAAAACAAATGGTTTTCAGTTCCATCTTAGGGCTGGTTAACAGTATGAGAGATATGTACACAGGAGAGAGTGACATAGAAAACTGTGGAAGGGAAGAGAGAGACGAGGAAGACATAAAGCTGAGGGGGGAAGGCAGTGGTGGCTTAGCACCTTGGAGGGGAATGGCGCCTGGGCCATCCTGAGAGGTGTCTCTTAGACCGAGGGGGTTGCCTTCTGCCTTTGAACTGTTCACTGGCTGGTTGGTCACTCTGTATGAACCACCAGCAGCTCTAACCCCTACATTATTAGAGGATTAACATATGAGGAAAGTGATTCTCTGAGTGAGACCAGTGATTGGAGTAGCTCATCACCTGCTGGGAAGATGGACGGAAGCTCAGGCAGTAGTGGGTTGATTTAAAGAACCTGCTAGCAGAATTACCTTCTCATATTGTTCCTTACCACACCCGAGCCCTTTGGATTTTCATGCTGGTAACCTTGCTACTTGCTACTCAGAGTATGATTCACGGAGCAGTAACAACAGTGTTACCCAGGAACTTACAAGACATGCAGGCTCTCAGGCCCCACTCTAGACCAACAGAATCAGAATTTGCATTTCATTTGGGCAAGATCCATGGCGGGTTCGTGTGCCCATAATAAAGCGTGAGAAGCACTGACCTAGCTAATCAAGTCTTCCAAACTTACTTCTGAGACTCAGCCAGCATTTTAAGATAGATGGAACTTAGATATTGGGAAACGTTCCAAGACATTGATTCGCCCTACTTCTGATTTTCAACTTCAATTAAAAAAAATAGTAATGAAAACAGTAATAGTAATGTGAAATAGTAATTTTACAGGAAATTGAGATTTTACTCTTAAAACTTGTGGTCCACTGATTCCTTCAGCAAGCATTTACTGACATTTGCCAATTTCCTGAGTGTTATTGATGGATCCCAGATAAGGATGGTGAAGGGCCCTAGAGAGGTAACCTCAAACAGTGATGTTGTGTCCAAAAAAGTGACTGAGGTTCGTTTTTTCTGTGGGCAGCATAGTTTGAGGTCTGAAAGGGCTTGGGTTTGATGGGCCCTGCCAGCTGTGGATCAGTGTGTCAGGGCTAGACCATCAAACACTCCATTTTTTCTATTTTTGGCAAGGATTGAAATGGCCTCTTTTCCCGGCTGTTGGGTCCTGAGGAAAGGATAAGGCCTTTGAGGGACATTCACTTGCTCAGTGCCTGCTTTTCTGGGTCAAGATTAGGTCATGACCCTTTTTCGTTTGTTTACTGGGGCTCCAGGCCCCTGGGGAAGGAAGGTCTGGCCAGGGTTCCGATTCTTTTCCAGTTTCTCATATCCAGTGTGTACCAGCATGCAATGTTTGTTGGACAAATGGATGGGTGGATATGAATGACATAATGTTTGAATTTGAATGACATGACTGATAACAAATCTGTGTCTGCTTTCAAGTTGTTGAGAGAGTCCCTCTTGCTGGGCAAGAGGGGTTTTTCTCTTCATATGTGGCTCCTCGCCTGTCTTGAGGACAGTGATTTTGAACAATCGTGAAAAGGAGCTCCCTCTTGGATTTTTGTAGATGGCAGTTGAGTTTCTGCATGAACTGAACGTTCCATTTTTCAAAGTTGGATCTGGGGACACTAACAACTTCCCTTATCTGGAAAAGACAGCCAAAAAAGGTGAGTGTTTAATTTTTGTCATACAATCTGAGTCCAGACCTTCATATTTTTACCCCACTAGTAATAACCCACTAAAGAAGTCTCCTGAAGACAGATTTTCCAGTCAGCATATACTCCCACTTTTTCATGTGCTGACTTGAAAGAAATGAAAACTAAGGCAGTTTCTTTAAGAATTTTTAAATTAAAATTATTTTTAATTTCTAAGAAAATATTTATATAAAATTAAGGATACGACAGTATGTGTAAAACTTCTTAGAGGAAGCTCTGACTTTGAGAAGTATTCTGTAGGTATAATATCCAACCTCCACACATCACAGTTTGTAAAGTGGTTTTACAACATGAGTGATCTCACTTGATCCTCATGACAATCCTGGGACTGAAGCAGGTCATATGATGATGATGCTTTCTACTTACTTCACTGACGAGGCATCTGAGACCACACAGCTAGGACGCTGGCCGCCCCGGGCCTCACACTCTTGAGTCTGGGGCAGTGCTCACCCTACCACACTGTGCAACCTCTTAATCCAATGAGATGCTCATCTTTCTCTAAAGAGTGTGAAATTCCTCTTAATTGGGTTCACTTTGCTGAACGATAATGTTATGGGGGTGAGGGGAGTCTACGTTTCCCGTGGTTGAGGACAGGAACCCACCAGGCTCACCTCTGTTCCCCCACTGTGGCTGGCACAGTGCTTAAGAGATGTTTGTGGGGTTCAGTAGAGTGATGAAACCAACAGCAGGGGTGTGCTTAAGGGAGAGTCAGAACCCCTAAAAAAGAAAGTGATGATGGCGTTGGTGTTGGGTCCCCCAGGCCGCCCAATGGTCATCTCCAGTGGGATGCAGTCCATGGACACCATGAAGCAAGTCTATCAGATTGTGAAGCCCCTCAACCCCAACTTCTGCTTCCTCCAGTGCACCAGTGCGTACCCGCTCCAGCCCGAGGACGTCAACCTGCGCGTCATCTCGGTGAGCCCGAGGGAGGGCCCTTGTCTGATTGGGCCGTTTGCTGTGGGGAAGATGCAGCCCAAATTCTAACCAGTCTTGACATGCTTCGTGATTCGAACATCCTTTGACAGTCTTGCTGTTGCAGAATCAAATTAGAATCAACTATGCAGTTAAGGAGTCAGATACATTCTAAAGATTACAAATTATGTTTTCTTAAAACCAACCTTAATTTCTCTCATTATAAAATTTAAGGGGGAGTCTTCATAATTGTCCATATACATTTTCTTTACCTGTGTGTATTGGCCATCAGCGGTCCCTCTTCTGTGAATCGCTGGCTTTCTTAGTGAGTTGTGGGTTTGTTTTTGTAAAATATACATATGATTTACCATCTTAACCATTTTTTGGTGTCCAGTTCAGTGGCATTAAGTACTTTCACATTGTTGTGCTACCATCGCCACCATCCATCTCCAGGACTTTTTCATCATCTCAGAGTCAAACTCTAAACCCATTAAACACTAACTGCCCATTTCCCCCTCCCCGAGCCCCTGGCAGCCATCATTCTGTTTTGTCTCTATGAATTTGACTACTCTAGGTATCTCAAATAAATGGAATCATACAGTACTTGTCCTTCTGTGTCTGTCTGCTTTCACTTAGCATAATGTCTTCAGGGTTCATCCATGTTGTAGCATCTGTTAGCATTTCATTCCTTTTTAAGGCTGAATAATATTCCATTGTATGTATGTACCACATTTTGTTTATCCAGTCATCCGTTGATGGACATTTGGCATGGTTCCACATTTTGGCTATTGTGAATAATGCTGATATGAACATTGGTGTACAAATACACCGTTTTTCTCCATATTGACAAACAAAATACCCATTTTGTTTTTCAGTGGGGGAGGGGGAAATGGGCAGTAAGTGTTAATGAGTATAGAGTTTGACTCTGAGATGATGAAAAAGTCCTGGAGATGGATGGTGGTGATGGTAGCACAACAAAACCATTTTGGGATGGTTCCACATTTTGGCTATTGTGAATAATGCAGATATGAACACTGGTGTACAGAAATCCGTTTTCTTCATATTGAGTTGTAGGAGACCTTCTTGAAACTTCTGGCTTTTCCTGCTCTCTGTTATTTACCAGCTCTCTGATTCTGAGTATCCTTGAGGGTCAGAGTTGTTACAGTGACAGCTTTGAGAGAGCTTTCTCTCTCCCAGCATTTTGTCTGTTCCACTTCAGTCGGTTTACAGGTGACGAGGTCCAGTCCTTACTTGCCTGAGATCTCACAGCAGCCTGGTGGCAAAACTGGACTAGAATTCTTTGTCTCTTATTGTCTCGGGCCATCTCTATCAATTCCTCCTGGTAGCTCCCGAAACATAATTAATTGGAAATATACAGGTGTGTAATTATCGTACAAAAAACATTATAGTAAGAGTAGCGGAATTCTAAATATATACACACACACAATCCTGATACTGCAATTAACCAGTTTTCCTTTTATATTTTTCTTTCAATACCGTATATGACATTCTGGGTTTTTTTTCCCCCCATGATTATACAAGCTCTTATTTTTCTATAGAGTCTTCATATTTAACTTAAAAAAAATATTAACCTTTTTTGAAATGACACTACTCTCTTTTTAACTAAAGTTTCTGTCCCTCCCAGTTCTGTAGTCTTTTCTCCATTTCTAGCTCATCTCTAAATCATGTTATTTTTTAAATTTAAACATGGTTTAAAAAAAAAACTCAGCCCTGAAATATATAACATAGAAAGTGAACATCCTCTGTAATCCCATCCCACAGAGATTACCATAATTAACAATTTAGTGTGTCTGACACCAAATATTTTCCTCAGTTTTCTTCCTTTGTGAAGTGTGGTCCCCATATCCCTTCCATCCCCACCCGAGGTATGCTCACATCCTCTCTCTTTAGAGCAGGGCACCGTCAGAGTTAAATTGCCAGCCCACCCCCCAGGCCCAGCCTACCCGTCACAGCAGGGTGAGTCCTCTGACCTAGCAACCTGCACTTCTTTGTCCATCACACACCCTTAAGCCTGGTTTTCAAGGTCTTTGCCACTCAGCCATCCTTATCTTCTGTTAATTCCCATCTGGGTCTTTCTGCTGAACTTAAGCTTTCTGGTCACCCTCACTGACAAGGCTCACTCCACTTAGAATGTCTTTCGTCACATCCAGTGAATTATAGATAACCAATTAATTAATTATTTAGCATTCCCACCAAAGGATTGTTTTGAGATTGGGCTGTATGTATTATTGATGGTGATATTTGTGCATATAGCATACTTGCTTTCAGCAGCTCAGGCTAATTAAATGTGACAGATGCTTTTTGAATGGGTTTAGGCATTCGGTTATAGTTCTGTTATTATTCTTCGTGGTTTGCGCAGTGTGAAACATTCTTCAGATGTGTTCCTGGTAACAGCAGCCATTATTTTTGAGCATTTACAGTGTGCTGAGTGCCCTCCGCACGTTCATAGCAGCTCCCACCAGGTACTGCTATCCCTGGGAAGGAGAGACTCAAGAGAACCTTGGAGGCTTCCTGGAGCTTACTGGGCCTCAAACTCAGATCTGCCTGACTCTGGAATGTATGCGGAAAGTACCACACTATTTAACTTTTCTTTCCTCCCTTTTTCTATTTTAAAGGAATATCAGAAGCTCTTTCCTGACATTCCCATAGGGTATTCTGGGCATGAAACAGGTATAGTGATATCTGTGGCCGCAGTGGCTCTGGGGGCCAAGGTCTTGGAGCGTCACATAACTTTGGACAAGACCTGGAAGGGGAGTGACCACTCGGCCTCGCTGGAGCCTGGAGAGCTGGCCGAGCTGGTGCGGTCTGTGCGCCTCGTGGAGAGGGCCCTGGGCTCCCCGACCAAGCAGCTGCTGCCCTGTGAGATGGCCTGCAATGAGAAGGTGGGTTCTTCTGTCCTGCTGGGCGCCACTGTTGAGAGGGGCCGCATGCGCTTACCTGAGAGGTAGTTGGTACCAGCCCTACCTGAGCCCAGGCCAGTGGAATGATGCAGGGATGTCGCTCGGAGCCTATGAGTTTTTTGGGGGTTCATATTAGCAGTGGGAGGAACTTGTTATTTAAGGAACTTTAGCTGTTTCTCTGGTTCCCTGGCATCATATTACAGTTTTCCATTAAGTCTCTGAAGCCTCTGGCCCCAGCGCTCTAGACCCCGGGTAAAGGGGGGTGGTATCTGGGGCCTCATGAGGCACGCGGGTAGGTCAAGTGTGGGGTCCCATGGAGTAGGTAATCCTTGAGGGACATCCAGGCAGAGGGGTCCCGTGAGGCAGTGGGAGGAGGTTCTGTGATATGTCAAGGCGTCCCTAAGCGTGGGAGGCACTGGATGGATGGGGGTGGGCTTGTCACGGGGTTGGTGGGGGATGACACAAACGTTCCCTCAGGAGCAGTTTGAGCTGTGCAGCGTTAACCTTCAGACAGAGGGGACGGGGAGGCCCACGAACCCTGCCTGGCACACTGACTATCTGGGCTTCCCGGAAGCCATGGCCTATACCTGGCTCGGCCTCTGAGTCTAGAGCCAGGCGTCCCGGGGCCGCCAGGAAAGCAGACACTCCTCAAACGCTGCGGGCTGTCTGGGCTGAAACAAAGATCTAACACCAGGCCCGCTAGAGGAGTGCTGTCTTTTATCCCAGTGGGGCCTACTTGCTGCCCTCAAATTAAAGATGCATATACACCAGGAAATTAAAATAACAGTAAAAAGAAACAAACTACCTTTTATACAAGAAAAGGGGAGAGAATTGGCCCAGAAACTGGAATGAGTTATAGCAGTTGAGCACCTAATTTGGTTCTGAGCCTCCTGGCTCCCTGGGCAAACAGTGAGGTACCAGAGGATGCAGAATCTGATAATCATCCGCCAACAGACCTTTTGTCCTGGCATAAATTCCAGAATTGATTCCTTGGCCCTTACCTGGAAGATGCAGAGTATTAGACTAGATACTTTGTTGAAAAGCATCTATGGACAAGACCTAGAAACACTGGTCATGAGCTTCAGGTCTCCTTCGTTCCCCTCACCTGCCCAGCCTATCTGCCTCTTCCTAAGAGGCCCCCTTCCATACTCAGCGTCTGTGCGCCCTCTGTATTGCTATTGTACTGAGCAAGGAGGACACAAGGTTTGTGTCCCTCGAGCAGTGGGCCAGGAGTCAGGAACCCCAGGTTCTCATCTTGGCTCCTCGCAACCTTGGCCAGCTTACCCGCCCTCCGTGGACCTCCGTTTCCCCATGTTTAAAATGTGATACTGAACTGGACGATGACAAAAGCAATCATAATTTCTATTTACTGAGAGCAGTCTATGTTCCAGGTAGGTTACATACATTATTATCACTAATCCTTGTAGTCATCTGACAGGGTAGAGACACTGTTGTTTCCCATTTTACAGAGAAACTCAGCCACAGCTTGTACCCAGCTGCCTGGGATTCGGATCTGGCTCTCTTTGGCTACATAACCTGAGTCCTTTATTATAAAGGCCCCTCCTCTGAATCTCTGAGTCCACCCCACACTGGCCGAGTCCCTGCTGTGTGTGAGATACTGTTCTAGGCACCAAAGGGGGAAAACAGAGTCCCTGCTATCCAAGTACCTTGTGCGAGAAAACTGATCAGGGACCTTGGGGATAAAGCAACGTGCGCTAATTATTTCTGTGAGGCTGGCACTGAGTCTTAATTTTATCCACAGCTGGGCAAGTCTGTGGTGGCCAAAGTGAAAATTCCGGAAGGCACCATTCTAACACTGGACATGCTCACTGTGAAGGTGGGTGAGCCCAAAGGCTACCCTCCTGAAGACATCTTCAATCTGGTGGGCAAGAAGGTCCTGGTCACTGTGGAAGAAGATGACACCATCATGGAGGAATCGGTAGAAAATCATGGCAAAAAAATCAAGTCTTAAAATAAAGTGCCATTCTCTGAATTCTGGATTGCCTTGCTGGTGCCGTCAGGTGCATTTGGGTGAGGTGGGGCAGGAGTGGTGGTCTCCGGGGATCTGGCTTTCATCCACTCCCCACCCAGATAGCAGACATTTAGGGGCCAGGCACTGGGTCAAGCCCGTTGGAGGGATACAGAGAGCAAATATGGGCGGCCTCTGCCTCGGGCTGGCTGGCCCAGAAGGGGCGGTGGGCTCAGAAGCATCTCATCACTGCCCAGTGGCAGTGAGGGTGCAGAGGAGTGCTGGCTGTATGGGCCCTCTCCTTTCAGCCTTCCTTCTTCCTGCCTGCAAAACCAACCCTAATGACCCCAAATATGTCTTCCTTCCATCTCTCTCTCCTTAACCCCTGCCCGCCCTGGGGTTGAGTCTAGTTAGCTGTATAGCCATCACTAGGCATTAGAGAAGGGGTTGGCCAAAGTGTTTTGCAGGCACAGGATGCCAAAGCACTCATAGCTCTGAGCAAAGAGAGGGAAATGGCATTTATTCCTTCTTTAAACAAATACGGAGGGCCTACTATGTGCCAGGCCCTGCTTTGAGGCCTGAGGATACAGCAGTGAATCCTTATGGGACTTCCGTTCAGATGGGGACAGATGCTCCATAAACCAGGAGCACAGTAAAGTAAACCACAGTACGTCAGAAGGTGACACGTGTAGTGGGGCCCGTGAGGGAGCTGGGGAGTGTGGGGCTTGGTGTATATGCAGCTTGTGGTGACTTGTAAGTATGCTGGCGATGCTGAAATCAGCCCTTCCATGATCCGTCGTGAAATTACAAACCCAGCTAACAAAAGATCCTCACTGTTGGACTTCCTTGAACTGCAGCATGAACCCTTCACAGAGATTCCATATCATATTCCTCTTTGTTCTTTTGAACCAATACTGAGATTAATGATTATTTTCAAATGTACTTTCAAATTCTTAATCTTTGTTCATATTTATTTGACCTGGTTACTTTAATTCCTCTTGATTCAAAGTGTATCTTGGAGTTTCTTTCTGAATGCGTAAATTGCCCTTTGAAGTTTCTTTACTTGTGAGGATAGGGCCTCCCTCTCCTGGGGATCCCAAAACAGTGTCTGGAAGGAGACTCGCATTTATATGTGTGGGTGGGGTGGGGTGGGAATCTGGGTTCGTACTCACGAGACTCCATAAAATTGACGTGCTAGGAGCTGGAGTGTGACAGCATCCATTTCTGGCTGCTGTTTACTCCCTTTCACTTCTCCCTATAAACAGTCATGAGCAGACAATCAAAATTTCTGATTCCATAGCCTTTTTTTTTTTTCTACAAGAGCAGAGATGACATTAAATATCTGAGACCTCCTAACAAGAAGAGACTTAGTATGGTAGTAGACGGATGTGTTCCAGGGCCTGGGAAGAGGAGGTGGGTCTGAAAGGAAAGGAGGGAAGAGCCTAGCCGGGGCTCTGGCTGAGAATGTACGGCAGGCGGTTTCTAGCAGAGAACCCATCAGTTGCTTCCAGGTCCTGTCAGACTGGAATGTGAGAAGGGCCCAGGCTGCTCTGTAGACCTCAGCTGGATTCCCCCAGAGGGCAGAAGCCAGTGAGGCTCACACCTGGAAGAGCCACTGAGGGCACAGGGCCTAACTCTGCCTTTTGGGTAGAGGATTGGGTTATGTGTTGGAGAGAACTGTGAAGAAGGGCCATCGTCTAGAACCCGCTTCCCATCAGTGCACATAGAGAAAATCATAGCCTGTGAATGACGTGTGTAGGTAAAGTATGGGGCTGCCTGCAGCCAGGAGCAGCTGGCCACCTCATGCTGTGCCAGGCCCTGAGAGCAGGAGGATGGATCTCTGGGCACAGCTCTGGCCTATTCGTACGTCCCTGAGCACCTGCCAGGAAGGAGATCCAGTGCTGGGCCCACAGTGAGGCAGCAGACGGTCCCTGTCGGAGAATTCACAGCCTATTGGGTGCAGGTACCTCCACAAATAGTGCCCTGCATGTGTGAATTGCTGAAATGTTTTCCAAGAGTCATGAGAGCTATGGGAGTGGGGATGGGAGAGGAGGCGTTGGCCAGGGAAGCTCTCCTGGAGGAGGTGGCACTTTAGTTCAACCGTGCATGTTGAGAAGTGACTGAGGGAGGAATTGTGGGATCTGGGGCATGGGAAGTACCCTGTATGTCCAGATGAAAGTTGGGCAGGGAATGGCCACATGGAGAGGAAGGAAGGGATTTGGAAGGTTGTCAGGAAGGAAGCAAGGGCTTAAAAGCCTGCTGACTTTGGACTGTGTTCAATAGGCAATGGGAAGCCATGGAAGGCTTCAGAGCGGGACACGGCAGACGCAACCTTGGGCCTCCCCCCCCCCTTATGCTTACCGTCCCACCTCATATGCAGCTTGGCTTCTTGGGCAGCCTGTCCTCTCCTCATGGTATGGACTCCTGCCCACCATGCCCTGGCTGCGCTGGGCCACCTCTGTGTGCCCTCTGCTAGGCTGTGTCTCCACCAGGCTATCATCACTGTCCCCTTCTCCCTGGCAAAGACGAACTGCAGAAACAGAAGATATCATGCAGTAGACAAGAAAGGGTCCCTGAAATCTCTAAAAATTAGTAAGTGACCACAAATGGCTTCAATGTTGATCAAAAGTTGCCCAAAGTTACATAATATTATCTTGGATAGGAACAGCTGGGAGGCAGAATTTGTTGCCACATAAGTAAGAAGTTCTAACAGGAATTACCTTCAGAAATAGTGAACTCCCCCCATTACTAGAGATATTCCATCAAGGACCAGCTGACTAGAGCAAGAAAGTTGTGGAGGGGGTGGGAAATGAGCAAGGCCCCGTCCAGGCCTGGGTGTCGTGTACTTGAAGCAACACAAACTTCCAATGAAGAACACGGTTAAAAGGGACGGTATTCATATTTTATTAAAACCACATCTGCAAGCAATTTGCTCTTATCAATAAGGAAATTTCTATAAATTCAAGTCTGAAAGAGAATAAGTGATCAGTACTATTACAGACATGGACCCCAAGGAAGCTCAGTCCTGTGCTGAATATTCACGGAGGCTCCTGCTACTGCCAGATGGCAGCTAGGAGTATCGGCTGTCTCAGCACCGTGTCAGGCACAACAGGAACTCCACTGGGGATGCTGATAGGTCCTGGCATGGTACAGTACTGTACAGTTTTTAAGGCAAGTTCATATCCTCTGGGCTCATTTGAGCCTCACAGCACTTGCAGGTAGGGTCATTAACCCCATTTTACAGATGACGCCCCAAGGAGTACAGTGACTAGCTTGAGGTCACAATTGATTGTGGACCAAAACTGCAGTTTTTGTCCTTTATAGTCCAGCTCTGACTCTGCTACATGAATCCCAAACTCTCAAATCTCCCTCTGGGTGTAAGACCTCATCTCAGAGCCCATGGAAGGTAATCCAAAGGTAGACTTAAGTCCCACAGAGTAACCGGGCAAAAGCAAAGCATCACAGGCCTAATAAGAGAGGGGCCATCTCCAAAGAAGATATACAGATTGCCAACAAACACATGAAAGAATGTTCAACATCGTTAATCATTAGAGAAATGCAAATCAAAACTACAATGAGATATCATCTCACACCGGTCAGAATGGCCATCATCAAAAAATCTAGAAACAATAAATGCTGGAGAGGGTGTGGAGAAAAGGGAACACTCTTGCACTGTTGGTGGGAATGCAAATTGATACCGCCATTATGGAGAACAGTATGGAGGTTCCTTAAAAAACTAAAAATAGAATTACCATACGACCCAGCAATCCCACTACTGGGCATATACCCTGAGAAAACCATAATTCAAAGAGTCATGTACCAAAATGTTCACTGCAGCTCTATTTACAATAGCCAGGACATGGAAGCAACCTAAGTGTCCATCAACAGATGAATGGATAAAGAAGATGTGGCACATATATACAATGGACTATTACTCAGCCATAAAAAGAAACAAAATTGAGTTATTTGTAGTGAGGTGGATGGACCTAGAGTCTGTCATACAGAGTGAAGTAAGTCAGAAGGAGGAAAACAAATACCGTATGCTAACACATATATATGGAATCTAAGAAAGAAAAAAAAAAGGTCATGAAGAACCTAGGGGTAAGACGGGAATAAAGACAGACCTACTAGAGAATGGACTTGAGGATATGGGGAGGGGGAAGGGTAAGCTGGGACAAAGTGAGAGAGTGGCATGGACATATATACACTACCAAACGTAAAAGAGATAGCTAGTGGGAAGCAGCCGCATAGCACAGGGAGATCAGCTCTACCTTGTGACCACCTAGGGGGGTGGGATAGGGAGGGTCGAGAGAGGGAGACGCAAGAGGGAAGAGATATGGGAACATATGTATATGTATAACTGATTCACTTTGTTATAAAGCAGAAACTAACACACCATTGTAAAGCAATTATACTCCAATAAAGATGTTAAAAAAAAAAAGAGAGGGGCCAGAGCGAGTAGGCACTGGCTAGAGACCGGCTGCATTCACCTGGACATGGTGGATGAGTACAGACCCCAGTTCCACCATTAGCTGTGTGACCTTGGGCAAGATACTCATTCTGTGTCTCAATTTTGCCATGTGTACAATTGGGATAACTTTCTACTTCCTAGGGGTGATGTAAGGATCAAATGAGTTAATAGCTGTAAAGCATTAGAACAGTACCTGACAAAATAGCAAGTATTTTTACTTGGACCCTGCAGCCGTGGGTCTGGGAATAAATCTTGGTTTGCAGGGATGAACAGAGATATGGGGTCAAGTGCATGCATCTTCCTCTGTCAGGAATGCCCTCTGCCTGTCAGAATTCAGCTCTGGGCCATCCCCAGTAGAATTAATTTCCCTCTTCTCAGCATTCCTGGAGCATAGTGCTGAAGACATCTATCCAAGCTAGAGTTTTAAATGATTTGGTTAGGACTAAAGCCACTTTTGAGGTTCCTTCTGCCTTGTATTCTACTTACATTACATTGCCCCATATGAAAGTACCGTTTTTAGGTTAAAAAAAACTATTGGAAATTGGCAGTTTTATATGGTTCAAACCAATTAACGCACTGAGAGTCTGTTTAAACCCTGAGGGAGATTCAGCTTTGCGTTTTCCTCACCCTACCACTGCCTTCCTGCCAAGCACCTAAGAAGATACTTTTACATAGTACCACTTCAAAACCATATAAGGAATTTGACAGACAGGATGCTGAACCTTCAGAACTGAGGCACAGACCCTGGAAAGAGGCCTTTCCCTCCCTACTAGAGGGGCTGATCTCCCTGGGAGGCCCTGCTGATTTGGCTTTCTCTATTTCTGTCATTACCTTCTGGAAAGCAGGGGCTCTCTGGGTTTCCCTGGCAACATTTTGGATCTGAGGAGCATAGGGATGCCTGAGCTGCCCAAACCCCACTCATAGTTAGTTTCTCTCCTTTTGATTCCAAGACGGTTGGGAAAACTGCCTGTGGTTGCTTAGCAACAGTCACCTGCTGATTTCTTCCCAACATCCCCTAAGAAATGAATAAGCAGTAAAATCTTCCAGGTTGAAAGCTGGGCCTGAAGGGCTGGGCCAGGGGGCAAGTGAGACACATGCTTGAGGGCTGGGAGGTGGCCGAGCCCTTAATCACCGTGGGTGACTTTAGGCAACTTTCTTTCAGGACCTTATTCTCCCCAAATGTACAATGGGGTCAGGCTGAGTAATCTGTGAGACCCTCCCAGCTCAGCTGTTCTGATTCAATAGCAGCCAGCTAGTGGTCATTCACTCGCTGCCTTGGAGGGAAGGAACTTTCTGAACTTTTCAGGGTGGGTAAGGTGTAGGACATGGCTGCCCTTAGGAATCTTCCAATCTAATTGGAAAGACAGGTCCCAGACTGTGGATCTGATAGGGAGAGATTCTTGTAGCTTGGGGAGACTTCCTGGGGGCAGTTAAGCCTGGGGAAAACAGACAGGCAAAAAGAAGGGGCTTTCCTGTATAAATGTGTTTATATGGGAAATGGCAAAGGCAAGGGTATAGAGGTGGAACTATGTGACACACAGTTCTGATTGGAGGGTCTCTGAAAAGAGCAGTAGGAGCTAGATGAGGATATCTAGTTTGGGGCAGACTAGGAAAGCCTTGACTGCTAAGGTAAAGTGCTCCCACACCCCCCCCCCATAGTCCTTGGGAACCTTTTGATAGTTCTAAGAGGTTAAGTGAGATTTCACGCAGATTACTCTAGCTGTAGGGTGGAGGATGAGCATGGGAAAGGGTTCAGGCCAGGAGGTGTTAAGAAGCTCTTGCAGCTGCTCTTAAGGGAGTGACATGGACAAGCTGAAGGAGAGTGGAGAGGAGGAAGCAGATCCAAGGGACATTAAGGGACAGAAGAGTCTTAGCGACTCTTATTCATTCACATATTTACCGTGCGCCTACTATGTGCCAGGCGGTTCTGAGTGCTGTATGAGGGAGAATGTTCTGAGGCTGAGGATCATGTATTCTGACATGGTGAGAATGCTTAGGGCTCACCTGTGGGTGTGTCCTTTCAGGAACCTGGACTAAAAGCAGTGTAGTAGAAGGGCCCTGGTGGCGGTGGGGAGTTCGGATGAGAGAGCAGCAGCAGAGGACCTGTGTTTAGGGCCCGTTTGAAACTAGCCTACCTAGGAGAGGAACTGTTCAAAGCACAGGGCATGACTGGTAGGGGATTGGATGGGAATGCTTACAGAGGCGGCAGTAGACCAGCCACGTCTGGATCGTCTGGATCGGGTGAGACCAGAGCCGCGCAGAGCCTAGGGCGGCCACTCAGGTGTCGGCCCCTAGGGCAGTCGGGAGATGCTGATGGCCCCTTCCCAGAGCCGCAGGGCTGGGTAGTGCAGCTCCTGGAAGGCGGCACGGAAGGTGTGCTGGTGGGTCATGCCGCCCGTCACGTCGTAAAAGGTGAAGACGCCGACCTCTTAGTCCAGGAAAACCCCGAGCCGGTCGGGGTCGTCGCGGGGCCGCAGACGGCTGCGCTGGCCGTCGTGGAAGGCCCAGTACTCGAGGTCATATAGTTCGAGGGACCAGGACTGGCGGTTGCAGCCCAAGCGGGCGGCGGCCGACGCCCCGCGGCGCCGCAGGGAGCCGTAGGCCGCGCCCACCCACCAGCCGACGCCCGCCTCCTGCACGTCCACTTCCCAGTAGTGGCTGCCGGCGTCGAAGCAGTCGCGGCCCAGCACCTGCCACAGCGCGTCGAAATGTAGCGCGGGCTTGACCCCAGCCCGCCGAGGTGGCCGCAACGCACCTTCGGGCGGTCTGTCGAGAGGCGCAGGCGCGCGTGTAGCGCGTCTGGCTCCAGCGTGGGCGTGCGCGCGTCTGCGGAGGGCGGGGCCAGTGCCGCTGCCCTGCCCCGCCCCCGGGAAACCGGCCCTGCTTTGTACCCGCTGTCCCGCAAGTGTTCAGGGTAGAATGCAGGCAAACACGGAAATCACAAGTGGGGCGGTGGCTGGGGAGCACGGGCAGGAGAGAACATTTTAGTGCACACCCGTTGTACGGTTTGAATTTTGTACCATGGAATTTGTTGCCAATTTCTAAAAATTTAATAAAAAATAATCCTATCACTGTTAACACTTGGGTGTATATGCTTCCAATTTTTTTCTTTACTTGCCCCTTTATAGTTTTTTTCTTAACGTTGGTGTCATACTATGCAGGCTCTTGGGTAATCTGCTTTTTAAATTTATTGATGTATTTATGAACATTTTACCACATCAAATAATATTCTCTTATAAGAGCGTTTTAATGGCAACCTTAAGATTTTGATGTATAGATGAATTATAATTTAACCTATCCCCTCCCCCTGCCTTAAAAAATACGCTTTTTAAAAAGGTTTTGGAAACACTAATATGAACACATCTTTATGTATCTGATTATTTATTTAGGATATATTCCTAGAAGAAGAATTGCTGGGTCAACGGGGATGATTGTGATTTTAAGGCCTTTGGTAAATATTGCCAAACTGTCCTCCAGAAAGGTGGTGGTGATTTAAACTTCCAATAACAGTTCTTGTTGCATTATACACATCTGTAGACATGAAGTTAGAGAAAAATCTAGGTCTTAGGGCATGTGGATGTTTAGCTTTAGTAGATACTGCCGGATAGTTTTCTCGGTAATATTTTGGAGTTTTCTGTAGAGAGGTTTTGTACATCTTTTGTTAGATTTATTCCTAGCTTTTTAAAAGTGTTACTGAAAATAATGTTTTCAAAATTTCATTTTCTAATTGTTTATTGCCAATACATAGAAATACAATTGATTTTTGTATGCTGACATTACATCCAGCAGCTGTTCTAAATTCATTTGGTAACTATTTATAGATTATTTTGGATTTTCTGTAAATAATCATGTCATCTTTGAATAATGATCTTTTTTTCCCTTTTCCCATCCTTATAGCTTACATTTTTTTTTTTTTTTTTTTTTTTTTGCCTCAAGGCACTCTCTAGGACATCTAGAACAATGTTGCATAGAAGTGTTTACACTGGGCATCCTTTTCTCCCACTCCTAGGTAAATACCCAACAGAAATGCATTCATAGGTGCATCAAAAGACATGTACAGGTATATTCAAAGCAACATTATTCATTATAGGCAAAAGCTGAAACAATCCAAAATGTCCATCAATAATATTAAGTGTGCTACATTCATACAATGGAATACTACACCACAGTGAAAATCAACAAACTACTGCTACACACAATCATATGGGTAAATCTCACAAATGTCACGTTGTTCTGTCGAAGCAAGACACAAAAGAGTAGTCTGAGTGATCTCATTATATAAAGGTCAAAGACAGGCAAAAGTAATCTTTACTGTTAGAAGTCAGGAGAGTAGTTACCCTTCGGGATATTGAACTGGCATGAGGAAGGATTCTGAGGAGCTGGAAGTTTCCATTTCATGGTCTGAAGGAAGTTATTGAATGTGTTTACTTTTGAAAACTCATTGAGCTACAGCCCTTTGATTTGTACACTTTTCTTTATGTATTTTATATTTGTTAAAGTTTAGTTTAAAAAAATGCATGCCTAGTAATTCCATTTTGAGAAATTACTCCTAAAAAAAATACAAAAATGAGCTAAGGTATATTCAGTCACTTATTCATTAATTCAACAAAGAGGTACAAGAATGGATGTTTACTGCAGCACTGTTTATAGAAATGAAAATGTAAAGCAGCCTAAATGTCCAACAATACGATATGAGATTGATTTAAACATGGCATATTCAATGGAATACCATGTATCCTTTAAAAATAACCATAATATCTGTGTTTATTAAAATAGAAAATTGTTCAATCTATACTATTAAATTTTTAAAATTACAAAAGAAGACAATTCCCTGGCAGTCCAGTGGTTAGGATTCCGCACTTCCACTGCTGGGGGCCGGGGTTCGATCCCTGATTGGGGAATTAAGATCCTGCAAGCCTCGTGGTGGAGCCACAAATAAATAAATAAATAAATAAATAAATAAATAAATAAATAAATAAATAAAATTACAAAAGAATATCTGTAATATGATCCCATTTTTTAAAATCTGTAGACATATATACTTTTAAAATGTCTGAAAGAATATATGCCAAAAATTAACATCATTTAACTCTGGGCCAGGCAATTGTTTTCTTTTCGTATCTGTAATTTCTAATTCTCTACAAGAAGCACGCATTACCTGTATAATTTTTTAAGGGAACAAAGATGTTCATAATATATCAGTAAATGAAAACACAGATTACAAAACAGGATATAGAGTATGACACCATGTTTGTAAAAAATATATATATATTAAATATTTATCACAGTATGTATATAGATATGCCAAAGAAAGTTAAAAGGGCAAATAATAGTAGTGATCTACTACTACGTGTCTGCTTGGGTATGTGAGCAGAAAAATTTCCGAAGCTCTTCAGTGATTTATGAGTGATTTTCTTTTAAAAAACTTTGCTTTTCTTTGTTTTCTAATTTTTCTACAGTGAACGTGTATTATTTCTGTGGTTTTTAAAAAACTGATAATAAGGGTTAAGAAAACTGAAGTTGGGCCTCTTAGGAAAAAAGCGGGGCCTCTACTTCAGTGACCCTCCCTCCCACCAGTACACCCCGCGCCCTCTTCACCCTCTCTCCGCTCCTGGGGTCTTACGTTTTAAGAAGAGTGATCGCTCTGGTGAGGGGCTTGTTTTCAACAGGGAACCCGGCTGGGCGCTGGAGGAGCCCGAGAGCTGGCAGTTCTCGTCTGTAACGAATTGTGAGAAATGAGTGCCTGGTGTTCATGCAAGCAGCACAAAACATACTAAAAATATTACAGAACTGGAGATTCGCATAATCTCTCCCCAAGAATTGCATGCAAATTTAAGTAGGAAATGCAAATTCACAGTAACAGGAAAACTTCAGGACAAGGCTCAGATCTATACAGAAACACACTTTCCAGGATCCAAAGCAAACTGAGCAATGACAGGCCAGTGTGAGTGAGGCCTGGACATGGGGAGGAGACAGCAGGCTCCAGGACCATCCTGAGAGTCAACCATGTATTCAGCAGTCAAGGAAGGGGGCAATTTCATGGCAGACATGCAAATTCTAGGATAAGGACCGAAAACAAGAAATTAAAGCTGAACCCTTAGGAAGGTCGCGTTCAGGTCTCATCCAGGTAAGAGGGAGTTCAGGGGAAACCCAAGTCATGGTCCCTGTCTCCAACAGCTCAGTCAGGTAAATGAGGTGAGAAATGGGCTTGCTTGAGCTATACCGCTCAAGGCAGAGAGTGCTCCAGATCGAAGAGGAGACATGAAAGGGCTCCAGGGCCTGGAGGGGTCAGCGAAGGCTTCATGGAGGAGGAAGCACCTCAGCTGGCCCTTAAAGGATGGGGAGGATTTGGACACCCAGAAAAAGGATGGGAGGCTTTCCCAAGGATACAGCAGGAGCAAAGACATTAAGGACAGGTGCTAGGAGCGTCATGTAAAAAGTGAGGAGCCATGGAAGGTGTTTGAAGGAGTGTAGACATGAGCAGAAGAATCTCCAAAGCTCTCTCTGGTGGGGAGTGGATGGGGCAGGGTGAGTGTGGAGGCAGAGGCCCTGTTGGTAGGCTCAAGCCTGACCTGGGCCAGCAGGGATGGAAAAGGGGCTGGGTTCAGGATATACTGCAGTGGCACAAGTACCAACGCTTAACTCTAATGGGAGTGGAGAATGAAGAGTAGATTGGAGTCAAGAAGCAGAGGATTGGGGGTTGAGGTGTGTAAGATGCTGGATTCCATTTCAGCCTGTTGAGCCTGCAATGTCTGTGGAACTCACAGGTAGGGAGGTGAGGTGGGACACTGGAAGAGCAGTGGTGCTGCAAGACCCCCATCTCCTTGTGGCCTTCCTGGGAGTCAGTACCTCTCAGTATTACCTGTGATAGTAAGAATGATGGCCTTATCTGGTGGTGGATGAGGGGTGATGGCCTGGGAGGAAGCAGACTCCAGGGGATCAGAACACAGACCTTGGGACCAGAGTCTGTTTGAATTCTGCCTCTACCCCTACCAGCTGTGTGACCTAGGGCAAGTCAGTTAACCTCTCTGACCCTCAGCTTCCTCATCTGTAAAATGGGGGATAATGAAGATGTCTACCACACGGGGTAATGCTGATTGTTGCATTTTTTAGCAAAACCAACACAGAACACATGAAGCAAATAACCATTGGTAATCTTGACATCAACATGAGCTTCAATCATGGTCTGCCATTTTTTGACCATGGAGCACATTTTGTCATGGATAAGATCCATGCCACGAAAGTTAGGCAGTTTTTGCCCTGAACATCTTCAGGAATTAGCTTTAATTCTCTAAATGCAGCTTCATCATTCTGCAGGTCAGCAAGGCTCACTTCCAAAAGATAACCCTTGAGGCCATCAATTGCAGTTTTGGTTCCTAGAGTTCTCATGACTAGGGTTTTTCCAATATTTCTTATATGGAACGTAGCTGGTGCTTTCACATCGTACCAACCTTCCTTAGAAAACAGATCAACTATTTTCTTCTTGGCTCCCTTTTAACTGCCTTTCGTCAGGCATTTGCTCTTGCAAACCACCATGGTGCTGCTCAGAGAGCCAAAAGGGCCATTCCCTCCAAGTCTAAATGCTCTTTTCCATCTCAGAATATGACAACTTCCTTCTAGTTGTTCCGGTCAAAATCTGTGGAGTCTCCTTGGTATCTCTTTCTCTCTTCTTCCCTTCCTGCGCCCACATCTACTCCTGTTGACTCCCCCCACCTGCCCTTTGCTGTTCCTTCAACATGCCAAACTTACTCTTACCTTGTGCCTTAGGACCTTTGCACTTGCTTTTCCCTCTGCCTAGAAGACATTTCCCCCAGATATAACAGCAGCAGCAACAATAATAGCTAACGCTCACATGGTGCTTATTATGCCTGAGCGCCATTCTGAGCACTTTACATGTAAGAACTCATTTAATCCTTACAACAACTCTATGAGACAGGAATATATTATCATCTCCATTTTATGGATATGGAAACAGAGGCATAGAAAAGTTAGGTGCCCTGCTCAAGATGGCAGGGTTAGGAAGTGGCGGGCCTGGGATAGGAACCTGGGCAGTCTGGCTCCGGAGTCCATGCATGTGACCACAATGATCTCCAGCCCCTCCTTCAGGTCAGCTCACACATCCCCTTCTCAAAGAGGCCTTTCCCACTTCCCATAGAAAATAGCTCTTCCTCCTGGTCACCCTCTATTCTCCTTACTCAGCTTTATTATTATTTTTTTAAATATATTTATTTATTTATTTATTTGGGTGCGTTGGGTCTTCGTTGCTGCGCGCGGGCTTTTCTCTGGTTGCGGCGAGTGTCGTTGCAGTACACGGGCTTCTCAGTGCAGTGGCTTCTCTTGTTGTGGAGCACAGGCTGTAGGCACGCGGGCTTCAGTAGTTGTGACACGTGGTCTCAGGAGTTGTGGCTCACGGGCTCTAGAGTGCAGGCTCAGTAGTTGTGGTGCATGGGCTTAGTTGCTCCGCGGCATGTGGGACCTTCCTGGACCAGGGCTCGAACCCATGTCCCCTGCATTGGCAGGCGGATTCTTAACCACTGTGCCACCAGGGAGTCCCTCAAAGCACTTCTTATCGCTGACATA
Source organism: Balaenoptera physalus (assembly GCF_965194825.1). NCBI lineage: Eukaryota > Metazoa > Chordata > Mammalia > Artiodactyla > Balaenopteridae > Balaenoptera > Balaenoptera physalus. The sequence continues at coordinate 33,804,870 of NC_138886.1, read as the reverse complement.
TATTCATTTGTTGTCCATCTTCCCCTTAAAAGACTGAGCACCACAAAGGCAGGAGCTTTGTTTTGTACCCCACTGTGCCCAGCACATAACAGGGGCTCAGTAAATGGTCTGAATGAATCCTAATAGCAGAGATGAATGAATGGATATTTCTGAGCACCTGCTTTGTGTCAGGCCTTGCAGTGTCCTCAGAGCTGGACCCAAAGTGGTTCTTGCCTTCCAGGCATTTAAGAGAGGAAGGGAGGGGTCCATGTATCCAGCTCACAAACACCCCCAGGCAGAAGATGGAGCAGGCCCAGGGCAGAGGGGGAAGATGGCCAGGAGAGCGAGCGAGCCCGGGGTTTCTTGGAAAGGCTTCCCAGGTGAGCACAGCTGTAGGTCCTGACCAGGCAGAGGAAGAGGAGGGGGAGTTGGCCCTTCCAGCTGGGAGCCCAGCGCAGGCAAAGCTGAGATGTGGCAGAACCTCGGGAGCAACTGAGGGGCAGGAGCAGAGCAGTGCAGCTGCGAGAAGCAGAACCTGGTCTCCGAATGGGTAGGAGGTGAGGTTGGAAGGGAGGGTTGGGCCCAGGCCCAGGAGACCTTGACCACCCAGCCTAGGGCCTCCGTGCAGGAGAGACATGATTTAGGGTGGCGATCTTCACAGTTGTCTCTAATCACAGGGCACTAGGGGAGTAAAGGACCCAAGGTTGGTCACACGGTGACTTACTCGCCTTAAGGCAGACGTCCAGTGGCGTCTGTAGCGGGCTCTGCATGGCTTCCACAAGGCCCTTAAAGAAGCTCCTGACGGGCTCAAAGGGGTGGGGCACGGGGTGGCACGACTCCCCCAGGCTCATCTGCTGCTGCATCTGCTGCTCAGCGGCCGTGCACGCGCGAGGGCACGTGGGGCTCGGGGTGGCTTGGAGCCACGTCCCAGCCTCCACCACTGTGCCCAGGAACAAACCCAGCCAGCGAGCACTGGCCCCACCTGGCCGTGGCACCTGCTGCCAGCCCAGGCCCTGCCCCTGGGAGCAGAGCCCCGAGGACCGCAGCCATGGCAGTCCCTCCCCTCCCCCGCCTCGAGGAAGGAGACAAGCTAACTGCCCCTGCCCTGAAGTTGCTCACCACCTCGAAAGAGACCCCCGAAGCTTTACAGACACTGTGACAGAGGTCGGCCTGAGGTACAGGGGACGAAAAGAGCGAGGGGCCAGTTTTCCTGGGGAAGGCGCTCCTGAGGCATGTCCAAAGCGGGGGAATGGGAAACCATATCCCAAAAGGGAAGCCAAAGACTCTGGAAGCTCAGCTGGAATGCTGACCAAGGGGGTGTGCCCACCACAGTGGGGCCTGTCCTGTTTTCTGCCTGCACAGCACCTTTTAGATACCCTTCCTGTGTTAAGTGTGGCTTTGCTAAGTAGAATCAAGAAAACTGTCCCCCCCCAAAAAAAAAGAAAACTGTCCCAGCCCCCTTTGCACCCATGGTGTAGGCATGTGATGAGGCATCTCCACTCCAAGACTTGGATGTGGAAGTGAGGGTGGGCTGGTGACAGTGGCATGTAGCTGTCAGGGACAGCAGTAGTGGAGGTTCCAGGGGGTGTGCTCTGGGTCAGTGGTGTGAGCTGTGACATCTTGCCCAGTGGAGAAGGGTGGGTCTACACTGGAGCAAGTCTGTGCCATGGCCTTGACTTCACTCCTGTGGCCTGGTCTTCATCATGACTTTCTGGCCTTCCTGGAGATCAGATGTGCTGCCTAATACTCTTTCATAAACTCCTTTCTTGCTTAAAACAGTTACAGTGGATTCTCTTGTTTGCACCTAAGATCCCTGTCTGCACCTTCTGGAGGGTTGTCCTCAAGGATTTAGAAGACAGCAGATTGCCTTAGGAGAGCAGGCCCTGGCTGGTGGGCGGTGCTGCCCAAGATGGGAGGGGCGGGTGGATGCCTCAGGAGGGAGGGAAGGTGGCCCAACGCTTGGCAGGAAGGATGCTGGGCCTTGGGAGGGGCTGAGGGACGGTCTCCAAGCCCTGTCTACCTAGGAAGCTGCAGGTCTAGAGCCCATCCTCATTTGGGTGGGAAGAAGGTAATTTGTGGAGAAAGAGGGCTAAGGTCACACTCAGAGGGCTGGCCAGGGAGTCAGAGCACTAGCAGGGAGGGCAGGGAGCAGCTCCGGGGTGGCCCAGAGGGCAGATGGGTGGGGTGGGACTGGGGAAGGGGATGAAGGACAAATGCGACCACCTGGTAACCCCAAACTCCAGCATCTAGCACAGGGCCTGACACATAGGAGGTTCTCGATAAATGTTCACGATGCAATAAATGAATGAATGAAACTGAGCACATCTACTTCTTGCCTTTGCAGACTCAGGGAACGGCCACATAACCACCCATCTCTCAAGCCAGAAACCAGCTGTCATCTTGGATTCCCCCAATCACCAATCCTGTCACATCTATCAAACTCGCCTGCTTCTCCCCATCCCCACTGCCCCTTCACTGGTCCAGCCCACCATCATCTCTCTCCTGGATACTGTGGTCTCCTCCCAACTTTCCTTCCAGGCTCCATTCCTGCCTGTCCAGTCCATCCTCCAGCCTGTCACTAAAGTGACCTTTCTAAAGCATTAATCTGACTGTGTCATTCCTCGTTGCAAAACACTCCCCTGGCCCCCATTCTCTTTACAGGACAAAGTCTAAACTTCATGACCAGGCATATAAGACCCTTCATCAAGTAAACCTGGCATCCCTACATCTCCCAACACGCCCCCCTCCCTTGTACCCTTGCCCCGCCTCCAGTCAGGCTGAACCCTGGCAGTTCTCCAGCCTGCCAAGCTGTCACACGCACATGCTTCCTTTCTGCCTGGGATGTCCTCCCTGCTTTTTCCCTCTGTATATACCCAGTGAGCTCCTCCTTATTCTCCCATACCAGCTCCACTGTCACCTCCCCCTGGAAGCCTTCCCTGATTCCCCATATAGAGTTGGACTATTCTTGGACACACTTTTGCTAGTTCACTTAGCTGTGCTGTGTTGTGAATAACTTTCTGAGCATGTCTCCCCACCCATGAGCTCCTAATGTGAAGCAGAAGCCTGTTGCAATCAGGTTGCTCAGTGTATATTTGATGAAAAAAATGAGTGAACAAATGGAAGGAACGATGAATGATGCAAATCAGTAGCTTGGGCACCAGAGAATTTAAAAAAAAAAAAAAAAAAAAAAAGATGAGAAAGCCCTGAAACTGTATCTATGATGGAAGAATAGCATTCTTCTCCATGGAAGCATCCCTTTGCATTAGATATTCCTAAAATGTACCATTATTTTAAAAGAAAAAAAATGTGCCCCCCTGTGCGTCTTGCCTCTCTTAAAGTACAACGTCTAAAGTGCCTAGGAGGGGCTTCCCTGGTGGCGCAGTGGTTGAGAATCTGCCTGCCAATGCAGGGGACACGGGTTCGAGCCCTGGTCTGGGAGGATCCCACATGCCACGGAGTGACTAGGCCCGTGAGCCACAACTACTGAGCCTGCGCATCTGGAGCCTGTGCTCCGCAACAAGAGAGGCCGCAATAGTGAGAGGCCCACGCACTGCGATGAAGAGTGGCCCTCACTTGCCACAACTAGAGAAAGCCCTCGCACAGAAACAAAGACCCAACACAGCCATAAATAAATAAATAAAATTTTAAATAAATAAATAAATAAATAAAGTGCCTAGGAGAGCACCTCACCCAGAATATTTTGTTAGGTTTTTTTTGTTGTGGTTGTTATTTAACAATGAGACACAGGTTGAATTGACCAAGGCCACATAAAGGCACAAGAGTGGAAATAGCCTCCAGGGACTGACTTGACTAGTTTTGTACTGACTTATTTGTCTTATCTTGCAGCCAGAGCCCATGCTAATCTGTGGTTCAACTCAGTGCCATCTTTACTTAGTTGTACCTTGCTTCATCCCACAAACCTTTAAAGCATCTTACAAAAGTTATCTAATGCTGCAAGATTTTCCTTTACAGTGAGAAAAATGAAGCCAAGAGAAAACCAAGATAAGACTGTAAGCTGGAAGCCAGAGTGAGATGAGGCATAAACTGTATGCCACAGTCTCATCCCAGCTATTTGAAACATATTTGGCTCTGAGCTTCCCAGAAGCTATGTCAAAGAAAGAAAGAGGAAGAGTTAGATGACTAGAAAAGCAATCCAAGTGCACAGATGACTGCACAGGAGTACTGACATGAGAGAGGAGTTTCTCCCATGGTTCCCTGAAGACGGGAATGTGACCCTCAACAACATGCTTTCACTAAGTGTAGTAGTGAATATTATAGGGGCTAGTTTTTAGATTCTCCTTCAGTACAAGATAATAGCCTCCAACAGAGCCCACTGGCCAAGGAGTCCCGTCCTTCTCTCCCCTTTGAGCAAACTGTGACTCCACTCTTGAAGTCTGCTTAGTAGTTTTGCAAGGGTGCCTGCCTTTCCAGGAGTGATGTTTCCATTAAGACTGTACCGTCAGAGGACTGGGCAGAGTGATGCCTTGTGGCTTTAGAGTCAGACAGACCTGATCCCAGATCTGCCACCTACCAGCTGTATAACCTTGGATGAGTCCCTTCATCTCCTTGAGCCTCCATTTCTCATTAGTAAAATGGGGTGAGAATATCCAATTTGCAGAGTTGTAGTAAATATTAGAGCTAAGATACCTGAGGTGCTTGGAACACAGAGGCCCTCAAAAATGGTGGCTGTTCGTGTCATTTAATTAGTCCAAGATGTATATTATCTTCCTAACAATGTAATCAGTCTACCTGCTGACAAGGCAGTTCTCTGTGTATTTACTCAGTGTGTGAATACTGTGTTCAGTGCCACATTAACCAAGATGAAATGTGGTGGCCGGTGGCCGCTGTGAGGGCAGAAACCCAGCATTACTTGCAGCAGCTGTAGAGGACTGGGTTCCTGGCTGATATTCCAGACCCTGTTGGAGAGATTGTTCATGACATCCATTTGCTCCCCACAAGACTCGATTTGCTCCCTGTATGCCTGCAGGGCAAGCTGCATGTTTTTCTCAATGAATTTCTTGGTCAGAGCTTCCTCTTCATCAAGTAGTAATCTGAGTTCAGTAAATTTCCTTGTCAGCCAGGTTTTACTTGACTCTGCATGAGCCTAAAGAAAAACCCAAACAATACAAAACCAGATGCAGATGATATGATTGCCAACCAGGAAATCCAAAATTATCAACATGAAAAAAATTATTATAACTTCTAAAAAATGAGTTCAGCACTTATAAAAAGCTTTCCTAAGTACCAGCTATAACCAATTGGAAAATGAATGGAGAAATAAAGATCATCCTTAAAACAGTAGAAAAAAAATAGCAAAATATTTAAAACTAGACCTAACAAAAACTGTAAGGGCCTAGATAAAGAAAAGCATAAAATTGTACTGAAAGACATAAAATAATCTGAATGCATGGAAGAAAAACCATATCCCTGGCTGGGAAGATTGAATACTATAAAGATGCCATTTGTCTCCAAATTAGTCTATAAATTGGATGCAATCCCAATCAAAGTCTTAACATACAGATTAACCGAATGTTAAATTACCATGGGGGAGAATAAGCACAGGAAAAGCCAAAAATTTCTTTTAAAGCATCAATGAAAGGGAATTCCCTGGCGGTCCCGTGGTTAGGACGCCAGGCTTTCACTGCTGAGGGCACTGGCTTGATTCCTGGTCGGAGAACTAAGATCCTGCAAGCTGTGTGGCATGGCCAAAAAAAACCATCAATGAACGATGAGCTGCCTTATTAGATATCAGAACAAACTGTAAAGGTACAGGGTTTAAAACTATGTGGCTTAGGCATAGACAAAAAGATCAAGAGCAAAGAATAGCTTAGAAAAGTATGTATATACATATATATAATTAATATAATTATATATATAATTCAACAAATGGTATTGGTACAGCATGCAATTAATCATGTATTTAAAAAAAAACTAAGTTAGATCCTTATCTTATTCTGTATACAAAAATAAATTCAGACAGAACCCCACCTATGAAGTACTCTTGTGAAAAATGTGAATGTGAATCTGATTAAGCCTCTAGATCTAACTTAAAGATACAATTTAGAAGACACATAGAGGACAGAGGAGCATGTTAACCATCAACTTAAAAAACTATATCAACCCATCGCATTTTGAAAACTTTATTTCACTCCTAATTCAAATAAACAAATAAAATGTGACGTTTATAAGACAATTGGGAATGTGACTACTGGTTGGATATTTGACAATATTAAGGAACCACTGTTAATTTTCATAGGTGTGATGATGATACTATGGTTATATATTTTAAAAAATGAGTACTTATCTTATAGAGGTAATATGCTCAGAGTTTTACAGATGAAATGGTATGTCTGCGATTTGCTTCAAAACACGTATGTATGCTTGAGGTTTTCCACGATAAAAGCTAAACAAACAAACAATTCTAAATAGATCAAAGCACTATACATTAAAAAAATAATAAACCTACTAGAATAAATTACAAAACAATTTTATTTTTAAAAATTTGAGAAGGGAAGACCTCTGTAAGAGGAACCCAAAACTCAGAGTCATGACAGGTTGGACTACATAAAAAAAGAAACTCTTCCCGAGGGGTAAGGCACTGTAAACAAAGCCACATGACAAGTAACAAACTACACAGGCTTACTATCCATAACATATAGTGAAAAAAGAAATCATTCAATTTAAAAATGGACCAGAGATATGCAAATGCCAATAGACGTATGAAGAGGTGCCTCAGCGTCCCAAACAATCAAGGAAGTGAGCAGCATAATTAGAAAAAAAAAAAAAAAAATATATATATATATATATATATATATATTGGCCATCAGACTGGAAGAATGCTAACTGATGGATAATACCAAGAGTCCATAAGGGTGTGTGGAATAGGCACTTACATACACTGCAGGTGGTAGTGTCCATTAGTATTGCATTTTTAGAGGGTGATATGATAAAATCAAAATTTAAAATGCTTAAATCCTTTGATGCAGCAGCTCCTCTTGCAGGAATTGATCCTAGAAAATGTTTTCACATGTGCACAAAGATTTGTGTACCAAGAAGCTCACTATAGCATTGTTGGAGATAGAGAAAAGTTGGACAAAATTGTCAACATGGGAAGTATATATATATGTTCATTGTAGAAACCATGCTGCATTCATACAATGAAATAATAATATTCAGTGATTAAAACGAATGCAGTGTTCTGACACATGCTATAATATGGATGAACCTTGAAGACATGATGCTAAATTAAATAAGCCAGACAGAGAAGGACAAATATTGTATGATTCCACTTATATGAAATATCTAGAGTAGGCAAATTCATAGAGACAGGAAGTAGATTAGAGGTTACCAGGAGCTGGTGGGAGGGGAATGGGAAGTAATTGCTTAATGATTACAGAGTTTATATTTAGGGTAATGAAAAACTTTTGGAAAGAGTGCTGATGGTTGTACAACACTGTGAATGTAATTAATGCCACTGAATTATATGCTTAAAAATGGTTAAAATGGTAACTTTTATGTTACGTGTATTTTGCCACACACACACACACACACACACGCACACACACACACCCCCAAAGAATGCAGTGGACCTATATGTCCTGTCGTGGAAAGCTCTTCAAGACACTGTGTGAAAAAGGGCAAGTTGTAGAATAATACATATAGGATGATCCCATTTATGTAAAAGATAACAAAATTAAAAGTGTACATGTATATATGCATCTGCATGTTTGCAAGTGCATTTAAAATGTCTGGAGACTTCCCTGGTGGCACAGTGGATAAGAATCCGCCTGTCAAAAAAAAAAAAAAAAGAATCCGCCTGTCAGTTCAGGGGACATGGGTTCGAGCCCTGGTCCGGGAAGATCCCACATGCCGTGGAGCATCTAAGCCTGTGCGCCACAACTACTGAGCCTGTGCTCTGAAGCCCGTGAGCCACAACTACTGAGCCCACGTGCCACAACTACTGAAGCCCACGTGCCACAACTACTGAAGCCCACGCGCCTAGAGCCTGTGCTCTGCAACAAGAGAAGCCACCACAATGAGAAGCCCGCGCACCGCAACGAAGAGTAGCCCCCGCTCACCGCAACTAGAGAAAGCCCGCATGGAGCAAGAAGACCCAACACAGCCAAAATAAATAAATTAATCAAAATTTTTAAAAAATAAAATGTCTGTTAGTTTGGTCATGTTTGGGAAGAGGTGTGGGATTGGGGAGATGGTCAAGAGGGACTCTCACTCTGTACTTTCCATAGCTGTACACTGTATTCTAATAAACTATTTAAATTTTAAAAACTGAGATGCGTTCATGTATTACTAGTACAATTAAAAAATAAAATCATAACAACAAAAAAATCAGGCCGGCTTCTTTCCTCAGCCCAAATGTCTGTACAGCCCACACAGCAGAAAGATCCTTGGTACCCAGGCAGGCATGGGGGTGGGCAGGCTCCCCTGTGTGCCATGTTCTCTCCTTAGTGGGGCAGGAATGTGTGGTTTGGCAGGATCTACGGGATGGGCTCCCAAAGTCTGTGTTTCCTGTGCAATGTTCTAGGCAGTGGTGAGGCTCTGAGTTTAGAGCCTCATATTGATTAAATTGGCTTTGGGCTAGCTTGGGAATTAGTCCACACTTACAACATGGTTTCTATGAGTCAGTGAGCCTGGACAGAAATATATCTTTGTTGAATGACTAAACGAAGGAAAGAGAATGTGTTCTAAACGCTTGATTTATCCACACATTTTGGAGGCAACATATGTACACGGAGGACCTTCCTACAGAAACCGAGAGCAAATATCTTCCCCCAACCAACTGGGCTCCAAGCAGTTTCTACAGATCCACTTTTTAAAGAAGAATATACAAAATAAGTTTAATGACACTACACATTGTTATAAATCTCAGCATAGAAAACTTAAGTATAGGCAAGATGAGGCTGATTATGCAATATGGTAAAAAAAAAAAAAAAAGACTGAGAGAGAGAATTCTGGAAATGAAACAAGGAAGTACACTGTCCGGTTTGGGCCACATTGGTTCAAAGTGAACTAATATATATCTATATATATATCATGTATTTATATACTCTTTTGTTGTTGTTCACAAAAGTATCAAAAGCTCACTGTGGAAAATTTGGAAGATTTGAAAGAAGACTATAACCACTCTGCTATATTGTCAACTCATCCCAGTTTGAGTAAAAAGTTAGGGCGGCAGGCAAGAGTTGATTTTCCCTACACCTGGCATGTATGAGCCCGCTGAAGAGCCATGATGGGGAAGCAAACAGCCTATTAACAAGGATGTCAGAGAAAAATCATTTAATGGGTGTTGGCTGGGGATTCACGATCAAGTCCTTCTTGATTGCTCTCTGGAAAGGCGTGGATGGGTAGGCCTGGCTGTTGGCTTCTGAACAGCAGATGTTTGACATTTATGAACTTTACTGGTTTTAATTTGTTTACCAAGCTGTTTTATGGATTAATTTTCAGGCAAATGGCCTTTTCCCTAGTACTGCCTCTGAGTAAGCAAGGTTGCCCCAGACCTTTCTGCCACAACTACGCCTGCCAGAGTTCAGCAGAACGCACCAGACTCCCTACAAACGTCTGTGCCTATTGAGCCAGGCGACTCACTTCTAGGAACGTGTCCCAAAGAAAATAAATCAAGGTGCCAAATATCACTGCAGCGTTGTTTTACATGAGTGAAAGCCTGGAAGTGATCTAAATGTTCAACATTAGGAAAATGGCTTCATGAATCGTGGTCGATCCATATAATGGAATATACAGCCTCTAATACTGACATTGATAAAGAACTTTTAATGACATAGGGAAGGGTTAGGGTCTTCAACAAACAACCACAAAACCCCCCATATGTAAAATGACATATAGTTTTGGTCAAAAAGGGAGAAGGAGCTGACATGGAAATCCCCCTTCCTACTTCAAACACATGGAAATGCTGATAAAATGAGCAAATTTTAAAATTACGTGATCAAGCTGAAAAAAAAAAAACAAAACCCAAAAAACCAACCCACAATCAAACAAACAACAACAAAAAAAGGGAAATCCTTGGGTGCCAAAAACAAAGAGGGAACTTGGCATCAGAACCATGGGCGGGAGCTGAGTGAGGGACCCGGGTGGGGTGGAGGTGGAGGGGCGTATGAGAGCCACACCATGCTGGGGCCGGGTCATCTAGGAGGGTGCCCTGGGCACCTGGCGTCCTGGGAGTGGGAAGGGGGCCACCTGACCCGCATCAAACCAGATTCACAGAGAGCCGCTCCATCCATGAACTAGGCACCAGTAAAAGTCCACCCACTGGCCTAGGGGAAGGGCAAGGAATTTTGTCATCCATCCAGGGTCATGCACTACTTTTGCAACTTCCTATAAATCTGTAATTACTTCAAAATAAAGTTTAAAAGTTGGGGAAAAGCTTCAAAGAAAGAAAACCATTCCTTAGATTAAGCTGAAACCTGCCCCCTTAGACTTTCCACACGGATCCTAACTCTTTCCTCGGGGACCCCCAAACCATATCTGCTCAGAGATTTACAGACAGTGAGACTGTGCCCTGACTCTGTTCTTCTGGCTGAACAGCCCAAAGCACCTCTGCCATCCCCTCAGGTGTGCCAACTTTCAGTTCCCAAATCCTTTTGAACTGATGTAGTTGCCTATACCCAGAGTCCTGCTCTTGAAGATACGACATGATTAATAATTAACCCAGGGCCACAGGTGTAAACCACAACTGTGCCCAGCAAACTGGGGCATGCTGTCACCCGAACGATAATGGATGCTGGGCAAACAGGGGGCCAACTCTGTGGCCTGGTCTGGGTGCCAGCTACTCCTGTGGTTGTCAGAGCCAATCTCCCTGCCTGACTTGGGGTGGCCAGTCCGGGGTTCACAGAGCCCTCAGTGAGACAGGCCCTGGGAGGGCAACCCACTCCAGCCCTCACTTTGAGGCGGTGGCAGCTGAGGCTGAGAAGGGAAGCGATTGGCCAAGTTCACCTAAAACGCTCCTAAAGAGCCACACCATTCTCACAGTCAAAACAGCAGCTGGGATAATGTCGGCCCCAGCTTCTCACTTAAAACCCACAAAAGAATCCACTTAAATAAACAGTGTTATGCAAGGAGAAGCCTGAAGAAAGTACATATTTATGGAATACATTTATACCTATTCACTTTCTTTCAACAGTGAAACCTAAAGAGCGATTTGTGTGTTCCTTACCTTGTATTTTGCTTTGCTTAAGGCAATTTGGGGTGCGGGGGATGGAGGACTAGTCTGCCCAAGAGAATGGCTTTGGCCATGGCGGGAGAAAAGGCCGTTCCTCCATTTTGTCAGGCATTATGGGACAAGGCTAGGGCGCTGGGCAGAGGCAGATTCACCACAAAGCTAATGAAACAGGAGCCCCAGGTCCCTCCCTGGCATGGCCCCTTCATGGTCTTGCAACTAATCTTGTGTTCTTTTTCTCCAAAAGGGTCCCCTAAATTACAGAAGCCCCAGGCCTCACCAAACCTGACCTGCCCCTTTGAGGCTGGTTTTCATTTTCCCTTGGCTCCATACTGGGGAGAACTGTGTGTCCAAGGGCAAAGGTGGACATCTCATCTAGAATAAGGAAGAATCCCCCACTTGCCTTGAGCTTCTCAGCAGCATCTTGTCTGGGTTATGTTGCCAACTTGCTGCTGCTTCTTGGTTGTCAAATTCTTTAAACATTCTTGGGTGAGTTTCTGTATGTGAAAGCATTAGGAGAGAAGTCTTAATGTTGTCAGTTTTGAGATAACAAGTCACCACAGGGGTCATGTCCTCTCACTCCTGTATTTTTTTTCAGCTGAGCTGAGACTCAGAAGGTGAGCTGACTTGCCCAAAGTCATGAGGCAAATTGGAAGATGAGCTGGAACTAGGGCCACTCTGATCCTCAGAGGCCCACATGAGGTATTCTCCAAACCTCAAGGTGCCCCCTTTTTTTCTAGGATAGTCCTGCTTGTGACCTGCTTTTCCAGGCCCTCAAATAGGACTTTAGGGAAGCAGCTTGGGGTCAGGGGAAGAGCCTTCACTTCTAGAGTGAATACTGAGTACCTATAATGTGCTGGGGCCTGTTCTGGGAGCTGCCCTCATGGAACTTGCATCCAGGCTTGGTCTGTGGTCCTCTGGCCTGGGTTGGGGTTCAGAGGACCTGCATGTGTAAGAGGTCCCCTCTCCCACCTAAGATGGCTCCCTTCCTTATCTCTGCTTTTTGCAACTGCCATTTCTCCAAAGGCCTTACCTCCATCTTACCTTCTTATGGCTCACCTTACACTCAGCTGCTGGACCAACTGGGAGCTTCCTGAGGGCAGGTCTGCTCCATCCTTGGCTCCCGCTCCCCCATAGGGACCAGGGGGTGACCCAGAAGTGTTTGCTGAATTGAACAGAATTACCAGGGGCTGCCAAATTCAAGTGGAGAGCTGGAGCAAGTCATGAGCCTAAGCCCCAGAGTCAGATGGGACCTCCTAGGTCTGAGTCCCAGCTCTCCTTCCACATGACCTGGGCAAGTGACCTCACCTTTCTAAACCTCGGTTTCCTCAGCTACACAAAAGGGGACACCCCTACAGAGTTGCTGTAAAGAATAAGAAGTACACAAAGTGCTTGGTATAGTGCTTGGCACACAGTAAGTGCTCAACAGACGTAGCTTGTATCGTTATTTTAATATCCAACAAGCATTTGCTACGGTGTGCACAGTTTTATTCTAGCTGGGGGGCTGGGAGTGAGTGGGGGGGCTGGGAACACAATAGTAACCCAAATATGAGCTATAGCCTCAACTTCCAGGAGTACATCCATACCCCACTGTGATTTCTAAGCCTTCAAGTCCAGCTCCTGCCTATCAGCCAAGGATAACTCAGCTTCCTGGTGCTTGAAACCTCCAGTCACAGGGTGCTTCTCCTGTCTAGGTACCTGGTGAAACCCCACTTATTTTTCACCGCCAGTTCCAATGGCTCCTCCTCCAGGAAGTCTTGCTGGGCTTCCTGTACCTGGTTCACATTGTCCTCTCTTTGGCTCCCACTGACCACTGCCTCAGACTCTCCAATTACAGTACTTATCATACTGTGTTGTCACTGTTTGTTCTTCCCCCACTAGCAAAGGAACTTCTCCAGGTCAGGGAAGAATTGGTCTATTCCTTGACTCATGGCACCAGGTATGAGTTGAATGGATGTCTAATGAATGAATGAATGGGCGGATGGATGATGCATGAACAGACAGGTGAGTGGGTGGGTGTGTGGATGCAAAAGGGGTAGGTGGGTAGACCTGCCTACTAAAAGCTATATCTCTGAAAGCAGCCTTGTTAACTTTGAAAACAGCATTTTGAGGAACAAAATTATTATTATAACCATTTTATAGATAAGAAGAAGAAGATCTTGGAGGCAGAGGCAGGCCTTGAATCCTGGACTCCACCTGCTAGATTGGCCCCCACGTGGCCCATTCTCACAGTGGAGCTCCAAGGTTGTCACCATGATGGTGTTAAGTCATGCTGTGCAGGGGATAGGTCATTGTGGGGCTGGATTAACCACAGTCGACTTCTTTAAGGTGGAAGTGGTAGAATCAACATCTGTCTGTGACAGGAGGGCCTGCCTAGCCCAGAGAGGTTGGAGGGGTCTGACTAGAGTCACTGGACAAGTTGGCCACAAGGTTGGGACAAGAGTCCAGAGTGCCCTTTCACTATTAGGAATAAGCATGGGTGAGAGCTCCACGGTGAGAAAGGGCCCGTGGGAGGCAGTCCTGGGTTCAAGGCTCTCCTCGGCCTCCAGAACCCTCCTCTCCTTGTCCACGAAGCGTCTGGCCTAGCTCTCACCAGGCTGTTATGAGCGTGGAATGGAGCGGGTATGGAGGGGGAGGGGCAGAACGGCGTAGGCAGAGGGCCTTTGTGTCCGCTCCCAGGGCGATCAGGCGGTCCGCAGTCCCTCTCTGAATTCCAGGAGGGAAAACCAGAGGAGGTGTTTGTGTGGCTTTCCGGAAACACAGATGTTTTCGAAGCGGGAGGGATTTTTTCGTCTTTGTTAAAAGGCAGAATTTCTTCCGGCCCAAAGGCAGTGTGGTGGACCCGCCTTGGTGGATGAGGTCCGGGATATCCGGTGCCGGCCGGGGCGCCCAAGTTCTCATTCCCAAACCCACCTCTTCTTATGCTTAAATGATGGCCTTGCCTTTCCTTGGGCTTCAGTTTCTTTTTCTGAACAACAACAGGTCGGCCTCCTAGATGGTCTCTGGACCGCCTTGGGGATCCTGGTCCCAACCGGGAACTGTCAGTGGGACCCAGTACGCCCCTCCCCGCCCGTTGCTCCCGGGCTCCCGCCCCCGCGTCCCCACCTGCGCGCGCGCCGCCTCCTCCAGCGCCAGACCAACCGGGTGGCCGCGGTGCGAGCCCAGCACCCGGTAAAGCGCGCACATGCAGCGGCGGCAGCGGCGACCGAAGAGCTCAGCCACGCGGTCGCCGTGCTCCGGGCTGCGCCAGCCGCGCGCGTCTTCGGGCTCCGCTGGGCCCAGCCCCCCAGGAGTCCCACTTGGCGCCGCCGCGCCCGCCATTCACCCCCAAGTTTGGGGGCGCCGCGCAGAGAGGGGCCGGCAGGGAAATCGAAACCTGGGCGGTGGGGCGGGGCGCTCAGGGCCGTCCCACTTCCGGCAGGGAAAGACAGATACATGGCAGGGCGCCCCCGGCAGGCTAGGGCGCAGCCGCAGCATCATCACCCTGCGGACAGCACGGTGCTCTCCCGCCCATCTTCCCGGGCAGTGAATGCTCAGGCCTGGTCTCCCGGCTCTGTGTCTAGCCCAGAGGCGGCCACAGCGCAAATGGGGGCTCACTTCGAATGGGCTAACTAACTGCAAGGAGGTGGGCTTCCCCGCTGAGTGACGCTCCTCCAGTCATGATCAGAAAACTGCAGCCCTGTGGATGGGACCAAAGTTGGCTGTGGCCTTCTGGGATGCTGTGCATTACCTAGCTTTTCATTTTCCCTTAATTCTCTCTTGCCCTATCCCCAAGAGAAATAACGATTCCCGCAATTGTGAGAAACATTCTGGAAACTCCACCTGCACCCACGCTAAAGTCTCAGCATCCACGGAATGTAAGTTGGTACAGGCATTATGGAAAACAGTATGGAGGTTCCTCAAAAAATTAAAAATAGAACTACCATATGATCCAGCAATCTTACTTCTGGGTGTATATCCAAAGAATATGAAGTCAGTATCTCAGAGCTATCTGCACTCCCATGTTCACTGCAGCATTATTTACAATAGCCAAAATATGGAAAAAACCCAAGTGTCTATCAGTGGATGAATGGATAAAGAAGATGTGGTATATGCACGTATATATAGTGAAATGTTATTCAGACTTAAAAGAGGAAATCCTGCCATTTTCTAAATGAAAGAGCCAGGAAGACATTATGCTAAGTGAAATAAGCCAGACGAAGAAAGACAAATACTGTATGATACCTAAATATGTGGGAAAAAAAAAGTCAAACTGATAGAGAGTAGAAAGGTGGTTGCAAGGGGCTGACAGAAAAGGGTAGGGTGGGGGAAAAGGGTACAAAGTTTAAGTTACAGAACCCATAAGTTCTGGGGATCTAATGTACAGCATGGTGACTATAGTTAATAATACTGTATTGTACACTTGAGATTTGTTGAGATTGGATCTCAAATGTTCTCAACCATACACAAAAAATGGTAACGATGTGAGGTAATGGATGTGTTAATCAACTAGATTGTGGTGATCATTTCACAATGTATTCATATCGTAATCATTACCACATACACCTCAAGAAATCACAAACAACATAAATATATACAATTTTTGTCAATCATACCTAAATAAAACTAGGGAAAAAAAGTCTCAGCTCCCACCTACAAAACCCTTGGCTCTTTCCGTTCCTTTTTTTTTTTTGGCCGCACCGCTCGCATGTGGACCTTCCCCTACCAGGGATCGAACCCACGCTCCCTGCAGTAGAAGCATGGAGTTTTAACCCCTGGACGACCAGGGAAGTCTGCCCTTGGCTCTTAATACTCATGATCTCTGCCCTGTCTATGCTCCACCCTTTGCTTGTTTCCAGACTATGGAACAGGTAGTTTTCTCTGCTTGGAACACTCTTTTCCCTAAATGCTCTTTGCCTTGTTTACTCCTATTTATCCTTCAGGTTTCTGCCTAAATATCATTTCCTCCAAGAAGCCTTCCTTACTTCTCCTCCAAGAGCAGCCTGAATGTCCCCTTCCTTCCAACCACGACTAAAAACTCTTTGGAGGGTAGGAACCAAGTCTTTCTTGCCTGTTTCCCAGCTTGGTTTCTGGCCCAAACAAGTGGGTATTTCCAAAAGTTCACTTTATGCCACCTTGCTTTCACGAAAGACCTACATTAGTACTTGCTTTCACTAACGGAAAGAAATCTGAAGAGGATTTTCGCTTTTATGAGAAAAGACAAAAAGTGAAAATATGTTCAGCATTTGTTTTACAGCAAGCTATTATAGAGGCATTGGTGCACCCCCTAGCACCCCAAGCAGTGGGAGTGGCACCACCAAGCTCCTTCCCCAGAAACTACACTCAGCATCTCAACATTAAGCCATCTTAGCTTTGAACTGTGCCTGTGAGCATTTGTGCTTTATCTGGACTTATTTTGTGCGTCCGTTAGCAAGTTGTGTTAAGGTAATTGCTTCTTCACTTTAGCCATTTTGGCTTACAAAAGGTTTCATAAGAACCCTCTACTTTCAGATAGCGAGGGAAACCTGTAATTGGTATTTGTGAAACAAATCAAAGAAAGCTCCATGTATTAAAATGTCTAGGAAGATGTTGTTTATTATTTTGTTACATTTTTTCCATTGCACTATTCCACATCTATTTATTTTCACTTTTTTTTTTTTTTACAAAGGTACAAGGAATTTCAGAAACAATATTAAAACAATCAAACTGTTTCAGGCACGGTTTCATATTAAAAGCATAGATTGATTTCTGACTTCCTGCTTCCCTCTATGATACAATCTCAATGACTGTAGAGCTAAGGTGGATACACCCCAAAGCTCATCTCCCAGTGCTGTCTTCATTCTCAGAAAGTTCCTGAGTCAACAGTCAGGGGGTTCCTAGGGTATGGAGTAAGGAGATGAGTACACATTCTGCTTGCCCTGAGCTTGAGGGCCCTGCAAATGCTGGGCGAGTTCCACTTCATCAGTCAAGAACAAAAATGTAATTTTAAAAAATGTCTTAAAAAAATATCTGATAAAAATTACCTATCCCTCTCCCTTGATGTGAAATAATTTAAATAATTTATTGTAGACGTAAAAAAAAAAAAAAAAGAAGGAAAAAGAAGTTTGTTCATGGATGCCTTCGTATTGTTTTTAAGCACGAGGTCTGGGTCCCTTAGGGGTGGGGAGAGCTTGAGAAGGAAGGGATGTCTCTGTGTCGAGGAGGCATGCGGGAAGCTCTCCAGACGGGCCCCACCTCCATGCCTTGCAGCCAGTGCCTTTTGGGCTTGATGATTCTTCATTCTCTGAGGTTAGGTCTTCTCTTCTGAACTTGGGGATAATAACACCTAGCTGACCCGTATTAGAGTAGAATGTGTCAGTGATTGAGGGTGGGAGTGCTTTGTAAACTGTGACAAGCTGTCCGCAAATGAGGTGGGAAAGGTAACCCCATCCAGTGGAGCTCTGCTCCCCTGACAATGCCCGGCATCTGGCCTTTGGCAAGCTTGGCAGGCCCCAGTGACTGAGTAAACCTGACAAGGAACATGGGCACCTGGTGTGTGTGGGCAAACAAGGGGACGCAGTCATGGCTGGGGGAGGGGGCAGTGGGGAGCACAGAGCCCTCACTGTGCTGCAGTCAGGGTTCCAGAGACACCCAGGACAATGCTTCTTGACTTTTTTTAGGAGCTTCCAGCATGGACTTAGAAGATAGCGTTGAAGTCCCAGATCCTGTCTGGCGCTCACTGTCCTCATCTTTACTGCAAATAGGTACAGAGGGACTAGCCCAGTGGGTCTCTGTCCTCGCTGTATTGCAGAATTACCTGGGAACTTATAAAAACATACACAAGGTCAGGCCCTACTCTGGAGATTCGGCTCCAACTGGTCTGGGGTTGGGCCTGGGTATCTGTATTTCCTGAAGGCTCCCAAGGGGATTCTAAGGTACAGCCTGGGTTGAAACCTACCAGGCTAGGTGGCCTCCTGCAGTTCCCATCTTAGCTCCAGGATCGCCCTGTGCAATGGGCAAACTCATCGTCTGCATAGCCTTGGTAAAGAGGGGCACATTTAACTTCCAACATTCCCCGTCTCTAGCTGGGTTGTTGTACTGACCACTGAGAAGGAGAGAACCTTAGAGAAAGGGCTCAGAATACAGATTCACAAAGGAGGGACACAGAAAAACTCTCAGGTCGGAAGGGAAGTCAGGGCCATCTGGTCCCGCTTCCTTGCCTAGTGCAGTCATCCTTCTCCAGAAACCCTCATGGCTGGGCGGCCATGTGGCTCTGCCGGCACACTTCCAGGCTGGGGCTCCCTAGCTCCTGGGGACCTCTTCTATTACCTTGGGCTGAAATCTGCCTACATCATCCTGGAGGAGGCAGGCTCTGTGACCTCAGGGCTTTGGTGGTGGCAGTCAGTAGCCATGGGCACCACTCTGCTGTCTGCATCCCCACATAAGGGATAGTGTCTACCCATATTCGGCTGATTCTGGTTGCAGAGAGAGACGATGGCCTCCTGTCTGTGTTCTACAATTAGGCTGAACCCTGACTTACTTCCCTGAAGTTAAACTTCCTCTGCCTCTTTGTCAATGTCTTTGGAGTTCCTGCAGCAAACCCAGATCATCGCCCTACAAGTAGTCTTCCTTAGGTCCAGGCCAAGGTTTCTTATCTCAGGTGGCAGATCCTATAGAGGGCAGCGCATTCCAGGGTCCCCCTTGTTCAGATGGAGAAAGTGAGACCAGAGAGGTAGTGACTTGCAAGAGGTCACTGAGCAAGTCAGGGGCACAGCTGAGGCCAGAACCAATGGATTCCTGCCTTGTGGGCTGAGAACTGCACATCTGCTGCATCATAAACCGCAGAAAGGCAGACCCAGGAGACCAGGAGCTCAGCCCAGCCTGGCCATGAACTCTCTGGGGACCTTGATTACTTGCCTCTCTCTGGGCCTCATTTTCCCCACCTGTAAAATAAGGAAGTTGGGCCACGTCACTGGTTTTCAAACTTCTAATATTTTTTTAGTAGGAGAATTATGTATTCCATAGAAGCTAATATATAAAACCAGAAAGAAGGGGAGCTGACTGGTAGGAATGGAGGTGGGGGGGGCATAGCCCTCCTGACTTAGCCTTCCCCCCTTGCTATGGACCACAGTTTGAAAACCACAGGAAGGTTCACCGCCTAGGACCTTCCAGCTCTAACTTTCTACAATGTTCTTCCCCTTGAGAAGTTACCGTGGACCCTTCAAAACAATTAAACAGAAGGCAAGGTATCATCTAAAAAGAGTCAATTCAGACACTGTTGTTTCAAGAAGGCAAATAGAAAATCGGCACCAGGTCCCACTGGAATCTTTCAGCGACCAAGAGTTTCATCTCTGGTAAAAAATACAGAAATAGTGGCTGTTCTCGGGGGACCTGTGGTTTGGTTCCGGACCTCTCCGTGAGCCGAGTGGTGTCCTGAGGGCGAGGAGGGCAGAGGACCCTGCTCAGAGCCTCTCTGAGTCCATCCGCAAGTTTTTTGATCTCCAATTCCAATTGTTTGGCCTGGACCTCACGCTGGGTCACCAGCTCCCGGAGCCTTCGGATCTCATCTTGTTGCCGATAGAACATCTGCAGCAGCTGGGAAAGCACAGAGCAGAGGGGAAGGTCACCTGGGTGTCCTGGGATGCAAGGGGTCAGGACACCAGCAGAAAGCATTAAACATGGCCCCTTTTTGACTCAGAAAGGTAGGTGATTACATTTACGTGGCTGAGGCCTGAGGGGACAGCATGGCATAGATCTTTTACAAAAACCTAGTTTTCTTCACCCAATAAATGAAAATCAAAAAGTCTTAACGTTTCAGACATTTTTTACCTCCTAAGATTTCCCCATGGGTGGAGCAAAGGATACTTGGCCCTGAAGTCTTGGAGAATTGGAGTTTTCACCACCGCTAAACTATGTGACCTCAGGCAGGTTACTTACCCTCTCTGAACTTCAATTTCCTCCTCTGGAAACTGGGGGTCAGAAAACT